>NC_139691.1:5230731-6698894 GCF_964106915.1 Podarcis gaigeae
AAAGTGCAAGTGCTCTGGGCTGGCTAAACTTCCTAAAAAGGCCATTTGCAACACCGCAAGACTCTCACACAGACTCTGTGTCTCACCAGCAATGTTGGCTGCTGCAGCCCCTCCTGTTGAATTTGCTTGGGAGTAATAAGTTTGGGGAAGTTCACATCTGTTTAGAAGCTTAGGTTAAATCCAGGGGTGGCAGACCTAATGCTTTCCAGCTGTTAGGAATGTAGGAGGCTGCTTTATACCATGTCAGACCATGGGTCCAGCTGTCTCAGTATCATCTGTGTTTACTGTCAGTTGGTGGGGACTGAAACTGTTTTGCCACTGAGTTGCAGTCGTTCCTATGGTTGGACCCCAAGTCCCATCAGTCCCAGCCAGCAATGCCAATGGCCAAGGATTATGGGGTTTTGGGACGTGGGTGGCGCTGTGGGTTAAACCACAGAGCCTAGGACTTGCTGATCAGAAGGTCGCTGGTTCAAATCCCTGTGACGGGGTGAACTCCCGTTGCTCAGTCCCTGCTCCTGCCAACCTAGCAGTTTGAAAGCATGTCAAAGTGCAAGTAGATCAATAGGTACCGCTCTGGCGGGAAGGTAAACAGCATTCCCGTGTGCTGCTCTGGTTTGCCAGAAGCGGCTTAGTCATGCTGGCCACATGACCCGGAAGCTGTATGCCGGCTCCATCGGCCAGTAAAGCGAGATGAGCACCGCAGCCCCAGAGTCGATCACGACTGGACCTAATGGTCAGTGGTCCCTTTAAGCCTGCAAAATCTGGAGGGCCACAGTTCCCTATCCTTGGGTTAATAGTTTCCTTAGAATCACAGAGTTCAAATGGACCCCGAGGGTCATCTAGTTCAGACACCTGCAATGCAGAAATTCTGCCCACAACCATCACTGGGTGTGCTTGAACCTTCTGGTTAAAGCCAGGCACACTAACTCATTGTGCCACTACAGAAAATGCTACTTATTCAACTTGGGGCCTTCTGCATACAAAGCATGCGCTCTACCTCTGAACTATGGGTTCTCTCCTCAAGGTCTCTCTCTCTCTTTAGTATACAGTGGTACCTCGGGTTACAGACACTTAAGGTTACAGACTCTGCTAGCCCAGAAATAGTACCTCGGGTTAAGAACTTTGCTTCAGGATGAGAATAGAAATTGCACAGTGGTGGCACAGCAGCAGCGGGAGGCCCCATTAGCTAAAGTGGTGCTTCAGGTTAAGAGCAGTTTCAGGTTAAGAACGGAACTCCAGAACGAATTAAGTTCTTAACCTGAGGTACCACTGTACTCTTCTTATGCATAAAAACTAAGTGTGTGCTAGCTTGGTTTGTAACAGGATGCTTCTCAATAAGCCTGCTTTCCTAATTTAGTTATCTCAATGAGGCTGTTCCTTGAACTCCAGCTGTGTTCTTCAACATTGTCTCTTTGGCTTCTTATGTTTGGTATCATTTCAATATTATTTTAACCTCATTACTTTCATTAGGCTCACTGTGACAGTGTGGTGCACCCCATAAACCTTTGTGGGTCACTAATGCACCTCTAATGTAGCAATCAATCAATTAAAGAACAGCCATAACCTTCTTTTGAGAGTCAAGTTGCTTTCACACAGTGCCTGGATCCTGTCCAAGACATGTTAATGGCCAACTGAAGAGAGGTCCTTCACACTTCACCTACATTGCATTATTTGACAGATTTTAAACCAAGCTGGGAATGATCAGTGCTGTTTTTCTAGTAAAAGAGGCGCAGAACTCACCATGGACACCTCCCTCGTTCTCTTAGAATGGCAATGGCGCCCACTTCACAGGTGGTGGAACTGAGTTCTGACCATTTCTGGCTGAAAGAAAGCCATGGGAATAGGAATAAGGAATAGGGAAAAACAAATAGAGCAAGTTGCCCATGAGCAAACTCTCAGGACCACTCCAGATTGGTGCTTGTTGCAGTCATTTTCTGCAACGTTTTCATTGATTCAATAATAGAGCATTAGCGATGGATTTATACTGGGCTGTCCACACATCACTCCACTTTAGTAGTTGTTCTGTGATGCTTCCTGTGTCGCCACATTGGTGCCATCTAGAGGTGCATCATCATCATCATTTATTATTTATACCGCCCATCTGGCTGGGCTTCCCCAGCCACTCTTCCAACAAAATATTAAAATACAGTAATGCATCAAACATTAAAAGCTTCCCTAAACAGGGCTGCCTTCAGATGTATTCTAAAAGTCTGGTAGTTGTTGTTGTCTTTGACATCTGGTGAGAGGGTGTTCCACAGGGCGGGTGCCACTACTGAGAAGGCCTTCTGCCTGGTTCCCTGTAACTTGGCTTCTCGCAGTGAGGGAACTGCCAGAAGGCCCTCAGTGCTGGACCTCAGTGTCTGGGTAGAACGATGGGGGTGGAGTCGCTCCTTCACACTTCACCTACCTTGCACTGTGAAAGCAGGAGAAAAAGAAAACCTGGCCCCTTTGTCGTATGTGAAGTTCAGCAGGGACATGCATTGACTGGTAATAAATCAGCATGTCCACCCCAAAATGTTTGCAGGTGCAAACAGTATTGAAAGCAGGACTGCATATAACAGCAATAATACCATCACCAGCACAAATCATTGTAAATGCACAATAAAATGTGATGTCTGGAGAGGCCAATCATTTTGCACATGCAAAGCTATCTTTGGAAATGAGTGATAGTGACGTGAAAGGATGAGCAACCACTTGCAGACCCTATTTATGCAGGCATTCCCTCAATCTTTTGACCCGACTCTCCTGTTTTAACCACAGTGTTTTAATGGGAATGTTTTATTGCCTATTTAATTATGAATGTTTATATTTTAAAGCTTCAATGGGGTTGTTTCACTGTGTGTTAATTGTGGTGTATTTTAACAATGTTGTTTAATTGGCTGCCACATGGAAGAAGGAACAAGCTTGTTTTCTCCTGCTCCAGAGGGTAGGACTCAAACCAATCGCTTCAAATTACAAGAAAGGAGATTCTGACTCAACATCAGGAAAAACTTTCAGACAGTAAGAGCTGTTTGAGAGTGGAACTGTTTCCCTTGGGAGGTTGTGGACTCTCCCTCCCTGGAGGATTTTAAGCAGAGTTTGGATGGCCATCTGTCATGGGTGCTTTAGTTAGGATTCCTTCATTGAAGGGGGTTAGACTAGAGGGATGTGGTTGGCGCTGTGGTCTAAACCACAGAGCCTAGGACTTGCCGATCAGAAGGTTGGTGGTTCGAATCCCTGCGACAGGGTAAGCTCCCATTGTTCAGTCCCAGCTCCTGCCCACCTACCAGTTTGAAAGCACGTCAAGTGCAAGTAGCTAAATAGGTACCACTCCGGCGGGAAGGTAAACAGCATTTCCATGCGCTGCTCTGGTTCACCAGAAGCAGCTTAGTCATGCTGGCCACATGACCCAGAAGCTGTCTGTGGACAAACGCCGGCTCCCTCGGCCTATAGAGTGAGATGAGTGCACAACCTCAGAGTCGTCCGCAACTGGACCTACAGTCAGGAGTACCTTTACCTAGACTAAATTACCCTTGGCGTCCCTTCCAACTCTACAATTCTCTTATTCAGTGATCAGGAAGAACTTTCTGATGGTAAGAGCAGTTCAAACAGTGGAACAGTTTCTTTCAGAAAGTGGTGGACTTTCCTTCCTTGGAGGTTTCTAAGCAGAGGTCGGATGGCCATCTGTCATGGATGCTTTAACTGAGATTCCTGCATTGCAGGGAGTTGGACTAGATGACCCTGGGGGTCCCTTCCAACTCTACAATTGTATGATTCTATGATCCCACCCACTTCTAAAAGGCCCCAGATAGTTAAAGGCCTAAGGCCTGGTTAAAGGTAAAGGGTAAAGGGACCCCTGACCATTAGGTCCAGTCGTGGCCAACTCTGGGGTTGCGGCGCTCATTTCACTTTATTGGCCGAGGGAGCCGGTGTACAGCTTCCGGGTCATGTGGCCAGCATGACTAAGCCACTTCTGGCGAACCAGAGCAGCACACGGAATCACCGTTTACCTTCCCGCCAGAGCAGTACCTATTTATCTACTTGCACTTTTGACGTGCTTTCGAACTGCTAGGTTGACAGGAGCAGGGACCGAGCAACGGGAGCTCACCGCATTGCGGGGATTCAAACCATCGACCTTCTGATCGGCAAGCCCTAGGCTCTGTGGTTTAACCCACAGCGCCACCCGCGTCCCATGGTTACAGAGCCTGGTTACAGAGGAACATTTTCACCTGGCATCTATAGATATGTAATGAAGGCAACAAGGTAAGCTTCCCTGGAGGCAGCATTTCACAAATGGGGATTCACTGCAGAGAATGTCTGTTCCTGTGTTGCCACCCTCTGGACCTGTTGTGGAGGAGGCACAAAAAGAAGGGTCTCAGATGATTATTGCAGAGTCTGGGTCAGTTCATATGCGGAGAGCAGCTGCTCCTTGTTTCCAATCCTTCTCAGAGTAGACCTACTGGAATTAATGGACACTACTAACTTAGGCCAATTAATATCAATCAGTCTACTTAGTCAGATAAAGCCCAAGTCATTTGAAGCAATATACCCATCAAGATAGCACATGGTTAAACTGCAGATTTCACTTCCACAAGATGTAGGGATGGCTAACTTGGGTGACTTTTAAAAAGAATTAGACAAATTAAAGAAGGATAAAGACTATCCATGGCTACTCACAATGATAGTTGTGGTCTACCTCCACTTTTAGGGGGAGTTTGCCTCTGAATGTCAGTTACTGGGAATCACAAGTGGGGAGAGTGCTGTTGAAAATAGGGGTGTCTAATAATAATAATAATAATAATAATGATAATAATATTTATACCCCATCTAACTGGGTTGCCCTAGCCACTCTGGGTTGATTCCAACATATATAAAAACATAATAAATCTCTCTTTTTTTGGTTTTAGAAATAAAAAGTTACAACAATCCAAATATATATCAATATATAGAGATTCTTGGTTTCTGAATTTTCCGGTCAGTTTTGCCATTTTGGCATAGTCTATCAGCTTGGTTTGCCTTTCATTTCTGGTAGAGATCTTATCTTCTTTCCATCTCTGAGCTAGTAGCATCTAGGCGGCTGCTGTTCCATACGTGAATGGATGTTGGTAGCTGTAATTCCTAATAAAAATGTTTCTGGTTTCTTAACAAAGGTTGTTTTAAACATTTTTTTTTCATTTCATAGTATATAATCTCCCAGAAAGCTTTTATTACCTTACAAGTCCACCACATATGATAAAATGTACCTTCTTTTTCTTTACATTTCCAGCAGATATTTGTACTTGTCCTATACAGCAGTACCTCGGGTTAAGTACTTAATTCGTTCCAGAGATCTGTACTTAACCTGAAACTGTTCTTAACCTGAAGCACCACTTTAGCTAATAGGGCCTCCCGCTGCCGCCACGCCACCGAAGCACTATTTCTGTTCTCATCCTGAAGCAAAGTTCTTAACCTGAGGTACTATTTCTGGGTCTGTAACCTGAAGCATATGTAACCCGAGGTGCCACTGTACATTTTTGCCAACTTAGTAGGAGTCAAATACCACCGGTACATCATTTTTATATAATTTTCTTTCAATGCACAACATGCCATAAATTTCAAATCTGTTTTCCATAACCTTTCCCAATCTACCATTTGAATATTATGTCCCAAATCTTTTGCCCAGCGTATCATTACCAACTTGACCTGTTGATCTTTTGTATGCCACTCTAACAGCAAGCTATACATATTGGACAGTAATTTAACATTATTTTCTAACAGATCTTTTTGAAATCTTGATGTTTCACGACTAAAACCTTTCTTTTTATCTGTCTTAAAAATATCATTTAATTGGTGAAACTGTAGCCAATCCATTAATAAATCCATTAATAAATCCCTTATCTCCTCATAATATTTTAATTTCACCTGATGTTAACTTCGGTTAACAGCTCTCTATATGTTGGCCAGTTACTTCTCATATTCGGTTTTTTCAGAGATATTGCTTCTAAAGGGGAAAGCCATCAAGGTGATTTTTGTTCTAATAAGTTTTTATATTTTCTCCATACCATATTGATTTTTTATTGTTGTTGTTGTTTAGTCATTTAGTCGTGTCCGGCTTTCGTGACCCCATGGACCAGAGCATGCCAGGCACTCCCGTCTTCCACTGCCTCCTGCCGTTTGGTCAAACTCATGCTGGTAGCTTAGAGAACACTGTCCAACCATCTCGTTTTTGACCACATCCAACTTACCAAGGTTCATGGTTCTTACATTCCAGGTTCCTATACAATATTTTTCTTTACAGCATTGGACTTTCCTTTCGCTTCCAGGCATATCCACAACTGAGCATCCTTTCAGCTTTGGCCCAGCCGCTCCATCAGCTCTGAATCTACTTGTACTTGTCCTCTGCTCTTCCTCAGTAGCATGTTGAACGCCTTCTGACCTGAGGGGCTCATCTTCCAGCATCATAACTTTTATATGCCTGTTGTCTTTGTCCATGGAGTTTTTTGGCAGGGATACTGGAGTGGCTTGCCGGTTCCTGCTACAGGGGGATCACGTTTGGTCAAAACTCTCCACTATGACCTGTCCATCTTGGGTGGCCCTGCACAGCATAGCTCATAGCTTCTCTGAGTTATTCAAGCCCCTTTGCCACGGCAAGGTAGTGATCCATGAAGGGGGATTTTTTATTAAGTGATTCTAAAAAAACTTTATGCACCTTTGCTTTTTCGTACCATAAATATGCATGCCATCCTAATCTATTATCATGTCCTTCTAAGTCTAAAGTATCTCCCTTTTCCAATGTTATCTATTCCCAGATCCAGCAATTGCAGGATGCCTCATAGTATAGTTTTACGTCGGGTAGGGCGAAGCCTCCTCTCTCTTTGGCATCTGTTAACAATTTATATTTTATCCTTGGTTTCTTCCCCTGCCACATAAATCTAGAAATATCTTTTTTGCCATTCCTTGAAGTGTCCTGGATGTCAGAGATGTTCCCTTCCTGACAAGATGTGAAGGGGCAGACACAGAGGAAGAAGTGAGAGAATTCCTAAGGTAGAGGGGAGAAGCTGTTAGCAGCAGTAATTTGACCCCTGTACACAGAGAGAATGAGAGGGAGGCACAGCCTGCAGAAATGCAACTTGCTAGCTCTGATAATGACACAACGGAAGGAGAGGAGGAAATGGGGGGGGGGGTAGAATCTCCGAGGACTTGTAGATTAACGGGGCTAGCAGAAAAATGCATGCCTGGGAGAAAGAGAAGGGGGCGACTTTCCTGTTTGGGCCGGAAGAGTTTTAGCAACTGGATCATCGAGTGAGGAATGAGTTAACATTCCAGAGCTCTCTGTAATTGACCAATAAATCCGGAATAATTACCTGTCTGAGGTTGCGTCTTGTGTGGGAGAGACACCGAACCTGACACTGTACTGCCAATCACCGGTATTGACCGGAATGAAAATAGCATTCTTGGCAATACATTCATTTTTATAACTGATCTTCTTCCCCAAAAAGATAAATTCATCCCACCCCAAATTTCTAAGTTTCTCCTTATTTATTTCCAAGTGTTTATGTAATTGTCTTTAAAAATATAAATATTTTTAGCTGTCAGCCATACCCCCAGATATTTAACTTTCTTATATATACATAGATCTGTAAAGGTAAAGGTAAAGGTACCCCTGCCCGTACGGGCCAGTCTTGACAGACTCTGGGGTTGTGCGCCCATCTCACTCAAGAGGCCAGGGGCCAGCGCTGTCCGGAGACACTTCCGGGTCCCGTGGCCAGCGTGACATCGCTGCTCTGGCGAGCCAGAGCCGCACACGGAAACGCCGTTTACCTTCCCGCTGGTAAGCGGTCCCTATTTTTCTACTTGCACCCGGAGGTGCTTTCGAACTGCTAGGTTGGCAGGCGCTGGGACCGAGCAGCGGGAGCGCACCCCGCCGCAGGGATTCGAACCGCTGACCTTTCGATCGGCAAATCCTAGGCGCTGAGGCTTTAACCCACAGCGCCACCTGCGTAAGTTGTTGTAAATCCTTTTTATATTGTTCTGTCACATTCTTCACCAAGGTCTTGGTTTTATTGTTATATAATTTGAAACCTGCCACCTGTCCAAATTCTTGGATCCTCTCCAGAACCTTTGGTGAGCTAATTTTGGATCATCTACAGCAGGCATCCCCAACCTTCAGCCCTCCAGATGTTTTGGGCTACAATTCTCATCATCCCTGACCACTGGTCCTGTTAGCTAGGGATCATGGGAGTTGTAGGCCAAAACATCTGGGGGGCCACAGGTTGGGGATGCCTGATCTACAGTGACCACAAGGTCATCTGTGAAAGCTTTTGATTTATATGCTTTATTTTCTATCGTCATTTGTTTAATTGTCTTATCTGCACGTATTTTTCTCGCCAGGGTCTCTAACACCAAAATAAATAAAAGCATAACATATCATTAAACATTAAAAATCTTCCCTATACAGGGCTGCCTTCAGATGTCTTCTAAAGGTTGCATAGTTACTTACCACCTTGGCTCGGGGGTCACATAACTCCATACCCTTCAACATTTCTACATTGAAAATAGGGACATCCTAAGGAAAAGCAGGACATTCTGGGGTCAAATCAGAAACTGGGACAGCTTCTGTAAATCCAGGACTGGCCCTGGAAAATAGGGACACTTGGAGGGTCTGCTGCTGTGCGCAGTTTCTGCTTGTGGGCTTTCTCTTGTGGCATCTATTGAACATGTGAGAGCAGAATGAAGCTTTGGCCTGACCCAGCAAGGCATTTATTATATTCTTAAGACTTTTATCTGCAGTCCATTAAAAGTACTGTTCATACCTTGCAGGTATTGATTGAACAACATCATGTTTGAATTTTATCTCACCTCCTTTTGTGCACACCTAACACTCACCCAACAACTTGTGTTGCATGTAATCTCCTCGTACATTTTGTTTGGTGTCTGTTTCTTTCCCAGATGAAATTAGCAGCTCACATATTGATATATTGTCTATGAATTCAGGGGGAAATGTACAAAGAGTAAATAAAACATAATGGTGCTTGGGTCATGAGATAAATTGGGCGTGAAGGGTGGGGAGTCTATAAACGTACAAATTTTAGGAAGAGCAGTGTGTGTAAAATTCCCTTGGATTGACTGCCTCTGCTGGTCTTATTTCTGATAAAAATCTCCAGGAACTGACAAAGCATCAAGCATTTCCCAGACAAGCCTGTTCTCCCATTATCCCCAGTGAGGATGAAATTGGCCTGTGGTTATTTACTTAGCTACTGACAACATGGAAGTTTCTAGAGCTCCTCTCCCGCATTGCTTTGTCTGCATCCTACCTGGCAAAGGGTCGCAGAAGACTTTTCTGAGCAGCTCTGTCGATGGTGAGCCCAAGGGCCAGGGAGCCAGGGGGGAAACAGAAGAGCAAGGCAGTTGGTTTAAGTGATTTTTGATCAATAGTCATTTCTGCAATTGCTGGGGTTTGTTTATCCTTAATTCCAGGAGGTGTTTTACCACTTCACTTGCTTTCAAATGGAAGTGGGGGCAGGAAAACCCAATAATCCATTGAGAGCAGCAAAGACAGGAGCCACCAAAGTCATGGAGAGAGTTTTTTGGCTTTGACCTAGAAAACCAATGGAGTCAAATCCCATCATAGCGAAGCATATGCTGGGCAGGTCACTATGGATCTATTCAGGCACACAGAGGAGAGAAGGGGAGAGGAGATGGAAGCTTTTAGAGCCTGGGGGCCACTTGCCCTTCAGGGCAAATGTGATGGACCCAAAGGAGAGTCAGAATTCTACCACGGTGCTGGAGCCTCTCTCTGACTGGCTACAAAGTCTGCTAGCCAGAGGGGGAAGCCCAGTACTTTTGGAGGGAGAATAAAAGGAGCTGTTTCTGAGAGAGTGTTTGGACAGATCGAGATAGGGATAGAGATAGGGAGATGGTTTAAGTCCAGAAAGCTGGAGGGAGAGTTAGTTCTGAACTGTGTGTGTTGACATGCACTCTAATATCTGCAGCTAGAGAAAGGAGTCTCTTAGCTTTGACTGGAACACAGCGTTTAGTGCCTTGGGAGAGTATTCAGATCAGAGTTAACTGGAGGACTGAGTCTGAGCCAGGGGACGTAGAAGCTGTGAGGATACCATCTCCTGGGGTCTCATTCCAGTTTAGGAGAGGAGGGATCTTCTAGAAAGAGAAGACTCCTGAACCAATTAAGAGGGGTGCGTGCGGTGATCCCCTGAGTCTGTTGTACTGTTTAGAGTACCTCAGCAGTGTGATTGCTAAAATGTTGGGTAACTGACAGAAAGTACCACCAAAGTATTAAGCTGTAACACCTGTGCAACAACTGAGTTACGGAATTGAAGTGAAATAACTGGATATAAGCTAAGCATTTACCATCTAGTCTAGAAACCTGTAACATCTAACTCAGGGGTCAGCAAACTTTTTCAGCAGGGGGCTGGTCCACTGTCCCTCAGACCTTGTGGGGGGCCAGACTATATTTTGAAAACAAAACAATTCCTATGCCCCACAAATAACCCAGAGATGCATTTTAAATAAGCACATATTCTACTCATGTAAAAACACCAGGCAGGCCCCACAAATAACCCAGAGATGCATTTTAAATAAAAGGGCACATTCTACTCACGTAAAAACACGCTAAATCCGGGGGCGGGATTTAGAAGGCGATTGGGCTGGATCCAGCCCCCAGGCCTTAGTTTGCCTACCCATGATCTAACTAAAACATATTAACTGAACATAAGCAACTGAAATTTAAAAGAAGCTGTGCTTGATTAGAAGCCTATAACATCCAATAGATTTAGTATAATTATTAAAAGGTTAACAGTTTCCTGAAAGAACATTATCTCCTGATACATCCTTTCTTTTATCCACTTTGTTCTGTCAAATAAATCTTTCTTATTTGTTCAGCTTCTGCCCAAGTTTCAAAGTACCAAAGTTTTCCTGCAGACAAAATCCAAGAAGATAACCTGTGGTGGTTGAAACCACTCTATGTTATAGAGTCTGCACATCGTTGGTATTAAGTTGTGGGTGAACATATCAGACGACACAGCGATTCTTCAAACAGCTTTTGTTTATTCACAGGCCAGAACAGAACTGAACTGAAGGGTTCAGTCAGCCTGCTTATATAGAGCTCCAGTACAACGTAACTGTTGTGACGTGGGGTTTGTGATTTCAGCTCTCTTGACATAATATGCTGGAGACAGTTCTCTAGTAACACTTCTTTATTAAAGCAACAAGACTGAGACTTGAGGAGGGGAGAGCTACATTTATAGGGACAGGGAACTAGCTAGAAAGGATACATTTTGGAGGGAACAATATCAGGCAATCACAGTCCTGCCTTTTGGAGGCAACCAATAAGACAGAGGACCCAAATACAGCAGCTTAAATGAACCAATAGTAGCTGTACCCTCTGGAACCAAAAGGCAGTTACTTTACCCTAATGCAATTACAGACAATAATAATACAGATATAAAATCCTTTGACTCAATACACAACACCCCTCCCCCCCTAGTGAGCACAACAGACGTAATCTCTCAGGTACTGTGGGGTCCTACAACTTCTACTTGATCTCCTGACAACAGGTGTTGCCGGTTCTGGATTGGGTGTCACCTGTGGTAGGGGGGCTGCTATAGGGGTTTCGTCAGGAACAGATGGAGTCCCAGACATCTCAGGGTCCCCTACCTGTACCTCGTCATCCTGAGGACTAGCAGACCCTGGTTCATTTGCTGAAGCCCCTGGTGATTGCACCTCTGGGCCATTTTCACTCTGGTCTTGCAACTCTGCGTCGTTAGCCAGGGATGAATTATCAGACTCCTCCCTGCTGAGCGCCCGGCGCCTCAGCTGATCTATATGTCTCTTCCAAACTTGCCCATTTTCCAAGGTCACATAATAGGACACAGGTCCACTAGCCCGGGTGACCACACCAGCCAGCCACCGCGAACCTCGTGAATAGTTCCTCACCCAGACCAGATCTTCAGGGGCGAAATACCTTGTTGTGTCAGTCTCAGCCTGGGGGTTTGCTCTTGAATTACGGTTTGGCATTTTATCCGGGTGGACATAATCCAGCACCGTTACCAATCTTCTACCCAAGAGCAGCTCAGCTGGCGACTTGCCCATCGCAGTACACGGCGTTGCATGCTGCAAAAATAACATTTGCGCGATGCGAGCTGACCAGTTACCCTCCATTAAGCGCGCAATGGATTCTTTGGCTGTTCTTACCATGCACTCCGCCTGCCCATTGGAGGATGGGTGGAAGGGCGCGGATGTGACCCCTCTTATGAAGTTATCAGCCAAGAATGCCCTGAATTCTTGGGATACAAAAGCTGCCCCATTATCTGATACAATGGTATCAGGTAACCCGTGGGTTGCAAACAGCTGCCTCAACACCTTGATTACGGCAGCTGATGCCATGCTAGGGACCATCGCCACTTCTAACCATTTGGAATATGCATCGACGATAACCAAAAAGACCTTCCCCTGGAATGGCCCAGCAAAATCTAAGTGCAGCCGGCTCCAGGGAGATCTGGACTGCTCCCACCAGTGAACTGGTGCTCTGGCCACCTCTGGCCGCACCTCTTGGCATGCCTTGCATGTTCGTACCCATTGTTCTATGTTCTGGTCCATTCCAGGCCACCACACATAACATCAGGCTAGCGACTTCATCCTGACCATTCCCGGGTGTCCCATGTGAAGCGTCTCAAGAACCCTGTTTCTCAGTGGTGCTGGGATGATCACCCTATCTCCCCACAGGAGACAACCCTTATGCATGGATAACTCGTGCTGCCTTGTCGCATAAGGCCTGAATTTGTCTTCATGCGGACCACCTGGCCACCCCCTCCCCACCCAAGTGAGCACATGGGAGAGAACAGCATCTTTCCTCGTTTTCTCAGCAATATCAGTAGACGTTACAGGAGCCCCCGGAAGTGTTTCCAGCATCATTATGTGCTCCGCTGGAGCAGGATCCTCATTGCTCCCGCCAGGAAGGGGCAATCGACTCAGCGCATCAGCGTGGCACAACCGTTTCCCCGGCACATGGGTCAAGGTGTACTGGAACCCGTTCAGGAATATAGACCAACGCAACATTCTGGGGGAGAGAATTTGTGGCGTTTGTTTGTTCGGGTTGAACAACCCCAACAGTGGTTTGTGGTCCGTTTCAATGGAGAAATGATGACCGTACACATAATCATGGAACTTTTTGATTCCTGCCACAATTGCAAGCACCTCTTTGTCAATTTGAGCATAGTTGCGCTCCGTGGGCGACAACGTACGGGAATAGAAAGAGATGGGCTTTTCCGACCCATCCGGTTCCTTATGACTCAGCACCGCCCCCAGGCCGTATTGAGAGGCATCACATGCCAGGACCAGCGGCTTAGATTCATCATAATGAGCCAGGACGCTCTTGCTACTCAGCATTCCTCGCAAGGAGTCAAAAGCCTTCTGCTGCTCCTGCCCCCATCGCCACACATTCTTTTTCTGCAACAGTCTATGTAATGGTTCAGCTACCGAAGCTTTCTGGGGTAAGAACGAATGATAAAAGTTAATAAGTCCCAGGAATGACTGCAACTCCGTCTTGTTCTGTGGTCGTGGTGCCTCAATGATGGCCTTAACCTTAGCATCTGTGGGGTGGATGCCTGATGCATCAATTTTAAACCCCAAGAATTCCACAGTTGGCACCCCAAAACTGCATTTTTCCTTTTTTAGTTGCAACCCCACCTCCTTGAACTTGAGCAACACTGCATGGACACGCGCAACCAGTTCCTGTGGGTCTTTTCCAGCAATCAAAACGTCATCAAAAAATGGCAAGACCCCCGGCAGACCTCTTAACAGGCGTTCCATGAGCCCTTGAAAAATCCCTGGGGCCACACAAACTCCAAATTGTAATCTGTTAACTCTGAACGCCCCTTTATGTGTGACAATAGTCTGTGCTTCCGCTGATTGTGGGGTTACTGGCAGCTGTTGGTAAGCTTGTGCCAGGTCAAGTTTGGCGAACACCTTGCCCCAAGCCAGTTTAGCCAACAGATGTGATACGACTGGAATGGGGTATGAGTTTCCCCTGAGTGCCTTATTGATAGTACATTTGTAATCAGCACAGATCCTGACTTCCCCATTTGCTTTAAGGGGCGTGACGATTGGAGTCTCCCACTTAGCGGAGTCCACGGGTGAGAGAACTCCCTGCTTGACCAATTTATCCAGCTCTGCTTCGATCTTGGGTTGCAGTGCAAATGGCACTCGCCTTGGTTTGAGTCGGATTGGGGCCACCCCAGGGTCCAATTCAAAGTCAACTGGGGGCCCTTTATAACAACCCAGCTTTCCATTAAAGAGACCAGCAAATTCTTTGCATAATGCCTCGCTCATCTCAGGGCAGATTTGGATTGAATTAAGCCCTGATATACTCAGTCCCAGGGCGGGGAACCAGTCAGTGCCCAGGAGACTGGGGTGACTGCCCTTCGCAATCACCAGTTTGAGTACTGCCTGTTTGTCCCGGAACTGTACTCTCACGGCACACATTCCCATGACATGGATGCGGCCCGCTGAGTATGACTGCAAAGTTGCCGGGAAGGGCTCCAGAGGGGGCAACTTACCCCTGGGGAAGAATGTCCTCGCGGTCTGGTCCGACACGATAGTGAATCCAGATCCGGAGTCCACCTCCATGTCGCACAGCTGACCCTCAATCTTCACCTTGACGTGTGCCTTGCCTTGCGCTGGAAACTGCACGACCCTCCCATTGATCTCCGTTACGTAGTGGCAGTCCTTTAGAACATAGTTTGCTGTGGGCGATCTGCGATGCTCCAGTCTAGGTGCTCCAGTCGCTCCCAACGCCGCCGATCTACAGACCCTGGCGATGTGACCTGTCTTTCCGCACGTCCGGCACATAGCATCCCGGAAACGACAACTCTTCCGCTCATGGTTTCCGCCACAACCAGGGCACCTGCCTCGGTGATCTTTGCGCACTGTGCAGGCCTGACGCACTGACTCGACCCCACGGACTGGGCTCTGGCTTGGAGTAGCCTCTAGCTCGTCCATGGCATGCGCAACTTCTGTCTGTGGCTTAGGGGCCCTGCGACTGGCATCAAGCTCCTCTCTTTCATAATTCTCTGGTGGCCTCCTTCAAGGCTGAAGCAAGGGTAACCTCTTCTTTAGCCACGATGCGTCTTCTGGCTTTCTTGCTGCTCAGACCACCGATAAACCGATCCAGGAGAGTCTCTTCCAGATCTTGAAAGTCGCAGTGCTGAGCAAGCTTCCGCAGTTCAGCTAGAAATGCAGATACAGACTCCCCAGCACGCTGCTGCCTCTTATGAAACTCCATCCGCCGGGCCATCTTGGTCTCAGTAGGCGCTAAATGGCTTGATAGGCAGGCAAGAATATCTTTGAGAGATGTCTCACTTAGCTTTGCTGGGGCAAGCAATGCCTTGGCCAGCGTGAAGATCTCAGGCCCACAGTAGCTCAGGAATGTGGCCCTTCTTTTGCTGGCATCGGTGATCCCTTGAGCTACTGCGAAGAACTCGAAGCATTCGACGTAGTCCTCCCACGTGTGGGGCTCTGATGGCTGGAAGGGCTCCAATACCCTTGGACTCTCCATTGTCCTGTGGGCAGGGTCGTCTTCTCAGCTGGCCAGTGAGTCTTGTTCTTAGCTACAATCCGGACTCTGAGGCAGGGCTGCGTTTAACCGCTCCTCAGCATTCCGGATCCCACCTTCGTCGCCAGTTGTTGTGACGTGGGGTTTGTGATTTCAGCTCTCTTGACATAATATGCTGGAGACAGTTCTCTAGTAACACTTCTTTATTAAAGCAACAAGACTGAGACTTGAGGAGGGGAGAGCTACATTTATAGGGACAGGGTGCTAGCTAGAAAGGATACATTTTGGAGGGAACAATATCAGGCAATCACAGTCCTGCCTTTTGGAGGCAACCAATAAGACAGAGGATCCAAATACAGCAGCTTAAATGAACCAATAGTAGCTGTACCCTCTGGAACCAAAAGGCAGTTACTTTACCCTAATGCAATTACAGACAATAATAATACAGATATAAAATCCTTTGACTCAATACACAACAGTAACTGTAACAATTTTCTAAAACTATCCAATCACTGAACGTCACTTTCGATCCCTTATTTGCATAACACTATCCCCCTGCTGGCCCAGGGTGAGAACTTCAGTACATAACACCTTGGATCTCCTGCAATTTGTATACAGTGGAGGGATCCGCTACAGCAACCTCTCAACAGCCAGATACCGGAGACAAAAGTGGGCAGAGCAACAAAAACAAAATTTCTGGTTTCTCTCAAATCCCTCTCTGCCCTCCATCCAGGCAAGCTAGCGTCTACTACTCTATTGCCAGAGTTCAAGGACACATTGCAGCCTAGCAAGAACAGGGTGTGAAGCAAGGACCAATGAGGGGTGTGGCCTGGAAGGACTTCTGAGGGCCTGGTAGAAAGCTGTTTGGTGCCCAGGCCTGAGGTTCTCCACACTTGATGCAGAAAGATGGCACAGTTCTCCCAAAACTGTGCCATCAGACCATAGAATTTTCATGTTTGACAGGATCTTGAGGACCAGTGAGCCCAGCTTTCAGCAACCTGTGTTTCAAAGGGCCAGTGACAGGCAGAGCCAACTGATCCTAGTTTTGTCTCTCTCCTCCCTGCTGAGTTCTACAAGGGCTTCTGGTGGCCTCGGTCCCTGATTATTGCCCAGAGACACTGTATATCTGCACCAGCTTCTCTGGCTCCCTATAAACCAAATACTGTGTGAGATGTAAACCAGAACTTTTTTGTAATTCTGTCTCCTAGTCAGTATGATCACTCTGCTGAAGGACATTTTATTGTGTGATGGTTTTCTGCTTTAGATAGAAGTCACATGGTTCGGTCTCACTTCCTCATGATTTTGATCCATCTATAATTAGTGTGGTTCTGCTGGTGGTGAACAATAGCTGTTAAATTTCCCCAGTACAGAGAGAGAGAGCCTTTCTTGTACACAGCATCAAGTGTTTAATTGAAGTCCTGAACCACAGTAGTGTTGGAAAGTTTTATTTATCAGGCCTTAAGACACACAATGTGCGTGTTAACAGAGAGATTTAAAAATAGGGTTCCATGACTATCAACAGAAATATAAATATCCCAGGTAGAAACTGTCTGTCAGCTAACTAGCAGGAGGCAGAAATGCAATCTACAGCTAAATCTAATCCCCCCACTTTAAAATTTGTTACTCAGTGTAAAGGGTGTATTCAGCTGTGTAGCAGTGAGGAAGCAGGGAAGGGGGCCCTGCAAAGCTCACACAAAGCCACATTCTTAAGGAAAGCCCCCTCAGCTTTAATACAGTCGTACCTTGGGTCCTGAACACCTTGCAAGCTGAACATTTTGGCTCCTGAACACAGCAAACTTGGAATTGAGTGTTCTGGTTTGCAAACGTTCTTTGGAACCCAAATGTCCAACGCGGCTTACACGGCTTCCGATTGGCTGCAGGATCAATACCTCGACATTCACTATAGTGAGAAATCTGAAAACAACAGTGACATTCCCCCTTTGGGCCAAAGTGGGTAGAGTTTGCAAGTGCAGACGCCCCTCTAGCGTGGTTGAAGTGTGCTAAACTGCAAACAAATAGGTCTAGGGATTTTTTGGGTGTGTGTGTGTGTGTAAAAGAGATTCACTTTCCTGCCTCATGAGGATGGAGAGCAAGGGTTTGCCTCTTGCTCTTTCATACTTTGAAATGATTTAGAGTAGGGTGTTAAGGTGGATAACTTTCTAGGTGCAACATGGCACTGGTGGATGAGGCCAGAAGAGGACATGGGCAGAGCAAAGGATGCAAATACAGTGGTACCTCGGGTTACAGATGCTTCAGGTTACAGCCGCTTCAGTTTACAGACTCCGCTAACCCAGAAATAGTACCTCGGGTTAAGAACTTTGCTTCAGGATGAGAACAGAAATCATGCAGCAGCGGTGCGGCAGCAGCAGGAGGCCCCATTAGCTAAAGTGGTGCTTCAGGTTAAGAACAGTTTCAGGTGAAGAACAGACCTCCAGAACGAATTAAGTACTTAACCCAGGGTACCACTCTACTGCCTTTGTACAGTAGACCAGTTTCTACACACACTTCCACATACCCCTTTCTGCCTTCCATCTAGACCAGGAGGAGGCATTGCCAGAGTTCAAGGGCACATTCCAGTCACAAGAAAACACCCAAAGAAGGTGTGAAGCAGGGCTGGTGAGGAAGTTCTAAGGGCCAGAGAGATCCCTAGGCTGTATGAAGAGATATCCTGGGCCAGTGATGTATGTGGGTGGAGCGAGGAGTGGCCTGGACAGAAAAGTCCTGAGGGCCAGATAGAGAGACCTGGAGGACAGTATTAATCCCATCCTGATGTAGTGCTCTTTTTAAATTAGAGCAATTGTTTATTACGTTTGCATCTACATGTGTATTTGTATATACAGTGGCTGCCTAAAACTCCTTTTCTGTCTCCAAGCCTCTGAGCTTTGGCTTGCCTGGCTCTTGGCTTGCATCTAGTTTTCCTGGCTGTGTGAAAGCTGCCCTTGGCTGCAGAGCCTTTTGTGACCTCAGCTGACAAAACAGAGTTTGGCCTGTGAGCGCTTTCATCTTGACACATGCCCGATGTCCAGAGACGTAGCTGCCCTGTGAAATAAACAGGCAGCTGCATCATTCTGAACAAACGGTCCTCCCGTGAATGATGGGTTTGCCGTTGCACAAATCAGTGCACAAATCTCATGGGGAGTGGAATAAAGCTTGCGGGCCTTCAGGCCTTTGCTGGTGACACACTGTGGAAGAACCATTCACATAATTTTGCAATTCCTTATCTGTCTGGCGCAGACAGGTGACCCAGAATTATTAGCCCTTTCTACATCATTAAGCGCAAGGTAAAAATTATAGTCTGTATAAGCACACTTCGCCACATGTGGCTTTCAGATCTCTTGGCTTTAAAACCTGCCTTGTTAATCAAGTCCTTCTGGGTTGATGTTCTGATCTCTTACTCTGGCTAATCTAGTAGGATTTGTTAAGAGTGCAAGTAGCTGCTTCTTCGCCGCTCCATATTTTAATCCATGGGGAAAGTGTGGAGGGAGAGGGAGGAAGCAATTTTGTTTTTTAAGGTTCCATACTGGGAAGGAAATAGCATCCAACAGCTGTAGGCAGAACCATGGGACTATGAGGAACATCAGGAGAATGTGGGAATATAGTGCACCTTAAGGACAGGGGTAATATTATTTATGCTTGTTACTCTCTCTCTCTCTCTCTCTCTCTCTCTCTCTCTCTCTCTCCACACCCCTCACGGGGTCAGCTCTGCACGCTCCCCTAGTTATCTCACTTGACTGTCTTTGAACTGTGATAATACTTCCTGCTTGCCTTGACAGAGGATGTAGAACGCCATGTATTTCATAGAATCAGAGTTGGAAGGGACCCTGAGGATCATCTAGTCCAACCCCCTGCAATGCAGGAATATGCAGCTGTCCCACACGGGGATCAAACCTGCAACCTTGGCATTATCCGCACCATGCTCCAACCAACTGAGCTATCCACGTATTAGACCACACGTATTTTTGCCACACCCATTGCTGACATGTGGCCGCCTAAAAGATGACCACAAGGGTGTGACCCTCAGCTGTAAAAGGTTCTCTACCTGGCTGTAGTTGGTATATTCCTGCACCGAGAAAGAGGGTTGCCCTAAACGCCTTTCAAAGTCCTTTCCAACTCTTAAAACACTTTGAGTCCATACTACACGCACACTACCCATTTAAAGCGCAAGGTTTTCCCCAAAGAATCTTGGGAACTGCAGATCCCACAGATCCCCCTTAACAAGCTATAGTTCTCCAGACTCTTTTGGCAGAGGCAAGTCATGTGCTTTGAAGGTATGATGTGCATACGGCCCTGCATGTTTGAGAGAAACAAGGGCAAGCCTTTGAGTAAGGCACGTTCCTTCCCTTCCTCCTTTCCCCTCTGCTATGGTTGCGCTAATAAATTTCATTGTGGTTGATCCCTTCCAATGAACTATTCTGTACTTCCAACTTGCCTACTTGGAAAAGTGTGGGGGAGTTGATACTGGCAGTGCAGGACCCCTTTGCTGTCGTGGAGAAGTCAGCTTCTCCATAAAATACAGAAAGTTTGTGGCGTTCATAGGCAGACACTCACTAGAGAGGGAAAGATAACTTTCCTCCCTCTCTTTCCCCCCTCCCCCAATTTTAAATAAATAAAAATGTGCTTTTGCCTTAGGCAAGTTTCTGCTGGATGTTTGACAGTCTTGCTCACAGTGATTCACTGAGCTGTTTTGAGTATATTTAACAAAGGAAGGGTGGTGATGGAATTCCAACAACTCAAAAGGAAGCTGCATAGTGTTTTGGGGGAGCTTTGCAGTAAAGCTAAAGTAAATCTTGGAGGAAAACCATCAAGCACAGTTTTAAAGTTCTCTCTTAAATAAGCTTGCTTTTCCTTACAACAGTAATTGCATCAAACCAACAGGTATAATTGTACTGAATTTAGCAAGTCAACATTTTTTGCTCTGAAGAGTTGATATGGTTCATAGGAAGGTCCTCCAAAGGTCATCTGGCCCAACCCATTCCTGATGGCAGGAAATTAATCTGCTGCTACAACATCTAGCTTCTGCTTACAAACCTCTAAAGAGAGGGAGGTTACCAGCTTTCAAATCAATCTGCCTCACTGTCAATCATTCCTGCCATTGTGAAGTTTTTCCCCAGGGTGTGGTCAAGATCTCTTTAAATACCCTTAAAAGAAAATTGGGAATTGAAGTTTCTCCAGTTTCTGATTTTGTTTTGTTTCCCACATAGCCAAGTTTAGAAATCTCTGTGCTTATGTTTCTACTTTTATCTACACCCTTGTTGATTAGGAATAGAAGAAAAAGGAAATGTAAGGAAACTGAGGGAACATTCTTTCACCTCTGGTGGACGTGCCCAAAGGTAAAGGCCTTCTGGGAAATGATCTATAATGAACTGAAAAAGGTATTTAAGTATACCTTCCTTAAGAAACCAGAGGCCTTCCTCTTGGGCATTGTTGGCCAGAAGGTGTTAAAGAAGGATAGAACCTTTTTTATGTATGCAACAACAGCAGCAAGAATACTTATCGCAAAGTATTGGAAGACACAAGATTTGCCCACCTTGGAAGAATGGCAGATGCAATTGATAGACTACATGAAACTGGCAGAAATGACTGGCAGAATCCGAGACATGGGAGAAGAACAAACAGAAGAAGAATGGAAGAAATTTAAAGATTATCTGCAAAATTATTTGTAAATTATTTGAATGTTAAAGTGATGCAGGATAGTGAGATAATGTGGCATTAGTGACAAAGCTGAAAGGAATGTGCAAAGATGTTTTAGTAACAAGTAAAGAAACATAGTTAAATTAATCATATGATGGGGGATTAGAAGATAAGTGGACAGCAGTGGGAATGGTTAATTTAAAAGAAATTAAGTAATATTAAAATTAGTCAAAATAGAGGAAGAATTTGCTGAAACTAAATTGGAAATTTGAATACAGAAAAGGAAGATGTGAGGAAGTCAGGAAAGTAAGTTATATGAAATTAAGAGTTGAACTTACATATTTTTGTTTGGTTTTTGTGTTTTTTACTGTTTATTGTTTGTTGTTGTGTTGTTTTGTCTTGTTTGTGACTATAAAATCTGTTGAAATCTTAATAAAAAATTTTTTGGGGAAAAAAAGGAATAGAAGAAAAAACTAGCAGCAACAGAAAATAAAGAGTAGAGTGGTACCTTGGGTTAC
Source organism: Podarcis gaigeae (assembly GCF_964106915.1). Lineage (NCBI taxonomy): Eukaryota > Metazoa > Chordata > Lepidosauria > Squamata > Lacertidae > Podarcis > Podarcis gaigeae. The sequence continues at coordinate 5,252,407 of NC_139691.1, forward strand.
ATACACTTCAGGTTATATACGCTTCAGGTTACAGACTCCGCTAACCCAGAAATAGTGCTTCAGGTTAAGAACTTTGCTTCAGGATGAGAACAGAAATCGTGCTCTGGTGGTGCGGCAGCAGCAGGAGGCCCCATTAGCTAAAGTGGTGCTTCAGTTTAAGAACAGTTTCAGGTTAATAACGGACCTCCGGAACAAATTAAGTACTTAACCCAAGGTACCACAGTATATTCAGGGCTGTCTGCATAAGGACAGGGCTGGGGAACCTTTTTCAGCTCAAAGGTCACTTTATCTTCTGGGCAACCTCTGGGCAAACACCATGTACCAGTGGTGGGCAGGGTCAGAGGCCAAAGTGGGTGGAGCAACATAGATTTTTACAATAGCCTAGATCAGGGGTCAGCAAACTAAGGCCCACAGGCCAGAGCAGACCCAATAGCCTTCAGGATCTGGCCCATGGACTGTCTGTGGATTGGTGTGGGGATTCTGTTTGTTTAGGCTGTGCTATGTCCCTACCTGCGCCATTCCATTTCCCCCATCTCCCTAACACACACACACCGCCTCCTCCTCCTCCCTCCCTCCTCCTGGCTTCTTCCTGCCCTGCCTAGAGAAGGAAAGGGGCTGGGTTGGGCTGGCTGAGCGCCATTTTAAGCAGCCCCTCTCTGGAGCCAGCCCTTTCGCGCCGCTCGCCTTCCGTCCGCGCCGCCCCTGCCCTGTTGCTCCTGTGGGCCAGAGAGCGGAGCGGACAAGCTCGCTCTGGCTACTCACGAGAAGCAGCAGTGGTGGTGGCAGCCCCTGGGAAGGTAAGTGCAGCGGCTGTGGGTGGAAGGACTCCAGGATATTCCCAGGGAAACTGAAGGAGGCAGTGGTGCGTCCGCTCTTAAAGAAAACATCATTAGATCCCTTAGATCTATCCAATTACCGCCCGGTCTCGAATCTTCCATTCCTGGGTAAGGTGATTGAGAGAGCGATTGCTGAACAGCTTGGTATGTTTCTGGATGAAACATCTGCTCTGGATCCATTCCAGTCCGGCTTCCGCGCTGGTCATGGGACCGAGACGGCTCTGGTCGCCCTAACAGATGAACTCCGCAGGCAGCTGGATTGAGGCGGGTCGGGGCTGCTGATTCTTCTAGATCTGTCAGCAGCCTTCGACATGGTCGATCATGAACTCCTGGACCACCGCCTTGCCGACGTGGGAATCCAGGGCACAGTCCTTCAATGGCTGCGCTCGTTTCTCTCTGGTCGGGGACAGAGGGTGGCGCTTGGGGGGAATTGTCATCGCTCCACTCCTTGGTGTGTGGAGTGCCTCAGGGTGCGATTCTCTCCCCGATGCTTTTTGACATCTTTATGCGCCCCCTCGCCCAGCTTGTCCGGAGTTTAGGGCTGGGTTGCCATCAGTATGCTGATGACACCCAACTCTATCTGTTGATGGATGGCCATCCTGACTCGGCCCCAGACACACTGACCAGATGTCTGGAAGCTGTGGCTGGATGGTTACGTGGGAGCTGGTTGAAGTTAAATCCTTCGAAGACAGAGGTCCTCTGGCTGGGGCGGGACAATATGGGATTAAGGGGGCAACTCCCATCTCTTGCGGGGGTGCAATTAGTGCCAGACCATCCGTTAAGAGTTTGGGTGTAATCTTTGATACCTCCCTCTCTATGGAGGCGCAGATTACAGCTATAACAAAGGTGGCATTTTTTCATCTCCGCCAAGCTAAGCAGTTGGCCCCTTATCTCTCTCGCCCTGACCTAGCCACTGTGATCCACGCGACGGTCACCTCCAGACTGGATTATTGTAACTTGCTCTACATGGGGCTGCCCTTGAGACTGACCCAGAAACTCCAGCGGGTGCAGAATGCCGCGGCGAGACTCCTTACGGGGTCCTCACTGCGAGATCACATTCACCCGGTACTATACCAGCTGCACTGGCTCCCGGTGGAGTACAGGATCAGGTTTAAGGTGCTGGTTTAAACCTTTAAAGCCCTATATGGCCTAGGACACTCGTACCTACGGGACCGCCTCTCCTGGTATGCCCCACAGAGAAACCTACGGTCTGCAAATAATAACATCCTCAAGGTCCCAGGCCTCAGAGAGGTTAGGCTGGCCTCAACTAGAGCCAGGGCCTTCTCGGCTGCGGCTCCAATCTGGTGGAACGCTCTGTCACAAGAGACTAGGGCCCTGCGGGACCTGACATCTTTCCGCAGGGCCTGCAAGACAGAGTTGTTCCACCAGGCCTTTGGTCAGGGCACAGCCTGACTCCCTCCTCTGGCAACCTGCACAGAATTTTGCTTAATCGGTTGCCTTCAATTTGATTTTAATTAATTTTTATAATGAAATATTTTTAGAATGTGTGTTTATTTGACTGTTTGATTATTTGATTGTTGTTAGCCGCCCTGAGCCCGGCTTCGGCTGGGGAGGGCAGGATATAAATAAAATTTATTATTATTATTATTATTACTTGCCCCCCTTGCCACTTCTTCCAGCTCCCCCCCCCCCGGTGCTGCTTCTCCAGCCCACCACAAGGTCTGAGGGACAGTGGACTGGTCCACGGCTAAATTTCTCCCCCCACCCTTGGCTTAGATTCTGCAGACACTCACTCTATCCTCCACCCAAGTTAAGCAAGATACGTTGTTGGAGTTCCAGGATACATCACAGCCAACTCAAAAAATATTTGAGGATGGTGCCTCCCCCAAAATGTTGATGGGCATTGCCCTTCAAATGGTGTGTGTGCTTACTTGCCTCCCCCCAATGTTTTTATTCAAGTTGGCACCCCGGTCACAGCCATGCAAAAACACTCAAAGCGTGTTGGTAAGCAGGGCTGGCTGGTGAGGCTTGTGGTTGCCAAGAAGTTGTTGTCTGGGAAAAATCCTGAGAGTCAGAAAGAGATGCCTGGAAGGCTACATTTGACCTGTCCCCCAGGGGTTCCCTGTCCATGTTGTAGGGATCAATGAATTAAAGATAGGCCAGTGTCATTATCTCCATATTGCAGACAGAACCACTGACGCCAAGAAAAGCGGCTTGCCTGTAAGGCCACCTGACAAACACAGCAGAGATTAGATCTGAATTGGCAATTTCCTAATTTATATGTCAGTCTCTCAACCGCTGTTCTATGCCAGCCACTGCCAACAGTGAGTTACTTCCCAAAAATCACAATCCCCTTTCTTTGAAGCTCTTTTGCACATGTTCTTTTTTAATTTTTATAGAAAGACTGATTCTGCACGATAAATGAAACCAAGAAAATCTGAGATGCACTGTTTTATGGCGTTCTGTGTTGTTGTGATATTATCAGCTCTGGAGACGGCTATTTGGCCTGTGCTCAGATCTGCCTTGTTATTTTTCAAACCAGGTTGCATGAGAGCTCTCTCTCATGCCCCGATTCAAATGGGTTGTGTGTTTTGTCCGCTTGAGCGTGTGTTCTGAGCTACTTACAGTGGCCAACAACCTCCGTCATGCTACAAGAGCTCAGATCTGAGTACCGGTACATTTCATCCTTTGTCATGCTGAGGTGCTTCTGACACCTGCCCTATTTTGATCTTAGAGGGAGGCTGAATGAATCTTGGAACAGACACCCCAACATTTGCACTCTCTCGTTTCTCTCTCTGTCATCTTGTTCTGATGAACATTTTGAGACTGCCAGTTTAAAGATCTTTACCCTGAAGGCTGGGGTGGACAAATCTGTCCATTTTCATCTCACTCACTTTCTCATTTTTCCAATATTTGTCAGATAAAGGGGTTCCCAGCTGCGGTCTGTGGACCACCCATGACATGTAAGCATCATTCAGGTGGTCCACAGAGGTTTTGTGGATTTAATGTACATCTATTGCGTTAGGTATTCCAATTGATTTTAATGGCGTTTTATTGCTTCTTTTATTTCTTACATTGTACCTTATTACACTACACTTTGAATTATATGGAATTACAATTGATGAAACAATTTCCAGCAATTTCCAATTGGTCAGTGGGTATCTATCTATCAGCCAGTACATTTCTGAGCACAATTCAAAGTGTTGGTGCTGACCTTTAAAGCCCTAAATGGCCTCAGTCCTGTATAACTGAAGGAGCGTCTCCACCGCCATCGTTCAGCCCAGACGCTGAGATCTAGCGCCAAGGGCCTTCTGGCGGTTCCCTCATTGCGAGAAGTGAGGTTACAGGGAACCAGACAGAGGGCCTTCTCGGTAGTGGTGCCAACCCTGTGGAACACCCTCCCTTCAGATGTGAAGGAAATAAGCAGATATCCTATCTTTAAAAGACACCTGAAGGCAGTCCTGTTCAGGGAAGTTTTTAATATTTAATGCAGTACTGTTTTTAACATTTTATTGGGAGCCGCCCAGAGCGGCTGGGGTAACTCAGCCAGATGGGTGGGGTATAAATAAATTATTATTATTATTATTATTATTATTATTATTATTATTATTATTACCAATCCATCTATCTATCTATACATCTTTTTTTCTGGGGGGACACAGGGGTACGCACACCCCTAAAGATGTTGTGAATCTTTGGTTTGGAAAACCGTATGAACAGATTTGGATACGTGTGCTTAATTCAGAAAGTGTGAATTAGGCAGTTGTTCAACTGAGCCCCCCCCCCATCCCTCCCTAAAGGTACTCATAGAAAAAATAATTATTTTGGAAGCAGCATTTTGTGGTGGGGTACAGCTGGTCATGGGACGCGGGTGGTGCTGTGGGTTAAACCACAGAGCCTAGGATTTGCTGATCAGAAGGTCGGTGGTTTGATTCCTCGCAACGGGGTGAGCTCCCATTGCTCGGTCCCTGCTCCTGCCAACCTAACAGTTCAAAAGCACATCAAAGTGCAAGTAGATAAATAGGTACCGCTCTGGCGGGAAGGTAAATGGTGTTTCCGTGTGCTGCTCTGGTTCGCAAGAAGCGGCTTAGTCATGCTGGCCACATGACCCAGAAGCTGTACGTTGGCTCCCTCGGCCAATAAACTGAGATGAGTGCCGCAACCCCAGAGTCGGTCGCGACTGGACCTAATGGTCAGGGGTCCTTACAGCTGGTCATGATAGGTGAAGAACCAGCTGGAGTTTTCAAAACTGTAGGGAGGAGAAGCTATTTGCCCATTCTCAAAATCATGGTCAAAAGGTACCTCAAGGGTCGCCTAGCCTAACCAACACACCAAATCTGCTGCAACTGCACCCCTGATAGGTGGTCATCTAACCTCTGCTTAGAAACCTCAAGTGTGATGCTGGACCTGATGGGGCTTGGGCCTGACATGAGTACAATTTGTATCCTGCAGCTTGTGCCTAACAGCATAGAAAGTGGCAATGTACTGAGTCAAACCTAGGGCTGCCACTTTTGGTCTGGCAAAATAAGGAACAGATTATGGGAGGGGGGGAATTGGGGGGCTGAAAATTTACCTGGTGCAGAAATGACTTCAGAGCAATCCATTACAATGATTACGGTAAATGGAAGCTATACATAACTGCAAATACAGTGGTACCTCTGGTTGTGAACGGGATTCGTTCTGGAGGCCCATTCGCAACATGAAAAGCGATTTGGCGCTTGTGCGCATGTGTGATTTAGTGCTTCTGTGCATGCAGCAAAACCCGGAAGTAACCCTTTCCGGTACTTCTGGGTCGCCGTGGGATGCAACCTGAAAAAACGTAACATGAAGCAAACATAACATGAGGTATTATGACTGTAATCCAACAATAATATTGAAAGGAAATGCTCTCCACCTGCTGAATTTCTGCCTGCCAAGAAGATGGTAAATGTAGAAACCCAGCCAAAAAAGAAGGGGGGGGGGAGAGATAGCAAGAAATTCTGTTTCTTTTCCTCACAGAGCTTTGCCTCCAACATCCTAACACGGTTCGCCTAACCCCTCGTCCCCCTGAGTGCTCCAATGGTGCTTTAATGCCTAGGGATGGTCAGATTATTATTATTAATTATTAAATTTGTATACCACCCTTCATGTGGGCAGTTTCAGCGTCAGAACCCTAAATGTAAGAAGCCCCCCTTTGCAGCCTCCACAGGGTCCTTTTTAGAGGTGGAAATAAGCCAAGAGAGCCCTTAAACACACAGCGAGAGGCGTATATTTGAGAAGAGGCTTGCAGACGCTGCAGCTTCAGAACACACTTCACTCTCCTCTTTTTAGAGCCGTCGGGCAACAGCTCCACCCAACCCAGAAGAGCCTGCAGGCTGGCGAGCTCTATTGGCTAGCCTGGATGTGTCAATCAGCCATCTTTGGAGGGCGGGCTCAACTTCTAAGGTGCCTTGCAGTTAAGCTGCGCGAGACAAACAGGTCGGGGTGAGCGCACAGTTTTTTATGACTTCAGAAACGTAACAAAGGGCATTCCAAATGGAACAGGAGACTCTGTGCCCCCCAAAACAGAACAGATCCGTATTGTAAAGGACAGGTGGCAACCCTAGTCAGACCCTTGTCTATCTAGCTTAGTACTGTCTGCACATACCGTCTCTAATAGTGACTGCAGCCCTAATAGGAAGCTGCCTAACACTGAGGGTTTATCCGCACTTAACTTTCATCTATTTTTTCCAAGCATGGCCCATACTTTAAAGCTCCATGTCTGAGCCCCCCCTTTTTTTTGCTCCAGAGCTTTCTCTGTGGAAAACTTGCTCATTAAAACTCAATTGGAGCAAACGACAATCCGTAGAAAATCCGAACTGACTTTTGCTCTGATTGAGCGTTAAAAGTGCGGGGTTTTGTAGGGAAAGCTCCAGGGCAAAAAACCCCAAAACAAAACTACACGGATATGGAGCTTTTAAGTGTGGGTCTGTACCTGGGAAAAGTGGGATAAGTACTAAATACAGTGAAGCCCTCTGCCAGAAGATTAGTTCATCTAGTTCAGTATTATCTACACTGACTGACGGTGGTTCTCCAGGGATTCAGGTAGGGGACCTTGAGCGCTACCTGCAGATAGATGCCAGGGATCTTCTTCAGGGGAAGCTGATTCTCTACCACTGAGGTACAGCCTCTTCCCAATACATGACATAGTGTAAGACAACCCAGCAGTTCTATAGGCATCTACCCTCCCCTCCCTCACACAACCTTGCCCCTCTTCCAATTAAATTGTGGTATTTCATAATCTGGTCTCACCTTCCTGCCCGAGAATTAAGATCTGTCTTGAATGTAATTAACATGGCCTTAACATTTCATGATACTGAAATTTAACTGCCGTACAAAGACGGAGGGACTGAGAAGGTAAATGGCATGGAAAGAGATTGCCATGTTGGCTTTTGGTGTTTAGGAAAAAGATGGAAAATTAAAAGCAATTTGCACCAGAGCTGTTAGAAAACAAATTAGCAGTTCATTTTATAATGCTACCGATCAACAGCAGGAAGCTATTAAATTTAACAACAAACTAGCCTTGCAAAGTGGCTCGCAGTGAAATCTCTTCATATACCCACCATATCCATATGAATTTCCTGCTCGTGTTAGTGACTGTATGCGTGGGAAGCACAGGCTTTCTACCATCATTGGCAAGATTATTCATTTTTAGAAATAATTTACTCTTTAGGTGTCAGGGATAGATGGCACTGAAAATCCAAGCAGGCCACTCTTCATTTGGAGTATGGAAATCTGTGAGATCCACTCAAATGCACCCTGAAGCTTTAATCACAGGGGTAAGGATCCTATAGACCTCCAGATGTTGGACTTCAAATCCCATCAACCTCAGTCAGTGTGGCCAATGGTCAAGGATGATGGGAATGGTAGTCCAACAACATCTGGAGGGCTTAAGGTTCCCAATCCCTGCACTATCAAAATATGAACCAGTGCTTGACATATGCAACTTCAGTCTCGGTAACATCTGAAGTTTGTAGACATATGAGCAGGGATGTTAGACAGCAACATTTTTCATTCTGCTCTGTATCCATCACATGCAGCACTGTTGTTAGGCAACCCCCCCTCCCCATTCCCTTTACAGAGCTATAGTTCCCAGAGTTTTCTGGGAAGATGGATTGACTGCTAAACTGTCCTGATAATTATAGCTCTACGTGGGGAACAGAAATCTCTTAACAATCAGCAGTTTTGACAGACTATTTGCCAATGTTCTTTGGAGAAAGATATGACTGTTTAAATTGGCATGATAGTGCTTTAAATGTCTAGGGCAAGATGGGGCCAAAATTAAATAAATGAAAGAGCTGGTGCTGCAGATACAATCAGCACTCTTCTTTTAGAGCAAGGGTGGCATGGACTTGTGGTCCTCCAGATGTTGCTGGACTACTACAACTCCCATCATCCCTTGCTGTTGGCCGTGCTGGCTGGGGATTATGGAAGTTGGAGTCTAACAACTTCTGGAGAGCTCCAGGTTCCCCAGTAAAACATCAGAACCATTCCCAAAGCATTTTGACCCATATAATCATCCTTATAGAATGGTGCCCAAATTGGCAGGAGCAAAATCCAACTAAAAATTGGGAATTGTCCATTTTGGGGATGCCCCAGTTTACAGCCACAAGGACTAGTAACTTCAAAACAAAGCAAAATGGGGGGGGGTGTCTTTTTGAGCCTGATACCACATCCTGTCCTTTTCTGGTGATGTCAAAGCAAGTACTCATGCTCTATTTTAAAGGAACAGACAAGCGTGGAGCAGAGAGTATCATAAAGCCTACCCCCACCTTCCCTGTGCAAAGGCTGTTTGGAGGGAATGATCAATATTTCATAGGCATGCTAAGGTGGTAATGAAAGATACATGAATTGTGAAGCAAGCAGGTAGGAAGTCATTCGGAGATGAGGGAAATGGAGAAATGATAGCAAGCAGATGTGCTCAAGCAATGATGTTTGACTCGCTGAGATGATCTGTCCCTTGCTGATTTCAACCTGGGTCTTCTCAAAAGGATTTGACTCAGAGTGGTTTGACAGGGTGGGGGTGGGGGGCACAAGCTCAACTTACGGGTGGGGGAGGGGGACAAGATTTGGCTGCAGGCATGATGGCTATCTGGGAAATTTTACAGAAGATCTCTCTGGAGCATTTCAACCGCAGAGTGCAGAAGCTAGGCCACAGCAGACTTCTGCCAGAGGGTGGGAGGGAGACTTAATTCAGTTCACATTTCCTGCTCTTCCTAGAGCAACATGTAGAGTGAGACACAAGGGTCATCCACACTTTACCTTTCGTCCTGTGATTTCTAGACACAGGCAGCCCCTTCGTGTTTGGTAGCTTCCCCCACACGTCCACCCCCCCCCCCCGCTCTTCCACTGAATCAGGACAAATGTCAATCCGAGTTTCCCACACATTGTTGTTTGCTCTGATTCAGGGGTAAATAGTGGATTTTTGTGGGGAAAGCGCCAGGAACAAAAATAAAGCTCAAACACAGTGCTTTAAAGTGTAGACCTGTGTCTAGAAATGCACCACTAAACGAAGTGTGGATGAACCTACAGTCACCCTTCTCTAAATTTCAGGGTGCAGTTTCCCAAGCAAAGCATGCATGCAAACACACACACACACACACACACACACACACACACGAGAAAGTGTTCATTAATGCATATATCAGTGGGGTAAAAGGAAAAAATGCATTCTCTCCAGGGGGATTGCTTGTCAAAATAAATACACATATAGGGCAAAATTGCATATAGGAATGTGAATATTAGGAGAGAAGCACATTAAAATGCTGATTAATTCGCATGAAGCATTTTGAAAAAGCTAAATGGAAAGGGACGCAGAAGTCTGTAGAATGGAAGCCTGGATGAACTAGAAACAGAAGCAGGTGATTTTTGTAATGGAGTGGAAAGGAGCGTACGCTACAAAAGTAAAATATAATACTTTCCACCACCCACTTTTGTCCTTGGCTTGCCCACCACTGGCATGCGGCCCTTGGAAGACTGACCAGAAGGAAATGTATCCCTTGGGACAAAAAGGCCCCCCACCCCTGATCTAAGCTCTGGAACAAGTGAAAGTAGGAACGTGTAAATGTGCTCTGAAGATGCTGTTTCTATGTCTACACAGTATTTGAATATTTTCAAGGGCCGGGGTTATGTCATCTGGAATTGTTCAAGGCATTCTTAACATTATTATATGCCAGCACAAGTTTTGCAATCACATAACGAAGGCCACCAGCTCCTGAGATAGGGATTTATTCAAAGCTTTCTCATTGCTCCAAAGTCCCTAGTGGTTGGGGATTGTTCCACAAGCCCAAATTCTACTGTAACTCATACTTGTCAAGTATTGCAAAAGGTGCCAGCAATCCAGGTTTAGCTTTGATGGGCAGAATACCCCAAACTAAGCTTTTCACCATCTGTTCATCCGTGCATTTTTGTAAGCAAAGGAGAACATATTTCACAACGACGTCAATAGAAAGTAAGATAAATGCTATTTTAATGCACCGATAGCATATGCCACATTTAGCGATGGTTTAATCTCCTCCTCCTTCCAAAAATGTTATTGAGTGGGACCCCTCCCAAATATAACCCTTCCCCACCATCTAGTTGCCAGGGAAACGGATGTTTTTTTTTTTAAAGTGCAAGGAACACTCCACATCTAAACACTTTAAAAAATCTTACTGTGTGCGATATTTAGGGGTGGTGAAAGAAATTTGCTTTGGTTCACAATGAACTGCAGAACTACCATATTTGCAAGTGCCAAATAATGTATCTTAAGTGAAACACAAATATCTTTGGAGTTTTCTGAATTTTGTGGTGCAGTCCTCTACCCAAGGGCTCATCCGCACTTAACTTTGCGCCATGCTTTCTAAGCACAGGTCCAAGCATTTCCCCCCCCCCCCACCTTGTCCTGGCACTTTCCCCAGGAAAACTCATTGGAAGCACGCAAGTTCCAGTGTTGTGAATGAGAGAGAAAAACATTTCACTGTCCACTTCCCCCACACCACACATAATTTTGCAAACTTCTATCATGTTAGCTCTTAAAAAGGTAAAGGGACCCCTGACCATTAGGTCCAGTTGTGGCTGACTCTGGGGTTGTGGCGCTCATCTCGCTTTATTGGCCGAGGGAGCCGGCGTACAGCTTCCGGGTCATGTGGTCAGCATGACTAAGCCGCTTCTGGTGAACCAGAGCAGCGCACGGAAATGCTGTTTACCTTCCCACCGGAACGGTACCTATTTATCTACTTGCACTTTGACGTGCTTTCGAACTGCTAGGTTGGCAGGAGCAGGGACCGAGCAACGGGAGCTCACCCTGTCATGGGGATTCGAACCGCCAACCTTCCGATCAGAGCAAGTCCGATCAGAGCAAGTCCTAGGCTCTGTGGTTTAACCCACAGCACCACCCGCGTCCCTTGTTATCTCTTACTCACTTTTTACTTAAACTAAAAAAGTCCTAAGCACTGCAACCTTTCCTCATAGGCGAGTCACTCCATCCCCTTGATTGTTTTGGCTGTCCTTTTCTGAACCTTTTCCAACTACACAATATCCTTTTTGAGGCGAGGCAACCAGAACTTCTGCACAGTGATAGAAAATGATGCAGAAATTTGGAGGGCGGAACTGAATACTGGGAAAAGAAGACGCTGAAGCAGACAGATTCAGCCATTCCCAGGAGCAACCTGGTGCTCCCATCAGAGTACCTTCCCCCTGGTTAGAAGGAGACCCTCGTGGTAGCTGGTGGGCCTCACATTCCAGCCTGTGGTTTCAGATACCCTGTCTTCCAGGCTGCAGTTTGGGACTAGCCAGCCTCTTGGATCCCTTGAAGGAAAGCAGGAGAGAAGCCTTTGTCTTAAGAGTAGTGGAATGTAACAGTGTATTTCCAGTTCAGCATCCTATCTGTTCACCTTCCAAAGTGACATTTAGAGGAGCTGAGTTCTTCTCCGCCAGAGGCAGCCTTGTCACTGGATTCAGTAGATCAAGTTCCAGACTGACACTCAAGCTACCCAAAGCTCCCCTCCAGCTCTTCTCTTTCTTTATCTGTTTGCTTTGCTGCATCAGAGGTTCCCCAATCACAGACATGCCATTCAGCATCTGTCCCTTTCTTTGCTGGCAGCCTCCTTTCACCCTTTTGGTCTCATCACCTTCCACTTTAGCTTGAGAGGCACAGATGCAAGTGCAAAGGAAGCTTGGTGCAAGGCTGCCTGTAAAATTGCCAGATGAAAAGCACAGACACAGGGAGTGGAATGGCCCCGTGCTTGTACCTGTGAAACCACCACTAACAAACACATGATTTTTTTTTTGGGGGGGGGGGATGGGGATTAGGTGAGGAACTTAAGTTCAGTGGTAGAGAAGGTTCAACCTCTGGTGTTTCCAGGTAGGGCTGAGAATGTCTTTTGTCTCAAACCCTAGAAAGCCTCTGTGTAGGTATTGTGTAGTACCTTTGTAGGCACTCCTGAACTAGGTGTACCAGGGAGCTGGCTTAATATAAGCCAGTTATGTTCTTTTGGGGGAAAGCTGCAGCTCAATGAAAGAATATCTGCCTCGCATGGAGAAGCTTCCACTCTCGATCTTGACATCTTCAGGTAGGGCTGGGGGAAAAAATCCCTGCCTGAAATCCTGGAGAGATGCTGTCAGCCAGTATAGACCAACATCATTTCAAAGTGGAGAATGGATGGCCATCTGTCATGGATGCTTTAGTTGAAATTCCTGCATTGCAGGGGGTGGGACTAGATCAGGCATAGGCAAACTCGGCCCTCCAGATGTTTTGGGACTACAGCTCCCATCATCCCTGACCACTGGCCCTGTTAGCTAGGGATGATGGGAGTTGTAGTCCCAAAACATCTGGAGGGCCAAGTTTGCCTATGCCTGGACTAGATGATCCTTGGGTGTCCCTTCCAACTCTGTGATTCTGTGACCCTGTGTAGGGCAACTTCCGACGTTCCTATCTTCCTGCCATGCCAAACAAACTTATTTATGAGACTGTACAGATGAGACCAAGATTCATGATGGAGACACACAAGGTTTTATTTGTAGCTGGTCTGGTGTGATATAAGGTGGCTTATTATATTCCTGTAGAACCTTTGAGCCATAGCTCAATAACAGAGCACGTGTGTTAGAATCATAGAATCATAGATTTCTCATGTTGAAAGGGATCCCCAAGGGTCATATAGTCCAACCCTCTGCAATGCAAGAATCTCAACTAAAGCATCCATGACAGGTGGCCCTCCAACCTCTGCTTAAAAACCTCCAAGGAAGGAGAAGGGATGTTGCATGCAGAAGGTCCCAGGTCCAATCCCCAGCATGTCCAGATAGAAAGATCCCCAGTCAGTAGCCATGTGATGCTGCCCAAATGCTGCTAGACCGTTTGCCATCCTTGACCATTGGCCATGCAGACTGGGGCTGATGGGAGTTGGAGTCCAACAGTAAATTGGCAGCGCCATGTTGCCCTTGATTGTTATGGCTGTCCCTTTTGGTACCTTTTCCAGCTCAATAGCATTCTGCTGACCAGAACTGGACACAGTAATATGTTGCATATTCTGTGGAATAAAGAGCCTCCCTCTGCCCATCAGCCACAGTCCAGGTACTAAATTCAAGAGGAAAGAAGAGACTCTGGCTTTCTAATAGCTATACACACCCTTTTTGCAGGGTGGGTTTTTTTGTGTGGGGTTTTTTTTTTTTTTTGGAAATGTTCCCCTTAATCATATCTTGAATTAATGTGGGGCTTGTTCATTCCGAGCTCTCATTACCCTCTTAATTAACTGTGCACAGATGGAAAAAGTCGGAATTGCTTCACTCGAGTTGTTCTGCTAGTTTTAAAATGAGATGGCAGATGGAGGACAAGGCAAGATCGGGCTCAGCTCAGAGGCAGGATACAAGTTTTCAAGCTGTCACTGAAACGTCAACAAACGCTCCATCTGTTTAGGAGAAGCACCAGGCAGGGGTGGGTTTCAAACTCCATCTGATGAACGTGAGTTCAAAAGAATTCCAAACAATCCGGGGGCTGGGGGGGGGAGAAGCAAATTTTCCTTCCCCCTCTTCTTTAAATAAAACAAAAATACCCCCAGCAGATATTGTAAGAATCAGGCCTCAGTAATGTAACTCAAGCCCTGCTGGATCACGTCAAAGGCCATATAATTATAGAACTGTAGAGTTGGAAGGAACCCCAAAGGTCATCTAGGAATCCTTTACAGGTGGGCCACCCAAGCTCTGCTTAAAAACCTCCACTGAAGGAGAGGCCACCACCTTTTGAGGTCCTCCATTCCACTCTTGTTATTTACAAGCTTCCAGAACAAATGGCCAGTGAAGGAGTGAGTGCGATTGGCTAGCTTTCATAGATCACCTTTGCATTGAGTCTGCTCACCACCCTTTGTTCCTCAAAACCCAATAGTTCCAAAAACTGAAAAAGCATCATTTTGGGATAACACTGCATGGTGCACCCCACAAAGCTCTTGACTGATCCTAAGCAGGGGAAAGACAGGCAGACAGAGGAAGGAAGCAAGGGTAAGGTGGCCTAACTTGGCTGAAGAAGGAGTCCTGCTCCTCCAGGTATCCAGAGGATAAGAACAGTGTTTCGTGCAGTGCTGCAGTGAGTGCGATAACGAAAGAAGTGAACCGAAGAGAATGATGTTGCTTGAAAAAGTCTGGATGGAAAGGACTTAACAAAACAGGGACTGAGAGGAGCTCAATTATAGAAAAGAGACTTCCAGATGGAAAGAGCAAGCAGAAGGGTTTATCTCGTCAAGGGCAGGGTTGGGTGGAAGCAGGATCAAATGGCACAGGTAGTTAAGTGGTCAGCAGACAGCGCAATACACTTCCCCCCACTGTAGAGTGGCAGAGAGTTGCTAAGGAACCTCTGGCCAATCAGAAGTAGAAACTAGGTTATTAAGGTATCCTTCAGAGAAAAAGTTTCCCAGGAAATGTAAATTTCATCTTAGTCTATGCAGTAATGGTGGAAGATGTTTGCTATAGGATGCATTTATTGCCCAAGGCAAGATCCAAATACTTGCATTAGATATGATAAGGGTACTGGGGCTTTAAGGTGACTTGTACTTAAAGTTGTGCTCCATGAGAAGGTTCACTTCACTATGTGGCTGGTGCTACAGAGGTTGCTGAATTACAATTCCCATCAGGCCCAGAAAGCATGGCCAATGGCCAGAGGCATACCTAGGGGTTGGTAAGGTTGGCCCCTGCCAAGGGTGCAAGCTGTGTTTGTGTGTGCATGCACACACACACATGCAAAAATTGTTCCTCTCTCAGCATCTCAGTGGAGGAAACCAGATGCTGGTGTGAGCCATCGCAGCAGCGCTCTAGAGCCCCCTCTCCAGTCAGCTGGCAGTTATTTTGTGCAATGAAGTTCCCCATGAAGATACTGCTGCTTGGTCCTCCATCCTAGTCATCTGTGATGACTGAATTGCACCATTTCCCCCCTGAAGACAGTGAGGGGCACAGATACATCTCCTTGCCAAGGGCGCAATGGACAGCGGGTGGGCGCCAATAAAACGTCTTGCCAAGGGTGCAAGGGAGCCGAAGTATGTCTGTGCCAATGGCCATAGATGATGGGAGTTATGCTTCATCAGCATCTAGAGGGCCAAAGATTTCCCCATACTTGCTCTGGAGCTTCCCTGATGAGAGGATATTTGCCTCAACCCTTTCTTTCTTTTCTTTGCAATGACACCTCACCAAATGCTCAAAGCAAAACCACAATGGACATTTAGTTCTGGTGCATATCCAGTTGAACCAAGCCTCAGGATAATTGTCCCCTTTCTCATTTTTTTGTTTTGGTAAGCACAGAGGAGAGATTTTAAGAAACATACAGCAATCACTATCTCTTCCTCCTCCTTCCTCCTCCTCCCTCCTCCAACCGCCAGTGTTTAAAATCATCTCTGTGAATAATAAGCATGTTTGCTGAGCCAATTTAAAGCCAATTCCATTTAAGCCCCCAATATCACATCAAACGTACTTTTCTCTCCCCTTTTATCTGTGGCCTGGCTTGGCTAGCAGAGCACCTTAAATAGAAACTGCTGCCTTGGCTAAATGTTGCCTTTTGACAATTATAATAAATATCTGACAGTGAAGAAAATAAGAAAAGAGTCAGGCAGAGAATGATATTCCTTGTCATACGTTAGACAAACTGGTGTGGAGGCTGGTACTCCCCGCACCCCTACCAATATGCTTTCTTTTTCTGTCAGTCCATTAGCTGCTGTTAATTTCCTTGTTCTCCATGGCAAAAGGTGCCTGAATTGGAGAGCCTGCTGGAAATATCACATAAATGGAGTGTAATACAATCCCATCTAGGAAACAACCCTTGTGCTTGCAGAAAATACATCAGGACCTGCCCTCTCTGTGATTTTCTCCTGGGAAAAATGTGTGACCCATGAGTATTAAATGAAAATGCAGGGCTATCTGTCTCTGGAATTGGAAGGGGCCTAATCGGTCAGATATAGAGCCTCTTCTTCTTCTGGTGCTTTTTCTTTTTTCCCTTGAAACTTCACAGACTCATCAGAAGAAAAGGCAAAAGTAAAACAGCCTGGGAACAAGACTCACATTCTGGCTATTATTGGCTTTGGTGTCCTGTAGCGTGTTGGAAAAGATTACTAGGGGTGTGGCAAATGTTAAGAAAGGCAGGTTTTTAAGAAGGTTAAAACTGTAATTCGATATGCTGATAACGTGCTATTAAAGGATCTGTGCACTGAGAGATTTGAAGTTTATTTTAAAGCTACTGGTGCATGTGTGTGGAACGGATATGTGCACACATGCAAGCATATACATGCAAGTTTAAGAAAGAAATTACTTCACATTCATGTTCTTAATAAGCTGGGATAGTTTTCCTGCAAATAGACATCAAAATCAGTTCCCATCCGCATTATATATTTAAAGCAGTATCATACCACTTTAAACAGTCATGCCCCCCCCCCCCCGCTATTTAACCCTCATCCACACAAGAATAGGAGTCAACTCCTAGGGGCCAAGGTCTCTTTGCCCCCTCCCCAATAAAATATTTGAGGGGCCACCCCCCAATGGTGTGGATCCACCCCGTCATGTGATCAGTTATGTGGGGCAGGGCTTACCTGCCCCTCCAATATTTTATTCAAGTTGGTACCCCTACGCACAAGGAACTATAATACCATTACAGACCCACCAAGGCTGGATCTAGACATGACAAAGAAGCAATTTGGTTAAATGCATTGTAAACTCATACAGGGAAATCCGGCAAGGAAAGCTAGGGCTCCACTGTGTCATCTGGTTTCACAATACAGTGGTACCTCTAGTTACGAACTTAACTCATTCCGGAGGTCTGTTCTTAACCTGAAACTGTTCTTAACTAGAGGTGTGCTTTCACTAATGGAGCCTCTTGCTGCCGCTGCGCTGCCGGCACGCGATTTCTGTTCTCATCCTGGGGCAAAGTTCTCAACTCGAGGTAACTCTACCAGGTTAGTGGAGTTTGTAACCTGAAGTGTTTGTAACTCGAAGTACCACTGTAAAGCGCTTTCTCTTTACCAATCTAGCTGCATCCCAAGTGTTCCTATTTTCCAGGAACAGTCCTGGATTTACAGAAGCTGTCCCAGTTTCTGATTTGATCCCAAAATGTCCTGCTTTCCTTAGGACATTGGAGAAATGTTGGAGGGAATGGAGTTATATGATCCCTGAGTCAAGGAGATAAGTAACCACAGTACAACCTTTAGAAAAAATCTGAAGGCAGCCCTGCATAGGGAAGTTTTTTTTAAATGTTTTATTCTGTTTTTATTTATGTTGGAAGCCTCCTAGAGTGACTGGGGAACCCAGTCAGATGGTCGGGGTAAATAAGATTATTATTATTATTATTATTATTATTATTATTAAATAGGACATCCCTATTTTCATCAGAAAAATGCTGGAGGGTATAAAAGATATAAAACAACATTCACAAAGCAACATTCACACCATACAGTTAAAATGCTGTGATACCACTTTAAACAGTCACAGCTATCCCAAAAATTCTGGAAGCTGTCATTTGTTAAGGGTGCTGAAAGTTGTTAGGAGACCCCCTATTTCAACCACAGGCCTACACTTCCCAAAGCTCCCTGCGAAGACAGATTGACTGTGAAACCACTCATGACTTTTTCAAGTGGTATGAAAAGGCTAAAAAACGTATAGTGCAGATGCAGCCTCTATTTATAGAATCACAGAATTGCAGTGTTGGAAGGGATCCAAAGGGTCATTTTAGTCCAACCCCATGACAGATGGCCATCCAACCACTAAAAACTTCCAATGAAGGAAAGTCTACTACGTTCTGAGGTAGTCCCTTCCACTGTCAAACAGCTTATACCATCAGAAGGTTCTTTCTTTTTTTTCCTTCCCCCCCCCCCCCAGAAGGTTCTTTCTGATGCTTAGTTGGACTCTCCTTTCTTGTAATTTGAATCCATTGGTTAAGGTCTTACTCTCTGCAGCAGCAGAAAACAAGTTCGCTGCAACTTTTATGTGACAGCCCTTCAGATATTTGAAGATGGCTATCATATTACCTCCCTGGAAAAGTCCCTGATGTTGGGAAAGATGGAGAAGGGGACGACAGAGGACGAGATGGTTGGACAGTGTTCTCGAAGCTACCAGCATGAGTTTGACCAAGCTGTGGGAGGCAGTGGAAGACAGGAGGGCCTGGCGTGCTCTGGTCCAGGGGGTCACAAAGAGTCGGACACGACTAAATGACTAAACAACAACATCATATTACCTCTAAGTCTTCTCTCCTCCAGGCTAAGCATACCCAACTCCCTCAAGCATTCCTCATCAGTTTTGGTTTCTGTACCATCTTGTTCACCCTCCTTTGCACACATTTGAAACTTGTTCAAGTCTTAAGACTTTCCCCAAACTATCCAAGTTTCTTTTGGTTCTGAATCTTTTAGAGTGGACGTAGGTGACTCTCTGTTATATGACAGTCACTTGCTGCCTAAGGGGTTAGTCTAGATCAGGGATGGGAAACCTGTGCCTCTTTAGATGTTCAGTCCCCAGCATCTCCAGGTAGGGCTGGGAGGAACCCCTGCCTGAAAATCCTACAGAGCTGCTGCCAATCAATGTTGTCCCTGCTAAGCAGCTTCCCATGTTTCTGTGCATGCTGTCCTGTTTACACTGTTTTTGTTTTGCTACTTTAAGTGGCACATTCTCCTCCCCCCCTCCCCATACTAGGAATTGTAGCTTGGGTCTAATACTAAGGGTTCTGCTGCAGGTCCTTTTCTCTTTCCCCTCATCCCCCTCAAATACAATTCCCAGGGTTCCTTATGGAAAAGGAATTAATATTAATCTGGTATGTCTGAACAGTGTAAAGATGTGTTGAGAGAGGAGTAAAGAGAGAAAGCTGAAGAATGATGGACAGACATGTAAATTATTTAAGGTGTTTATTTATACCTCCTTTCTGCCAAAACACTCAAGACAGCTTGCAATTTTGTAAGCACTGTTTACAATCTAAGAGGCGAAGTGGAAAAGGAAAGGAAAAGAAAGGTGAGAGGGGGGTAAGGCGAATCAGGCACCAGCCCCTTCATGCGGTCAAACAGTGAAGTTACATAATGGGTGTCCACACATTATATTCAGTGAGTGTACAATATGTATCTCTGTGTGCAAAATAGGTGAGTTGTATACTCCTACAGTTATTAACACATAACACTTGAGAAGTGTGGAGTCTATGGGCTATATCTAATATTATTCACACTCAGAGTGGACCAGTTGAAATGAATGAACAGAACTTAGGTTCATTCATTTTAATTGGTTCTGCTTTGTGTAAAACTTAACTGGATGCGACCTTGTGTATTTGTGTATACAACAGCTGAGCTATTTTAAAAAATCACTTACACACATATACTTGTATCTAAGTAGAGACAATTTGCACCCAAGATCATTGTAATGTGTAGCCAAGCCTGCAATAACAAAATGACCTGGTGCAATGGCTGCTGATGGAGGAAGTGCCACAAGGACAAGAAACAAATGTTAGTTGGCCCCAGTGAGGCTGATGGAGAGGCCTTCACTAACTCACCACTCCTTCTGAGCCAGCCAAGTGATGAAAGGAAATATCCAAATGAAGAGAGCGTATATAAGGCCCTGTGCTTTGGAGGCAAAAGTGGTTTCCGTGTCTGAGAATGCTGAAGGTAACTGTTCTGAATGAACTGTGGTCTCCTCCAGTTCTAGGATGTCTTCATCCATACCTATTGCCATTAAGTCATGAGTTCACTCACATCTAGCACTGCATAAACTACTAGAGCTAAACATGTATCCAGTTGATGATCCTCACCAAAACAGAGCCTCATCTGCTGAACAGAACAAAACTGGAACTGAAGGGAAAAAAACAAAAAGAAAAGAGAGGAAGGAAAAAAGAAAAGAGTGGAAGGAAAAGAGAAGTTCTACATGAGTAGGAATGTGGAACATAATATAGGGAACCTTATACTAGTGTTTCTCACTGTTGGACTAGAACTCCCATCATCCCTAGCCAGCAGGACCAGTGGTCAGGGATGATGGGAGATGTAGTCCAACAAGAAAGCATAGGTTACTCTAGTTTGAGAGACACTGCTTATGATGAGTCGCACTATCTAGATTAGTGACTGGCAGAGGCTGTTAAGGTTTTAATACAGGGTTATTTGGTCATCGCTGTCCATCAGCAGGTCCCGAACAGTTGGTTGTGTAAAAATCTGAATACAGGGTTATTGAACCGCACACCCTCTGCATGCAAAGCAGATGTTCTACCACTGAACTACAGCTCTTCTCTCTTTTCTCATTTTTTAAAAAAGAATTATTTAATCCAAGAAGTAGACATCTTTAAGAGAGAAAGATATTGGAGAACCTATGACCTACCATTCCTGACCACTGGGCAACCTGGGGCTGATGGGAGTTGGAGTGCAGCATAATCTTGAGAACCACAGGTTCCTCCCTGTCCTGAAGTCCCTTAGAACTTAGACCTATGTGCAACAAAGATAGACAAGATAGTCTGGTCCCAGTGGAGTGGTGCCTACTAGTCCTGTGTAGCTAAGTCTTTGTTGCAAATAGGCCAACAGGAACATCCTTTTAAAGAAGCCAACAAGAACTGCTTCCTGGCAGGAAGCATGTTTCTCAGTCCTCTTGGGAGGACTAACTTTATAGCACTATAAGCACCAGGCCTCTGGCCTTTCTCAGTTGATCAGCGTCAAGCAAGATTTTGGCCATCTTGTGTATTCAAGTTAGCCTGGTGTGACTCATGTAGACAGAAATGAGCGCTACCAATAGCGACAAGGCATTATAACTTTAGTAACAAGTTATAATTATTATCTTCTCCGTTTGCCTCCGGCAGTTCATTCTCTAAATGGCAGGGGCTAATTTAATTAGTACCTGGAACTGGGAGAAATTAGGTCACCTCTTCCCATGTGAATTTTTGTGCCAATATGGTTTGGTGTTTCTCCCCCTCCCTCCCTGGCCCTTCCTCTACCCTTCATATATTTTCTAATTGGGTAAATATTAATTAGTTGGAATTTTGTGCAGAAGATGAAGACATTAAGCTGTCATTAACAAACAGGTCCCTTCCGTCTCATCCCCAAACACCTCACATCTACAGCATGAAGTTATCAAGGCATCTCTCTCTCTTTCTCTCTCTCTCTCTCACACACACTCCCCTGATTTATGTGAGCTTCCAGTGCAATAGGAAATGCAATGAATCTCCTTTTATCAGGTAATTATCTATTGAATGATACATGGAATTCTCAGCAGGCTGGGATTGGGGAGAAGTAGCTGGGAACAAATAGTGGTGCAGACACAGGCGCCTGCAGCTTTCAAGCTATGCTGCTTATGAAGGGTGATGCTAGGGTTTCCATGTTTCAAAATGTAGAAACCAGGAAACTACCAAAACTGTTGAGCTTTTTTTTTGAGACAAACCCAAAAGCTTTTTTTTTTTTACAAAAATGCCAAAAAACCCACACAAAGCTGAGATTTTTTGATTGCCTTGCCTAAAATCTCAGTAATGTGCAGGAAAATCTGGCCATATGGCAGCCCTAAGGTAAAGGTAAAGGGACCCCTGACTATTAGCTCCAGTCACAGACGACTCTGGGGTTGCAGCGCTCATCTCACTTTATTGGCCAAGGGAGCCGGTGTACAGCTTCTGGGTCATGTGGCCAGCATGACTAAGCCGCTTCTAGCGAACCAGAGCAGCGCACGGAAATGCTGTTTACCTTCCCGCCAGAGCGGTACCTATTTATCTACTTGTACTTGGACGTGCTTTCGAACCGCTAGGTTGCCAGGAACAGGGACCGAGCAACGGGAGCTCACCCCATTGCAGGGATTCGAACCGCTGACCTTACGATCGGCAAGTCCTAGGCTCCGTGGTTTAACCCACAGCGCCACCCGTGTCCATATGGCAGACCTAGGTAATGCTGAATTTCTGGTGCAGATTTTGTGCCTGTGAAAGGTGGAAGGGTGAAAGAAGAAATGCCTTGTGTTCACCTAGGAACATTTTCTCTCTCGCTCTCCTTTTTTTTTAAAAAAAGTTGTTAGGCAGTGAGAAACAGAATTTTTTTTTTTAAAAAAAGCCCTGAACATAGATATTAATATATGAGCATATGTCCAAATAGATATCCAAATGAGAATAACAGAGTTAAGAACATACACATATGATGGCTCTGCTGGCCAGGAAGGATGAAGGGTGGATGAAGGATGAAGGATGAAGGGAGGCAGCGATACACTTGGAACAGCCGTGCAAGCTTCTACCTGCTCTCCAGCTCTCTCCCACTCTCTCTGCACCATTTTGGTGCCATTTACTGGTTCTGATCATTTATTTATTGCATGGCAACAAACATAAACGTGGTTGTGCATGAGTGGAACGAGCCAGGTTTCTTTTCGTGGGGTGGTGGTGGAGTGGGGTGTTTGTTTTAGTGAGGGCACCTTCCTGATATCAATGGGTAGGGAGTTCTGAAGTGTAGGTTCTGCTGCACTAAAATATCAGTTTCTTACAACAGTAGAAGGGTAATGTGTGGCACCTGTAATAGTGCCAGGTCCACAGATTAAAGCTGCTGAGTGGGCACCTATCAGGTAAGGCACAAGAAAACGTCCCAAGTTGTAAAAGCCTTTATATACTAATAGACCAACTAAGTCAGTTCTTGGTATGAGCTTTCGTGTGCATGCACACTTCTTCAGATACACTGAAACAGAAGTTTCCAGACCCTTGTCTATAGTGAGAGTGCTACTGGATAAGGTGCTACTGGAAGGAATTTTTTTGTTTTGACTATGGCAGACCAACACGGCTACCTATCTGTAACTATACTAATAGAAACACACTGAACTTGACCCAACAACAGCTTCTCTTAGTGGCTATTTTTCAGGGTCTTGGGGAGGTGGAGAGAGAGCTGTTCAAAGAAATCAGTGGAGAAGCCCAAGATTTTAATGAAGCTGGGATCAGACCCCAAGGATCTACCACCCCCATGATCAAAACACCCCAAATAGCCCAGTGATGACTGGCTATGCTCTGTAGACATGCACTAGTTGTTGTCCTTGCTGGTCGTGCTGCCTTCTCAGTGGTGGCTCCATTTTTGTGGAATGCCCTCCCCAGTGAGATGCATTGGTCTCCCTCATTACTGACCTTTCAGAAGGAATTTAAAAGCATTGGTGAAAGGTGGGAGGCATCTGATGCCTGAAATATACTGTGTCTTGCAAGCTTGGATTTATTGGCTGAGAGATTGTTTTTAATGTTTTCGTTGATATTGTTATTGCTGTATTTGCCATCCTGGGCTGCTTTGGGAGGAAATGTGGATATAAATGGAATTCTCCTCCTTCCTGACAAAAGGAGGCAGGGGGAGGAAATGGAAATCCAAGCAGAGGAAAAATGCAATGGAGTATCCTGTGAGAGGATATGACAGTCAGTCAAACAGAAACACTGGACAGGAGCGTTCCATGCTTCTACATTTGGCTGCAGATCTCACTTCTGTCCCCCTGCCCCATTTTTAAAAGTCTCCAGCTGTGATCTCGGGGGAGAAATGCACTAAAAGCAAAGCCAATGACAAATCATCCTCAATGTAAGCTTCTTCTTCTTCTTTTAAAATATTTGTCTGCTGGAAGCTTTACGTTCCAGTAACTTTCTCTTTCTAATCGAAATGTGTCCTAAACGGGAGACCTTATTTTGTATCTCAAGATAAACATTGCATTAAGGGAGGTGGAGGAAAATAAATAAAAAAAATCTAATATGAACGAGAAGAAAATCAAAGAAGTGAAACTGAAAGTGACAGCAAAGATGGCGAGGCCAGGGGTGCGGGGGAGGGAATCAGTTTTGTATCAACAGGAATGCAATAAGCCTGAGAAGTGGAAGAGCAAGCTATCTGGAAATCTAGTAAAAACAAATAAACTCTCCTTCCTCGACAGGCCACAACTAAAGCTTCCAGAGTCAGGAGAGAGTCAAGCAGAAGATGGAATGAATGAGTAATAAACAGAAGTTTGGGCCCATCCCTCCAACAATCCAGTACCAGGCAGGAACAGTGGCCAAAGGGAGCGGAGGAATTGATGTGACTCTTACCTTTGTAGTACAAGGCTACTTCTTCGTAGGCTACATACCAGCTATGCAAAAACTAGTTTTCTACATACACACACCTCTCCATCCTCCATCTATGCAAGCAGGAGGCACTATCACAATTCAAGGACACATTTCAGAAAGGCAAGAGCACTCAGAGGAAGAATGGAGCAAGGCCAGTGATGAGTGTGGCATGAAGATAGTTCATAGAGAGAGGCCCAGGAGGCCACATTTCAGCCCCAAGCCTGAGATCCTATGGCCCTGTTTTAAAGCTCTGGCAAGGAAATGGATGTTCTCTGCCTGCCTTGAGGCAGCCGGGGGCCACCATCATGGTCTATGGATGCAAATGCCAAACGACGCTATTGCAATTGTGCAGGGTCTCTAAATAACACACAGTTGTCAAGAATGACAACTGGGCAGCAGACCTGAGAACACTCGCCTCATCTCCTTCTGAAAGTTTTATTGGTGTTTAGTTCTGCCAAGTATCACACATAACTTTCCGCCTGAAACATCTGTTGGCATCATTCAGAAATGAAAACATCTGGCACCCTAATCTCATGCCCAGGCTTTTGTTACCTACATTAATCACTCCTGGGAAAGAGTTGGAAAGTGTACCAATTTTTTGTAAAATAGATTTATAACCCCTTCATCCTCAAGGTCTTGGTAAAACAGGGGTGGGGGGAACTATTCCAGCTCACGGGCCACATTCCCTTGCAGGTGACCTTCTAAGGGTTGCATGCCAGTGGTGAGCAGCGCCAGAAGCAAAAGTGGGCAGAGTAGCAAATAATTTCCCCCATCACACAGTGGGTGAGTTTCTATACATGCCTGCACACCCCTTTTTGTATCTTTTATCTAGGGAAGCAAGAGGCATTAACAGAGTTGAAAAACAGATTTCAGCCTGGCAAAAGCACTCAAGGATGGTGTGAAAGAAGGCCGGAGAGCAGGTGTGGCCTGGGGAAAGAGAGTGTGGTCTGGGGCCACAGAGTTCCAGATGGAGAGGACTAGAGGGCCACATTTCTCCTCCAGGCCTTAGGGTCCCCCACCCCAGGCCTAGCCAATGAATCCCCTTTCCACAAAAGGGCCAGGAAACCTCTACTGAGAGCTTCCCTTGCAAGTTGTAGATCCTCATTTTCCCAAAGGTAAGGAATCCTTCTTCTTTACCTTTGGGAAAATGAGGATCTACAACTTTCCAGTGATTGAGGGCTGAGCTACAATGGAAGGAAGGAAGGAAGGAAGGAAGGAAGGAAGGAAGGAAGGAAGCCTTCACAGTGTGAATGAGGCTGCAACTGAATGCTTGAACAGTCTCTTGCATGAAAGAAAGCCACTTTTAGATGAAGAAAAGAACCCCAACAAGGAAAAAGCTAGGATAAGGGCATTTCATTTTTCACTTGCACAGATTTTCTGATGAGACCACATATTCCCCTCCTGCATTCTGGAGTGGTACATTCCACATGAAGCTGCCTTGTACAGAGTGAGTCAGACCATCAGTTCATGCAGTGTGGTCTAACACAAGAGTTTTCTCAAGCTGATGCCCTCTGGACATGTTGGATTACAACAATAATCATCCCTGGCCATTGGTTATTGTCAGGGAACTGCCATTGGAGAGTCAGGTGGTGGAAGGGCTCAAGGAGGCTAGGAGACCTTCGGATGTGGAGGAAGGAACCAGTAGGGGGATAGGGAGAGTTCCTGCAGAAACTCAATCGGAGGAATGGCTCCAAGATGTTTCCAGTGAGAACAGCGGGGAGGGCTCAGGACCTCCGCTGGGGACGCCCACTCCGCGCAGGAAACTGTCACGCAGAGAATCCAGAAGGAGAGTTTCCGTCAAGGAACTCTTATGTTGGCGTAAATTCCGGAAACGCCCACTGATGGATTCTGCCAGCGATTGAGGTAGTCATGCACCCATGGCTCCTCGGACTGGGAAAGTTTAGGAACTGATGGTAAAGCTTGGAGGACTTAAACGCTTACGCACGAGCAGCCCCCTTTTCCCATTACAGTTATACTAGCTGGGGCTGATGGGAGTGGGGAGTCCAGTGCTATCTGGAGGGCACTATATTTAGGGATATCTGCTGACTGAGATTGAACGTCAGATCTTTGCAGAGAGGAAAAACCAATTAAAACAGAACAAGGAAGCCTATTGACTCTCTGCCAGAAGAGTGTTCCATGTCATGGGAACAGGAATACAAAATGCTTGACTTCCAGCTGAGCCTGGTTGTGCCTCTATAACAATGGGGACAACTGAGAGTGCTCCTTCAGATAATCTCAGTAATTGAACCAATGACCCTTAAGGTAACCTGGATCCAAGCTGTTCAGGACTTTGTAGAGCTACTCAAAGCCTTGTACTTGATCAAGTGGCATATGGGCAGCCCATGCAGATATTTTAGCAGAGGTGTCACATCCTGTTGGCCAACTGTCCCCACCAGCAGTCTATGCTAGTTGAAGCTTCTGAACTAGGTCCAAGGGCAGGCCCAGTAGATCACACTGCTGGAACTATGCCTCAAGGTTACCATTACATGGACTACAGCAGCCATGTTATTCTGATCCAGATACACCAATGCTGGCAAACAAGATGGCGCTTGTTAAAAGCACTCCAAGCCACAGAAGTCCCATGGGCCTCTAGTAACAGAAATGCCACATATCAAATCTGTATATCGACCATTTAACTGGAACTGAGGGGTATTCTCAAGGGCCGTCACATGGAAGATGGAGCAATCTTGTTTTCTCCTGCTCTGGAGGGTAGGAGTTCAACCATTGGCTTCAAGTTACAAGAAAGGAGATTCCAGCTAAAAGTCAGGAAGAACTTTCTGACAGTAAGAGCTGTTCGACAGTGGAACGGTCTCCCTCAGGAGGTTGTGGACTCTCCTTCCTTGGAGGCTTTTAAGCAAAGTTTGGATGGTTATATGTCATGGATGCTTTAGTTGAGATTCCTGCATTGCAGGGGGTCTGGTGCCCTTGGGAGTACCTTCCAACTCTATGATCCTTATGAGGTTCTCATGAAGAGGCAAGGGCATGCTTCTTCATCTCCAGCCTGCATCCTGAACTGAGTTCTCTCCCTTTCTGTCATCAGGATGTAAATGCAATCCTATAGCACAGGCTCATGATCTGTAGCATAATCTTGGCACATGGAAATGCAAGACTGAATTGAAATGGTCTTGAGAAAAGGTACATGCGGTAGGAATGGAGGGCATTTCACCAGATACCCGAAAGTCTTGGAATGTGCCAATAGCCACAAAATAATAGTGAAAAGTGAAAGATGGAGGATTTTAAAAAAGCAGAGGCTCCTAGCACTACCACTTAACAAGGACAAATGAGACCACGGAGCCTTAAATTTGTCTGAATGTCTAATTCCAGAAGAAAACAGATGACACCTATCTTAGAATCAGTGTTTGGAAATATACAACAAAAGAAGGAATCTTTATTAACACTGGAAATGTACTCTTAAGCTCAGATTTCTTTTTCAACACCCAGCTTGTTCATATCACAGCTCAGTGAACTGTTAACATCACATATTTCTTCTTGTTCTAGTGGTGAGTCCTGGGTCCCCCCCCCCCTATCTTCATTTTGCAAACTGCAGAAAGATGAGCACCATTTTTCCTGGTCAGCAAGAGCAGCAAAAAAGGGAAAGAAAGGTGGATAAATGTCTAGGGTCAATGGAAAACAGCAAGTTGCACTGGGTGACATGTATTAGTAGCAGTAGCAGCATTAATTTTACAGGTGCCCATTAGAAAATTCACTAATAATTTCATCATCATCATGGAGACTCAGAAAATGACCAGCAACTCAGAGAAGGAAGAGGTTTATTTGGATTGGACACCAGAATTTATGGCATGGATAGGAAACCTGAGGCCTAGGGGGTGAATGCAGTCAATGTGGTGTAGTGGTTAAGAGTGGTAGTCTTGTAATCTGGGGAACCGGGTTCGCATCTCCGCTCCTCCACATGCAGCTGCTGGGTGACCTTGGGCCAGTCACACTTCTTTGAAGTCTCTCAGCCCCACTCACCTCACAGAGTGTTTGTTGTGGGGGAGGAAGGGAAAGGAGATTGTTAGCCGCTTTGAGACTCCTGAAGGGGAGTGAAAGGCGGGATATCAAATCCAAACTCCTCCTCTTCTTCTTCTTCTTCTTCTTCTTCTTCTTCTTCTTCTTAACTCTTCCCAAGCCACTCTCTCTCTCTTCAGCTGCACCCCTTCCTGGTCTTGCTCTGCATCTTCCTTGAGTCTTTTTTGCCTTACTGAGATGTGTCCTTGAACTCTGACAACTTCTGCTTGCCAGGATGGAGGGTGGTGTCTACTCTATGAAGGTAACATTCCCATGCAGATCCACCCGCCAGTGTCATGGCTAGAAGTCTGCATCAGGTTCCCTCTAGGGATGGATTACTTGAGAGGGTGTGGGACATTTCCTTGAGTGAGCATTTAACCCACCATAGGTGAGCTCTGAGAGGGTTTACAAAGCAAAACCATATCGATGTTGCCTGAAATGGGACATTTCCTTGAGTGAGCATTTAACCCACCATAGGTGAGCTCTGAGAGGGTTTACAAAGCAAAACCATATCGATATGCCTGAGCACCATTTATATGCTTTTAAAATAAATATAGCATGCTGCATAGTCCTCCTGACAACACATATCTCTATGTGGCAAGGCTACCTTATCAAAATGAGAGCTGATATCTGTCATTGTGTAGACAGTATTGAGCTAGATGGACCAATAAAATAAGGCAGCTTCCTGTGTTCCAAATAGCTGAAGTAGAGCAGGCTCTGAAGTGTTTTTTGTTTTTGTTTTTGCCTTGAGATGGTTCCCTTCTCTTGGAATAATGGGACAGAAAATGGTGGTGGCAGGAGTGTCCAGGTGGTCTTTATCTGGCTCTCTCTCTTGTCCTGGAGTCCTCCCCTTAGGACAATTGATGGTGGATGACCTCTTGGTGGGCAGAGGGAATGTCCAACTCATGCAGATGCCTGTCTGAGATATTGCCTATAGATAAATGTAGGCTAGGTTGAGCGAGATGTATACTGGCCTAGCATTCTTTGTAGACGAGTAGGGATTTGAAGCAGGGACTCTTCACAAGTCCAACTCTACTCCATTCACATATTAATGCAGTTGAAGGAAGGGAAAATACCCTTCTACACTGCAGGCTGCATTTTTTTTTTGAATTGACTGGGCTTCTAAAGACAAAAGAGCAGGCTTACTTCAGTTGACCTTGAAGAGTGTCACAGTTTAAAGTCATTCTCTCCAGCTCTTAATCTTTTCTTCTGACTCTCCCCCTGTCAAAATTCTGCCACGTCCCTTCTTAATCTGTAGGTGTAGTACATTTCAAAGGAATAAAAGAGCTTTCTTTGAAACATGGACTTCAGCTGAGACCCTCCAGAGCCACCGTCTCTGATGGGCAGGCACTGTTGCTGCAGGGTGGTTCAGACTTTCCTCTTTATTTGCTTCTCTTTTATGTGCAGATTTATAAACCAATTCACAACCAAAAGCTATCAAAGTGGTGTACCAGGAAGATAAAATCAGTTAAAATACAAAATATGACAAACTACAAGCAATTAAAAACATCTCTACAGTTGTACAGCTGTGTCTCGTGTATGGATGCTCTTTTAGTGGGAAAGCTTGTACTTTGCAAGCAGAAGGTCCCAGCTTCAATATCTGGCATCTCTAGTTTAGGGTTAGGAGAGATCACAGTCTGAAACCCTGGAGAGCCTCTGCCAGTCAGTGTGGACAAGAATGAGTAAGATTGACCAGAAATTTCACTTGTCATTAGGCAGCTCCCTAAATTCCTATCTAGTACGGCCCTCTTTCTGAGAACCATGAGGACTGGGATCTTATTTCATTTTTAGGTGACAGTTGATAACACAGTGGTGGAGCACCTGTTTTGAATGCAGGTTCAATCCCCACCTTCTCCAGGTATGGCTGGGGGAAAGCCTCTGTCTTCATCCCTGGAGAGCCACTACCTTTAGGTTAGATTGACTGATAAGTCTTACATGTGAACCAAACACCCTGTTTGTCTAGCAGATTGTTAATATCTGGCAACAGTCAAGTGGTCTCAACATGGATACTGAGGTTGCCCAACACCATACGGCTAGGAAGCCTCCAACATCAATCTGAGACCTGTAATTAATAACTTTGTGTGCTAATAAAAGATCAAGAGGGTACCAGCTGGAATCCAGTCTCTAATCCACTCATAAGTTATTGATGCTGGTGGTAGCACTCCATCTGCTTCCATAGTTTTTGGTTCCCTGTTGTATTGCTGGAAACTGTTGAGTCTGGATGCTCAGACATCTTAAAGAAATGATGAAAAGCCTCAGAAGGGATTAACACAAGTCATTTACATTTCAGGGGAAAAGAAACAATGCAGGAAGTCAGATTGCAGCATTATAATTTCCTGTGTCAAGGTGACCTGGCCATACATGAAGAGAAAACACACCCACCCCTCTACACTGCAGGCTACCCCATTGCTCTGTAGGATAAGTGGCATTTGCTGTTGAAGACTGTGGGTTTTGAGGGAAGAGCTCAGCAAACTGCCCCTTCCCCCCTGAATTCATAGCAAATTAGGATGTTGCTTTATACAGAGTCAGAGCTTCAGTTCATGTAGCTCACTATTGCCTGCACTGTCTGGCAGCAGCTCACCAGGATTTCAGACATGGGACATTCCCATCCCTAGTTGGAGATGCCTGGGATGGAATCTGTGACATTCTGCATGCAAAGAATGTGCTCTATCCCTGACCCATGTCTCGCCGAAGCTATATGAACACAGGAGGCTGCCTTATACCAAGGGAAACCACTGGACTAGTTAGCTCAGTATTGTCCACAGTGTCTGGCAGTGGCTTTTCCCCACCTTCCTCAGTAGATGCCAGGGACTGAACCTGGGACCTTCTACATGTAATGCAATTGCTCTACCACTGAGCTACTGCCCTTCCTTGGTGGGTGAGCCTTCCCAAAGGGTTGTGGGTGGGTGGGCACTTCCTTTGTAGTATGGCAGAGTAGTAGGCTGCCCCCACTTTTTAACCACTTGGCAAACACTTCTCTGGCAGCATCCCAAATGTTACATTAGTTCAAGGTATTATGAGGAAAACAAAATGTTGGCTGCTGCAAAAGTATGTTAGTCTCCTTTGGTAGCTACCATTCCCCCTTCCAGCAGCATCCTGGGTTAGCACAATGTCCAGGGCACAGTGGGGGGAAATGCTAGCCACCAGCTCTACCTATCTACCTATCTATTACATCATTGTATCCCAGCTTTCTTCCTCATGGCCTGCAAGGTGGTTTCCAGGTGGCCATTTGTCCAGGCACTGACCAAACCCAGAACTGCTTAGCTTTAGCAAGCTGATGCACTTGTGTGCTGTCTTGTGCCTACTCAACCTTGTCCAGTCTTCTATTGTGTTAGAGTGAAGGCAATTTGTGTGTGTGTGAGGGAGGGAGGGAAAAAAAGAATCAGATATGCCACTGTGCTCTTTTGAGGCAAGGTGAGATATAAATGAATTAATTCATTCAAGCCAGTAATATTTTGAATTCAAAGAATAAATACCCCCACGACTTTTAAGGGGTGGGGTGTCACTCAGTGGCAGAGCATATCCTTTGGGCTCCACAGTTCCCAGGTTCAGTCCTCAGCATCGAACCCTGTTGAGTCACTGCCAGTCAGTGTAGACAATAATGAGCTGGCTGTGAAAGACCGCCTGACTGATATCCTGGATCAGTAAATAACACTGAGCTAGACGGACTAATGGTCTGGCTTTATGTTAGGGCAGCTTTATGTTCCTAAGTCATTGGAGGACAAACTGGTTGAGCACAATATTTGACAGAGAAGATATTTTAGCAGACATTGTGTGTGTGTGTTAGAGACAGACAGACAGACAGACAGACAGAGATGTTCTGTAGAAACTGGTTGGCCATTGTGAGAACAGGGTGGTGAAAGAGATCCAGCAAAGCTTTTCTTATGTTCTTAATTATCCATAATAAGGGAATGAGTATGTTACGCTGTGTTCCTATTTCCTCCTGTGAAATGTGGAATGTTGTGTTGTACTGGGTAGGAACATAGGTATCCACCTTATACTGAGTCAAGACATTGGCCAATAGAGCTCTGATTGGCAGTGGCTCTCCAGGGCTTCAGATGGGAAGGCTTTTCCAGCTGGAGATACTGGGGATTGAACCTGAGGTCTTTTGCACGCAAAGCAGATGCTTTACCACCAAGCTACCACCCTCCCCTCCCTAAGGTGTCGGGGGCATCCCTGTAATTACTTCTTCTCTGTACTCAAATGGCTTCCCAACACTTGGCATCTTTTGCTTTGCTTCTCAGAATCCTCCCAAGCGATTAGAAGACATTGTGGGCTAATCAACCAAGAAATTTAAACATAAAGGCGGCTAAAATCTCTCCAGGAAGTCCATTAAATACATATTTCTCCTTTATGGGCTTGCTATTTATTACTTCATTTTTAAAAATACAATGGGCCGTATCCTTGGGTGGGTATAAAGCATCCTAGTGGTGCCAGCTGACAAGATAGCTTTATGGTCTTCCCGTTTTCCCTTGTAATAATGATGTCCTCTGACTTGAAATGGGAGATGGAAACATGTTAGCTGGCTTAATGCTGACCTCTGAGTGCCCCAGGAAGTGGAGGCTGGGCCATTAACACGAACTGGGCATTGTTCCATCCTGACCTCAGCCAGCCCCCACCTGAACTCCCTTCATATTTGCAACCAGTCCAGGTATTGGCACAGACTCTCAGCTTCCTCCTAGTCTTTAGCCTCAGGGTTGACCTTGTAGAATTCAGCAGGCAGGAAGATGGGGCTAAAACTTGAATTTTTTGGCTCTGCCTGTTATTGGTCCTGGCTCCACCTACTATTTGGACTGCCTTCCTTCTTCCCCACCCCCACCCCCCAATGGGCACCAGCCACCCCAGGGAGCGTTGGAAATAACTAGTGGTGCAACATGATGCTAGGGTTGCTTCAGAGGCGTAGCAAGGTCAGGTGGTACGCAAAAAATTTATTGTCAACACACCCCCCCCGCATTGAAATTATTAAAAGAAGGAAAAATAAGATACCGTATTTTTCGCCCTATAGGACGCACCGTCCCATAAGGCGCACCTAGTTTTTTTGGGGGGAAATAAAGGGGAAAAAATTATTTTCCCCCCAGGTGCGGGGCTTGGGGGGGGGAGGCCTGAGCTTCCCCCGACCCCAGCCCCCAAACAGGCAGCTCTCTGCAAGCCATGGGAGCCCAGCACGCGCAGGCTTCGGCATGCAGGCAACTCTCCGCAAGCAGAGTTTCTCCGACCCCTCTCGCTCTCCAGGCTTCAGCGAAAGCCTGCATTCGCCCCATAGGACGCACAGACATTTACCCTTCATTTTTGGAGGGGAAAAAGTGCGTCCTATAGGGCGAAAAATACGGTACTTACAGTCGCAAGTGTTATTTTCTGGTTTATTTACTGAACACTGTGAGCATAAGTAGCTTTGGCTTAGTGGTCCAAGAGGTCGTCTGCAGCGCCTGCGAGCCCCGTAACCCAACTGCTGTTGGCGGCTGCCTCGGCCTCTGTGAGCTCTGCAGGCCTCTGTGGGCAGCCTTGGCCTCTGTGGACCACTGTTTCCTTGGCAGGCCACCGCAGCGGCCCCCAAACCCCAAACGCTGATGGTGGGGGTCTAAGGAAGTCAGCCTCAGCAGCATTGGGAAGTTGGCCTCAACAGCATTAGCCCTTTCCTTGCCTTCACCCTGCCCCCCGCCTGCAGCCGATTGGCCAGCTGGGTTGGGGGCGGGGCAAAGGTCCCAAGGTAATGAGGGTGGCATCCGGAATACCTCTTGGAAAGGAGCTTCAATAAGTTTATTTTTTAAATACTTATTTTTTCCAGTTTCTCTCACTGCCACATTCCTCTCTGTGACCATTCTAGCAAACGGGAAATGTTGAACTTGACTGTTCTTTCTAGATATCCCACAATATATAATGGTGATTGGGGCTCTGCCTCCTTCCCTCAGACAGCCCCCACTGGCTTGCCATCTTACTTGCAACCAATCCAGAAGGTGGCCATAGTTGTAAGCTTCCTCCTACTCCTTAAAATTGCTGTTGCAGACCTCAGCAGGGAGAAGATAGGGACAAAACTAGAATTAGTTGGTTGTCTCTCTGTCTCTGTAGCCCTGGCTCCTCCTACTGTTGGTCTCCAGGCCTTCCACCCTACCAGTGCCAAAGTATGCCAGCTACCACTATGCTCCAGGGCCTCTCTGTCTGTTCCTCAGGGAGTCAGTGTGGTGCAGTGGTTAAGAGTGGTAGACTCGTAATCTGGTGAACCGGGTTCCCACTCCTCCCCATGCAGCTGCTGGGTGACCTTGGGCTAGTCACACTTCTCTGAAGTCTCTCAGCCTCACTCACCTCCCAGAGTGTTGTGGAGAAGGATGGGAAAGGAGAATGTCAGCCGCTTTGAGACTCCTTCGGGTAGTGATAAAGCAGGGTATCAAATCCAACCCCGCCCTCCTTCTTCAGGACTTTCCCCCTGGTAACACTACCTCTCCCCAGGCCTTATCACTCACCAGCCCTGCATCATTGTTGAGTGCTTTCCCCTGACTTGAATATGTCACTGAACTGTGATTATGCCTCTTGCCTGTGTGCCAAAACCTCTGACCTTGGTGTAGTTGGAAAGTAGCCCACTGAACAAAGGAAAGAGTCACTTCTGTTGCTCCATCCACTTTTGCCCTGTGAGTCCTGGTTCCCTCCCAACACACAGAGAGAGGCTCTCACTTTGAAGTAAGAAAAAAAAAATATATTCAGGCAAGTAGTAATGCAAACTCAGCAGCAGAAACAAGGCTCAGGAGTCTCAGTTCAGGAGCAGGTCAAGAAGTTCAGAGCTAGGGGAGGGGAAAACATTGAAGATGTCTCAAGAAATCTCCACGCCCCATGCACCAGACTTTTCTTATCAGATCTTGATACAGTGGTACCTCTGGATGTGAACAGGATCCGTTCTGCGAAGTGAACGCAACCCACGCCTGCGTGTTTGCGTGTGTCGTGATTCATCACTTCCGCACATGCACTGATGTCATTTTGAGCGTCTGCGCATGCGCAAGCTTCGAAACCCGGAAGTAACACGTTCCATTACTCCCGGGTCGCCGCGGAGCGTAACCTGAAAACGCTCAACCCAAAGCTACTTCAACCCGAGGTATGACTGTATTATAGTCCTTCTTTCTGCATTTTTTCTAATTCTTCCTCACATCCATCATTAACGGCCTAAAGGCTTCTTGCCACGCAATCATCTCTGTCTCTTTCAGCACTACCAATTGCAATCCTTTCTCCTCTTCAGCGACCATGAAGTTATTTGGTTTTTCCATCTACAAAGAGATGTATTCTTTGTATTCTGTATTTCCTCCACCCCCAAATAAACAGCTGCATGGATCTGTCCTGAATCATAGAATTGGATGGGACCCCAAGGGTCATCTAATCTAACCTCCTGCAATGCAGGAATCTCAACTAAAGCATCCATGACAGATGGCCTTCTAACCTCTGCTTAAAAACCTTCAAGAAAGCTTCGTTGCTCAAACCACTTGGCAAAAAGGGGAAGTGGCCTACCTATAGAGATTTGCTGAAGGATCAAGAAGGAAAATGGAAATTAAAAGATTATGAGGAAATAAAAGAGCATTTTCAGAGTTGGTTACACTATACACAATTACATGAGATGTATAAGGAAGATAACAAGAAAGCAAAAATGTACAAAACCGGGTCAAACACATGCTGGAAATGTAAAGAAAAAGAAGGGGCTTTTTATCATTTGGTGGGAATGTAGAGAAGTTAAAAGTTTTTGGGAAATGATATATAATGAACTGAAAAAAATGTTTTAAATGACATTTGTAAAAAAAAACCAGAAGCATTTTTGTTAGGGATTCTAGCACAATACCCACCAAGGAAAATAAAGAATTTATTTATGTATGCTACAACAGCAGCAAGAGTCTTGATAGCACAAGGATGGAAGAATGAGGAAATCCCAACAAAAGAACAGTGGCAAGAAAAATTGATGAGCTACACAGAGCTGGCTAAATTGACATACAAATTGCAGGACAAGGACAACGAACGGTGACTTTAAGGAAGAATGGGAGCTTTTTACAACTTATCTATAAAGACAACAAAATGAATTGGACTCCTTGGCAGGTTTTTAATAAACATACACAAATTTATTAAGTGATAACATGATAGACAGATAATGTAAGGATATGTGTAACATAGCTGTCAACGTTTCCCTTTTTCTAAAGGGAAATTCCCTTATTCCGAATAGGATTCCTTGCAAGGAAAGGGAAAAGTTGACAGCTATGATGTATAATTTTACAACATGCAGAGAATATTATGTGCTGAGAAATCAGAGAGAGAAGCTGAGGGAAGTATTGGGGGGGGGAGGGTTTGAAGGGGGGTGGGAAAAAAGAGGAAAAAATAATGAATATGATACGTTTTCATAATTTTCTATGTGGAATTTGTTAATAAAAATATTTAATAAATAATAAAAACCTCCAAGAAAGGACAGTCCACCACCTCCCAAAGGAATCTGTTCCACAGTTGAACAGCTCTTACTGTCAGAAAGTTCTTCCTGATGTTTACTCAGAATCTCCTTTCTTGTAACTTGAAGCTATTGGTTCGAATCCTACCCTCCAGAACAGAAGAAAACAAGCTTGCTCCATCTTTAATGCAACAGCCCTTTAGATATTTGAAGAATATCTCCTGTAGCTCCTGTTTGCTCTCCAGCCTTCTTGAGGATCCTCCTTGTTCTGTAGAATCTGCAGGCTCCCCAGAGTCTCCCATCCAGGACACTTCCAGGATGATTTCTCTTGAAACTCTGTCCAATACCTTCAATACCAAACACTATTTGCTTTAAAATGACAAAAACCAGTGGTGTATTCATCTTCCCCTCACCATGTTTCTGTTGGTATTTTCCTTGGATATGTTCCTTCCAGGACATTTCTTTGTTTACACATTCTTTTCAGATGAAGCCAAGCTTCCCTTTCACTCTGAGACAGAGTTTTACAAGTGTTATAAATGAGCCATTAACACCCATTTAGATCTGCTTATCAGTTGAATTTATCAGTTCCTAACCTTTTAAAGTTCTCCATAGATAAATAAAGCTTCTAGCTTTAGTCTCTAGCCTGTAAATTAGCAAACAGTCGCACATCCTCTGGCAGTTTGCTTATCTTCTGAGTATTACTTAACTGACAGATAGAAAATCCAATTCTTCCTTAATTATAATCTTGATAAAAAAATTTAAAAAGAGAGTGTGTGCTGACCTGGTGCTCCAATTAAGAGCATTTATGTGATACATGGTTGATGCCTCTTCCCTGCTTGAGCCCAATCTCCCCCTGTCCCCCCCCCAAAAAAACAGCCTCAGGTGTGGAGAAACACCTACTTCTGAGCATTTGGGGGTTTTGACCTTGCCCTCCCCTAAATCATGAGGGAGTTCTGATGACCAGGCTTTCCATTTTGGTCCTATCTATCATCACATAATTCTCTGCTGACAGGAGTCAACAGAAGAAAGCCCACTTAGCTATATTCCCATCTCTTGGAAGTCCCTCACCTCCCTTTTTAGATTACTGTCAGACCTTCTGGTGAAAGGCTTTCCCCTTCTTCCCCATGTTTATCAGGCTGATATCCAAACACTGTTTCATATGGATTAGGGTGAAAGCTGCAACATACTATAGTCTTTCTTTTGGTGCATCACAGTTCCTCATGAAATTACATTACAGATTCATTGTATAAATAGTAGATGGAACACAATAGTAGGCTGAGCATCTCTCTTATAGCCCCCCCCCCCCAACAAAGCACCCCTCTCCCTGCAGTAAACACCAGCAGCGTTAAAGTTGGTCAATTGCAGGCCACATGCAAAAGGCTCACCAAATTTGTTGTTACATCTGTTACCTTTAATCAAAAGCTTTTTAGGTGAATGTGGCTGGGGGTAGGCAAATCTATCAATTAATTGTTGTTGTTGTTATAATTTATTACTTGCTCTTCATCAGCAGATCCGAGGGTAAAAGGTTAAGGTAAAGGTACCCCTGACAGTTAGGTCCAGTCGTGGATGACTCTGAGGTTGCACACTCATCTGGCTCTATAGGCCAAGGGAGCCGGCGTTTGTCCGCAGACAGCTTCCAGGTCATGTGGCCAGCATGACTAAGCCGCTTCTGGCGAACCAGAGCAGCGCACGGAAACACCGTTTGCCTATTTATCTACTTGCAGTTTGACGTGCTTTCAAACTGCTAGGTGGGCAGGAGTTGGGACCGAACAACGGGAGCTCACCCCGTCGCGGGGATTCGAACTGTTGACCTTCTGATCGGCATGCCCTAGGCTCTGTGGTTTAGACCACAGCCCCACCTGCACCCCTTAGATCCCAGGGTATGTTACAACAATTACGGTAAATGTTCAGAATTAAAAACAATTCAAAGAGGTTACACAAAAGTAAGTTCGCCTTCCCAGCTTTTTCCAGTTTCTCATTTTGGCTGCCTTCAGTTCAGCTCTCTGCATTAGTTTGCATTTTTAAAAAAAGCAAACCTCATGAAAATTAACTGCATTTTAGTGTGAATTTTTTCCTAATATATGAATCTGTGCATGAAATTTTGCCTAATATGCACAATTTTGCAAAAACACTGTCCCAAATATAATGTATATTTGAGTGTTGTTTTCACAAATGCATGCATTTTATGCACACTGATTTTCACCCATGCATGCTTTCTAGTGCACATCATTTGGCTGAGAAATGGCATTGCAAAATTTTGAGAAGTGTGGATTTCAAAGGATGGCTGTTCTCTGGTTTGTATAATGTGAAACACCTTTAAATGAGAACTGAATTGAATTCATCTCTCGTCCTTAAGTGTGGGGTAATTAATTTTTTGAGACTGGGAATTACTTCCTCCAAACTCTTTTGGTTTTGTTAGTGACAGTGGCAAAGTTTTGACATTGGGAAGTTCAGAAATAAACTCTCCATGTTTGGAACTTCAGAAAAACCACTATGTATCTGGGAGACACCCACTGCCCAAATTTTTGGAGTACAGATTGTGGCTGGGGGTTGGGGTGCTTTGTGAAAATCACATCCTGCTTCTGTTTTTCTTTTTCTATGCAGTGTTTGGTTATAAAATGCAGCATTTTTTTCAGGCATCTGAGCCCAGTCAGGACTTTTATCGAGTTCCTGATTTGACTCAAGACACTTTGCTAATGGCACAATCTGACTTGGAAACGTGAAAGCTCCACCTAAGCTGGGACTCATGGAAGTTGTAGTCCAAAACTTATGGAGAGCACCAATTAAAGGAAGGATGATATTAAGTTGTGGGTGAACATATCAGATGACACAGCAATTCTTCAAACAGCTCTTGTCTATTCACAGGCCAGAACAGAACTGAACTGAAGGGTTCAGCCAGCCTGCTTATATAGAGCTCCACTACAAGGGAACAGTAACCACTTTCTGTAACTATCCAATCACTGAACGTCACTTTCAATCCCTTATTTGCATATGTGGACCTGAGTGAAAACTATCTACAGTATCCCCCTGCTGGCCCAGGGTGAGAACTTCAGTACATAACAGATGACATACAAATTGTTATTGGGCTGTGCACCAATATGGTCAATGCCCAAAGCCCAAGCTGAACTGGCCTGATTCAG
Organism: Podarcis gaigeae; assembly: GCF_964106915.1. NCBI lineage: Eukaryota > Metazoa > Chordata > Lepidosauria > Squamata > Lacertidae > Podarcis > Podarcis gaigeae. The sequence continues at coordinate 5,292,244 of NC_139691.1, forward strand.
GTGGATCTGGGCTTGGGTCAAGTTGGGTTGAAACAGCCCCAGATTTCCCAGGTTTGTGTCGGGTGAGCCAGGGCTGCCACAGTGTGAGACATTGGATTCTGCCTTATCAGTCTCTTCTTCACAGGCAGGACTGAATCCTCTCCTCACAAGGCTTAATCCTGCAGGCTACAGGGTGTTCCTTCATATGCTTGCAAAGCAGCACCCTGCAGGATTGAACCCTCCATGCGCTCAGTTGGGAGGAGGCCAAAGAAGATGCGGCTTTTCCATCTTCACCTGCCTTACCTCTGCCATATGTTTAATTGGGTTTTAGAAATCTCTAATTAAATAGTAGGCTGCCCCCCCCCAACTGACTTGGGCCAGATCCAGGCCAGGCTGAATGTTCCCTGGGTCAGACTTGGATGGGCCAGGGGGTTGTGCATAGTCCTGGTGATTTATATGGGTGTTTGTAACAGGTTTAGCTTTTCAAACAAAATGTTAGCATGTTATGTTTTATATCTGCATTATTATAAGGTATGAGCATTTCTGTGCGGGCTAAGCCCAGAGCAGCAGCGTAGAAAATGTTATTTTTTAAAAAGTACACCTTGTTCTTTTATATAGCTGATACACACTCTACATGTCCAAAGTATTAAGAACATTAATATTCAAAGAATTAATTTTTAATACTGATAAAAATCAAACCACTGTACTTTTACAGAGGTAGAATAAATATTATAAATCAATATAATACAAGTTTTTTAATAAAGGGAGCAGATACTTTGACTGGTGTGACTTGTTCATTTTGTATAAAAGCTTTTGACCTTTCCTTAAATGCAATAATTTAATGTAGGGGTGCTGAAGTGCCCCCACATTGAGGGGCTCAGCCACATAATGCACCCCTTGCCCCAGCCTGGCTGCCAGGCAGAGGTGTGTGGAGGGCAACCAGCGGTGGCGGGAGATGCAGCCCTTTCATATTGGGGGGACCCAGCCCCTGCCCCCCAATATTGAGAGGGCTGAAGCTCCTCCCACCCCATAGTTCGCGCCCCTTTTAATGACCTTGTAAACTGACCTGAATTCCCCAGTTCCCTTTTTGATATAGGAATATTTTTATATTTTTATAAAAATAATTTGTTAGTTGCTTCTTGCACAAAAATGCTCCCAAGTGACTCATAGCATGTTCAGGAGCATAGGCGTAAGTAAAAATACATTATATAGAAATATGTTTACAAAAAACCCACATTTAGAAAAAAGAATCCACAAAGTGATCCTAATAACAGAAGCAAAAAGAATTTACAGCACAAGTAACAATATTTGCTGCCACCGCCTCCCCCAGGATCAAAAGGTGTGGGTCGATTCATTGACCATCCACCATTGACTCACCATTGTGAGAAGCCAGGTAAGGCTGCTCCAGAAGGTAGGACCCAAAGCAATGGACTCAAATCACAAGGAAGAATATTCCAACTGAACAGTAGGAAGAACTTTCTGAGGGTAAGAGCTGTTTGACAGTGGAATAGACTCCTTTGGGTGAGAGCCATGAGCTTTGAATGTACAGTCATACCTTGGGTTGAAGTAGCTTCGGGTTGAGCATTTTCGGAGTGTGTTACTTCTGGGTTTCGCCGCTCGCACATGTGCAGACACTCAAAATGACATCATGCGCATGCACGGAAGTGGCAAATCACAACCCATGCACACGCAGAAGCGGGTTGCTTTTGCTTCAGGATATGAACGGGGCTCCGGAATGGATCCCGTTCGCATCCAGAGGTACCACTGTATAGTGTGTACACAGCACAACTTCTTGACTTTTTGCAGAACAGACTTTGTCCCAACAGGAGAAACTTGGTGCCTGCTTCCCCACCCCCACCTCCGAGTGAGGAGAGGAGCACATACAGCTCTGTCTGGCCCTGCAGGGGAATGAATTACCATTGACTTAATAAGAAATAACAAGCCATTATTCTTCAAGCTACAGGGATAGAAAATGACAGCAGCATTTTGGATGTAAGCCTTATTCATCACGTCTCTTGCATTGGTCTTCCCGACAGAGAGACTGACTCAACTCCATTTCCAGGGCAAATAAAAATGGAGGGAGATGTATGCATTTATGTGTAATGTCTTCCGCCTTCTTGGCTCCTCTGTTTGTGCCAACAGCTACACAACTCCCCAAGTCTTGGGCTCTTTATTCAGCCTTTGCTCAGAGGTGCAGCCAGCATAGGCAAGTGGCAGAGAAGATGCAGAAAAGAAAGCTTCGGCACTGCTCGGATCAGCAGGCTTGCATCTTTTCTCTCTCTAGCCAGGCATCAAGAAGCTGCCTTACACATAGTCAGACCACAAGCCCACCTAGCTTGTTATTGCCAGCACTGGCCGGCAGTGGCTCTCCAGGATTTCAGACAGGAGTCTCTCCTCTTAGAGGTATAAGTTTAATGTACATAAAATGCTGTTTTTGAACGCATTGCTTTTAAAATACAGTAATGGGAAGTTTACCTTAGGCAAAAAGGCTGCACTCTGGCAAAAGTGTCAGAGAAGGCTGGTATTTTTCCATTAGTGTGAGATAAGCTACTCATCTCTTTAAACATGAGCTGCAGAGCTGTCACAGCAGGAAGCTGAAACTTTAGAAGCCTATGTATGTTGGAGATGGTTAGCAGCAGCAGCAGCAGTAAAGTTCTAAAAGGATGAGCAAGAATGGGGCAGGTCCCAGAGATAGATTTTTGATGTAACATACACTAGGTCCTATGAATTTATGTACACTCCCTTTCTTTTCTTTATTTCTTCTTTGCTGCATTTACCCACGAGAAATTGCCTATGCAGCCTGGTTTTATCCATACTAGGGAAGAGGGGTGGGGGCCCCAGAAGGAATGACTGGGGTGGTGGCAGGTGCAGTTTTTTAGCATCTGCTTGCCAGAGGTGTCTGCCTCACTTTTCCCTTTGGTTGGGATGGCACTGTCTGAAGATAACCAATTTATTTATTTATAAAAATACTAGCATGTCACAATTTCATTAAAAAAAGAACCAATCAAAGTGGTTTACAACTATATACACAATTAAAAAAAACCACACACACACAAAATTTTAAAATCACAGATCATCTGCTATTGCAGAAGACATTTTCTTAATTGTCTGTGTAAGCCTGGTGGCATAGAAAACGTTTCCAGTAAACTCTTAATGGTTAAAATAGAAGGTGCCCGAAGGTTCAGTTTTGTGTTGATGTCAAATGAGCCTCACCAACTTGTGGGACAACCAGCGATGCTCCTGCAGATGATATCAATGATCAGGATGGGATATAAGGGTTCAGGTGATCCTTGCGGGTACCCTGGACCTAAGTTGTTAAGGGATTTGGAAATTAATACCAGGACATTGAAGCTGGCTTGGTAGTTGATGGGCTGTCAGTGTGCAGATGTTTTAACAATGGTGCCACATATTCTTAGCCAGATGCCCCCTGGAACAACCTGACAGCTGCATTCCTCACTGGCTGCAGTTTCTGAACTGGGCCAAAGACAGCCCTACATAGAACAAATTGCAGAAATCCAGGCTTGAGGTTGTCAATGCATGGACTGCAAAACTCAAGACAAACCGATCACCTGGCAGCCTAGTAAACTAGATTGGTAAACTAGATTGGAGTGGGGAACCTTTTTCAGTCGGAAGGCCACATTTACCCAAATACCACCTTCTGGGGGCCATGTTCCAGTTGTGGACCTGGCCAGAGGCACAAATGGATGGAGCAACAGATTTGAAACTTGCCTTTGTAGAGTTGACTACAAAATCCAGAGGTTTCTACACACACCTCTCTCCAATCAGGAAAAAGAGGAACTATCACAGGTAAAATAATTCAAGGATAGGCTGGAGCAAGGCCAGTGAGGTGTGGCCTGGGCTAAGTCCCAACGGCCTGATAGAGAGGCCTGGGGGCTCCATTTTTCACCTGTGCTTGAGTTCATTCACCCCGTCTTGACTATGGAACTTGGGCCAATTGTTTAGCTGTTTACAGGTGGGCTTACGAAAACCTACATTGTTGTATGGCATTGGCAGTGGCGGTGTGACCTTGGGAGAGGCGTCAGGGCCAGACAAAAGAGGCTTGGAAGGGCCACGCCTAGCTGTTGACTAGATGGTCAGATCCGGGAGGCTCTTCTGATATTGTGATGGGGAGTTTTTGATGCACTTGAAAGCTGGTGCACATTTTTCTGACTGCCCTGTCAGTCCTAATATAGGCATTATCCCATTACCTATGAATGGATGAAACACTTTCCCCCTGCCATCATTTCCCCAAGAAAAGCTCTATCACTGAGTTTTGAGCAGGGGAAGCGGGATGTGTAGGTAGGGGGGTGGGGGTGGGGAACATAAGGCTGCTTGGATGCATTTTGCTTTGGCATTTGCAAAAAGCAGCCTACCCATTCTAGGCCAAGGTAATTACAGATAAATGCTGGAAAATGTTGCACTCAGAGAGCCCCTCAGATGCTAAAATTTCGCTGTCTGGCAATCATTGGAGAACAGCACGAGCCTTTTTTTCTCCCAAGTAATACTGTCGGTGTGTGGGTAATGAATTTATTGATTTTGCCTTTTTTATTTTTTTTTAAAGCACAACAGTTATTTCAGAGATAAATGCCTCTCATTTGCAGTCATTAAATCTGCCATATCGAGGACAGCTGGGGGAGTAATAGTCCAGAGTTGGAAACAAGGTGAAGAATAAAAACACCAAATCTCGTCACCACCCCCTTTTTTCATTTTTTTTTAAAAAGACAGGCTTAATCAACTGTCAGATGTTTTGTGGGAACAGAAAAGTCAAGAAGTTATGCTGTGTACACACTATACATTCAAAGCACATGACTTCCCCCAAAGTATATTAGGAAATGCTGCTTACCCCTCACTGAGCTACAGTTTTGAGGATTCTTTGAGAGAAATCATGCGCTTTAAGTGGGCTTTAAATGTGTGGTGTGTAAGAAGCTGCAGCCATGTCCCTGTTGGTCTTTGTGCACATTCAAAAAGGGTGAGTAATCCACCAGCCTTTTCCTTGGTGTAGGAAATCCACAGCTGGAGCATGCAGCCTCTACTTGAGGGCCTCCAGCTTAGGCACATGTGGGGCACTAATTTGGTCCACTGGGCTGTTTTTTACATCACTTGAAAAGGAAAACAATAACACAGGAGCCTAAAAATATGTCCCTGGTCCATCTTCCCTCCCTCCCCTCTTCTCTGCTCTTCATGTTATTTTATCTTTATCCTCTTCCCACCCAACTCCTACTTTTCTTCTGTTTCCATATTCCTTCCTTCCTTCCTCTTCATTCTCTTCCTCTCCTTTTCTCATTCTTTCTCTTCCCTTTCTTTCCCCATTTTCTTTGCTTTCTATTATTTTCCTTCCTTCCCAATCTCTCCCTCTCCTTACCCTTCACAAAGCCATCAAGTGCCCCACCCCAATGATGATCTCATCTACCATTGGGCCACCCAGTGGAGTCTGACCAGCATTTTACTGTAAGGCAGAGATAGCTGGGTGGCTGAAAAGAAGAATAAAAAAACCACCATCCAAGATGCACTTCCCTAAGCAAATTCACTTAGGGAAGGGGAAATAAAAGCTGTTTGTTTGCCAAACAACTGTGACACATGCAGAACGCCTTTGAGAAGCAGCTGTTGTTTCTGAATGAGCCACAGTTCGAGATAGTTAACCTCTCGCTATTGTTAAGCCCTTGGAAAGAGGAATGATGCAAATAGCCAGAACAATCCTTTATCTCTTCATGGTTCTGAACTCTTTCATAGGATAGGCAGGATTCTTGTTATTTTCAATAGGTTGGGGGTTCAGTACAATGTAGTGCTAAAGCCTGAAAGATCACCCTGGGGGGCAAGGCAGAAAAAATATTCCCTTCCTGTGCTTCTTTGTGTGTGGGATGCACGCTTTGTTTTCTTTTGTCCTGCTAGCAAGTACATCAGTTCTGTACAAACAGGGTTCTTGGGTTTTTTCAAAGGTGTGGGGATGCCTTTTGCAAAGAAATTATTATGTACTGTTCCTTTCCTTTCTGATTGTCTCCCCACAATGGCATTTCTTTCTCCCTTAGTGGCAAAAGGAGGAGGAGGGGAAACAGGAAAGGGAGATAGTAAAACAATGGGAAAAGGTGAAGCTGGAATCTTTTCTTAAAATGGCAGCCATTAGTCTGTTCCAGACAAACCTCCCCACACCGAAAAAGGGAAAAAATAAACACTGCCAATGGGTCTCATGGCACCTTCATAAATGTATGTTTTTTGGCAGCAAATAACACAGAAATGAATGCTAAACTTCTGCCATACTCCACTATATTTCTGTAAGTGATTTTTACTTCACATGAAAGCTCAAATGCAACAGGGCATGTTGGGAAATATGGCCCCTTTTTTGGATAAAACCAGTGAATTATTTTTTGGGGGGAGGGTAGGGGTGGTAAAAAAAGAAGGTGCTGGTACTCCTATCTTGATAAAAGCGTTGCAAGTACAAAATGGCTGGGAGTGATAGTACCGGATGCAACGCAATATGGCTAAGCAAATAAAATATATAGAACAGAGAAATACATGGCTCCAAAGGTATCAGACAAACGTGCCCTTCCACATTTGGGTTCCAAGTAGGGGGACAGAAGAAAATGGAAGGCTCAGCAGATGAGGAGATGTCAGACCTTTGAGCCACAGCAAGGCCTCCTCAACATGGACAGTAGCTTATATCAGGAGTGGGGTGTTGGTTTCTGCTTCCTTCACTGTGCAGCGAAGTGCTTGTCACGGGACAATGTTTTGCATTCCACAGTCAAAGTACTGTTGGGTTTCCCACGGGAATGGGAGACTGGATGTGACGTACACTGGTTTCCTGTTTTTCACAGTTTCTCTCGGTGTTCTTTGTTTCCGAGGAGTAAGGAGTTGCTCTCTCTGCTTTCGCAGAGTTAAGATGCATGCTTGTAATCTCTCAGCATTGAAGTGTAAATAAAGTAAAGTTAAGCATGTGGCATGTACTGCTCATTCTTCCGCTGTGTACAGGGGTCTGCTAATACAACATGGGGTACCTTTTTATCCCAAGGGCCTAATTCCCTCTTTCAGGGGCCATATTCCAGTGGTGAGTGGGGTTGCAAGGGTTCCCCCGGTTTCAACCACCTGGAAGTCAGAGGGAGGTTCTTTACATGAACACTTCTCTTCATCCAGGCAAGAAAGAGGCACCATGCCAGTTCAAGGACACATTCCAGCCAGTAGGTTTGGAAAATGCAGGACAGGACAGCAGCAGGCAGGCTGGAGTGGGGTGGTGGTTTTGCGACCCCTGGATCTGTTCTACACCCCTAGTGTGCAAAGAAAATATGAATCCCTGTGACCCACATATGTGGGGTAAGTAACAAGAGAATTGGTTGGGGGCTAGGCTTCAAAACACAGAGCAAAATCACTCCAACAAGAGAGAGGCCCCCAGTAGCAGAGTTTAAACTCACAAAAGTCAAGCAGCAGTATATGCGGGAATTTAGGCTATTAAACCATTTTCATATCACATTTAGTTGCATAGTGTTCCCCTCTTCCTACCTCCGTTGCAATGAATAGACCACACACTACTAAGTAAGTTTAAAAAGCTTTACTTACAATATGTTCCAGGGATGCGGGTGGCACTGTGGGTAAAACCTCAGCGCCTAGGGCTTGCCGATCGCATGGTCGGCGGTTCGAATCCCCGCGGCGGGGTGAGCTCCCATCTTTTGCTCCCAGCTCCTGCCCACCTAGCAGTTCGAAAGCACCCTTAAGTGCACGTAAATAAATAGGTACCGCTTTATAGCGGGAAGGTAAACAGCGTTTCCGTGTGCTGCGCTGGTGCCGGCTCGCCAGAGTAGCTTCGTCACGCTGGACACGTGACCTGGAAGTGTCTCCAGACAGCACTGGCCCCCGGCCTCTTAAGTGAGATGGGCGCACAACCCTAGAGTCAGACACGACTGGCCCATATGGGCAGGGGTACCTTTACCTTTACCTTTTTACAATATGTTCCAAAGGTCAGATTCATGAATTTATCCAAGCAGCAGTAAGAAAAACACAGGTGGAATACAAAACAATAGCTTCAAGCACATGCTCTAAGCTTGGCGCTTGTTTGGTACATCTTCCTTGGTTGGTTACAACTTCACTCCCTCCCTCTCAGAGAAGAGGGTGCATGACCTAACTTAGTCTAGGAATGCAGCTCTATGTTCTTAACCCCTTCATGCAATAATTAGCACTCATGCATAGTTATATTTGACTGCAATTTCCCACACCTGGTCTACATAGAGAAAGAGCCTTTTGCAAGCAAGCATTTTGTCAGGCTGACTAAGTGGGTGTGCCTGGAAAGGAGCACATCAAAGTGGGGGGAGGGGAGAAGGAAGCAGCTTTGTGTCTTTCTTTATTCAGGGAAAAGACCAGGAGGAGAGTGAGTGCACCCCCTGGCTGAAGCCAATGGGAGTTCCAAGGTTTGTTCTACCTCTTCGATCCACCCACATATGGAACACAGCTCAGTGGTAGCGCTTGTGCTTTGCATGCAGAAGTACCTAGGTTAAATCCCTATAATCTCCAACTGAAAGGATCACACAGCAGGTGATGGGAAGACCCCTCCCTGCCACAGACCCTGGAGAACTGCTGCCAGAGTTGCCAGTGCTGGTGATGTCAGGGATGGGAACCCTCTAGTTCCCAGGCCTAATTAGGTCTACCAGCTCCCTACCTCCACTTGACCCAGAAGTCCATTTCGGCCATGCCCACCTATCCTACACCTGGCATCATGTGTGCTGTGGATGGCCTGGTAAGATGGATGGCCTGGTAAGATATGATGTCAGGTGTAGGGCAGGTAAATATGTTGCTGGGACAACGTCACTTTGCAGCTGATCAGCAGCACCTTCAAATCCCCATGTACAGAGTTTTGCAAGCCCCAACAAACAGCTGATCGCCAGGGCTTGCAAAATATCCTGCATAGGGCTGCTGGTTGGGGCTTGCAAAGCACAGCACAAGGGGCTATTCAAGTCCTGACAGTTGGCTTATCATTAGGCTTTTCATACAAGCCCTGAAAAGTTCCTGTATGGGGGAAAATGTGTCACCTGATGTCACTATGATGCCAGGTGATTGACAGATACCTGGCCCCACCCTCCTGTCAAATGTGTCCTGTGTGTGTATGGTGGGGGATAGTGATCCTGCCTACTATTCAGATCCAACTCCTCCTCTCTTGACTAGATGGAGAAGCAGTCTGACCTGGTGTAGAGCAGCTTCTTGCATTCTTAGAACAGCACCTTACTTTGGCGTATAAAAATTGGACTGGCTGAACTGAAACTGAGCATGAATGGTCTTCCATGATGCAAGCTGGAGTCAAAAGCAAATCGAATACCAAACAGTTCATAAATTTACACATGGCATTCTAAAACTTGTGCTCAAATCTGGAATGCTGAACCCTCACAGAATTTAAAGGGAATGTGTAGCGGGAATGTTCAGACCTGTGCAACTAGACCACCTGGGCAGCCATGCCGTGTTGCACAATGCCATTCAGTCTTGCTGCCATCGCAGAATGGCAGACACGTCCTCTGACAACCCAGAGAAATAAAGCCGCTCAATGCGATGACAATCCTGTTTGGCATTTCTTGATGTTCAACAGCATCCAACACAACCAGAACTAAAATAAAAAAAATAAAAAAATGAATATTGATGGCAGGGCAAATGAAATTCTGCATATTCATCCCCCTGTTTCCTTTATCACTTATTCTGTAACAGCTGTTTAATTAATTGCTTGAGCGGCTTCCTAATACATCTTATTTACATACAAAATTACAGAATAATGGTTTGCCTTTGAGTTGAGTGAGAATTTAATGCCTGCTCGCCATGCATCACAGGCCACAACTACTCATGAAGAAATAAAAGTTCTGGATGTTTTTGACTGTCGCAGGTTTTTTCTCTCCCCCCCCCCACTTCATTCCCCCCTAATTACTGGAGCTTATTTTTCTTCTTCTCCCCAGGTTTTGTTGGAGTTGTTTTACAGGTGTTACAATATGATGTTGGAACGATAACTGGCAAATAAAGCTTTGCGTCCTTTTAAAGAGGAGCCTATAATTTGAATTTCTGTTGACGAACAAGGCAAGAGGGCAGGGAAAGATAGATGATAGATTATGATGATAGATAGATAATAGATAGATAGATATAGATAGATGATAGATAGATAGATATAGAACAAGGAAGTGCTGAGTGAGAGAGAGAGAGAGAGAGAGAGAGAACATCATTACATAATCTTCGTTGTACAGGTTTATGCCTGGCTAAAGTCTAGCTAGATGCGAAATGAGCCTGCATAGCCAGAAAATGTCCAGTCTTCCCAGCACATTTTGCAGATTGACACCTCCCTTGTCATAGTTCCCCCCTTTCTTTTCTTTTCTTTTCTTTTTTAAACACAGCAGGTTTCCCAGTTGATTACAGCAATGCCACAGACAGAGATAAGGTTGTGTCAACTGTGTTTTTTTCTTTTTCTTTTTTGCCCCAAACTGATTATTCAGTCAGCATCCATGCCTACAGATACAACATCATAAACTCATCAGCAGAACAGCATGAAAAGGGAAAGTAGACAAATTCTTCCTGTAATGGAATAAAGTTATTGTGTTTTGCAACAGACCCCAAAACTTTGAGACAAGGGGTTCCTAATTTATATATAAAAAGAGGAGCTGGAGTACCAACCCTGGGAATCTTCTTCCTTGAGCCATTTATATTGTTTGACCTAAAATAGGGTTGCCATATTTTAAGAGCAAAAAAAGAAGACGCTATGATGGCCATTCAAAGTGAATAAATGCAATTTGTCTCAAATTTAACCTCTGAGAAAGAGGACACAATGCAGCCCTAAAAAGCTTGCTACCACATTCCAGGAAGAAACAGCTTGTAGACAATGGTGGGTGTTAAATTCAGGTGTCTACCTAAGTAACTGGGGAATAAAGATTTCTTACAATTCAATCTTTCCCCCCATGGTGAATCGTCAGTTCCATTGCTGTCCCTGATGACAGCCTATAAAATGGTGATTTTCTTGAGTCAAAATGACAGTACCCCTAAACATTTTTTTCCTTTAGAAAAAAAGCACTGAATAAAACATTAAATATTAATAGCAACAGTCGGATCCTATGTAAAAAGTCAAAATAATCTGAAAATAAACAACTTATATCAAATAAAGTGATATTCAATAATCCATTAGAATCCAATAGTAAATAGTAAAATTAAACATCAGCAAATAATAGGCCTAAAACAGTTGGAAAAGGGTGATTATTTGCATGTATTGTAAAGGCGCCTTCAAAGAAAGAAATACTATAGGGCAGGCACGTCGCCTTCAAAGAAAGAAATACTATAGGGCAGGCACGTCCAACTTCCAAAAGGTTGCGATCTGCTCTCAGTATAAAAAAACTGGCAGCGATCTACCCATTGTCGTTGGAGGGAGGAGGAGTGTGCATGTGGAAGGAGGTGACTAACTGGACACGGGAGGAGGGAGTTTAAGGGGGGGGAGGAAAGGGAGGCAAAAGTTCTCTCTGGGCCAGGTGGCAAGTGAGCAGGCAAGGAATGTTGCAGAATTTTCTTCAAAACCAAAACAAAAGCATCAAAGATACAACAAAAATACGCATACAATGTCTTGTGCTGTGCAGCACAGGCTCAGGATCTTAGAAATAAAATAATCTGGAGCTGTTTACTTGGAGAACTTCGTTTACATCCTTACTCCACTGAGCCCTGGGAACAAAGAACCAGTCACCATCTTTCCAAGATGGTGAATTTGCAATTCAATACCTTCATCACATGATCAAAGGTTACATTCAGTTTAGAGAACAACCAACAGGTAATTATCAACCTGCAAAAAGCTCAGAGAGAGCTCTTCCTGCGTTTCTACAGCTTTAATGGAATCTTTCAGTTAAACCCTTTTCACCAATACACAGGCATTCCCATTTCAGTGTCAATTAAACCAATTATACTTAACATCTACAAATGTATAGCACCATGGATTTTTTGTGTGAGTTGGAAGTTTAGAAATACTCTTATGAATAAAAGCTAATGGATAAAGGATGCTTTAAAACAGGGGTGGGCAACATTTTGGACCCTGAGAGCCCAAGTGCATGTGTGTGTAAGGGGTGCATATTAGAGGCTAGTGAGTGGTGTAGCCTGCAGAGCAGCAACATGGCTTGAGGGACTTCCAAAAGAGTGAGAGAGTGAGGCCTGGGGAGCCACATTCAGCCACAAGCCTGAGGTTTCCCACCTCTGGACTTGACAATCCTTTTTATCCCTTTCCATAACTGAAATTCCATCAAGGTTTTGTTTATTTTCCTTCTCCACCATACAATGCCTTCCTTCTTTCTTCAAAATGGTGAATGATCATGCTCTTTTTATCCACTGGGTGCCTCTCTTATATTAAGACTTCAATTTATTCAATATGTGTGAAATCCCCTGGAGGAATCCTTTGTGAATTTAATCATTCTAGGCTAAAGCCTTCTGTTTCTGCAGAAAATCTCTCCACAACCTTTGGATTCTGCTGGTTTTAGCAGCATTGTTAATTAATTACAAGATACCTAACCTTGAGCCCCTGGATATGGTTTGTTTAGTATCTAGAACTGAACAAATAGTAGTTATAATATATGCATGGATTTCTATTGGTCACACTGCATCATGGGTTTTGTAGACTTGAAGTTGCATGAAGGAAACAAAAAACTGCACATTTTAGTAGCAATTCCAAATGCCAGTAGCCCCAAGCATTTTGTGAGAGTTGCTGCTAAAACATGTCCTAAGAAAGGTTTTGTTCCAAAATGTGTTGGGTCTGGAACTTGTATAAATCAGAGAGTGCATCCCAACTGGGAAGAAATGTAGGATGGATCTGATAAATGGAAGAGGGAAGAATAATGTATGCTACCTTGAACTCCTTGGAGAAAAAGTGGAATCTAAAATGCAGTTAAAATATTTAAAGGTTGTATCCAACATTAGTCCAACTCAGAGCAGGCTCATTGAAATTGATGGCTAATTTAGGCACATTAATTTCAGTGGTTGCATCCAACGTTATTCAGATTCAAGAGTAGACCTTCTTAAATTAATAGACATGACTAATATAGGTTTATTGGTTTCATTGGGGATGTGGTAGTGACACTGTAAAGGGCCTTCTTAGTGACTGATCCTAGACTCTCGATCTCCCTCTTTGGAGAAGCTATACTGAAGGCCTTCTTACTCCAAAGGACTTTCGGAAACTGACTGCTTTTAACTAAAGCGTTGGTACCGTGCTGTTTTTATTGTAATTATTTCTATGTTTTATACAGGTCTATAGTTTTAATTCTGTTAATGTGCCTCAGCTTTTGTAGTTACTAGTCAGTCAGTCTCTGCCAGGTGGAAAAAAGCCAAGGAATAATGTCCCAGACTACACAGGGAAATGGGTAGAGGAAGGGGCCGGACATTCAAGATGGCGGCAAGAATGAAAATGGCACTTCTCCGCAGCCATAAGACAAAAGCCTTAGCGGCACCCTGCCTCCTCAGTCAGCATCCACTCTCTGGTTGGAAAACAGGGAGACTTGTCTTTTCCTGCTGTGCTAGCCAGTTGATTCACACATCAGCACTGCAAGTTGAAGCTTTGGCTGCAAACACCAACTCATCCCCCTGTTTGTGTGCTGCAGCAGCAGTGTTGGAGCAAGGCAACGGGACATTTTTGATATTAAATCTAAAGACAAGATGGCTTCTCTAAATCCAAGATGCTCACTCAAATCAGGACAGTTGAAGGGTATGTGATTGTGATAACAACCACAACGCAACCAGCTTTGTACATGCATATAACTCTTCCCAGCAATGACAAGATAGAAAAAGATTGACTTCAATCAAAATACATTGGGCTCCTCAGTGATTTATAATTTGATAAAATGAGGGTATTCTTTAGCATCATGTTGAGGCCTCCACTCTTTCTATGAGCCCTTCCAGGCTGTCACTATTTTATGTGTGGGATTTAATCCCATATTGCCAAATTCAGGTTTGCACAATTGAGGTTGATTTGGAAGTGGGTTTCTTTGGGTTTTGGTCTCCCTGTACCACTCTGTGGGTCACTCTCTTAGCCACTATGCTACATCAGATTCTCCACCAGTGTAGGCTGGTCCATTGGGGCAAGTGGGGAACTGACCACTGACCTCCAGCTAGTCGCCAGCTGCCCTGCCTTCTTCTGTGCCCCCAGTCCAGGCAGTAGCACTCACTGTCAACTTCTCTTGCAGACCACACCTGTAGCATGCATTTAAAGCACTGGCAGTCATGGCTTCCTCCCAAAACCATGGGAATTGTTAAATGTTAAGGACAGATCATGAAGCTGAGGCTCCAATACTTTGGCCACCTCATGAGAAGAGAAGACTCCCTGGAAAAGACCCTGATGGTGGGAAGGATGGAGGGCACAAGGAGAAGGGGACAACAGAGGACGAGATGGTGGGACAGTGTTCTCGAAGCTACCAGCATGAGTTTGACCAAACTGTGGGAGGCAGTGGAAGACAGAAGTGCCTGGCGTGCTCTGGTCCAGGGGGTCACGCAGAGTTGGACACGACTAAATGACTAAACAACAACAAGGGCCCCATTTCCCCTTGCAGAGCTACAATTCCCAGAGTTCCCTTGGGAAGAGGGATCGACTGTTAAACCACTCTGGATGGGGAGAAAACTAGAATTAGTTGGCTCTGGCTCCACCTACTGTTGAGTTCCACATCTCCTGCCCTACCAGGTCCCCAGGGCAGATCTACTATGAAACTAATGAAGCTTAAGCTTTAGGGTCCCTAATCCTGGAGGGCCCCAGAAGCAATTTTAGTATACATTGCTTACAATTTTTGTCTATATTTCAACAACCCCATTGAAGAAGATAACCAGGGCTTTTTCCCCCTCCAGCCAGAACACACCAGAATTCAGTTCTGGCACCTATCAGGTGGGCACCATTGCCACTCTAAGAGATGCCATTCAAGGTGTATTCCAGCACCCCTTTTTCTGGAAAAATAGCACTGAAGATAACAATGGTTATACAGACTTCATTGCTGGTTGCGAAGGGTCCTCTATGATAGTTCAAACTTCAGGGCCCCCAAAATGTAGGTCCGCCACTGCAAATCCCAATGGACCACAGGCGCCACTGTCTTCCATTCACAATGGAATTAAACGTGCCCCTTGCCTGCTTCCATTAAATGTCATTCCAGTCCATTTGATGCCCCTGTAAACATTAAGGCTGCAATTTAAGTGGCTGTTTATGAGACACTTCACTGATATGTGCGGCTTGCATACAAGTCATCGATCATTTGCAAACTCTCAAATGTGAGTCAAGACACCCTCTTCAGATTCTCCTGCCTGTTATTGATTCTGATGACACTACTTGACAGTTGCAAAAAGTTTATTCCGCACAAGGTTTATTCCGCAAAAAAAATTAAAACAAATGACCTTTTAAAATCTGCATATTTACTTTTTTTGCAGTATGATTTATGGGGACATCATTGGGTGTTATATGGAAGACTGAATTTGGGGAGGGTGTGTTGATGGGCCTCAGGAAATCAAAGAGAGAAGACAATATCTAAAGAATGATGGTGCTGTGCTTCTATTGGTTTCTTTGAAAGATATTGAGAGAAGTTGCTTTCAGGTAGAGGAAGCTATGCAGGTAAGAGTCAGTATGGTGCAGTAGGACATGGGTTCAGGTACAAGGACCTGGGTTCAAATACTCACCCATGACATTGCCCAGGTAACCTTGGTTTCTAGGCACTGCCTCTCGGCCTAACCAACCTCACAGGGTTGTTGTGGGGATTAAATGAGGTGGGTCAGAAGAACAACCGTGCACCACCTTGAGCTCCTTGGTGGAAAAGGTATGATATAAATGTAATAAATAAATAAAAATGGAGGGTGTTTTCAGACTGTCTCTACCTGACTACATATGGGAATATTTAGCTTGTACAATTATAACTGTTTGGGAGCTATTGTGCAACAAACCTGCTTCTCCAAATGCTCATACTTTTGTGATAAGACAAATCATGGGGAAATGTGTGGGGAAGTGTGGGGTAGGAATGCAGTTTGCAGTTAAAGGTCAAACTACCTAATTCTCACTTCCTGAAATAACAGGCCAGCCAAAATGCAGCAATCCTTCAAGAGTTTTCTATCTGGTATGCCAGCTGAGACCCTACCCGCCCACACACTTGTCTTGCCAGAGTGGTACATGCTCTGGTTATCTCCTGCAAAGCACTCTGTGTGGGCTATATTTGAAGGTGACTCAGAAACTACAACCAATCCAGAACAGGGCAAATAGACTGGTGAATGGGAGCAGCCATCAGGACCATATAACACTGGTCCTGAAAGACCTACTTTGGCTCCCAGTATGTTTCTGAACACAATTCAAAGTGTTGGTGCTGACCTTTAAAGCCCTAAAGGGCCCTGGCCTTGTATACCTGAAGGAGCATCTTCATCCCCATCATTCAGCCCACACACTCAGGTCCAGCTCTGAGGGCCTTCTGGCGGTTCCCTCACTGCAAGAAGTGAAGTTACAGGGAACCAGGTGGAGGGCCTTCTCGGTAGTAGCACCTGCCCCATGGAACGCCCTCCCATCAGATGTCAAGGAGATAAAGAACTACATAACTTTTAGAAGACACCTGAAGGCAGCCCTGTATCAGGAAGTTTTTAATGTTCAACGTTTTATTATGTGTTGGAAGCTGTCCAGAGTGACTGGGGCAACCCAGCTAGATGGGTAGAGTATAAATATTGTTATTTGTAGGCAGAAAGGTCCCAGGTTCAATCCCAGGCATCCCCAGGAAAGACCTCCGCTTGACCCTTAAAGAACAAATGCCAACCAGTTTAGGCAATATTGAACTAGATGTATGTTTGATATGACTTGGTATAAGGCAGCTTCTTATATACCTATTTTCCTAAGTGCATATGGGATTGGAACCTAGCAGTGCAATGGTATTAATATCTACTCTGAAGTAGGCCCCATTGAGACAGGGGCATATCGGAGTCAGTTCAGAGGGAGCTGTTTCCCCAGACCACTCCCATGCCAGTCACCAAGCAAAGCCAACCTTGGTGTGGTAAATTAAGTGGGCAGGGAGTGGGGAGGTGGGCAACCATGGCAGGAAAACAGGTTGCATCCAACTAAGCCCTACTCAGAGTAGACCCCTGGAAAGAATCGACCTAAATTTGTCATGTTCGTTAATTGCAATGGCTTTGCTCAAAGTAGAAATGATGTTGAATGCAACCCAAATCCAGTACTGTAATATAAAATTTATTTCCCCTTGCCTTCTGAGAGCCCAGCAAGTCTTTAGGAAGTGGTGGGTAATAATTTCTTTCACTATGGACTGCCCCACCTCTATTCCCATGACCTCCATTGGATTGCTTGACTAGTCGCAGAAGGAGGTATATTTGATATGAGAAGGGAGGGCATGTCATAAAAAGAATTATTACAACCAGAATAATTGTAATGCACTGAATAGCAACAATCCCTCAACGCCTGCTTTCCCAAGTTTGCATCGTTAATTGACATCTCATTAAAAGATCATTACGAAGCTGAAAATGAGAGGAGGCACACATGCAAAACAAAGCTCAGGATGACAAAAAGGGCTGGAGTTTTGGCAATTATTATAGCCCAACAAAGTTAAATGTAGAAGGCAAAGTGATGAAGTAATTAAGAAAAGGTGAATGAGCATTTGTAAATACAGAGTCATGGACTCTAGTAAGTGTATTTACATATATAGTAGCTTGCAAAAAAGTACACAGGTTGTTGAATTGAAAATGTTTCAATGCAGGCAAACCTAACAAGAGAGAAAATATGCCGAAATTAGCATACTTAGGGCTCAGTCTATGTATTTAATTGGGTGGCAGCGGCAGCAAAAGACTCCTCTTTTCAATGATTTTCCATTTCCAAATGATTGCTTGTGGCCCCTTCTTTCAATGGTTTGTTCATGTACTATATCTAAGAAAACATACCATTCAATTTAAAAGGGGAACTACTTATCCTTACTGGCACCAGCAAACAACCAAATCTGATCGGCTACAGATTAGTTACTGATTAGGGTCACAGCATCATCATGTCTTATTATTTATTTATTTCATAAAATTTATACACCACTTGATTGTAGAAAAAAATCTCAAACTTGGTTTACAAAAAAGAAAAGAAAAAGCAATTTATACACTAATTGGCTGGAGTCACTGATGGAGGAATGAAATTGGGGAAAATAATGGATACCTAAACAAATGCAGGGTGGGAAAATACTGGGTGTAGCTTCTCAGTGTGAACCAGGAAGCACCTATCCAAACAAAGAGGTGGTCTTTTGGTTTTTTCTACCCTTTATAAACATCTATGTTTCTCAGCCCTGTGATTGTTGTGCAGTAGCGGAGTGTGGGCATATGAGGATTTGGGATGACATTATTATATACAGATTGCAATTGTTGTTATACTACAGCCAGGAATGTTTTGCAGGGCTCACCAAGAGGAGAGGACATTTTGCTCAGGGCTGTCTTAAGCATATGCGGCACTAGGGTGCAAAGATCCACCTGGCACCCGCCCCAGGTTTCCTTGTCCAAGATGCACAGGAGGGTGGAGCCAGCCAGCCGCCTCAGCATCTTGGTTGATCCCGAACTCGTGGCGCAGAGCCGCCCGCAGCAGAAGAGCCCACTGCGGCACTCCGACCAACGGGCAGGCTCTTCCCCAGACTCAATTCTTCGGCATAGGACGCTTTGCCTGGCGCCCCTGAGAGCCCAGCACCTGGGTGCCCCACAACCCTGGTGCCTATGGGTAAGATAGCCCTGCTCAGGGCTACCTCAAGCCTAGAGAACTTCAAGCCTCTGGAAACCATTTGGGGGGGGCAACATTTGGTTGCTTCTCCAGGCTTCTAGCCATAATGGCTGCATTCTTCTCTCACTGTTGGATATATGATGCCCCTGAACACCAGTTACTGCAAAGCGCAAGTGTGGAATGCTTAGGTCCTCCTTGTGAGCTTGGGGCAACTGTTTGGCCACTGTAAGAATAGGATGCCAGACTAGATGGGCCATTGATTTAATCCAGCAGAGCTCTTCCTATATTTTTATACTGTACATTATAGCCATCTTACAGCAGTAGCACTCAGCTGACCAAACCGCTTTTTATTTGATGTTTCATGTGCCTGTTGTCCCCCATTTGGATTGGAAATCCTTACTTGGGTCCCAACTATGTTTGGTTTCCTCGGGAAAGCATCGAAAAGGTTGAATCTCCAAATGGTTTTCTACCTTGGTTACAAATCCCAGAGGATGATATGTTAAAGTTCGTGCTAGTGACACTGTCAGTGAGCACGCAACATAATTACGAGCCAGGAGAGAATTCTTGGGAAACAACAGTTCTCACTCTCCAAATGTTCTTTGAGATAGCTCATAATTACCAATTCATGAGAACATAAAAGGACCCTCCTGGATCACGACAAAGGCCCTTCTGTCTTGCTCTCATGGCGGCCAACCAAATGCCACAACAGGAAGCCCACAAGAAGGACGCGAGTGCAACAGCATTCTCCCTACTTTTAATTTCCAGCAACTGGTGCTCAGAAGTGCATTACCTCTGACAAGGAAGGTAGAATATGTAGCCTTACTTTTCACAAATATGTGGAATCCTCTGTTAAAGACATCCAAGTTGCTGGCCACCACTACCTGTGTGGGAGTGAATTCCATTAACTAGTATAGCTACGAACTGGTTGAAAAAAATATTTCATTTTGCCTGTTCCCAGGCCTCCAGGCTTCAGATTCATTGGATGTCCATGAATACTGTGTGTGAGAGAGAACCTTCTCCTATCCCCTTTCTCCACACTATGAAGAAAAGAAGAAGCTGATTCTGAATTGAGCTGAAATCAGTACTTATTATGGAAATTACACTGCAGCTCCCCTGCTCGAGATCCCTTTGCCACCTCTGAATGTGGCGGCAGATTTGAGGGGATAATAGTTCCAGCTCAGGTCTATAATGATGAGACTTCTGAAAACCAGAGTTACTTCTTGCTCAATAGACCAGGCCAGTTCCCAAGACTGACATCTTTATTGTAAGTCGCTGAACTATGCACACAAAGTGAGTGTGAATTCGGCTTGAGGGAACCCACCGCACCTGAGGCAAACTTATTCCTCCCCTTGTGTTTTGTGTATGTTTAAATGAGCCTTCAATGGATTTGATAGCTAGGTATTAGCTAGGTATACAGCTATGTAATTATACAGCAATTAAATTTAATAGCTTTGCTAGCAGCTCAACAGTAGGAGAGTTTATCTAAGGGTTTTTTTTTTTTTTAGCTTTGGGCTTATTAACCTTTTAATATTCTGCCCATATATTTTTGTTTTACGTACATTTCTTCTTTATACACAGCCATAATAACCTAAATGAAGAGTCAATATTCACTATTATAAAATGTAAGATATGAATTCTCCACTCCAATAAACACTTTTCACCAATATGCTGCCACTAAGCCATCAAATTTCTGAAAGCAATGGTTTCTCTTAAAGGGAAGCAGTAGTTTAAAAGGAGGAGGAGCCTAAAGTCGCTGGTCTTTTCTGCAGATCCAGTAATCTAGCCCTGCTTCCCTTCTCTCCCTCTGTTGGAGCCTGATGGAATAACTGCTGTCAGATGACAGTAGATGGAGGGAGGGTTGGCTGGAGCTGGCTTCTCAGCAGAGTATTTAGTAGTCCTGCTTCCCTTCTGTCTGGTGACAGCAGCTGAAAGAAAGAGCTTGATAGACCTGGCTTTTCAGCAGAGCCCTGCTGCCCTTCTTCCCAATCAGGTGACAGCAGCTGAACGGAAGGGTCTGTCACTGCTGGCTTCTCAGAAGCTTCCTGTTCCATCATCTGCTGTAGCCAGATGAAATAGTTTCTGCCGGGGGGAAGAGAGAGCTGGTCTCCATGGTGGCCCTGCAGAGCTTTCATCCTTTTGTTTATATACTACTAATGCTAATACAGTTGTACCTCAGGTTACAGACGCTTCAGGTTACAGATGCTGCAGGTTACAGACTCCGCTAACCCAGAAATAGTACCTTGGGTTAAGAACTTTGCTTCAGGATGAGAATAGAAATTGCGTGGCGGCGGCAGTGGAAGGCCCCATTAGCTAAAGTGGTACCTCAGGTTAAGAACAGTTTCAGGTTAAGAATGGACCTCCAGAACGAATTAAGTTCTTAACCTGAGGTACCACTGTATTAATAATTAAATCCATTTGCCCTCTTTGGTTGACGAATATTTATTCCTGTGACCAAAGGTGCTAAAATAAACAAAAAACCTTATTAGTCATACAGACTCCATGTACGATACACATTGATTCAGTCCATTTCCTAGGATATACCCACACTATGCAAAACCAGATACCAAACAAATTACTGAACAAAGCTGGGTTGAGTTTTTCCATTTTGATGGTGAGAATTTGACTTGCTTAGGAAGGGCATTAGAAAGCAAGTGGAGCTCTCACAGTCATGGAAACTGAATAACCAACACCAAGAGTTCAGGTGGGAGGAGTTTGACTGCCTCCCCACCTCCCTCTCAATATGCAGGATAAGATAGTTTAAAAACAAAAGTGGAGAGCACCTGCTGTTAACTACACTGTGACTGCATCCAGACAGCACTTTATTCTATTTCCCTGAAGTTTCCCTACCTGATAATTTCTGTGCTTTATGTGATCTTTCACAGGATGCAAAATTCACTTATAGCAACCAGTCCCATGCTGATTGCTTCCAGAATAAAATCATTTGCAACTGTGTTAACCGGGAAATTGTGGGAGTTTTGCATTTTCATCTTCCTGTGACATTTGAGGCAATATTCTGGCATACCTGATGGGTAAATTTTGGGGGAACAGAAACACACATGCACATAAACATGCCCAATAATGTCCATTCTTTTTTCACACCGTGCCAGCTGGTGGGAATGAAATCACCAACAGCAGCACACCACAAAAAAGTGAAAAACAACTCCTAGCCTGGCAGCTTTGTGGGGAAAGAAAGATTGGGATATATCCCTATTATTTGTCCATCTCCATATTGTATCTCCTAAATCAAAATCATTTATGCCAGAAATGGGAAACCTATGAGCACAGATTCCCTATTCCTGGAGCAGAGACGCCTCCAGTTTAGGGAATGGTTATTGAAAGTTCAGGATATCACTTCTTTGGTAAGTCCTATATCTTTCACTGCGTGACCAAATGAAATAAGGAAGGAAGGAAATAAAAAGTTAGTAGATTGTCCACATGTCTTACTATACAGGGAGCAGTGCCCTGTTTCCAGAGTTGCTATTGGTTGAATCATAGAGTTTGAAGGGACCCTGAGGATCATCTTGCCCAAACCACGGCAATACAGGAATCTCAACACATGGTTCCCCATTCAATTTGAAACCACAGCAGACCCTGCTTAGCTTTGCAAATGTGCTAGCAGTTTTATTGCTACACCACTAGGGTAGGGGATCTCAGGGGCAGGGGTACAATGCAGTTCTCTAAGCCTCTCCCTCTGGGCTTTAGAACTCTCCCCAAGCCACATCCCTCACTGGCCCTGTTTCACACTCTTCTTGAGCGCTTTTGCTGGACAGGAATGCTTCCTTGAACTCTGCCAACACCTCTTCCTTGCCAGGATGGGTGGATAGAGAAGGGTGTGTACAGACTAGTCTACTGTACAAAGTTACAATTAAATTCTTTCCTCTGCCTGTTTTACTTCAGACTCCACTCGCCAATGGCATGTGGCCCTTGGAATGTGACCTGTGGGCTGAAAAAAGGTGTCCCCCCAGGCTTGTTCTTTGTAAAAGCTTTTCAGAGAACAACTCTCTTCTTTGGAGGAATCTCCTGTTTCAAGGGCTGTCTGATTCAAGTCTCCATGTCTCTTCAATGTTTAGATTAATAGAATCATAGAATCTTAGAGGTGGAAGGGACTCAATGATCATCTAGTCCAACCCCCTGCAATGCAGGAATCTCAACTAAAGCATCCATGACAGATGGCCACCCACCACTTCTCGTGGGAGTCTGTTCGACTGCCGAACAGCTCTTCTTGTCAGAAGGTTTTTCCAAATGTTTAGTCGGAATCTCCTTTTTTGTAACTTGAAGCTATTGGTTCAAGTCCTACCCTCAAGAGCAGGAAAAAACCCAAGCATGCTCCCTCTTCCATGTGAAAGCCATTAAGATATTTGAAGATGGCTGCCCTATTTCCTTTCAGTTTCCTCTTTTCCAGGCTACCCAGCACACCTCCCGGGACATCCTGTTTCCTCCACACACTACTGCCTGTTCCCCTCAGTAGGGAGTCACCTATCTGGAATCTTTCTATGGGCTGTGCCTTCCAAAGGCTGTTTGGAGTGTTCTGAGGTCTGCATCTGTTGTTCTTGAGTCTTCCCTCTTGTTTATTGGAGCCTATTTTGAATGGAAAGTATCTTCTCATCTCTCAGACTCTCTGGTACCTGAAGGATCCAGCAGTCCATGCATGAGACAAGCAGTGGATGAAACAGGAACTCAGTTCTGAGCTGGTACGTCGCTTAGATACTTTAATTCAAACCCAAGAATTAAAATTAAATATCATTGGAGATGTTTGAACAGAGGTTGGACTGCCAGCTATCAGCGATCCTTTAGCTGTGATTCCTGAATCGCAGCAGGTTTAACTAGGTCACCCTTGGGGTCCCTTCCAACCATACAACTGTATGTAAATATAGAGAACCCCAAGAAGGAAGAGCAGATGCCTTGAAGGTGCCCATCAACAGTTAGCAACTAGGGAGCAGACTGGGCAGGAGCACAGCTAGCAAAATTATTTTCTGTATTTTGGTTTGTATGTTTCTGTAGCAAAGTCTCCCACTGGCTTACTTAGAAACTTGCATGGTGATCATGTACATAAGACACCCCCCTCCCCTCAAAAAAGCAGCCTTTCCATTAAATGCCAAACCCACCAGTTGGAAAACTCCTAACCCCCAGATCTGACTCACAGACATTCAGAACGTAGAATTTTTGGATTTCTCTTGTGAGTCAAGTGATTATTTGTTAGTGATTATTCCCGAAATAACTAGCTTGCTTTATGTAATGCCCAAGGAAGAAAATGAATCATATTATTTCCCTCCCCTTTCTGTGCTCCAGAGATTTGGACTGGAACTGACAATTTGTTAGAATCTCTCAAAAGCTACTTTTGCTAAATAAATGCCTAGCAATCACCCAAGTTTCTGTCTCCAAAAGAGCTCTTTTTAAAAAAAGAAAAGTTCAGTCTCTAGTTGCTGGTGCTGGAAGGAAGGGGAAAGAAGGCGTTTTGTCAACAAGCGTGTCATTTACATAGCAGTTAGATATTGCCATGCTGTCAGGGAGGGATATCTGTGAGGGAGGCTCCTCTAGAACATCCTTTTAACTGAAAGGATGCGAGGGGGGCTATTGGTACCCTGGGCCCTTCTCCTCCATCTCTGGTCCTGCAGCAAAGGCTTAAAGGCGCACAGGAGTAAGCTCCCACATTTGACGTCATAGGAAAGGGCTGTAGCTGATGCCAAGGAGGACATCCGTAGGCACATAATAGCTAGTGGGAAGTGGATGCAAAAATGTGTTAGGGGAAATTGCTTGCAAAAATGTGTACATCAGGCTAAGTTGTATACAAAATAATATGTTAGGCACTGCTCTGAGCACGCCCTATGTGCAAGGTGACTTTGCCCAGCAGTTGGGGATTCAGAGAGTGTTGACATGGATGTAGCCATGATTTTTGTTGGGGGGGGTAGGACTTTTGTTGGGGGGCAGAACTGAGCTATCTGGTCAGCTAGTTAAGTTGTTGTTGTTTAGTCATTTAGTCGTGTCCGGCTCTTCGTGACCCCCTGGACCAGAACATGCCAAGCACTCATGTCTTCCACTGCCTCCTGCAGTTTTGTCAAACTCATGTTTGTAGCTTTGAGAACACTATCCAACCATCTCATCCTCTGATGTCCCCTTCTCCTTGTGCCCTCCATCTTTCCCAACATCAGGGTCTTTTCCAGGGAGTCTTCTCTTCTCGTGAGGTGGCCAAAGTATTGGAGCCTCAGTGAGCACTCAAGGCTGATTTCCTTCAGAATGGAGAGGTTTGATCTTCTTGCAGTCCATGGGACTCTCAAGAGTCTCCTCCAGCACCATAATTCAAAAGCATCAATTCTTCAGCGATCAGCCTTCTTTATGGTCCAGCTCTCACTTCCATACATCACTACTGGGAAAACCATAGCTTTAACTATACGGACCTTTGTTGGCAAGGTGATGTCTCTGCTTTTTAAGATGCTGTCTAGGATTGTCATTGCTTTTCTCCCAAGAAGCAGGCGTCTTTTAATTTCGTGGCTGCTGTCACCATCTGCAGTGATCATGGAGCCCAAGAAAGTAAAATCTCTCATTGGCTAGTTAAGTATTTTTTATTTATTTACTTGGTCTGGGGGGAGCTGCCCTCCTCCTCTCTGGCTATGCCCATGTGTAGTGAGGAGGCAGTGTCCAGTCTCCTCGTAGTGTTCTCATGAGACCACACAGGACTGGAAGTGTCTTGTGGCATCACATGAAAGGGAGGAGAGGAAGAGGACTTTATAAGGCCTCACACATGAGTGTTTTGGAGTTGTTTTGCCTCGTAAGCTTCCTATGCTCACTCTCTTGGTGTTAGAGCCTCATGGGGTTATTTGGGTCACTGGCTGACAGGGCCAGAAAGGATTTCCCCCCTTCCAATCTTAATCAGCCCTTGGTTGTGGTTGTTGGGTTATTTTGCCTTTCTCTTCATGGTAGAAAAATATAGTAAGGGGCCCAGGGGTGAGGTAGGATTGCCTCAAGGCATGCACTAAGCTTAGGCAGAGCCTCTGCCTTTCTGGATTCTCCCCACACACTGGTTGCTCAGAGGGACACTAGATGCTTGGCTGCACCATGCCAGGGTTCAACGCTGGCCAACTACCATGGTGTGGGATTTGGGGTGATTGCTGTTTAATCAATAAAGTGGTGGATTGATTTTACCCAACACTGGCATCCAGTTTCAGTTATTTCCACCACATTCATGAGCAAGAAACATGCACCTTAAAATTTTTCTTTTTTAAAAAACAAAACAAAAATAAAACACTGATAAGTGTGAACTGAACTAAATAATGAAAAAAAAAGACATATTGGAAAAACCTGAGCTAACATATTCACCCATCCCTGCTTTTAACTCTCATGTCCCACTTTGTCCATTATTTCTAACCACCCTTAATAGCTCAGTTGGTCAGACTGTGGTCTGATAGTGCCAAGCTTGCAGGCTTGATCCCCATATGGGATATCTGCACATTACTCCATTGCAGTGGGTTGGACTAGATGATCTTCAGGCTCCCTTCCAACTCTATGACTTTATGATTTCTCCACCAGCATGGGTTAAGGCTCAAGATGGCCTGGATACATAGCAGCTGACTGCTCAGCTGTTTGGGCCAGGAGCAGTATTGGGTACCAAACATCCAGGGGTCAAGATCCAAGTATTTTCAGATGGATTTGCAACAAAGGAAAATAGGGGTGTTGAATCTGAGGTCTGGGGGCCAAAGGCAGGTCTGTATGATGCTTAAGGGTCTCTCCTCCTCAGTAACACCTTCTCTTCCTAGGCTGCACCTCTCACCAGCCCTACTTCACACCTTCCTCCTTAAGTGCTTTTGCGGGGCTAGAATTTCTCCCTAAACTCTGATAATGCTTCTCACTTGCCTGGGTAGAGGATAGATAAGTGGGTGGATGTGAGTGTCGAAACTAGCCCACTGTGCAAAGGCAAAATTCACATTTGTTGTTCTACCTAGTTTTGTTTCTGCTTGTGCCCAGCACTCACACGTGGTCTCTGTAAATTGTCCATATGGGATGCAGCCCTTGTGTGCCAAGGGTTTCCTCATATTTGTGTTAAAACTTATATCCGCTCCAATTGCCTCCCTTTTCCTCCTGTGAATCCAAGGAAAGTAGAAATCAAATCGGCAGCTTTTGCGGCACAAGCGTCGCCTTTAGTAATGAATAAAATGTGCAGGAAGAGGAGCGATGGGAACTAATTACTGCCAGGTTCTTGGCGCGCATTCAGCTGAGGCAGGTAACTCAGCCAAAGCAGGATTTATCAACTACAAACATTGTGTGTTTCATTATAAAACCAAGTCATTTGTACTCAGATTTAGAGGGAAACTAAGACCCCTCTATAATAATCCTTGTTGGTAGCAAATGCACTTTGCAAGACAGAGCAGGTATCACTGTCTCACTGCATCCCTGAACATTGCTCTGTTTTTCATCTTCCTCTTGCCAGGTTAACTCCCCCCGCCTCACAACACCACCTCCTTTTTATTTTCAAGCCAACCTCAGCTCAAAGGTGATAATTTGTAATGAAGAAGCATCAACATTCACTCTCCATCTATCTCTTTTATGGATTTGACTTTGAATATTGATATGCTGCTTACCCAGTTTTCCTTAGCAACTGCAATGTCTATCCCACATACTAAACCAAAGTTCTCCTTTAGCTTACTTGTTCAAAAACTAGCAAAATAGACAAGAGTTGCTAAGGCATGATAAAGGTTATATACGTTTTGCCCTTGTTTTCCAAATCTCAACTTCCACTGTGCTTCTAAATCTCTCAGAAATGGCCCTTAAGAGCATAAGAAGGTACCTTATACTGAGTTAGACCATTGGGCCATCTAGGTCAGTACTGTCTACACTAACAGCAGCTCTTTCAGGCAGGTATCATTTCCTGCCCTACCTGGAGCTGCTGGGGATTGAACCTGCAGTTTTCTGCATGCAAAGCAGACGCTCTACCACTGAGCTATGACCAGGCACTACATAGCCAGATGCAAAGTCTTTGATAAGGATTTAAGTAAAGCCCTGTTGGATCAGACCAAAGGCCCTTCGAGTTTTCACAGCAGCCAACTGGATGTTTCTGGAAAGCCTGTAAGCACGACCTAAATGCAACAGTGCTCTCCCCACTTGTGTTCCCTAACTATTGGTTTTCAGAAAAATGGAGGCGAAACAAAGCCATCATGGCCAGTAGCCATTGGTAGCCTTAATCCCCATGAATTTGCCTAATCCTCTTTTAAAGCCATGCAAGTTGGTGGCCACCACTACCTCTTCTGAAGGAGCGTCTCCACCCTCAGTGCTCTAACCAGACACTGAGGTCCAGCTCCGAGGGCCTTCACCGCGAGAAGCCAAGTTACAGGGAACCAGGCAGAGGGCCTTCTCGGTAGTGGCACCCACCCTGTGAAACGCCCTCCCACCAGATGTCAAAGAGAACAACTACCAGACTTTTAGAAGACATCTGAAGGCAGCCCTGTTTAGGGAAGCTTTTAATGTTTGATGCATTACTGTATTTTAATATTTTGTTGAAAGCCGCCCAGAGTGGCTGGGGAAGCCCAGCCAGATGGGCGGGGTATAAATAATAAATTGTTGTTGTTGTTGTGAATTCCATAGTTCAACTATATGCTGTGAAGAAGGCACTGTCTTTTGTCTTTCCTGAATCTTCTAACATTCAGCTTCGTTGGATGGCCTTGAGTTCTAATATTATGAGAGAGATGGAAAAGCTCTCCCTATCGGCTTTTTTCACATAGGCTGCTACTTTTGATAGCTTCCGGCTCTGGTGACAGATGCAGGAGGAGCTACTGGGGGATAAGATGTGCTGGAAGCCTCGTCTACAGTCAGAATCCCACTGTTAGGCCCCATGCAGGAACCTAATCCAAGTTGCATGAATTTAAAAAAGGATCAGACAAAGCAATGGAGGATATCTTTGCCAATGGCTAACAGGCACAATGGCTTTATTCTACCTCCACTGCTGGAGGAAGTATGCCTTTGAATACCATGTGCTGGGAATTGTAAGTGGGGAGAGTTGCTGGGATCTATCACTTGGGAGAACAGAGTTTGAATCAGTACCCAGCCATGACGCTCACTGGGTGACCCTGGGCGAGTTACTGCCTCTCAGCCTGATTTACCTCACAGAGTTGTTGTGAGAAAATGAGGGAGGAGGTGAACCATGTACACCTTCTTGAGCTCCTTGGAGAATATAAAAGGTGGCACCGTATATAAATATAATAAATAAACAAAAAGCAAAATAATAATTTTTAAACCTGGCAAAAACCATAACTGTGATTTACCAAAGAAAGGGAACAAGAAATGAGGACACTCCCTGCTAAAAAAAGAAAGAAAGAAAAGACTACTCGTGTGTGCCCATTTTATTCTGCTTCATTCTTCTGTCATGGTGCGTGAAATGCAGAAGGCTTGTTAGAGGCCTTCTCAGAGGCTGGAACCTCTAGCCAGAGAGAGTGTAGTGGGGGAGGGGGAGGGAGAAAGAGTGCATGCAAGAGAGCACATTTCTTACCATCTTGTTTGTTTGCGGGCATCTCAGGACAAAATGAGACATAACTCAAGGGGAATGGTTGACCTTTAACTGAACTCTGTGGAAGTTCTATTTTGCTGATTCTCAGCAAAGAAAAATTATTAACTGGACAAGTCCCCCACCCCCAGAAAGAAAAGGCAGAAAGGATGGGACACCTTAAAAGTGTCTGCCCCACACTGGCCTGGGAGAAAAACCCAGATCTTTGACCATTACCAAAGTTCTGCCATGGTTTGAGGCATTGGAGCCTCCAACCATGTGTGGGTGGGTAGGATGCAGGCCTTGTCTTCAGGCAACCAGCACCACAACCTTACTGAAGTTAAACACATCTGGGCCTGGTTAGCGCCTGGATGGCTGACTAGATAAATACTTTTCTCTACCCACTTTCTCCACACCATACTTAATATTATAAACTTCTATCCTGCCATCTCTTACTTGCCTTTTCTCTAAACCAAAAATCTCACAGTGTTGTAAACCGTTCTCCATTGGAGAGTTGCTCCACCCCCTTTATCATTTTGGTTGCTCTTTTCTGATTCTTTCACGTTTCTACAATATTCTTTTTGTGGTGTGGTGGCCAGAACACAGCATCTCCCAAGTACGGTAGCACTGTTGATCTGCATGGTGCTGGATGGGGGTAATGGGAGTTTATCTTGGAGGGTACCAGCTTGACAAAGGCTGCTCTGATGTTCTCCACTGAATACATGCCCAGCTAGACTGTGCTGCCTGTGACTCATTACTGCTGGACTAGATAGGGCATATGAGAAATGTGAAACAGCCCCCACATAACAAGCTCTAATTTGCTAGTGTGGTGTTTTTTAAAAAAAGGCTAAACAAACCCCAACAAAGTTGGCCTCAGTTTCATGTGTCGCTTGGGTCTAATTGGAATCACAAAGGAGTCGCATGACAGCATCGTTTTCCTTGCTCAAAGAAAATCCATTCTTAGTACCATGGAGAAATGCATTTTTAGAAAGTCAGAAGAGGAGCAAATTAGAAGAGAAAGATAGGGGAAAGGATGCCAGGTACAGGCGGTGAAGCAAATAATAAGAGTTGGAGGCAAGCTAATAATATTTCCAAATGGGAAAGTGGGACAAAAGAAGAAGAGAGCCTTTGGCTCCCAAGATGAAAGTTAAAAGCTTTGTATTCTCTTATTCTGAATGCATGTAGAAATAAAAACACCTGGCAATTTATATGGCCCCTTTTCATGTTTACAGCAAGGGTTTACAGCAGGGGTGGGGAACCTCAGGCCTGGGGGTCAGATACAGCCCTCTAGGACTCTCTATTTCCCCCTTAGGACTTCCACAGGCCACACCCCTTTCCCAGGCCACATTACTAATTTTTCTTCATTTCACAGCCTCCTTCAGTGCTTTTACTTGCCTGCAATGTGTCCTTGAACTCTGAAAAAACCTTTTGTCTTGAATGGGGGACAGGGTGGTGCGTGTGTAGAAATTTGCAGAAAGGCAAAACTGACATTCGGTGCTCCCCTCACTTTTACCTCTGGCCTCACTTGCACAGAAGGGAATGTGTCCCTCAAACTCTCGTCCCTGGGTTTACAGCAAGCAATTCATAAGAACAATACCTCCTCCTATATGTATGTTATGTAACATATGTAGGCCTACATTGAGTTTTATGGGTGTTGTGTGGGAGTTATTCATGGATTCTACTAAATGAATGTATCTGGGACTAAATTAAATAAGGCAATATGCTAACCTTCTGCCTAGAACCTAGATCTTTAAGCTGCTCCGCAGGGAGAGCACCCTATCGAGCAGTTGAGGTAGTTCTGATGCTGACTCACAGCCTTGGATCAACCCTGAGATCTGGCTTCCATCAGCTGGTAACTTCTGAGTGTATGAATAAGATGCACCACATCATTTATTTAATGTATTTTATAGATAGCTTTTAGTGGCATGACCTCATAAAACCAATAAACAAACAAGAGTACATCAGGAAATAAAGGTACAATAGCCATATTAGTAAGCATATGGAATATTTTAAGAAAATGCTCCATAGTACACAAGCTAATTGTGATCTCAGTTAATTGAAGAGAAAGATCCATTTTGAGGACACACACACACACACACACACACACACACACACGAAAGACTAGATAAGACATATATATGAAAGGCTAGCTAAGGCTGTGAAAGCCAACAACAACATATTTCTTGTACCCTGCCCATCTCGCTGAGTTGTGCCAACCACTCTGGGCAGCTTGCAACACAAATATAGCATCAAACATGAAAAGCTTCCCAAAAATGGTCTGACATCTGTTGTCTATGAAAAATTGTGTTTAACTCTTTGACATCTGCCGGTAGGGCATTCCACAGTGCAGGTGTGACAACTGAAAACGCTTTCTGCCTGGTTTCCTGTAGTTTCAGTTCTTGCAGTGGGGGAACCACTAGAAGGCCCTTGGAGCTGCGTCTCAGAGTCTGGGCTGAACAATGGAGGTGGACACGCTCCTTCACAGTGGCGGAGCTTCATGCTCTGGCACCAGGGGGTGGAGAGCAGGCGGAGGCAGGGCTGGTGTGTGTCCCGGGAGCGTGGCGTGCCATCTGTGGGGGCGGGGTGCCCAGCACGGGCGGGGGGCAGCCATGATGGCACCCCACCGGGATCACGCTACTGGGGGCGGTACACTCCCCCCGCACTCCTCTTCCTCCACCAGTGCCTTCAAGTATACTGGGGCTGAAGCCATGTAAAGGTCAACACCAACATTTTGAATTGTGCTCAGAAATGTACTGGGAGCCAATGTAGATCTTTCAGGACTGGTGTTATGGCAAGCTGAACAAATGCCACAAATTTCCCCTTCTCCTTCTCTTCCTACTTAGGCATATTTCTATGGTATTGTCTTGAAACATTTTAAAGAGTGGCTGTCTAGGTTTCGTAAAGTGTGATTTTAATTCTGGATCAGTCTGATGTAGGTCAGATTGTCCGAACCAATCCAGAGCTGTCCCAACCCATTTCAGATGGGATGGGGGTTTGATTTGTACTGAATCAGTCTGATTTGGTTTGGGACCTGTGATTTGTCTAAAGCCGTTGTACAGTACTAGTTTATTTAGTGTTGAAATCTACCAAATTTCTTCAAATATTATGCAGGTAGCAATGAATGAATTTGTCAGTTTGTTAAGTCTGATATGATATGAATTGGTCTGTTCAAATAAATTCTTTCTCAGTTTCTGTTTTCATAGCATAAGTTTAGGGCAGCGCAGCACATCAATTTATAATACAGTGGTACCTCAGGTTAAGTACTTAATTCATTCTGGAGGTCCGTTCTTAACCTGAAACTGTTCTTAACCTGAAGCACCACTTTAGATAATGGGGCCTCCTGCTGCCGCCGCGCTGCTGGAGCACGATTTCTGTTCTTATCCTGAAGCAAAGTTATTAACCTGAAGCACTATTTCTGGTTAGTGGAGTGTGTAACCTGAAGCGTATGTAACCTGAAGCGTATGTAACCTGAAGCGTATGTAACCTGAGGTTCCACTGTAATAATAATAATAATAATAATAATAATAATAATAATAATAATAACAACAACAACATAATAATGTCTTCCTGAACATTCCTGAATATAGCCACGTGCATTTTCCTGAATATACACAATTTTAGGCAAGCAACTTCCTCTAACATTTTTTGGCTGGAGAACTGCATCATAATGAGCTGCTGCAGGAGAGAGACTGTGAGCAACAAACTGGGAGGTGTGTTTCTAGGACCGAGGTGAAACTCTTTATTTTTGCTATCGCTGAGAGGAGTGATTTTAATGTAATCTTGTTATCTTTATAGTCCTGAAATGTTGTTTTTGCATGTTGTTGCATCTGCTGTTATGTCGTTATTTTATTATGTTATGATGAAATTGTACTGGCAGTGGTTGATTCTGAGATATTTTCCTTTTTATTGTAAGTAGCTTTGAGCATGATTCATTTTGTGGAAAAGCCACATACAAATGAAATCATGAATGAATGAATCACAAAATTCAGAAAAGTGTGAAATTTGAAGGGTAGTATCTTGGTTCATGTTTTGGTTTCGTAAGTGTGAGTTGGATAGGTTTAAATTAAAATACAGACCAAATTTCTTCCCCATCCCTATATGGGGTCTTCCTCCCATTAGAAAAAAAAATGGAGGGGGGCATCGTACTTTAACGAACATTAATGATTTCCTGGTGAGCTGAGTGATTTGATTAGGATTCAACTAGAGAACTGCACAATGCTATTACCTACATGCAGTGGGTTTTTTTCCTTTAAAAATGTTTAGGGGCACTCTCATTTTGACTCAAGAAAACCACCATTTTATCGTTCAAATTGGGAAAAATAAATACAGTAAATGGACAAAAGTACAAAGATTCACAATATGTTTAGGGGTATGCATACCCCTGCGTCTCCCCCCCCCCAGAAAAAAGCACTGCCTATGTGGGTTTTATTCTGCTACAAGAGACTTAGGAATCAAGCTTCGGTGAGATTAAAGCCAATATTTCCTTTTAATATTGTTCTCTCTTTCCCCTATATTCGCTTTCCCCTTATGTTGGGGAAAGACAACAGCTCAGTGGTGGAGTGGGTGGCTTCTAGCCTCAAAGGCTACCCAAAATCATACAGTGTTTGCTGTTAATAGATGTGGGAGGACCATTGCTCAGTAATAAAGCGCACACTCTAGCTGGCACATAAATATAAACAAACATGTCATCAACAGTTCAGATTGACCTTCACCACCCCAATCATATAAAATGGCAGGTTGTGCACTGTGTAGTAGTTATTGCCCTCACATTCATGGGTCTGCATTCACATAAGTGACAAGATATATATGCCCCCCTTTCTCTTGAAGATTTCCATTTTATGAAGGGCCTGGGGAGGGTTGGGAAGCTGGGGGGAAACAGCATACTTAGTAACTCAAAATGACAAATCATTTTAACAGGGATCCCCAAAGAAAAAAAAAATGGAGACAAAATAGGAACAGTGATTTATCGGGAGCATTTTTGGTATTAGAAAAAGAAAAGAAATCCCTGCATCCTTGTTTGCCACAGACATTTTCTTAACTTTCTTCGAGTCAAAGCAGCCCAAGAGAGTTTATATGGAGAAGGATAGTGAGAGTGATGTGAAAGACACTCCACAGAATGGACAGCATCTGGAGGAATAATTTAATTGTGGAAGGCATGCTGAGAAATACAATTTCCATAAAAAGAATCTATAAAAAGAGTCTGGGGAAAAATATATCAGTACTAAACTGTTTGATCCTTAACAGCAAAGAAGGAGCAAGTGAAGGAATTACATAAGGGGAGATAAACAGCTTCCTGAACAAAGATAATTTTTTTACATATAACAAAATCAGCATGCAGTGCAGCCACATGCATGTCTACCCTGAAGTCTCACTGAGTTCAAGGGGGCGTACATTTGGGTAATCCTAAAAATGTTTATGTGGAAGTTGAGGTGAAATTATAACACAGTGGCAGAGGACATGCCCTGCATACAAATGAGTCCAGGTTCAATTCCTGCCAACTCCAGTTAAAACAGGGAATGGGAAATTTCTGGCTTGCAGGTTGAATGTGGTCTTCAATGCCTCTCTCTCTAGCTCTCAGGATCTCCCCAGGACAGTTAAGGGACCATGAGGAAGAGTTGGAGGTCAGTGGTATGAAAGGGAGCCTATTGGTTAACCTAGAGCAGGGGTCAGCAAACTTTTTCAGCAGGGGGCCGGTCCACTGTACCTCAGACCTTGTGGGGGGCTGGAATTTATTTTTCGGGGGAAAATGAACGAATTCCTATGCCCCACAAATAACCCAGAGATGCATTTTAAATAAACGTACACATTCTACTCATGTAAAAACATGCTGATTCCCGGACTGTTTGCAGGCTGGATTTAGAAGGAGATTTGGCCAGATCTGGCCCCCGGGCCTTAGTTTGCCTACCTCTGACCTAGAGCTCTAAAATTATCTTCCATTGCTATTACTGGCAGAAAGGGCTAATGCATGGGGATCTGCTCTTTAGATTTATTAACTGAAGGTCTCACATTGAGGTGGGAGCAGGTTTGTGCCCTCTGAGCATGCCTTCCCATTGCCTGCAGGAACAGAATTGACCTATGGGTGGATGCATGCAATGGAGACTAGCTCATGCGTCCCCTGTGTTAAATTGCACACATAGTGCACTCTCTTCTATGTCAGAGGTGAGGAACCTGTGGCTCCTGAGATACTATTAGACTCCAAGTGGCACCATCCCTGGACACTGACTGACACTGACCATGCTGACTGGCGCTGATGAGAGTTGGAGTGCCACAGCTTTCCCAATGCCTGCCAAGCAGAAGTTATAATACTAGGAACCATCCAATGAACTTGAATGTTTGAAAATTCTGAAGAAACAAAATGAAACATAGCTTCACACAGAGCATAGTTAAAGTATGGAATTAGCTCTGACAAGAGGCAGTGATGGTCACTAACTACATGTTACCTGCCTTTAGTCTGTGTCAATAAATTGTTTTTACATATGAAATTGTTGTAGGTGGTGCTCATGTTTTTTTGTTAAATCACATGATTATATTTTACAAAAACCTATTCATAAATGGAATTACATGAATTAATGAATACATATATTTAAAACAGAACAATGGAGGAAACTTACTGCATCCATTAAAGTTTAGAAGAATGACCATGTAAACAAGAACTTCAGAACTGAGGGAGAAATTCTCATGGGGAGAATCTTGGAAGCTTCTCTATCTGTGTTAGCCAAGATAATTAGGAAAATGCTTATGTTCTTCCACCTAGAATATTTATTAAGCAGAGGTGAGCAGCCTTCCCAACAGTGAGAGACACAATTAGGCATATTGCAAACTCTGCAGGTGAAATCTGATCTTCTTGGCCCAGAACAATGTATTTCTATTGTGTTCATCTCAAGTTCATCCAGTTCTGATTCCAGTGCCACTCCCCCCTTGCCATCAATTGTTTCCTCAGTTGAGGGAAGTTTCATGAGTGTGTTAGAGGAGACTTCCTACTTGTATGATAGCCTTTCCCCTGGAAAGTGAGAAGTGGCTTCCAGGTGTCCATGTCTGAAAACTATATACACAGATAAGGCTGACCTTACAAAGAACACTACCTTGGCCTATGGAACCAATGTGGCACAAATGTTACTCCAATACCCATCATCCCTGATCATTGCCCATGCTGCCTGGGAATGATGGGAGATATAGTCCAACAACATCTGAAGGTAACACATTGGCTACCCCTAGTGTAGGCAATTAAATGCAGGGACTGTCATTGTTATAAAATATATGCCCTTGTATATTAATAAAATGGATGTATTGAAAAGGTCATAAGTAAGGATTGATAAAAAAAAAGCCGGGCAGATCAGCAAAGTGCTGACATGTGTGTCTGATTCATCTTCTAGTCACATATCTTTTAAACCCTTTTCTCTCTCCCTTGCTTTCCTTTTTCTCTCTCCCTTCAGGTTACAGTACATGATTACTATATCAGTCTGGAATGTAAGTATGTCAACAAGATCAGGCTGAGCTGGTAGTTTTCCACATTAGGCATCAAGATAACATGCAGACTTGGCATTCTGCATGAGATTCACTCTGATACATCAAATAAGAGTTCCTCCGATTCTCCTTGGAGACCTTGATTCTGTGTTAAATGGCTAAATACGAGGTGGGCAGTCGTTTGGGCCATCTGACATCTTTCACAAGTGTTTCATGTAAGACAGCACTACATCAAGGGCTCTGGTGGTGTTTTTAAAAAAATATTTATGATTTTCAGTTATATACATTTCGATAGTTTTACAGTCATTTTAACATTTCGAAACTCGACTTCTTTCTTCCTCTTTCTGCGGTTCCTTAAATTTATTTTTATCATTTCCTGCATATTCTAAATTACCTTAACTTATTCTTTTATTCATCTACTTTAATTATATACACTTATGAAATTGCAGGTTATTGCAATAATCCTGCAAATGTCCTTATCTGTTTACAATTTGTTTGTAAATATTCAATAAACCAAAGGGCTCTGGGGTTTCTTTGTGTGTGTGTGTGTGTGTGTGTCCCGCCATTATTATTGTGCCTTGCATTGAAGAGAAGAGGAGAAGGTACCTATGTCCTAATATCACTGCAATCAGGTTCAAAAGCTCATAATCCAAAACTGTACACATTTACCTGGGAGCATGTGCATTGAGTTCAATAGATCTTACTTTTCATTAGACATATACAGGTTTGCACTGCAGAACTTGATTTGTTTGATCGTTTGGGTCAAACTTCAGACTTCCAGACTACAGAGGTTCTTGAGCTCCTCCTCACTGCATCACACA
The DNA here is from genome assembly GCF_964106915.1 of Podarcis gaigeae. Lineage (NCBI taxonomy): Eukaryota > Metazoa > Chordata > Lepidosauria > Squamata > Lacertidae > Podarcis > Podarcis gaigeae. Next base: position 5,329,640 of record NC_139691.1, read on the forward strand.
CCAGCAGGATCTTTGAACAATAGGAGATATTCACTGCACAGCCTTCTCTGTGCCACAATACCTAGTCACAACGGAGCAATTAAAGGCAATTATGGTGCATTTTATATAACAGGACAAATGGATTGCAGCATTAAAGTCTTTGAAAATCTCCTATGAAAGCAGTAATAATGTACTAATGTATTAATCCCCTTAATCCTGTCAAACTTCCAAAGTATTGCTGTTTTAAAGAAAGAACAAGAAGAAAACAGCCTGACAGGAAACCTCAGTGCTAAATGAAGCAATGAAAGCTACCCTCCTCTCTCTCTCTCTCTCTCTCTCTCTCTCTCTCTCTCTCTCTCTCACACACACACACACACACACACACACAGAGAGAGAGATCGAGAGAGAGATCTTGCTGCTTACCTGTTTCATGGGATTTTCAGCAAAGACAAAGGGTTCTTTTGGAAAGCACTGGAAGACGGGGGACCCTGCAAGATAGGAAGTTGCTTTCCCCCCCAACTTTCATGGGTCCATCTAGCTCACTATAACTAATACTGACAGGCAGCAATGCTCCATGATTCCAGAGAGGGGCTTGTCTCTCAGCCTTACCAGGAGATACCCAAGATTCATGCTGGGACCTTCTGCACATAAAAACTGATGCTCTCCCACCATGCTGCGGGTCTAACAACACCTGATGTCAGTTGAAGGTTTGAACTAAATTCCCCCATTCCTGCTCATCTCATCTCTTCATCTGATGTTGTCTTCTTTTGTCTTGTTTCAGTGGACTCAGACTCACTTCCCCTCTGCTGACTAGTTAGGAAAATGTACATGTACTCTATTTGTGGGTGGGTGCATGTGTTACGAAGGTTACAGGAAATAGTCAATCACCAAACCAAGCCCCCTGTCTCAAGCATAGGAACACAGGAAACTGTGGCACACTGAATCAGAAAACTTGTCCATCTAGCCCAGTAATGGCTGCACGAAGTGGCAGCAGCTCTCCATGATTTGAGACAGGGAAAATTCCCAGCTCTACCTGGAGATGCCAGGGTTTGAACTCAGGCAAAGCAGGTGCTCTGCCTCGGGGGTTTAATTCGACAATTTGTACTTAGGTAGGAATTCCTGAGAACATAACATACGCACCTGATGTCTGTTTTGATTGGCTCATGAATAATTGGCCCTTTCACAGAACCATAGAATTCTAGAGTTGGAGGGGACCCCAATTTTCATCTAGTCCAGCTTCCTGCAGTGAAGGAATCACAACTGAATTCTTTGCACTGCCTGGTGTCTAATTCTGCAGGGAATTTCTTAAGGGAAACTCATGGACAAACAAGAGGTGAATGGGACGGGCTCATGTGGGTAGACCCAGATCTGTCCCAATTACATATCAAGTAGAGTGGGGTGGGAATAAGACTTCGAGAGAAAAGGAAGCAGGCAGATGAGAGGGACTGAACTCTCTCTGACCCCAGTTTTCTTCTCAGTAGCTCAACAGCAGGGCAAATGTCTGCAGGCTGTGTCCCAGGTTCATCCTCTAGCACTTCCTGGTAGAACCATGGAAAATGCTTGTCTGAGACTTTGGAGCACAAGACAGGCTAAGACAGGCTAATCTGTGGAAGTCAGCTTTCTCTGTTCTTTTGGGAAATGGATGTAGCTCAATGGGAGAACATCTGTTTTGCTCCCCAGAATTTCCTGTGAGTAGCTATCTCCAGAAACAGAAAATTTAAATTGTTACAGGTCCCTTGCACCACATTGCTAACCCTTTAGATCTGGCTGTGTTGATGTTGAAACTTTATAGTTGTTACCTTAATCATGTAAATCATATTTAATATAATATTATTTTATTTTATTGTGATAGGCATTTTAGTTTTATTCTTTGGATAGCTGGTTGAGACCCTCTGGGAGTTTGCAACTGAAGAGCTGTATATAAATGTTTTCCATAAATAATCACATGAGTTTAATTGGTTTCCCCACCCTGTGAATCTGCCCCACTAACCCACCCACAAGCCCTTGCCAATTACCATATTTCTGAGCTAAATGGACCAGTGGTCTGACTCCATATGAGACAGCTTCTTGTTCTCCTAAGTGCTGGACATTTGAACAGCCTTGCAGGAGTGAGCCAAAGGGATCTCCAGGTAAACACCTCATTTTCCACAATGGCCAACTAGGTAACAACCAAGCCAGTTGTGCTCCTCCACATGCTGCTTCAGATCCTAAAGGTACCACACAGCGCCTTCTACTGGTAAACTACTGCATTTATATCCAGCCTTTCCTCCATGGAGCTGAAGGTTTTATACATGGTACACCCATTCTCCATTTTATCCCTACAATAACCCTGTGAGGTAGTTACAGGTAGGTAGCCATGTTTGTGTGCCGTAGTCGAAACAAAATAAAAAAATTCCTTCCAGTGGCACCTTAGAGACCAACTAAGTTTGTTATTGGTATGAGCTTTCATGTGTATGCACACTTCTTCAGATACCAAGAAGTGTGCATGCACACGAAAACTCATACCAGTAACAAACTTAGCTGGTCTCTAAGGTGCTACTGGAAGGAATTTTTTTTATCCTGTGAGGTAGGTTAGCCTAAGAGATAGTCCAATGTCTTCTAGTGAGCTTCATAGCTGTGTGGGGATGTGAACTTTGGTCTCCCCAGGTCTTAGTCTGACACACTAACAAGCTCAGTACATCAACCATAGGAGCCATTGGGTGGCATTCAACTTCGTTCTACGAATAAACCCACTGACATTAATGACCTCAGCCATGCCCATTGTTTTCAATGGATCTACTCTGAGTAAGAACATCATTGGATCCTACCCATTGAGAGTCCTGGATTCTGTTGTTATGCTTGTGTGCATGCGCGCACACAAATATTAAGGTCATTATTGATTACAGCAATTTTGTTTTAATTGGCGCTATTAATGCTCTTTTTAGGTAACGGAACAAACAGATCAGAACACAGTGACTTTGAAAATCCCTTGTGAAAGAAGGAATAATGCTTTAATGTATTAATCCCCCTTAATCCTGTCAGACTTCCAGAGAATTTCTACACGCGCTGACAGTCATAGCAGCAGCAGCTTTTCAAGGAGTGGGTGTCTCTCTTTCTCTCTCTCACCTCCGTGTAGCTCTACATGGTTCTTAAAATATCTCTTAGATTTTTTTGGCAATAGCTGCGATGATGACGTTGAAGGGGGTAGCAAATTATAGTGAATTCAGAAAATTTGGAACCTTAATCTTTGTGAAAGAGGGCAGGGTATATAGGCAGCCTTATCAGGCTCAGGCACTCTTAGTGGTGCTCTATTTTCCTGAGGTCTGTCATATGTCCATGAATAGCAGGGCCTTTCATTTGGGGTGCCTGCCTTTTAGAATGCACTCTCAATGAACAGCAAGCAGGCACCTACAACACTGGTGTTGCCTGGAAGGTGATCCAGCTATGACTAACAGGTACATGGGAAACTGCCTCATGCAGAGTCATGCAGAGTCTATCTAGCTCAGTATTGTTAAGACTGACTGACAGCAGCTCTCCAGAGTTTCAGACTGGGGACATTCTGGCTCTATGGGGAGATGCTGCGTATTGAACCTGGGACCTTCTGAATGCAAAGCACATCTGCTCTACTATTGAGCCACAGCCCTTCTCCTAAATGTATTGGGTTGTATCAAAAACAGACCCACTGAAATCAATGAACCTAAGTTAGTCATTTCAGTAGTACTACTTTGAGTATGACTGATGTTGTATACAACCCAGTAAGCTGATCTACATTTGGGTTGCATTTTGTATGTTTTATGAACATAATTTTATTGTTGATCTCATGCCTCTTACCACTAGGATATATTTCTCGTACTATTGGAAAACAGACCAACAAACCATTCCCTACTCCTCTCTAATGGAGCATTGTCATTCAAGTAAGTTTAGCCTTGGGAAGAGATGATTTAAAATTGATATGATAGCCATTTTCAAATATTAGCAGGGTTGCCATGTAGATGATGGAACGAATGTTGTCAGTTGCATAACCACCGAACCAATGGGTTCAGGCCACAAGAAAGAGGATTTATGCTAAACACTGGGAAATACTGCTGGTATGAGCCGAAAATTGGAATGATTGCTTCAAAATGTGGTGGACAGCCATTTTTAGAGGGTCATTGACAAAGTTAGTTCAGAGCAGAAACATTGAAAATAATGGACATGGTTAACCTAGGTTAATTAATGTCAATGGGTCTACACTGAACTTAGTTGGATACACCCTGGAGGCTACATCAGCAGGGGGTGGACAAGATGACCTTTGAGATCCCTTCCAACACTACTGTTGTATATTGCACAGAATCATTCAAGCAATGAAAGAATACAATCATCCTGGTTCTGGAAGCTACCACCAGATGTGTCATTTAAAACCAATCAGTTTAGTCTAAACCCAAAAGACCTTCATCAAGATCAGCCTTCTAGTTTTTTCTCTGGCCATGCCCCTTCCCTCCTGGTTCCTTCCAGCCAGGGGTGGGCCATTCTGTTTCACCACCAGAGGCAAAATTGGAAAGTGCCATCATTCAGGCCCCCACCTTGCAGCTACCACCCCAGTCACGGCATCACTCACTGGGGTGTGTGGTTGTGGTTTTTGGGTTCTGGCAAGATCTTACAAGAGCACTGCAAGATCTCACAAGAGCCCAGTCTGAGCATTCAAGGAAATGAGGGCATCATTAAGTGTGTGTGTGTGTGTGTGTGTGTGTGTGTGTGTGTGTGTGTACAATGTAGGAGTGGATGAACCAATACAAACAGGAATTGATGAGAAAAAGCAAACACTCTCTTGTGCCCCATGGAATTTTGAATTCCCTGAGTCCTTTTGTGGGCACATTGGCTGACATTGGCTGGCACATTAGTATCCATGGGTACTGCATTGGTGATCCCTGTAATCTGTTTTGCTTTTCTTCCTAGTTGGTTTCATAAAGGCAGGTGACTTTGTTCCTTTGCTTAAGACCTTGGCAGCATCAGTTTTCTTCTCAGTCTCTCTTTTCTTAATTACCTTTTTACTAGTGAGGGCTGCTGTGCCAAAAATCTCCATACTCCTCACGAAAGGATTAACAAGATATCATAGCTATATCCTTCAATTTGACCACAGAAGAATGGAACTAATTCCCAATTGTATAAGATGGTTTTGAGAGGATGTTACCTTTTCTTTTATGCTTACAGCATTTGTACTTGTAGAAGAAGTCTCAGCAAGGGGTATGTATGTGTATGTGTGTGTGGGGATCAATAATAATTCATGCACGCATGGCTTGTTCAGGACACACTAGGTTTTTGTATTAACAGAACCGAAAATTGAAAAGTTCCTTCTGCAGCGGAGGAGAGATAACTACTGAGAATGGGCTTTTGGACACCTTAAGCAACACCTCTGCAGATCTGTATAGACTTGAAATTGCAACCTGGCAGATGTCGGTTCCCCCTTCCTTCCAAAGCATGATGGATGCCCTGAAGTGCTTCATTTGCCCCATGACTTCTGCATCTCTGTGTACAAAGGATCTAAGACAGAGGCAGGAAATCTTTGCAGCCCAAGAGCTACACTCTGTCATGCACAGAGTCCCCTTCTGGGGACTACATACCAGTGGTGGGCAGGGCCAGATGCAAAAGTGGGCAAAGCATTGCATGTGACATTGTTATATCCCACCCATGCGAACACCAGAGGTTTCTACACACACACACCTCCCCTCCAACCTCCCTAAAGGTAAAGGGACACCTGACCATTAGGTCCTGTCGTGGCCGACTCTGGGGTTGCGGCGCTCACCTTGCTTTATTGGCCAAGGGAGCCAGCGTACAGCTTCCGGGTCATGTGGCCAGCATGACTAAGCCACTTCTGGTGAACCAGAGCAGTGCACGGAAACACTGTTTACCTTCCCGCTGGAGCTGTACCTATTTATCTACTTGCACTTTGTGCTTTCGAACTGCTAGGTGGGCAGGAGCAGGGACCGAACAACAGGAGCTCATCCCGTCGTGGAGATTCGAACCGCCAACCTTCTGATCTGCAAGCCCTAGGCTCTGAGGCCCCACCCTCCCTACAGACAAGCAAAAGAAACATTATCACAATTTAAGCAAAAACACTCCAGGAGGATGTGTCCTAGGGAGAATCTCAGAGGTCAAGGACAGAGGCTTGGAGGGCTGCATTTGGCTCTTAGGCCTGAGGTTCCATATCTGGAGCTCAAAGATTGTGCTATGAATTGGGATGTTTTTATCTGGCCTGTGTCACAAACTCACTATGTGAGGACTGGGAAGCAGCATTTGCTCATGGATAACCTTTCAAGGTGACCACATGCTAGTGGTAGATGGGGGCAGAGCCAAATAAATTGACGGAGCCATGGATGTGGCTCATACCTTTGCACAGAAGGCTATAGCCAAGCCATGCAAAAGTCAAGCACCCGCCTTTGTCCAGACAAGCAAGAGGCATGATCACAGGCAAAGGGAATCAAGGGAGGCATAGAGCAGGGCAGGAGAGTGTGTGCAGACTGGTGAGGTCTTCCAACTGCAAAATGGGGGACATGCCTTCAGATGTCTCCTTAAGGTAATAAAGTAACTCATCTCTTTGACATCTGATGGGAGGGCACTCCACAGGGTGGGTGCCACCACCAAGAAGGCCCTCTGCCTGGTTCCCTGTAACCTCACTTCTCACAGTGTGGGAACCACCATAAGGCCCTCGGCGCTGGACCCCAGTGTCTGGACAGAACGATGGGGTGGAGATGCTCCTTCAGGTATACAGGGCTGAGGCCGTTTAGGGCTTTAAAGATCAGTACCAATATTTTGAATTATGTTTGGAAATGTACTGGGAGCCAATGTAGGTCTTTCAAGACTGGTGTTACATGGTCCCAGCAGCTGATCCCAGACACCAGTCTAGCTGCTGTATTCTGGATTAGTTGTAGTTCCTGAGTGACCTTCAAAGGTAGCCCCAGGTAGCAGGAGATAATCAGGGCAAGACAGTGTGCAGACAGGCAGAGTCTCAGCCGTCGCACCAGATGGAGCTGATAGACAGCCAGACACAGAATTAACCTGCACCTCCATGGACAGCTGTGAGTCCAAAATGACTCCCAGGTTGCACACCTGGTCCTTCAGAGACACAGTTACTCCATTCAGGATCAGGGAGTCCCCCACACCTGCCTGCCCCCTGTCCCCAGAAACAGTTCTTTTGTCTTGTCAGGATTCAATCTCAATCCGTTGACCAGTTTCCACCCTCCAACCACTACCAGACACTCACACAGGACCTTCACCGCCTTCATTGGTTCTGATTTAAAATAGAGGTAAAGGTGGGTATTATCCACATACTGATGAACACCCAGCCCAACCCCCCTGATGATCTCTCCCAGTAGCTGCATGTAGATGTTAAAAAGCATGGGGGAGAGGACGGAGCCCTGAGGCACCCCACAAGTGAGTGCCCAGGGTCTGAACACTCACCTCCCAACACCACTTTCTGACACAGTCCAGGAGGAAGGAGTGGAACACTGCATAACCACTGCCATCAGCTTCCAACCCCCCTAGATGGTCCAAAGGGATACCATGGTCAATGGTAGCAAAAGTAAGGAGAGATGTGACTGGGTTAGATGGAGATCTAGTGTGAGCTGGTATAGATACATCCCTATGAAATTGCATCTGGAGTGAACTGGCGATAAAATGCATAGGGAACTATTCCAAGGGCAACATATATGATTGGTATTCACTGCTGCTGTTGCATTCAGTCTGCAAACAATATGTAATTGACTCCTCCTCCTGCCCATTTTGCATTGGGTTTCCTTACCATCAAAACGAATAGGATGGGATAACATAATGAAGTTATAACTTACATTATTAATTCCATGAAGTGCATAAGTTACATAATTTTACCACAGTGGACAGCAAGACATATAACCTAAGGTTGCAATATCCAGGGAAACCAGGACATGTCCTCTTTTGGGGGGCCAATATGCCCATCTGGATGGATTTTTACATTTTAAAGGAAATGTCTGTTTTTCTGGGAGGGGGGAACTTGGGCTTAGGCTCAGGCTGTTCTGCATGCTATGGTGGCTGTTCTGCATGCTGTGGTGGCTGCCAGTCCAAGCCAGAGAAAGAGGGTTGTGGGTGCTGTGGTGGCAGCCCCACACGCCCGCGTAGCTCTTTCCCCAGCTCAGGCTGGCAGAAGCTCGGGCTGTCCTCTTTTTTTGCTCCTCAAGATTTGGCAACCCTAAATAACTTTGTTGGGGTTTTTTGTGTGGAAGATGAACTGCAGCAAAACAGAAGCAGCACAGAATGCAAATGAATGCAGGGCAAAATGGAAAATGACACCATAAATTCCATGCAAAGAAACATGCAAGATTGTTCCTGGAGGCATTTCCTTTCCAGTATTGCCTTGGTGTTAAAAATAAAGCGTATTCAGAACCACCATTGCGTGGACAGGCGGAGTCCCCAGATCCCGAGTGGTCCCCCCCCCCGTCATGTGGAATAACGACTCTAGACAACGTGCTATGGGATTAAATTGGCCACAACTTTATTAAATTTCAAATGTGGGTAGACCTTGGCTCAGGCATTGGGCGTTCTCCCTCCCTAGTCCCCAGCCGGGGACCTAGGGAGCATCAGGGTTATCCAGTGTGTGTGTGTGCAGGGGATGGGCCGGCTCTGGAGAACATATGTTCAAGCAGAGATAGCCGCCCCCGTTACGCCGCCGCTGCAGGGGAGAGCAATGACGACCTTTCGGCGTACGGCCAAAGCCTCCCTTCAAAAACCCCTTTAACGGGGAACCCTGGTATCGCCGCCGCAAAGAGGAAGATGGACTAAAGGATTCCGCCCAAGGCCTGATACCGCCAAAGTTGTGACATTTTGCTACGGGAAAGGCGAAACCTGCCAATGCAGGGAAATTCCTTTCCGGCCCTTTAACAGCGACCTTATCGTAGCAGCGCCCGCATACCTGTGGAGACAGGTTAACCTGCAAAACCTATGAAGAAAAGTTAACCTGCAAAAGAAGACATTAACTGAGGGTGGGTAGGGTGGGAGAAGCTCTGGAGCCAAGTGAGGATTACCAATTAAGATCCACCCTCTATTGTGTGGGCAGGTAATCCATCCCCCTACCTGGCCTGGTTTCCCTGGCAACGCTTCCCCCAGGTGGGATTGGACAACTCACTGGGGTAGGCGGGGACCTCCAGGTATCCCACCTGAGGGAAGGCAAAGCCTATGCTTATGGGGCCACTTCAGATCCAGGGCTGCACGCGTCCCCGCAAAGGGCGCCCCCCGTTTTAAGTGGGGAGCGGTCATTCTCTTCCCAATTATGATAGGACAATATTCACATCTCTGACATGGTTAAGAATTGATCTTTTCATTTTGATTCTCTCTTCCCCTCTTTTGAAGTGTGCTATTTCCTACACCCCACACCATAATCTTGATTTTTTGGCAGCAATGAAATCTAATCTAGTTTCTGATATATTAACAGAAAGCTCATTTCCATTTGGGTGTCCTGTAAAGATCAGCTGGCTCTGGGGGCCCACATTAAAGGCAAGGCATAACACGCCACTTCCATATTCTGAGAGCAACTAATCAATTTGAAGCCAGAAATTTACACTAATATCAGCATTGACTGCAACACATTTATAATGAATACAAATTCCATGTTGGCTAAAGATTAATGATTCAAGGGAGTTTAAAGAGGGGGGAAAGAGTAGAGGGAGGGGGGAGGCAACTGGGGAGGAATCTGCCAGCAGGGCTTTTCCCACCAGAACTGAACATTAAAGCAGAACCTAGGACAATTAACAGGAAGGACCGGGGCTCTTGGAGAGAGCACATGCTTTGCATACAGGAAGTTGCAGGTTCAGTCCCTGCATCTATGGTAAGGACTGGGAGTGACCCCCATCTGAAACACTGAAGACCTGCTGCCTGTCAAGTCCTGAGCTAGAAAAGCCAGTGTTGGTCTGGCTCTGTATAAGGCTGTTTCCTGTCTTTCTATTTAATTCAGCTCTTTATTCAGAACCATGAGGACTGCATTACTTAATTTTTAGGAGAGGCCCTCAGTGGAAAATCATATGGCTGGCATTCAGAAGTTCCCAGGTTCTAATCCATGGCATCTCTAGGTTAAGGTTCAGATATATTCATGTCTAAACCTCTGGTGATCCACTGCTGGTAAGTACTGAGGTTGGTGGAACAAAGACCTGGCAGCCTCCGGCATTGCATTGCTTTGCCCTAGCATAGCCCACTGCTGGGAAAGGAAGCTATTTGTACATCTTCCTGCTAGAAAGTTCCTATAATCAGCCTGAATGGGTGATTATAGTCCCACTGATTCTTCACCAAGAAGGCTGCCACCTGCAATTCATTGGTTCACCACATGAAGCAGCAATTCTTTTGGGGCTTTGTGAGGTTGCTCTGTGGACTAGGAAGTTTGGATCCCACCCTCAGTTCCTCCTCTTTTGTTTGGGAGGGCCACTGTGATGGCCTGGGATTTGGACTCGGATGCTGAACCTGAGGGATCCCAGCCTGCACAGGATTCCCTGCCTCCAGAACCAGCTGAGACGGGGCTGGGGCATGAGCCTGAAGGGTCCACACCTGTGCTGGATCCTCAGGTGCAGGCATCAGCTGAGTCTGCTCTGGCTCCTGAGGTGTTGGAGGACCCGTTGCCTGCAGGTGCTCCACTCTCAGCCCCGTCAGGGGAAGCTGAGGTTGCCTCTGGGTCTGGTAACCCTCCAGCCTCTCCGGAGCTGCAGAGGCTCAGGGCAGAGAGGCGGAGGGAACTAAGTTCCCACAGGAGGAGTGCTCATCTCCAGGCCAGGAGAGGCGAGTCACCAGAGGATCGGGGCTGCCCTATGCCTCAGGGCAGATAAAAGCCGGCCAGCCCCAGTCCCAAGTTGCAGGAGCAGCATTGTTGGTTGCTAGTTCCTGCCTGAGCTCCTGACCCGCCCTAGCTCCCTGCTTGCATGCCTGTTCCTGATTTCACCCAACTCCCTGCCCTGCACCCAGCTTCAGCTACTACAGACTGCCTCCACGTTGCACCTTTGACTGTGGACCAGACTTGGACCTCGCCTCTTGGGTAACCCACGGGACCAGCACAGCCACAAAGCTTAGTGGCTGTGAAGAGTTGCTGTGGTTCAAACTAGGATTTTAGGGGTGGAGTTGTCTTGTCTAGGGGTGACTTGTCTTCCCTTGAGGATAGTCTGTCAGGGGCTGCATGCTGATTATGGGTGAGGCAGAAGCCAACTAAAAGTTGGTGGGGCCACTCCCGTTCCTTTCCTTTCTCTCTTTCCCCATGTCCTCTCTCTCCCTCCCTACCTCTCCCTCTCCCTACCTGGAATATTTGCTTGCTCAAGTAAGTGCTGTGTAAAAGTAGGTCAAGGATCTTAATACAGCTTCCTGCATTCCCTTGTGAGCAATCTGTGACCCTGAGGCTGCAGGTAGCCCATGGGGGCAAAACTTGTGGCCCAAGGACCTGGGGGCCCACTCAGCCCTACCTGGAGATGGCAGAGATGGAACCTGGGACCTTCTGCATGCAAAGCACATGCTCTGCTACAGAGCTGTGGCTTTCATATTAGCCCACCCATCTCTAAACCAGATGTGGCACTGATCGTGTGAACCCAATTAATGAGCACATTTAATGCCATGCAAAATAAACCCTGCAGTGAACCCTCTTCCTGTTTGCTCTGTTTTCACATAAGAAAGATATCTCCATATATATCTTCACCCTGGTTCCTTGCTCTGCCACGTGAGTTCTCTATGGGCCTTAATTTTTAACCATACATGCCTTATTTTTCTAAAATATTTATCAGACAGCCTCTCTTATTCATGTCCCAGAATCCTGAATTAAATCAGAAATAACTTCTCTGTAAGAACAGGGAAGAAGGGGAATAGCCGCTGCGAGATTCTTTTGCTGAGCCTTTGAAGGAAAAGTATTGAAAGGGTTACAAGGTTTTGTCCTGACTCTTTCCAATCCCTTTTTGCTGAGGAGTGAGAATGGAAAGGTGCATTGATTTGAATGCAGCACACTCTGTGTGTGTTTTGCTTATGTCTGGAAAAAATGATTACATATTCCACATATTTGTGCTCTTTACAACTTAGCTGTTCAAGCAAATCCTTCGACCACCTGCTCCTGGGGATATGGGCCTGGAGAAGAATTGGTCGCAAGGGCTTGCCACAGGTAAACAGAAATGGAAAGCAGGGGAAGACAAAAACAAAAGCAACAACACCTGGTTGCCATTTTACCTTCTTCTTGGTAGTGGGGTCCTGGACACAATGACAGATCAGAAACAAAAAGGAGTGTGTGTGTGTGTGTTCTATTTAGAGATGAGGGAGAAATTCAACACATTTCCTTGTTTTCACTTCCCAAAAGAATACATGGACCAAAAGACACCCATCCTTCAGAATTCGCACTTCTCTGAATTTTGCAATCCAGCTCCCCAGCCCTGTGGTGAAAAGACGCACAGGCTAGAATAAAGTGTGCATATAGATGCATATATTCACAGAAAAGAACAAAGGAAAATGCATTATGTCAGGGAAGGCTGTTTTTTTTTTAAAAAAATGTGTGTATTAGGGGAAATTGTGCACAGCGAGGTGTCTATTCTGAGAAATCTGCACTAAAAAGCCAATGAATTTTCACAAGAACTTTAAAAAAAAAAAAATCACAAACTGATGTGAAAATGTGAAGAACCAAAACTGACAGGCTTGCTACATTTCGGTCCCACCATTTTCTCCAAGCAACTCAAGGTGGAGTACATGTTTCTCCACTCTGTTCATTTAATCCCCACAACCCTGTGAGAGAGGTTAAGCAAAGAGGCAGTGACTGGCCCAAAGTCAGTGAACTTCATGCTAAGTGAGGACTTGAACTCTGGAGTCCCTAGTCCTAGTGAGGCACTCTAACCGCTACCACACCGCTGGGTCTAGTTCCCTTGCAATCCCTATGCCAGTTGGGCCATTATGCAAACTGAATAGTTAAAATAAGAGAGTGGAGCTCACTCATACAAATAGTGAAATAAGATCAAACTAGGTCGGTGTGGGAAGCTAGGCCCTGAACTTTGCTACTGTGTAGCTATGGCCTTCAAGAAAACAGCTTGGAGCATGCTCAGAACATGTTTGGTGGCTCCTGTGTCTACCAGAAAGGTTGGCTAATGTGCTGCATTGCCATAGTGACAACAGGAGGAATAGGGAAACTGCACAACTAGGGATAAGAGTCCTACAAATATATACTGGAGACAGATGGGTGGGAGCTGCTAAGCCATAGCAACACTTTTGGACTGAGATCTGCTGACCGGTGCAGAGACAATAGGAGACTGACAAAAATCTCCCCCCAAGGCTCTCAAAGGTCAGATGGATTATGGAAAGGTGTGTGGGACAGGAAAGAGAGCGGCTCTGATATTTTGGGGAAAGGTTTTTAAAATATACTTGACATTGTACTTGGTAGGATTAAACTCTGGTTGCCCTAATGGACCAGGCTCCATTGTTTTTAATTGGGGTGTAGAGGAAATGAAGAGTGGAAAAAGCACAGCAAACTAAAGTACCAGAATGCAACAATAACAAGTAATTCATTGTGGTCATGTTTCTAAGGTATCTAACCACTCAGGTAACAATGAATAACAATAATCTGAGGAGGGCGGGGCAGGGCGGGGTGTCCTCAGCCATAGAGAGCTCCTAAACCTATGCATACCTATAAATTCACCACTGCACAGCACATCAAATTCAATACATCTGAGATTCTACTGCTAATCTTTCCTCCCAAACCTTCCTATTTTTGATTAGTGTGTTAATCCATTGTCTCAATCTGATGGCATCACCATTCATAGCATGTTTGTCAATTTATCCTACAAAACAGATAAATTTGACAAAATGTGGGGTAAATTTATTTTGACACCTTCCTATTAGCTTGGAGTTCTCTAGTTTCAGTGTATTGAAATGAGATCTCCTCAGCCATTTGAGATCAGGCCAAGGCGTTATGGAATGTTTCCAAACATTCTAACTGTTCAGAAGTGTAAAAAAACCCATCACCATAAACTTCAGAGCAGGAAAGGAAGCAGACTGTGCTATCACAGTGCTGGTCAACTGTTGAAACCATGAAATTACAAATTAGATCCTGTAGGTGGTTTTTTTGTTTTTGGAAAACTAAGATGGGTAGTGCCAGAAAATAAAATAAAAAAGGACAGAAATATGGTGCGAAATATGGTGGTTGCTCTGTGAATTGCAAAATATTGGATGAAAAGGCAGGAACCATCCATAAATAAATGGCAGCAAGTAAACTTGCATGAAATATAATTCAATCACTCCTATCTATCTATCATCTATATCTATCTATCTATCTATCTATCTATCTATCTATCTATCTATCATTGGGAAGGCACCCCTAAACATACAAAAAAGACTCACTGAAAACTTAAGTTTACTGGTACAATAAAACCGAATATATAAATTCTTAGAATATGTTTTGGGAGGAATATAAAAAAGATAGTGGGTTGTGTCTAACTAACTTTTACAGTGGTACCTCGGCTTAAGAACTTAATTCATTCCGGAGCTCCGTTCTTAACCTGAAACCGTTCTTAACCTGAGGTACCACTTTAGCTAATGGGGCCTCCTGCTGCCGCCGCACTGCCGGAGCACAATTTCTGTTCTCATCCTGAAGCAAAGTTCTTAACCCGAGGTACTATTTCTGGGTTAGTGGAGTCTGTAACCTGAAGCGTATGTAACCCAAGGTACCACTGTACGTTGCTCCTTCCCTTGAATTTCTGTGTGGGTGTGGAGTGGGTGATGGTGGTTTGACTAGGCCAGCATAGGTATTGGACACTGGTGCACTGGTGCATACAGTTTACTGCTATGGGATTTACTCAGAGGTGAGTATAGGTAGAAACCAATCATGTTGTCCAAGTAACTCCTTCTGCACACTTGTTACAAACCTAAGAAGAGCCCTACTGGATCAGGCCAAGGGCCCATCTATCCAGTATCATGTTCTCACAGCAGCCAAGCAGTTGTCTACAGGAGGCCTGCAAGCAGGACCTGAATGCAACTGCATTCTCCCCACTTGCAATTCCCAGAGACTGGTAGTTGGAGGTATACTGCTTCTGACAGAAGGAGCAGAACATAGCGATGGCAGTAAGTAGCCACAATCCTCCATTAATTTGTCTAATCATCTTTTAAAGCTATCTAAGGCAGTGGACATGACTGCATCTTATAAATGGATAGAAAGATGGAGGATGGATAAAGCATAAAGTTGAGGATATAATCAGTGCCCTGTTGGATCAGACCAAAGGCTCATCTAGTCCACCATCCTGCTCTTACAGTGGCCAACCAGATGTCTATGGGAATCTCACAAGCAGGACCTGGGTGCAACAGCACTCTCCTTAATAAGTATGGTCCTCCTTTTCCCATGGCTCTCCCAAGCATTTAATTGGATCAATTTAAATCAGGACTAAATATGCTAAAAATGTAACTCTGGAAGAAATCAGAAGGGAGACATTTTCTGAGCCTAAAGCTATTGGAGTCTGAAAAACAGGTGACGACTGCCAAGTCATTCCAAAAACATGCTGGGGGAGAAAGAGAGCACTAATTCTATAATGTGGCTTGGCTGTGGAAGGAAAGCATATTGCGTTTATGAATAAGGCTCCATCTTTTCCCTCTTTCTCCTCTTTAATATTACAGGCTCGCTTCCTCTCTCTCTCTGTTCTCCCTGTTCCTATTTTACCAATTGAAGCAAGAAGTACAGGCCGGCATCCCATCTGCTCCCTTTGAACATTAAGCTGATGTATGCAAAATGGGATATCGCTTGAAGCCCAATGGGCTTCCATGAGGACAAGGAAAAGCATAAAAAACCCACATATGTCAAAAGTTCTAAGTTTCATTTTACTGCTATATGTAAAATGCCATCTGTGATACAAAGACCTCTGCGATGGGGAAGGTCCACGGCGATCCCAGGAAATGGTCACCTGCAGTGCCATAAAGTTTCACATTAGTATCTCCATTACTTTTTCATTGGGGGCGGGGGCGGAAAACACACACCACCACCCTCCTTAATTGGAGAGACATTTTAGGCATTTGAAGATGCTGACTGATCTGGAATCATTTGCCCAGTCAGATTTCATTTGGTGACATTCTGAGTTACGTTTGTGCTTCAGCTGTTGGCAAGGACTGATATTGCTTGCGAAAGGTGAACCAGAATGACCTCACATAAGAACTTAAAGAGAATACTGCAGGATCAGGCCAAAGGCCCACCTAATGCAGTATCCTGTTCTCACAGTGACCAACTAGATACCCACGGGAAGCCCAGAAGCCCAGAAAACCATCCAGATGGGCGGGGTACAAATAATAAATTATTATTATTATTATTATTATTATTATTATTATTATTATTACCTGAGTGCAAAAGCACACTATCTGCTTGTGATTCCCAACAACTGGCTTTCAGAGGCATATTGGAAAGTGCATGTCTTCCTTGCATTACATGGTAAACAGCAATCCCTTAGCTTAGTTCTGAACCAGCTTCCTTTCTTGGAGAAAACTGAAGGAAAGCTTGCTTTCTCCCAAGAGTTTTCTTCCAGATCATCAAGGTTGTCCATGTGCTTTGACGGTGCTGTTATGTACATGTGCTTATTGTAGCAGTCAGCCCCCCTCCCACCCCTGCCAGCAATGACAGCACACCTGGGAAGAAAACAGGTTTTGGTTCTTAATGGAAAGTAGCAAGAAACAACAGAGAGAATGTCAGAGCTCTCAAGAAGATGATTAAATTATTTATGTATGCAACAACAACAGTCAGAATCTTATATGTGCAGAACTGGAAAGAAGAAAGAAGTTCAACGAAAGAAGAATGGATCCTAAAATTAATGGACTATGCAGATCTGGCTAAGCTAACAGCAAGAATAAGAAATCAACACAATGGACAATTTATGGAAAAGTGGATGCCACTTTTGGAGGAGGCGGAGGAGGAGGAGGAGAAGGAGAACCAAATGAAATCACAGGTAGGATTTGAGATTTGAGCAATGGGAAGAAATGATAATATATGAAATAGAGGACTATATATTAGAAGAAATGTGTGATGTAATATAGGAATATGTATTTGGTAAAAAGTGTGAGATTATGCAGTATATAAAAGGGATGGGTATAAAAACAGCATGGGAGGCAAGGTGGGAAGTCAAATTATAAGAGAACTGTATAATGAAATAGAAGTCTGAAATTAATTGGTTAAAGTTATGAGTTATGATACAGGAAGCCAATGAAGTCGTAGAGCCTGGAAGAAGCAAGATAATAAGAGGTAAAACTCCCAAGGCCAACGATAGATCACTTGGTAAAAGCAAATAGTTTGACTGGAATCCTTGCTCCAAGGGATGCCTTATGTCAGAGGTGCAGAGCCTCAGACCCAGGGCTCAAAAGTGGCCCTCCAAAACTCTCTAATTGGCCCCCAGGACTCTCCCCTATGCAACACACTGCTCTCCTGAGGCCACACCTTTCACCAGCCCTGCTCCAAGTCCTCCAAAATGTGTCTGCCTGGCTGGAGTGTGCCCTTGAATTGTGATAATGCTTGCCTGGATGGATGGATAGATGGAGGGGTGTGTGTGTGTGTGTAGACAACTCTGAATTTTGTGTGCCTGCAATACAGCATAATGCACACAGATAAATGTCACATCCAATACTTTGCCCATTTTCTCCCTTAGCTTGGCTACTTTTTGCTTCTGGTCACACCCACTCTTACCTTTCATGCTGCTCATATTCAGCATATGGCTCCTGAAAAGTTGATCATGAGGAAAAGGTCTCCCACTATAACTGTGCTACATCCTACATGGCTGAAGGCCTTGACCAGACAGCCCAATAGCCTAGAGCCAAACATTTTGGTATCCCTTCTCCGTATGTTTTGCATGGTAAGTGGGCACAGGTAGGGTGGGATTTGCTTCATCATGGAGGCCAGACTCAGGGAAGACCCTGTTTGAGGGTCTCAAACACCAGGTCCCTACTCTGAAGTTCAGGAATCAGGCTTCACTCTTGCCCCTCTGCACGTGATGTGGGCAAGGTGGACTTGACTGCCCCCCCCCCCAATTGGTGCCAGTGGCCTGGCTGTTGCTCAGAACTGGGACTGTGATGGTTACTGAGGCTGGTGGAGGCTGGTCCATATTATAGCAAGTGGAGCACAGCCCCACTAGACTCACTTTATTCTCAACCAGTCGTCACCTGCCTGCCTTCTAACTCACAGCCATAGCTGTTGGCTTCTCCCTCAGTGTTTCCCTTGTAGAATTCAGGTGGGAGGAGGATAGGGACAGACTGGCTCTGTCTGTCATTGGCTCTGGCTTCATCTACTGTTGGGTCTCCCTGCCTTCCACCCAACAAGCACAAGAGGTGGTGGACTCTCCTTCCTTGGGGCGTTTTAAGCAGAGGTTGAATGGCCATCTGTCATGGATGCTTTAGCCGAGATTCCTGCATTGGATCCCTTCCAGTTCTAAGATTCTATGTAAGACACCACTGGTTTCCCTTGAAGTTTCAGTGAGGAAAGCTGACTTTGCTGTACATTTCCTAAAGTTTTAATGTAAACCAAGATTAACCAGGTTTTAGTTGAGGAAACCATCACTTCACCTGGGAATCTATGAAAAGTTACCGTATGTTGGTTTTAGCTTTGTTTTATCTTTTGTTTTATATATTTGGTTTTTTGTTTTTTAAAATGGTTTGTGGATTGTAGCTGTGTTTCATCTATGTATTTGTATACCACCTGAAGAGCTCTTTGATCAAGTGGTTTATAAATCTTCCAGAAATAATAATAATACTAAATGTTTTTGTGACAAAGGGAAGAATGCAGCAGTTCCTGCAGTAAATAAATCATTAATTACCATTATATTAATTTCATTTATTAATGAATGTTTCATTTATTAATGTTTGTCCTGTGTCAAGTTGAAGAGCTCTCTGGGATCCATATGGCTGTCACTATGGCTGTGATGTGTGTGGCTGGCTTTTTCATTTATTAATAGCTTCTTATGAAGCATCTCATAATGCTTGCAATACAATAGAACACATTTAAACAATTCTGTATATATTTTAAAAAAACTGTTATATAAAAATTATGGGTCAAATGAATTAAAATGAATTGATCTGTGTGATGCTTTTCTCAGAGGGAACAAAAGTAGGAAGGAAAGGTGAGACCCAACTGCAGTTTTCATTCTTGCCAATAGGTGGGCTCTTTTCTAACAACAGATCATGGCAGCTGGTTACTGGCAGTTGAAGGCCTTTCCCCTAGCCAGCAGGTGGACCTATGCCAAACAAGCAGCTCATTAGCAATTTCAGCAGCAGGGAGCTCATGGTTTTCAGCCACTTGCCTCTAGAATGGGATCACAGTGAAGTTCAGTGCTAATCAAAGCAGCTGGAATTTCAGGATCTATCCAGCTGGTCTAAAGATGCCCTTATACACTTCAGTTTTTGCAGGATCATCTTAACCCATCCACTGCCTTTCAGCAAGTATTGCCACAAGGGGATCATTACTGGCACACTGCAGAGGAAGCATGCTGCAAAAGGAGGGTGGTATAGGAGAGAGGTGAGGGTCAGTGTTTAACAGAACTTACAGCTTTAACATTCTCTTCCTAGCCTCAGTTTCGCCGCTAGCAGACTGTCATGAGTCTATAGGTGACTCCTCTTTAGATATATCAGCTCGTTAATCTAGGGAGTCAACACACTGGAGGAACGTCATGTTCAGTGGACATGCCTTCCCATGGCTTGCAGAAACAGAATAGACATGGGTGGACACATGCCAAAAAAGACTGCATCTACCCATCCAAAGTGGTAAACAGCACATATGCAGCACACTCTTCTATGTCAGGAGTGAAGAGCCCATGGCACTCCACATGTTGCCGGACTCTAGCTCCCAGATCATTAGCTATGCTGGCTTGAACTCTTGCGGGTTGGAGAGCAATAGGTTTCTCATCCCTGTTGAATGGAAGTTATAATATTATCCAATAGAATCATAGAATTGGAAAGGACACAAAGGGTCATCTAGTTCAACCCCTTGCAATGCAGGAATCTCAACTAAAGAATCCCTGGCAGATGGCTGCCCAACTTCTGTTTAAAGACCTCCAGTGAAGAAGGGTTCGCTGCCTTCAGAAGTAGCCCAGTCCACTGTCAAACAGCTCTTACTATCAGAAAGTCTTTCCTAATGTTTAGTCGGTATTTCCTTTCCTGTAATTTGAATCCATTGGTTTGGGTCACATCCCCTGGAGCAGCAGAAAAACTTGCTCATTCTTCCGTGGGATAGTCCTTCAGGTATTTGAAGGTGGCTATCATATCTCCTAGGGACACGGGTGGCGCTGTGGGTAAAACCTCAGCGCCTAGGACTTGCCGATCGTATGGTCGGTGGTTCGAATCCCCGCGGCCGGGTGCGCTCCCATCGTTCGGTCCCAGCGCCTGCCAACCTAGCAGTTCAAAAGCACCTCCGGGTGCAAGTAGATAAATAGGGACCGCTTACCAGCGGGAAGGTAAACGGCGTTCTGTGTGCTGCGCTGGCTCGCCAGATGCAGCTTGTCACTCTGGCCACGTGACCCAGAAGTGTCTGCGGACAGCGCTGGCTCCCGGCCTCTAGAGTGAGATGAGCGCACAACCCTAGAGTCTGGCAAGACTGGCCCATACGGGCAGGGGTACCTTTACCTTTACCTTATCATATCTCCTCTCAGTCTTCTCTTCACCAGGCTAAACATACACAGCTCCTTCAACTGTTCTGCATAAAGCTTGGCTTCCAGACCCTTGATCAACTTGCTTGTCCTCCTCTGCACATGTTTCAGCTTCTTAAATTGTGGCACCCAGAACGGGACACAGTATTCCAGGTGTGGTCCACACTTCATTGGTCTCATACTGAAAAAGCACAGGTCCAAGAGGTTTTCTGCTTATTTTCCACATGCTTTATAGGCACTGGTCCAAGAAGTTTTATGTTTGCCCCACCACTTTCTCCTGGGAAAGCCTGCTCTTTACCACTGAATCAGAGCAAACATCAATCCAAGGAAAACCTGATTAGCATTTGCTGTGATTCAGCAATGAAGAGCAGGTTTTCCCAGGGGAAAGCAGTAGGACAAGCAGAAATGTGGATCTCTTAGTCTCAAGGGCTAGGTTTTACCTCCACTGTTGGAGGCAGCATGCCTCTGAATACTAGTTGCTGAGAATCAAAGGTGGGGAGAATGAAGTTGCACTTAAGTCCTACTTATGGACCTCCTAAGGTTATCTAGTTGGCCACTGTAAGAATAGGTGGGTCTTTGTTTGGATCCAACAGTGCTGATCCTACATTCTTATGTTCCTTCCCCCAGATCATTTATAGTGAAAAGCTCAGAAGGAGGTTCTGTCTGCCAGGCCTTGACTCTCTGTGGTGTTCTGGAGGAAGGCCAAAGTCAAGGAGTTCACTGTTCTGATGAATGTGACTTGTTCTGCTCTAATGAGCCTGCAACTATTTGCTCCTGCATATCTTGCAGAATTTGGGTTGCATTGTTAAATGGGGAAATTAAAGCTGTTTGCTATAGGTTGGTTCTGATACATATAATCCAATAATAATGCAGTAAAACACCCATTCAGGCACAGCCCCAATGGCCCTGACTGCATCTCTTGATCAATGGTCTGAGTCAGGCCAGTGAAGTGCCACTGGAATTAGGAGACATTGTCCTTCATCTCTCCCCAAGTATTACTTCCATGCATGCCCTTGAAAGGAATGGAAATAGGAGAGGTGGAGCCAAAATGGTCCACACTGCTTTTGAACTGCGGAAGATAATCATGTTGCCACTTTGGCACCTTTTTTTTTTGTTTGATTTAGAAAGCTAAGCCAGGCCACATTTTAAAGCCCCGGGGTACATTTGGACTTTTGTGTGAGTGCTGTGGGCACCACCTGCTCTGGTCACCTTGCTCCCCTCCCCCAAATCAGCCTCCCCAACCCCCAGCAGACAGGCCAAAGTGCAGGCATACACACACCATTGTTATTCTAAAGCAGCAATGCTGCAGCAAGCAAAGGCTCTAGCAGCTCAGTCTGCTGCTTGTGGCTGGAAAGCCAAACAGGAAGTATGTGACTGTTGCCATGAAAACGAAGGGGCAGTCCATTCTCCTTATTGAGCACAGGATGTGAGCTCAGGATGTGTCATATGACCTGTACAGGATGTACGTGGGTGGAGTTTGAAGTTTCTCTCTGTTTTGTTGAAGAGAGCAGGCATCTTTTACTGTATGACTGCTAAAGACAGGAATAAAAGCATGTAGTTACATTTCTGTCTGTGTCTGATTCCCCTCCCTGGGGATATGCAGGGAGCAGGGAGGAGGAGAAGCAGTTGGTGTGTTTTTCTCACAGCCTGAGGAAAATCGCCGGAACGGACCTTGTATGATTTTCCTGCCGGGAGTCGCCGGAGGGAGGTCAAAGGAATTCAGCCGGTGCCTGGACTGATAGGCACATACCTCTGACCGGGCTAGAATTCCAACAACCATGTCCCTGTCCCAAAGGACTTATGCAAATGTCAGTTCCTGTCAAATTAATCTGAGTCATCCTGAAAAGCTCATAGAGCTGAGGGAGGAAATGGGAAAGAGTGCCATTCTTCCACTTTTCTCTTTCACCTCTATATACTTTCCAGAAGAGAAAAATCTAACCACGCTTACCACTTCATGACCAAGGGGGCAGTGTGTTGTTTGCTGTGTGTGTGGAGGCACAGTCCACACCAGCTGCCAAATTCTGACCCTGCATTGTTGCAAAGGTGTAGTAAAATTCTACTGGATCTGATCATGCTTAATTCAGTGGTGTCTGGTGTTCACTGGGACTATTAGGGCAGAAGGTAGAGAGGTCAGCCATAGGCAGAACCAGAGCCAATGGCAGGCACAGCCAACTATTTCTAGTTTTGTTCCCATCCTCCTCCTCCTCCTCCTTGATGAGTTCTGCAGGGTCAAAACTGAGACTATGGAGGAGGAAGCTGACAGCCAGGGTCACCCCCTAGGCTGGTTATAAGAAAGGAAGCAGGCAAGTGTTGTTTGAGGACTGTCTAAGGTTGGTGAGGAATGTGCCTCATTGGCCTGAATAAACCATTCTTCACTGACTCAATTGCATTTCCCTCACGAACTCAAAAGACGCCTGCTTCTTGGGAGAAAAGCAATGACAAACCTAGACAGCATCTTAAAAAGCTGAGATATCACCTTGCCGACAAAGGTCCGTATGGTTAAAGCTCTGGTTTTCCCAGTAGTGATATATGTAAGTGAGAGCTGGACCATAAAGAAGGCTGATCGCCGAAGAATTGATGCTTTTGAATTATGGTGCTGGAGGAGACTCTTGAGAGTCCCATGGACTGCAAGAAGATCAAACCTATCCATTCTGAAGGAAATCAGCCCTGAGTGCTCACTGAAGGACAGATCCTGAAGCTGAGGCTCCAATACTTTGGCCACCTCAAGAGAAGAGACGACTCCCTGGGAAAGACCCTGATTTTGGGAAAGATGAAGGGCACAAGGAGAAAGGATGACAGAGGATGAGATGGTTGGACTGTGTTCTTGAAGCTACCAGCATGAGTTTGACCAACCTGTGGGAAGCAGTGGAAGACAGGAGTGCCTGGCGTGCTCTGATCCAGGGGTCATGAAGAGTCGGACACGACTAAACGACTAAACAACAACAACAAACAAAGAAAGCTAAGGAGAAGGAAAATGCAGTATTCCTGCAACAGAAATGCTTCTTTAAAGACATCCAGGTAGAAACCTTGTGTTGAAATACACATGGTGCTGCATGGCAGGTACTGTAACGCAGAAAGAAACCTTCCTAAGATGGGGATCTCTAATGACATTAATTCCCTTGGCAACTCCCCCCCCCCCCGCCTCTCATTTCCAAATATGCCAGTTTAGCTGGCTTATGGATCAGGCTATGCCCGTGGCTTATTTGTCTCTAATCCTTGCCTCATTAGTTGTAGTGTAATCTCCTCAGGACAAGCGAACAAGCGAACATACTTATCTCTGTGTCTTTTGCAGCATGGATGATTCTATCAGAGCTTAACCAATGCTTGCAAAAACGTTGGCAAACTGTAAACAGGATCAATTTGTTCTTTTACAAGACATGGTTGCGTCAGGCCTGGAGGGTAACAAGCTGAAAATTGCTCTACAGAATTCAGACACAGACACAGAGGAGACAACGGCGCTGTATATTTAAACCATGTATCTAATTTGTATTCCCGGGCAACCAAATGTGCCTTGAACCTACTGCTTTGCCTGTCCCTGTTCACCTACTCTGAGAATCAGTAGCCATCCTCCTAGGCTGTCGGAACAAAGGGAAGGAGTTGATAAACAACACTGTAGCCCAAAAGATGGCAGCACTGGTAAAGTTAGGCCTTCAGAATGGGGGTGAGTGTCCTCTCCCCGCTCAGCCCCCTTACAACCACCATCCTAATAGTCATTCAGCAGCAGGACAGATTCCTATGAGGAAAGGTCAAATGAGCAGAGTATGCTTAGTCTGAAAAAAAGAACATTATCTACTGGATTACTCTAATGCACTGTATGTGGGGCTGCCCTTAGATATGGTATAGAGGCTATAGCTAGTGTGGAATGTGGCTGCTAGGCTAGTAAGTGGGGAACCCCATTGGGATCATGTATGTCTCTGGTCCTGAAAGCACTGGACTGGCTGCCAGTAAATGACTGAGACCAACACAGGGTGTTAGTAATGCCATATAAAGCCTTGAAAGGTTTCTCAGAAATCAAAAGAGATTTGGAAACGTGGTCAAGATTGAAACTTTCCTTGTTGGGCCGAATAGCAGCTATAAAGATGAACGTATTGCCAAAAATGTTATTTTTGTTTCAGACCCTACAGATCGTGGACAAGGTGGAATGTTTTGGAAAGTGGCAGAAGGATATCTCTAAGTTTGTTTGGCAGGGCAAAAAGCCCCGAATAAAGTTTAAAATATTAACTGATGCGAAAGAAAGAGGGGGATTTGCCCTGCCAGACTTGAGGTTATATTATGAATCTGCAGCCTTCTGCTGGTTGAAAGATTGGATTTTACTGGAAAACACTGATGTCCTAGATCTGGAAGGGTTTGACAATGCTTTTGGGTGGCATGCATATTTGTGGTATGACAAGGTTAAAGTGCACAAATTGTTTAAAAACCACATTGTTAGGAGAGCAATTTTAATGGTCTGGACAAAATATAAAGACTTACTGGAGAGTAAGACTCCGAGGTGGCTCTCACCGGTGGAGGCCAAGGCACGTAAGAGACCTAACATGGAGGCCAATTGGCCTAAATATGGGGAAATAATTGAAAAGATTGGAGACAATTGGAGGTTGCAGAGCTTGGAAAAATTAAAAAAACAAGGTGCGAGATTGGTTGCATTATGCACAAATTCAAGAAGTTTTTAAAGTAGACAAGAAGGTTGGATTCCAGGTGGAAAAATCGAAACTAGAGACAGAACTGTTAGAACCAAAAAGTAAACTACTTTCGAGAATGTATAACCTGCTGCTTAAATGGAATACTCAGGATGAGACAGTCAAATCCGCCATGATAAAGTGGGCGCAGGATTTGGGGCATAACATTATGTTTGAAGACTGGGAAAGGTTATGGAACACCGGAATGAAATTTACGGCATGTAGTGCCTTGAAGGAAAACATTATGAAAATGATATACCGGTGGTACATGACCCCAGTCAAGCTTGCTAAGATATATCACCTGTCTGATAATAAATGTTGGAAATGTAAAGAGGCGGAAGGGACATTCTTTCACCTCTGGTGGACCTGCCCGAAAGTGAAGGCCTTTTGGGAAATGATTCATAATGAACTAAAAAAGGTACTTAGATTTACCTTACCTAAGAAACCAGAGGCCTTCCTCCTGGGCATGGTGGACCAGAGAGTGCTTAAGAAGGACAGAACTTTTTTTATGTACGCTACTACAGCAGCAAGGATCCTGATTGCAAAGCATTGGAAGACACAAGATTTACCCACACTGGAGGAATGGCACACGCAGTTGATGGACTACATGGAACTGGCCGAAATGACTGGCAGAATCCGAGACCTGGGAGAAGAGACGGTCGAGGAGGACTGGAAAAAATTTAAGGACTATCTGGAAAAACACTATAAGCTGTATGAATGTTAAAAAATGCACCTTTTAGGAAACTCTAGCTTCAGTAATGTTAAACTAAAGAAATGGAAATTAAGGCACAAGAAGTCTGAGATAGAATAAGGAAATAACTTTATTGTGTTTAAATGAAAATGTACATGATTCGGGTTATAACACATTTGAAATTGGGTAACATGATAAAACGAAGGATACAATAAGTAATGAAATAAGTTAACAAATTGCTGATGTTATGTATTACAGAGAATGCAGGGTTGGGAGGATGTGGGGAAGTCCAGTAGATTTGGAAAAAAGAACAAGAAAATTTGTAACCTTTCTACTTTACTCTTATAATATGCTCTTTATTCTTTTTTCTGTATTTTACAAACTTAATAAAAAATATTATAAAAAAAAGCCTTGAAAGGTTTGGGACACAAGTAATTTAAACAGTGCTTTCCCCAGTATAAACCAACCCAGACTTCTATGATGGGCAGGTAAAGCCCTGTTTGTGGTGGGTCCTATGTAGTTGGTGTTGACCTGTGACAGAGCCTTTTTAATGGCAGATCCCCATTTGTGGAATGCACTCCCTTCTGAGGTGCATCTGCATTCCTCATTATTGACTTTCAGGAGGAATTTTGACATATTCCTATTTACCCAGGCACTGGGATGGTTGAAAAATATTGTTTTTGGCATATGAAAATCACTGGTTGAGAGAATACTTTTAACTTAGAATACTTTTACCTGTTTTTAGAATGCTTTAAAATATTTTTTATTATTTATGTGTTTGTTGTCCAGGGTGCCTTTGGGCAGGAAGGGTGGCATATAAATTGGGTGAACATATTCATTAATGGAATCAAAGCGTTTTACCATGAACAAAGGGCAAATATAATTGTCAATGGTGGCATAACAAGTGAATGTAGTAATATAAAAAGGCACAAGGCAGGGATTCCCACTGTCACCATTGTTATTTATCCTGATACTTGAAGTTCTTGACAGGAAAACTATAGAGGACACTGAAATTACAGGGATTCAAACTGGACATCAGAATTACAAACTTAAAGCATTTGCAGATAACATAGTACTAACTCTAGAAAATTCACTGAAGAGCATCCCAAAAGTGATGGACGTTATAACACTGTTCCCCCCTCTTTTTTTATTAATTTTATTGTTCACAAACAGAAAGAAAATGAAAAACATAGTTACAATTCATAAACCATATTTTACCAAACCTGAACTCATATATACTAATAACTATAATTTGCATCCGTGTACTTTCCCTCCACCACAACTCGACATCCTTTATTGCATATTCTTATTTACATTGTGTCCTTATACTGATCATTTTATTAGTTCCTCTTTACATACTTATTCTATGCATATCAATATGTTTTCTTTAGAACAGTGTTTTTTCATATTTTCCTCAAAACATTGTCATTCCTTCCTTAGACTGATTTCTTATGGCTGCTGTTAGTTTAGCTAATTCTATAAATTCACATAATTTACTTATCCAATCTTCCTTTGTGGGGATAGTATCCCCTTTCCAGTTTCTAGCAAGTAATAATCCGGCTGCAGCTGTGGCATATAAGAATAATCTTTTCTTATCCTGTGGGATATCTGTTCCTAAAATCCCCAATAAATATGCCTCCGGCTTCTTTTCTATTGAAATTTTAAACATCTTTTTTAATTCCTCGTGAATACACCCCCAGAAATTCTTTACTTTCTCACAGCCCCACCATGCGTGCATCATTGTCCCTTCTGCTTTATTACATTTCCAGCATAGATTAGACTTTAATTTATGGATTTTAGCTAATTTAGAAGGTGTCATATACCACATATAACACATTTTCAATAGGTTTTCCTTGAACAGGCGGTAAATCTAATATTCGACCTCCAAAGTCTCTCCCACTGTTCCATCTGAATTGCATGGCCGATGTCCTGGGCCCATTTTATCATAACATCTTTTACTTCTTTGTCTTCCCGATCACATTCTAGTAGTAAGTCATAAATTTTAGATAACAATTTCTTATTGGTTTTTAATAGAACAATTTGGATTCTTCTTTTCCAAAGCCTAATTTTTTATCCGTATTAAATACATTATTTAACTGGTGGTACTGGAGCCAATCGGTGAGGTAATGCCTTATTTCCTCAAATAATTTTAATTTCAAATGTCCTTGCTCTTCTTTTAATAATTGATTATAGGTTTCCCAATTACTTTTCATTTTTTTTTTTAACTGCAATGGCCTCCAATGGAGACAACCACCATTGACATCTTAGGTTCTAATAATGTTTGGTATTTGGTGCAAAGTCTCTGGGCATATGGGACTTTTCCAAAAGATCCTTCCAGAACCAGCAAGGGCAGAGCCGAACTTCTGGTGAGAGTAAAGGCCCTTCTTTCATTTCTGGATACAAGGAAATGGAGGTATGCTGCCGGGACAGCAACATATCTCTCGTGTTCTGCAATTATGTAATCAGGGGACCTCAAGCAGTCCTGTCGTCTCTGTCCATAATTCTTTGCCTGACCATGGATCTTGCTTAATCCAATCCCAAATTTAAGATGGCTTGAGGAGCAAGACCCAATTTTTGCAGAGAGTACAGGACCGCTACAGTGATTTAAAATATACTGATTTGTTTCTATTTGGGGCGTAGACACCAACCAGTATTATTTTTTGTTTTCCTCTTGTCAGTTGCACTCCCAATGTCCTGCCATCGTCATCTTTAAATATTAATTTAGATTCTATCTTTGGGTTTATATATATTACAATCCACTTTTTGGTACATCTGAGGCTATAAATTCCACCCCTTATCTCTTGTTAATTAAAACTCTCCCATGTTTTCTAGCTATGTGCGTTTCCTGGAGGCAGATAACATCCTAGTTCTTCTTTTTTAGGATATGTTCAGTTTTGTTTATTTTTGTTTTGTTATTTAAACCATTAATATTCCACAAAATAATGTTAAGACTCATCATACTTTATTAATAATACTTTTTAAAATAAAATCAAGGTTAATTTTACAGAAAAGGAGTTAAAGTTGATCTATTAAATTACTTCTAATTGTTCTTCTCAATATCTGTTCTTTTACTCTCTTTCTGGGCTTTGCCACTCTTCTCTCTCCTGCATAACTTCTCCTCCCTTCTCTCTCTTGCATTTTCTCCAGAATTTCCGGACTTCTTCTGGATTTCTGTGGGTCTTTCTTCTGTTTTTAAAGGTAAAGGCTATTCCCTCCATGAATTCCCATTTATATCTTATTGCATTAATCTTTAATGCATCTGTCAGTGTTTTGTAATTTTGTGTTTTTCTCAGGAGTCTTTTTGGAATTTCTTTAAAGATTGTTATGTTTCTGTCATCTATCCTCAGTTTCCTTTTCTGCAAGATCTTATCCTTCAGCAATCTTGAGTTGAAAAAGGCCAAACAGTCTCCTGGTCCCTTGTTTGACTTTGTTCTATCAGACTTGATTCTGAAAATCTTAATGTTCATTATGAGTTCATCTTCTTGGACACCCAACTAACTGACAAGTTCTTTTGTTAGTTTAGAATCGATGTCTTCATTCTGAGTCTCTGGGATTCCTCGATCCACTAGGGATTTTTTAAATCTACACTACCGAAACGGGCTGCCATACATCCGGATTTTCCTGCATATTTCAGTGGTTTTCACCCAGATGTATGGCAACTCTAAGGCAAGCAAACATCTCTCTTCAAAACATCTGGTCTACAGAATATTCTGGTCAAAAGAAGATGGATTCCTCTATTGCTCCAAACTGCAGGATGAGAGGCCCAGTGGGTGGAAATTACTGGGAAGCAGATTTCAGATGAAAGAGAAAATGCCTAATGAAAATAGTTGCTTGACAGTGCCTTGGGTGAAGTCTCATTTGCTAGAGATATTTAAGAATCTCAAGCAGTGGAGGCTGGTCCTTAAGGCCAAGAACAGCTCAGTCTGTCTGCAGCCAGACTCACCTGTTCTTCTTTGTTACCTTTAACTAGGTTAGGGTGTGGGATAACCAACCTCATATAACCAACATGTTTAAGTATAATTAATACACAAAGGGGTTAAGACTATAGAGTAAGCTGTCCTGCCTGGCTTACCTCACCTTGGGAGGAGCTGGGTAATCAGGCCTATTGTTCTCTCCCAGTCTACCAGAGAAGCTCAACATGTGAGGAAGTCCAAACTGGTTCCTGCATCTCACACCGCATGGCTTTAACAAGCTACTCTTGTGCCCATGCCAATAATTTATGAACTGGGTGGTGGGGGTTGGCTGGTGATTGTAAATTTCAATAAAAATCATTTTAAAAAATAACAATTTATGAACTTTCATCGCAGTAACTAAGCCAATTTTTACTGCCTGTGCAACTTTTCTGACTGGTGCATGGAACAGCACACAAACTTGACCTTTGCAGTGTCTGTAAGCAAACTGACCAAATGTGTGGTCTTTTTCTATGCTGGGGGAAGATAGAAGTTTTGGAACTCACACAGGCACATTTTAAAGGTCCAACAGCCTATATTCAATGTTTTGCTTTTCTGCATACTTTATGATTTTCAATCTCTGCTGGAATTCTCTCACCAAAAAGTGCTTGTCCCAAATCTAGATCTTCACATCCAGGTAATTCTCATTATTCCGCATACTTATTTTTTTCCCCTTGGAGATGCCTTTCAGCTTCGGTGCTAACTTTGTAGAACTCAGCAGGATGGAGGATGCGACCAGAACAAGAAGAAGTTGGCTCTCCCTTTCATTGGGTCAGATTCCACCTGGTGTTGGTTCTGGCTGCACCTCCTGTGGACCTCCTTCCCTCCTGCCCTATCAGCCCCAGTGGTCATCGTCCACCACTGAGCTCAAGGCCTCCACCTGGTCTCCCTAGGTTATGCAACACTAACTTGCACTGCTCCACGCCCTCCTCAAGTGCTTTTTGCCTGGATGGAGAATGGAGAGAGGTGGTGGTGGTGGTGGACCTCCGATTTTCTGTAGATGAAATGTAAGATGCTGTAGAAGGGTAAGGGTCACATCAATTGCTCCCCTTTGGCTCCACCCACCATTAGTGCGTGCAATCCTTGGCAGGAAATTCAGCTGCTGGGCTGAAAAATGCTGCCCACCTTTGATGTAAGTGGAACTTGTTATTACAGGAGTTGAGGGCCACCAGCTTAAACAGCTTAGAAGGCTTAGATGGCTTTAAAAGATTAGACAAATCCTTGGAGGATAAGTCTATCAACTACAATAAGTAATGGTGACTGTATATATTAGGGATGTGCATGGGTACCAAGATTTGCCTTGTACCTATGCTGTTTCCTTCTTTTTAAAAATAGTATTTTCTGAGCCACTCTGCACTTTCTTTGCTTCAATCTGTGCTGTGGAACCTCTCAGTTCCCCATACACTATAATGGGGAACCTACAAACAGCTGTGACATTTCCCCCTTCAGGTCAATTTATATGAAATTCACATACAGGAGCACCTTCAGAGTGGATCAAGCATGTCAAATTGTGGGCAGATACATCCAGGGGGTTTTGTGCAGGGCACTTTCAGAGGATAGATATATATTTATATATTTTGAGCTATAAATATATTTGTGGTTTTATTTCTTGTTTCGTTGATTTGTCAACTGTCCTAAGAACCCTTTTGGCTGAAGAGCAGGGTAAAAATATTTTATGTAAGTAAAATTTGTTTTTTTAAACCAACAGAAAATTTTTAGATGATGATGATGATGATGATGATGATGATGATATTGAATTCTTATACCACCCTTCATCCGTAGATCTCAGGGTGATTCAGAGCATAAAAGCACAAGATAAAAACACAAAAAATATAATAAAAACAAAAACAAAACAGACCAATAACCCTCCCTCCTGCACCCTCCCCCACAAACACATTTAAAAGGATATAGGATGTTAACCCAAAGCCTGGTGTAACAAAAACATTCTTGCCTGGCACCTAAAAGTATATAATGCAAGTGCCAAACGTCCCTGGGGAGAGCATTCCAACGGGAAGCCACCCGCTGGAGCTTTTGTGGAGGAGGCCCATGAAGTAGGGCCTCAGAGGATGACTGAAGAGTCTGGTTAGGTTCATATGGAAAGAGGCAGTCCTTGAGGTACTGTGGTCCTGAGCTGTTTAAGGCTTTATATGTTAAAACCAGCACTTTAAATTGAGCCCAGAAATTAATTGGCAGCCAGTGCAGTCAGGCCAGGATTGGTGTAATTGCTCAAGTTGTTTTGCCCCAGTGAGAAACCTGGCTGCCAAATATTGCACCGGTTTCTGAATGACGAGGGACGCGGGTGGCGCTGTGGGTTAAACCACAGAGCCCAGGACTTGCTGATCAGAAGGTCGGCGGTTTGAATCCGCGCGATGCGGTGAGCTCCCATTGCTTGGTCCCTGCTCCTGCCAACCTAGCAGTTTGAAAGCACGTCAAAGTGCAAATAGATAAATAGGTACCGCTCCGACGGGAAGGTAAACGGTGTTTCCATGCACTGCTCTGGTTCGCCAGAAGTGGCTTAGTCATGCTGGCCACATGACCTGGAAGCTGTACGCTGGCTCCCTTGGCCAATAAAGCGAGATGAGCGCCGCAACCCCAGTCGGTCACGACTGGACCTAATGGTCAGGGGTCCCTTTACCTTTACCTTCTGAATGACCTTCAGAGGCAGCTCTACATTTTTCACCATTTCCCCACTTCTCAGTCAGTGAGTCTGTGAGGCCGCTGCCATAGCTGTGGGGAGCACCAAGAGGTCACAGGCGCTGATGAGTGGCCATTATGGTTGCTTGGCTCTTGCTTGCTTCTTTTAGCCACTGCACCTGCATCCCTGGTGTTATGTCCTGAAGTTCTCATCCTGGGCCAGAGAGGGATACTGTAGATAGTTTTCACTCAGGTCCACATATGCAAACAAGGGATTGAAAGTGACGTTCAGTGATTGGATAGTTACAGAAAGTGTTACAGTTGCGTTGTAGTGGAGCTCTATATAAGCAGGCTGGCTGAACCTTCAGTTCAGTTCTGTTCTGGCCTGTGAATAAACAAGAGCTGTCTGAAGAATCACTGTGTCGTCTGATATATTCACCCACAACTTAACACCTGCCCCAGCCTCTGAGGAGGTGCACACAGAGGGATGGAGGCAGACAGACACTGATGTAGAATATAATGTCCCTATTTTCATCAGAGGAATGTTGGAGGGTATGGAGTTGTAATCCAACACCATCTAGGGTAAAGACTGGAGCAAGCTGAGGAGTGTAGGGTCCGTGGCTGTAAAACCCATACCAGCAACACATTTCCTGTGAATTTCTATTCTGTCATAAAGAGCAGAGCACAGTTGTCCTCATCTTCATGCACCAGGAGGATAATCACAACAGGAATTTGCATTCTCTCCATATCAACACCTGTCAAATGAAGGATTAAAGTTGCATGCCTGAAGCGGAATAAATCTACCAGGGGAGATTCTACCTTCCTCAAACTCCTCAGGAATTATGCAGAAGAGGTCAGCTTTGTTTAAATGTCTTCATTAGTCCTTTAAGGTGTTCATTTTACCTTGGGGGAAGGGTCACCCCCAAATTGTGCAACACCACAGAGAAAACGTCAGCAGGGATTTATTTTTTTTGAAAGCAGCTAAAAATGAATGTTGAAGATTAGCAAAAAGAAGAAGAAGAAGAAATAGGGGAATTGTGTTTGTCTAGAGCAAAATATAAACATAGGAAGAGCCATGAGGGATCAGAGCAAATGTCCATTTAGTCTCAGGATTAAAAACCTGCCAACCTTCAGATTAGTGATGTAGAAGAAATTCATGTGGTCCACATTTTAGAATGAACCAACCTAATTTACAGGTTCCAGACTTAATGCTGCTTGGAGTGCAGCTTGGAATGTCTTATTTGTCAGATTATGTACTCCTTTTGTGATGCAGTATCAGTTTTAAACATCCATACAAAAATGCATATTTTTAAGGAGAAAAATGTGTACAGAAATGTGTATTTTAAAGGCAAATGCAATTACATGTATTGCAGAGGAAGAATGTGTTCAAAATGTGTAGAAGCAAAGCTTTTTAATAATTAGATCTGCCGAATTATGGACAGAATGGTCTTGAAGATATGAGAAACTAGCATGGACTGCATACAGGCTGATTAATTCATCCCTAAACCCTTTACTACCCTAAATAGTTTGAGGCCAGGTTATTAAAAGGGTCCGTTCTGTCTGAACTAGTCTGGGCCTTAAGATCAGCACCAGAGGACTTGATCACTTGTCCACCCATAAGATCAATTAGAAATAGGCAATATAGGAGAGGGGTAGGCAACCTAAGGCCTGGGGGTCGGATGCGGCCCAATCACCTTCTCAATCTGGCCCATGGACAGTCCGAGGATCGTGTTTTTACATGAGTAGAATGTGCCCTTTTATTTAAAATTAATCTCTGGGTTATTTGTGGGACCTGCCTGGTGTTTTTACATGAGTGGGATGTGTGCTTTTATTTAAAAGGCATCTCTGGGTTATTTGTGGGGCATTGGAATACATTCATTTCCCCCAACAAATATATATTCTGGCCTACAACATGGTCTGAGGGACAGTGGACCGGCCCACAGCTGAAAAAGGTTGCTGACCCCTGAAGCAGGATGTTCTCAGCATGCACACACCCACACCCACCCCACCCTGGATATATTTATTACTTAAAGCATCTCTTACCCAGCTCTTTAGCCAAAAAAGGCCCCCAGAGCAGCTTGCAAAGTAGCCAGTGTGGTGCAGTGGTTAAGAGCGGTGGACTCGTAATCTGGTGAACCGGGTTCGCTTCCCCGCTCCTCCACATGCAGCTGCTGGGTGACCTTGGGCTAGTCACACTTCTCTGAAGTCTCTCAGCCCCACTCACCTCACAGAGTGTTTGTTGTGGGGGAGGAAGGGAAAGGAGATTGTGAGCCGCTTTGAGACTCCTTAGGGTAGTGATAAAGCGGGATATCAAATCCAAACTCCTCTTCTTGCAAATATCTGCAGTACAGTGGTACCTCGGGTTACATACGCTTCAGGTTACATATGCTTCCGGTTACATACGCTTCAGGTTACAGACTCTGCTAACCCAGAAATATTACCTTGGGTTAAGAACTTTGCTTCAGGATGAGAACAGAAACCATGCTCTGGAGGCGCGGCAGCAGCACAAGGCCCCATTAGCTAATTTGGTGCTTCAGGTTAAGAACAGTTTCAGGTTAAGAACGGACCTCTGGAACGAATTAAGTACTTAACCTGAGGTACCACTGTAATACAGAAGTACATACCCTCAGATTTAAAACTTAAAAGACACAGCACTCAAAGAAACAGGATTGGAGCTGGAGAAGGAGGTGGCGAGTTCAGAGACACTTTCTTAAAGTTAGAGTTCTTACAACAACCAACTGGGATAGAACAGTTCAGATACTCTGATGGGAGGGCTGCAAGGAGGTGACTTTTGAGGCTGGGCAAAGGGAGCTATTCTCATCAGTACTGACTCCAGAAAGGCCTTAAACACCCATCTGTTTCAAACACTTTCAATTGAGGTGTCTTTTACCTAAGGACCTTGCTTCAAATTGTTAGCGGTTATTTTACTCCTGGTTTACAATTGTGCTCTTAAATGGTCTAATTCTTTGTACAAACTACATGGCCAGACTCTGAGATTTTTCTAATTACTGTTATAAAGTAAGGTATTTTATTGAAATTGTGCATTTATATTTTTATGTGAGCCGCCTTGGGAAAGTATTTCCTTTCCTTTCCTTTTTCTTTGCCCTGTAAGGCAGTTGAGAATTATTTAAAATAAATGGGGGGAAAGGGAACAAGTAAACAAAACAAAGGATACACTGCTTCTTACTTCAAGGAAGGCCTTGTATTTCTGAGTACACCTCAGGAAATAATTCCCTGCTAAATGAAAGCTAGTGTGCCAGGAAGGAGTTTTAGCCTAGCTTTCTCATTGACATTCAACTTCTACATGCAAGGTATAATTGATTGTGTATAGCGGATCATGAAGTGTATCTGAAGTGCTACTTTAATAAAGGAAGAAAGAGAGAAAAAGTCCGGGGTGAATAAAAAAGGGGGATGTGGGGGAGTAGTAGGCCACAATTTGTGGGTGGGGGCTGGCCATGGCCTCTCACCCCATAAATATTATTTATTCCAAGTATTCACTCCCTTCTGAGCAACCTCTCAGAAGTGAACTTGGTGGGGCCAGAGACAAAATTGTGTGGAGCAACAAATGTAACTTCTGCCTTTCTTCAATAGGCTAGTGTGCTCACACACCCCTTTTAATCCTCCATCTAGACATGCAAGAAGCATTCTCACAGTTCGAAGACCCTTTTCAGCTCGGCATAAACACTCAAGGAGGGCTGTAGCCTGATGAGAGGGGGTGTGGTTGAGTTTCAGTAGCCTGAAGAGTCTGAAAACCCACAGAGAGATGATGAGTATGGGCTGCATTTGGCGTATAGGCCTGAGGTTCCTCACCTCTGTTCTACACTGACTGGCAGTAGCTGCCTGGAAATGCTGGGGATTGAATCTGCATGCGAGGCAGATGGTCTGCCACTAACTACTGCTATATGCCTCTGAATCTGTCTCTCTTGAGGGAAAAGGCATGCGTGGCTTCATGTGACAAAGACCATGCATGCTTGCATCTTTTTGCAACATCCCAGGGTGCTTCTAGCCTATGATAGGGACAGACAGCTGCAACAGAGATGTCCTTCCTCCTTGTTTCCGCTTGATTCACCTGCCCTACTTTCTGAACTATAATACACACACACACACATGGGAGAAGAAGAAAGCCCACTATCATTTCTCCACTGCATGAAATTTGATTAGCAGTATCTTTCCACTCTAAAAAGATTTAGAGCCAGTATTCACACCTGGACCTCAGTATATGTCCCACACCCCATATTTCGTAAAGGAATGTAGTTCAGTGGCAGAGAACCTACCTTCCATGTAGAAGATCCAAGATCTCCAGGTAGGGCTGTGAATGTCTCCTGTTTGAAGAGAGAGAGAATAAGACAGGTTCCCACATTCTTATGAAATGCTCTTAAAGTAGCGTAATGGAAGAACACTTACTTTGATGCAGAAGTTCTGAGGTTCAATCTCTAGAATCTCCAGTTAGGACTGCAGGGGATCTCTGCCTGAAACCCTCAAGAGCCATTGCCAGTCAGTGTACACAGTGGACACACTCTGATATAGCAAAAGTCAGCTTCTGATGCTCATAAATCAGGCCCATCACGCCTCCTTCCTTTTTTACTGAGCACCATTGCTCAATTAGTTTTTTCCTTTGGATTAGGGTAGCTGCCTTAGGCTCTTATGAAACTGAGCATAGAGATATCCATGAGTACTGTTTTGAGGCTTTTCGGTTCTCTTTATATTGCTGTTTTCTATTTGATGCTGCCTCCTTGCCAACCTCCTCCCCTTGCATCACCTAATAGCTGCCATTTTTTGAAGGGTCTAGTCTCTCCTTCTGCCCAGCTGCATGTCTGTGAACTGCAAGTTAGCCCTCATCATGTCCCACCAACTACAGCACAGCCAAGAAGGGCAGGCTGAATAACTGAGGCCTCTTACACACCACTGCAGAACCAGTAGTCTTGGGAGTGGACTACATCCAAGAAATTACGTGAACCAGGAGAAGATGCACCCTAGTGGGAAATTTTGGAATCCTGTACTGTAATTATATAACTAGCACTGCCAAACACTAGGTGGTGCTATTCCACATTGTTAGTGCTTGGCTAAGGTACTATGCATTGTCTTGCCCTTGTTTTGTCTTGCATGTTCAAGTGTTGCTTTCAAAACATTCCTGTAAAGAGCACTTTATTGGAGCACTGTGTTGGAGGACAGTTTAACTGCCAGAAGTCTAATAAAGGGTTTTATTCTCACCCAATGTTACAATACTAACTCTAGAACAAGGGTTGAGTGTGTGAATGTTTCTTAGACCGAGGGCCACATTTCCTTCTGGAAAACATTCTGGGGTCCACAGGCCAATGGTGAGTGGGGCCAGAGGCAAAGGTGGATGGAGCAAGGAATGTAAATATTACCTTTGTACAACAGTCTAGTTTGTAGAGTTCAAGGACACATTTAAGCGGGGTTGGCAAGGGGTCTGGCATGGAAAGAGGTTATGTGGCCTGGGGTGAATAATATATTCATATAATGGTGGAGTTGGAAGGGAGCATGGATTCCTAAAGCCACATAGAGAGGGCTGGAGAACCACATTTCGGTCTAAGGTTTTCCACCCATGCTCTAGGAGATCTTCCACTTGAGGAGTATACAGAGATGGGCAATCCAAAATACCCTTACTGGTCACAGCCTCTTGCTCCCCACTGCACATTATTGTATGTGTGGCCCTTGGGGTAGGAAGAACAATGGGTTGGAGACAAAGTCCACAGCAGAAGAGGCAGCCCTGGGCTGATGGCACAATTCTTCCTGTCTCATGAGGAAATATCATGAACCCAACTTGCCTCTGGATCAGGACTAAGGTGAGGACAGCAGGATCAGTCACAAAATGTCTTAGAGCCAGGGCTGCTCACCAGCTCTGGCCAAATCCTGAATTCTCGACAAATTTGGGACAATTCAGGTTGACCTGGGATTTGGCTGGAGCACGTTGATGCAGTTCTGGATTGCCCTGGGCAGCATCATGCCCACCCAGAGTGATATGGGGCTGTGAAAAGTGGGGGCAGTCTGTCAATGAGGGGGAGGGAGGAGATGCATGAAGCCTGTGTGTTTCTCCTAATCTACCACCTCCCAACCACATCCTTAGGTAGAACTTTAAACCCGAGTTGAATGCTGTGCAAGGTCTCTGAATTGGTTCAGGGCCTGGATATGACACAGCTCATCTCTAGATCATCCTGTGTCAAATCAGGGCCACTCCAGTGTGAACCTTGTATTAGAATGGAGAAGGTGTGTGCACAGACCTACTTAAAACCTGCTGCCTGGCTGTCCCTCAGGTGACATCTATTTGGAGCCACCCCTCAAATCAGTTGCCTGGATGGGCATCTCCTCTGCTGTCCTAGCAACCTTGCTCTGAAGCCTGCTTTTTGCCTCACAGCTTAAAGCAGAATCCAGATCTCTGGTTTCCAGCATTGCTTGGCACAGAACAGCAGCTGTCTCTTTTGGCGAACTGCCATGGTGATGGAGAGGAAAAGGTGCCTCGATCTGTTTGTCTGTGACCCCCCCTCCTCCCGCCCATCTGCAGGCTCTTACATATTCTTTTTCTGCAGCTAAAATCGATAAGAGTGGTTTGACAAAAGCATGAGCTGCTTTTGACGTGCAGTGCAATGGATTTGACAAAAGTAATGTGGATTTCTGTAAGCATCCTTCAGCAGTATTGGAAAGCTTCTCAGCTTTAGGGGAAATCTAAACAATCAACCCAAATTCCAGAATCATTACCAGTCTCTTTATTTAAGTTAGGGGTGGGGGAGCTCAATCCCACAGGACAAATGTGCCCCCCCCCAGGCCTTCCTATCTAGCCCTTGAGATTCTCCTAGGATAGCACCTCTTTCCAGGCCACACCCACCACTTGCCCTGTTCCATCTGCTCCCAAGTGCTTTTTCCCTGGCTGGGATGTGCCCATGAACTGGGATAATGCCTCTTATTCGCCCAGATGGAAAGAGGTATGTATGGAAGCCTCTAGAGTGTACCATTTGTGTGCGGCCCCAGAAGGTTTTCCATATAGGAATGTGGCCCCTGGATCAACGTGTAAGCCCACACAAAAACATAATATTGTTCGCTTCATCTTGCTTGTGGAAACAACTCAGAGCTTATTAAGAAGAAAAATGATAACAACAAGAAGAGTGGAAGATGGGACTTGTGAAATATTAAAGTAGCAGAAATATGAGATGATTGGACACTTTCTGAAGTCGAAGCATGGGTACCCCCCAAAAAATTTTAAAATTAGGCAAAATATTTGGATTTTTATGATATGTATTGGTATAATTCGGAGTAATTAATGTGATATGATTGGGTTGTTAAATGGAAAACTAATAAAAATTATTTTTTAAAAAAGGAATGTGGCCCCTGGGCTAAATAAGGTTTCCCACTCTTGGTTTAAGTAAAATCAGAAGAACATAAGAACAGCCCTTCTGGAAAGAAACAAAGGTCCATCTAGTTCACCATCCTGCTTTCAACAGCCATTAGTGAAATCTTTCAAAGAACCCCTGAGGCTTAAGCACATCAATCAGACTGGCCCCACCATTAGGCAGAGTGAAGCAATTGCCTCAGGTAGCAGATGCTGGGGGCACATTGGCAACCCCTGCCCAGCCATTATTCTTGAGTCTCCTGCGACCAATCTCTTCTGTTGAAGAGTAGGGTTACAGTCCTTCAGGCCCCTCTACTCAGCCCTCAGACCCTCTAAGTGTCCCTGTTCTCCAGGGATGCCCCTGATTTAGAGCAGCCATCCCGGTTTCTGATTTGATCCCGGAATGTCCTGCTTTTCCTTAGCTTGTCCCTATTTTCATTGGAGAAATGTTGGAGGGTATGGAGCTATCAGACTCATGAGCCGCCTGAAGGCAATCTTATATAAGGAAGTTATTTTTAATGTTTAATGTTTCTTTACGTTTTTATATATGTTGGAAGCTGCCCAGAGTGGCTGGGGCAAGGCTGCCAGATGGGTGGGGTAAAAATAGTAAACTTCTCATAATGGAATGGGATGTCTCTATTTTCATTGGAGAAATGTTGGAGGGCATGGGCCCTTGGGATCACTATCCCCACCTCACTCCCCAAGTGTTTTTGCATGGCTGGAATGTTTTATCTCTGGGGCTGAAAGCTCTTCCCTCCCTCTCCTAGGCCTTTTTGTTATAGGAACAGTGTTCTACTCTCCTGAGCATTTTGTCTGCCATATTATTTATTTATTTATAGATACATACATACATACCACACATTTTTTCTCTTATGAGACTCAAGTTTTCAATGCTGCTAAGCAACACCAAGCACAGGTCAATAGCAGTGCAAGGATGTGTTGCTTTTTCCAAACCAGAAGCAAAGCTTCTCTTTTTTTTTTTGGGCAGATCCAGCTGCTGACTCTGCCCCATCCCCGCTCTGCCAGCGCCATTACATGACCTAATAATGTCATCCTCAACTTCAGAGGTTCATTCACCTGCTCACCTTCCAATTTGATATACCGTATATGTGTGTGTGTGTGTGCCATCACCATATTGCCAAAAATGTGCTCCTGCATTCTATACAGGACAAACGGGCCAATCTTTATGCAAAATAATAAATTGACATAAATCTGATATCTGAAATGGCAAGAGAGAAAAAGCCAGAGGCCTCCCAGGACACCCAGCAACTGACTTTAAAGTGGTCATACTGGACCAAAAGAACTTCAGATGGGTACTGCAATGGGAAACCATTTAATTGCAATACATCCATGCCATCACTTGGGGACTAAATCGGCACAGCAGGTATTTATCACACTATATGTGATTGTTTCATTGTAAATATTCATTTTTATTAAGGTAATTACCACCGTCAGTAGCTTTCTGCATTTCATTTCATTTTGACTTCACTGTTTACAGGCCCTGCCCCCATTTTTAGATAATAATAATGATGATAATAATAATAAACTTTTATTTATATCCCGCCCTCCCTGGCCAAAGTCGGGCTCAGGGCTGCTAACATCAAATATATAACATTAGTATAAAATCAAATAATAATTAAATTACCTCCTAAAAACAGGTCAAAATCAAATTAAAGTCTAATTAGATGACTTTCTGCAGGGTTAGGGTTGGGAACAGTAAATGCAACTGTGAACCTTCAAGTTTCTAGGCCGCAATAGATTTGTTACTCCTTAAACTGCCATGCGGGTGGCGCTGTGTGTTAAACCACTGTGCCACTTGGGCTTGCCGATTGAAAGGTTGGCAGTTCGAATCCCTGCGATGGGGTGAGCTCCCGTTGCTTGGTCCCTGCTCCTGTCAACCTAGCAGTTTGAAAGCATGTCAAAGTGCAAGTAGATAAATAGGTACGACTCTGGTGGGAAGGTAAACCGTGTTTCCGTTGTTGCTCTGGTTCACCAGAAGCGGCTTACATGCCGGCCACATGACCCGGAAGCTGTCTGTGGACAAATGCCGGCTCCCTCGGCCAGTAAAGTGAGATGAGTGCCGCAACCCCAGAGTTGTTCGTGACTGGACTTAATTGTCAGGGGTCCCTTTACCTTTAAACAGCCACAAGACACTGTTGTTTTTGCTGCAATAGACTAAGATGGCCACCCATCTTGGGGGTTGGGATTTTTTCTTTTGTTGATTACAAAGCTTCTTTTATTTGTCTGTTTGCATGGGACTTCCTGGTGGCTTCTGCATTTTCATTTCATAAAGATAATTTGTTTGTGACCTTCCCTATCAGGGCAGATCCCTGCCCACAGCACGGGCTCCTGCCGCGTTCTTTCATTTGATGTTTAAAAATTGCACTGTGTTGTTGTTGATTCTTCTTCCTCCTTGTGATGTTGACGTGTCAGTGCAGAGTTTATTATCACCTGCAGATCCAGCATCTGGAACAGCAGCCATTTGTATGTGGATAGATAGACAGACAGATAGGTAATGTGACACAGGTAGGAAGAATTTCAGGCAAGATATTGAAAAGTGGTTGTTTCTGTTAATCAGAAACATTTTACTCTTAGCAGACAATTCACAACATGCCCCAGTTCAGATCAGTGTACTCTCCCTTTTTTGACTGCGTGGGGGGGGGGGCGTGGGGAGAGAAGGGAGTAGAAACAGTGTGGAATGCTGAATACAATTGCAAAAGTATTGGGGAAGGTCATTTGCCCAACATAACAGGCAGAAGAAGCAGGAGGTTTTTGAGCCCTACTGCGTAGACAGTCATGCTTGCTTTCACAAGATGTCAGGACTGCCCTAAATGTAGGTGAAAGCCCAGCTAGGCGAATGCTTTCTTAGTATTGTTAGAAGAGGCGATGCTATGTTCAAAAACAGGTGCAATTTTATTATAATAGTGCATCAGCACACTGTTTATAATCCAAGGTGCATTTATGCCGTTGTTGGCAAGGAAGTAGCTAAGGGAATACCATGTTGGACAGATGCAAAAATCATCGGCAATTTCCACAATATGTCATTTTCTGCAAAGCGTAAGATTCACAAAAGGTTTGTGGGATTGACTTCCTGAATTCACCATGCAGCCCTTCTGTATTTGATCAAGGTGACTCTAAAAGCAGTAAATAACCTATTTACGTAAGAACATAAGAAACTGGCTTATGTCAGGCCATCCATCTATCAAGCTCAGCAATGTCTACACTGACTGGCAGCAGTTCTCCAGAGTTCCAGACAGATCTTTCTCAGCCCTTTCTGGAGATGTCAGTGACTGAACCTGGGACCTTCTGCAACCAATGCAAATCCTCTACCACTGAGCTATAGCCTGCTCCTAAGTAGTTAAGAAAGAAGAAGCAGTATTCTCGACATGCTGCACTGCGGTCAATAAGATCAAAAGCAAGTTCAATTCTGAGTCAATCTAACACTACCTTCTTTGAAAGTACCAGTTCATTATTATTTTTTCAATTAAAGACTCAGGGTTGTATCTAACTTACTCAGAGTAGACCCACTGAAATGAATGGCTTTAGGTTATCCATGCGCGTTCATTTCAGTGGGTCCTAACATTTGTTGAAAACTCACAAAAATTAAGAAAAAAATGAATGTAGCTGCATTTCAAAACAAGAAGAACAATATTGGCCCCCTAACCCTTTGATTGGAAAATCACTGTTCAGTAATTTCTAGGTGAGAGTTTAAGAATGTAAAACAGCCCTGTTGTATCACCAAATCCAACATTGTCTTCAGTAGGAAGGACAGTAGCTCAGTGGTAGAGCACTTGCTTTGCATGCAGAAGGTCGTAGGTTCAATCCCTGACATCCCAGGCAGGGCTGGAAGAGAACCCGCCTAAAATCCTGGAGAGCTCCTGCCAATTAGATGGACCAATGGTCTCATTAAGTATGAGGCAGTTTGCTACCTTCCTAAACTCACAGTAGCCGCCTAGACACCTATGGGAAATAGACAAGCAGGAGATGAGTGCAATAGCACTGTTCTGCATGTCCCCAAAAGCAGGGCCTGTCGAAGTCACTTTGCTGCATGAGGCAAAGTGCAAGGTGGTGTCTACCTATACAATGTATGATCAGAATTACATGCATGTCATTAGGGATTGTAGGAAAAGACCTGCCAAGGAAATTGAAGAACATATTGATGTATGCGACAACAGCAGCAAGAGTCTTAATAGCACAAGGATGGAAGAATGAAGAAATCCTGACAAAAGAACTGTGGCAAATTGATGGACTCTGTGGAACTGGCAAAACTGACACACAGACTCCGTGATAAGGACAAGTGTGACTTTAAAGAAGAATGGGAACCTTTTACAAAGTACTTAAAGAAACAACAAAATGAACTGGACTCCTTGGCAGGTTTTGAATAAACAAACACAAATTTATTATTGGTAACATATAGACAGATAATTTAAGGATCTTTACAATTCTATAATATGCAGAGAATGACATGTGTTGAAAAACCAGAGAGAGGAACTGAGGGAACTCCGGGCGGGGGTGGGAGGCTGGGATTTTCTTGGGGAGGGAAAAATAGGGGGGGGGGATGAGGATGATATGTCTTTGATAAATTGTTGTGCTGAAATTCTTAATAAAAAATATTCAAAAAAGAAAAAAGAAGAGAAAAAAAGAATTACATGCAACACTGGCAATGGGATAAAGTTCCCCATCATTCTTAAAAGGCTCAGCGTAGCTGTCCTCTCATGGAAGGGAACATCTGGGAACTTGATGCCACAGCCCCTCCAAGGCCCACAAGATGTGCCACC
This sequence comes from Podarcis gaigeae, assembly GCF_964106915.1. NCBI lineage: Eukaryota > Metazoa > Chordata > Lepidosauria > Squamata > Lacertidae > Podarcis > Podarcis gaigeae. The sequence continues at coordinate 5,374,266 of NC_139691.1, forward strand.
GAAGGACCCCACCTAAGGTTTGTGCTGGTGCTTTGGCCTGTGACTGCTTGCTCCCATATAGGGGCCTGGGCTAGGGGCACTGAAGTGCCATGGACGCCTGACTGCCTCCATCTTGAAATGGGGGCAGAGGGGAGCCAAGGGGACTGCCCGGTGCAGCAGTGACCTGGCATACACAGCAGACCAGCTGCTGCATGAGAAGTTTTGTGGCGCATGCTGCCTGTGAACAAAGGACGTGGACCTGAGGCACCAAAGGGGATGGAGAGCTCCATTCCAGCAGGGATGGCCTGGCCATCCCTCATGCTCCATGTGTTGCTGGACCAGGAAAGGGAGCCATCTCCCTCCCAGTCTTGTGGGACCTTTGGGACTGCTGTGGCCCAGTGGGGTAGTGTGGGTTGTGCCTCTAGGAATTTTTGTGCCTGGGGCAACTGCCTCTGTGGCTTCCCCATGCTATGCCACTGCTTGGAATGGATTTTACATGGAAGAATTGTAAGCTGACATCTAGGACTGGAAATAAGTAAGAAGGCAGGCTGGTTGGGGGCACTTAGGTGGGAGCAGTGTCCACTACTGAAAGTACAGTCATTTCCTACGTGATATAACCCAAAAGATAAATTCAGTTTCAGACGCCCTCCTGCAGCCACTTACATAAGGTGACAGTAGACTGCTGGCAACCATGGAGAAGAACTTTTCCATGGTGCAATCTCATTTACAGAATGCCATCCCCTGATGGATGAGAGGGGCAGGAATGCTTTTAGCATTCCGGTATCAGGTTCTACCCCTCTATGGCTTTTAGTAGGTCTTAGCAGTTGATGTTGCTGCTGCTCATATTGGTTTTTATTTATTCTCAGTTTTTAAGCTCTTAAAAATGATTTTTATTCATCTTAGGCTGTCTTTGATTGCTATCTGCCTGGTATTTCATATATTGCCATGTCTTTTATTCTTAAGAGCTGCCTTGGAACATATTTGAATAGAAAAGAGGCACAGGACATCCCCCCCCCCCCCCCGGAAATCAATCAGATAAATAAGAAGGAAAAAATATATCTGTGCTCAAAAAGCATGATAGAAAATGTATTATATAAGGCTAGAGGAATTTTTTTTCTTCCACCCACATTTTAAAACATATCAATTAAACCTTCCAGAATTTTACATATATCTGCATACAACTTTATCAACATTAATAAAACCCACATATGTAACTGTGTATTTTAGGGGAAGTGTGCATGTTTTGTGTACTTTTTTTAAAACCTTAGAAAACAGGACTGAATGTACTCATAACTGAATGCATGTGAAACTGACATAGAACACAAACACCAGCTCATTTGCCCTTCCCTAGGGATGAGTGAATCTGTCAATTTTGGTTTCTCTCAGTTTTTAATTTTTCAAATCTCTAGTTCCATTCTCCACATGTCCACATATATATTTAGAACTCATGAAAATTCATCAGTGTTTTCATGCAAATTTCTCCTTATACTGTATAGACATGGAACTCCCTTAAAAGGCTTCTGGCAATTGCTGAAGACACACCTCTTTGCCCTGGCTCTTGAGACTCGAGGTAGATATTTTTAGGACCCACCTTATTTCTGCAGTAGTATACTATAGTATATGGACAAAGGTCCATATAGTAAAAGCTATGGTTTTCCCAGTAGTGATGTATGGAAGTGAAAGCTAGACCATAAAGAAGGCTGATCGCCAAAGAATTGGTGCTTTTGAATTATGGTGCTGGAGGAGACTCTTGAGAGTCCCATGGACTGCAAGAAGATCAAACCTATCCATTCTGAAGGAAATCAGCCCTGAGTGCTCACTGGAAGGATAGATCCTGAAGCTGAGACTCCAATACTTTGGCCACCTCATGAGAAGAGAAGACTCCTTGGGAAAGACCCTGATGTTGGGAAAGATGGAGGGCACAAGGAGAAGGGGACGACAGAGGATGAGATGCTTGGACGGTGTTCTCAAAGCTACCAGCACGAGTTTGACCAAACTGCAGGAGGCAGTGGAAGACAGGAGTGCCTGGCATTCTCTATTCCATGGGGTCACAAAGAGTCGGACATGACTAAACGACCAAACAACAACAAAATTATTTTAAACTGCTTTTAATATTGAGTTGTAATGTTGTGTTTAATGTTGTATTCCACCCTGAAACATTAGTGTGAAGGGCAGGTAATAAATAATAATAAGATTAATTTTGTAATATGTATATATATTTGCTTATTATACACATTTTTACAAAGCATTTCCCCATATATAACACATTTCTGTATGCTATTGTCACCAATATATGCATTCATTTATTTTTGCACATAGTGCAAAATTCAAAGAAGAATTTTGAATGCCAGTATCCTAGATCGTTTTAGGAAGTGTGAATTAGCTACATTCACCTATGAAAGCGAAAAGAATAATATTTTTTTTATTTCATCCCTATCTGTAACCTAGCAATGTGAGTGAATCCGAGCACTTTCTTAAAATTTAGACCCCCTTCTATAATTCAGGCACCTAAACCCAGTGTGACCCAGCAAAAACATGTTTGTTTTACAGAAAGTATATTTATTTCTTTGAAAATCTGTGGCTTCCAAGAGACAATGCATGGATCTTGCTGGGAAGAAGTGGGTGGACAATATAAACCAGCCTCACAGCAGAAGTGAACTTCATTTATAAAAGCGTTTTAAAGTCCAGGATTCCTGAAGAATGCAAAAGAAAGCTCTTTTTATTAACCTTGTAGGCACATAATGAAAAGCCCCCTCAGCACAGTTGAAGTGGGATGTAAAGAAGCGGTGCTGAACTAAAAATGTAGCCCACGGGGTGTCCTTTCTTGACAAAAAGGGAACAGCGGGGATAAGTAGAGGAAGTGGGTGTAGCTCTCCTAATTGCCTCACAAGAGACATATGCTCCAACCACCATACGGTTGTTCAGCCAGGAAGTGCAACACAGAGATGAGTTCAGCATAATACCTTTGAGCTGAAGCAGGGAGGAGAGACACATTTTGCACACATCTTCACCCCGTGAAAAAAACACCCCTCCCCCTTTTCAGAAATGTTTTTCACTCACAAGGAGCTCAGCATCAGTGCCATTTTACAAATCCATGGAGCAACCACGCTTGAAAGGTGGGTTGCATCCTTTTTTAGTCTGACTCAGACACATTAAAATGGATGGACATGACTGATTTATGTCCAGTATTTTCCACAGGTCCACTCTGAATGCATCTTACTTGGGTATAGTCCACTGTGCACAGATTTGGTAGAGATACTGAGGAGTTGCAAAGGGCAACCAAAATGTTCGAGAGGCTGGAAAAATTCCCCTTTGATCAAAGTTTACAACAATCAGGACTTTTTTAGTTTAGGAAGAAAGGGCAACATGATATAAGTCTATAAAGTCATGCATGGCATGGAGAAAGTGGGTAAAGTTTTCTCCTTCACTCATAATGCTACAACCTAAGACCATCCAATAAAGCTGTAATCTCCCGGTATGCCCCACGGAGGACCTTAAGGTCCATAAATAGCAACACCCTAGTGGCCCAGGGCCCTAAGGAAGTCAGATTAGCCTCAAACAGAGCCAGGGCCTTCTCAACACTGGCCCCGGCCTGGTGGAACGCTCTGTCTCATGAGACCAGGGCCCTGCCGGATCTGATTTCTTTCCACAGGGCCTGTAAGACAGAGTTGTTCCGCCTGGCCTTTGGCTTGGAATCAAATTGATCTCCTCCCCCTCTTCCTTTTTCCTTTCTCCTTCTGTGATGGAACTCCTATTTGGGGACTTCCCTGGCTTTTTTTCTGGCCCACGTAGGACCAGTCTGGATAGTTGGCCTTGGTGAAGATTTGACGTTTTCATCCCCCAAAAAGTTTCTGATTTGAGTTCCTACTGAAATGAGGCTGCATTTTAATGTTGTATTTTAATCTTGTTTTTAAGTTGTATTTCAATCAATTGTTTTTATACCGGTGTTAGCTGCCCTGAGCCTGGTCTTGGCTGGGGAGGGTGGGGTATAAATAAAATATCATCATCATCATGATCATCATCATCTTGGAAGGTTCAGGATCTCCTTATACAGTGCATAGTCAAACTGTGAAACTCATTCCCACAAGATGTAGTGATGAGTACCAACTTGGAAGGCTTTCAAATAGCCTTTGACAATATTCATGGAGGATAAAGCAGTCAGTGGCTACTAGACACAACGGCTGTGTTCTATCTCTGCTTTCAAAGACAGTGATATCCTGGGAATCACAAGTGGGGAGAGGGCTACTGAGCTCATGCCCTTTGTTGATAGAGACATCTGGTTGGCCACTGCGAGAACAGAGTGCCACACTAGATAGGCCTTTGTCATGATCCCGCAGGGATGTTCTTATATTCTTAAGAAAAGGATATGCATCTGTGTTGCCAAGGAAACAAGGCAGATACTGGGCCTTTCGGGGCTGGGCTATGGGCATCAGTCAAAAGTGAGCCACAAATCCAGAGCCTTGTAGTAAGTCAGGATTCTCCAGTGTTCGAAATTAACCAGGTTCAGGCACATTTTGCACCTGGCAATGAGCCACTTGCGACCAAATGAAGGTGCCTTGGTGCTAGGATGGCACCTGACATCTCCACCAGGAAATGCATACCTGGGAATCATTTGATCTTGACTGTTTTCACACACTAATACCACATCCTGTTGAATTCTATCAGTCATATTTTATCTGCAAAATCAGAATGAATTTCAGGAACCAGAATGCTTTGTCTGTGCAGCCTGAGCAGGAGCAGTGAACAATGTTATAGTTAATTGTTATCGCTTGTCTTCACTTACCCCATTTTGGCAACTGTAACCTTGGTTTAAGGCAGTGTTTCCCAACCTTGTGCCTCCAGATGTTTTTGGCCTACAACTCCCATCATCCCTGACCACTGGTCTTGCTAGCTAGGGATGATGGGAGTTGTAGGCCAAAAACATCTGGAGGCACAAGGTTGGGAAACACTGGTTTAAGGAGCCATTTAGCCCCATTTTACATATCTGAGTTTTTAACACTGCTCTGGACTGTAGGTAAAAACCAAGAAACTGGTTCAAGGAACAGGCAAGTGGACTGAAGAGGAAGTCAGCACTGGAGAACAAGCCATGAGGCCTGATGGGGACCTAGCCAGGTCAGAAGAATAAGCAAGTGTACAGGAACATACTAGAGGCCAGGAAGACCCTTTTGCTTAAGCAATGCTTACCTGGAAGAAGAAGTCCTCTTCTACTTTTTCATGTCTATGAGAATCCAATTGCCAGCCTGTGGGGTGGAGTTAATTCAGGGCACTGAAGGTATTTCACCACACAGCTTACACACCCAGCAGCCCCTGATGCCTCTTCATGTATGGTCATTATATAGTTCAGTCACTAGGTGGTACTGGATTAAAGTGTACAGTCGTACCTTGTTGTCGAATGCGTTGGTACTTGGACGTTTTGACTCCCGAATGCCACAAACCCAGAAGTGAGTATTCCGGTTTGCAAACATTTTTCCGAAGCCGAACGTCCAACACAGCTTCCAATTGAGTGCAGGAAGCTCCTGCAGCCAATTGGAAGCCTTGGTTTTTGAACCGTTTTGGGAGTCAAACGAATTCCTGGAACGGATTAAGTTCAACAACTAAGGTACGACTTTATCTGGGTGGAGTCAGGAGTTCCCAGACATTGTGATGTCCTTGTTTAAGTGAGCTAATAATGGTCTTGTCTGGCTTCCTGATAGCATACCCCTCAATTGTCCTGATTTAATTGGGGCATCCTGTTTTGGGGGTCTGTGATCCTGCGTGAGATCGTGGCCCCGAAAGATGCATGTTTTGGGGCGCCATGCTCTTGTGCAGGTCAGTGTGACTCTGAAAGTCTCACATCCTGGCTTTCCTCCGGGACATGTTAGAGGGTATGTGATGGGTGTATCCTCTAAACTTTCCATGACAACTTTCAAATGTGCATTTCCTTCAAAGCAACAGCTATTTCTGGAGGGGTCAAGTGAATTTCGGGGGTGGGAAGCACACACAATCTCACCAATCCTCCTCAAGGTGAAAAGGGTTGGTGGTCACCATCATACACACCTAAATAAGCCCCAGAACTGGGATGGGTAACCCTTTTCAGCCTGTGGGCTATGTGTCCTTCTGAAAGGAAAGCCACATATGTGGGGCAAAGCAGGGCCAGTGAGACATGTGTCCTAGGGGAGAGTTACAAGGCCCAGGCAAGGAGATGTGGAGCCACATTCATCCCCTAGGACTGAGGTTTCCCATACCTGTCCTAGAATGATGTAGCGTCATTCCAAGTGGCTTCATTTCTGGAACGGGTGGTGGTGGTGGTGTTTCTTAGCAGCTTGGAATAACACTGCATTGCAAGGTGGCATTATTGGAAAATAAAAATGGCAGCCACCAGCTGAAGGAAGGCAGCAGGATTGCCAGACTCTGAACAAAAAATTGGAAAATGGTTATAAGAACATTCAAAAACTGGGGATAATGTCCGCCTAATTTGGAAAATTACAGTTTTTAGTGGCTTCTCATTAGTATTCCTGAGTGCTTCGTGCCAATCTGTATACGAATCTGCAAGGGTGTTTTCTGTTTTCCAAACGTCAGGGATACTTTGTCGTAAAAACATCCAAAGCAAACATCCAAAAGACTGAAACAAAACCCTACATCTACTCCAAAACACTCTTCCTGAAAGAAGAAAGCAGCCTTATATCTAAGAGTATCTAAAATAATAAACAGATAAGCTTAGTACATTCTCATTTGACCTTGTCTGGTTTTGACTTCCATTTATTTAGGTTTTGTTTTGTTTGTTTTTTTAAAAAAGATCTGCCTTTCTCTGCTAGATTAAAGAACCCTCCACTCTGCCATTCCTTCTCTTTCTCTATAGGTACTTATGCACTGCAATCAGGCCACCTCTTAACCTCCCTTTTGATAACCCAGCTTTCATGCTGCGGCGGTTCATATTATCTCCGAAATGGAATATGACGAGCTTGCAAATATAGTTAAATACAAATTTGCTTTTCTGAATGTAAACAAATATTTGCCAACAGGGCTTCCCTTTCCCCCCAAAGGCATTCATGTCGCTCTTGTTACAAGACAGTGATGTAGTATTAGAGCACTGAGCTCGAGGGCATGTGTGTTGCTTTGTAGGCAAAGAATAACAACACATCTCCCCACCCTGCCCCTCTAGGAATTCGCTATCTGGATCACACCGCAGTGCAACAGATGACAGTAATTCCAGGGAAAAACAAACCCACCACATACTAGGAATGAAGAAGAAATTCTTTCTTTATTTGCATTTTAATGAGAAACTACTTAATTCATACAGCTCGAACCAATATGCAAACCAAAACACAGCAATGCATACAAAAACAATGTCTTTTCGATGGGTGGGGCAATAACCCCCTAGGTGTAATTATTACTGTAAAGTATTCTAATGCCATGGTCTGAGGTCTGACTTTTAAAATATTTCCCTTCTCTTTTTTTTGCAGATAAATCGTGTCCTCCCTAAAAGAGGGCACATGTTGCGGTGAGAGCTGGAGAATGACCTCCTGGTTGTGGGTGGGTCTATTGGATAGCCACAATACCCGATTGGTAGGTCCCTTGTTGCTGGGTTTAATCTGGCCAATGGGATGCAGTCTAAACAGATCGAGGGATCTATATAAACCCATGAACATGTCCCAGAGCTTCCTCTTTCAGCATGCATCGGAACACCTGCCCACCTCTCTCTAATTTTAGGGCATTTTGCGATTGACCTTGCTATGCCGTCATGTGTCATCTGTCGTTGGGACAGGGGCACAGCAGGAATTTCCCCCACTTGGCTGACTGGCTGTAGCTATTTAGGTTTCACCTGCTGTGTAGCAATTCGTCACAACTTGCAAGGTTGTGGATAGGCACTGGTTCATGTGATAGGGATGAACTCGCCATCCCTATGTGAAGGGTATTCCGTTAAAGGAATCCAGAGACTCAACTTGGTTTGGTCAACCCCCAAAAGGGGGTTGTGCCCATGCCTGAGTCCAGGAGAGCATCTGGGGAGTGAACAGAGTCTGTTCCCAGGCTTTTCACCTGCCTCAGGTGTTCAGAATGTCACAACCAAGCACAAAACTTTGGCATCAGTTTGGAGGGGATCCAGAATTTTGGGATTACACCTTTATGAAGAGAACATAATGAACTGTCACTGTGAGAACAGAATCTGGACAAGAAATGCAGGCATGGATCTAGAAAATAAGAGAGAATATCTTGTTTAATTATTATCTTTCCATGCTCACCTTTGTGAGATCAGCAGAGGACCATCCTTTGCAGCTAAAACTTCAAAGCTAAGACAAAGTTTATTTAACTTTCTAGAAACAATAATTCAGGATGCTTTAAGGCTAACTGGATTCCCCCCCCCCACGTTGATATTAACCCTTTTCTCCCCCTTAAAAACAATAATCACAATAATCATAAAACATTGTTTTATGAAGAAATAAAAAAGTATTTATTTACATAATCTAGTTCTAGAAACAGAAGCTTACAGGAACAAAATGAAGGCAGGTTTAAAAGTACTACGTTACAAAAGTACAAAATTAAAGTTTTCAAATGGTGTTCTAAGCTGACCACACATGCATGTCTGAGAATGCATTGTCATCTTAGAAGCATGATGAAGAAAATTGAGGCTGTCCAAGCAGGAAGGAAGTGTGCAGTGTTACAATTTCCTGCCAAGGCAGACAAAGGAATTGACCTCACAGAGTTCTCTCTAGCAAATTTACAGGAAAGCTCTCGTGAGCCTCAGCCCCTTCATGCGGCTATCTGGCAAAGCATGGATTGTTGGTTTGGCCACAATAATGTCCCACAAATATGGCCTTCAGTCTGACCTGGCAAGACTTCTCTTCTTTTCCTAAATGCGAAGCTGAATTGGACAGATTCCTCAGTCTCGAGGCAGAATTAGTCTGCTCATTCCAACCTCCCCCCACCATTTGAGGGATCAGGTTGACTGACAGGGCCGTCTTACCCATAGGTCTAGGGGTGCAGGGCACCCAGGCGCTGGGCTTTCAGGGGCGCCAGGCTAAAAGTCCAGGAACCGAGAGTTGAGTCCAGAGAATTGCCCGCCCGTTGGTCAGAGCACCGGGACAGGCTCTTCTGCTGTGGGCGGCTCTGCGCCGTGAGTTCAGGGGTGACCGAGCCAGCAAAACGCTGAGGTGGCCGGCCAGCTCCGCCCTCCTCTGCACCTGGGACTGGGCAACCTGGGGGGGGGCACACCGGGCCGATCTTTGCACCCCGACGCTGCATATGCTTAAGATAGCCCTGTTGACTGAACAGGATTAATGTTCTACTGCAGGGGAAGGGAACCTCAGGCCTAGGGGCCAATATAGCCATCAAGGTCTATCTGTCCCTTTGAACTCTTCCCCTTACTCACACCACCTCCCTCACTGACCCTCTTTTGCACCCAGGAGTGTCTTTGCATGGCTGAGATGTGCCCTTAGACTCTGATTATGCCTCCAGCGCGTCTGGAAGGATGTTTGTGTGAAGGATGTGAACCTGCCCTGCAAAGGTAAGATTTACATTCCCCACCCCTGCCCTGTCCCCATTCAGTCCCCCTATCAGAACAGTTGTGCACCCAAGCAAAAACACTCATTAAAAGCTGCTCAGATTGTTGCATCCTTTCAATGGGAAATGCTAAATATTTTACAGAATCCTGCCTGGTCAACTGACAGAGTTCATATGTCAAATTAACTTCTGGGGTGGGATGGGAAACAGAAAACAACATCAACAATATGACCTATATTTAGATCACCTCAAAGTGATTTGCAGTGAGCAATCCCTCTTCTCAAAATAGCGTGAGGCTCATAGCAAGCCGTTCCCAAACATCTTCTGAAGAGGAAAGGCTAGTAACTTCATTAGTTCCATTATTTATTATGAATCCCATCCCTCATCTGCCCCAATTCCATTGTAATATCCTACCTGGTGGGAAGTCGCAAGCAAATAAAGAGACAATGCCATCAGGAGGTTTCTCTGCCCACCCACCCCTTCCTCAATTTCTGCCTGCAATCATCCAAACACACAAAATATCTTATTGCATTTGATATTAATAGCAGCATGGTGTTTGGCTATTGAAAATCCATATGGCTGTAATATTTACAGTTATGACAGTGTAATAAGTCACAAAGGCAACCTGCTGTTGGGGACTCTGCAGCCAGTGCTTTGCTTGCAAGCAAAGCTACTGCGGGCTGCGAAAGCAGAGCATGGAAAGGGGAGTTGGAAACAGCTCTGATTTATCAATTCTTTAAATTTGTCAATTGGCCTGTTTAAAAATGCATAGCCTGTCCTATTCTGACACAGAGCAAGGAGCGTCTTTCAGTTCTGTTGTGCCTGTCTGACCACTAAGCAATACCCGTGTATAGTTAGAATACCCCTCAAAAGTGACCACTGTGGGAACCATAGCTGTCAACCTTCCCTTTTTTTGTGGGAAATTCCCTTATTCCAGCACCATTTCCCGCTGCTTCCTGCTGCTATCCTGGATTGTTAGATATCCCTGGGACAGGTGAGGCTGCTGATCCCTTATTTTCAAATCTGAAAATTGATAGCTATGGTGGGAACCAGTGGAGTTTGACCCATTAAGGCAAACCGAGTTAAGTCCTACCAGCATTGCTCTGCCCTCACCTGTCTGCCTTCCTTCCTTACAACCAGTCCAGAGCCCGACTGTCCATGAGGCAGGGTGAGGCAGTCACTTCAGGTGTCAGAAGCCCAAGAGGCAGCACCTCTGCAGCTACCCTGTCTGCCCCACTGCCCCCGCTGCTATTGGAAAAGCAGCACCATTGGCAGCAGTAGCTGCCATGAGATTTCGGGAAGATATTAAGAGATCTCATTGGAACCCAATGCTGCCGTTGCTCTGCATGCACCACTACACTACCCATGTAAGGTAGACAGTGGCAGTGCAGCAGTGTGGCACGTTCCCGTGTTGCCCCAGGCAGTGAAATGGAATGTGCCACCCTGCAGCTTCCTCCTCAGTTTCAGGGTTGCCTCAGCAGCGAGGAAGAGGATAGTTGCAAAATTTCAATGATTTGGTTCTGCCTGTTCTTGGGTCTGGTGTCACCTACTGTTGGCCTCCCTGCCTTTTGCACCACCAGTCCCAATGGACACCATCCTCCACTAGATGCAACTGTGTTGTTATCAAAATACCTTTGGTGTGGTGTGTTACCAATGTGCAGCAGCACATATGCACCAATGGACTTTGGAGGAGGAAGTTCTTATTCTAAATAGAGCCCCAACTCTTCAGTTCTATGATTCTATTACATTTATTGAGCCTATAATCTGTGTAGTAGTGTATGCAGATAGCTGAGTAGTGTACATGTACAATTATTGACATGTAAGATTCAATGAGTGTGCAGTTGGTGTATACAATAGCTGAGCAGTACAAATCAACAAGTGTATACTCTCTCACACAAATGCTTGTACATGTTCACAGACAGCTTGTACCTGTGTTCAGTGTAACAGTGGTGTATCCAGTGCTAGTCCTACTCAGAGTGGATTTATTATAATGAATAATGATGACTAGCTTAGTTCCATAAAGCTATTCTGTGTAATTTGACCAAACTGCGGGAGGAAGTGGAAGACAGGAGTACCTAGCGTGCTCTGGTCCATGGGGTCATGAAGAGTCGGACACGACTAAATGACTAAAGAACAACAACATTCTGCATAAAAAATTCTGTGTAAAACATGGTTGGTGACAACTCAAAGTCCTCTCCATTCTTTTTTTTTGTAATATTTTTATTAATTTTCACAAAAACATTTCATTAAAAAAACAACATTTAGAACAACTATATACACAACCAATACTTGAATCCCCTGACCTCCCTCCACCCCCTCCCCTGGTTCTTTTATAATATTTTCATTCATGCATGCCAATAAAGTCTTTATCTCTGTTTACTTCCACTTTCTGTACATTGATCTCTCTCGCCCTGATCTCGCCACTGTGATCCACACAACGGTCACCTCCAGGCTTGATTATTGTAACTTGCTTTACGTGGGGCCGCCCTTGAAACTGATCCAAAAACTCCAGTGGGTGCAGAATGCCGTGGCAAGACTCCTTACGGGGTTTTCTCCGCAGGATCACATTCGTCCAGTGCTATACCAGCTGCACTGGCTCCTGGTGGAGTACAGGATCAGGTTTAAGGTGCTGGTTTTAACCTTTAAAGCCCTATACAGCCTAGGACCCTCGTACCTATGGGACCGCCTCTCCTGGTATGCCCCATGGAGGTCGTTACAGTCTACAAATAATAACACCTTGGAGATCCCGGGCCTCAGAGAGATTAGGCTGCTCTGGAGCAATGTCAGGGCCTTTTTGGCTGTGGCCCCGGCCTGGTGGAACGCTCTGCCACAAGATGGCCCTGCCAATTGCCTGCACCTCAGCCGGTACATCACATGAGATTGGTCCTTAGTGGAAGTGGGGCAGCAGCAGCTTCTCCTCCTCACCCACTCTCCAGCAGCCATTGTGACCTGTCCAAGGGAGGAGGCTGGCAGCGGTGGCCATGAAGAGGTTGTGGAGAGGCAACAGATGCCGACAGGATGCTTCCTCACAGCCATGAGCACTGGCTCATCTTCGTCCCCAAGCTCATCAGTGGTGGCAATGGCAGGAGAAATATGGATGTCAGGTGATCAAATTAGAAACTGGCATGGCTTACATAATTCGGGAACTGTTCCTGGAAAATAGGAACATTTAGAGGGTATGGAGGTGACATGATAGCCACCTTCCAATATCTGAAAGGCTTTCACATGGATATGGAGCAGACTTTTTTCTGCTCCTCCAGGGGGTAGGACCCGAACTAATGACTTGCAAGAAAGGAAATTCTGACTAAACATTAGGAATAACTTTCTGGAGGTAAGAGCTGCTTGGGAGTGGAATAGATACATCAGAAGGTGCTGGTCTCTCCTTCATTACGGGTTTTTAAGAAGAGGTTGGATGGCCATCTGTCAGGGATTCTTTAGCTATGACTCCTGCATTGCAGGGGGTTGGACTAGATGATCCTTAGGGTCCCTTCCAACTCTTCCCTTCCAACCCTTTTATGATACTGTGTAAATGGAAAGTCCTTAACATAACACAACATATCAAACTGAAAGTTTTGATATGTTTTCTTTCTTGAATTGTCCTATTCATTGGGGGACCTTTCTAGATGATTTGGGGTGGTATTTTTAAAAACAACAACAAATGATTCGATTATAAGGGTTAAGGTTGGAAACTTAAAACTGATCACTTGGAAGTAGGTTACACTGCATTATGTGGGGCTAACATTTGAGCAATGATACCACACGGTAAAGGGGCGTGGCTGGCGCTGTGGTCTAAACCACAGAGCCTAGGGCTTGCCGATCAGAAGGTTGGCTGTTCGAATCCCCGCAACAGGGTGAGCTCCCATTGCTTGGTCCCTGCTCCTGCCAACCTAGCAGTTCGAAAGCACATCAAGTGCAAGTAGATAAATAGGTACTGCTCTGGTGGGAAGGTAAACGGTGTTTCAGTGTGCTGCTCTGATTTGCCAGAAGCGGCTTAGTCATGCTGGCCACATGACCCGGAAGCTGTCTGCGGACGAACGCTGGCTCCCTTGGCCTATAGAGCGAGATGAGCGTGCAACCCCAGAGTCGTCTATGACTGGACCTAACAGTCAGGGGTACCTTAACCTTTACCTATCACACGGTAAACCTTGCAGCCCTCCTGACTGTGTCCACAGAGACCTGAACAGAACATCTCCAGTGTTTATCACTCACATCCTCCTGCGCTCTGCAAGCAGAGCTACTGGGGCTTATCAACCTGCAAAAGTTTCCCCAGAACACACGTGGGTCTTTTCTTGGAGTGGGGAGGGAAGCAGAAGAGAAAGCAAGTTGAAACAGGATTGGTTCCTCCTCTGGGGCGCGGTGGCCTTTTCCAGAGGACAGTTTAATCTTTTTAGAAACAGATGAATATAAGACTCAATAATCCGGTAATGCCAACGGTGGATGAGAAGAGAGGGAGAGAATTTCAATAAGGAAGGAATACAGGAGAAGAGCCCCAACTGCTGCAGTTTCTTCTGCATGTCTCCAGAATTTCATGCTGACAGATTTAGGCCTATGTTCCTTGACCTATATTTCTCAGCGAATGCCCATACTGGGCAACATCTGAAAATTCTCAAAACAAGGACTCTTCACACCCGGTGGTGGGATTGTTCCCATAAGCTCTGCCTGCATGTTCAAAAGTTCCCAGCACATCCTGGAAGAAGACTCAAGCATACCTAATAATAATAATAGTAATAATAATAATAATAATAATAATAATAATAATAATTATTATTATTATTATTATTTTTATTATTTAAATTTTACCCATCTGACTGGGTTGCCCCAGCCACTCTGGGTGGCTTCCAACATATATAAAAATACAATAAGACATTGTTATATAGAGGTTGTATAGTTACTTATCATAACTCCATGCTGTCCAACATTTCTCCAGTAAAAATAGGGACATTCTACCATACCCTCCAACATTTCTCTGGTGAAAATAGGGAAAGTGGGACATTCTGGGATCAAATCAGAAACTAGGATGGCTTCTTTAAATCCAGGACTGCCCCTGGAAAATAGGGGCACTTGGAGGGTCTGCTCAAGGGGCAAGTAATGGGAGTAAGTTCATGTTTATTGATCTAGGTATAGAAGATCTGACAATTAATAACCAAATTGTGTAAGTACAAGCAAGTGGGACTGAATTAACATCCATGCGGGAAGTATCATTCAAATTACCCAGGTGTGTAAACCGCCTCATTCTGTTACTCCCCAGCCAAGAATTGGGAGGAAATGTGCCCTCCTTGCTGAGTGAACCCAACCTGTCCAGCATTCAGCAAGGTTTGCCCACTAGGCCTAGAGGACACCCTTTCAATCCCCTGCAGGCTGAAGTCTGTGCAAGGTAACTCAAATGTGCCCCATAAGGCCTTGGGGGGCTTGCCAATTAGGTTCTGAAATTTCCTTATGTGACTGAACTGAATGCCAAAGATACCAAATACAAATGTAACAAGGTGTTCAAATGAACCCTATAGTAGTGAGCAGGTGAAAAAGAGGAGTCCCTAGGGCCAAATGGGGGTTCCTCCCACATCCTACTGCTTCCCAGAAAAATGCAATTAAAATCAACAAAACACCTGCCTGATCACCCTCATCCACTGGGCACTCCTGCTCTCATGGCTGCCAGTCTCCCTCCCTTTGTCTTATCCCAAAGGTGTGGGAGAGGGGGAGAGAGAGAAAGAGAAATTTGCCCCCATTGAAAAGTGGGAGCAGCAAAGTGATTTGTTTATTTCATTTATGAATCACTTCCCATGAAGCATTCTAAGAGATTAACTATGAAAACATAAAAGCCTCACGAATAAAGCGTATATAAAAACAATCTCAAATTCAATACTGATACAGAATTGCTTATAACTTATTAAACAACCTGTGCATGTAAAAGTAGATGAATTATGTCAAACATTCAAGGCAGGGGGCGGGATGGAGTGTTTGGCAGAACCTGCATCTCCTGTTAATGGGGAGGTTGTGGGGGGGGGGAAATCTTTTTGATTCCACAGGCTGGATTCTTACTATATCCTGACTTCACAGACCAAATTTGATAGGTGGGCAGGGCTAGTTACCTGTCAATGTGACCTCGCCATGTGATTTGAAGTCCTGACTGTGTGACTTCAAAGCACCACATAGCTCTTGCGGAGAGTCATGCATGGTGCTTTAAAGCTCCTGAGACTGCTAGGTGGTAGAGCTAAAGCTTGCTTTTGGCAGGTGTCACCTGAACCATTGAGTTATCACTGGAACCAAACTGTCACACTTCAACTCTACTACCCAACAGCTGATAGGTGACACAGCTGAAATATTCCCTTTGCACTGGCAGATGTGTCTCTACCTGTCCCACACGTGACACCACAGGTGTAATGGTTTCGGGAAATGGGGAACTTACTAGTGCAGCTGATTCAAAGGGTATTGGCTGTGAAAAGAGTCTCCACATGGCGACTTCACTTGCTCACCCAATTCATCAGATTGAAGCTTTACCATCCATAGAAGCAAAGTCTATTTTCCCTTGCAAGTGTCTTCTCAGTGCATATAACATCAGGTGTTGGTCAGCTGGATGTGTTTTGGGTGAAAACAGCCTGTTGGTCCAAATCTGAACCAATGGTGTGTCAATTTTGACTCACAGGCTGGAGATTTCCCATGCCAGTCCTGTAAGAACATGGGTTACTGGTGACTCAATGGACTCTATGGGTAAGAACTGACCAATGAACTTCAAGTCATGTGCTACCATGTAAAGAAATCACTGGACACCATTTTGAATCACATGTCGCTGGTGGGCAAAGCTAGAGGAAAAAGTTGGTGGAGCAATGAATGTAAATTTTACCATGGTGCCGTAGGCTAGTTTCTACACACATCTACACACTCCTCTCTGTCCTCCATCAAGGAAAGGAAGATACTTTACTGGCGTTCAAGGACACAGCCCAGCCAGGCAAAAGCCATTGGGATGTGAAGCAGGACTAGCAAGAAGTGTGGCTTAAGAAGAGGGTTTCTGGCCTGGGGACAGTCCTAAGGGCCAGGTAGACGGGTCTAGAGGGTCACATTTGATCCCCAAGCCTGAGCATCCCTCCTCTGGATGGAGAGCGACAAAATGAATGGATCACTCTGGCAGAAAAAGTTCAGTCATTGCAAAGTACTGCTTAGATGTGTTATGACCTACAACCCCCACATTGGAGCTGGCTGATTTTATTCCAGTAGAGAAATATCAAGTCTGGCAGTTTTCCATCATCCCTACGATTAAGTCCAGCAATCATTTCAAGCATTCTTAAATGTGATATGTGTGTGTGTATGTGTGTGTGTGTGTGAACTGTGGCTGATTAACAAAATGCTCTTTGCCCTCAGGTTAATAACAGATTTCTCAGTCCTGCAATGGAGTAATTATTAGTTAAGGAGTTCTCAGCATGAGTTTTTGATACGCTCAAGCCAGCTGGCATCAGTATGAATTAACACTAAGATGTAGCTACTGTGTGTGTGCGTGTGTGCATCATTTTCAAATCTAACTCTGTCTGTTCAACATTCAAAGCACAGATTCCGTGACCCACCCCAGTACAAATTCAGAATTTGAGAAGAAGAAAACTACTTGCACCCAAATCCACTTTACTTCTGGTGATAGGGATATTTAGCAGCAATTTAGAGTTGGAGAACCTACAAACCGCTGAATCTTCGAAGTTTCATTCTGAACAGCCTCACAACTGCTGCCAGAGGTATGTTGCAAGTGTTTGCATTTCATAGATGGATAACAGAGAAACAACTGCTGCACTTTAGTGCCCATGGCATGGCCCAGAGGCTGTACAGGGATAGCTCAGTTGGTAGAACATGAGACTCTTAATCTCAGAGTTGAGAGTTGGGCAGGAGGAGGCTGGTCACAGGAGGTTGGTCTCGATGACTATTGTGGTCCCTTCCAACTCTACAATTCTATGATTCTATTACCATAGCGCAGTGGTTGAGCATCTGTCTTGCATGCATAAGGCAGGTGGCAGGGGCCCAGTCTCCAACATCTCCTGGTAGGGCTGGGAAGGAGCTTAGCCCAAGACCTTGGAGAGCTGCTGTCCATTGTTGCGGACAATACTGAGCTAGATGGACCAGTGGTCTGACTCAGTATGATGTAGCATCCTATGTTCCCAAGGCAGCTACATGGCATATTATATCTGCATTTACTTTGTGTTACAACTGTAGGCTTTATTCAGTTAGGGAAGGACTAGGAGTAGGGCTGTAGGTCAGTGGCAGAGCAACAGCCTTGCATGCAGAAGCTCCCAGGTTCAACCTCTGGGTAGGGCTTGACACTGGAGAGCCACTTCCAGTAAGCATAAACAAGCTAGATAGACCAGTTATAAGGTGGCTTCCTGTTTCCCTGTGGTCCTACCCCTTCCCTCCCTCCTTCCCTCCCTCCCTGGGGCAGCCCATCTTGTTTGGCCATCCAAGGTGGAATGGGAAGATGGAGTCCCCACACCACCTTGCTGTTGGAGAAGTGAGGAGAACCTGCAGCTTCAGGTGAGATCTCAGGGAACTCTTGTGAGGTCTTGTAGAGATCTGTGAGATCATGCCGGAAGCTACTGTTGTCGTTTCTCCTCACTTCTCCAGTGGTGGTGGTAGGGCAGGGTGGGGCACCGATAGAGGTGCCACCCCATGGGATTCTGCTGCCTGAGGCAGCTGCCTCAGTCTTGTGGGTGTGCCGGCCCTGATCCCACCTTCAGTTTTTTTTATTTAAAAAGTGTTCATTAATCTGAAAAAGGAACTGAGAAACTGAGAAGCAAGCAACAAGACTGGCATAACGAGATAGAGGCAGACTGACTTGCTCAAGGCCAGTCATCAAGTTCTCCCCTACCACACTCCCATTCAATATTTTAGTTATTTTTTCTTTTTTTAGGCCTCCAAGTGAAGATATTTCTATTCCACCCAGGTTTTTAATTGCTCCTCTGCAAATTGTTTTTAACTGCTGGAGTCTTGGAGCACTCATAAAGGGTCTTGTGTCCCTTGGCAAGGCTTTTATCGTTGCTCTTTTTAGCTTTGTTTAATGTACTGCTGCTTTATTGACTTATTTTTATGTTGCTTTGAATGTACTATTGTGTTTTGCAAATTGTGTGTGTGTGCATGTTTGTGTGTTTTATCACAGAAAAAGCAACATGCACATGAAGAAGAATGAAAGCCCAGCTAGTCCAAAATGCTGTTTACTTCCGTTTTTTATATTGAATTTGTATACAGGTCTCCTTCCTGAAAGAGCCAGATTCTTACCAGTTCACACAGTGGCCAACCAAATGACCCAGTTGGAAGCCCGAAGGCAGGACCTGAGCACAACAGCACTCTCCCCATTTGTGATTCTCAGCCACTGGTACTCAGCAACTGGTATTGCCTCCATCAATGGAGGTAGAAAATAGCCAGTGTGGTTTTTAGCCATTGATAGTCTTGTTCTCCATTAATTTGTCTAATCCTCTTTTGAAACCACCTGCATTGGGCCATCACAACTTGTGTAGTGCCACTGAAAGCACAACAAAGCACCACAGTACCTAGTACAGTGGTACCTCGGGTTAAGAACTTAATTCGTTCTGGAGGTCCGTTCTTAACCTGAAACTGTTCTTAACCTGAAGCACCACTTTAGCTAATGGGGCCTCCTGCTGCCGCTGCGCCGCCGGGGCACGATTTCTGTCCTCATCTTGAAGCAAAGTTCTTAACCTGAATCACTATTTCTGGGTTAGCGGAGTCTGTAACCTGAAGCGTATGTAACCTGAAGCGTCTGTAACCCGAGGTACCACTATATGGCATTTGAGCTGAAAGGTACATCTTACTGAACAGGTGCACCAATTCATAAGGCAGGAGGGAAACTTGCATAATTAAATGCTCCTGGGTGCAAAAAGAAATCATTGCAATTAAAATCTAGCATGCCAGTGGAAGGAAGATGCTAGGATATTCTCCATGACAGGCCAGTTTTACTTTGTGCAGAGTAAATCTTTTTGACTTGGAAGCACATTTCATCATGTTCATTGCATGTCAAGGCCCCACCACCCCCTCCTTCGGTGAATTAAGGGTACATGGACACCAGCATTCTAGGTTAATGGTCTAAGAAAGGCCACAACTTCATTGGTTACAGAATGTGTGCGGTATTGGCTTTAGGCAATGGACCCAAGATGACTACAGTGGTACCTCAGGTTAAGAACTTAATTCATTCTGGAGGTCTGTTCTTAACCTGAAACTGTTCTTAACCTGATGCACCACTTTAGCTAATGGGGCCTCCTGCTGCCGCCATGCTGCCACCACACAATTTCTGTTCTCATCCTGAAGCAAAGTTCTTAACCCGAGGTACTATTTCTAGGTTAGCGGAGTCTGTAACCTGAAGCGTCTGTAGCCTGAAGTGTCTGTAACATAGCTGTCAACTTTCAGATTTGAAAATAAGGGATCAGCAGCCTCGAAAATAAGGGATCAACAGCCTCACCTGTCCTGGGGACAGTCTATGGGATATCTAACAATCTGGGATAGCAGCAGGAAGCGGCAGGAAGCGGCACTGGAATAAGGGAATTTCCCACAAAAAAGGGGGAAGCTATGGTCTGTAATCCGAGGTACCACTGTATATCAGACTCCTGCCCGCCATCCAGGAAGTCTCTCAAGGGCTAACCACCAGTAGGGGGAGTCCTGTTGATGTACATAAACTCAGAGCTCACCCCAGGTTCACCGGAACAGCTGTCTGTTCGGGCAGGAACCAGGACCCCCGGATTCCTTTAACGGAATACCCTTAAAGGGGAGGGGTAGGTGGTGGCTGAAACCTCCCCTCCCCCAAACCAAGCTTTCCCAATGCCTCAAGCAGCTCTGAAGCAGCAGTGGTGACTCTATGAATCTCAGGCAGCAGGAGGGCAACGAAGCAACGAAGGTAAGCAGGGAGATCCGAGATCTGTGAAAAACAGGAGCCGGAGGGAGAGATCCTGGTCCCACCGCCACTTAAATGCAGCAAACCATGCCTTCCCCAGCCAGCCAGACTGGCTGGCTGCAACCATGACGCGAGGCCAGGACTCCCTAATAATAATAATAATAATAATAATAATAATAATAATAATAATAATTTATTTATACCCCACCCATCTGGCTGGGTTTACCCAGCCACTCTGGGCGGCTTTCAACAAAATATTAAAATACAGTAGTGCATCAAACATTAAAAGCTTCCCTAAAGAGGGCTGCCTTCAGATGTTTTCTAAAAGTCTGGTAGTTGTTCTTCTCTTTGACATGGTGGGAGGGCGTTCCACAGGGCGGATGCCACCACTGAGAAGGCCCTCTGTCTGGTTCCCTGTAACTTGGCTTCTCGCAGTGAGGGAACTGCCAGAAGGCCCTTGGCACTGGACCTCAGTGTCCGGGCAGAACGATGGAGGTGGAGACGCTCCTTCAGGTATACTGGACCGAGGCCGTTTAGGGCTTTAAAGGTCAGCACCAACACTTTGAATTGTGCTCGGAAATGTACTGGGAGCCAGTGTAGGTCTTTCAAGACCAGTGTTATATGGTCTTGAATGGCACGGGGGCAAGACAGGCCCTTGCTAAGAGCGGGAGAGTGCGGGGGCCAGCCTGCAACCCTACCCTCCTGTGAAGGAGAGCAACATCCTCACCCACTGAAGTAGTATAGCCCAGACACAGGTTTACCCCATAGTAAAAATAAAACCTGGGAGCACAGCCTTAGATGGAGGCATCACAATGAGAAAGAAAAGGGAGACCACTCCTTTTCCATCGTGCCCAAGACTAAATTCTGTCTGTCCCCATTTCCTGCATGGAAATGGAGGAAACCACTGCCCCCCACCCCCAATGACCTGGTTTCATGGATATTTTAAGAGGAATCCTCACAAATCCTTAAAAAAAACTGCATATAACTTAATTGATTGGTTTTTACTTTAAAAGAATATAACAGTTACAAGGTGATCTAAGGGATGCCACCACCCCCTTGTCTCTGCCCAGATCCCTCAGGGCTCCAGACCTCTCCAAAACATAGCTGTCAACCGGCCCTTATCCTAGCGCCGTGTCCCGCTGCTGTCCCTTATCGATGATGTCCCTTAAATTTCCCGGGTTTCAAAGGAAGCAGCTCCTCTCCCTCCCTCCCTGCTGGCCAGGGAGGAGGGAGACTCCAACTGTGTTGCTTGGCTGCGTTGCTCACCCAATAAGGAGTCTAAGAACGACTGGGGGGTGGAGCTTGCATGCTTTGTGCCGATCAAATCAGCCGCGTTGCCTGGGGACTCGCCTTTGCTCAGCGCTTCCCAGCAGAGAGGTGACGGTGGTTTTCCTTGCTGCATCCCCTTTGCTGGGTTGCTGTGCTGTGGGAACCACCACGAGGCTTCGTTTGGCTGCTGGCTGGGCTCTCTGCCTTTGGCTCGGAGGGGCTCAGAAGTTGAACATACCTGTGCTTGGAAAATCCCTTATTTTGGCTGCTGATCCCTTATTTTCGAGGCTGCTGGTCCCTTATTTTCAAATCTGTAGGTTGACAGCTATGCTCCAAAGCCCCGTGATCCATCAACCACAGTTTGGAGGCCTACAGCCTCTTATCAACCCCACCATTACTCAGACCATCTTGCCTAGTTGCTGGTTGAGCTGATCACGAGCAAGAGGCCAGCTCAACTGCTTCTTTCATGCTCTTGTTTTTGTCCAAAAAACTTCCGGAGGCGGCGCAAAACAGCAATGGCGGTCCTCTTTACTCAGTGAAGAGGGGCTCCGTGAAAAAGGGTCGTCCGCTACGGCAAAGCGGAGACCCATTAAGAAAAACCGCAGGCAGAGCGAGCCTGCGGCCGTGGGACTTGGCGGGCGCCCAAAGCCCCCCCGGAAACGAAGAAGGAGCTCCGTAAGGGGCTCCGGAACGCGAAAGGGGGAGCGGCGCTGTGAGTTCATCGCTCTTTTCGTGGACGCAAAGCCGCGCTGCTGCTGCTGATGAGCGCCGACCTTTCTTCTTGAAAACATCAAAATTGTCTGCTACATACCCGTGAGTAAGGGGAGTTAAACATCGGAAAAACTTGGGAATTTGGTTGAAATTCGGCTGAAAACGGGAGGCGAGTAACAGGAAGTCCGTCTCCCGATCCTGCTAACCAGATTAAAGCAATTGTGCAGAAGAGCGCTGAAGCGCTTAAAAGGGACTGTAAAAGTAAAACGAGGGTGTATTTGACAGACTTTGTAGTGAAAAGACAAGCAGGAAATCTTTGCAAAAGTTGTGGATCTTATTTTTGGGACCTTCTTCCTAATTTTGAGCTATGTGGAGTTAAAAGGGACAACCCAGCTATTGGGCTGTCAGTGTGCAAAAGAGAACTGTCAAACTGCTGATACTGTTATTGGAGCTTAAACTGATACATAGACTGAGACACTAACGTTTAAACATTGTTGCTGGGACCTTTCTTGACACCTTGTGGCCTTTCTTCAAGAAAAAGAAAGCCTGGGGAAACTTCCTTTTGTGCTCTGGAACTACTAAAGACTTAACATAGGGAATATAAGAACTTCAATGGCGGACAAGAGCTCTTTCCTTCCTTGAAACTTTGAAATACCCCCACCTAGAGGATTGTGGAGACATAGAGGCCTGGGAACTGTACTTTATTGTGATTCTCTGTGGTTAAATTGTTTACACTCTGGACTTGTCTAACTTATGAAACAAAAGAAAATTTGACCTTGAACAGAGGCAGGTGTGGAATGAGTGGCACAGGGAGAACAAGAGCAGCTAAAGCTAAAGAAAAAGAAAAGAAACCAGGGCAACTTGTTCAAACAACCCTATCTCATCAACGAAGATCATCCGTCCCAACTGTGCTGACAGCACAGGAGGTGGAAATTGAAGAGCCTGCTGCAGAGCCTGCTGCAGAAGATATGGCAACTGGAGGATCTGAAATAGTCCTGAAACAAATTTTGGAACAACTGGCAATTTTAAACCAAAAAGTGGACAATCAATCATCAAAAATTGACCAAGCTACATCCTCTATTACCAAATTATCCGAGCAAGTTTCTCATCATACTCAGGCAATTGAAAAATTGCAAGGGGCAACGACTGAAAATTATAAACTTGCTGTGGAAGCTAGTCAAAAAGCAGAACAGGCGAACAAAAAGGTTGATGAGATTAGGGGGGAAGTAAGGCCTCTGAAAAGACAGGTAGGGGAACAACAAGCCTACCTGTCATTGGTTGAATTGAAAAGTAAGGAAAATAATCTCAGATTAAGGGCTATCCCAGAACTGGAGGAAGGAAATCTACAGGGATTTTTAACACTTTTGTTCTCCAAATTCTGGGGGATTGAGGAAGATAAGGACTTTAAAATTGTGACTGCCTTTAGACTGGGAAAATTGTTAAAGAAGGACAAGTCCAGAGACTGTCTGGTTATTCTGAGATCGAGAGAGGAAAGAGACAAGATACTAGGCCTACACTTCAAAAAATCTTTGGAGATAGAAGGTAAAAAGGCTGAAATTTACAGAGATATACCTAAACACCTTTTGGATCTTAGGACCACTTATACAGATTTGACCAAACTGTTGAGATACAACACAATCCCTTATAGGTGGGAGTTTCCGCAAGGACTATCATTTACCTACAAAGGAAGGAAAGTAAGAATTAAAACACCGGAGGACCAACAGAAGTTCCTACACGACCACGAGGAGGACCTCCAGAAAGGAGCTGCAGCTTCTTGGCCTCCACCACCACCGGGACCATCTCCAAAGCCTACACCGCCTGGATCTGGACCAGCATTACCACCTCCGGGATCGGAGGGAAACCCAGACACCCCTTTGTAGACCCACCAATCAGACCAGGATGTCGCTGCAGCTTCTTAGTTGGAATATAAATGGCGGAAATTCTCCGGAAAAATGAAGAAAAGTATTTCATATTTTGAAAAAAGAACAATTGGACATTATTTGCCTGCAAGAAACGCATGTGACAAGGCTCCACAGAAAAGTGCTAATTAATAAAAGACTAGGCCAAGAATTTATCTCTTCGGACAAAGTGAAGAAAAGAGGAGTGGTGATATATGCAAAGGAGAGCCTGTCACCGAAATTCTTATTTAAAGATGAACACGGCAGAATTTTGGCGATTGAAATTCAGACACAAGGAGAAAAATTTCTGATATTAGGAATATATGCCCCAAATGAAGGAAAATCGGAATTTTTCAGGAAGCTGCATGAGATTATGCTGGATTACTTAGACTACAACAACATCATCATGATGGGTGATATGAATGGGGTTGTGTCTGTAAATATGGATAAGTCGCAAAGTGCTAACATAACGAAAGATGGCAGACTACCTAAAACTTTTTTTGAAATGACTGACAATGTGGACTTAATTGACATATGGAGGGTTAAGAACCCCCTAGGAAAAGAAGGGACTTTCTTTTCTGAAGCTCATCTGACATGGACACGAATCGACCAAATATGGATAACTAGAGGACTGGCACCCAAGACTAGAAAGGTGGAAATCTGCCCAAAAACCTGCTCCGACCATAATGCTTTGAAAATGGAATTGAGACTAAATACAACCGGATCCTTCAGATGGAAAATGAATGACACCTTATTAAGGGACGAGAAGATTGTTAAGAAGGCCCAAAAAACTTTAAAGGATTATTTTGAGATAAATTTAAATACTACTGTGGAAAAAAGAATAATCTGGGACGCAAGTAAAGCAGTTATGAGAGGGTTTCTAATACAACAAAACACGATCAAGAAAAAGCTCTGGAATGAAAAGGAGAAGATATTGGAAAAAATAAGAGATGGAGAAAAAAAATTAAGATCTAGGCCTAAGTCGAAGGAAGTGCTGAGAGAAGTGAAATTTTTCCAGGCACAATATTTGAAACTGATAAATCAAGAGGTGGAATGGAGAATTAAACAAATGAAACAAAGATCTTTTGAATCAGCAAATAAGTGTGGGAAACTGCTAGCATGGCAGTTGAAAAAGAGACAAAAACTTAATACAGTTACAAATCTAGAGATTGAAGGGAGAATGGTACAGAAACCCGAGGAAATTAGAAAGTGCTTCCAGAGATACTTCAAAGAGCTTTATTCACAAGGGCCACAGAAAGATTCGGAGGTGGACCAATTTCTTAAAACCAATGGATTACAGAAAATACCTCAGGAAATGAGAATAATCCTGAATAGTAATATCACACAGCAAGAAATTGAAAGCGCCATTCAGAACCTCCAATTAGGCAAATCTCCAGGCCCTGATGGACGTACCTCCAAATACTATAAGGTTCTGAAGGACTATTTGATACAACCTTTGTTGGAGGTTTGTAACCAGATTATGGAGGGGAGGAAGGCACCGGAAACGTGGAAAGAAGCCTTCATCACATTGATACCCAAACTAGAAACTGAAAAGACCCAGCTTAAGAACTACCGCCCCATCTCACTCCTAAACGTGGATTACAAAATTTTTGCAGACATTTTGGCAAGTAGGTTTAAAAAAGTGCTTAATGAAGTGATCCATAAGGACCAGACTGGCTTTCTCCCTGGTAGGCATTTGTTTGGCAACACAAGAAACATTATTGATATTTTGGAACTTTTACAAACAAAGCTCAACACTAGAGCGGTGCTAATCTTTATTGATGCGGAGAAAGCCTTTGACAACATTTCCTGGATGTTTATGAAGAAAAATTTGGAAGGGATGGGAGTGGGGCGGGGGTTTGAAAATGGAATAGAAGCAATATATTCAGAACAAAAAGCGAAATTGATAGTAAACATTGTGGTGACAGAGGAGTTTAAAATTGAAAAAGGGACACGGCAAGGGTGCCCCCTATCCCCCCTATTGTTTATTTCAGTTCTGGAGGTGCTATTGAACATGATTAGAAAGGACTGGTTGGTACAGGGAATTGAGGTCGGAGTGAAACAATATAAATTGAAAGCATTTGCAGATGACCTGGTATTAACATTGCAGGAGCCTGTCTCTAGTACTAAAAGAGTGTTAGAATTAATTTCGGATTTTGGTCGGGTGGCGGGATTTAAGTTGAACAAGCAAAAAACTAAGGTTCTAGCAAAAAAATTGACAACTACAGAAACAGATGAGTTCGTGAAAGAAACAGAACTAAATGTGGTTAAAAAAGTAAAATACCTAGGGGTGTATCTGACCTCCAAAAATTTGAATTTGTTTAAAGACAACTACGAGAAATGTTGGTCAGAAATCAAAAGAGATTTGGAAACGTGGTCAAGATTGAAACTTTCCTTGTTGGGCCGAATAGCAGCTATAAAGATGAACGTATTGCCAAAAATGTTATTTTTGTTTCAGACCCTACAGATCGTGGACAAGGTGGAATGTTTTGGAAGGTGGCAGAAGGATATCTCTGAGTTTGTTTGGCAGGGCAAAAAGCCCCGAATAAAGTTTAAGATATTAACTGATGCGAAAGAAAGAGGGGGATTTGCCCTGCCAGACTTGAGGTTATATTATGAATCCGCAGCCTTCTGCTGGTTGAAAGATTGGATCTTACTGGAAAACACTGATGTCCTAGATCTGGAAGGGTTTGACAATGCTTTTGGCTGGCATGCATATTTGTGGTATGACAAGGTTAAAGTGCACAAACTGTTTAAAAACCACATTGTCAGGAGAGCAATCTTAATGGTCTGGACAAAATATAAAGACTTATTGGAGAGTAAGACTCCGAGGTGGCTCTCACCGGTGGAGGCCAAGGCACGTAAGAGACCTAATATGGAAGCCAATTGGCCTAAATATGGGGAAATTATTGAAAAGATTGGAGACAATTGGAGGTTGCAGAGCTTGGAAAAATTAAAAAACAAGGTGCGAGATTGGTTGCATTATGCACAAATTCAAGAGGTCTTTAAAGTAGATAAGAAGGTTGGATTCCAGGTGGAAAAATCGAAACTAGAGACAGAATTGTTAGAACCAAAAAGTAAACTACTTTCAAGAATGTATAACCTGCTGCTTAAATGGAATACTCAGGAGGAGACAGTCAAATCCGCAATGATAAAGTGGGCGCAGGACTTGGGGCATAACATTATGTTTGAAGACTGGGAAAGGTTATGGAACACCGGAATGAAATTTACGGCATGTAGTGCCTTGAAGGAAAACATTATGAAAATGATATACCGGTGGTACATGACCCCAGTCAAGTTTGCTAAGATATATCACCTGTCTGATAATAAATGTTGGAAATGTAAGGAGGCGGAAGGGACATTCTTTCACCTCTGGTGGACCTGCCCGAGGGTGAAGGCCTTTTGGGAAATGATTCATAATGAACTAAAAAAGGTACTTAGATTTACCTTACCTAAGAAACCAGAGGCCTACCTCTTGGGCATGGTGGACCAGAGGGTGTTTAAGAAGGATAGAACTTTTTTTATGTACGCCACCACAGCAGCAAGGATTTTGATTGCAAAATATTGGAAGTCACAAGATTTACCCACACTGGAGGAATGGCAAACACAGTTGATGGACTACATGGAACTGGCCGAAATGACTGGCAGAATCCGAGACTTGGGAGAAGAAACAATCGAGGAGGACTGGAAAAAATTTAAAGTCTATTTGGAAAAACATTATAAGTTGTATGAATGTTAAAAAACGCACCTTTTAGGAAATTCTAGCTTCAGTAATGTTAAACTAAAGAAATGGAAATTAAGGTACAAGAAGTCAGAGATAGAATAATGAAACAACTTTATTGTGTTAAAATGAAAACGTACATGATTTGGGTCATAATATATTTGAAATTGGGTAACATGATAAAATGAAAGATACAACAAGTATTGAAACAAGTTAACAAATTGCTGATGTAATGTATCACAGAGAATGCAGGGTTGGGATGACGCGGGGAAGTTCAGTAGATTTGGAAAAAAGAACAAGAAAATTTGTAACTTTCTTTCTCTACTTTTATAATATGCTCTTTATTCTTTTTTCTGTATTTCATAAAACTAATAAAAAATTATAAAAAAACAAAAAACAAAAAACTAATTCCCCTTGGTTCTACGGTGCTGGCTAGCTCATGGGGCTCCTGCCACTGTGTATATGGAAAGAGTGAAAATGTAGCCATAAAGTTCCTCATTACGTTTTACAAGTCTCAAAGTGACAAACACCCCCCCCCACTCCACGGCTAAAAGTTATTTTTTCAAACGGTACCCCAATACAACTAAGGACATCACAGAATTGTAGAGTTGGAGGGTACCCCAACGGTCATCTAGTCCAACCCCCTGCGAGGCAGGATATGTTTCAAAACAACACCTGAAATCTGAGGCAGAGACTTTTCACCCATGGGGGGGGGGAGGGGGAATGCCTTCCATTGTTCCTGGAAAGTACACAAATGAAACTGATTTGTAAAAATGTTACATGGGGGGAAAAATACGAGAGAGAGAGAGAGACATTGCACACACTTTTGTAAATTAAGAAAGCCTTTAATAAAATAAATAAAAATAATATTATAGTGGGCACCTGCCGTATTTCACTGCTCCAAAAAAGAAGGGCCGTTGTGCTGAAAGCCTTGCTCCGAGTTACTTATCTGGGTGGGCATGAAGGTATTGATGAAGCTGAGTCCATTCTGTGGGGCTGGTTCAGTGTTTAGGCCTTGTAACAAGTGCTTTTAAAACAAAACAAGAAAAAGCAACCTAAGAAGAATCTCTCCCTGTAACATTTATCATCATTTCTGCCTCCTGGCTAATGAACACCTAAAGCGATTTTCTATTGCTCGTAATTCATCCAAAATTGTTCTAAATGATAGGAGGAAGCAAATTGACAGGTTAATATCGCCTCTTGGTTTCTAGGGGAGAGGGGAGCTGATTGGGGCTTCAGTGGCTATCCAGGGGTCCTTCAGAATTCAGATAATATCACTGCTGGATTAAATCAACGATCTGAAGGTTGAAAACAAAAGATGGGGAAGGGGAGGAGGGGAGCAATCAGCAGGCCTGAGTGTAAAATACGTCAGTGCTTCATTGTGAATTGGACATGGCAAAATGGCCTCTTTCTTCTTATGCAGTAAGGGCCCAGTACTGTTAATAGCAGAAGATCAAGCAGATATTTCTCTCTCACAGCTTCATGTGCTTACTTACTTATCTACTTATCCATTATGAGCCACTCTGAGCACAAACTAGATTGGTGGCAAATAGGGAATGGAAAGGAATTTGGTTTGGTTTGTATTTTAATGCAAAACCACTTGATTAGTGCTTCCTGAAACAATACAGTGAAACAAGATGCAGCTACCCTTTGAAATCCACACTCCTCTGAATTTCACAGAAGCAGTTTCCCCTCCTAAAAACGTACAAAATGAGCATACTAGGGGAAAGTATGTATAAAGATGCATAAGTTAGTGAAGCTACAAACAAAAAATGCTTTATATTAATTTATATTAATTTATATTAGGGGCATTGGGAAGAACTGCATACAACAAGGTGCATATTTAGGAGAAATGCAAACTAAAAGGCTGAAGAATCTTCATCAGGACTTGGAAAAAAAATTCAAACAGAAGAAGAAGAAGAAAAGAAGAAGAAGAGGAAGAGTTTGGATTTGATATCCCGCCTTTCACTCCCTTTAAGGAGTCTCAAAGCGGCTAACATTCTCCTTTCCCTTCCTCCCCCACAACAAACACTCTGTGAGGTGAGTGGGGCTGAGAGACTTCAAAGAAGTGTGACTGGCCCAAGGTCACCCAGCAGCTGCATGTGGAGGAGCAGAGATGTGAACCCGGTTCCCCAGATTATGAGACTACCGCTCTTAACCATTACACCACACAGAATATATTTACCCTCCCCTTGTCAGGGCACAATGGGAATGTCTCTCATAGAGTTCTCTCTAGAAAATTTATAGGAAAACTGTGAGCTTCAGCTCCTATCATGTGCCTTTCTAGCAAAACATGAATTGTTGGTTTTGACTGCAGTTTAAATATCCAACACCAAGGTTTCATAGCTGAGTGGTCTCAGCTGGTCTCCCAAGTCCTAATCCTGCACTTTAACCATTACACCATATTGGCTCTACACTACACAAGTTGGTCAATGGTTTAAGTGACATGGAATCATACAGAGTTCATCATATATCCCACTGGTCATTTGATTGCTCCATCTGCTTGAAACTCAGTGCATGTTGACCCTATCGCTATCGATCCTTTTATAGCTCCATCATTTCTATCTGGTTGTAGTATTTCCATCTGGTTTTGCACTTGGGCAAAAAAAATGAGAGGCACAAATACAAGATGGGTGACTCCTGGCTTGAGAGCAGTACATGTGAAAAGGATCTAGGAGTCTTGGTTGACCACAAATTTGACATGAGCCAACAGTGTGACGCGGCAGCTAAAAAAGCCAATGCAATTCTGGGCTGCATCAATAGGAGTATAGCATCTAGATCAAGGGAAGTAATAGTGCCACTGTATTCTGCTCTGGTCAGACCTCACCTGGAGTATTGTGTCCAGTTCAGGGCACTACAGTTCAAGAAGGACACTGACAAACTGGAACGTGTCCAGAGGAGGGCAACCAAAACGGTCAAAGGCCTGGAAACGATGCCTTCTGAGGAACGGCTAAGGGAGCTGGGCATGTTTAGCCTGGAGAAGAGGAAGTTAAGGGGTGATATGATAGCCATGTTCAAATATATAAAAGGATGTCACATAGAGGAGGGAGAAAGGTTATTTTCTGCTGCTCCAGAGAAGCGGACACGGAGCAATGGATCCAAACTACAAGAAAGAAGATTCCACCTAAACATTAGGAAGAACTTCCTGACAGTAAGAGCTGTTCGACAGTGGAATTTGCTGCCAAGGAGTGTGGTGGAGTCTCCTTCTTTGGAGATCTTTAAGCAGAGGCTTGACAACCATATGTCAGGAGTGCTCTGATGGTGTTTCCTGCTTGGCAGGGGGTTGGACTCGATGGCCCTTGTGGTCTCTTCCAACTCTATGATTCTATGATTCTATGATTCTAGTCTGAGAGAACAAGATGCTGGACTGGTTGAGTCATTCTTTTGACCCAATACGATCTTTTTTTTTTTGGTCAGACAACAAACACTGACTGCCATCACTATATATGGTATGATGGCTAAACTGTCACCATGGTTAGAGGAGTGGAGTCTACATGGTGAGAAGGTAGGGATAGCAATCTGTGCTGTCTGGTGTACAAATTGCCACAGGTGCCTTCCACATACAAACATACTGATCTGCCTCATACTGATTCAGGCCACTGGTTTTTCTAGCTTAGTATTGTCTACACCGACTGGCAGTGGCTCTCCAGCTTTGGAGTGGGGGGTCTCTCCCAGACCGATCTGTAAATGGATCATGGGAACTTCTGCATGCAAAGCAGTTGCTCTGTCACCAAGCCAGAGTCCTTCACAGCCTTTTGAGGTATGACAAGTGCAGAGATATCACCAGAAAGCATGACAGGCATTGGTGATAATAGGGTTCAACTTGTTCAGCTGGTTCAGGTGAGGTCACAACCATTAATAAAATGCACAATTTTCACAGATGCCTAGATATGTCCCAAACTCCCA
Organism: Podarcis gaigeae; assembly: GCF_964106915.1. Classification (NCBI taxonomy): domain Eukaryota; kingdom Metazoa; phylum Chordata; class Lepidosauria; order Squamata; family Lacertidae; genus Podarcis; species Podarcis gaigeae. Next base: position 5,406,094 of record NC_139691.1, read on the forward strand.
TGAAATAACCACTACAAAAGCCATGGAAGGGCCATAGCCTGAGATGTAGATAACATATAGCTAGGTGGACCAATGGTTTGACTTAGCATAAGGCATCTTCCTATGCTCCTAAAACTAAAGGTAAAGGGACCCCTGACCATTAGGTCCAGTCGCAGACGACTCTGGGGTTGCGACGCTCATCTCGCTTTACCGGCTGAGGGAGCCGGCGTACAGCTTCCGGGTCATGAGGCCAGCATGACTAAGCTGCTTCTGGCGAACCACAGCAGCGCACGGAAACACTGTTTACCTTCTTGCCGGAGCAGTGCCTATTTATCTACTTGCACTTTGACGTGCTTTTAAACTGCTAGGTGGGCAGGAGCAGGGACCGAACAACAGGAGCTCACCCCATTCGAACCGCCAATCAAATAAAGAAAATCAATCAAAATCAGTATTTGGAAAACCAACCATAAAATTCAGCAAAACAGATGATAAAACCTATAGCAAGCTTGCAGATACCAGGTTGAGACAAAATTAAAAAGGTATTCATCTGCTGCTAAGTGACACCAGAGTCGGTGCTGCCCTCTGGAACAGCACCCCACTATGACTAAAAAGACTAAAAAGACCACCTCTGACGTGAACACCTGCCTAACTGCAGGTGGGGAAAGGCAAATCTGAGAAGGGTCCCTCAAGGTTCAGGCAGTGTCAGGAATTGCGGACACATTTATGTGAGGCTGCCCTTTTGTGGTGAATCATCAAACTGCAAGTGGCAGTCTTCATAGTGAAAAAACTTTTGGGACTGACTCTGTTCACCTAGGTCCTGGGGTTTTTTTGGGGTGGGGGGGGAGGGTTAGGAAGGAGCAGAAATGGCTTCCTTTCCAAGCTCAGACTTGCTTGAGCAAAATGATGCTTTCAGTGTTTTTCTTCTAGAAAGCTGCTGCTGGTACTTACCGTGAAGTTCTTACAGTTAAGTGCCACACTTTTAACCAGGAATAAAAGGTGCCAGTACTTCGTACCCTTGAGTACCCCCAGGAGGAAAAAGTACTGATCCTTCTGAGCTCTGGAGTTTTTCTGTATTCTGATTGTTTTCTCCTGTCTTATTCTCACAATCCAAGGGAGAAGTCCTTTATTTCATCCCCTAAGAAGAAGAATCTGATTGCAGGAGCATGACTCTGAGGCTGATGGGAGTAGGAGTCAAGGGTGCAGTTTCTCTGACATACATTCACATCAAAGAACATCTTTAATAATATATATACATATATTTTAAAATACTGCTTTATTGCAATGCAGTGTTTAATCAGTGCACATTAGCAAGGTGGAGAGAGCCCTGGTGAATCAGATTAGCTAGTCCAGCATCCTGTTTCCCACAATAGCCAATCAGATGCATCTGGAGACCCCATAAGCCGGACAGCCTTTCTCTGTGTCCTGAATTGTGATGTGGAGAAAAGTGGAAAGAGAAAAGTTTTTCTCCCCTTCTCTAATACTAGAAAATGATATCACCTAGCAGGACTGAAGGGTGGGAGGCTCAGAATCATAAATGGAAGGACTTCTTCACATAACATGTAGATACGCTACGGAACTCATTGCCACCATATATAGTGATGAAATAAAAAAATTAAGGTCTTAGATATGTAATAAATGTTCAAAAATGTACCAAGCAAACACATAAACAAACAAACAAACAAACAAACAAACAAACAAACCACATGTCTGAAGCAGCACAGGAAAACAGTCCTGAAACCATTTTGACTGCCAAGCTGACCAAGTGTTTCTCTGCGAGGAGGGAGGGGGTGGGGGAACCTTCCTATTGTTTACGGTATTAAGTGATTACCATTTCAAAGGAATGGGCAGACTACCAGGAAAGGCAATCAGATAAGGCATTATCAGATAACCTGGCAGACAGGAAAAACAACAACATTCAAATTTCTGTTGTAGACCACCTTTTCTGTGATGTAGGTATGATGTTTGTGGGGGGTGGTCTTGGATTACACCCCTTCTGTGATGTATGCATGATGTATGGAGGGGTGGTCTTGAGCTCCAGGGCAGGGAATTTAAAATGTCTATATAAGGGCAGGCACACCTTGGTTCTGGGTCCTCCTCCTTTCCTGTGTGAGAGGGGAGCACCCTGTTGCAACCGTTCAATAAAGATCAGGCTTACTAGCTGCTGTGCTTCTCAGTATTCTCTGGTTGGCCTCTGTTATTTTCTCTGACCGATGGAGAACCTACAAAGGACTCTATAAGGCCTCTTGTGTCCCCCATAAGGGAATCAGGGCAGATTTTTGTTTATTACAGTGATGATCAGACAGGCAGCTTTAAAATAGTGTCAGACAAATTTAGGGAGGGCAAACCTGTCCACAGCTAGTAGGCATGATGGCTATGTTCTAGTCCCACTGTCAGAGCCTTTGCTATGAATCATGGGTGGTGAGAGTTGCTGAGTTGCACTGGGTTGCCACTCTGCAAACAGGATGCTGGACTATATGGGTCTTTAGTGTGATTCACCAGGGCTCTTATTTTATGATCTTAATATTGAGATGGAACGTGGAGAGTGGAGAGGCACAAAATGTACACAATGAGTTGAAAGCTGAGGCCAATGATTTGCTCACAATGATTTGTATAAAATTCAATTCTATCTTATTAAAATGAATCAGTGGAGGATCCCTAGTGATAAAATTTACTTTGGAAAAGATGCCCCCATAATCTGGAAAACTGGGGCAAAGATCAGAATGAGGGAGCGCTGAAGAAGTCTCCTTGTTTGAGAATGCTGACTATGGTTGGGGAAAAAACCCCTATCCGCTGGAAAAAAAACCAGAGAGGGAAGTTAAAACTTCCCCCAAAGCTTGTCCCTCTAAGGATGGCTAGCTTTACAGACTTGTCCCTTAACCCAGCAGTGACACATTAAATCACTAAAGTTTCAATAACTCTTACTGTATCTCCATGGAGACGTGCACCATATGGAGTTAATTAGCAGCGCAACAAAACAATCAATTAGTTCCTTAATTAGTTTTCCTGGGGAAATGATAACAAACGCAAACAATGTATTCAAACAAATGTCCAATCCTCATTGATGGTTTAGTGGCCCCATGGAAGAGGCTTCACGCTGGGTCCTCTTCGTGGGCTTCGATTTATTCCAGACGTATTGAGAGCCAACTTCAGCAGCTTGAACAGCCGTGCCTTTAATCTTGAAGATCAATTATTTACAATACCTGAATACAATGGAGGAGAGGAAGGTGGGGAACCTCTCATTAAAACGGGGAGGGAAAAAATGAAAGAACAGAGAATACAAAATCCCTTTGGCAAGATGATTGCGGGAAGCTGGGAAGCTGTGGTGCAGCAATTTGTGTCGCGGAAAACACTCCTGCAGTGCTGGAATTGACAAGATTTTTCTACACATTATCTCAACGTTAAGGATCAGGTGGGATAACTGGACCTTCATTATTCAAACAGATTAAGAAGATCAATAGAGATTGTCTCAGCCATTAATTTAAGAACTAGCAGCTGAGTGTTAGGGCATCAAGTTTCCTGTTTGAGGGATGAACTGGGTTGCTCCTTCCTCCTCCTCCTCATAATAATAAATAATAATTTTTTATTTATACCCCGCCCTTCCTGGTTCAAAAACTGGGCTCAGGGTGGCTAACAATAAATTTAAAACACTTAATTGTAAAAGCAGCATAAAATACAGTATAAAAACATGAATAACAATAAAATTCTAAGTTGAGAAATCAATTTAGGGGAAATCCATCTAATAAGCATTAGATAATCACCAGGGCTAGCTGGCTGAATTAGTCCTACTTGGGCCAGCAATGAGGCCAGGGGAGAATTAGCTGTGAGGTCTCAGAGCGGGTAATCTTCATAAAGGGGAGGGGGGGGGAGAAGGGAAATAAAAGATCAGGCTGAATTCAAATTAAAGGCCAGGAGGTATAGCTCTGTCTTACAGGACCAACGGAAGGAGGTTAAATCCTGAAGGGCCCTAGACTCAAGGGACACAGCATTCCACCAAGTAGGAGCCATCACTGAGAAGGTCCTGGCCCTGGTGGAGGATAGTCTGACTTAGGGCCCAGGACCACTAAACTATGGTTATTCGTGGACCTTAAGGTCCTCTGTGGGGCATACCAGGAGAGGCGGTCCCATAAATACGAGGGCCCTAAGCTCTCGTATCATAGAGTTGGAAGGGACACCAAGGGCCATGTAGTCCAACCCTCTGCAATGCAGGAATCACAACTAAGAATCTCTGGCAGATGGCCATCCAAACTAAGAACAACCATGGAAGTAGAACCCACCACCTTCCAAGGTAATCTGTTCCAAATTTCAAACAGCTCTTATTGTCAGAAAGTTCTTTCTAATGTTTACTTCAAATCTCCTTTCTTGACTTTTGAACCAGATGCGTTAGTACCTCCCCTCTGGAACAGCAGAAAACATGCTTGTTCCTTGTCCATCTGAAAACCCTTAATATATTTGGCTATCATATCACCTATCATTTATGGATCATGAAAACCATCGTTGACATTGGCTAGGAAGGAGGGTGATTCCATCACGTCTTCTCCTGTTAGACTTCTTCTAACTTCTATAATCAGCTGCCTGAGAAAAGAACTGGCTCCCATGTTCACTCCCTGGCGTCTCCAAGTAGATTGGAAATGGAGAGTTTCCTGCTTGGATAACCACTGCTAGTCAATTTAGACTGATCAATATGGACCCAATGTTCTGGGTTGCCACATGTCCCCTTTTTCCAGGACAAGTCCTCTTTTTCATGGATAGAGTCACCATCGCGATCCATAGTTAAAAGTAGAAGTCGGCAAATATGTCCTCTTTTTTGCTCTTCAAAATATGGCAATCCTAAATATATTCCTGTGTTCCAAATTAGGTGTAAGTTTTAAAGGGCAATAGACAGATTCATGGAGGATATCAATGGCTACTGCTGTTCATCTTGATGGCTACATTCTACCTCCAGGATCAGAAGCACCCATACCTTTGAATATTACTTTCCAGGAAACAACAGCCTTCATGCCCTAATTGTTGGACATCTGATTGGCCACCGTAGGCAACAATGTCTTGTACTAGGTAGGCATCTGGTCTAATTTGGTCTCTTCTTATGATTTTGTATTATAATCTCTAGTCTGATAGTCTGCAGGCAAACCCAACATCACCCACAATAGTATATGTTTTGGGGGCTACATGAGCATGATTTGCACCTTCCTTGTGTTGCTTCTTTTCTGGGATGGGAAAGAACCATGTCAGCATTAGCAGATTTGGAAGCTCTTTGGATTGCTCATAGGACTTTACACAGTCATGTTTCACATTCTATCCATTGTGGTTGACCAGAGACATTTGGCTCCTTGAGGCAAAGGAGAAGCTGGCATCTCTTCGCTTCCATGTACGGAAGCTGACTAGGCTGACCTTCAGCATTGACAATGGAACAGCATCTTCCAGTGTGCCTAGGGACAGTAGAACAGTTTTGGGGATGCATGATAGGTGTGTATATATCTCGGATGTCCAAGATGGCTCAAGACAAATGGCCAGTGGCAGCTGCTGCCTGGGATGATTATCTCACTCTGCTAACAGCAGGGCTGACCCTAGTATTTATGCAGGACATGAAAGAGAATCCCACCCAGAATTTCAAGGTGGTTTCTGCTACATCTAAATTCTTTTGGTTTTCTCCTTCCACAATACTTTTGTAATATTCCTAGCAAATTATAACGGGCAAGACTCTTCTATTATGCCTGCACAAGCACCAGGGCTGTGCAGTGGGTTTATTTGAGGTTCAAATTCCAAGCCAAACTGGGCCTATTTGGAGTAATCGAGGGCTGTCTCATTTGAATTGAGACACCCCTGGATTACCACAGGTTGGGTTGATGGGGCAGAGACATCCAGAGCTGTCAGGAGACAGGGCATTAGGCAGAAACAAGAGGCAACTTTGACTGAGGAGAAGGTTAGGTAAAGGTAAAGGGATCCCTGACCATTAGGTCCAGTCGTGGCCGACTCTGGGGTTGTGGTGCTCATCTCGCTTTATTGGCCGAGGGAGCCAGTGTACAGCTTCCGGGTCATGTGGCCAGCATGACTAAGCCGCTTCTGGCGAACCAGAGCAGCGCACAGAAATGCCGTTTACCTTTCCGCTGAAGCAGTAACTATTTATCTACTTGCACTTTGATGTGCTTTTGAACTGCTAGGTTGGCAGGAGCAGGGACCGAGCAACGGGAGCTCACCCCATCGTGGGGATTCGAACTGCTGACCTTCTGATCAGCAAGTCCTAGGCTCTGTGGTTTAACCCACAGCGCCACCTGCATCTCTGAGGAGAAGGTTGAGAAACTCCAAAAAGGAGAGCTCTACCAGGTAGAAAGCTGTCAGGGACTGGAATGAAGAGGCAGAGGCATGGTGGGGATTTCTCCCTCACCCACTTCTCCTGTAGCTGACAGGAAGGAAGGAGACGGTACTGAATTGTAGCCAAGCTATGAGGGAGATAATGAGACAGAGACGGGTGAACAGCCAAGCTATGCTGAGTTAGGAGAATTAAGGGAAGGGAGAGAGCAGCCAGTGAACACTTCAATAGACAGCGTAGAAGATCCTCCATCCCCTAGGACACAACGGTCGTTGAGGGTACAAGAGCAATGCACACAGCAACGTTTGGCAATGGGAGACTTCTGTATGGGCCGGTGCTGTTGGGGAAGGGGAAGAGAGGAGGAGCCAGAGTGATCAACTCCATCATGGAGAAAGACTGAAATTCTTCATCTGTTATCACAGTGACTGAATAAATCTAAATTAAAAGCTTTCTTGTTTACTCCCGGCCCCTTGAAATCATCGGGAGGGGAGGGAGAGAATTCCTCAGGCCTGACAGAAGCTATCTTCCCACCAGGTCTCTGCTTCTTCCTACCATGAACCATATCTCTCCTCCTCCCAGTTCTTCTTGCCCCTTGAAGAATCTGATCCTGCAGGGTGCTGCTCCTTCGCAAGCAGCTTTCCTTGTGTGCAGGAAAGCCACTCGTGAAGGAGCAGCACCTTAGGGAATTGGATTCTCCCACTCAACAGGAGGGTCCAATCCTGCATGGTGCTGGTGCATTCCAACCTTTAAAAGAACTTTCATTGCTGTACGTATGTTAAAATAGGGTTGAAAACCCTAAGAAAAATTTTAGCCTTACACCCAAGTTGCTTCAGGGGTGGATGTGGGGGGGGGGGTGGCCCCCGAGGTATCACAGGGTGAATTGGCCTGATCCTGGGACCACAAACTGGAGCCATAGGTCATATCAGGAGTTCCATGCAGAGCCCTACTGACCACTGCAATTGTCACATAATATTTGTTCTGCACTTGGAAGGAAAGGATGTTGAGTGTGGCAGCAACTATGCTCTGGAACATTCTGTCTGCTATTTTTGGCACTGATAAAAACTTTTGTTTGGGAAAGGCTTACCCAGACATGTAAAACTGACATGTTATTTTATGAAATTTTAACTGGGGATTTTATTTATACTGTTACACTCCACCCCAATCTCTGAGTGTTTCTCTTTGTACAATGAGGCACAGTAGAGACTGTTGTGTCTTTTTGATATGTGGTTTATTTACACATATATACAACCTAAGTCTAGATGGAGCATCAATTTCCATGGGTTTTGTGTTCTTCTCATGACCATTGCTTTGCAGCCCAGCAGCAAAAGGTCATGTCTCTGTCTGACCCCCAACTTCTTCCTAGGCTTTTATTTTTCTGCCTTTTCTATAGCAACAACAACAACAACAACAACAACAACAACAACAACAACAACAACAACTTATTTATTATTTATGCCCAGCCCATCTGGCTGGGTTTCCCCAGCCACTCTGGACAGCTCCCAACAGAATATTAAAAACATGATAAAACATCAAACATTAAAAACTTCCCCAAACAGGGCTGCCTTCAGATGTCTTCTAAAAGTCAGATACGGTAGTTGTTTATTTCCTTGACATCAGATGGGAGGGCTTTCCACAGGGCAGGTGCCACTACCGAGAAGGCCAAAGCATCACTCCTTTGATGTGCTAATAGATTATTATTCCAAGGTCATCACCTCAAAGGAAATTAGGTTGACGCCATTACTCTTTTTACTCATGTTGATTTCCTAGGGTTAAGAAGCATCTAATACACAACTTGGGAAGTTTGCCTAACTTAATTAGTCTTTCACACTGGCTAATTAAAGGAATAGATGCCTCTGGTACACAGGTCAATTACACACATGGATCTATCTTAAACACACATGAGCCTAGTGATTTCCCAGTTCTGACACACACACACACACACACACACATTAAATTCTTATGTTTACTGAACCCAGGCCTTTGGCACCCACAAACCTATAACAATATTTCCCCCCCAAGAGACCAATTTGCTTTTAACTTCCAACTTCCATCCAAAATTTCAATGGATATTTCATATTTGATGGGTTCAATCCAGTGCTAGCCCTACTCAGAGCAGATCCTTGATAACAATGGCCATCACTAAATTAGATCCATTGATTTCAATGAGACTACTCGTGTAGAACTTAGTTGGATACAACCCTATGTAAACTACTTTTTTTGAGAGCCAGTTTGGCATAGTGGCTAGTGAGTTGGATTAGGTCCTAGGAGACCAGGGTTCAAATCCCTACTAGGCCATGAAGTTCACTGGGTGACCCTGGGCCACTCACTGTGTTTTCTCAGCCTAACCTACCTCACAGGGTTGTTGTGGAGATTAAATCAGGAGAAGGAGGACCAAGTGCATCACCTTTGAGTACTCTGGAGTAAAAGGTGATATAAATGCATTAAATAAAATAATAAACATTTTTAAGCAGTATATAAATTCAATTTCATAAAATAAAATAAAGTTCACCCAGGGAAAGGGTGGGGAAAACAGGGACTCTTCAGGAGAAGGAAGAGAGAAGGAGGGTAGAGTAGAAGTCACTTCATGGTAACTTTACAATGTCAAAAATAACTGTGTGATTTGCACCTGAAAGCTGCTTTAAATCTTGGGAGCGTATTCTGAAATGCAGCTTCCCTGACAGCCTCCTGGTTAGAATGCAAATATATGAGCTTTGCTGAAGTGACCTGTGCTAAGTGGTTTAATGCGAGAGGCAGTGAACGACTCATGAATTCTGTATTAGACACCATAGTTCCATGATGTTGCAAGTGGCTTCCCAATAATGAAACCTTAACGTATTTATCACCATCGCTCAGGCAAAGAGCATCAATATTTTCAAACTGCCAAGAGAGAGAGAGAGAGAGAAGGAGGAGGAGGAGGAAAGAAAATTAACTGGTTACTTTAAAGGCATCTATCCGATTTGTCTCCTTGTACATTTCAGGCAGCCTAGGTCATCTTTACACACATATGAGTTGCATCTTTAAATATATACATTACCGGAGGGTAGTAAGTGGCCATAATTTATATGGCGTATGTATTTTTTTTCTTTTGCAAGGGAAAGAACTCCCAGTACTTACAGATCTGTCCTGGCTCTGCAGGTTTTTATATGCCGCAAAATCATCTTGTCAGCTACTCAATAGCTGTTTGCTCAGGGCCAAACTATAGGCTGTGTTGAAGCTCTATAGGTGGAATCTCAATACTCCAACATCTAAGGACCTAAGCCAGAGGTGGTTACTAGGGAATGGGGGTGGGGATACACATCACATTTAAATCGAACTAACCCAATTCACACTTTCTGAAAGAAACAGCCACCCTTCAAAATTTGAACTTCTCTGAAATTTGTAGTGCGGGTCTCCAACCAAGTAATGTGTTCAAAAATGCCCACACTGTGGTAAAGTGTGTGCATAAATGGCTATATAGTGAAAATAAAATGCAAACATTCAGGGTTGTATTTAGCGAGCTTCTACTTGGAGAAGACCCATAGAAAATAATGGGTCTAAGTGAGGACTATCCACAACTTAAAGGTCCATGCCCAAGTGCTTTTTTTCATCTTTTGCACCCGAGCTCTCCTGTGCAAACTTCCTCTTTAGCGCTCAGTTGGAACAAATGGCAAATTGGGTTTTCTGCAGATTGCTGTTTGCTCCAATTCAGCTTTAAAGAGTGGGTTTTCATGGGGAAAGCTCTGGGGCAAAGTGTAAGTGTGGATAAGCTCTTAATCATGGTAATTAATTTCTATAGGTCTAAGTAAAACCTAGATGAAGATGAAAGCTTTGGGGGGGCCTTTTAATCACAATCTATCTGGTGTTTCAATTTTCTTTCTCCAAATTCCCTATTCCTGGGTGCTTTGTTGGGTTTAAATTGTTTTAGATGCTGTGTGCTGATTTTACCTAATTTTGTTGTTGTTGTTTGTTTTTGCTGGGCTTTTGCGGTTATGTTTTGTTCTATCTTGGCTTTCATTTCTGTTGTGATTTTGCACTTTGCACTTTATTGTTTATGAAAAGGGAATGTGGTTGTGTTGTAGAAATATGAACCAGTGGGCTTTGGAGGGTCGTCACCCACTAGTAGAGCTTCAAGACCCCTCAGGAAAGATCACTAGGTGATCAGAGAAAAGACAGAGGCAATGCAACCCAGTGTATCAGAGCAAAGCAGCTTTAAGCATGGGTGAAACTAGGCTTTATTTCACGTGGGTCAAAGACCCCATTTGGCACCACCCCCATGCGCATTTGAATCCATGCGCATTTTCACACACACACACACACACACACACACACACACACACACACACAGAGGCTGAGAGCTTCAATGGCACTCCACTGGAGGCTTCACCTGGGACAAAAAACCAAGCTAGCGTTCCCTCCCCAGCCCTGTAGCTAAGGCTGTGCTTTCAGCTTTGATCCTGTTTATTCAATTGTAACTGAGTTCCTACAGATGGGCAGCAGAAGAACCCAGAACCAAAGACATGTTTGAACTTTTATACCTTAGGTTTTTGGGTGGTACCAGAGGTCCCCATGAGCCCTGGCAACTGAAGCATTTATCTACAGTCAGGGGTCAGCAAACTTTTTCAGCAGGGTGCCGGTCCACTGTCCCTCAGACTTTGTGTGTGTGTGTGTGGGGGGGGGGTGGACTATATTTTGGGGAAAAAATATATGAATGAATTCCTATGCCCCACAAATAACCCAGAGATGCATTTTAAATAAAAGCACACATTTTATTAATGTAAAAACACCAGGCAGACCCCACAAATAACCCAGAGATGTGTTTTAAATAAAAGGACCCCTTTTACTCATGTAAAAACACGCTGATTCCCAGACCGTCTGCGGGCTGCATTTAGAACGGGATTGGACCGGATCCGGCCCCCGGGCCGTAGTTTGCCTACCCATGATCTACATGCACCTCTTGTGTGTGGGCATTCTCTGTGTGTGTTCTTTCTCTCTTTTTTTACAACAGCTGGATGCACAGCGTGCAAATATTGATAAGATCAACACCATATTTTTCCTTTTGTAAAAGCATTGAAAGGGGGTAACATGGAGGTGTAAGGTGGGTCTCTAACTATTTCCCCTTGTGCCAGGGCCTAAATCCAGCAGCCCCAGCCCCATTGAAAAAACCCAAAAGTCTGTAATCCTGTAACAGACAATAATCATTATGGTCTTGCAATAAATGGTCATGGTTGTTAATTCACAGAGGTTGTCAATCAGACATGACTAGGGAAAGGGGTGGAGAAGAACCTCATTTGGTCAGCATTTATAAGTCTTTTAAGTGGGTGTTTTTATCCCATTATGTGTATCTATTGCATTTGAAATCATTTTAAAATTTGAAATTCTTTTAATCATTTTTTATATTATAAATTGCTTTGTATATGTTTTTATTGTTAGAATAATAGAACTGCAGAGTTGTAGAGGATTATCCCAAGGGTAATCTAGTTGCAACCTCTGTAGCAGAGGAATCATACCTAAAGGATCCATGACAGATGGCCATCCAACATCTACTTAAAAACATCCAATGTAAGAGAACCCACTAACTTCTGAGGTAGTTTGTTCTACTGTCAAACAGCTCTTACAGTCAGAAAGTTATTTCTAATGTTTAGTTGGAATTTTTATTTTTTGGGGGGGAGGTTTCTTGGCAATTTGAATCTATCTGTTCATGTTCTCCCCTCAGGAGCAGCAGAAAACTAGCTTGCTCCATCTTCCAAGAGACAGCCCTTCGGATATTTGACGATGGCTATCATATTGTAAAGATGTGTACAGAAATTAGGAGAGGATATATTAGTTAGATGTTATCCTTCCTTACTCACATCTCTGAGTTTAGCAAAGTACACCGCTTGCAGCAAAAATAAGGAAGCTGTTGATAAGCTAGTTTTAGCCTTTTGTTTAAGTAATCCAGGATGCTTTAACACAGACTGGATTTATTTCCCCCTTTCTCCCTTTTAAAACAATAAATCACGCAAAACAGTCTTCTTATGAGTAAAGAAAAAATTACTCAGTTTCACAGTAGCAGTCTTGAGGCAGGCTTAAAATGTAGTTACAGACATATAGTTTAGATTAGAATGGAGTCTGAGCTGTGACTCAGACTCAGTACGTGGGCCAACATCCCTAGCCATGGATGAGGCACTGAAGAGATGAGAGAATCAGGAATTTTATAAGAGTATCAGTATTTTATAAGGAATAGTTTATAAACTAAATACCTAATGAAATGTAGATTATTTTGAAGTGAACTAACTTAAATCCACTGGTCACAGACTCAAATGTGGACTGGAACACACACACATATCAATTGGATGATGCACATTTTGTGATGCAATTTCAGTTCAGAAAAACATGCATAGAGAAATGTATTAATAAACTTACAAAAATGCATACTTTGGGTCAAGTGTTCACAGGATATAAAAATGTATTTGTGTGATTTGTGTGTGGGGTGAGTGCATGCATTTAAAAAAGGGACCAAATGGTTCTTCAACGGAGCACATTTGGAACTCATATGGAACAGAAATAAGCCGATCCAGCTAGGGATGTGGTTTAATGTTCCATTTTTTAATCTGTAAATTCGCTTTACCCTGTGTTGCACAGCTCACAAGTTACAGTTTAACTAGGAATTTTTCTAAGATTTGATTCCAGAATTGGAGAGCTGCCACCAGTCATTGTCAACAATGCTTAGCTAGATAGGCCAGCAGTTTCACTTCTTATAAAGCAGCTTATTATGTTTTCCTGTTTGAAAGCGCTGGTTCTGGATGTAATAGAATACTTGGAAGTAAGAAAGGGAAAACAGGCAGCATTGATGTTTATAGATGCTGAAAAAGCCTTTGATAATGTCTCTTGGGAATTTATGAAAAAAAGTGCTGGAAGAAATGGGCTTTGGAGAAAACTTTAGGAAAGGGATTCAAGCAATATATTCGGATCAAAAAGCAAAATTAATTGCAAATCAGGTGGTAACAGATGAATGTAAGATACAGAAAGGAACAAGACAGGGATGCCCCTTATCACCTTTATTATTCATTTTGGTTCCAGAAGTCCTGGCGAGAAATATTAGGGCAGATGAAAGTATCAGAGATATTATGGCAGGGAAAAAGACATATAAATTAAAAGCATATGCTGATGACCTTGTAATTACAGTGGAAGATCCTAAGAATTCTTCCGAAAGTCTTAGAAAAAATACAGGAATTTGGGCAGGTGACAGGCTTCAAATTAAATAAAAAGAAGACAAAGCTGTTAGTAATTTTTTTTTATCAGAAATGGATAAAAAAGAATTACATCAGAGTATAGAAATAGAGATTCATAAAAAAGTTAAATATTTAGGAATCTGGCTTACAACCAAGAATATCAATATCTTTAAAGACAATTATGAAAAAAATTGGGGGAAAAAAGGAATTTAGAAATATGGGGAAGAATGAACCTATCATTACAGTATTAGGGAGAATTGCAGCAATTAAGATGAACGCATTGCCCAAAATGTTATTTTTGTTTCAGTGAGTGCCAGTAATAAGCGACCTAGCATGTTTCAAAAAATGACAAAAAGATATTTCAAAATTTATATGGAAAGGGAAGAAGCCAAGAATAAAATACAAATTACTTACAGATATCAGAGACAGAGGAGGCTTCGCCCTTCTGGATCTTAAACTATACTATGAAGCTGCATGTGTCACTTGGATCTGGGACTGAATCAAATTAGACAATATGGATATGTTAGATTTGAAGGACATTATAACAGATTTGGATGGCATGTGTATTTGTGGTATGATAAAGGAAAAGTACATAAAGGATTTTATAACCATATAATTAGGAGCTCACTTTTAAAAGTTTGGGAAAGATATAAAGATTTATTGGAACAAAAAACTCCATGGTGGTTGTCACTACTGGAAGCAATATCAATAAAATCAATAAATAGGAAAGAAAAATGGTTTACATATAGAGGCATTTTAATAGAAACAGAAGAAGGGAAATTAAAATTGAAAGTGCTCGAAGAGATTTGAGAACATTTAAATGATTGGCTGCAGGATTATCAATTGAATGAGAGATTTAAAGAAGATAATAAGAAAGGATTCAGTTATGCTTTATCCAGATTTCAAAGAGAAATTATAGATGATAACACTAAAACATTGAAGAAGATGTATAGTTTACTGTTAAGAGTAGGAAACCAAAGATGAAGAGGTTAAATGTGTAATGATTAAATGGGCACAAGATTTAGGACATAATATAAAAATGGAAGATTGGGGGAAATTATAGAATAGGAATTTAAAATTTACTGATTGTATATGGTAATTTTGAAAGAAAATTATATGAAAATGATATATCGAGGGTATATTACTTCAGTTAAATTGGCAAAAATGTATAGAAAAAGTTCCAATAAGTGTTGGAAGTATAAAGAGAAAGAAGGCACATTTTATCACATGTGGTGGAACTGTAAAGTAACCAAAAGCTATTGGGAAATGATTTATAATGAAATGAAAAAAATGTTTAGGATAACCTTTGTTAAAAGACCAGAAGCCTTTTTGCTAGGTATTATAGGCCAAGACCTGCCAAAAGAGTGGAAGAAACTATTTATGTATGCTACAACATAGACTCTATAAAGTCTATGATTGCAAATTATAGTTTGCCAGATCCAGACTAAGTTGCAAACTAGGTTTGATGAGGAGACACTTCTTATCCCATCCCTTTATACAAAAAAGATTTATCCTCAAGCATAAATCATGTTTCAGAGCAGCCTTTGGGGAAGTGCCAAAGCTCAGTGATAGAGCATCTGCTTTTCATGCAGAAGACCTCTGGTTCAGACCTGCCATCTCTAGGTAGGCTTGAGAGAGACCCCTACCTGAATGGAGAGCCACTGCCAGTAAGTGCAGGTAATGCTGGTCCAAATGGACTGGCTCAAAATAAGGCAACTTCCCATACTCTTACCTGACTTGAGCTTTTACAGGAGTCCTCAATAATATTTCCAGAAGCAAATTTCTCCCGCTTTAATGGTCCTTGCTTTTGAAACATGCAGCATGCTGCTGCATGCAGAAGGTCAAGGTGTCAGAAGCTAAGACAGGTGGGGGGGGGGAGAGAAGAAATGTCAGGGCTGATTTTATTGTTTTTATGATGCTACTTAGACCCAATAAAAAAGTGTCATTTTTAGTTATAAACAATTGGATGGCTGTCCAGTAGATTGCAATGGCCTTATTGAAATGTGAAGCTCCCGGTCGGGTTGTGTTTCTAGCTGGTATTTTAACTTGCTGATGGGTCTAAAGACCTCCTTTGGAATTCTCTGGCAGAATTCTCAGGGAGCACCTTATGCGAGGAGGTAGCAAATACACTCCAAGAGGCTTGCAAGAAAAACTACATGAAAGGGAAATGGATAGGGATAGAGGAGGAAATAAGCAGGCAGTTCTTAGAAACAAGTTTATTTAGTGAATTTAGTGAACTCATCCTATTCCCCTTTTCTGGCATGCAAGTGGAGTAGGAGACCAGCTCCTGTTCCCACTTCTAGTGTGCCTTCTCTGCCCATTCAGGGAAAAAGAGTTCTCTGATAACACTCCTTGAAGTGCACAAAGACCTTCGCCTCCATTTAAGAGCCTGGGGTAGCGCCTCCATTCTACAAATTTATGGCAAGGCTGCCTTGGAATACTGCACATAGTTCTGGTCACCTTATCTCAAAATGGATATTGTAAAGCTCCCCCCTCAAACTTTCCTGAATTTTCCAGTAAAATCCTATGTACAAAAATGCATATACTGGGTTAAAGTCTGCCTATAAATGTATATATTAGTGAAAATGACATAAAAATGCATCGTATTATGAATAATGTTTTGCAAAAATGTGATTTGCCTATCCGTAGTAGTGGTGGCCACCAGCTTGGATGGCTTTAAAAGGGGATTAGACAAATTAATAAAGGATAAAGCTATCAGTCACTGTAAGAGGCCTCTGAATATCATTTGCTAGGAATTATATGTGCAGAGAGCGCAGTTGCACTCATGTCCTGCTTCCAAGATTCCCATTGGGGTATCTGGTTGGCCATGGAGGGAACAGAATGTTGGTCTAGATGTGCCTTTGGCCAGATCCAGCAACATACTCTGCTTTTGTTCTTCTCCTCTTACAAAGGAAGATTCTCTGTGTGGGGAGGCAGGTCCCCACCCCTACCCCGTGATCCTTCTGCTGCAGCCAGAAGTAAACTGAACTTAACCCAAACTTTTTTGTTTTGTTTTTTCCCCGTTAAAGCATTCTGGTCTCTTCTGTTTCTCCGGGGACTTTGGGGGCTGCGTGACGATATTCCTCCCCATTGAGGAAGATTGATTTCTTGTCACATAAGTTCAGCAGTTAAGAAAAAAGGTGCTTGTCCTGTTTCCCACACCTGTCACATTGACTTCTATAATGAACCCGTTACACAGACCTCGGAAACGGATGGAAACCTCTTCTGACAGCACTTGTCAAATGAATAGGCAGGAAGGTGAGGACAATGTATTCAATGCGGTGAACTTTCAGCGCTTTTGTGGACACTGACAGGGGACTCAGGCTCAGTCGTCAGATTGGGGCAATGGATTGGGGTGGCATGGGGTGGAGAGGAAGGAAGGGAGATGTGGAATATATTTGTTATTTATTTCTATCAGTCCCATTCAGAAATCTGTCTTCCCAACTTCTTAAAAGTTTTCCTCCCTTCTATGAAAGAGGCTTTCCATTTTCCTGCATCAGACACAAGCAAGGTCTAGGATATGATTTGGATGGTTGGCCACGGTGGCAGAAAGTGTGTGTGTGTTGTTATAACTAAGCATTTATCCCACCCCCTATGTCTTTGACAGTTGCACCCACTTTCTGATCTGAAGAAGGACCATGAGAAGAGTTACCTCTTAAACAATATACCCCCTGCCTCCTGCTGCTGTTGGTGGGGTGCCACTCTAGACTGGAGGTGAATTTCCATGCACATACTGTTTTGGAAAAAGAAGCCTCATTTGGTTTATCCCTGCAAAGGACGTACTGGACTCACACGTACAATAGGGGTTGGCAGGTCGCCAGACTTTTTAACCTAGTTTCACCTTCCTCTTTCTTCTGCCTTAGGTTTGGCATGTACACTTTCACGAATGCTGTACAGCGCGGCCAGGGTGCACCCTTCAGGTTCACATACCCAAAGTTATGTGGATTCACATACCCAAAGTTAGCAGGGAGGGAGAAACTACGTACTTCTAATTCTTTGCTGCTTGGCCACAGACCGCGGCTGAACCTAGGAGAGAAGAGGGAAAGGATTTAAGCTTTCCTTATCACTGAACCTCACCTGACCAGAATCCTGCAATTCAGTTAATTTTTTAATTGGTTGCAAATCTTCTAAATTGTTATATTTACTAAATATAAGCATTTATGCTGCATAAGTTGGTGCACGTGCGTTGGCAATGCTGGTTTTACCTGTGCTTGTTTTATTGGCGGGCTTTGCTTTGAACGTTGTTGTTCGTTTTATTTCTGTCCCGCTTTATATTCTGGGGGGGGGGGGGGGCTGGAATCTCGAAGCAGTTTACAACTTACATTAAAACATCAAGTGAAGCAATCTGTAATAAAACATTACTAAAGTACACATTCAAAGCAAAGTAATTAACAGGGAACTATATTACTATTTTAAAGATTTTGAAATGAAACATTACAAAGAAGGTCAGTTACAGAATGCACATTTAATGCAGCAAGATTAACAAAAATTATCTCAAACTTTTCAAAAGAAATAATTACTACGGGAAGTCAAATATAAAATGCACATTTGAAACAATATAATTAGCATGAGAATAAAATAGTATCATATGCATATATTAACTTTGTTATGATGTCTCTCTGTAGCTATATCTATGTATTTAATAGTTATTCTCATTGAAAGACAGGATATAAATGTGCAAGTAAACAAAGGTAAAGCATATAAAGTTTCATTTTGTTGCCATGGTACTGTGTCACACAGGTTACATGCGCCACAAGCTCATGATTTGTACAGGAACATAACAATAACCCTTCTGAATCAGGCAACAGGCCCATCTAGTCTAGTATGCCAGTGGCCAATCGGATAACTCTGGGAAACTCACAAGCAGAGCATGAGCTCAATGGCCCTTCCACAACTCTGTCCTACCAGCTGTATGGAAGACATAGAGATGGGCTGTTCTTAACTTGGCAGTCCCACCTAGCAATCGTTCCTACCCTTTCTGAAATTGGGGCTCTGAGTGTCATTTTCTCTTTCCCTGGCCAGGAGATGGAAGGAGAAATGAATGAAAAGGTGGAGAAAGATTTGAGTTTTGTTGAGGATGCAGTTGGGAATTTGGGACTCTCTACATGACAAAGTGAGAAGCTGTGATGGCTTAAGCGTTTTGGTGAAGGTCCTGGCAGTTTCATGGCAACTGGAGAATATGTGAGTGACTTTAACAATTTTGGTTTCTCCCAGTTTCTCATTTTTCCGGTCTTAAGTTCAGCTCTCCATATTTCTGCATCAGTTTGTGAAAATTTATATATGAAAATGTATCAGCATTTCAGCACAATTTCCTCCGCTCTGCACATTTGTACGTGTGTAATCTTTGTCCAGCTCCTCCCCTTTGACCTTAGCGCCTTGGGTGTCCCTGCTGGGAGTACGAGACTCCCGGCGGCTTCACTCACAAGGGTCATAGGAATGTGCGAGCTCACTCACCACGACAAGGTGATGATCCAGCGAGTGAGAAACCATGAGTAGCTTAGTGTCATATGTAGTTTGTCCCAGAAAGGAAACCATAACTTTGGTATAGAGCTAACACATAAAGCCAAAGTGGATTTTGGTTCTATTTTAAAGAGTCTTGAGTATTATTTTTTTTCTTTCCCTCCGTAGAAAACCTCCAAAAGTTCTTAAGAATGAGGGCTTGGTTGGGTAAATTATGAATATCTTTCCGCAGAACATTTGGGAGCATAATTATTATTATTTAAAAAACCCCAGCTACTTTGTATTGTTTTCCTTTTGCTTTCTTGGTTAGCTCTGCCAAGATTTACATTGTACAATTTAAAGAGCTCTGGAACAGCAGTAAAGAGGTGTTACTCTCCCCTTCCCCAGTGTGCTGCTGTTTTTAAATTAAGGGCAGTGAAGAGGGGAGTCTGAAAGGGCTGACCTTGAAAGTGATGTTAAGAAGACAAGGAAAAGGACAGGTGATTGGTAAATTTGGTTGGACTTGCTGTGTGGCAATTTAAAGAGACCTAGTCCCGCTCAAAAGAACAAAATCTATATAGAGTCTGGTCAGAGCTTTCAACTCTGCAAGGTTGAAATCATGTAAGTTAATTGTATATAATATGCGATTGTACTGTACAGTGGAAAATTTGAGGGCCAGCCAAGGAAGCTGAATCCTGATAAGAAAGAGGTGTTGTGTCCAAGAGGTGGAGAAATAGCCTGTTCTGGATGAAGTTGCACTCTCCTGGAAGAAGCAGGTTTGTAGCTTGAGATACTACATTGTCACTGGAGACTCAGGTGACCTCAGTGGTTGGGAGTGTCCATTTCCATATATGGCTGGTTCATCATCTATGACCCATTTTGAATAGTGATAACTTGGTGATGGTACTCCATGCTCTGCTAACTGGATTACCGCAATACAACTCTACATGGGGATGCCTTTGAATAAGACTCAGAATTTTCAGCTGCTCCAAAATGCAGCGGCCGGATTACTTGCTGGGGTTCCATTTAGAATCCATTTTGAAACAGCTGTACTGATCACCAGCTCATTTCCACACCCAATTCAAAGCGCTCTCAAGACAACTTAGGGACCAAAGATGCCTCCTTCAATACAGACCCTCTCAAGTTAAGATCAGTAGAGGGAACCCTCTTGTGAGTTCTTCCACTCACAGAATTTGGGAGGGTGGTGGTCCAGGAAAGGGTATTCTGGAAACTGTACGTGTGCGAACTGTAGCTCTGAAAGGTCAGCCCCTTCAACAAATTGCAGTTCCTGGGTTTCTCCATGACTGCCAAAGTGGTATAATAGTGGTTCAAATGTATGGTGTGGATTGGACATATGTCACAAAATTTGGAGAAAGATCTGAAGGTTAATTACCATTTGATTTGCACATTAATCTAATTAATCATAGGTAAAAAGGTAAAGGTACCCCTGCCCGTACGGGCCAGTCTTGACAGACTCTGGGGTTGTGCGCCCATCTCACTTAAGAGGCCAGGGGCCAGCGCTGTCCGGAGACACTTCCGGGTCACGTGGACAGCGTGACATCGCTGCTCTGGCGAGCCAGAGCCGCACACGGAAACGCCGTTTACCTTCCCGCTGGTAAGCGGTCCCTATTTATCTACTTGCACCCGGAGGTGCTTTCGAACTGCTAGGTTGGCAGGCACTGGGACCGAGCAGCGGGAGCGCATCCCGCCGCAGGGATTCGAACCGCCGAACTTTCGATCGGCATGCTTTTCCAGAGGAGAGAGCCAACTGTGATTATACTTTATGATGAATACTTTTTAAAATTTATTTGCTTGGCCCTTGTACCTGCAAACTGGCTATAGGTTTTATCTGTTCCTCTGAATTTTATGGTTTGTTTTCCAACAGCTGATTTTGGCTGTTTTTTCTTTATTTGATCGAGTCAGATAATTGGTTCATCTCGCCTGGTATTGTGTACATTGGCTGATGATGACTCTGCAGGATTTTAGACAGGGGGCATTACCAGCCGTACAGGAAGATGTCAAGGATCGAACCTGGACCTTTTTGCATGCAAAGAAAATGCTCTACCACAGAGTTATGGCTTTTCTACCTCTGTATCAGCTGTTCCTGCATAAGGGCACAGGTAGAATGCATTTTATATGGATTTATGCATGTAATCTGGCAGTTCTGAGCCTGTACTGGACTGCATCTTGCACTGAGCACCTGCTCATGACTGAACTGCTTGCCCATTCTGACTGTTTTTTAATTTAAAAAAAGCTTAATAATTATATGCAAAATTATATGCCAGGAATATATATCATGCTTATAATATGTATGAAATGAATAAAGCCCCATATTTCTGCAACATGATTTTATAAGAATTAACCTAAGTGTTTTTATACAGCTTTATGCATTGTTTTATGAACCTGTTTATGTCCTGGTTATTTGAGGAAACCTGGAGTGCACCACACATAAAATAATACATATAATATTATATGTACAGAAATGTGTATGGCATTACACATAATACATTGGAACCATTAGCATTTTTAGAGACACTTGGTAAAAAGCAACAAAAAATAAATAAGAAATAATGTCCTTTATGCTTCCCATGAAGCACCCAAAAGTGATTTATAATGAATATATAAAAGTTAACTATATAAAAACTGTTAAAACATTTGCATATATAAAAAGTTTAAAACAAAAACAGCATATCAATCAATTAATAAATCATCCTAGATGCATCCCTACTTTTCCCTGTTGCTGCTTGATATTACATATTTATCTCTAATTCACCTTTCATCCCTTATATTCAATTTACAAATTAATTTTTTTCTTACTCCTTATCCACAAGCTGTTGATTTATCAATTCCCACTCGTATATTTACATAACAATATCATATTCCCTTAGAAGACAAGAGATTATACATACTCCTGCCTATCCACTTTAAATCATGACTTATTATTTCTGTATTAATTTTTTCTTTCTTTTCATCTTACATGTGCTGCCATCTGTATCTATCATCTCCACCATCTTTAACTTTTCAGTAGTTGCCCATCTTCACTTTTCCAGTCCACACTCCTCACAGCCAGTGTCCATCTCCTGTCTAGCGCCATATTATTTTGCAATTCATGTTGTCTCCACAACATTTGCACTCTATTATCTGTTGTGAGGTTCTTTCTCAAGGACAGCCATCTGGCATTAACTCTAAACAATAAGGGCTCTCTTCATGCATTCTAACAAACATTGTCGCAGAGACCAGCCCACAAAGTCCATTGGTGATGAAGACCATCATTCCTCAAAGACTTTTAAATACTAATAAGATCCCTGTCCTCTGCCATTGCTCCACCAGTTTTGCATCCACCGTGTTTCCAGACAGAATTACAAGTCTCTCTTGTTTCTTTTTTAAAAAAATATGCTATCATCTCCAACAACTCAACCTTTGGTCTTTATTTCCAGTTTCTGTTTTTCCCCTCAGTCAGTCCGGGAGAGGGTAGGGAATATCTCTTGATTATATATATATATATATATATATATATATATATATACACACACATATATATATATGTATAAACAGTGTCCCTTTTCCTCTTCCCTTGCTTCAACAGTTTCACACACACCTTTCCAACACAGTTCCAAATTTATTCTGTCTCCGGGAGTGCAAGATTCTAGCATTCCAAACTAAATTGTAACTCGAAGAGAAAAATAAACAAAGTCTCTCCCCTTTCTCCTTCACTTCACAAGCTTCTCTTTTATTTAAATACAGCCAGTTATATCAAGCTAAGGTTAGTTTAAACTCTAGGGTCCTCTTTTGTAAGCATTTATTCCATTAAGGGTAACCACAAAAACAAGGAACCTTAAAAACATAGAGAGCTACCCATCTCCTCTTCCAGTTCTCTATGGCAGGAATCAACTTCATCACCAACCTTGGTTCCAGCATCCAAATTTGTCAGCAGCTTGTCCCCCACACCTTCCCCACATCTTTAACTTAGTTCCAATTAGCCAAATTGAGAAGGGAATCTGCACCTGCCATGGCAGATATGGAAGCTGGCTCACTGGCAGAGAGCTTGAAAACCCAGTGCCATTCTCTTCCAGCCCGTTTCAGAGCCTTCTTGCTTCAGCAGCGGCAGTGACCACAGGTTCTCAAGTCTCCCTGAACTGTCTCAGGGAGTTTCAGGGGACATCTCAGTCCCAGTTGCCCCCTCCGTCTGTCGGAGCCTATCCTGATCACAGGAAAGCAGCCGCCATGGCTGCAGCAGAATCAGAAGCCCTGCTGGCCATCATTGTTGACAATGCTGAGCTAGATGGACCAATGGACTGACTTGAAACAGGGTAAGTTTCTGTTTTCTATATTCCCAAGAAGGACAATAGGCTTCAGATGAGCTCCAAGTCTCATAAGATCTAATGAGGTTCTGTTATGCCATGCTTGGCTCCAGCTCATAGCCAGGATAGAACAATACATTTATGGGCACGGTGAAGAGTGCAGAGAAACATTTGGGTGGGTGGGGGAATTGTATCATGAGGAATGAAAATCATCAGATTCAGAGATGTTGCTCTATTGTCAGAGAGAGAGAGAGAGATGCATTTGATAATACTTCAGGGTCCTCTCTCCTTTCAAGACTATTTCCAGCACAAGAGATTTGACAGGACTTTCCCCCTTGGAAACAGATGCTTGCATAATTTTTCTTTCCCTCTCTCAGATTCAAAGCCTACAAGGTAAACCAGGAAATGTGACTAAGTACCCAGCTTGGCAATCACTTTGTTTTCTTTGGATTCCAAAGCCTTTAATTCCCTTCCATCCATATTAAACATCTGGAAGTGAACAGTTTCTGTTTGGTCAGAGAAAAATTGCAGACACAACCTGGTTGGCTTTCTCAGAAAATAATATGGAGTTGGGATTACGGAATGTCAGGGTGGGGTAGAAAGCAGGAAATCGGGCTGTGATTCGGATGCAAAATAGCACACAGACACTACACATACAGAGGAATTGGGAACTGTTTCAAGATATTCAACAGAGCATCCTTCTCTAACCTGGTGCCCTAACTTGCCGAGATGAACTGCAACTCCCACATGTCATAGTTAAGCAATGGTATTTGCTACAAGGTGTAGAGATGGCAGCCAGCTTGAGGGGCTTCAAAGGGGGATTAAAAACATTGCCCGAGGAGGAGAAGGTTATCAATGGATGACTGTATGCTGCCTCCTGTATTAGTATGCCTCTGAATACCAAGAGCTAGGGATCTTGAGTGGGAGAGTGCTACTGCACTCGTGGCCTGCTTGTGAGTTTCCCAGAGGCAACTGGTTGGCTGCTGTGGGAACAGAATGCTAACTACGTAGGCATTCATGTTTATGCCCCAGCCAGCATGGTTAATGGTCAGAGACAATGGGAGTTGTAATGCAAAATATCTGGAGGACACGAGGTTGGGGAAGGTTGCTAGGGAGTTTCATGGCACTTGAGAGCTACTAGGAAGCATCATGGCACCTTCCTCAAACTAGTAAATGATGAACAGCACCCCAGATTTAGATTTACTCTGAATTCAATTTAGTATACTTCCAAGCTGTTTTGTGTGGAATCACTGTCTGAGATGAAAAGGATAGTCTTGCATCAGAGGCTCCTTGTCTCTCTCCTCAGTAGCCTTAGGAGATGAGAAGGGAAGAGAGGAAGGGAAATGGGTCTCTAAGGAGAGCCACAAAGATGGGCAAAGGCTTCTCTCTTTTTTGTCTATGATCCTCTTAAGCTGTCACTCCCTGATTCTAGGGAAGCTTATGTGTATTGAATTAGTTTCTGAGTTAACAGAGGGCATTAAAAGTCTGAAATTTGGAAGGGAAATGGCCCCCCTCAGCACCCACACAATTGCTTCGCCCACAAATGGTTTTAACAGGTCACGTGTACATAGCAGTACCTCACATATAATGTTTTCAGTTTGGGTCAAGCATGGCTCTCTCCATTCCTTAATTCAGGGATGGAGACTCATAGGCCTATGGGCAGTGCAGTACTCTGGGCCTCTCTAGTCTCTGTGTCTCTTCCCAGGCTGGTCCTGCTCTTCCCAAGCAGCACCAGTCAATACTAGATGCTTTTTACATGTACTGCTGTCAAACCAGGTGCCCTCCACCCTATAGTTGTGCATCCTACTGGTATAGCAATATTTGCAAGCAATGACAAACCTAGATAGCATCTTAAAAAGCAGAGACATCACCTTGCCAACAAAGGTCCATATAATTCAAGCTATGGTTTTCCCAGTACTGATGTATGGAAGTGAGAGCTGGACCATAAAGAAGGCTGATCGCCAAAGAATTGATGCTTTTAAATTATGGTGCTGGAGAAGACTCTTGAGAGTCCCATGGACTGCAAGAAGATCAAACTTATCCATTCTTAAGGAAATTAGCCCTGAGTGCTCACTGGAAGGACAGATCGTGAAGCTGAGACTCCAATACTTTGGCCACCTCATGAGAAGAAAAGACTCCCTGGAAAAGACCCTGATGTTGGGAAAGATGGAGGGCGCAAGGAGAAGGGGACGACAGAGGACGAGATGGTTGGACAGTGTTCTCGAAGCTACCAACATGAGTTTAACCAAACTGCAGGAGACAGTGGAAGACAGGAGTGCCTGGCGTGCTCTGGTCCATGGAGTCACGAAGAGTCGGACACGACTAAACGACTAAACAACAACAACAGCACATTTGCAAAGCTAAGCAGGGTCCAATATGGTTTCAAATTGAATGGGAAACTGCTGGATTAGATGCCTCTCAGTGTCACTCTTAATTCTACAATTCTATCTGGTTATTCCTGCCCATGTGTAGAACCTTACATTTGTTCCCATTGAAATTCATTTCATTTCAACACAGTGCTTGCAGATGTAGATTTAGGGGAGTGTGACTGGTTCAGTCACACTGGGTACCGAGCCTTGGGGTGCCGTGGGGGACGCCACAACTAGGATTTAGAATGGAGAGTGAGAAGTGGGTGTTGGGGTACCAAATTTTGTAACTGCACAGGGTGCCACTGAAATTTGAGACCCTGCAATATGTCAGTGGTTTTTGTGTGTATGAGGGAAAGAAATATATTAAGGAACTTATAGTTGATTCTGATTATTGAGTGACATATGAATGCGTGGAATAAAAATGAATAAAATATTTTTTTCTCAAAAAATTAAATGCCACACTTTCTCGTGCTTATCCAGTCATATTACATATTATCCTTTTCTAATTCCAGTCTTGCTCCTTGATCTGGTCAAGTCAAGAAGTGAGTGGTTTGTTGTTGTTTTTTACTTGTTCTGCTAAAACTATGAGAAACACAGATTAAAGATTAAACACAGAATATGTGCATGTATACTTCAGATTTCCTAAAGTAATCAGCACTTAAACATAATACAACAATGCATATAATGGTATAAAATACTTAAGTGTTAATATGTATAAAATTATTCTTCAGAAATATAGTATCACATGGGACTTTATTATACACATTATATGTATAATATATGTATAGGTAAAGGGACCCCTGAACGTTAGGTCCAGTCGCGGACGACTCTGGGATTGCGGTGCTCATCTCGCTTTATTGGGCAAGGGAGCCGGCGTACAGCTTCCGGGTCATGTGGCCAGCATGACTAAGCCACTTCCGGCGAACCAGAGCAGCACACGGAAATGCCATTTACCTATTTATCTACTTGCACTTTGATGTGCTTTCAAACTGCTAGGTTGGCAGGAGCAGGGACCGAACAACGGGAGCTCACCCCATTGCGGGGATTCGAACCGCCGACCTTCTGATCGGCAAGCCCTTGGCTCTGTGGTTTAGACCATAGCGCCATCCGCATCCCTATAATATATGTACCTTTATGCATGAAATTAGTTGAGCTTTTTATTATAAGACCTAGTAATATATCAGTATATCAGTCAGCACTAGCTGTAAAAGGTTGTCTGATGCATGCATGACCAGGTTGGCACTGCCAAATTCCATGTATAAAGTTCTTCAAGATGGATTCTTCTGTGACCCCTGGGAGCACTGCGCTTGCATAGTATGTGCCCACAAAGGCAAGAATGGATCTAAGCTAGTCATATCCATTATTTTCAATGAGTCTGTTCTGAGGAAGGCTAGCATTAGATACAACCTAAGATCTGGAAATAAGGAACAAAATGGGCTGTTTCCAATGCTTATTAAAGTAGACCTGCTGAAAATAATGAGTGTGACTAACTTAAATCTATTAATTTCAGTGGGTCCTACTCTGAATAGAATTTAGCTGGATACAACCCGGTGGAGTATTCCCAATATTTTCCAATAACTTGGACAGAAACTTGATCAGGTAACCTAGAATTCTGGGGTGCAGGTCATAAGTGAATCTTTAAGTCACACATTCAGCTGCAAGATGTTGAATGCTGAGAGAAATCAAATGCTGTACAAGGTTGTGTGATTCAGCCCTTAATGATGGACCTGTAGAAGCACCTTAGGGATCAAAAAGATCTCTACAGCCATCCTCTTTGCCTTTTGATTTCCTCCTTTCTCTGTTCTTATAATCTTACTGTATTTTGTGTGTGTTTTTTTAAAACGGAAAGTATGTTTTCTTTTACCCAGTGAACAGCCTTAGGCTATGAGCAAAGGAGCTGAGATTTCACAGAGATAAAAAGTCAAACAGATGAAACTGTGTGTATGTGTATGTGTGTCAACACCAGTTGACAAGATTTCTGGCTGGTAGCGCAGGATGTTGAGAAACCAAATCCCAGGTCAATGTGTGTCTGGCTCCAAAGACCGTACTCACAGGGAATATTTGAGTGACAGCCACAAGCTATGCAATGCAACTGGCTTACTATTTCTAAAATAGAGCAGAAAGACCATAGCTCGGCAGAAGAGCACACACTTTCCTTGCAACTGGTTTATCTAGCTCAGTATTGTCAACCACCTCCTTCCCTTTAAACCCTCTTGAGTGCTGAGATCAGTAAAGGGGCCTGTGCCACCTCTGGACATTCAGAGGGTGGTGGCCTAGGAAGGGCCTTCGCAGTGGCAGCCCCCAAGTTGTGGAATTCCCTTTCCACAAAGGTGTGCCTGGAACCTTCATTGTATAGATTTCATCATATCCTAAAGACCCAACTCTTTATCCTTCCCTTTGACCATTGAGACATAATATATTTTAGAACCCACCCAATTATTTTGCTTGTAAAATATTTTAACTGATGTTAATATTGTGTTTCTACTACATGGCTTTTACCTGCCCTGAGACCTTTTGGTGAAGGCAGGTAATAAATCTAAATCAGCATCAGCCTTGAGTCATAATCCTTTGCATTCAGCAGTTATTATTATATTTATTTATATCCTGCCTTTTCCCCAGACCGGAAAGCAAGGCAGTTAACACAAATTAAGACAACTTGGATAAAATGCAACAAGCTCAAAACATTAAAAAAAATAATCATTAGAGAGTAATGAACATGTAATAGAATTAAAAACAAATCTATCAAAATATATATAATAAAGTTTTCCTTAAAAAAAGTTTCCGAAGGCCTGTCAGAGGAAGGACAAGGAGGGAGCCAGTCCAGCTTCTCTGGGAAAGGAGTTCCAAAGTATGGGAGCTGCTGCCACTGAGAAGACTATATTGTTGTTTCAAGCAAGGTTTGAGGTGTTATATTGATGTTGTGGTTGTTGTTGCATTTATACAGAAATGACAAATAATTAAATGCTGCCTTTCCTATTGTGATGAAAATGTTTGTTATTATGCTTGACCTTTATTTGAATGTGTTGATTTTATATTTTTATAGATTTATGAGACGCTAGGGCCTTATCTGTAAAGTGTTGTATACAATTGTTGTCGTTATCATTAATTAATTAATTAAATTTATATATCACCCTTCATCCAAAGATCACAGGATGGTTTAAATATAACAATACAAAATGAAAACACAAAACACACAACACAATAACAAAACAAGCAAACGAAAACCTTCAATAATCCCGCTCTCACAAACACATTGAAAAGGATTGTTTAATCAGTCAAACGCATGGGTAAAGAAGAATGTTTTTGCCTGGCACCCAAAGGTATATAATGATGGCGCCAGCCTCCCTGGATAGAACACCCCACAAGTAGGAAGCCACTGCAGAAAAGGCCTGTTCTCCTGTTGCCTTCGGAGGGGGGCACACAAAGATGATGGCCGCAGGGTCTGGGTCAGTTCATATGGGGACAGGCAGTCCTTGAAGTAAGCACTCCTGAGATGTTTATGTCAGATGAAAAAAATAATTCATTCTCTAGCAAATTTCAGCAGTTCAGCAGTCTAGTCTCTGCAAAGCCCTCCAAATTGTTGGAGCCCTCCTCTGGTGGGATGGGGCAAAGCAGGTTTCTGGGGTCTGTGGCCATAGCAGTGGTACAGCAAGCAATGTGTTGACACAGTAAATGGCTCACTCTGCCTCTTACAAATGGGCTGCTATGTCGCTGAATTATTTAAGTCCCAGCAGTGGCCAATTATGCAGATCCAATTATCTGTTTAGGGAAGCTTAGCTGGAACAGCTTGTAGTTGTAATGCTTTATATTTCCACCATCACCATTGCAAGCCCCACTACCAGCAAATGCTGGTTGAAAGGGGCTTTCAGATCATGAATGCATCCATGTCACTTAGCATATGGGTTTAAAAGAAGCCTCAGTATCATTTAACAATGCCATTTTTATCCTCATTGCATCAACACATACAATGGAGGAAGTGGTGGGGTGTCAGGAGCTGTGAAGGGAGAGAGAGAGGGAGCAAGTACAGGAAAAGAGATGAGTGTAGATGAGGTGGGGAACCTCAGGCCCTGGGGAACCAAATGTGGCCCTCCAGTCTTCTCTGTCTGACTATCTGGGTTCTCCACAGGCTACACACCATCCCTGACCACCTTCCCTCTCCCCAGGAAGCACCACTAGTCAGCCCTGCTTTGTACCTTCATTCAGCATTTTTGCCTGGTTGCAACGTGTCCATGAACTCTTTTAAGACCTCTTAAGGTAAAGGTAAAGGGGCCCCTGACCATTAGGTCCAGTCGTGGCCAACTCTGGGGTTGCGATGCTCATCTTGTTTTGTTGGCTGAGGGAGCTGGTGTACAGCTTCCGGGTCATGTGGCCAGCATGGCTAAGCCGCTTCTGGTGAACCAGAGCAGCACACGGAAACGCTGTTTACCTTCCCGCTGGAGCGATACCTATTTATCTACTTGCACTTTGACATGCTTTTGAACTGCTAGGTTGGCAGGAGCAGGGACCGAGCAACGGGAGCTGACCCCGTCATGCAGATTCAAATCGCCGACCTTCTGATCGGCAAGTCCTAGGCTCTGTGGTTTAACCCACAGCGCCACCTGTGTCCCAAGCTTAAGACCTCTTGCTTGTGTGTAAAAACACACCTAATGTGCAAAAGGGAAACTTACATTTGTTGCTCTGCCCACTTTTGCCTCTGAGCCCACCCACCATTTTGATGCAGCCTTCAGGCTGAAAAAGAGAGACCATCTGGAAATAGAGCTCTGAGGAGTGAAGTCAGATGGGCTGTAAGCATTTTAAATCCTTTAGCTGCATGGTGCTGGGGACTCCAACTCTCGCCAGCCACCCAGCAAGCCTGTCCAGTGGGCAGGGATAATGGGCAGAGGCACCAGGTTGCCCCATGATTGAGGGGGCCCAGCGTGTGACACCCTTGTGTGACAACACACGCATGTCACATGGCGTCACACGCACATCTCCCCAGCTTTCCGCTAGGGCAGCTTTCCGCTAGGCCATGCTGGTCCTAGCAGTGTCTCCCAACTAGAGCTGCGTGGTAAATTGATAAATTGTCAGAAACCGGTATGGTGTTCAGATCACGATACTGGTTTCAGACAATTTCAAACCCTTCAAGTGCCTCTATTTTAGCGGGACATCACGCATTTTAGAAGCCCATCCCGGTTTCTGGTTGGAGCCGTGAATGTCTCACTTTCCCTTCCTGAGCCGACTGTGGCAGCTATCAGCACAAACTTTTTTTTTGCAAACAGAGCAAGGAAGTGTGTGTGTGAGTATCATACTTTACTTTTCCTATCTCTATGGTGTGCCTGCATGTTGGATGTTGGGACTGGGCTCATGATCAAGCAGCCAATCCAAGCCTGCTACCTAGACTTATCCAAGCTTATCCACATAACACTGGTCTTGAAAGATCTACACTGGCTCCCAGTACGTTTCCGAGCACAATTCAAAGTGTTGCTGCTGACCTTTAAAGCCCTAAACGGCCTCGGCCCAGTATACCTGAAGGAACGTCTCCACCTCCATCGTTCTGCCCGGACACTGAGGTCCAGCGCCGAGGGCCTTCTGGCAGTTCCCTCACTGCGAGAAGCAAAGCTACAGGGAACCAGGCAAAGGGCCTTCTCGGTGGTGGCACCCGCCCTGTGGAATGCCTTCCCACCAGATGTCATAGAGAAGAACAACTACCAGACTTTTAGAAGACATCTGAAGGCAGCCCTGTTTAGGGAAGCTTTTAATGTTTAACAGACTACTGTATTTTAATACTTGGTTGGAAGCCGCCCAAAGTGGCTGGGGAAACCCAGCCAGATGGGCAGGGTATAAATAATAAGTTGTTGTTGTTGTTGTTGTTAGCTCTTGGCCATGCTGGTGCCCAGTAAGCTGCCCATGAGCAGGGGGAAAGACTTCCTGAGTGGGGGGGGATCTCTGCTGGCACTTTCCTTTGTGGGCCTCTCTCTTTGTCTCTCCTTCCCCACTTTCCCCCTTTAGGGTCTCCCATTTACGCTGAATGCCTCAATGTCAGGATCCCCACCCCACCCTAGTGCATTATCCATTGACTGCAATTAAGCTGACTCTATTTTACAATATTAGAAAGATCTAAGGAAAGAAAGAGAGAGCTTGCTAGCAAAAAGGATCCCCCAAGCTCTCTCAGTCCTAATTAAAGGTTATTCGTCTAAGGCCAATGGGCATTTGGATAGCTAGTGTGGAGATTAACCAAATCACGTTGGGTACCTCTAAACACAACTTTAGAATGTAAGTTAAAATACACAGCTCTCATGTAAGGTCAGGGAAGGCTTCCCTCCCACTCCCCTTTGTGGGGTGTCTGTGTCCTGATTTATACATCTTGAAATCTTAGCAGACTGAAAAGCCTAGCAAATAAAGTGCTGGGGGGGCGGCGAGTGTGGTGGGAATGGCTGAAGCACTTGGCACCCCAATTTACCACTAAAAGTTTGCTTCTTTCCTTTAATCACCATACTGCTTGGACCTTCATATTGTATTTATTTATTATCTGATCCCCAAACCAAGGAGATAAGTGACTATACAATCTTTAGAAGACATCTGAAGGCAGCCCTACGTGTTATTATGTTTTTATATATGTTGAAAGCTGCCCAGAGTGGCTGGAGCAACCCAGTCGGATGAGCGGGGTATCATTGGAGAAAGGTTGGAGGGTATGCAATTTGAGCTGGCAATGTCATACCAGCTGAAATTGCCCACAGACAGCAAAGGCTCTGTCTACCTGCCTGCCTGCACCTTTGAGAAAGCCCCCTGCCCTTCTGGCTCATGCGAGCCAGAGAGGTATGGGGGTGGGGCTGAGCAGTTTAAGAAAGCCACAGTGCCCCTCTGGCTTGCATAAGTCTGAGTGGTATAGGGGCTCACTCACCCTCCCCCCCCCCGAGAAGTTCAACAAAGCCCTGATGCCTCTTCAGCTCATGCAAACTTGAGCTGTATGGTGTTTGCTCAGTAGGGCTGGGCAAATTGAGGTATTTAGCTGCTGATATATCACGATGTTGAAAACCAAGTATCGCCCAGTTCTTCCGCCAATGCTGCACAAACTGGTACAACCTCCAAACAAGGAGTGTGGTGGAGTCTCCTTCTTTGGAGGTCTTTAAGCAGAAGCTTGGCAACCATATGTCAGGAGTGCTCTGATGATGTTTCCTGCTTGGCAGGGGGTTGGACTCAATGGCCCTTGTGGTCTCTTCCAACTCTATGATTCTATGATTCATGTGATGCTGCATCCTCCAGAGGAGGTCAAGCACTCTGGCGAAACTGGGCACTGAAGCAGTTACACATGACAAGGCAAACGCACCAAGTGTGTTGGGGCCGCTTGACATTGAGGGGGCCAGGCTGATGACTTGATCTCCTTGAGTTGGTGCGCTTGACGATGGGAGTTGCAGTGCAACAACATCTGAAGGATCACAGGTTCCCTACCCTTGCACTAAACTAAGAGGTCTGGCAGTGTTGTGGACTGCCCTGGGTTCTGGGTTTCATCACCTCTTGTGTAGCTGAACTGAGTTGGTGGGCAAGTCAGATACTACCAGTCCATTTTCCATTGTGCTTTGACAAGAATGCCAAACAGCACAATGCAAACTCACTTTTCCCACCTATCTTTCATCTCTCAGAACCTTCTTAGTAATGGTGGCAACAGCTGCCAGAGCCTTCCTCCAACCACCAGAGCCCCCTCCTCTCTGGGCCCACAGTGAGTGGGAGAGAAGAAGGTAGCATGATTGGATCAGATCTCAGTGATACTGTGGTGCCTGGAAGCTCACATAATTCCAGAGCCAGTCCTGGGCAATGACTTTCTTTCATGGGGAACATAAACGTCCAGACATCTTGTCAGAACTTGGTAGACTTCTCCAGCTGAGCAACCAAGGAAGTGGCAACGAACTACTTGGCTAATCCTCCAGTGGTGCCACTGAGAGCATAAATGCATTCTTCTCAGTGTGCTTTGAAACTACATGCCGTTACTCCCTAACGAATGAGGAGGATCCCGTTGAGAACAGGAAGATGACAAATGCATGAGCATCAATGGAGCTTCTAATTGCTCTTCTTTTTTCAGCTTTGGGTTTCAGTCTCTGTGAAACATGCCAAGTTACTTAAGAGCTCCTGCTTCGTGGGTCTGCTGTTATCTCTTCCCCCTTGTTACATGTTTAATTGATCATTCTTTTCCCTGGCTCAAATGACTGCTTTTAGAAACTAGTCAGCAAGGAGTTGCTTCTGTTCCTTCATCTGCCATCCCTTCTGGGGCTGTAAAAAACACTGATGAAGCACTCATCACAGCAAATTAATGGACAAATCTGTCCTAGCTTGACATTGCTGTAGTCGAGTCTGAAGGTATGTTAACAACATATATATGAGTAGATTTCTTTCTCAACCTGGTACCCTCCAAATGTTATTGGACTACAACTTCCAGAAACCCATATCCTTCAAGTGTCTTGATTTTCCTGGGATATCCTGGAATTACAGAAGCCACCCCAGCTTCTGATTTTATCCCAGAATGTCCCATTTCCCCCATCCAGCGCCGCCACCATCGAGTTCGCAGAGGAGCATGATCCAGCACTTTCAGTGGTGCTGCACGCTTGCACAAGTCAGCTGGCTTCTATGAGAGCGCAGCACCAAAAGATGTGCATCATGATTTTCAACAGCAGAATATTGGAGGCAGTAGTGCCAACTTGAGTAAAATATTGCAAGGGCCCAGGTAAATCCTGCCCTATATGCTTTATCTCTGCCACATATTCTTTGAATGCCCAAATATGGGCTAGATCAGGCTTCCTCAACCTCAGCCCCCCAGATATTTTTGGCCTACAACTCCCATGATCTCTAGCTAGCAGGACCAGTGGTCAGGGATGATGGGAATTGTAGTCTCAAAAACATCTGGAGGGCCGAGGTTGAGGAAGCCTGGGTTAGATGATCCATTAGAAATTGGCTAATGTGGTCCTCTAGTGGACCACATTTATTTCCTGACCACTACTAACTCAGATGACATGGCCACTAATGTTAAAGGCAATCTTCTTGCTACTACATTTACTGTTTTCAGCTCTGCCTTCCACCTCAGGTTACACACTGGAGTCTGAAAGTCATGTTTGCCATGGAAGGTTTTGAAGTTACAGTCATATCTCGGGTTACAACCGCTTCAGGTTGCATTTTTTCAGGTTGCGGACCGCCGAAACCCGGAAGTACCGGAATGGGTTACTTCCAGGTTTCAGCGGTCGCGCATGCACAGAAGCGCTGAATTGCAACCCGCAGACGCAGGTTGCGATCACTACGGGTTGCATCCCGCACGGATCATGTTTGCAACCCGAGCGTCCACTGTACAGTGTGGTACCTCAGGTTACATATGCTTCAGGTTACAGACTCCACTAACCCAGAAATAGTACCTCGGGTTAAGAACTTTGCTTCAGGATGAGAACAGAAATCGTGCTTTGGTGGCGCGGCAGCAGCAGGAGGCCCCATTATCTAAAGTGGTGCTTCAGGTTAAGAACAGTTTCAGGTTCGAATTAAGTACTTAACCCAAGGTTCCACGGTACATGTGATTGAACCATGGAGATGAACAATTGAAGACCCATGTGGTCTAATTATGTGGTTTAATTTAACAAAAGCTAACAAAAACGTTTCCCTAACAAAGGCTGTTGATGCTTTTAAAACTTTTCTCATCTGTCTATCTCTTTAGATAGAGTGAATTATGGAAACAAAGTTCTCTTAGGAACAGGGGAAGGAGCTGGATATGTTTAGCCTGGAAAAGAGGATATTGAGGGAAGAAATTATTGTGGTCTTCAAATATATGAAGAGTTCATTTGAGATAGAGAGGTAATGTTCTCTATTTCTCCCTAGGCAGGACTAGAACCAATCAATGGGAATGGCCAGGAAGTAGATTTCAGTTAAACTTCAGGAGAAATGTCCCAATGGTATTAGCTGCTTGACCACAATGACTGCTAGACTGTAATGGGAGGTGGTGGACTTTCTTATGCTGGAGCTACTTAAAGAGAGGCTGGGGAAGCCATTTGTTGGAGATGCTGTAGTTGCATCCTGAGTCCTGCATGGAGCATGGGGTTTAAATTAGAGCAGTTGTGGGAAAGCTTTGTATTCAGATGTTGCTAAACTACTACTCACATCTTCCCTGGCGATTGAACATGCTTGATGAGGACTGATGGGAGTTGTACTTCAGCAACATCTAGAAGCCCGTAGGGTCCCCACACCTGGATTAAAGCATCCTTCCCCAAATTGGAGCCTTTCATCCACCTGATGTTTTTGGATTCCAAGCCCATCACCCTGACCATTGGTTGTGCTGACTGGAGTTGGTGAGAGTTGGAGTACAGCTTGGGGAAGAATGGATTAGAGAGAACTCCCAGGTCCCTTCCAAGTCTATGATGTTTGTTGCCTATATCCCTTGGACTTCTTCGTGAAGTGGAATCCTCTCTTTTTATATTTCTAAAGGTTGTACAGAATTTCATACAGCTCACAGTCCTTTCAGTCCATTAGCATATTCTCCCCCCACTTCTTAAATGGTGTGAATTCATAAACCCGATGCAAGTTTTAATTGTTTTGTGTTGTTTTAATGTTAACAGGGATATCCTTTAGATCCTTAAGATTTCATAGCTGGAACGTGCCAGGTCTTCGATTCTTTGTGGAAATACTTTGTGTTCATTTCCATATTGCTGTATAGCTGTACCAAATGTTCCCTGCTGTGCTGGGAGTAGTGGTGGAGGATATCCCCTAGAAACAATTCCTTAAAACTCGTTTATCTCATTTTCATGGCTGGCAATCATAAGCAGTACTTCTCTCCACGCCTCCCCAATGTGCTGCTGATGCTCGAGCAGATATTTTAACCCCCTTTTGTTCATTTCCCAGCCAGCTAGGGATTGTGTAGTGTGTTTTGTCTATGTCTGTTTCATAGGATTTCTTTTTTAAAAAATAATTTTTATTAACTGGCCAATCACATCAAATTAAATCACATCACATAAATTCCAAATTACAAAGCCAAATTTTAAAATTTTGTTGGGGGAACCCATACTTCAAGATCCAAAGGGGGATTCAGATCACCTTCTTATTACTGTGTTAATGTCCAAATCAGTCCCAATCAGTCCAGACATAGTTCATAATTCTATCCAGTCTTATCTTGGTGTTTCCACATCATATCTTGTTCATATAATTTCTCTTTTTCCTTTACAATCTCTTCTGTTAGTCTCCTTAAGCCGATAAGCAAATATAATAATCCTGTGTGAATTTCCCGTTCCTCCAATCTAAGTCCAGATGGTTTCCATCTATCTCCTTCGTAGATGACATCGCTCTTTCCATCATAAATTAGGCATTTGTCACTCTTAAGTCCCACCGAGGAGTTGATCCACGATATGTAAACAGCTCTATTTCTCTCTTTCTCCTCCCAGACCCAAGAGTTCCAACAATGCCTCCCAAAATGGCGACGGCATTTTTAACTGCGTCATTCCAAAACTCTTAGCTTTCCAGCTTCGTCTTGAAACATTGCTTTGGTTCGAAAGTTTATCTCCACACAGCCTTAAATCCACAGCTTAAGTCCTTTTCTGACTCATTAGGGGAGGGGATTCTTGTTTAATCACATAAAAAAAGGAAAGGCAGGTTTTTCCCCCCTCCCCCCTCAGTCATTTGTCGTACCGTATCTTGACGTATCTTCTCATATTTTATTCTTGTCTTGTTATCAGAAATCTCTTCTGTCAGCAGTCTTTACTCCCCCTTTTTCCTTGAAGTATGTGCAATTTATCTCGTCCAAATTGTTTCTTTTGAAGATTCTTGCAACTAGTGGCGCCATAGGATTTCTTACCATCCTGCACCTTAACATCCAGGGCAGGTTACAACACAGAATAATGCAATATTACAATCAAGCAAAGCAATTTACATCACAGTATAAAAATATCCCAATCAGTAAAGACAACTTACATTAGAAAAAAATGTGTCAGGGAGTCAAAGGTCAGGATAAAGAAGTGTACATTCCATGAACTACGAAAGCTGTACAATGAAGATGCCCACCTGTGAGGTGTGATGTGATGATCCCTGATACTATAAAATAGCATGATGAGCTGCATCGCAGTATGTGTCCAATGAGATTTGGCTATTTCTTGATGTCATTAAGGGTTAAAGAAGCCCTTTCAGAATAAAGGCAGAGCTTCCTTTACAAAAAGAATCACCTAGTCAACTAGGGATGACAAAATGAACACATTTGCAGCCTCTTTGCCCTGATCTAAAAAATGTTTGAAACAGGCTGCCTGTTAACAAAACAGGTCCTTCTCCCTTTGCTTCACATCTTGCCCAGGGTCTGACAGCAGAGCTGATCTGCTCCAATAAGAGTTCCTTGTTCTATATTTGCCATATCAAATCATGTTTTCCTAACTGTAATCTCTTGCTTAGCTGTGCCTGTCCACTACCATAAAACTTGATACACAAACAATGGGTTTGAATTCAACATCATAAATACTAATTGCATTATGGCAAGCAATTTAGGGGTACTCTCATTTTTACTCAAGAAAACCACCATTTTATGGTTCAAATTGGGGAAAATAAATGCAGTAAATGGGTAAAAAGCACTGCCTTTAGCTCAGCATCCCCCCACCCAAAGAGGGTGGGAGACTGTGGTCCCTCAGTGGCTCAGCGTTAAGAAGAAGCTACCTTCATCCAAACAGCAGCAGCTGTACCTGTATTAGTGCCAAGCTGTGCGGGGGGGGGGGACTTTGTGTCCATGGGGGCGGGGAGAGAGAGAGGAGAGACAGCATGTCACCCTCTTAAGTCAAGCGTGCACAGGCACCGCCACGCATCCCTCACGCCCTCTCAGAACCTCTGCTCAACATCTCCTGAGAGGCCGCCAAGCCTCCAGGCTGCTTCCATTCAGCCTTAGGCACACTCCCAGCTAGGGAAAAGCTGTGGGGGTGTGGGGTGTGGAGAGGACGCCACTGGCAGTGTCCCATCAGTCACTCCACTCGGAGCTAATGAGGAGAGGGTGGTGGGGACGGTGCGCCTGTTCCTCTCGGTTCAAGTGCGCCCCTGCGCCCCTCTCCCAAAGCCCAGCTAGAATCCTCAACTAAATACAGTGTGCTGGGGTGGGGGTGGGGGAAGGAACCCACCCACAAAGAGGATACTTCGCGCTCTTTCTGCAGGGCACCTAAACTATCCAAAACGCCGCTGCTGCTGCTCCAAATGTTTAGGGCTACGCGTACCCCTGTGTCTCCCCAGAAAAAAGTACTGACAGCAAGGATAGAAAACCTGGAAAATCCAAATGTTGTTGGACTCCAGTTCCCATCAGCCCCAGTCAGTGTAGCCAATAGTCAGAGATGATGAGTGTTAGAATCCAGAAACATCTGAAGGGAACTCCTGCATTACATGAACATTTCCAAATAACTGATTAGAGACAGAAAAGGTTTCCCCATGGAAATCTAGTGTACATGATGAAACCTTTATTTTTTTTACTGTATTGCAGATCAGCTCTGCCAGGGATGAAAAAACCTGTCTAAAGGATTCCTAGCACACTGGCAGTGGTGGAGCTTCATGCTCTGGCATGGGGGGGGGGGGGAGAGCAGACAGGGGAGGGGCTGGCATTCATCCCAGGGACATGGAGCACTGCCCGCAGGGGCGTGGCATGTATCCTTGGGGCATGGCACGCATCCTGGGGGCATGGCACACCGCCTGCAAGGGTGTGATGCATGTCCTGAGGGCGTGGCACCCAGCGTGGGCCAGCCATGATGGCACCCCACTGAGATCATGCTGCTGGGGGCAGTGCACCTCCCTCACACCCCTCTTCCTCCGCCACTGCATACTGGGTCTGTTTTGAAAACAAAACAGACCCAGGAAATTTGGATCTCCAGTATTAAGGGACAATTTCAGGAGTATCCTCATTGGAAGCCCTGGGATAGTTTGGTCCAGCAAGAACCTCCAAATCCAGCTACACGTTTCTCTTAAATCACTGCCAACTTTAAGATGTGCATATTTGCTGCCCCAAGTGATTTTGCTGGTTTCATTGAAAATCTTTCCTTTCTTTCTGTATTCCTGAAGCATTTCAGTTCAACAGGAGCCTTCACATCCACCTTGAAATTTTGCATGACTGCTGTAATGCAATCTATGTGGGGCTGCCTTCAAAGTTAAAAAATGTGGCTGGTTCAAAATATGGCCACCCAAGTTCTGATGGGGAACTGACACAATTATTGTAGCAGCTGTAGTGGTTGTTAGTGCATTTTGAAACCCAATTTAAAGCACCAGCTTTATCTTTAACCTTATTTCTTTGTTTTGGATAATTATTTGTTCTCATTCCAACCTATGTTAGATTAGTTGGTCACTTAATTGGGGAGAAGAAGGATTTTTGTTTGTTTGTTGTTAAAAGCATGATTGGCTTGGTGCATAGCTGTCAACTTTCAGATTTGAAAATAAGGGATCAGCAGCCTCACCTGTCCCGGGGACAGTCTACAGAATATCTAACAATCTGGGATAGCAGCAGAAGCAGCGGGAAACGGCGCTGGAATAAGGGAATTTCCCGCAAAAAAAGGGAAGATTGACAGCTATGGCTTGGTGGCTGTTTTCTTTTCTGCTTGCTTAAAACTGTTGAATCAAGAGGCTTCCGGTCCTACCTACCTTAATGGAGGCAGCCCCCACAAAAGCGGGGGATCACCGACAAACGAAAAACAAGGATGACAGAGGGGAATGGGCTTCATTCGCAGTTCGTCTCGGTACCTGGCTCTCACTCTGGCATGGAATGTGGGAGGCAGGGAGGCACTGAGTGCAAAAGCACTTCACCTGGCACCTCCTACGCTGCCATTAAGAAGCACAGGTTCTCTGTTTATTTGGATCTTTAATTGGCTTTAAAGTACTGGTGCATGATGGAAAAGGGCTGTAACAACATACTACCGAATATACCAGCTACATTGATCAAAAGTTTGAATTGAGATAAGATTTTCTTATCTTATCGTGAGAGTCAGTTGGGGAGACAGAAGCTCAAGGTTTGTTTATTCTAAGCTTTCATATATTTATGATTCGACAACTCTCTCCAGAATATAATAAAAAGATTTTTGCAAGTGAGGAAGGGACGTTGGAGTAATATTGATATTAACAAGCAAAAATGAAAACTCTGAAATTAAGAAAGGAGGGAAAGGGGAAGCTTAAGTATGACTGTGTTGGAAAGACAGAGTAATTCCCCTCACCTCTGTTTAAAAACAACAGACAAGGAAAAAGAGATTGAGATTTGTGTGTGCTACTGACAGAATGTAATTTAAGATAAAGTTTAATTGGGCCATAAATCTCTCACTGGAAGGAAAAGAATTTGGGGCTGTGATAAGAACACTGCAAAGATTATGGGAGCTGTAAAGGAGTATTAAATCTTCTGAGTGTTTGAAAACTACCCACCTTATCCTAGGCTGAGGGCAAAATGGAGAAAACCTGCAACATGTTTTACTAGTGAGACGGAATGTTTTCTAGCCTGTTCCAAGACATTGAAACAAGGGACGGAGAGATAAGACCTTGAGAAACTTTGAGATTCAGTTCTGCCCCAAGCCACGATGGGAGAAAACAACAGCTAGGAAGCAAAAGAGACAACACCATATATGGCCAGAAGGAATCTCCATGGACATAACAGTTTTCAGATGCAGGGCAGAATAAAGATAATAGTTCCTCACTTGAAGCTTTATAAATTTATATATTGTAACATCACAAATGGAAATCATTAATTATGTAGCTGTTGACTAAGGGATTGTTATTATAACTCAAAAGTAGCTGACAATAATTAAGATTATGGAATGCAGTGATATAAGATCAGAAATGCATCTAGTCCACCATACAGGGAGCCACTTTAAATAAAATGTATAAATTGGAAGTTAATTGGCATTTTGATAATTGTATAATTTGGGAATTAATTGTTATTGTTATAATTTGGCTATTATTGGGGGTATATTAGAAAACACACACACACACACACACACACACACACACACACACTGTTGAAACAAGAGGGCCTGTGGGCAATATGATTTCACTGATTGACAGGCTTGTGCCATTGGCAGGAAGTGTGAGCAGGAATTCAGAAGAACCTGGTGAGAACCCTGAGGCACCTGCTTGGCAAAGAGATAGTTTCCTAACCTATTGGTGGCTGGCTCAAGGGGAATTGATGACTTAATGGCTCCAGTACAAGGAACCAGGGTAGTCTGGCACAATAAGAAGGCAATGGGATTCATTCCCTATAGTCCTCTTCAGCAAGGCTGCATGCACTTAGTGTTACTTGAAAGCACTCATTGCTTGTTGCAAAGCCTTGCAATTAATAAGGAGACCCCCTAACCTCTGCCATATGCCTAATATCTGAATTCCAATGTCAAGGCAAAGGGGTTGACAAACTCATACGTTTTATTAGTACACTGAATGTGTATTGATTATTGCTAGTTTTATTAATGTTCTTGGTTTATTGGTTTTTGTATTCTATTTTATTATTGTTGGGAAATATATAAAATTTATGCTTGTGTAAGCCACTTTGAGGGAGTTTGATTCATAAAGGTGGGTTGTAAATATTTTTAGATTATACTGATCAAGGCCATTTATCAGTAATAGAAACAGCACTGTTTATTTTCAGAAAACACCCAGTTAGAAAGGCATGGCAATGTTGACTTGATAAGGTCCTTAAGATTTCTCTTAAGAATATGAAGATGTAAAAGGAGCCTATCTGGATCAGGCCAATGAACCAACTAGTCCAGCATTCTGGTCCCATGATAGCCAGCAAGATGCCTTTGGGAAGCCCATGAACAGGGCATGAGCATAACGACAGTGTTTCCATTTCTGATTCTCAGCAACGCTGCCCCCAACAGTGTAGGGAGAACATTGCTGTGGCGACTAGTAGTCATTGATACCCTGATCCTCCATGATTTTTAAAAGCCATCCAAGTTGGTGGCCATAACTACTTCTCAAGGGAGCGAATGCCATAGCTATGTGTGGTGTGATGAAATCTTTCCTTTCATCTGTCCCAAATCTCCCACTGTTCAGCTTCGGATGGTGCTTCTGCGATTCTGACCACATCAGCATGATGTGATGTATTTTGACAGGAATAAACAAAAAGAATAATGGGCCAAGCCATGTAATTAATCTTGACTTTAATAAAATATTTTGATACTACATCTCTCAGGAGACAGCCTAGCAGTATAATTTATATTGATGGGGATGGATGCAAAGCTGCCAGAAAGGGCCTAAATTACAGTATGAAAAAGGATAACTGACAGGGGATTGACATGGAGGAAGTATTCAGCATTTTGCTATAGGCCTTTGATTCTACATAACTGTGGCAGTAGACTTTTGTGAGGGATATACCATGACAGGTTCACATGAGATTCATGTGACGGATCATGTCTAGAAACTAGACACTGGCACAGAGATTGCCCGTGTGGCACCCACAGGAGTCAGAGTACCTATGAGCATCTCCTGTGGAACCCAGGAAAGGTTTCAGTAAATATCCTCTCAAATATCTACAGTTCACAAGAGACTCTTTGCTCTTCCTGCTCAGTCACCTGTTTTGCACTGGCTCAGCTTCTACAATGAACATGCCCCCTAAAAGATGCTCACATTTAATTGGATGCTAGGAACAGATGCTTGCCCCCTTCTGTTCTGGAAAGAGCAGAGGTGCAAATAGCTTCTCAGGGAACAAACATGGTGGTGCCTGATGCTGGTGTCTCCTCCCTTATTTTCTTATTTTCTTTTTTAACTTAGAGTTTTTTAAAATTACATATTAATAAACTCATAAGCACAACTATGAATTAAATTCCAGTCT
This sequence comes from Podarcis gaigeae, assembly GCF_964106915.1. Lineage (NCBI taxonomy): Eukaryota > Metazoa > Chordata > Lepidosauria > Squamata > Lacertidae > Podarcis > Podarcis gaigeae. The sequence continues at coordinate 5,449,428 of NC_139691.1, forward strand.
TACTTGTAAATGCACAGGAGGGGGGGGGGTAAAAGAAAACCTATACAATAATTAAGAAATATACAGACAGCAATATGGAAAGCCAACAAAGATAATGTATAGAATTTAAGCTAAGGGCCAAAGCTGTTTAGGTATAATACCTGTCCATAATGGGTGATGAAGCTCTGAGGGAAGAGTACTCCCTTTTGTCACAAAACAAATTCAGCAACAGAGACCAAGTAACTGAGAATGATGTTTTAGATTTAATCCCTAGCTGTCTGTTACACTCTGTAACTTTTTCTACAACTGCTAACTGCCATACCCATTTTCACCAGCCTTTTAAGGTGCAGTGGGAATGGCATGTCCAATGCTGGGTGTATTCCAACTTAGTTGCTGTTACTAGGTGGGTAATTAAGTCTCTATATAACAACAGAGGACAAGATGGTTGGACAGTGTTCTCGAAGCGGCCAACATGAGTTTGGCCAAACTGCGGGAGGCAGTAGAAGACAGGAGTGCCTGGCTTGCTCTGGTCCATGGGGTCACAAAGAGTCGGACACAACTAAATGACTAAACAACAACAACAATTACACATTTTGCAGGATTTCTGGAAAGAGTGATAGCAATGCTAAACCTGGGTCTGGAGGGATAATTTGTTGCCCCTACCATTTTGTGGTTCTGTCTCTTCTTCTGATGTCTTGGATGTGACAGCTATTTTATGTTATGACAGAGCCCCATGGCAGATGTTTTGTGATTGGCGCCCACCTCACTTTCTCAAAATCCTAGTATATCTGGGTGAATGCTAGGTTAGAATCCTTACTGACATCTACTTTTCTATGTTGGAGTATGAAGGAATTTGGGTGGTGGGGAGGGTATACAAGCTTCCGCCTACTGTCTAAAGCAATATATTCCAGACACAGGTATACTATCTCACTGATAACTTGCTGAGGCTGTGGTATTAGACAGCAGTCAGTCACGAACCGGAAGCCTGGAATCAAGCCTGGGAACCAGAACACAGGAAAAAATGTTAAGGACCACCTGATTCCATATTCTCCACCATTTTAATGATGCGGCACATTTGACACTATTAGCAACTGGGGAAAAAAAAACCTCTTGCTACTCAGAGCTTTGTCAAAATTTGAAAGCAGCAAATCTCAATTGTGGGATGCAGGTTGGGGCCTCACACGTGCAGAATCACTGGTTGTCAAGAATGTGATCCAGCCCATAGCTGAAATGATTTCCTACCAATGTTGGTTAGATAAATAAATATGGAGTTATAGTAAAATCACCTGGGTTTTATTGTGTATTTCTCTTTAAAATTTATCCAAGTCTGTATTTCACTGGTGTCAATGTAATGGTGCTAATAGCAATATAAACTAAATGAATAGACAAGGAATTGGCTAATAGCAATGCAAACAAAAGAGGAAAGAATGAACTGACATAATAAAATGTCAGCCAAACTACCAGTAAAATAAAAGCATTGATGTCTGGCAAATTCTTGAGAGATGATTTCTTGTTCCACCAGGCTGTTTTAAAGTGATGTGTGAATGAATTAACTTATCTAAATGTTATAGGGGATGAAAATGGAATCTTTTCTTTTAAAAGAAGCCTATAATGTTTAAAAGAGAGATGGGGATCCTGTGAACCTCCAGACGCTGTTGGAATCCATCAGAAATTTCTTCCCAATGTTTAGTTGGAATCTCCTTTCTTGTCATTTGAATCCATTAGTTCAGGTCATAGCAGCAAAAGTAGCAAAAGACAAGCTTGCTCTCCCTTCCATGTCAGATCCCTTCAGATGTTTAAAGATGACTACCGTGCCACCTTTCATTCTCTTCTTCTCAAGACTAAACATGCTCAGCTCCCCCAGCCAATTCTAGCTAGCCTCATATTGGAAGCTTTAAAAGAGGACACAGACAAGAATTGGGAAAGCTGAATGATGCTGTTAAGGTTTTTTAAAATTTACATGGAAAAACACAAAGCACTCTTGGATTGCCATGCATCCGGATTTACCCAAACACAACCTCTTTTTCAGGGATGAAATCACTGTGGGCGGATTTTTAAAATTTTGTAAAATGTCTGGGTTTGGAGGGGGGTGTTGCGTGTGAGAGAACTGGCCAAATCGCAGCGCGGTTACAAAAGGAAGCGGTGGCTGCAGCGCTGCTGTTTCTGGCAGCCGTGTGTGCTTATACACACACATCTGTCCGTTCGTCTGTCACCAAGGGAGGCAGGCGAGGCCAAGGCCTGAGGGAGCCGGTGCATCCCTGAAACATATGTTTATATTAAATTTTGGAAGAAAGTGCTGGATTGTATAAATATGACTGTTCAGGAAAGAAAAACCTAATAATTTCAACAGAGAATATTCTTCTGAGCTAAATACCTACTATATGGAAGTTAACAACTGGACAACAAAAATGGTCTTTACGTGCTCTAATCGTAGCCAAGAGGCTGATATTGATGAACTGGAAGAATAAAGACATAATCTCCTTTATCAGTGGATTGTCACCAAGGGCCACATCAAGCAAGGCATCTGAGGAGCCTCCCTCACATCCTCCCTCTTCCTCTTCCTCCTTCCCTCAATGGTCTCTGGACCCGGGCCCGGCCCCTCACAGTGTGATAAGGTGTTTGAGAGTGCAGCCCATGGAAGGTGCATCATAGTCAGTTGCCATTTATGGAGTCACATGTAAGCCTTGTCTATCATTGGCTGGGTCATGTAAGTTGGGTTTGAGGTCATAATTGGTGTGTGTGTGGTGGGCAACTCCTAGGAATGGAGGAAGCTGCCTGAAACCTAGTCACACTATGGATAAATCTACCTCAGTGTTGACTACATTGACTGGCAGAAGCTTTCAAGTGTTTCACAGAGACTGTTGGTGGTACTGCCCTCTTTCACTCACCCCAGGCATTGGCAATATGGCTGTATTTCTAATGGGTGAAGATAAGCCATCTGGAGAGCCTTGATTGGACCTCTTAGTGCCTCTCTGAATTTCCTTTCATTCTTTCACTCTTTCCCCTCCATTTCATATTTGTTTGTACCTCTGATGCCTACTCCTGATAGAAAGGTTTCCTCTTCCATCTCTCTGCCTGTAAGGGGTTTCTGTCATTTCTCTTCTCTCATTTTGCTCTTCCCCACTGTCTCCACCTTCCTTATCCTTCCACTTCTTTCCCACCTTCACACCCTCTTGTTCTCCATCCTAGCCCCTTCCATTTTCCTCTTCCACTCCAGACCCCTGCTCTGCTCCCTTTCAATCAGTTGAGAGGGACTGCACCTAGTTCCTGTCTCCCATTGGCTTGGAAGAGGGAGAGGGATTTGTGCAAATTTCCTAGTTAAAATCCACAGGGTGGAATTCAACAGTACATTACCCTGTGTAGACCAACCATTAACTACTTACCTTCTCCAGAGCACAAAGTGCTTTTAAAAGGACTTTCCTTTAGAAAAAGAGTTATTGACCCTTACCGTATTTGGCTATGATTCTGCACTGGCCCCCCAAAATTGGGACATTTCTAGTGACAAATCCTTCTCAAATTTTCCCTGAATGAAATTCTTGGCACCAAAATTTTGAATCCATTTTGGCTGCTCTTATTAAACAGAGAACTCATAGCAGCACAGAGGGCATGCTTCTTTAACACACTAAATCCACTTGTCACCCTTCTGCTATGGTCTGAGGAAGCAAATCTGAAAGCTCAGACATCTATTGTTGGCAAGAAAAGTCTCTTGACATTTTCACTGTGGAACAAGTCCCTTGCTCTTCAGGCACCACTTAAAATCAGCACATTTCTAAGTAGCTCTTCATTGGTCTTTTTACTGTTTCCAACAGAGAATGCATGAATTCAAGAATCATATTCAATTATGGATAAGGATACTTAAGTGTTTGGGCTTGACATCTGAATTGACAGACCATGATTTGTGTGATCAGCCAGTGATCCAGAACCAGAAACCATGATTTGCACTAATTATGGTTTGGGGTCTGAATTGTCTGAGGGTACTAAAAGAGCTTGCAGAGTCAATTTCAGAGCCTCTGTCTATAATCGAGAACTCTTGGAGAACAAGTTAGGCCCCTGAAGACTGAAAGTGGGCAAATGTTGTCCACATCTTCAGAAGGATGGGGGTTGGGGTGGGGAGAAGACCCAGATAACTACCGACCATTGAGCTTGACATCAGTACCAGAAAAGAACCTATAATAGATAATTTAGTTGGTCTGTGGGTACTTAGAAAAGGATGCTGTGATGACAAAGACTCAGCATGGGTTTCTCAAAAGCAAGTAATGCCAGACAAATAAATTTTTTTTTGATAGAGTTACAAGCTTGCTGGATCCAGGGGATGCTGTGGACATAGTGCATATTGATTTTAGCAAGGCTTTTGACAAAGACCCCCATGATATTCTTGCAGAGAAGCGGGTTAAATGTGGACTGGGCAAGGTAACTGTTAGGTGGATTTGTAGCTGGTTAATTGACCAAAAAAGAAAAAAAGAAAAGAAAAAAAAGTAGAGACATCACCTTGCCAACAAAGGTCCGTATAGTTAAAGCTATGGTTTTCCCAGTACTGATGTATGGAAGTGAGAGCTGATTGCCTAAATATTGATGCTTTTGAATTATGGTGCTGGAGGAGACTCTTGAGAGTCCCATGGACTGAAAGAAGATCAAACCTATCCATTCTGAAGGAAATCAGCCCTGAGTGTTGACTGGAAGGACAGATCCTGAAGCTGAGGCTCCAATACTTTGGCCACCTCGTGAGAAGAGAAGACCCCCTAGAAAAGACCCTGATGTTGGGAAAGATGGAGGGCACAAGGAGAAGGGGACGACAGAGGACGAGATGGTTGGATACTGTTCTTGAAGCTACCAGCATGAGTTTGACCAAACTGCGGGAGGCAGTGGAAGACAGGAGTGCCTGGCCTGCTCTGGTCCATGGGGTAACGAAGAGTCGGACACGACTAAATGACTGAACAACAACAAGAACAAAAATTGACCAAACCTAAAGAATATTCATTAATGGTTCCTCATCATCCGGGGGGAAAGTGACAAGTGGGGTGTTGCAGGGTTCTTTTCTGAGCCTCATTCAGTTTTTAGATAACATCAGACTGGTAGGGTCTGCTAATGCTGTTGAAGGCAGAATTGGGATTCAAGATGACCAAAACTGATTTGAGAACTGGATCAAAACAAAGTAAATGAATTTCAACAGGGACAAATGTAACGTTCTACACTTAAGTAGAAATAGCCAGCTGTACAAATATGAAATGGGGGATCTTCACGTGTTAGTAGACCACAAGCATAACATAAGTCAACAGTGTGTTGCAGAAGCAAAAAAAAGCTAATGGTATTCCAGGCTACATCAACAGAAGTATAGTGTCCTGATCAAGGGAAGTAATATTCCCACCCCATTCTGCCTTGGTCAGACCACACCAGGTGTACTGTGTCCAGTTCTGGAGGTCACAATTTAAGAAGGATATTGACAAGCTGGAACGTGTGCAGAAGAGGGTGACCATGATGATAAAGGGTTTGAAAACCAAGCCTTATGAGGTATAGTTAAGGGAGCTGGGTATGTTTAGCCTGCTAAACAGGAAATTCTGACTAAACATTCTGATGGCAACAGCTATTCTCAAGAAGCCCCAGGATGCTTTTGTAAGATCTGGGGATGTTTGAGTTCCCACAAGACCTTTTGGGAGCACCCCAGACCTGGCAAGAAGAGAGAGCCTTGCTTGGAAAGCAATGCAGAGAGCTTAAAAGCGCCCTTTGTGCTGGGAAAATCCAGTGCAAAAAGAGCTTTAAAGCTTTCTGCCTTGCTTCCTGAGCAAGGACTTTCATTGTGCCAGCTCCGTATTTAACTTGCGGGATTTCAGCCAGCTGGCCTTCAAGCACATGTAGTTGAAACTGTGCAAGTTAAATGCCACAAAAGGCCTGATCATACTACTGTATACCAGACCCTCCAAGTGTCTCCATTTCCCCTGATTTAGAGAAGCTGTTCCAGTTTATGATTTGATCCTGGAATGTCCCACTTTTCCTTCGGATGTCCCTCTTTTCATCAAAAAAATGTTGGAGGGCATGGAGTTATACAACTCCCAAGCAATCCTGTATAGGGAAGGTTTTTTAAAAATGTTTAATTATTTGTTATGTTTTCATATATGTTGGAAGCTGCCCAGAGTGTCTGGGGCAGCCCAGTAAGATGTGTGGAGTATAAATAGTAAAATTATCATTATGGAATGGGACATCCCTATTTTCATCAGAGGATGTTGGGGGGTATGCTGTGTATACTATAAAGTGTGTGGTGATGGATACTGTCTGTTTTGATGGGGAAGGGTGCCAGCCCACTCTCTAATAAGAGAAAGATGTCTCTGAGCAGAAGCCTAGCATCTTTCTCAGAGACGCACCACCCAGTGGCATCTGCCCTGTCACTCAGCAAATGGAGCTGCTGCACCATGTAGAAGGAAAAGCTGGAATGTGTACAAAGGGCTCTGGGTAGGAGCAGGAGAAAATCCAATATTGTAGAATTCATATCAGAAAAAAATTCATCTTGTTTTCTCTCTGCCTTGCATTGCCGGTAGATCTGAGAGCAGCTGTATTGATAGAACCTGGTGATGGTTTGTTGTCAAGCCTTGTAGCATGATATTAAATTTTCAGCTTTATTGCTAAAGTCAGCAGTTCCTCAAGCTGGTAAGGAGGGAGACAGAATGAAGCAGGAGAGAGACAGAGAAGCGGGCGTTTCATGGTTGGGATGGACATTGCTCAATGTGTCAGATGTTCATTGAGGATGAAAGACCAGAAATAGTCTGGCAACATTAAACAAGAGCTGAATAACAAACAAAGAAAGAAAGAAACAAAGCCTCTTAGACTTCTGCCTCTCTCCTCCCACCCCCAGTATACTGCATTGCACACCTGGGAGCAGGGATGAGCACGAGTCGATTGCTGCAGAGCATAGGAACCTGCCTGAAATTGCCAGACCATTGGTCCGTCTGGCTCGATTCTGTCTACACAGATTAGGAGGAGCTCTCCAGGATTTCAGGCAAGAGAGTTTGCCCAACTTACCTTTGAAAAAGTAAGTGGTATCTCAAATCAAATGAATGAAACTATTTGGAGGTGCCAAGGATTGAACTTGGGACCTTCTGTATACAAGCTTCTTTTTAAAATACCTGTAGCAAAATTGAGTTTGCAACCTCCCAAGACACTTTTCTTCTTTCTGCATTTCTCTCCCAACAGCCACCTGGCCAGTCTTTTGTGTGGATCAGGTCAAGTTGCCCTTGAACTGTCCTTCTGAGGCAGCACTAGGAAACCGACATGGTTATCTTGTGAGCCAAGTATATTGCATTCTTACATCTGCTAAGAATATTGGATCTCTTCCCCCCTTGAGTGTTCCATGCTGATGACAGTGTAATCATGTAAAGCATTTCCTTGGAGGTCACAGCGAGTGCTCTGATTGGTCGAAATGGAATACAATCCTTATTGCAATTTAGCACTGATATTAAGCAGGTTGATAAAACCACAGCTTTCGCTGGATTGTTTTAAAAAATATTTTTTTTTCCCTTCAAGAAAGCATTCAATCCCTCTAAAATAAATAAATAAATGCAATTTTCCTAGATTGAATCGCAATAATATTTCATTCCTGCTGCCTGCCCTAAAAAAGAAAAAAAAAGAAAAAAATGGATTTTCCTTCCCTCGCTCAGTTGGTGATTTGTTTTGCATTAATGCCTTTCATAACTCATACATTGCACCATTAAAAATTAATGCTCAACGCTGACATAAACAAATGAAATTTGTATTATTAATGTTTTACATAGGTAAGACTTTGTAATAACAGATTCATCACAACAGACTGTTTTAATTAAAAGACTCACTTCTTCCCTAAACTGATTCCAGAGGTAAACTGTGGGTGATAGTGAAAATGACAGATGACTGAAAGGCGATCAGTACATCTGTCACCATTAAAAAATCAACCAAGAAGCTAAAGAGATTCCATTCTATCAAAGGGGTTTGGATTGGTGAAATGTGCAGCACTGGAGACCCTTTCCAGAGCCCCCCCTCCCACTTTCATTAAAAGCAAGGTTTTCTGGATTAGGATGAGTTCAAAAATCCCATTGAAGCAAAGGGGAGATTGAAAGGGGCGGAGTAAATGGAGATTAGTTATGGTGGAGGGAGGGAAGATCTAAAGAACCCTTTTCCATGTGCATGAATGGGACTGGAGAATGGAGCCTTCTCCAAGGTTTATGATCCAAGTCCATCAGCTTGAGAAAAGACAGAGAGGCCAGATGTTTTGAATTGCTTTGTTTACCTTATTGGCTTTTCTTAGCTATTGTGGAAAGGTTTAAATGCATGAAAGAAAATGAAATGAAAAGAATGAATGTCAAGCGTAAGCATCTATAAAGCTAGACATTATGCACCTTTGGAAGTCAGGTTGGGGAAAACTGCACATTCAAATTTGCCTACCACAAAAATCAAATTTACCATGGCAGGTGAAAGCAGCAACCTGTATTTATGCTGCGAAGCTAACTGTGCCAACCACCAGAAATGCTTGACACTTCTTGTTGCAATGAAAAGCCAAAATTTGCCTCGCTGACTTTCAGTGGGGCCAAAGTGGCTTAGACTTGAGCAAGGCTATGCATGGTTAAAAGCATGGCAGCTGCAAAAGACAATCAACGCAGCTGAAGCTGAATGTTTAATTAAATATACAGAATGATATAGACAACTGTTAATGCAGAATGTACAAACTGCCGTTTTGAGTTCATTTGCTGCACTATAAAGAGTGCAGCACAGGTTCAAGTTTGCAAAAATGTTCTCCTAAGAATCACCACATACATATTTTCCTGAGGATGTACAATGTAGATTACAGTTTTGAGTATAAGTGAATGGGTACATGATTATCTTTCAGTAATAATTATTGTTTCTCCCAGGGATTGTGAATGCGACAACCCAGAATTGTATCCTCTTTTTGTTTGTTTTTCCGTGTGTCCATTTAATTTTAATGCAATTGTATTGTTTCTGCTTTATTTCAATGTTACTGATCATTTTTTTTATTAAATACATAAAAAGAAATATAAAAACTATCCTCTGAAGAAATAAGAACCCAACTGGATTTATTTATTTGGACAATTTATTTCTGTACCTCTATTAATGTTGGGAAGCCGAGGGGAGGGGCACTAAGGGCTCATCCACACTTTCACTTGATCTGTAGTTTGGTCGTATTGTGTACTGATTAATTCCCCTGGGTCTGAGAGCTTTTCTTATTGTTCCATTGCTGTGCTTTGTGAAAACCCATTCTACCTGCTGAACTTAAGTTTGGTTAAGAAAAATCTCTATTCGAATTTTCTGTACATCTGATAGGATCCAATTCAGCAGGTAAGATCGGATTTTTGCAAGGCATAGCCTCAGAATGACAAGAAAAGATCTCAGCCTTGGACTGGGTGGGGATTGACTGGTACACAATACAGTGAGAATACAGGTTGAGTGGAAGTGTGGGTGAAGAAGAAGATTTGATATCCCGCTTTATCACTACCCTAAGGAGTCTCAAAGTGGCTCACATTCTCCTTTCCCTTCATCCCCCACAACAAACACTCTGTGAGGTGAGTGGGGCTGAGAGACTTCAGAGAAGTGTGACTAGCCCAAGGTCACCCAGCAGCTGCAGGTGGAGGAGCAGGGAAGCGAACCCGGTTCACCAGATTACGAGTCTACCGCTCTTAACCACAACACCACACTGGCTCTCTGGTGAGCCCTAGTATCCCTTCCCTGGGTTTCCCAGGGGCATCTGGCTGGCTACTATGAATAGTAGATACAGAAATAAGGTGTCCAAATAAATCCAGCAGAGCTCTCTGATAAGCTCTATGGTTATAGAGCAAAGTGACATTAAATTTCAGCCTACATCCAATTCATATAAAGCAGAGGCAGGAAACCTCAGGCTCAAAGACCGGGCAAGACCTTCCAAGTCTATCTGGCCCTTATTACTCCAAACCTCACTCTCATTCACACTCCCTACTGATCCTCATTTGCACCTCCTTGAATTTTTCCACCTGCCTGGAATGTGTCATTCAACTCAGATAATTGCTTCTAGCTTGCCCTGATGGAGGATGGAGAGGGTGCTATGTGAGTGTTTGTAGAAACCAGCCTGCTGCATAAAGGGAGGAAATTTGCATTCATTGCTCTACTTACTTTTAAGTCTGGTCCCACCAGACATGTGGCCCTCAGAAGGTTGCCCAGAAGGGGATTTGTGTTGGAAAATTCCATTCCACCTTTAGTTGCAGACATGGAACTGTTGCATGTCACATGTCTGTTTACATGCCAGCACAGCTTGCTGGGAACTTCTATTGTATGTATAGCTTTTGCTTTACTTCTCTGAGGAGAAGAAAGGGATACAACATGTTTTCTTTGTCCTGATTTATGCTTAATAAATCTTTAGCTGTTAGTATGTTTTCAGAAGCCTCACACCTGTTCTGTTTGTGCAGCATGCTCTGCTGATATAGCGTGCTCAGGTATTTGAAGTCTGAGTCGCTGATTTACATCGCACCAGAGTTTGGGGGATCGTCATAGCTGGAAGGGCATGATCCAGCTGGGGGCTAGCCAGCTGGCATCTCGACCCCCGAAGGGTACCGACAATTTGGCCCTCAAGCTGGAAGAGGCTTCCCACCCTTCATATAAAGGAGATAAAATGAACAGCTCTGAAATGGGGAAGGCTGGCCAATTTAGACATCATCTCCATCATTGTGGGAAGCCTTTTTCGTCCAGATCCCAAACAAATAGAAAGCTTTATGGGGAAATAGGCCAAACGCAGATTCTAAGCCCTCAGCTGTACCTTTGCTCAGAACTGTTGAGGGCAAGAGTCTGGATGCTGCTGAGGGTGATGGACACACCAAAGGCAGTTGGCTATGGCACACAGGAGGTCATTGGCAAGTCATACACTTCGTGCTTGAGGCAAGAGATAGAGATTGAAAAACCCAGAGCAAAGTGGATATCATCCAGAGCTGTTGGTATGCCAAGTTTCCCTCTAACCCTCTTTTGACTTTTGTATATCATGGCCTCCATTCAAGCTCCAGATAGGATTGTCAGAAATGATGCCTTCAGAAGCTGTCAATTGTGCAGTGCTGATGCTGTCAAGAGAGTAGCTGACGGGAAGGAAATGAGATGTAGGAAGTGAAGAAATGAGACGCCAACTCCCCACATCATCATCCATTATTTGCAGAGCCTGACCAATGCGGCTTTACACATTTGTAAATTTCATTGCACCAGAGTCTGTGAATTGGCTGCAAAGCCCTTCTGATGCCAGAAAGGCAACCAGGATGGGGGGAGAGAACCAGGTCCCCAGACAAATGGGATCAATAATTTAAGAACTACTCAGCCAAGCAAGATACATTATTGCTGCATAGCCCAAATGCTGATTCCATTGGCATTTACTTTCACAACGGATAAAGCTTGCTGTGATCACTCACTGAATCACCTTTCCAATGCTTATTGCTGTTGTTATTTAGATTTCTAACCTGCCCTACTGTGTAGAACCAAACAGTGCAAATGTCACGGAAGGCCTTCTTAGTAGTGCAAACTACCCAAGGACTACCGTATTTTTTGCTCCATAAGGCGCACCTGACCACAGGGCGCACCTAATTTTTAGAGGGGGAATTCAAGAAAAAAAATATTATTTCAAGGGAGCGCTGAGCAGAGCCTGTATGCATCCCATTTACCATGGCAGGTGAAAGCAGCAACCTGTATTTATGCTGCGAAGCTAACTGTGCCAACCACCAGAAATGCTTGACACTTCTTGTTGCAATGAAAAGCCAAAATTTGCCTCGCTGACTTTCAGTGGGGCCAAAGTGGCTTAGACTTGAGCAAGGCTATGCTACGCTCCCTTTCATGAGTCACGTGGAGTGTGTGTGTGGCTCTTGGGGGCTTTTTGCGTCACTAAGGCAGAAGCTAAAACAGCTAGAGGGAGCGCTGCGCAGCTTCTGGGGTAGCCTGCAAAGCCTCTGCAGGGCAGCGGGGAGCCTTCATCCCGCTGCCCTGCGGAGCCTTTTCGGGCTACCCCAGAGCTGCTCAGGAGCTTGTCGCTGCTGGCGGGGGAATCCCGGGTTCCCCCCCAGCCCCAAAGAGCAGCTCAGGGAGCAGTGGACAGGCTGCTTCATGGGGCTGGACATAAGTGGGAAGAAGGAGAAGCTGGGAGAGAAAGCCCATGCCATGCATCCAAAGGAATCCAACCCCATCCCACTTCTCCCTTATCCCAGGAAAATGCAGCCAGGAGGTCCCTCAAAGTCAGAGTTTCTTCTTCTTCACACTCACTGCCTCTCTCTCCTTTCTGTCTACCACTCTTCTCCTAAACAGCGCTGGATCTCTTTGGACTATCTGACCCACAGTGATCTGGGGCTGTCTAAATTTGAGTGATGCCTGGATTCACACCCACAGCCCCACAAAATGGCCTGGTTTGGTTCAGGACTTGACTGCACAGCCCTAGAAGGCATAAAAGCACGCACGCATGCACACGCGCGCACACAGACACACACACACCTTCAGAGAAATGGTTAGTACAGTGGTACCTCGGGTAAAGAACTTAATTCGTTCTTAACCTGAAGCTCTTCTTAACCTGAAACATCACTTTAGCTAATGGGGCCTCCCATTGCCACTTCATCCTGAAGCAAAGTTCTTAACCCGAGGTACTATTTCTGGGTTAGCGGAGTCTGTAACCTGAAGCGTCTGTAACCCGAGGTACCACTGTACAACAGTCTCCCCTCTGCCCCCACAAGTACAATGGGAAATCAAAATGGTATTATCCACAGTCTGTCACAGGTGTGAAATCTCCCTTTAGTATTTTGGGACTGCCTAAGCATAAAAAGAATTTAGGGACAGGTTATATGAAGGCCAATCTCTAGATAATACGAGGCTGTTGCAAGACTTTAAATTCTCTCAGTCGTATTGTCTTTTTCAAAAGGGACATCAAAGATGTAGATAGCGTTAAAAAAACTGACATTCTTCCTCTTGCCTAGAACTTTTCTCCAATTAGCCTTATATATTATTCCTTCTGCCTTGTTGGATGGCAAGTGCAAACAAGTTGTCTCCCAAAGGAGTTGTAGCTGTAACCTGAATCAGGTGGAGAACATAATTATGTATTGAGGGAGGAAATTCTTGAGAAACACTTTGTCTAGATTAAAAAAAAATTCTGCTCAAAGAATCATCTGATCTTTACTGGACCTCCCCCCTTTTGGGCCCTCTAGAACAGCACTATACACTTAGAGGTGGGGCAGAAATTCACAGCACCAAATTTTTACATTGTAGTTCTCTGAGTAGAGGGGAAACGACATATTAGGAGGAAGTCTGCATAAAATGCATATATTCATGAAAATAACATACAAAAATGCATTATGTTAGGGAAAATGCCTTGCAAAAGTACTATGACAGTCAATATTGATTACAAACACATTTATTAGGAGAAATTCATACTGAAATGTTCACAGATTTTCATTAGGTACATCACAAATTGCTGCAGAAAGGTGAACTTAATACTGGGAAAAAGAGAAACTGACAGATTCATCAATGTATGTTTTAGCTCCAAAGAAACCCAAAGCAAAATAAATTGAAAAGATCAAGACAGTCAGTGTGAGAGACTATTAAGCAAATTATTTGTTTGAAATAATAATAATAATAATAATAATAATAATAATAATAATAATAATAATAATTTTAATTGCAATTTGTAATTAACAATTTCTCTGGAATTTACCTGGATGTTGTCAAGGCTAGTAGCTAGCAACTTAGCACAATGAATTTGTTTTTGATGCCAGTGATGATATTGACCACTTTTCACTGAAAGGTCCCAAAGTGTTTCAGAACAAAACAAAGCAATACAAACATTAATCTAACGAATAAAATAAAGCACTAGACTAATTAGATCTCCCAAGGCCTTGGAAATCATCAGTGATACTGCCATCCCCTTATGATCGCCAACTTTATTGGTCACTTTTGGAAACCAGAGGCAATGTCAGTGGACACCACATATTTAGCACAACTCTCCCAGATGTAGCACCTGCCACAATTGCCCTATGCCACAATTATATCAATTTCACAACGATCTTAGAAACATTTACATCCACCCATTGTTAAGATCACAGAAGGAAAGGTCATCTCTTGCAAATAACTGTTTTTTATTGTAGAGAAGTGTATATCCTTTAGAACGTCCAAATTTCCTAATAAGGCTCTACAAATTCATGTAACAAAACTTAAAGGAGGTGTGGGAAATGATTTATCCTCTAAAGGTCATGAAGTAGAAATGTAAACCACTATTGGTAGCAGTATTCTTATTCTTATTATGTTTATGTGTTAATTTCTATTTGATTCTACTTTCTATTGACTAAGTCCAGTGCTTTTTCTGGCGGGTACGCAGAGGTACGTATACCCCTAAACATTTTGTGTTGCCCTGCCCGACTGACATGGCAGCTGTCTCCGCAGTAGCAGGGTGGACTGGAGCTCCGTCATTCTCCCTGCTGGTGCTCAGGGAGGGGAGTCTGGGGCGGCCGCGGTGGAGGGGCCGGCGCTCCTCCTCTTGCCAGGCTAGAACCAACCAGTGAGCACTTGCCCCTCCTCACTCAAGCCAACCCCACTGTCACCGTTGCCTGGGGCCTTCCCAAGGGCATGTTCAGTGATGTGTAAACAAGCCCATGGAGAGAGATGCTCTATCAAATATCCAGGTCTTAAGTCACTTATGACTTTATATTCTAACAGTAGCTCCTTAAATCTGGCTCTCCAGATGTTGGTGGATGATGACTCCTGTCATCACTGCCTTAAACAGAACCCAATAATGTGTAGCCAGCCAGTGCAGATCACCAAAAATAAGTGTAATATGGCTCCCTATTGAAGCATTTTCTACAACTCTAGCAAAAAAGGGACGCGGGTGGCGCTGTGGTTTAAACCACAGAGCTTAGGACTTGCCAGTCAGAAGGCTGGCGGTTCAAATCCCCGTGACGGGATGAGCTCCCGTTGCTCGATCCCTGCTCCTGCCAACCTAGCAGTTCGAAAGCACGTCAAAGTGCAAGTAGATAAATAGGTACCGCTCCAGCGGAAAGGTAAACGGCGTTTCCATGTGCTGCTCTGGTTCGCCAGAAGCGGCTTAGTCATGCTGGCCACATGACCCAGAAGCTGTACGCTGGCTCCCTCGGCCAGTAAAACAAGATGAGTGCCGCAACCCCAGAGTCGGTCACGACTGGACCTAATGGTCAGGGGTCGTCCCTTTACCTTTGCAACTCTAGCAACGTCACCCAACACTAAACACAGTTATTAGACTGTCTCCAAGTGAAGCCCCACATGATGGGCATTACGGTAGTACAGATGGGAGTTTACTAGAGCACCCAAAGCTACAGCCAGGCAATCTCAGTCTAGAACTGGCTGTAGTTATCAGCCAGACCTGAAATAGGAAGTCAATTCCACAGGCATCTTCTAGGTCTCCAGTGACAATGATGCATCTAATAACTCACACAGCCTACGTAGCTGCTCTTTCAGGGAAGTATATCTCTTTCCAGAACAGGACAGCCAAATCATTCCTGGACATAAGAAACGCCCACTGACAGCTCATCTATGCTTTCAGGAGCATAGCTGTCAACGTTTCCCCTTTTTAAAGGGAAATTCCCTTATTCTGAATAGGATTCCTCGCAAGAAAAGGGAAAAGTTGACAGCTATGGTCAGGAGTCACCTTCAATGTATTAGCCCATTACCACCATCAGATTTCAGTTCAGTGCAGACATGACTACCAAGCCCCAAATATTCTGATGGTTGTGCCCAGTGGGTTCATAAAAATGTTATAGGACATTGGGGACAGACCTGGACCTTGCAGGATCCCTCAACTGATGTTGAAACCCACACCCCTAGGGGGAGAGAGTTTTAGCTGGGCACAGACATAAAATAGTCTGACCCATGCATTAAGTGTGCTTATATGGGAGAAAACACTTGTGGAAAGTATACAGGCAGATTTATGCAGGCCATGCAAACTCACTATTGACTTGCACAAATGTTTCATTACTGAGTTAGCAATTTGGCAAAAAAATGGCATCAGTGCATCCAGTTTGAAAAACAACAACAAATGATTTCCTTTAGGACTGAAGTTGAGCTGCTTTAAGCTTTTTTTCTCTTTGCCCCACTCTGAAGTTATCAGCACTGCTACCTTTCAGTTAGGACTTGAGGGGGAAGCGGTTTGTAGCATGATAGGAGTTGTTCGCAGTGAGCAGCACTGGTATCTTTCAGCGAAGAAAGGCTTGAGAAATGTGGAGTTTAGCTTGATGGGAGTTGCGGTGTTTGTAAAGGGCAGCACTGAAGCAAACAGAAACTGTCTCAGTGATTTGGCAAGCCCCCCGTTGAGTGTTCATTTTCCTAATGTCACATCAATAATTGATCCAGCTCAAAACAAAGAATTATTAACTGCAGAAGCAGCTTCCACCAGCGACGACCAGATCTCTGCCAAGCGACTCCCAAATGGATGTCGTCTTAAGAAGAGAGGAGTGCAGACAGATTCTCCCTCCGTTTCCTTCTGGGGTAGCTCTGTCAATCACCTCTCCTTTCTCCTTCACTCTCCCTTTGCCCCTGGCAACAAGATGTCTATTTGACAGCAGGAAGTGAGGATATGGTACACTGAATAAAAAGAAATATAGACTCCATCTTACAACTAAAATGGCTGAACAGAGTCCCCTCCCTGTTCTGGGGAGGGGGGAAGGGAAAGACACTGACTGAATTATACAGTGCTCTGCATTACACAGGCAGCTGCAATAAAATGTTGCAGTTGGGAGTGCTTCTGTTGCATAAACTAGCGACTGCATTCTATTCACACACACACACACACACACACACACACACAGAGAGAGAGAGAGAGAGAGAGAGAGAGAGAACAATTAAAACAGAAAACAGAAACAGGGAACAACCAAAGAGTCCAGTCTGCAGAACAATCAGGATCAGAGTGCAAAACAAAAGGTGTGAGGAAAAAAATGAGAGGAACACTACAGCTAAGGTAGACTGGTTGTTTGAGCAAGGCTCAGCTGGAAAGGGAATCCTTTACACTCCTGCCTGCCCAGGGGGCTCCAATAACCAGTAGGGTGTGTGGTGCCAAGTCACAGCTAGAAGGTTCTTTCCCTGGAAGGCTGCAGTTTTGTAGCTCAGCACTAAGGGCAGGATTTCTTGACTCTGGATCACCTTCAAAAAAAACCACCAATGCTTTTTTTAGGAATGTAGGCAGCAGCCTTATCAGACCATTGGTCCATCTACCTTGCCATGGAAGATATCTGGAGTCCCACAATATATTGGGGCGGGGCACAAAGTTAGTTACACTTAGTCTAGAAGTGTAACTAATTTGGTGCCCCCCCCCATGTTATTGCACTGCAATTGTTCCTGAACATTGTCCATACTGGCTGGAGCTGATGAGAACTGGAGTCCAACAGAATCTGGAGGGCACCCCATTTGCTACCCCTGTTCTAGAATGACTGGCAGAGGTTCTTCAGGACTTCACACAGGGTGCATTCCCAGCCCTAGCTGCAGATGCTAATGATTGAACCCGGGACATTCTGCATGCGGAACAGATGTTTTTGCCACTGTGCTAAAGCCCTCCAGTGAAGGCATTTCCCACGTTCAACTGTGAGTGCAAAATCATGAGGTAGCCGGATACTCGAGGGTGTATGAGTGAAACTCACGGCAAAAATAAGAAGAACGAAAGCAAAATATTAACGATGTATTGAAACATTGTCACTTAGCTCTGTGCTGGTAAAAAGCAGAGCAGCTGTTTTGGAAGATTAATTCTGAATGCTCACAAGAGCTTTTCTTCAGATGAATGGGAGAATGAGGCATTCTTACCAGGGTTTTTTTCCTTTGGTGGCTTTCTGTTCCATTTTCAAAGAAACAACCAGCTGGTATAAAAGGACTCTCCTACTCCCTTGTTCCACAACAAAATCTTTCTTTCTGATAAACTCTCTAGCTGACTGTTGGGAATCTCCATTTTCAAAAAGTGCCCACTTTTCCAACACCAAATATCCCACGAAGAGCCAAACCCCAATGAAAGCGAAGCATGCACAGTCTCTGGATAGGTACTTATACCTTTCTGAGGAAAAATTTCTTCTGCTTTATTTAAAGGTCTCAGGATTCATTGTGCAGGGGAAAAATTCCCACACTGTCTATGCCTGGAGGTATGGGCAAGAGGTATTTGGAAAGGCAGCAATTAGAGAGCAAAAGGATGTTTTCACAACCCCTCAGGCAGTGCTATTGTACAGGAGGCAGGATGGTGGCTGGTGATTTCAAAATAAAACATGTCACACTGAAAAAAATCCCAGTGATTGATACAAGCAGTGGGAATACCAACAGGCTTTCAAAAAAACAAAATTGCTTTAAGTACTAACATGATTCTGCATGGCACATTTTTTTACACAGTTATCATGTGCATTGTGTGTGTTTCTGCGGGGGGGCGGGCTTGCAAAGCATCAGAGAAACCAATAAATACAAATATGTTTCCTTCTAGTACCAATGTAATTTTCAGTTTGCATATTTATATGTGTTCTTTTATGTTTCTGCATTCACCTGCATAAAAAAAACACCTCTTGTGTATTTAATACGTGTGTGCACCAGATTTGTGTGTACACTGAATTACAAGGTAAATGGGGAGGGGGTCTGTGGAAGATTCTTCTGTTTATGAATTGGATCAAGCCACTAAGAAGGTATTGAAGAGCAAGAGTTCCCTAAACCTTTAAAGCCCTAAATGGCCTTGTCCCAGTATACCTGAAGGAGCGTCTCCACCCCCATGGTTCTGCCCGGATGCTGAGGTCCAGCGCCGAGGGCCTTCTGGCGGTTCCCTCATTGCGAGAAGCAAAGCTACAGGGAACCAGGCAGAGGGCCTTCTCGGTAGTGGCGCCTGCCCTGTGGAATGCCCTCCCATCAGATGTCAAAGAGATAAACAACTACCTGACATTCAGAAGACATCTGAAGGCAGCCCTGTTCAGGGAAGTTTCTAATGTGTGACATCTTAGTGTATTTTTGGTCTTTGTTGGAAGCGGCCCAGAGTAGCTGGGGAAACCCAGCCAGATGGGCAGGGTACAAATAATAAATTATTATTAAACTTACCACTGTAACATTGGCTGCCTAAAAACTCGAAGCATAGCTACCCATCCTGACCCTACCCCACCCCACCCTAAGAAAGCTGACTGGGGAAACACCCAGTGTTCAGGACACGAAGAGATGCAGAAAACTTTCATTTTGACAGACAGCTCTAGATTTAATCCCAGGGTGTTCCAATCACAGTGATTGTGGGGAGGGGTTCATAACTGGATCTTGTTTCCACATATCTCATACCCTCCAACATTTCTCTGATGAAAATAAGGATGTCCCATTCCAAAATGATAATCTTACTATTTATACCCCACACATCTTATTGGGTTGCCCCAGCACTCTAGGCAGCTGCCAACATACAGTGGTACCTTGGTTCTCAAACTTAATCCATTCTGGAAGTCTGTTCCAAAACCAAAGCGTTCCAAAACCAAGGTGCACTTTCTCACAGAAAGTAATGCAAAATGGATTAATCCATTCAAGACTTTTAAAAACAACTCCTAAAACAGCAGTTTAACATGAATTTTACTATCTAACGAGACCACAGATCCATAAAATGAAAGCAATAAACAATGTACTGCAGTCACACAATCAATCAGTAGCTGAAATGTGTTCCACACAGTCACAAAAACAAAAAAGGATCCACAAAAACACAAAATAAACAGCAAAACCAGATAGATCTCAGTGTAACACTCAAAACGGAGCATGTTCGGCTTCCAAAAAAAGTTTGCGGGAATACTTACTTCCGTGTTTGCAGTGTTTGGGTTCCAAGTTGTTTGAGTAACAAGGCGTTTGAGAACCAAGGTACCACTGTATATAAAAACATAATAGAACATTAAACATATTTTTTTTCCAAAACTTCCCTATACAGGATTGCTTTGGCTCAGGGGGTGGATAACCCCATACCCTCCAACATTTCTCCAATGAAAATAGGGACATCCTTAGGAAAAGCGGGACATTCTGGGATCACATGAGAAACTGGGATGGCTTTTCTTACTTAGTGATGTTCCTGGAAAACATGAACACTTGGAGGGTCTAATACCTGCCTTCCTAATGTAATAGTATGCAGAGTTCTCTGTTTTGTACCCCAAAACTGGAGAGGTAGAGGATCACTCCTCACTAACTATAGTTGAGGATTACCTCAGTGAATGTTAGCGAGGAGTGATCTTCTGCCCTTCCAGTCTTGGGGTCTTTGCTGGTGTGTGTGTGTGTGACATTTTACGCACCCCATTTTTCTCTGGGGATTTATAATACTTTCCCACCATCTAGTCAGTGATTTCAATTAGGAAATGATATGGGGGAAAGGGTTACATTAGGGCTGGGGAACCTGTGGCTCTCCAGATGTTGTTGGATTATAGCTCCCATCATCCTTGACCATTTGCCATGCTAGTTGTGACTGATGGCAGTCATAGTCCAGCAAATCCCCAAATTGCTTCCTCCTATGCCAGTCCATAGCCTTGATCCAATCTTCAACCCAGCACTTTTTTAAAAAGACATTGAAAAAAGATGCCAGGATATCCCAATAACATATGGTTGTGTCCTAGTAAAAATATTTGAAGCAGACCCAAAGAAATCAACAAACAAATTAGTCTATTAATTTCAATGGATCGATTCTAAGTCTTATTTAGTTGGCTACAACACACATCTCTTAAGCTTCCTTTAATTCAGACCTTGGGCATATGAGTTCAAAAATCATATATATATATATATATATATATATATATATATATATATATATAGTTAGGATATAGTTCCATTCCACCTTAAAAGGGTATAGGCATGACTGTTGTGTGTCACATGCCTGTTTACTTCCAGCACTTGCTGGGAACTTCCGTTTGTATATAACTTTGGTATTGCTGCTGTTTTGCTGGACACAAAGGGAAGCAGACATGTTTTTTCCTTCATTCCTCCTGCTGAATAAAATGCTGTAATATACTGTTTACACATTGCTCTGTCTGCCTCTTCTGCTGTGAGAAGATTTACACACTCTACTGATAGAGCGGGCACGGGTCTCTAAACATATCTGAGGCTCATGTTGCTGACTGATGCTGTTCCAAGGGAGACCGGTGATAGTCCGGCTGCTGGCCAGTGCCTGCCTGATGCCCCCGTCTCCCCGGCAGTATCCCAACACGGGAAGACACCCGAGGACACCAAAACCTGCATTCCTGTACCCGTGAAAATCTACGAAAGCAAATATATATATATATATATATATTTGCTTTCGTAGATTTTCACGGGTACAGGAATGCAGGTTTTGGTGTCCTCGGGTGTCTTCCCGTGTAAAAGTTGGGGTGTCTAGGCGACGTTTCGACGAGGTCTCACTCGTCATCTTCAAGATGACGAGTGAGACCTCGTCGAAACGTCGCCTAGACACCCCAACTTTTACACGGGAAGACACCCGAGGACACCAAAACCTGCATATATATATATATATATATATTATATTATATTATATTAATTTTTCCCTGCTGCATCTTTTATATTAATCCAAATCTTTTACATCTCCATTCTATCCATCATTATGAGTTCACAAATCTTAACCCTGAACATAACAACAGAGACAAACGTCCTTGGATCAAGGACTGGCAAAGTGAAGTCGTGTGGTGTATGCCTGGCAAACAGGGAAGCAATAAAAAGCAAGTTGAGGAAGCAATAAAAAGCAAGTTGAGGGATTTAGTCTTAGGATATGTTCTGACTGGTACCATTATATGAAAATTATTTGGCTTTGAATTATTGATGTGGTTAAATTATTTACACTATCTTGGAGCCACAGGCCAAACCAGCCACTGGCTTTTTAGAAAATGAGAATGATTACATCGTCCACAGCTGGAGAAGGCCACAGGTATCCAGCCATTAGAACAACACAGCAAGAAAAGTTTGGAGCTAGGGAAGGGCTAGAGAAGGGGAATCTAGTCTCAGCAATCAGCAGAAGGAAAGTACATTTGGGGAGAGAGTGGAGTCTACTGCTCAAAGATGGAAAAGGTTTGCATCATGGCTGAGCAGAAACAGCCTCAAAATTATCCACCCCATTTGTGTTTTGTTTTTAAATATGTTTTTATTAAAACATTTTCCATAAGTAACAAGAGTACATTCAGTGTCTCTATTTTCAAACCTCAGATTCTTTCATACCGGTCCATTACAGTCAATTTGATACATTTTTGTTGTCAGCGCTGTGGGGTTGAGGGGAAAAGAACTGGGGAGATAGAGGGGATGAAATAAAGGAAAAGGGGTGGGTGAGAGAATAAACTTCTATTCTTTACATAGTATATATGAGTGGTGTTTTGTTTTTTGCCAGCTTCGCTTTTGATTTTGCATGTGAGGGTATTGCTGGGTTAAGTTAGTCATATTGATTCATATGTAGGGAGAAGGGGAATGGTCATTGTCTTGTTGGCCTGTGTATTTGATAAAGGAGAGCCACACAGCAACTAGTCCAACATGACTAGTCATTCTGAGGGAGGTCTCCACCCCTGCTGAATATTGCCTTCTGAGAAACTTTAGTGCCCTTAATGCTGGACGCTGTGCTAAAGTTAATTCATACAGATGGACCAAGGAAGCTGTGGGCTAAGGGAGAAGAGTTAGAAAGAGATGCTATTTTCAGAAATGATCAAATATTTTAAACTACATGAAACCTGGATAGCTTGACAACAACAACAACAACAACAACAACAACAACAACAACAACAACAACAACAACAATTTATTATTTATACCCTGCCCATCTAGCTGGATTTCCCCAGACCACAGTTTGAGTTGAGCTTTGTGTTGTTCATACATTGGTAACTTCAGTTGGATCACTGAAATATGCCCTGTGTCAGACTACCCTTTGGGTTGATCTGCAGGTTGCATCTAGGTTGCTTATGGGAGCAAAATACTGTCAGTATCTAAAAACCCTGCTTGCACAATTTGCACTGGCTACCAATCTGCTACTGGCTTAAATTCAAGGTGTTGATACGAACATATAAGGCCCCATACACCTCAGGACCAGGTGAACCAATCTGTTATATGATCTACTGAACTCAACCCTCACCAGTTGGTGAGTGGAAGGTTCAGTCCTGTTCTCTGCAGTGCGGTGGTGGAAGTGGAGGAGAAGACACAGTGTCTTCTTCCCACCCTCCAACTGCATGCTTAATTAGGATTTAAAACTCTATTTAAAGATTAGAGCTGGCCCCCAAATCAATTCAGGGCCTGGATCTGAAGTACCTCCCCCTCAACCTTCTGCCACCTGAGGCTACTGGAGGCGGCCTGCAGAACCCCTGGTGTGCTGACGGTGGGGAGGAAGAAAGGAGTCAAGAGTCGAGCAGGTGGGGGTGTGGAGGAGGCAACGCTGGTGGGCAACAAGAACAGGAAGTGGCAAGTGGCGCCTTCCTGGGCCTCCCCAGATCTGCTGCTCCTCCCAGCTGTCCGCAGCCTACTTCTTGAAGTAGCTGTCTCACCAAACCTCATGGGCCTCCTGGCCCTGATGGTTAGGGAAAGGGCAATAGCTTAGTGGTAGATCATCTAGTTCATGGGTAGGCAAGGCCTGTGGGGGCTGGATCAGGCCCAATCGCCTTCTCAGTCTGGCCCGCAGACAGTCCGGGAATCAGCGTGTTTTTACATGAGTAGAATGTGTCCTTTTATTTAAAAGGCACCTCTGGGTTATTTGTGGGGCATAGGAATTCATTCATCCCCCCCAAAAAAAATATAGTTCCCCCCCCCACAAGGTCTGCTGACCCCTGATCTACTTCAATCTCTGGCACCTCCAGGCCTGGAAAGGCACTGCTAGTGTAGACAACACTGAGCTTGATGGACCAACTGTGTGAATGGGCATAAGGCAGCTTTTTATGTCCCAGTTCCATAACTTGGTGTGTCATTTGCTAATTCAGATATAGATTTCTTCTTTTTCCCTTTTGAAGCATCTAATTCAAAAATTCTGATGCCACTGTTATTTTGAACCACACATCGTCCCAGGGTGAGAAAGAATAATAAAGAGCATTAAAGGTCTGGACAACAGAAAAGTGTTGAATGCAATCTCTCCACCTGGAGCAACAAAGAAAAAGAAAGAGAACAATAATAAAGAAGAAGTTTGTCCCATTTTCCTGTTGATTGGAGATTTCACCGTTTACGGAGCCTACACATCCTTTACCGCCTCCTTCCCTTTCTTGCCTTTATCCCTTCTAAATGTAATATCTTTTTTTACTCTTGACATAGAATAAGGTAAACCTAGTGACAGTGTTTCCATATAAATGAATCTCCTGTCCAACCGTCCCTATGAGAGGGGAGGAGTGATCGGAGCTGTTAAAAGGAAGTCATTTATTTCAAGGCACTTCTGTACTGGAAAGGAATTCTTGCATTTCAGCTGGAAAGGGATACACTCATAAAAAAGGATGTCTGGTGGGAGGAGAGGCTGAATCATTTGAGCAATTTGCAACTTCTGGTTATTCACCAATGTCAGCCTGCCCTTAGCCTGCCTTCTAACAACATCCAGTCCTGGGGGCACTGGAGGAGGAAGGGGGTGCGGTGGGGGCGAGATGCCCCGGGTGTCATCCCTGAGGAGGGGCGACATCACCGCGCCACTGCCCTGGGATGCTTTCCGTGGGCAGCACCCCTCTGGGATGCTCGCCGCTCGCCATGGGCGGTGCCCCCCTGGGAAGCTTGCCCTGCCCCTGGTGCACAGCATGTGTGCCGCTCTGGGTGGCAGAGCAGCTAGCTCCGCCTCTGCCTGGGGGTGGCTCAGCCTGTCAGCTTCCTTCCTTTTAGTTTCAGTGTTGGCCCTTGCAGAGAGGAGGGTGGGGGCAAAACTGTGATTAGTTGGCTCTGCCTGTTATTGACTCTGTTGCCACTTACTGTTGGTTGCCCGCTCTCCTGCCCCACCAGTCCTAAAGTACACCAGCCACCACTGTAGTTAGTGATGCTAACAACATCCACAAGGGATGGAGCTCTTTATATAGGGATGGGGACCACATTCATCCAAGTTCACGCTTACTGAGCTAATGAGCAAACCAAAATGCAGCTTTGAGATTCACGCGTCTCTAAATTTTCTGAAACTTTCCAACAAATTAATATGTAAAAAAAATATGCATATTTTAGGGGCAAAACCACCCTAAATACATGTATCAGTGGAACTATTTTTCACAAAGCAGCCTTAGTCACCCCTGACTGATTACCGTTTTTTAAGGAGATAAACAGGGGGAAGTTTGGTTCTCCTTGATCTCTCACTGCCTTCCAACGCCGTTGATCATAGTATCCTTCTGAGATGACTCAGGAGGTTGGAGGACTGGCATTTCTTGTCATTATCAGAAAGCAGCACCAGGGCCCATCCAATGAAGTTGAACACAATGTTGCAACAATATCCTTCCTTCAGGAAGCATATTGACTACGTATGTAGATGTGGAAGCATTTTCAGTGCTGGGTGCATGAAGGAGACATATCACTTACTTACAACCTCTCGTTATCCACCCCCTTTATTTGCAACTAATATTTCATATTCTGCAAATGCATCTGAAGAAAAGGGGTGGGCAGAAGAAGAAAAAGAAATCAATGTAATTTGCAAATGGGAGGTGTTTCCACCCTGAGCAAAAGCACACACGGGCCACTTCATGTCTATTAATCACACCACTATGGACTACAGGAGAGATTTTGGTAACTGTAAAACATTTCTTCACTTTTTTTACAGTTTTAAGTGGATTCAATCAAATACGCAGGGCCACTGTTCAATTTCCCCCTGCCTTAACATCAGCAGCTATGTACCATAGTTCAAGATGTCAGCAGCCTAGAAATAAGATAACTTGCATTACATGAAAGCAATGCATTTTCCCCTATTGGGGCCCCAGTTGCAGTGCCTCCCACCCCTGGGTCAGTGTCTATATGTTATATATGATTAATTAACTCAGGCAGACAACAATCTGGATTAAAAATGGACACAACTTTATTGATTACTGATGTAGGTGGAATTTTGGCTCAGGCATTGGGTGTATATCCATTCCAGCCTCCTGCTGGAGGACTCAAACTGCTGCAGGGTCATGCAAGGATTATGTCTCCCCAAGGCACTGATATACTGAGTTGGCTGTCCTGAGGCTGCTGTTAGAATCCCTGTGGCCCGTCTGCCCCAGGCTGGCTTCTACTGATTCCATACTGGGTAACCCAATGCTCAAAGACTAGGATTCCACCCTGTGCCTTAACCACCCAAAATTGAGACATTTTGCTATGGGGAAGGCAAAACCTCCAGACCAGCCAATTTGTCTACAGGAAAATTCCTCCCTGCCACCAAATATGGCAACCATTTGCAACCATAGCAATACAGTGGTACCTTGGGTTACATACACTTCAGGTTACATACACTTCAGGTTAAAGACTGCACTAACCCAGAAATAGTACCTCGGGTTAAGAACTTTGCTTCAGAATGAGAACAGAAATCGTGCTCTGGTGGCGCGGCAGCAGCAGGAGGTCCCATTAGCTAAAGTGGTGCTTCAGGTTAGGAACAGTTTCAGGTTAAGAACGGATCTCCGGAACGAATTAAGTACTTAGCCCGAGGTACCACTGTACCTGGGAGGCAAAATAAGGTTAAAAACAGTGAATGAAAGGAATGGAAGATTGCTAAAGCAGCAACCTGAAAAAGAGAAAACATTTTTAAAACACAACGAAATTGACCTGGAAAAATATGAAAGGTTAATGACAAGGGAGGTGGGGAATGGAGGGTTTTGCTTCTCTGACGACTGTGCTGAGGCAGGTCAATGCTGCAGGCTTTTATGCCTCAGCAGCTGTGAGGGCACGCATGCAGCCAATGCCCTCTCAGCCAGCGAGGCACACCCCCCCAGGGAAGCCACTGATTGGCCCATTTGAGATGCAGCGGCTAGCATGAACTTGAGCCAGATGTCCAGGAGGCCAGGGGGGATTCCCCTAATGGCCGCCTGGCCATGTGCACTCTGTTTTCATTGCCTGGGGATGGGAGCTGAGTGATAGAGGCTGCAACAGCCCCCCCCCCCTCTGACCATCACATCATCAATCATGTACTTTAGTTCCAGGGGATGGTCTGCTGAAAGCACAGGAGGTCATTATGCTGCTTGAATCTAAGCACGTCTGGGTGACTAAAGGGGACCCATATGCATGTTGCTTTGTGAGAAAGTTCATCTGGGGCACAGGGGATAACAAACTTTGAGGGCACAAAAAGTGCACATTAAAAAAAAGAAGGTCATTTAAAATTCCCTCCCACCCATCACCACTGCCCTCTGGAGTGCCAAAAAGGCTCCCAGCCATCTGCAACCGCAGCTCCCCATCTTCTGGAATCACAGAAAACACTGGCTGTAAGTAAGCACAGTTGGTAGAGCATGAGGATATCTAAAGTCGTGATTTCGAGCCCCACATTGGGCAAACTATTTCTGCATTGAAGGGTGTTAGACTGTATGACCCTTGTGATCCCTTCCAGTTCTTCGATTCTATGATTCTAAGTCCAACCATTTGTCCATCTAGTTTGGTATTGTTTACAATGACAGCCACTGACTCTCCAGGGTGTCAGGCTGGATTTCTCCTCTTCCTACCTGGAGAGGCCAGGGACAGAACCCGGGACCTTCTGCATGCAAAGCATAGGAGCCATTCCCTAGGGGCTGAGGTCCCTTCATGCCCCTCCCCCCAGTTGATGGGCCTTGCCATTCAAATGGTGTGCATGTGCCATATCATGTGATTGATTATGTAGGGTGGGTCTTACCCGTCCCCCCAATGTTTTATTTAAGTTGGCACCCCTCCTGCTAGGCGAGCAGAACTCTAGTCACAGGGATTTAATGTGGCCCTGTATGGGTGCCCAGACACATAACATTATGCCCCCCCCCCCGCAAAAGACATCTGCCCCAGATGTGCAGAAGAAATAAATAAAAAGGTTATCACATTCTTGTAAAAGAAGTAACGAAAGGGTTAGCAAAGAGATTTAGAACAGATCAGCCAAAGTGGATCACAACACAGTGACAGCCTTAACCCATTCCTTTCTAGCAATCCCCGACTCATCTACAATTATCCAGGCCACCTGCTTCCTTCTTGCTGCAAACTCCTGCCAGTTCTGCATTTCAAAAGCAGCTTTAAAGCACACCAACAGTTATCAGAGTTATTTTAAAACCATCAAACAGTGCACTTATCAAATCATTCACCAGTCCCCACCACTAGAAACATGTACAAAGCATAAATTAACAGCATTTTAAGACCATTGCTGACTTGCAATTAATTCTAACTTTTACTAATTTCAGGAGTTATGAGCGACCAAACACACACACAAACAAACACAGATCCAATGCAACTGTTGGAGAGTTCACTCATCTCCAGTGGATACACTGCATTTCAGTGTCCAGAATGAACCTCAATTCATTAAAATGTCATTACACTAAATGGCTAACAATTGCTGTTATTTTAAAGATGAAAATGCTTTGAAGTTTGAAAGGCATCTGTGTTATGTTTTTGCCAATGTGCAAGGGAACGTGTTCACCAGCAAAGCCCTGCAGAAAGCAGTATTGCTGCAATGGTACATACAAGTTCATATAGTGGTTGCCAATTAGATACCAGGCTAGGTTCATCATGCTACTACTGGTGTCCAAAGCCCCATACAGCATGGGGCCAGGATGGCTCAAAGAGAATCTCACTAATTATGTATTCATCCAGTCACTGCTCTCTGCAGGAGAGGGCCACCTACAGATATCATCTCATCAGGAGCCTCATTCTGTATGATGCAGGAATTGGGCCTTTAGGGTGACAGCACCTATCCATTGGAACTCCTTCTCTCTCTCTCTCTCTCTCTCTCTCTCTCTCTCTCTCTCTCTCCATTATGTTCCCATTATTTATCAGACAGGCACCATCTCTATTGTCGTTTTGGTGCTTATTGAAGAACCTGCATTGGCAACAAGCCTTTTAATTGAAGGGTTTTTAAATCTCAGCACAGGATTTGAGTTTTAATATATAATATTTTTAATGCCGATGTGATTATTGCTGATCACCTAGAAATGTTTCATAAGAAGCCATTCATAAATTAAACAAATAAGATCAGTTTATCATCAATAGACAGATGCATTGGTAGAGGAATTT
The DNA here is from genome assembly GCF_964106915.1 of Podarcis gaigeae. Classification (NCBI taxonomy): domain Eukaryota; kingdom Metazoa; phylum Chordata; class Lepidosauria; order Squamata; family Lacertidae; genus Podarcis; species Podarcis gaigeae. The sequence continues at coordinate 5,478,459 of NC_139691.1, forward strand.
TGTGGATAGAAAATGTCATTTCCACATATTGATACCTCCATTCCCACACCAGGGATCACTGTTAATGGGCCCGGCTACATGTTTCGAAGAAAACCAGATGTTTTTCATCCAATGCCAGTCCTACTCAGAGTATATCCATTGGAAATAATGGACTTAGACACTTTAATTTTAATGGGTCTACTTTGAGTCAAATTTAGTTAGAGAAAACCCTATGGAGAGGCATAATAGCAGACTTCAAAGACTCATACAAATGATGAAGTAGAATTGTTAACCATTGCTTCAGAAGGCAGGACCAGAGCCAACAGGTGGAAATCACAGAGAAACAGCATGGACAGACCTCCTAATGGCAAAACCTGTTCAGAAGGAAAGCAGACTTTCAGCTGGAGACCTGGAGTCATTGCCAGTCAGAATAAACAATGCTCACTGATGGACAAAGAATCAGAAACTGACATAAATAATGTTCTATGTTCCACAATTCTTTTTCTTTCACTTCCATAATATTTGTGCTTCAAGATTGATGCAAAGTAGGAATGTAGGAAACTGCCTTATACTGAATCAGACCATTGGTCTACCTTCCTCAGTATTGCCTGCTCTGGCTGCCAGCAACCTCCCAGAGCTTCAGGTATGGAGCCTGTGTCCCTTAGGAAAGGATCAACCTGGAACTGTCTGCATGCCAGTGTGTTCTCTAATACAGAACTACCACCCTTTCCCAATTGAAACAGCTATCAAACCCCAACTTAGAGGCAATAAGTTCAAGGTTTAAATTATACAGCTCATTCCACCATGCACCAGAGATTAAGAGTGAGGCTACCAGTTGTGATGCCATGACTTTATCTGGCTTGAATCATAGAAGGGTGGTCAAAGGTCATTTGGTTCCTGAAAATGCAGGTAATCTGCTGGTACAGAATCCCTGACAGGTGTGGCTATCCAGCAGCTGCTTAAAAACCTCTAACCAAGCAGAGCTCACTACCTAGTAAAACCATCTGTTCAACTGTTGAACAATTTATTTGTTTGTGTTTTATTACATTTATGCAGCCTTTCATCTGAGGATCCCATGACAATTTATAATATAGAAACACATAAAGGTAAAGGTAAAGGTACCCCTGCCCGTACGGGCCAGTCTTGCCAGACTCTGGGGTTGTGCGCCCATCTCACTCAAGAGGCCAGGGGCCAGCGCTGTCCGAAGACACTTCCGGGTCACGTGGCCAGTGTGACATCGCTGCTCTGGCGAGCCAGAGCTGCACACGGAAACGCCGTTTACCTTCCCACTAGAAAGCGGTCCCTATTTATCTACTTGCACCCGAGGGTGCTTTCGAACTGCTAGGTTGGCAGGTGCTGGGACCGAGCAACGGGAGCGCACCCCGCCGCGGGGATTCGAACCGCCGACCTTTTGATCGGCAAGCCCTAGGCACTGAGGCTTTTACCCACAGCGCCACCCGTTTCCCTATAGAAACACATAAGGTAAAGGTAAAGGTAAAGGTACCCCTGCCCGTACGGGCCAGTCTTGCCAGACTCTGGGGTTGTGCGCCCATCTCACTCAAGAGGCCAGGGGCCAGCGCTGTCCGGAGACACTTCCGGGTCACGTGGCCAGCGTGACATCGCTGCTCTGGCGAGCCAGAGCCGCACACGGAAACGCCGTTTACCTTCCCGCTGGTAAGCGGTCCCTATTTATCTACTTGCACCCGGAGGTGCTTTCGAACTGCTAGGTTGGCAGGCGCTGGGACTGAGCAGCGGGAGCGCACCCCGCCGCAGGGATTCGAACCGCCGACCTTTCGATCGGCAAGTCCTAGGTGCTGAGGCTTTAACCCACAGCGCCACCTGCGTCCCATAGAAACACATAGTAACAGATAAAAACAATACCCGCCCCGTCACCCACCCCCAGTTTAAAAGGCCATAGGTAAAGGTAAAGGATAAAGGGACACATGACAGTTAAGTTCAGCCACGAATGACTCTGGGGTTGCGGCGCTCATCTCACTTTACAGGCCGAGGGAGCTGGCATTTTTCTGCTTCCACCGACAGTTTTTCCGGGTCATGTGGCCAGCATGACTAAGCCACTTCTGGCGAAACCAGAGCAGCGCACGGAAATGCCGTTTACCTTCCCGCCGGAGTGGTACCTATTTATCTACTGCACTTTTTTTGGTGTGCTTTCGAACTGCTAGTTTGGCAGGAACTGGGACTGAACAGCGGGAGCTCACCCCATCACAGGGACTCGAACCACCGACCTTCCGATCAGCAAGCCCAAGCGGCACAGTGGTTTAAACCACAGTGCTACCCGCGTCCCCTTAAAAGGCCATAGAATGTTTAATTACACAAAGGCTTGGAAGAAGAGGCATGTTCTTGCCTGGAGCCTAAAGATATATAACGAAGGTGCCAGGTGAGCCTCCCTGGACCACCAGGAAGTTTTTTCCACAATGTTTAGCCTAATCTCCTTTCTTACAATTTGAATCTATTTGTTTGAGTTCTACCTTCTGGAGCAACAGGAAACAAATGTACTCCATCATCTATGTGACAGTTGCCATTCAAATATTTGAAGATGATTATCATATTGTCTCTTAATTACACACCTAAGTCACCTTCAGTCTTCTCTCATAAGACTTGAACAGTGGCAGACTTTGGGGTTTAAGGTTTCAGCAGCATCTTGTGTGACTCCAAAATTCGGCCCCCTTGCCCCTCACCTTCCATTGCTCGTCACTGTGGCACCCTCTTGACTCGGCACCCAATGTGGGAAAGCTGGTCATGCACACCTAAATCTACTTCTGACTTGAGTTCTAGCTCAAATATTAATCTACTGTGGACGTGTGGACACACACACACTGATGCCCTGAAAATGTACCGTAAATCAATCTTCCCTCAACATGGTGCTCTCCTAATGTTTTGAACTACTACTCTCACTAGTCCCAGCCAGCATGGCAAATGGTTTAGGGATGCTGAGAGTTATGAATGGCAAGAAAGCCAGAACCACCTGGCCCAGCCCATGTGACATCCTTCATCCCACCCATGTGTCCTTATAGGCCCAACCTACAGGACCTCCTGTCAGGCTGCCAAAAAAACCCTTCCATCTGTTGTCTGATGCTGTGAGCAGAACCAGGCACAGTGCTTGCAGTAATTAACTTTATTGCTCAGTAACCAAGGAGTCAGAGCATGGCACATCCATCAGATAAGCACGTCAGTTGCAGAAGTTAAAGTTCCTGTCCCTTTCATCCTCTTATTTATACCACCCTCCTCACTGTGACTCTACTTTTCTTAATTGTTCCAGCCTTTTCTCGACTCTTGGTTCCTGTGCTGAGAGGGAGGGAGGGGAAGGAGCCAAATCAGGACTGTATTGCAGAGCAGGAGACACAGTCACTGCTCTGTCAGCATCTGTGCCTACCTTAAGCCTCTCCCCTTCACCCTCACTCTCTGCTGATGATTCCTCCCTGTCCCACCAAAGTCCCCACAGGTTCCTCCTGGACCACTGGTTGCCACCACTCTTCCTCATCCAGCCAGTCCCTGACACCTCACTGACCACAGATCATCCTATTAGGTCTACAAGCTGCCAGTCACCACCATTCATAATGAAAGCCTGGAATTCACTCCCATGAGAATTACAGATGACCACCAACTTGGATGGCTTTAAAAGAGAGATCAACAGACTCATAAGGCCAGGAATGACTATTAGCCTTTATGGGAATGTCCTGTCCCCAGCGCCTAAGGCAGTATGCAATTGGTAATCATAAGTGGGGCTGTTGGATTTATATCCTGCTTCTGGGCTTTCCATAATGATATCCTGTTGGCTAGTGTGAGAACATGATTCTGGAGTACATGGACCACATGTAGGGCTTTTACATTCTTAATGATGCACATTCAAAAATGTGGTTTGCAGATTTCCTCCCCCATCCCCAGAAATGAGTAAGTGACGGGTAAGCTTGTGCTCTACCACACTGTCAGTCTTATAGACAAAAGGTGTTGTCGGGTCACTCTTATTTAGGAATATTTTAAAATTAAAAGAAGGATTAATAAATCATAAGAGCTGAATGATTTATAGAGAAATCAATTATGTTGCAAATTTTCAACCGACACAGTCTTTGACGTCTTGCAATTTTGCATTTTGGAGGTGTTTCTATGAGGCTAGGTCAGGAGTGGGAAGCAGTTTTCATTCTGAGGGATTTCACTTCTGGGCACATTCCAGGAGCCACCAATCCATGGTGGGCCAAAGGCAAATGCCGACAGAGCAACAAATATTAATTTTACCTTTGTACAGTAGGCTAGTTTCTACCCCCACTCTCTGTCTTCAATCCAGGTAAGCAAGAAACACTATCAGAGTTCAAGGACACATTCTGGACAGGGAAAGAAAAACATTCAGTGAAGAGTTTGTGGCCTGGAAAGAGAGAGTGTAGCTGGGGATGGTCTGTGGCCTAAGGAGAGGCCTACAGGGCTGCATTTGCCCCCTGGCTCTAGGGTTCCCCACCCCTGCAATAAAAGTGTTGGCGTTGATCCTTGATCCTTACACACATGAGCATGACAGCAGTTTCTCGCACATGCTACCCCAAAACTGGCAGTTAGAGGCAGAGCACAGAAGCCAAAATGGGACATCTGGGATTGGGATTAGAAACTGGGGCAGTTTCTGTCAATCTGGGATGTCCATTTTAAAGTGGGGCAGCTGTGTGGTATTTCAGCTAAAGTAAGTACAGTGTATGTAACTCGAGTTACATACGCTTCAGGTTACATACGCTTCAGGTTACAGACTCCGCTAACCCAGAAATAGTACCTCGGGTTAAGAACTTTGCTTCAGGATGAGAACAGAAATCGTGCTCCGGAGGCACGGCAGCAGCAGGAGGCCCCATTAGCTAAAGTGGTGCTTCAGGTTAAGAACAGTTTCAGGTTAAGAACGGACCTCCGGAACAAATTAAGTACTTAACCCAAGGTACCACTGTATGGTTGCTTTGAATGTCAACAATAGAGTTTCAGAGAAATTTTGCTTAGGATGGGAGAGTTAAAGTGAAGTAGGACCTTATTTTCTCTTCAGCAATCTGGCAGGTGGGCAAAGCTTGCTGTTCAGAATCTGTCCTGGCCTTTCCATCCCTTTCTTGGCATTATGTCAGGTGCCACCACTGGCTTTGGTGCTGATGGAAACAGGAGCCTAAACTAGACAGCAACATAGGAAGGTGTGAGTCAGTCCATTGGTCCCACTAGCTCAGTATTAACACTAACAGGAAGTGACTCTCCAGGGTTTCAGACACGGGTCTCTCCTAGCCCCACATGAAGATGCCAGGGATTGCTACATCCTGATGTCTTAGCAAGCCACAAGCTTAACATGAGTCAACAGTATGATGCAGCAGCAAAAACAAAGCAATCAATCAATCAAACAAACAAACAAACAAACAAACAAACAAGACTAATGCTATACTAAGCAGCATCAACAGAATCCTAGTGTCCAGATCAAAGGAAGTAATAGTAATAGTACCAGTCTATACTACTTTGATCAGAACCCGCCTGGTCCAGTTCTGGGCACCACCGTTTAAAAAGGATATTGACAAGCTGGAATGTGTACAGAGGAGGGTGACCAGGATGATAAGCTATTTGGAAAATAAGCCTTATGAGGAATGATTAAGGGAGTTAGGTATGTTTAGCTTGGAGAATACAAGACCAAAAGACTATCTTCAAAAATCTGAAGGATTGTCACATGGATGGTGGAGCAAGCTTGTCCCATTGTATTATTCTATGCATGCAAAACACATGATCTACTGCTGATCTGGGGCTTTTGTACCTTTAGTGTGACCCAGTGGAGCTTTTAAGTTTCTAGGCACTCAAAGTAGCAGTGTTTCATGATGCAAAGACATCTACTCATGCTCAAAGGCACTTTTTTAAAAAGACACCACGACCACCACCAATTTCTTAACAAGGAAGGAACTTTACACATTGCTGAGGTTGTTACCTTTAACAAAATTAGCAAGTTCACCTATGTTTGAATAGTCAAGATCACCTGAATATCTCTCTCTTTTGACTCACAACCAGCTGCTTGTATCTCCATAAAATGGCAATTTTAAACACATTAGAACCACCTCAAATGAAGTTGACAGCATTAGCGATGGTGTTAGCAGGAAAACAAAACAAAACCAAAAGCCAAACCAAACCAAACAAACATTGCCCTGCCAACTGGGCAATCAGCGTTCTTGGGGAAAGAAACAGTGGATAAGATGGAGTGCTAATGATTAGGTTTTTCTTTTGTTAAAGAAAAAAACATCAAACTACTGTTCGGCAAAGAAAAATGGTTGGCAGGTTTCACCGAGTTCTTGTAGCAATTCCCTGCATATTGTTATGCAATTACCTGCAGGAGGTCAGAAAGCAATTAACATGGAACCTGCACTCTTCTGCTTGCAGGCTATAATACATAGTGGATGAAAGCCATATTCTAACTTGGAAGAGAATCGACTACGTCCTTTGCTTGTAATTGTGCTACATAGTTTTCCCTTAAAGTGGCCAGCTGTGACCATATTAGTAGCCCTCATTCAGTATATGGCTGGCCTCTCACTTCACCTCTGCCATTCAGATGTCCACTTGTGAATACTTTGGGTGTTATAAAGGCCCCATCTGCACTATACATTTAAATCAAATTCATACCACTTTAACCGGTAATAACTTCCCCCAAAGAACTCTGGAAACTGTGGTCTGTTGAGGGTGTTGAGAGTTATCAGGAGACCTGCATTCCCCTCACAGAACTACAATTCCAGGTTTGATCCCCAGACTCTCCAGATAGGGCTGGGGAAAAACTCTTGTTTGAAAATCAGAAGTGTTGCTGCCAGTCAGACTGAGCTAAGAAGACCAATAGTCTGGCTCAGTGTAAAGGCAACTTCTTGTGCAAGTCACATCAGACCAGATGATTGGTGATACTGATTAGGGCTGATGAGAACAGAGCCCAGCCTCAGGGCCCCAGGTTTTCCTGATATAATAAAGCCTTTCCAGCTCTGAATAATGTTAGTCATTGCCCTATGGATCTGGAGAGTAAGCTCCATCATGACTCTCTCCTAAATTCTTCAGTAGTTAGGAGAATGGGGAGGAGTGAGAAGCTTGGGCTAATGATTGTTGCTCCAAGCTTGGTTCTCAGTCCCTGGTGATGTAAGCCTCTTAGCAAAACAAAGAGCAAGGCTGGAGTTATGACACTGTCCAAATATTACAATACAGCGGACGCTCGGGTTGCAAACGTGATCCGTGCAGGAGGCACATTTGCAACACACAGCATTCGCAACCCGCAGTGTCACATGTGCACATGCGTGGGTTGCAATTCGGCACTTCTGCGCATGCGCAAAGCGCGATTTAGTGCTTCTGTGCATGCGCAAGTGCCAAAACCCAGAAGTAACCCGTTCTGGTACTTCCGGGTTTGGTGCGGTGCGCAACCAAAATCATGCAACCCGAAGCATCTGTAACCCAAGGTATGGGACTGTATGATATTATAAGCACAGAGAATCAGTCCAACACATGACCCAGAGGCAAGGTCAGGCAGAAGTCAAATGTCACTATCACAAGGAGCTCAGCAAGGAAAGGAACCTATAATCATCCTCAACTCTCAAAAGTCCTATGCTGTTTCCAGCAACTGGAAGGGTCAAGGTAGAGACCTTATACAACGTAGCTTCCTAAATAGCTCCCTAACCACAACTACAGGTAGAAAAGGAGTTCCATATATTTCTTATTTCTGAGTATGCTCCTTATTAATGAACCACACAATGGCCCTGGGTTTGTAGATGTATGCTATATTGTCACTCTTTGGCCCAGACCTGGACCTTTTGGTGTTCTTGAGGACTGAGGGATGACTCCTTTGACAGCTGTCCTCCTTTGACAGCTCAGCAGGTTCTCCAGCAGGTCTTTCACCAGAGGACTCCTAGAACTCACCATGGGTTCTAGACAGGACCTCTTAGATGGTTCAGAGAGATCCACACCACTTCTAGCTTTTGAAACCCCTAGGCACAATATGAATAAAAATGACAAGACTACAAAACAAAGCAAGGTGCTGAAGACAGAGTGAGACATAATTTTTTTTATTTCTTATTTAACAACTGATTTCCTAGCCCTTTCTATTTTGCTCTGATGTGCATAACAACAAGTTGCAAAAGTTATCAAATGCCGACAAATTAGGGTTGCCATATTTCAAAAAGTAAAATTCCTGACACCTGCAAAGCTGAGATTTGAATTTTCCTGATGTATGGCAAGCCTACAACAAACTGACTAGTATCTAAATTTGAGACCTTCTTTGAGCTTGAGGCACCCATGAAAAAATGGCTCTCACTGATTGGCCTTGGTTCCAGGAGACCCTGCCTGTTCTTCAAGGTCTTAAATTTGTGGGGTGTATGGCTGATCCTCCTAGGACTCAGGTTGTGGCACCAGGTGAGGGCTAGCAGGACACGGGACTCTTGGGTGTGTTGACACCACCCACTGCTAATTCTAGGCAACCTTTGAACAATTTTACATATGGACTCAAGTTAGGCTTCTAGGACTTAGCACACTGTACTAAAAAAAAAAAAAAAGGTAGGTAGCTCTTTCTGTTCCATTCATTGGCAATAAGATAGTAATCCAGGGCTTTGAGAGCTGAATAGTCTCAATAAAAGGCAATTGTGCCACTGGGAGCTAATGACAGTTTTGCACATAACAGAGACCTTGGAGAGTAATTATAGAGCCTTTTAAAGCCTGCAGATTTGCTACACACACATATCCCATTGCTGAAGAATGCTGAGAAAAGTCACATAGTACTCTTTGCACTACATCAGGTCCAATATGCACCAAAAGTTGGCGCAGCACTGGCAGATCTGCTAGCTCTCCCACTTCTGAGTGACTTTCAAGGTGATAAGAAAACAACTGAGTAGCTATCACTAGGGGGAATATCATGTTTTCCCAGCACTCAAAACTCCCATGTTCCATTGTTTGGAAGCTGTGGGTTTTCCCCCCCTCTATTTGGGAATTTGCAATTTGGAATTGCAATATTCTGTGAAGTGCTTGGGAAAATATCATGAGACACCTATTGGATAGCATCCATGCCATCACTTGTTATGAGAGGTGATCTGTTTATTGAGCAATCATCCTGATTTGTTTGTAGAAATTATGCAGGCAAGTTGCACAGTGTTGGCCATTATTGAGCATTCTTTCTGATATGTTTTATTTTTTTCTCTTTACTTTAAAGCATTTAGAAATTGTTCAGTGCTTCAAACACAGTCTAACAAACAATATATCATAAAGACAAAACCAAAACCAATAAAACAGCAATATAAAAAGCACAAAAGCATACAAAAATGAATTTTAAAAATTCATAGGATTCTAACCTATAAAACAAGGTCCAATCTTATGCGTCAGGGAAAGCCTGAACAAAAAGACAAGTCTTCACAAGACAACTGAAGCAACTGATGGTTGTTGCTTCACATATGGCAGAGGGAAGGGCATTTCACATTTCAGGGGCAACAGAAGAAAATGCCCCTTTTCAGCTTACCATACTATTCTGAAGTGTGGTGCCATGGGCTGAATTTCCCCAGATGGTCTAAGTGATCTAAAAGGACCAGGTGGACTCCAGCTCCCTTCATCCTTAACCCGTGGTGATGATGGCTAAGGCTGATGGAACCTGGAGTCCAACAACATCTGGAGGGCACTGTGTTGGCTGCCTCATACCTGGAAGGTAGACAGGCTCCTCATCACTGGATGCCTTCAAGCAGAAGGTGGATAATCATCTTGTGGAATCATCTATCTCTTGATTTCCTGCACAAAGCAAGGGCTTCAACTAGCTGACCTCCAAAGTGCCATATGACTGAACGAAATCTATAAAAATAGGTGGATATAATAGATACATGCATTCTCTTTTTCTCAATTGAAATAATATAGTCACCAAGTCAATCTATGCATGATCATTTTCAGTAATTAGAAATTAGGGGTTTGACTTGGGATTTTTTATCAGTTCTCATCCCAGACTTTGTGGGTCCAGAGAGCAAAATGAAAATCCCCAGAGAGCGATTTGAAGCTTTACCTTCCCTTAAACGAAAAAGCACGAGGCAAACAACATGTTCTGTAATAAGCATCCTCTAGGCTGGAAAACTTGGCACTTGCTTTGTCAAAGCGAGGGTGGGGTGGGGGTGCTCACTCAGGGCTGTTGCCACATCCCCTGCATAAGCCCCCTGAAAGCAACTGTGATAAACAACATTTCCTACATTTCGCTCAGTTGCTTAGAAAGGGAGGCAGGAGAAGAGAGATGTCAGACTTATTAATGTGCTTGGATTGTCAACGCAGCTTTTAGCTTCTTATCGCTCCATGTCCCTTAGCAGAGACACAAGCTGAATTTGAAAGAGTCGAAGGAGGTCGGCGATGGAGAAACCCATATTGTAAAGCTACAGAGATGGCCTTCCAGGAAAAAGGCGAATGAGAAATGCCTAGCAATAGTTTTCAGGGTGAGGCAGTAGCCACAACACAGGTGGATAAAGCTGTGGTACATGAGGCTATCCGCTTGTGATTTCCCCATGTGTGCATGGTTGACCTCTGTGAGAAAGGAAACTCTTCCTTTGTTCTAACTAGTGGCGACTAGCCATGATGGCTCTTTCCTACCTCTGCAGCTGGAGGCAGTATGCAATTATTGGGATCCACAAACAGAGAATTGTAGACTTCCCAGATGCATCTGGGCAGTGAGAATAAGATGCTGGGCTAGATGGGAAATGTAGGTAGTTTGTGGTGGTGAAAAGCACAAATATATCATTCTCAGGTGCCCCCTTCATTAGTTCACCCAAACATAGCCTAGCCAGGTTCATTGGGTTGACTCAATCTGGGATGGTGTGCCACGCCCCCAGGATGCACACCAGCCACGTCCCCATCTGCTCACCACCCTCCAGTGCCAGAGCATAAAGCTCCGCCACTGTGTGGGCCCAGAACATTGTATTTGGGGTAGCTTAACATACCAGTTGGCCATTATAGGAACGCGGGTGGCACTGTGGGTTAAACCACAGAGCCTAGGACTTGCCGATCAGAAGGTCAGTGGTTCAAATCCCTGCGATGGGGTGAGCTCCCATTGCTCAGTCCCTGCTCCTGCCAACCTAGCAGTTCGAAAGCATGTCAAAGTGCAAGTAGATAAATAGGTACCGCTCTGGTGGGTACATAAACAGCATTTCTGTGTGCTGCTCTGGTTCACCAGAAGCGGCTTAGTCATGCTGGCCACATGACCTGGAAGCTGTACGCCGGCTCCCTTGGCCAATAAAGCGAGATGAGCGCTGCAACCCCAGAGTCGGTCACAACTGGACTGAATGGTCAGGGGTCCCTTTACCTTTTTAACATACCAGTTGGCCATTATGGATGGGAGCTGAGCTTTACACTCATTCAAAAGTGGTACTGTCTGTCCACCGCTGTAGTGTGACCTGCTGGCGAATGGTGAGTGGCTCTACCACTATCACCAGAGCAGTGGAAGCAGAAGAAAAAGCCTGTGAGGTAAGCTGCCACTAAAATCAGGTCTGGGCATTTCAAAAAGAATGGGGAAAATTTATGCCATATATAGAAAAGATAAGATGAAATAGTGAAACCAGTAGAATTGGATATAAACCTCATAACGGGAAAGATTAAGAAAAGTGATGGATAATGAAAATAATAAGCAAAATGTATAAGGAGATTAATATAACTAACAGTAGTTGTAAATGAATATAGACAGACAACAAGAATTGTATAAACAGGAGGATTTATTTGTTTATGGATATACTATGGACAAATATGGAAAATGAATAACAATATACAAAATGGATGAAAATAATGCAATAAAATTATATGTGATATAAAAAACCAGAAGAAGGAAGGAGGGAAGTCAGCGCTTAGGAGCAAGTATAAATGTAAAATGCTACACATTATGTATATGTGGAGTATGTAACCGGAAAACTAATAAAGATTATTTGGGCGGGGGGAGAAAAGAAACATGTCTGGGCCCTGCCCCACTTGCAGGTTGATGTTAGGGCAGTGGGGGCCCACCCCCAGAGCATGCTAAGCTCCTCACTCCAAAGTCTGCGACCAGCTCGCTTGAAACATGGATTGCATGGGTTAATCTGTGAGGATCTGGTAGGCAGTTGGAAACTCATCAGACCTTGATTCAGAGGGCATTCTGGTCCACTTCCTGCTCCTCTTGAGTAGGGACAATGAAGACGAGGCCTACGAGCAGAGGTAAACAAACCAGTACATTTCTGTTCCTTGTCACTTTTTCTTGATTGTGAAGAGATTTGAATGAGCCGAAACCTGTCAGTTCTCCTCAGTTTCTTCATTAATATGCTATTTTTCAAATGTGTGAACATCTGCGTTCAAATATGTATTAAACCTGTGTTTTTGAACACATTTTATCTCAAAATACAAGTTTCTGAAAACATCTTATTTACAAATATTCATTATTAAATGCATTTTGATCTTTTTTATTATCAATGAGTTGCATCCCACTAAATTCTATGCAGAGTAGACCTATTGAAATGAATTGCCCTGATATGAATTGCCCTGTTATTAACTTTATTGGATCTACTCTGAGTAGGACTAGCATTCTGTACTACCACTATTATGAACTTTCTGACGATGGACTCTCATTCATTTGAGGTTTTCAAACAGAGGTTGGATTCTTTAGCAGTATTGCAGGGAGTTGGACTAGATGACCCTTCCAACTCTACAATTCTATTATTTTGCCAAGAATTACCGGGCAACATTAGGGGCGTGGAAACCCCAAGGTTTCATTCAGATCCTTGCATTCATTTCAGAGGTGCTGATCCAGTAGCTGAAAGCGAAATTCACCAAGGACTGAATTTTCAAGGGTTTGAAAGTGATTTGCAGTGCTGGGCTTCAGCATGGATACATTGCTGGTTCTGGGTATGACAGTGGAGAGTATGCAGCTGAAGTGGGGGCCCCATCTTGGGGTTTTGAATCCCTAAATTGCTGAGCCTGCTAAGGCTGTTGTTATTTTGGGCCAGCCTCCAGTACTATGGACTTCCACAGTCTTTTTGGGGTGGGAATGGTAAGGTTTTGATATCTTTGGAGGATATTGTGTCAGATTTGGGTCCCTGGTACAGGTGAGTCCAGAGGCAACCAGAGAACATTGGTGTGCTAGTGCCATGCATTTATTTTTTTTAAATATTTAATAAAAAGAGCAGTGTATTGGGCCTCCTGGCATGCCATGCTTGGAACTGCCTGCATGAAAGCTACAGCAGTTCCTGGTATGGCAAGCCAGGGGGTCAACACACTAGAGCATGAACAAAAACAAAGGTAATGTTAAATGTTTTCTGGAGGGGAAGAAAAATGGAGGAGGTGGATGCTTGTAATATTCTGAGTAGACCCATTGAAATGAATGGATATAACTAACAGGATCTATCCTGAATATAATTTAATTGAAGGCAACCTTTGCAGCTGGGCCTGTATATAATAATTGCCATGCATCCTACAGAACTTATTTTAATTTTCCTCAATATTTCGGCAGATGTTTTGCCTGTAGAAGACCCTTCAAATTTGCTTCTGATTTGGTGTGAAATTTAGTAAAATAGTGAAAAAGATAGAGAAAACCAATAATGGGAGAACCTACAGGAGGCACTGCAGCCTCCTTAATCTTCCTTTTGGAATCTCATCTGAACTCTCCTTATTTATATTTCCCAAGAGTGGCCCCAACTGTATTTCAATATAAGTGCAACACAGTTAATTGAAATCAGTAATTTCAGTGCTCATTAATAACACATCTCTAGGAAGAAATAACACCGCAGCAGTTAATGATCAGCATAAAAAAGACCTGGGCCTTTACAGCATGAGTGCCATCTCTGGGTTCATTTTATAGTTGATTAGAGCAAGTTAAACTTTGGCCCCTACTCGGTGAAGTTGTATATTTAATGGGCAGGGTTGGCAATGGGGGAAGTTATCAAAATTTCACAGGTGTTCCAGAGGGAGGTCAGCCAACAGGAGCTGATGCCAAGCAGCATCTCAACCATGTGAAAATGGTCAGTGGAGCCTGGAATTGCAGAAACGTTCCTGTGTTTCCCTCAGTGTGAAAATCAATTGATGTAACATCTAGTGGCCACCTCTGCCCCTCCCATTGATGTTCAACACTGGAAAATTCTTCACCTGTATTCAATTTTGTGTTTCCAACTAAGCTTTAGTCAGAGTAAACTTGTTGGGTTGTAGCCAATATTAGTCATGCTCAGAGCAAACCAACTGAACTCTAAGGGCATGACTAACTTAAATTCATTCAGTTCAACGGGTCTACTCAAGTAGATTTTCAGGCCTAAGTTAGTCAAGTCCATTAATTTCAGTCTGCTGTAAGTATGACTAACATTGGATGCAACCTATAGTATGTCTGAGTTTGGGATGGAGAGATAGATAGATCAGAGACAGAGATATATTTTCACCAGAATAATTATGCCCTCAAATTCTGACCAAGCACCCTATAAACTCATCAGTCTAAAATGTTGGGCCTCACCTCTACCAAGTGATGGATGGTTTATGGCAGTAAAAATACCAAGAACACATTCCCAGATGTTCCTTGTCAATTTATCCAAATCTGCCTTGAATTTCATTCAGTTGGATAAATTTGGGGAGGCCATCTGCCTTTGGCTGAAACATTTTAACAGTGTGGTGTAGTGGTTAAGAGTAGTAGACTTGTAATTTATTGAACCGGGTTCATGTCCTGTCCCCGCTCCTCCACATGCAGCTGCTGGGTGACCTTGGGCCAGTCACACTTCTCTGAAGTCTCTCAGCCCCACTCACCTGTTTGTTGTGGGGGAGGAAGGGAAAGGAGAATGTTAGCCGCTTTGAGACTCGAGCGGGATATCAAATCCAAATTCCTCCCCTTTCCCTTCGTCGTCTTCTTCTTCTTCTTCTTCTTCTTCTTCTTCTTCTTCAACCTCATCTTTCGTTTCATTTTTTGCAAATGCTGCACACTAGTTTGATGTTTTCATCAAGCTGTCCACCATGACTCCTAAAAAGCTTTCCTTTTCATTGTATCTGTGAAGTTAGGATTATTTATTTATTTTTGCCGTAATGTACATAACTTTTACATACACTGGACCACATTTGCTATTTCTTTGCACATTCACACCATTCTGGAGATATCATTTATGCAACTTTTCACAATCCCTTTGTGTTTTTACCCCTTGAATAATTGCCCACTTCACTGCTCCAGTTTATTTAACTCCAGTTCATTGACTAACATTGTAACAAGCAATAGTCTTAATTACCACTGGACCAAAATGTTTGATACAGCCACCTAGATTTAGTGCCTGCTTACAGAGATTTTCATTCATAAGGACCACACTTTGCCTCTGGTTTCAGCTCAGTGGCTGGGCATGGAAACTTGTGGGAACAACTTCCTGCCTCCTGTGCAATCTTGAGCTACTTGTGAACCTTGGCCCTTGCTTCTAGATGGGCCTCTTCCCCATCAACCCTTGTGAGAGCTCCTTTCCTGCTGCTGAATTTGTACCCTAACTCTGATATAATAATAATAATAATAATAATAATAATAATAATAATAATACCACTTCCTTACATACAAGGAAAAGAATCTGCTGTTGTGTTTGCGAAGAGGAGCCAGGTCAGGTGTTACATGTGACGATTAGATGTCAAGGCATTTCTCCCCACCCCCCCACCCCCAGCTTGACAACAGGCTAAGGGAGAATGAAGCATCAGAACCAGTTATAAAGCTGCTTAGTTAGAATCCAGCTGATGCTGAAACAACTTTTTCTGCTGTGTTGCCTGTAACTCTGTGCTGGACACCTCCACTGCTGTCCTGAATATCCTTGTCTCTGACTCTCCTGGGCTGCTCTGGTGCAATGGAATTTTGAGTCACGCGATGATGGGAGACAGCTGGACAGCCAAGCATAATGCAGTTCTTGGTGGCTCTCATCTCCCTCCCAAAACACCCCGACACCCCATAGAAGAATGTTGTGTTGTTGTAGGGTCATTTTATAGGGCCTTCTGGAGGCCCATTCCACCCCCCCATGGAATTAGGGAAGCTGAAGGATCACCTCTCAAAATTAGCCAACCTTTCAAAATTAGCCAGCCCAATTTCCACTTCCTAAACTAACGTGTGGAAGCTTTCCTTTGGGTTTATATTTTTCTGAATTTTTTGGTGTTTTCAGCCCAAGCACATACCAAAATTGCATGTAAAATTCAAACTTCAGGACAAAAGTGCACATTTTATGGGGAATGCATAACAAAAAATGCAGGTTTTCATGCCTTTTAAAATAAAAGTCACCAGTTTGGATGGCTTTGATACAGGATTAGACAAAGAAGGGTATCAATGGCTGCTAGGCATGTTGTGGAATGTAGCTCAGTGATAGAGCATCTGGTTTGCTTGCAAAAAGTCTCTGAGTCGATCCCTATCATCTACAAAGTAGTTCTGAGGAAAGACTCCTGCCTGAGAGCCACTGCTAGACAACACTGCATTAGGTGGACCCAATGGAGCACCCTATGCTTCTGCACATCCACTGTTGGAGGCAGTATATCCCTCTGAATACTAGCTGCTGGGAATCGCAAGTGGGGAGAGTGGGGAGAGTGCTCTTGTGCTCATGACCCACGTGGGCTTTTCATATGCCTTTGCTTGGACCACAGTTTCTAACAGGATGGTTAACTAGATTCAAATATTTCTAGACTCCACTTCCATCAAAAATACAGCAAGGTGGCATACATATTGGAGTCAGATCAATTTTAAAAATCTATAAAAACACACGATCCAGCAGGATTCTTAAGTTTTTAATTTGGGGCAGGGGAAATCAAGGATTGTTGCAGAAATAGGAAGGATCAGATTTCATGGAGTCATATAATTGTAGAGTTGGAAGAGACCCTGAGGATCATCTAGTCCAATGCCCTGCAATTCAGGTGTGAACCTGCAACTTGCAACCTTGGTATTATCAGTACCATGTTCTAACCAACTGAACTATCCCTGGCATGTGTAACAGATACTGGGGCAGATATGGAGGACTCCCTGGTCCTGAATGGGGTAACTGTGCCCCTGAAGGACCAAGTGCGCAGCCTGGGAGTCATTTTGGACTCACAGCTGTCCATGGAGGCACAGGTCAGTTTCGTGTCCAGGGCAGCTGTCTACCACTTCCATCTGGTACGCAGGCTGAGATCCTACTTATCTGCAGACTGTCTTGCCAGAGTGGTGCATGCTCTGGTTATCTCTCTCTTGGACTACTGCAATGCGCTCTATGTGGGCCTACCTTTGAAGGTGACCCGGAAACTACAACTAATCCAGAATGCGGCAGCTAGACTGGTGACTGGGAGTGGCCACTAAGACCATATAACACCGGTCCTGAAAGACTTTCATTGGCTTCCAGTGTGTTTCTGAGCACAATTCAAAGTGTTGGAGCTGACCTTTAAAGTCCTAAATGGCCTCGGCCCAGTTTACCTGAATGAGCATCTCCACGCCCATCGTTCAGCCTGGACACTGAGGTCCAGCGCTGAGGGCCTTCTGGCAGTTCCCTCACTGTGAGAAGTGAGGTTACAGGGAACCAGGCAGAGGGCCTTCACAGTAGTGGCGCCCACCCTGTGGAACACCCTCCCACCAAATGTCAAGGAAATAAACAACTACCTGACTTTTAGAAAACATCTGAAGGCAGCCCTGTGTAGGGAAGTTTCTAATGTTTGATGGTTTATTGTGTTTTTAATATTCTGTTGGAAGCCGCCCAGAGTGGCTGGGAAGGCCCAGCCAGATAGGCGAGGTATAAGTAATAAATAATAATAATAATCCCATTTCTGAATGGAAACATGCATAAATAATATGGACACGGAACTGATTGCTCCATTCATCCCTAAATGGAATCACCTCCCAGCCTCTGAGAGCATTGGAGGAAGTATTGGTCTTTGTGCTTTACCATGTCCATTCTGGCACTTGCCACAAGGGATGCTTTGTTTATGTACAAAATGTGGGCGCATCTAGGATGTCACCAGGAAAAGGGCATTGTTCTATGACTGATAGTAGAGAAGTGGGAATGAATTGTTCATTGGCTGAAATTGAAGTCTCCACCCACCACACACAAAAATCCATGTAGGGAAGTGGGAAAGGCAGCAAAGATCTGTATGCAAATGCATGCACAAATGGACTGCACAAACTCAATTGGTGTATGGCCAAACTGTCTTTTTTTTAAAGAAAACAAATCATTAGCATGGTCCAGTAAAGCAGATGTCCATTAAAGTTTATTATCAGGTTCCTTTTTCTCAAATGGATTTTTTGGACAGGATAAAAAGGAGTGGGTCCAGAATCAACAGGATTGCAAAGATTTACCCTTGTTCTGTCAAAAGGTCATGATTATTGAAAAAGCTGCTCAAAGTAATTGAAGAAGTCCCATTCAGATAAATTCAGCTGTCCTATTGATGAGCTTTATCTCCATGGCAGGATCCTGATTGTTTTGGGGCTGTGCACTGGATTTGGCTGAATCCTGAACCAAATTGGGGCTCCCAGAGAGATGTGGAGATATCAGGAGGTTGGGTGTCAGATCAGAAGCAGCTTTGACTGCACTGTTCCCAGCTGGGGGAAACATGTGCACATTCAACCTAAGCAGGACCAAACCCTTCATCACTACCTGTCTGGTGTGCAGGGGATTCAGGAGCCTGCTTTAACGCTATGTTCCTTGCAAGTAACACAAGTAGAGGCTCTTATCTTTAAGTAAAATATATATCTTTATTCAGGCAAGGAACAGTACAGGCTGAACAGCACAAAATGCTCAGGAGTCATAATTCAGGACCAGAGGAAGAAATACAGAACTTTTTTTTGGGGGGGGGGGAGGAGGCACAGTCCCCTTTTGGGCTACTTAATGCAGAGGATGTGGCAACCAAAGCAATAGCAAAGCTGGAAAATAAATGCTTCCTTACCAGTGATGTCATGGCCCTGGAACGTGGTATGAAGTGGCATGAATTCATGTCCATTGTGACATCCAATGCAGTGCAACATGACCCACCTGATGTATTGGTTGTTCAGCTGGGCAAGAACGACTTAGTTCTAAGGAACGGGATTGACCTGACCTGGAATATCAAGGAGCGCTTTGATAGGCTTGTGGCCTTAATTTAGTCTTAGCTATTGGAGAGGCATTGCTAGAGTGATTGCCCTGACCCAATGGCTGTCAATAGGGCCAGAAAGAAAGCTAATTGTGTGGTTGCAAAAAAAGATGCAACAATTGAATGGCCGGCATCCCGCTAACACGTTTGACCAGGAGGAATTGTTCCGTAATAAAGACGTACATCTTTCCGATCTGGAAAACGATATTTGGCTGGAAAGCATTGTAAAGGGCATTAGAGGTTGGTTGCAGGTGTGAGGGTGTTGGTGGTGAGCCATTTGGGCTTGAGTGGTGGTTAGGCATTGGGTAAGCCTTTGTTTAAGGGAGGGGAGGTTGTAGCCTCCGCCTGCCCCTCTTCGATAAGGGTATCCTGTTAAAGGGATCTGGGGTTGTGGATTCTGTCTGAAGCCTGGGCATGGACTAGGGTCATGCCACTGCCACAACAAGGACCCATCGGGGTGCCCCTATTTGATGTAAGTCATAGGGCTTCCCCTTCTCATGGTTTACCCTTAGTTCGACTCCCTGCAGACAGGTAGAATAAAGATATAGCCTGGTTTCACCCAATGCCTAAGCCAAACCGCTCACATCTGTAACCAATAAAGTTGTGGCCTGTTTTAGCCCATAATCCAAAACATTTATGTTGGTGTGTTTATTAATCAGTGGGGAACTACAGGGCATGGGGACTTGGCACACAATCCACATATGCACAGGAATCCTACAACAGCCAGAGGAGGTAGTTCTACCACCTCCTCTGCTGTCCCACAATTTGTCCCCCACACCTTGATGTGACACTTCTCCCACTAGACTCCATGGATGACAGACTCCATGGAGGATAATCACAGAGCTAAGGAGCTTCCACTTGCTCCAAAAGAAAACATGTCTTTTCTACTGACCCTGGTTGTTCTAGTGTTTCCTATCGCCTTTCCTTGGTGGCAGATGTTACAGTGGATCACAACACCTACTGAAAACCAGCTTTATGTTGCTTTAATGAGCAGCTATTGAAGGTGAAACATAATTTTATTTATGACACATGTATTTGGAAATCCCATTTCATTTCAGAAGGAGTGGTTGTTTGTTGTCCCCTCCTGGCATTTGCTTTCGAGTGCCAGAGAGACTGTAAGTTTTCCAAGCACATATTCTTTAATCCAGTGCATTAGAACCATTTTTCTATTTTGCTTGAGACAAAAAAATTATTCAGCCCAGTGTGGGATCATTTCCCCAGCTAGAGCATGCACACACACACGTCATAATAATACAGGTGTCACACAAACACACAGAGAGAGAGGGAGAGAGAGAGAGAGAGAGAGAGAGAGAGAGGAAGGAAGGAAGGAAGGAAGGAAGGAAGGAAGGAAGGAAGGAAGGAAGGAAGGAAGGAAGGAATGTTCAAATAATTAAAACAGGAAGCAAGTGGCACGCTTGCTCAGATTTCAATTTTGCAGCTGCCTGAGGGGTAAGGAAGGACAGCCATTTCACACAGATACGCTGTTTGATAAAGTGTGATAAGGACTTAAGGGGAAAAATTGGCAGATTAAATTGAAATGAAAGCAATGGATGTTTGCATTCCAAAAGCTATTAAGAAGCAGTTCAATTGAACAGCAAGGAATTTTCTGTTGCATGCACGAATGAACCAGAGTGAGAGGCACTTCAAAAATAGTGTCAGGGAAGGTCAGGAGTGGATTTTCTTAAAGCAATAACTTTTGTTTAAGAAACAATAAAATGCTGCACAGCTGAGGGTTGGAAAATCATCTCCACAATACATTATTTCTCCTCTTTGGGGGATATGCTCTATGTCATCTGAAACTATGTCCATACAGGGAAGAGAATATTCAAACACAGCTACTACCTGCCACTGCGGAATGGAACTTCCAAATGTATGGGTAGTATATATCTGAATTTTAGCTAGGAGCTGAGACAGCAGGGGATGGTTAGTGCCTTCATGCTTTGTTTTTGGACCTCCTGGGAAAGAGCACCCTGAATTAGGTGGACCTTTGGCCTGATTCAACAAGGCTATTCTTATATTTTATGACATACCACCTTATGCAGTGGTGGAGATCCAGCTGTAGCTGGAGTTGCGATTCTGCCCAGTGCACTTTTCTGTCAGGGAGGAGAAGACCCACCCACCAGCATAACTTCCTATAGATCTTTGTGGAGACAAACATTAACGGGAATTCATAAGGTTTTCTTTAACCCAGCTGGTTCTGGCAACCCTACTTTAGAGAGAAAAGCACAATGCAGGCTAAAAGCATTTAGTAGAGCAGCTGCAGGACGCTTAGACCTCTTCATGTGGCCCTTGGGGCATTCTCTAGGCCACACCCCTGCTCTGGTTCCTTCTCAAGTAATTTTACTTCCTCGAGCACCTTCTTGAACCATGATAATGTGTCTTGCTTTTAGTAACCTCTGACATTTGCATGGCTGGAAAGTACTGTAGAAAAGTGCCATACCCATTTTTGCCTCTGGCCTCACCTACCACTGGCACAAGGTGGTGTAGTGGTTAAGAGTGGTGGACTTGTAATCTGGTGAACCGGGTTTGCTTCCCCGCTCCTCCACATGCAGCTGCTGGGTGACCTTGGGCTAGTCACACTTCTCTGAAGTCTCTCAGCCTCACTCACCTCACAGAGTGTTTGTTGTGGGGGAGGAAGGGAAAGGAGAATGTTAGCCGCTTTGAGACCCCTTGGGGTAGTGATAAAGCAGGATATCAAATCCAAACTTCCCCCTTCTTCTTCTTCTTCTTCTTCTTCTTCTTCTTCTTCTTCTTCTTCTTCTTCTTCTTCTTCTTCCTCTTCCTCCACCCCTGCTCAAGGGCTCAAGTAATTCAAATGGCCAAAGGACCGTCTGAACATCTTCTGAACATCACAGTTCTATATGCATTTACCTACAGTAGGTGTCAGTCTCACTGAACTCAGGGATACCTACTTTGGAGCTGGCAAACACAGCATTGCTGTGTAACTGTCCAAATCATCAAGCTTTATGCAGAATGGTTGAAGGTGCTAGGTATGCTTAACCTGGAAAAGAGGAGACTGAGAGAAGATATGATAGCCATCTTCAAATATTTTAAGGGAATGGAAGAGGGAGCATGCTTGTTTTCTCTTGCTCTGGAGGGTAGGACACGTTCCAATGGCTTCAAGTTACAAAAAAGGAGATTCCGACTTAACATTAGTAACAACTTTCTGACAGTAAGAGCTGTAAAAGATTGGAATGGACTCCTTCAGGGGGTTGGACGATAACCCTTGGAGTCCCAACTCTACAATTCTATGATTCTATAATTCTGTGATTCTATATATTAACAAGCAACCCTTGTGTGTGTGCATAGGGTTCTAAATTATTTCCACAACAGGGAAAAATGATTTTGTGCAGTGCCCACCACCAAAGTAAAAGATTTGAAACTTGGAACATGGAATATCAAGGACCTCTTTGAGCTTTCCCCTATATCAGGTATGGCTGTGTTCATAGCTTGTGCAGTCCACCTCTGAACAGCCCATAGAGCACTGCGGGGTGGAAGGCTCCTGGATGAAAGCCTCTGCTATAAGTGGCTCCTCATTCCTCAGAGATTTTCAGTTCTTTCTCTTTCTTTCTCCCTTTTAACCTTACCCCCAATCATCTTCTTCCCTGTATCTCTTTCACTCATTCCTTACTGCTGTTACCCCCTGATGGGCTACATCACAGCTATAATGCAGATCCTGGAAGGGGACATGTCTATGTTTCTTCCTATTAACTACACTCCCCACAATCTCTGGAGTATAATCTTTATTTAAAAGCTACTTTGATCAGCTTCAGGCATCTTCTTCTTTTCTTTCCTCTCTCTCTCTCTCCCTCCTTCTGCCCCTTACTCATTGTTTGTTCTCACTTCTATTCTCTTCCTTCTCTTCCTGTATCTTTCTTCACTTCCTCCTCCTTGCTAGATATAAGCAGTTCGCCTCTATTCTGTGGAGCCAGTGTGATGTAGTAGTTAAGAGCGGTAGTCTCGTAATCTGGGGAACCGGGTTCGCATCTCCGCTCCTCCACATGCAGCTGTTGGGTGACCTTGGGCTAGTCACACTTCTTTGAAGTCTCTCAGCCTCACTCACCTCACAGAGTGTTTGTTGTGGGGGAAGAAGGGAAAGGAGAATGTTAGCCGCTTTGAGACTCCTGAAGGGGAGTGAAAGCCGGGATATCAAATCCAAACTCTTCTTCTTCTTCTTCTTCCTCTTCTTTTTCTTCTTCTTCTGTTTGCATCCTGACATTCCAGTGCATTTTTGGGCTTTGCTTCTTTGAGATTGTGGTGGAAGATTGAGGAATGGTAATAATAATAATAATAATAATAATAATAATAATAATAATAATAATAAATCAGGAATGTGGCCTTGCAATTGTTGTACTCCAATCCACATCAGTCCTAGTCAGCATGGGCAATGGCTAGAGATGATGGGAATTGTAATCCAATGACATCTTGGTTTACCAATCCACAGGATTACATGCATGCAACCTCACTCCATAATCACCACCACCACCAATCCTATTTGGTAATAGCTATTCAAGGATGGTTTCAAATATAGCCAAGACATAGCTGGATTCATTTACCCTATTTTGCTAGCATAAGCCAGCACAAGAACTCTTGCTAGTACAATGGTGTTTCCCCACTCTCCTTCCCTGCCTTATCCACTTGAACCTTCCTCAGATCTGCTCTGGAGTGTTGGGAGAATCATTGGAACAGCAAGCAGAAGGAGGAGAGAGAGGTTTGTTCCAGAGGTTTGTGCATTATGCTGAATCCTACCCACAATCAGTACACAAGAGAGAGATATCTAGAGGCTTAGTAGAACCTGGTAGGTAAGCACTGGAACTCAGTGGTCAAGCATCTGCTTTGCATACAGCCTCAAGCCTTGGCATCTCCAGATAAGTCCAGCAAAGCAAAAGCACCAAACCTGTAGAGGCACCTTTGATATGCCAAGTCCTACTCTTCTTTTCTCTCCCCCTATTTCTTCTACCAGCTTTCCAGGTAGAAGTTGTTGCATGCAGGGCAGAGTGAGCCCATGGAACAATTAAGGGGCAAGAATGTGTGTGTGTGTCCATTTATTTCTCCTTCACAGTTGTATCTCAGCTCATTAGTCTCTTGGCCTTCTCTCCAAGACCTGTCCTCACTCTGTTGCTTCCTCCTTCAATTTATTTCCCATCTCCTCTTTTCCCTTCTTGAAAAATAACCAGCATCTCTCCCTCCCCCCCACCCGCAAAGTATCTGGTCCCCTCTGGTGTCTTACTGAGGCTTTGAATGATTGTCTTGATGTATTCCTCTTTTTATGCAACTTTTCATGAATTGCTAATACAAGCACCCTGCTGAGAGAAGCTTGGTCTGCTTTCCATACTAAAAAAGCCCACTTTCACAGGGGAGGATGTAGAAATGTATATCAGCTACAAGGTATATGCATCTGGCTAAGGTTGTTGGCAGTGAGGTGGGGCAGGGTGGAGGAGGACAAGTTGACTTTCTATTCATTTCCCGGATGCGTCCCTCAATAATGGGATGGACTTCCGGGCATCTTTGCATTGTAATGAGTCCTGCTAGCATAGCTTGAGATAAATGAAGCACATACATATGCAGCTAAAATCCTTTATCTGTCAAATGGGTTTTTCTAGGACAGTAGGTCTATATTTCTGTTAAAAGCGGCTGCTGCTCATGCACACCACAGGGTGTACTCGTGTCCCGTGTGCAAGCCACAGGGCACCTGCACGACACATCCGCATGCCCCACGACATGTACAAGTGATGCCAGCACATCACAGGGCATGCACGCAAGCCACAAGCACACAGCGGTATGTGCTGATGTCATGCACACATGCTGTGGAGTGTGCATGCATGGTGTGCTGACATTAAGCAGACCTGGACCCCTCAATTGCGGGGGCAAGGCGGTGCGCATGCTGAGGGCACCCACTGGAGCACAACAGACATCTTCGGTGTGCAATGCCCTCAGAGGTGGCCTATAACTAGTTTTATCAGCAAACCCTAGTGCTTGTGTTAATTAGAACTATCCTCTTTATAAATTCCTGACCTGCACAGTCTGCAACAGAATGCAATTGACACATTCATTTGGAAAAAAACATTGGCTCCTGCTTATTATTTCTGATATGCAGAGACGAAATAGAAGTTTGCCAGACTGAGAGACAAATTGCAAGCAGTGTTAACTGGGCCTATTAGCAGGCTATTCGACTGCAAACACTGGGATAGCACATTATAAAAAGGTGAGATAAGTCCTACTCTGGTAGTAATGGCAATTGTTTGCAGGAGTAAAGAAGGAATGCCTGCCTCAAACACAGCTGGTACAAGTCTGGACAGGCCTGCTTATATTCTGCGAGTTCTAGCTGGGGCCTCCCACAGCTCCAGTGTATACCAAGGCCACCATATTCTCCTGCATAAGAACAGTGCTGAATGCTTCACATGCTGTGAGTCGTTGAACATCAACGACTATCTGCAATATGTGGGAAGAGGAAAGTGGCTGTGTAGGACTCATTTCTTAGACTTCTGTGACTAAGATCAAGCATGTTAAAAGACAACGGCTATGTCTTCACAATGCATCAGTGGCCTCTAGCTTAGGAGGCTGTTGAAAGTAATGACTAGGCACACTCGAGAGGAGAGTAGGCCTATGCATGGCAGTTAGCCAAGAGAGCTAGTAAAAAGAGAGAAAGAGCATCTCAATGTTCAGAGTAAGGGTGGATCAGATGCCAGGGATAAGCAACAGGTGCTGCCCCTAAACAAGGTGAGATGAAACAAGGCCTTGGGCTTCTCTTGGACATCTGGACGGCCATTAATTGGGGGAAAGAGTGTTGGCATGTTTGAACCATTGGCTTGGTACAAAATGTATGGGGCACAAAAATCAGCAGCACCAAGCAAGTCCATTCCATAATTGTTCCACTAGTATTCTGAAAGACTCGTAGTTCCACTCCACTTTAATGCTAGAAGGGAATTTTAATTGTAGAGTGTACCTCGGAAAATGCTGCACACATGCCATTCATCTAAAATAAGAATATATATTTATTAGGGGTGTGCAATAACCACAAGATACAATTCAAACCCCAGTTTAGTGCTTTGGTAAGCAGACTGCCTTGGTCTGAGGTGTTTTGTGGCTGCCCATTTCAGTCCAGGATCAGTCTATTGGGAAATGTTAAAATGGCTATAACTCCTACCCAGTTTTTTAACAGACGTGGATGAGATTTGCATACATAGTCATTCCCTGAAAGTTGATAAAATCCTGCCAAATTACAGGCAAGTAGGCCAATGCACATTTTATGTTCCATACCTTTAAAATTTGATTATTTTTCTTTTTAAAAGGGACACATCTATGTATATTTTTATGTTAGAGATGACGTTGAGGCATCTGAGTTCAAAGGGTATCTCCAACAGGAAACATGACAGCGCCCCCACCCCCGCTTCTTTGATTGATGCCTTTCTCTGACCTTTGTTCGTCTGCAAGCCCGGGGACTCTCAGGATCATCTCCCACCCCTTCCTCTGATGAAGAGCCCTCCCTCCCTTGTGTTACAACTACAGTGGTACCTCAGGTTAAGAACTTAATTCGTTCCGGAGGTCCATTCTTAACCTGAAACTGTTCTTAACCAGAGGTACCACTTTAGCTAATGGGGCCTCCTGCGGCCACTGCACGATTTCTGTTCTCATCCTGAAGCAAAGTTCTTAACCTGAGGTACTATTTCTGGGTTAGCGGAGTCTGTAACCTGAAGCGTCTGTAACCCGAGGTACCACTGTAGAGGCTATTCCTCAGAGAATTGGCCTCCATCCTGGCCACTTTTGCTGTCATGATAACTTAAAGTCTCTTCTCCTCTAGAGAAGGAGGTTGTGTGTGTGGCCCACTCCCTTCAATAGGCTGGGAAAGAGGCCAGTCTCTTTCTGCCTCCTCTGATTGACCCCCCCCCCCACTCAGAATCCTCATCCTGGCTGTGGGAAGTCATGTCAATGACATCCATGCTGCTTAATCATCTTTGGATTTGTGATTCATCTGCATCAGATGGACACTCTATGTGTCTCTATGTGTGTGTGTGTGTGTGTGTGAGAGAGAGAGAGAGAGAGAGAGAGAGAGGAAGAGAAAGATTGAAAAATAAATCATGCAATGTATTAATTGTGCTATTAGGTGTCTGCGTCAAGTGTGCTTTCATTACAGGGTTGTGTGTCTGTGTTTCACAGGTGGTGGTGGGACCTGAGTTCACTGACTCAGGTTTTTAATGGAATCTGAAATAAAGGTTCTGAATGGTTTCTTTCATTACAGCCCACTTTTATTTTTTAATATGTGCATAATTGTGCAGTAGCATAACAGGCCAATTTATCATTTAACCACTGGATGAACTTGCAACTTAAATTAAAAAAACAACGGAAAAAGAATTAGTAAAAACTTATCTGCTAAATTTCTTTTTCTGGGACCCATTTTCCTCCCCCAAGATTAGCAGCTCAGTCTCCCTCATCCCCTGAAAAATTGAAAACATTTCTCCAGAATCTAACCAGGTTCCATTTCAACAGGCTCCGTCCGATCCAGAAACCATTGAGGAAGTATAGAGGTGCAAAATCCAGAGCACTGCAAAATCTGGGGCAGAATGCAGCTGAGGCAGATTCTGCTGCAAGACTTGCTCTCTACATCTAATGTTGTGACTGTGCATTTGTGATGCTGGGCTGCTGGCAGAAGAAGTTCCTGTTGGGTGCTGTAAACAAAACTGATGGGAACAACAAATCACTGAGACCTCCGGGTGGGAATGGGAAAAACTCCTACTTAAAGCCCTGGAGAGCCACAGCCAGTCAATGCACACAATACTGATCTTCTAGATGAACCAATGGTCTGACTCCTGCAACCAAAGCTGATGCCTGTGTGTGTGTGTGTGTGTGTGTGTGTGTCACAATCACAAAATACTTTGTTTAGCCATGCCTATTCTTGTCCCTTTCTAAAAAAAAGTACTTATTGGTGTGTGTTTTCTTTTTGTAAATCTACCAAAGAATAACATAAAATCAGACTTAAGGGATCCTCTCAGGGCAGCGAAGGATGTGTTCCACTGGTGAAGTTCTGGTAGGAACTGCTTTGCAGATGGAGGAGAAAAATTGGGGAGAGGGGTCAAGGAGGGTCAGTTGTGTGGGGGGGGGAGGGGGGGAGAAATATCCCTATTTTCATCCGAGAAATATTGGGAGGACATGTCCTCACTATCCTTCCATTATATGCTCCTCCCCTGGCAGTATTTTTATATACGGTATTCTGTCTCTCGTGTTTCAGATAACATACCAAACTTTCTTTCTTTGTGTGAGAGCTTCTTGTGGGCATAGGGTTAAGGGTCAAGACCCTTTTTTCAGGGGGTACTCAAGGGCACACACTACTAGCCCCTCTTTTTGTTGTTGAAGTCTAGCACTTACTGTAACAATTTCATGGTGAATACCGACACATATTTTTCTAGGAAGAAAGCACTGGTTAAGACATCCATAACAAATGCATATCATTGTTGCAGATATTAAATAGTGTGCAGTTTGAAGCAATTGGAAGCATAAGCACTGACTGCTTTGGAAATGAAGCCTTGTCCAGACCCACAGAAATATTATTCAAACTTTTACTGGCAGAACTTTCTTCAAAACAGAATTAAAACCTAAAAAATGTCCATACAATACCTTGTGCAGCACCCCACTTGTCATGACAAAGACTGGAGCCCCTGACATGGTTTTCTGAGACTGGGGGCGTATTTTTAACATGGTAAATGAACAATTCAAGGAAGGAAGGGGGCACTTGGTGATCTGCAGGAGGGTTTTAAAAGAACTGAGTGGCTTGAGGTGAATCATCATCTACAAGGGTAGAGTAGACTGTTATAAACAAACTCTGCCCTTATTCCCTTATGGGGTACACAAGAGCCCTTATAGAGTCCTTTGTAGGTTCTCCATTGGTAGGAGAAAATAACAGAGGCCAACCAGAGAATATTGAGAAGCAAAGCAGCTAGTAAGCCTGATCTTTATTAAAGCTGTTGCAACAGGGTGCTCCCCCCACACGCAGGAGAGAGGAGGAGGACCACGAAGCATGTGTGCTTGCTGTTATATAGCCATTTTGAAATTCCCTGCCCTGGAGCTCAAGACCACCCCCCCATACATCATACATACATCACAGAAAAGGTGGTGTACAACAGACATTTGAATGTTGTTGTTTTTCCCATCTTCCAGGTTATCTGATAATGCCTTATCTGATTGCCTTTTCTGGTAGTCTGGCCATTCCTTTGAGCACAGCTATCAACTTTTCCCTTTTCTTGCGAGGAATCCTATGCCTTTGAGATGGTAATTACTTAATTCCTGAGACAATGGGAAGGTTTTTTTTCCATTTCATCTTTCCTTGCAGAGAAACATTTGGTCAGTTTGGGAGAGTTAAAATGGTTTCAGGACTGTCTTCCTGTGCTGCTTCAGACATGTGGTTTGTATATTTGTGTACATGTTTGCTTGGTACATTTATGAAGGATTTTTATTACAAGACTTCCACAGGCTGAAAAAGAGAAAGGGCATCATTGGAACTTTGAACAGGATCAAAAGTGCTAGCCCTTCTAAAGTGAAGGCCCTGCCCTTGCTCTGAGCTGGATTTGTGATGTAAAGTGTGTTCTCCCTCATGGAGAGCACAGGTTGCGGGCGGGGCTGACAAGACACCTCACTGTTACTAGGCAAATGGTTTGGCCATCCTTTAAGCAGGGGCGGGCTGTTACTGGGGAAATCTAGATGTTGCCAATTGTTGATTGACAGCCCTATTTGTTAAATACAATGCTCGCAGCGAGGAACTTCCTCTTTTCGCTGCTTACTTCGGATCACCCGCCCTCCCTTCCCTAATTTTAGGCTGTTTGCTTGACCTTGCTATGCCTGTCATGGGGTCGTCTGCTTTGGGGCAGGGGCCTGGTAGGAATTTTGTCCATTTGGCTGATTAGTGTGTGCCACTTGGTTTTTGCCTACTGCGTAGCAAATCGTCACAACTTGTAAGGTTTGCGGTTAGGCATTGGTCTTGGAATTGGTTGGTGGAGGGGTATGGATTCGACTGTGCCTGCCCCTCCAAAATGCTGCTGCAGCTGCTGCTTCAAGGGTTTTCCATTAAAGGAACCCAGGGGCTCCCCATGCTTTTGTTCGAAACCCCCTGGCAAGGGGCTAGGGCCACGCAAGCCCCTGGGAGCATTCTGGGGAGAGGTGAGGCATGGTTCCCAGTCCCGTCTCTCTCCCCAGGTGACTCACCCTTCCTGACTTCACGGGGGGTGCGAATGTCAGAGCTGTCCCCGTGTGGGGTCAGTTAGTGCTACCAATACCTAAGCAACCACTCACTTTGCTGTAATTTGAATAAAGTTGTGGCCAAAATTATGCCAAAAACCTTAAACAAAAATTAAGTGTCAATTGTGTTTTTCTTTGGGGGGGGTGTCTTGGGGACCTCGACGCTTAACCAAATTTTATTGGTGAGTTAGTGTAATTTTGTTATCACACTGACTACATGATTCTCCGTTGTCTGGAATTGTATGAAACAGGAACAGGAACTCTTTTAAAATTTAAAAATGTGCCGCAGTATCTCCAGAGTGGCTAAACAGGTAATGCCCAAACAACGGCAAATGAAGTGAGGAAGGACCAAGGAGCGGAGAGATATTTCCTGTTCCCCTGGCATCATTTCTGAGCAGGTACTTTCCCATTGTGAAAATTCAGCACAGTTCTAGGTCTGGCTGAGCAGGATCTCTACAGGTGGGGAGGGGGTTATGGGTGGAAAAGCTTCTGTGCCCTTCTCCTTGACTAGTAGAAATGGAATAAATTACAGAAAATAAGCATCTATATGCAAATTTACTTATTTTACATAATGTATACAGGTTGCAAAATTAAACTTTGCTTGGCGGAGATTGAATATGGGCTATTGGTGCCAAATTTTGATGCTTGTTAGCACAAGTTATTCAAAGTCTTGTTTACAGGTCAAACCCCACCAGAGCTATTTGCATTCAGGAAGCTTTACAGGAGCCAAGGGGTAGCCCTGGAGCATGAATTTCCAGTGCTCTTTGCAGCCCACATCTAGAGTTATCTGTGTGATGTTTTCTGTTTTAGCCACTTGGTATTAACTTTCCCCAGTATCACAAGCTCTGCTGGGAACACAAATTTGTTTGCCTTATTTAAAATTGCTGTTATACCATACAATGCAAGCTAGCGAACTACATTTGGCAATGCTTTTGTCTCATTCTTGTTTATGCTCAGCAACCAATGGAGACAGCACGTTCTCTCTCTCTTTCTCTTTGTCCTGATAAGAATCCAATCACTGACGTTGATTGAACTGCTTTGAGCTTTTCGCTTGCATTTACACTCTCGGACTAACTTCAATTGTTTAATCTGCAGTTAGTTTAAGAGACACCCAGCTACCATTTTGATTCATCAGGAGATCAAGCATTGCAGCTGGAGGTTGTTGACTTTTTTATGAGGTTTTTCTTTTTTTACATGAAAAAGTTCTCCTGCTATTGCAGCACATAAATCATGTGTTGTGAAATCTCTCATTGTCTTTAGGCAATGTCATAGTTGGGGGAAAAATCAATCTATTCATGAACGGAAAGTCAAGGAATTACAAAGCGTTGGGAAAGTAGCTTTGGTTAAAGAAAACAAAACAAAAAGGGACTCTCACTCAAGCATCCCCGAATCTCTGAGCGGTGTGAAATGCCAGGGGTTCCAAGCACTCACCCAAGGCTTGTGTTTCCTTTTGGAAATATGGCACAGTGGAGACTGTGGTGTCTTTATGATGTATGGTTTACGTACCAGTGTGTGTGGCGGAATGGAGCTGCAGAGCCACCTCCTTCCAACACTGGGGTCATTGCTCCTCAGAAGTG
Organism: Podarcis gaigeae; assembly: GCF_964106915.1. Classification (NCBI taxonomy): domain Eukaryota; kingdom Metazoa; phylum Chordata; class Lepidosauria; order Squamata; family Lacertidae; genus Podarcis; species Podarcis gaigeae. The sequence continues at coordinate 5,510,249 of NC_139691.1, forward strand.
TGGAACTGAGGCTGAACTATTGCAAGTGCACCAGCGGGAGCAACAGTCTAGCTCTATTGGTGTACCCCCAGAGCCATGGGCATAGCCAAGAGGGGCATGGAGAGGCCAATTCTCCCCATATCAATAAAAATCAATAAAAATACATAGCAAACTGAGGTTCTGGCCCGCCAACAAAAGGCTACGCCCATGGCTACGCCCATGCCCAGAGCCCTCACTTCACTACCACTTTGTCCCTGTCCCACCCAGGTAAGCAGCTGTACCAGTATTGGGAGAACAGTCCAGTGGCTCTGCCCCACTTCACAAACCACTACTGCACAGCCCACTTTTATGCTCCTGTCCTTCCCAATCTCTTTTTTGCTGCCATTGGAGCAAATGCAGTTTTATATTTCAAGTCAAAGAATTATTAAACTTGAATTCTTTTCCCCCCTTCCCAATTAAGCAAGCAAACAAACAAACCCCTGATTGTCTATTGCAGTGGTGTGGGAGGGGGGCTGGGAGGGTTGTAGCCCTGGGCACATTTTTTTGAGGGGGTGCAACTAGGCACCCCCATGACAGGCTCCCTCATTCGGGATTGGGGCAGCAGTGGCAGCTGCTCCATCTCCTTAAGGAGGCCCCCAGCTAGCAGCTGCTCCACTCTGGGTTAGGCCCGGCCCAAGGGTGGAAGTGGTGGGCTCCACCCCAGCACACCCCGTCCACCCACTGTGCACCCACCCCAGGCAGCAATAGGAGTCACTACACTCCTGCCCTATTGACACATCAGGAGTGGCTGGTGCCCATTGGATACAGTGAGGCAGAGAGCCCAACAGCAGGTGGCTCCAGAGCCAATCAAATTTAGTTTTGTCCTCATCCTCCTCTTGCTGAGTTCTCCAAGGGTTAATACTGAGATTGAGGAAGAGGAAGTTGGCAGGCAGAGTTATGCCCTGGCCTGGATGTAAGCAAGAAGGCAGGCAGGTGGGAGCTGGCTGAGGGCGGGCTGAGGTTGGTGGGGCATTGTCCCATTTGCCCAAATGGATTAGCCTCCACTGCACCACACAACTCACGTCAGGTGTATAAACTCTAGGTGGGTTCTGTGACACTGTTTTGTCTAAGCTACAAGTCCCCAATGGTTTAAAAACCTCTTTTCTTAGGGGAGAGGAACTATTCCCTGATCTTTTCAGCTGAGTGTATCTTCTCCAGATTTACTCTATCTGTTTTCTTTCTTTCTTTCTTTCTTTCTTTCTTTCTTTCTTTCTTTCTTTCTTTCTTTCTTTAAAAAACAGTTTAATATGGACACAGTTCCATAATAATCCCATTTGAAAGCTCCCCCTGAGGATTCTGTGTGTTTAATGTTGTCTCAAGGACCTTTGGTGTTTGCTTCAGTCGCTGCTATTTGGGGCTGCAGCTCTTCCATCAAATCTTCCCTTTCAGCGAAATCTCATTAGCATCACTTTGCTAAATTAAATGGAATTAAACTTGGAATCGCAACTGGTACACAGAGCACCACAATCAAATTGCCTTCTTCTTCCTTTGCCTTAAACATAGGAAGCTGTAATGTTACCGTCTCTGCTAGCAGGCAAAAGAACGTGCTTCATCTGTGGGTGGGTGGCAGCCATGTGGCTGTTTACCAGAAAGGTGTGGTCAGAATTGTCACAGGATTTGCGAAAGTGGAACCACAAAGGCAGCTGTTGAGTGGAAGCCAGGAGTCGGGGATGAGAGGGACAAAGCCAATAATCAGAAAATAACTCAAAAAGCTAGCAGAGAATTGTCAAAGCAAAATCTCTGTCTGAGCAGGAAGCCTTTGTAGCCATTTGTAGAGGAAAGCCAATGATCAGTCTGGGTGGATGTGTCTTCTCCTGTACCTGGGATCATGTCCAATGAGATGCTCCAACATGTAGCTTTGGCAACTCACCATCTGGGGGGCAGCTGTGTATAGATCTATGGGGTCAGGGACTGAGAACCTTTAACCTTCTGGCTGATGCTAAACTATGCATCCCATCATTCCTTGTCCTTGACCATGCTGACCATGCTGACCATGCTTATGGAAGTCGAAATACAACTAAATATGGAGGGCCACAGATTCCCTATCTCTTTGATAGCCCAGTCTTCTTCAACCTGATGCACTTCAGATTTTAGGACTACAACTCCCATTAGCCCCAGCCAGCATAACTGTCAAGGATGATAGGAGTTGCTGTATCAAACATCGGAGGGCAACGTGTTTGGGGAAGGCTGTTCTAACCCCAGATACTCCAATGAATTGATCATTGGGACATTTATTTAGCACTTTTCAGCAATGTGAGTGAATTTTTCTTTACCTTTTAGCACATAATTTTTATTAAAGCTTTTATTGATTTACAAAAGTATGTGCATTATCTCTTTTTTCAGGTTGTAAAGTCTTTTCTACAGATCAGTTACACTGGATCAGAGACATTAGTGTTGTATACACAGTATAAGGTTGCGGAAGAAGAGAGGGGGAGAGGAGGGGTGGGTTTGTGAGACCTATTCTTTTATATAATGTTTGTGTGGGGTTTGTGTCAGTGTCAACTGGATAGCTTCTTTTCCTGTTCTCTTGTTACATTTCCTTGGTAGTGAGAGGGATTGTGGGGGCTCGGGGGGTGGGGTGGTTGTCTGTATTTAGCTGCAGTGATGTTTGTTTGCGTTTGTGAGGGGGGAAGGGACTGTTGGGTCAGGTAAGCCATATTGATTTGTATGTGATAAAGGGGAGCCATACCAGGGTGAAGGCTTTCTTGTCTATTTTTCCCTGTGTCATTTTCAGTGTGTTGGGGTATTATAAGCTCTTTAGATGTGTTACAAGCTCTTTAGAATGTGAGTAGGCATTATCTTGGAAAATGTGTCAATATGGGTTCTCCAATCTATTAAAGTCATCTTGAATTCAGATTCTGTCTTCAGCAGCATAAGCTACTCCTCCCAGTTTGGTATTCTGCAAATTTGATGAGCAGCCCCTCAATTCCTTCATCCAAGTCATTTATTGAGTCGCTGAACAACAGTGGGTCCAGGACTGAACCCTGCAGCAACCCACTTATCACATTTTTCCAGGGTGACAAGGAAACATTTGACTTCGGTCAGTCAACCATCTACAGTTATCTTGTCCTGTGCATATGTTACCAGCTTCTGCACAAGAATATCATGGGAGACTTTGTCAAAAGCCTTACTGAAATCAAGATGCACTATGTCCACAGCATTCCCCTGATCTACTAAGCTTGCAACTATCAAAAAAGAAGAAATGAGGTTTGCCACATGACTTGTTTTTGAGAAACCCATATTGAGTCTTAGTAATCACAGTATCTTTTTCTAAGTGCTCACAGACAGTTTAAGTTTCTGTTCAAGGACCTCAAACATTCCTAAAAGTACAGCAAGAAAGGCCCCTATGGAAGATGTTAGTTCTCTTGCAGGATTATATGAAGGAAGGTGTTCCTCTAAGAAATGTGGTCGCAAGCTATTTCAGGCTTTTAAAGTCAAAACTAGCACTTCAGGTTGTACTTAGAAACAAATAAGCAGCAGAATATTATTCTCCATGACCTTACAAAATTTAGTGTTTGAAACAGTGCACTACTGTTGAAACTGTACTGTATTATTTTTGCGACTAGCGCCTATTATGTAACTGTTTCCCTCAAACTTATTTTGCTTATACTGTATTTTGGTATGCTTTTTTTTGTTTAGAAACCTAACTTTCTTCTAAAGTTGCTTTAACTTTCACATCAGAACACACACATACACACACGGAAAAAGGAAGATTAATTAACTTCAGAAGCAGTACTGACTTATTCTTATGAATCAGGCCCAAAATGATTCAGTGGAATAATAAACCTTAGTGTTAAAAGGTTTAAAACAATATCAAGACTGCATAGAGCTAATTATTGCAATTCCATTTTAAAAGTAAAATTCTACATTTTCTACACTGTAAAGGGATCTTTTGCTACATCAATATCTTGTAAGATTTCCCATTTGGCATGAATAGAAATTAACAAGAATTTCCTAGGGAAGATGTGAGAGCTGGACACATGGAGGAAGGAGTTTGCACATACAAATTGGGTGAAACAGACTAGGAGAAATCTACACAGAGGATCAGCTGTGCAAGGGCTGGTTAGGTTCCACAGAAGGGGGATAGAAGCAGACCTGTGAGCCTCATGTCACCATTCTGTGATTTCACACACTGTAAGGCAGGGGTCCTCAAACTTTTTTAAACAGGGGGCCAGTTCACTGTCCCTCAAATACTGTCGGGGGCCGGACTATAGTTTTTTAAAAACGCGTATTTACGTGGAAGTCGCTTGCCTATTTTTTACTCAAGAGTAGACCCATTGACATGTGTGGCCATGCCTAACCCAGGTCCATTCATTCCAGTAGGCCTGCCCACTGCGTAAAAGTTAAATTGACATCACATCCAACCAGAGCGCAACAACTCCTGGGTAAGTGCGCACCATGCAACGGTCACAACAATATTGTGGCAAGGTCTCTGTGTGCGTGCATAATCGCCAGCTCCGTGCAAGCGCCACACAAATTTTCTTGCAATGATCACCCCTTCCGCTTTGCACGCTCTGCTCTGTTGTGGGGAGACGGAGAGCAGCCCCCTGCCTGAGGCCCACCTGCAGTGGCACCACCGCCTCTTTCTTCCTCATATCCCGCCTGCCTGGAAAGTGGCATCAGGGAGGAGGAGAAGCAGCAGCAGGAGCAGCAATGGCGGAGGAGGAGGAAGAGGCATTGGAGGAGGCCGAGGGGAAGCTAGGGGCCCTTGCCAAATGCGCACCGTCACCATGGGGAAAGCCCCACTCAGGTGCTGGGGGCGGTAGCGCCGCCTCTGCTCTGCTCTGCGCCGTTGCCTCCCCTGTGCTCAAATCCAAGTGTCGCAGCTTCAGATTGGCTGCAGGAGCTTCCTGCAGCCAATCTGAAGCTGCGCCAGCATTGCCGCTTGCCTAGAAGCCATGCCAGCATCATGGAAGTCAGTCCCCATGCGGTGAGGCGTCCACAGTGCGCAGAGACTGATCAAATGGGTGGCAGGGTCCACGGGCCGGATTTGCAAGCCTGGGGGCCTGCATCCGCCCCCCGGGCCATAGTTTGCCGACCCTTGCTGCAAGGGATCTCTTTGCTATACATTACCAAGCCAAAACACTGGCAAAACTAGATGCACTGAATCCAAAAATGATACAGAACCAGCAATCATAGCTTGCTATGGGAAATATGCATTGGGAGCCATGTCTACTCTAAACAATGGGAGGAAATTACAGGGACAGTCTCTTTATACACAAGGAAGAAATCTGGGTAGAATGTGATCAAGCTGCATGTATGATTACTGTTATATTCTGTCAGTGTTAATCAGTGTCAGCAGCTTAGGCTTCATGCCCACTGGTTTGGCCACCACTGCATCCCACAGCCTTGATGCTCATAGTGGCCACAGCAGGGGGGTGGCAGGGAAATTGGGCTAATTGTGCAGCATCGGGGAGATTGGCCTTGAACCTAGCGGATCCTAGACTGGGTCAACCCTGCCACCTCCATCCCCATTTCAAAACTTTCCACCAATGAGGAAACTACTTGCAGGACTCACCTATATGTTTGCTGTCTGGTAAGAGGCTGGCTGAGCTGGGGGGTGGGGTGGGACACTCCCACCTATTCCAACAACCCCTCCAGCCCAATGTAAGGGATGGGTGGAAAATGGCTCTTCCTATTTTCCTATGTTGTTTCTTGGAACGTTCCAGTTTTTCTCCTCCCAGTGAGAGTGTCGTGGGATGGAGCGAAGTTCTTTTTTCCCTACATTTCCAAGGGAACTCAGCAATCAGTCATGCCCCTTGCAATTTATACAAGGATAAGGACACAACTATCTTTCATTATTTCAGCCTGCTCTGCATTTTGTGATGCAGCTCTCCGCTCGAAAGATAAACCAAAGAAAACATTTTAAAAAATTAGTTCACACTAAAATGTGTTTGGAAATGCATCCATTGAATAAAACATGAACAGTGGTACCTTGGGTTACATACGCTTCAGGTTACAGACTCCGCTAACCCAGAAATATTACCTCGGGTTAAGAACTTTGCTTCAGGATGAGAACAGAAATTGTGCGGCACTCACATGGCAGCAGCGGGAGGCCCCATTAGCTAAAGTGGTGCTTCAGGTTAAGAACAGTTTCAGGTTAAGAACGGACCTCCAGAACGAATTAAGTACGTAACCAGAGGTACCACTGTATTTAAATACGAATTTAGATAGGGTTTTCTTTTACAGACTTATAAACTGCTTTACATCCAAAAGCTATCAAAGCAGTGTGATAAGATACAAGGATACAAACTAAAAAAAACTATAAAACACATTGTATAACTAATAATAATAATAATAATAATAATGCAAAAACAGAATGGAACAGATTTATAACAGATCACACATGAACTGGGCATGAACCTAAACTAGACTGATTCATCCATCCATATTTGGGACAACAGTTTGCCTCCTTCGGGAGGTGGGGGAAGAGATCCTGTAGTGCACAGGGCTAAAAGCAGCCTGAATGGAACGTGTGGTGCATTTTCCAAGAGCACATTCTCAAAGGCCATCCTTTTTAAAAGGAAGCACCAATATCTGAATACACTGACATTAGACCTTCCCTGACAATCCCTCCCTAAAACATCAATATTGGTGCATAATTAATGCAAGGTCTTATCTAAGGCAGACTGGAGAGGGACCAAGTGTTTTCAAAAATCAATTTGCTCCCTGAATTACAAATGCTACAAATTGAACCTGACAAAGGAAGAGAGAGAGGGGGGAAGAAATCTCATGGGGAGAAAGAGGGGCAAAAAGAGATATCTTAATTAGACAAGCAAGTCATTCCAGAATTTTGACCTCTCTACAAGTCTTGAATCACGGTCATTTTCTTCAGCCAATATCCTATTCATAAATTCCAGGGGTGGGGAACCTTGGGTTGGTGGGTCAAATATGGCCCTCCAGACTTCTCTGTTTGGCCCTGGGAAGGGGCACCAGGCTTGGGAAGCTTGCACTAGAAGCTTGTATTGGAGCTAAAAACTGGAATCCATAAAATGGGTTTTGTGTCTTCCTAGGACACAGCTGAATGGCAGATTAGTTAAATTTTCCTTCACCATTGCCGCCGGCTCCAGTGAATTCAGTTAACAGAACTCATGCTAAGCTTACTGGAGTTGGAACATGACCTTCTCTTCATGCCTATCAGAGGCACCTGCTGCTGAAGGCATCGTAGGTTTGCTTTTAACATTCAGTGCTCCTCAGCTTTCCCAATCTACACTGTATGGCTAATGATACTGACCTACCTTGGAGGGTACTGCTGGGTTGAGTTAATTAACTTTTTTAAAAGTGCTTTGATTTAGCTGGTGTTAAAAAAAAGACTCAGATATCCAACTAGTGCAAAGTGCAATAACAGCAGAGCTCCATTGCAAATTACTCACTTTCAGGGGAATATTTGGTTGACTTCCAGTGTTGAATCCCATGAAGTGGGGTGGTGGAGCTGGAATCCTCTTCCAGATGTGCCTGGACTCCAAATCCCAGCAACCTCAGCTAGCATGGTCAAGAATTATGGGAGTTGTAGTACAATAACAGCCAGAGGGCCACAAATTTCCCATTCAGGGCCTGGTTCAGGATTCAGAAACTTGATCTGGCCACCATGCTCTACAGGCCAACCTTATCAGGTTGGCCAATCCCCAACCTGTAGATCACTTGATGTCATTATGACATCAGATGAGGACTTCAAGGGTCCGCTTTTGCTGGTGCTTATCAGATGATTGGCTCTGAGAAGATCTTCTGAGGAGGTGCACTCTCAGCGTCAATCTAGCATCCTGTTCTCCCAGTACATAGTCAGATGCCTATGGGAATCCTGCAAGCAAGTCATGAATACAACTGCACTCTTCCATCCTGCATTTTCTAGCAACTGAAATCGAGACCATCCATTTGCAGGCTATCTATAAATGCCCATCAGCTGAATGGCGCTGAGAGGAACTCATTTGAAGCTGTGCTCTTGGCACCAATAAGCTTATTGGGACTGATAGTACACAGTCACATCTTTACCTGTTCCACACCTGATAATGCATCTGACATTAGGTGTTAGGTGGATGGGCATGGTTGGGGGAAATGGCCACACAGCCCCTGCCAGTTCTAATTAGGCCCTTGGGCTGAAGGTTCACCACCCCAGCCCTATGTTATCACCAGATGTGGATAGATTCTGTAAAGTCTTGGGAAGAACCTAGCCAAGAGACCTGTTCACACAACACTGTCCAGTCTAGTTTTGTGGGTTGAATTCAAGTAGTTACAACATGATGAAATAGTCAAGGTTCTTGGAGGAGGGAGGGTGCCTAGAATGTCCCTAGAATCTTGCCACAGCTTGACAGAGATTGTGTATGCCTGTCACCCAAATTTTGTAACAATATTTTACAGAGGGAAAATGAGTAAATGTGCACATCGTAGGGCGGTGGCCTTCGCTGTAGCAGTATGATACAGTAACCAGTACCATAGATTGTACGATGTGTGTGTGTGTTGTGTCCACAATGGTTTGTCTGCTTTGCAAATGTGCCCCTGGGACCCAAAATGTTGGTATCTAGTCCAGCATCTCTGTTCTCACAGTGGCCAACTAGATGCCTATGGGGAGCCCCAAAGCAGGACCTGAGTGGAGCAGCACTCTATTCTTATGGGGTTTCCACCAACTGGTATTTTGAAGCATGCTGCCTCCAACAGTGGAGCCATCAGGGTTAGGAAAATGGTTGTGCAACCTGTGGTCATCTAACTATTGTTGGACCCCAACTCCCACCAGCCCTAGGCAACAGGGCCAACAGCTGGAGATGTTTAAAGTAGTAGTCCAGCAACATCTAGAGCAGCCTTTCTCAACCTGTGGATTGCCAGATGTTGTTGAACTACAACTCCCATCACCCCTAGCTAGCAAGGCCAGAGCTCAGGGATGATGGGAGTTATAGTCGAACAACTTCTGGGGACCCACAGGTTGAGAACCAGTGATCTAGAGGGTCACAGACTCCCCCCACCTACTTTAGGAATTTGTTTGAGCACAGTCTCCACCAAGTTTGCTTCCAAATTAAATTAAATTAATTAATTCTGTTAGTGCTGTTAGGAGACCACTATTCCAGCTAGAATTTCCTGGTCTCTGAGAAGATTGATTGTTAAATCACTATGGGAGCTGCATCTCTGTGAGGAGAATAGGGGGTTTCCTAGCAACTCTCATCACCCTTAACAAACTACAGTTCCCAGGATTCTTTGGGGGGTTGGCGCCATGACTGCTAAAGTGGTATAATATTGCATTGAATAAATGATGCTGATATGGCTGCAGTGCATTATCAGAATAGGATGCTACACTTTTGTCTCTCTTTTCTGCTGCAGAATGGGGAAGGGTCCAAGCATAGAGAGCCACTTCTGTGCATCACTTTCACATGCCTGGAAGCTCATCCAAAGTGGATTACCTTGCATGACTAGCATGCCAGAGATTGGTAACTGAAACACCAACTATTACACCCCACTGGCCCATTTTCATGCAAACATCGATTCACAATGCACAGGAGAGTGCAAGCATGAAACACAAACACACAATTAATATCTATAAATTTACAATTTGCACAGAAGCCCCCTTTCCAATTTTCATTACTAGAGATTTTATAGCCTGCCTGAATGTGGCACATCTGTGAAAGCCCATCCTTTCTCCAATGCTCCAGATGTTCTGCCGAGCACCTCTGGTGCGTGCACTCCCCATAAACATTTGCTGTAAACACCCAAAGCTGTTTGTTTGTTTTTATTGTTCCATTGCATCTCATTACCCAGGGAAGGTGAAGCTCGTCTCCATTTTGCCAGATCTGTCTGCCCGTCCCTTGATCAATTTTTAGGAAATTAGAATGCAAGTGGAATCATGTACAAATGCTCTTTTATCACTTGGCCACTTTCCCTCCAAGTCTCTCAGAGGAATACATCATGCTCCTGCTTATATCCAGAATGTACTACAACAGGCATGTGGTCCTCTGAATCTTTCTGTCCGGCTCTTGGGACTCTGCCCTCTGGAGTCAAATGGCTCACACCAACAATTCTCCCAAGCTATACTCCTCAGTAGCCCTGTTCCCCCTCCTAGAATAATTTTGCCTGGCTGGATTATGTGACTGGACTTTCTTCTTCTTCTTCTTCTTCTTCTTCTTCTTCTTCTTCTTCTTCTTCTTCTTCCACTCATAGCCAAGTAAGATTGTCTTCTATGAACACAGTCTTAATAGTGTGCCTATATGTGACCGTGGAGGCCAATTCTGGATTCACAGGTCCTTCCACAGTGGGGACATAGGTTTCTGGGCAGGAGTTGATCAAAGTGAGAGTTTGCCAAGCATGCCTTCCTCTTCACACGTTTCTCCCTTTTGTCCTGAGTTCAAGCTTCTTCAGAGTCCAGAACACCGTTGGTAAAGGCTATTCTCCAATTGGAGCGCTTGCAGGCCAGTGTTTCCCAGTTATCAGTACTTTTACTACATTTTTTTAGATTTGCCTTGAGAGAGTCTTTAAACCCCATTTGTTGACCACTAGCATTAGGCTTTCCATTTATAATTTCAGAATAGAATAGTTGCTTTGGTAGACAATAATCAGGTATCCAAACAACATGACAAGTTCAACGAAGTTGATGCTGAAGAATCATTGCTTAGACATTTGACATCCTTCCGCAGGGATTTGACATCCTTCTGCAGGGCCTGCAAGACAGAGCTGTTCTGCCAGGCCTTTGGTCAGGGTTCAGTCTGACTCATTTTCTCTTTGTATAAGAACAAGCATGAATGGACTTCCGGAGGCGGCGCCTCCGACAATGGCGGATTCTCCCTGATTCAGGGGGAGACAGCTCCACAGAAACCGGGTCTTACCGCTGCAGCGAAGCGGGGACCCTTTCAAAAATCGCAGACGGAAGAAGCCTGCGACCATGGGACTCGGTGGGCACCATTTGCGCCCCTCTGTTTGGCAAAGGAGCTCTACAAAGGGCTCCGGAGTGAGACGGGGGTTGGCGTGGTGCTGAGAGTCAATCGCTACTTCTGTGGAGTGAAGCTGCACAGCCAAAGTCGGAGAGCGCTGTCCTTTTTCCTATGCTAATTCGGATTTCAAACAACAACCCGTGAGTAGGACAATTGAAACTTGTAGATCAAAATAATACCTTTGAATTAGAGCCGAGACGGGAAGGTGTAAAAATAGGAAGTCCGTCTCCTGCTCTTTGTAGAAAGATCAAAGCAAAGACTTTACAAGTTAAAAGCCGTAAATTGACAGCCTGGAATTTCCTGCTCTTTTAACTACCAAATCCCCCCTAGACAGCAGGAGGATAGGGGGAAAACAAATCGTGACTTTGCAAATCCTGCAGAGAGTAATTTAAGAAAATAAGTCTTCACTGTTCCTAACCTGGGGACGGAATGAAAGGAAAGAAATTGTTGGTGGTGCCTATAATAGGAATATAAGGAAACTGACAGATAGAGTTGGAAGGAAAATAAGTCCTATGCTGCCTTCTGCCTGTTTGCTTTAGATTGAAAGGAAACAAAATATCCGAAAATCGAAAGTAACTTTTATTTTCCCTTGCTGGATACACTGTAAAAATGGATGCTAAAAAGTAACTACCCCTCCTAGAGGAGGTCTACCAGTGCTTTTGTTTTATTTTACAAAGAGAACATAGCAGCTGAGAAAATCAGACCGTGAGACCAGCTTTCTGACCTTGACAGAATGATGAGAGAGGAAGTTTTATCTGCCCTGGACAAAATATATGATGTGCTGCAACAGATGGATGAGAAAGTGTCTCTTATGAATCAAGAGACGGCATACATTTTAGTTGCAGTTAACAAGGAGGTGCCAATGGAATGTACAGTTACAGAAACTGCACAACAATCTACCCAGGATATTGACTTAGGGCAAGTGCATGAGGTTATGAATGTATCTCATAAGACACAGAGTCTCCAAGTTTTACAGGATCAGAAGCTGCAACATTGGGAGATGGAATTCGTAGGACACTGGTTAAATGGTGGACTTAAGAGAGTTATTATCTTGAATGGGAGTGTGAAACAAGTGGAAGATCATCTTTGGAATGACTACCCTTTGGATTACAAACTAAACATTGGGGAGTGCAACACTGGGGAATGGGACAATTGGATAAAAGGAGATGAAGAATTTTACTACATAGAGTCCTCCAGAGACTGGCTCCCCAAAGAGAAAGAGAAGAAAATGCGAAAGAATACAACAGGGAACAAGGATTTATGTAACTACAAACAGAAACAAGAAAACTCGCAGAGGGGGCCTGGAAGTGACTTGAGAGCTTCAGATATTAGAACACCGGATTGACAAGGGTTAAAGACTTAAGGACTGACATTATCCACAACCAGGAAAAGGGACGTTGGAGAAATTTAAAATGAGAAATGCTTTTGTAATAAATTCTTATTTATGGAATTAGTGCAATTCTAATGAAATATTAAGAGATGCTGGAAAGGAAGTAATTGGCTTTAGTAATGGTTTAAATCTAAGAACTTTAAAGATTTGAGGACAGGATAAAATTAATGAAATTAATGTAAGAAAAAATGAAGTGGTTTGAGTAATAAGGGGAAATAAGAATTTGCAAGAATGGTTTGATTATAAATAAGGGTAAGACAAGTGGTATGAATTTGCTGACTAATTTTAAAATGGAATACAAGGAGGGAGGTGAGAGGAAGTCAGGAAAATAAGTAAAAGAATGCTGAGAATTTGAAAGGAGAGATATTTATTTTTTATTTTTCTTATCCTTTTGTTTTTTGTGTGGAATTTTTGATTTCTGATTGTTGTAATTTTTCTTTTTTTGTCTTTGATGTTTACTTTTTGTTATCTTTGTGGTCTTTTTTCTTGAGAAAACCTAATAAAATATTATTGTAAAAAAAGAGAAAAGAACAAGCATGAATGAGGTTTCCCAGCCCACTCACAGATCCTTATAATATCAATGGAAACAGTTGGTCCTGGCGAGTATTAACCACTTTCAGTTTTAACCTGAGGATTGTCATTTGTCTAGTTTTAATTTTAATTTATTAGAATTAATTATGGGATACATTTTAATCAATTGCTTGCTTGTTTTATGCATATTATACTATTTATATGATATTAGCCACTCTGAGCCTGTGAGGGCAGGGTATAAATAAAATTTATTATTATTAGGAGAAGTGACCAACGTTTTCCAACATTACACCATTTCCCAACGTTACACAAGAGGGGTTGTTTTGTGCTTATTGGTGCAGAACTTTGGTTTTTTGGATGTTGAGCACTAGACCAAGCTTTTTGTAAGATTCTGTGAAGATATTTAGGATGGTTTGGAGGTCATCCTCTGAGTGTGCCCATTGTGTGGAGCACAGAGACTCATCAGGGAGGACTTGGTGGTGCTGAATAGGATGTGGAGGAGCTAGAGGCAGAGGGGCTGGACAAAATCCTTCAACCTTGGGTCTCCAGATATTGTTAGACTTCAACTCATATCATGCCTAACCACTGAGCAAGCTGGTTAGGGATGGTGGAACTTGTAATCCAACCACTTCAGGAAACCCAAACTTGAAGAACACTGTTTTATACCACAGCAATCTATGGGCAATGATGCAATTTTACATCCATCCCAAACTTGGCAGTCAATGGTTACATACAGGAGGGGGAGAAAAGAAATGAGAAATTGTGTTAAATTCTGCATGATATAATTTGACAATTATTTTGAGAATTTTTCCAAGAACTGAAAGAAGTGGGACCTGGGAAGCTGCAGTGTGGCGTGCCTGCTGTAGGATTCCATTCACTCCATCTCATTCTCACCACCACACTCCTGGTTTTTATCCCCCCAATGTTTCATGACCACTGAGCATGCCCAATCCTAATTGAGAATTATTTATTCAGGTTTATTTTTTCCATTAATGATTTTTGTACTTCTGAAAACCTGTTGAGACCTGCTTCTTGTGTGCAGATGGTACATTTGGCTACATAAGCAATGGCACTCACAGCTTGAACATTTAAAATAGAGGGAATGTTGGAACACTGAGCAGAGTGAATCTATGAAATGTTAATAGAGCTGAATGGGGGAAATGTGCTCATACTTATTCCAAGTTGGGTACATGCATTTTGGCTAGGCATGATGTATGGCTAACTCATAAAAATGTTCAGGACCTAGGACAGTTCATGGAGGCTACATAAATGATCTTTCTAGATCAGGGTGGTCCAATGCAAGGCCCTAGGGCTGCATGTGGCCCTTAAGACCTTTTTGGGTGGCCCTGAACAACATATGACCCCTCTCCCACAGACCTCATGCTGTAGCCCCAAAGCTGGATAAGCAAGGCACAGGGCTTTGGGAAGGAGGTGTGAGGGCTCCAACAGGGTCCTAGATTCCTATTGTCTCTTTCCGCACCCCCTGTAAAACAAGGCAGTGTGTGGACCATGGGTTCAGGGTCTATGTACTATTGTGGTAGGGCTGCCAAACATCCAGGAAAGCCCGGACATGTCCTCTTTTGGGTGGCCAACATGCCCATCCAGGCAGATTTTTACATTTTAAAGGAAATATCTGGGGGTTTTGGGCTTCCGCTTGGTCTTGGGGTTTTGGGCTTGCACACTGCAGCCGTACGCCTCTTCCCTGGCTCAGGCTGGCAGCAGCTTGGGATGCCATCTTTTTTGCTCTTCAAGATATGGCAACCCTATCTTGTGACACACTTGGTGTGAAAAATTGGACCACCCTGTCATAGGAAAGCAGGAACCTTGAGGTGTTGTTCCAGCACTCTTCTGAAGGTTTAAGTAGTTTTGCAGAGAGACATCTTTGCCTCCACACCAACAAAGAAGACTAATGAGAGCAAACATTGGGGAAATGATTATATTTACTAATATAACAATTTGGAGGAAGTGCAATTATTTATTGCATTTATATCCCGCCCTTCTCCCCAAGGAGCTCAAGGAAGCATACTTGGTTCTCCCATTCCTCATTTGATCACCATTAACCAAATCAACCAAATTCAGAAAGTACTGGCAAGTAAGGAATTTAATTGAATCTGGTGGGAAGGAACTCTCTGGACCAGACAGACATAGACAAACTCTGGCCCTCCAGATGTTTGGGACTACAATTCCCATCATTCCTAGGTAACAGGACCAGTGGTCAGGGATGGTGGGAATTGCAGTCCCGAACATCTGGAGGGCTGGAGTTTGCCTATGCCTGCTCTAGACTTCTGGGTGTGCAATTCAGCCACCGACTGTCACTCCTCAACAAAGAATGGAGAGGAATTCTTCATTGCTAGGTGACTCTCCATGCCTCTGCTGTAAACAATAAAAATCTGCCCTTTTCCCCTTATGAGGTATCCAAGAGCACGCATAGAGTCCTTACATGGGTTCCCTATTGGTAGGAGTAAATAACAGAGGCCAACCAGAGAATATTGAGAAGCAAAGCAGCTAGTAAGCTTGATCTTTATTGATCTGTTGCAACAGGGTGCTCCCCTCACATGCAGGAAAGGAGGAGGACCTCGAACAATGAAGCACCTGGCCTTATATAGACATTTTAAATTCCCTGCCCTGGGGCTCAAGACCACCCCTCCATACATCATACATACATCACAGAAGGGATGTAACCCAAGACCACCCCCCACAAACATCATACCTACATCACAGAAAAGGTGGTCTACCACAGAAATTTGAATGTTGTTGTTTTTCCTGTCTGCCAGGTTATCTGATAATGCCTTATCTGATTGGCTTTCCTGGTAGTCTTGTCACCCTTTGAAATAGTGATTACTAATTTCCTGTAACAAGGAAGGGTTTTTTTCACCTCCTCCCTCCTTGTAGAGAAACATTTGGTCAGCTTGGGAGTCAAAATGGTTTTAGGACTGTCTTTCTGTGCTGCTTCAGACATGTGGTTTATATATTTATGTACATGTTTGCTTGGTACATTTATGAACATTTATTATATATCAAAGACCTTAAAATTCTTATTACACCAGGCCTAAAGGGCACCCCCTCATATCCCACCAGCCTTAAAGCACTGACAGATCCCTAAAGATCTGTTAACAATAATGCCTGGGTATACCTATATCCCCCTTCCCCAAATTAGGAACATAATAAGGTTCTTTATACAAGGCAGATCATTGGACCACCTAGCTTAATATTGTCTACACAGGCAGTAAGTGCTCCAGGATTTTAGGTGGGGTCTCTCCCAGTCCTACCTGAAGAAGCCTAAGATGGAAAGTTCGACCTGCATGCAAAGTGTGTGCTGTGCTACAGAGCGACAATCCTTCCTCGTGGTATCAGTAGGGGGCTGGGAGATTGGTTTGTGAGTTGCTTCTTTGGGAGAAAAATATATATATGTGAAAAACAATAACAAAACTACAGACAAGCTTCCTAGTCTCCTGCTTCTGTCTTATCAGATAAAGAAAGCTTTGAGGATTGGAGGAGATTAATGGATAATGGAATGAGTCTTTCCATTCTGTTGAACATAGAAGCTGCTGTTTTCATACAGATTGAGCTTTCTTGTGTAAGTGCTGGAGAATTACAGGCAAGGAATGGGAAACCATTCCAAGAAATGGGGATCATGGAGCAAAGAGAATGTATGGCGGGTGGGTTTGTTAGGGAATATTCGTTCATTTATTTATATTCAATATTCAATTCAATATTCAATATTTATTCATTTATTTATTCTCCTCCTCCCAATTGCTCAGTAGCACATTGGGCTCTCCCCCGTTTTTTCTGACATCACACCAACCCTGAGGTGAGAAACTGTGATCACTGATAGGGTAATCCTATACATGCTGACTCACAAGTGGGGGAGGGGAGAAAAATGCATCTATTCTCCATTTTAAATCAAATTTCCCCAATTCTCCCTTCTCACACCAATATATGAGCTGAAACGTAGTTTTCCTCTGAAATTGCACTCCCCTTGAATTTTCATAGAATTGTAGAATTGAAAGGGACCCGAAGGGTCATCAAGCCCAACCCCCTGCAACGCAGGAATCACAGCTAAACAATCCCTGGCAGATTTCGCAGCACTGTCAAGGATTGGATCTTTCTTCTTAGAGCCGTAAGTTGGCAGATCCTATCCCATACCCACCCTCTCCCAATCTAACTGTATTTTAAGAACTCTTAGCCCCCTCCCCCAAAACTGCTTTAGGAACAAATCCAGGGTGGGGGCAGCACAGGGTGGATTAGGTGCCGCACCCCCACCAATAACATTAATAGGGCCACAAAGTTCCCCACTCCTAATACTGGGAGAAAATATGATTGCCCTGTTGTTGTTGTTTAGTCGTTTAGTCGTGTCTGACTCTTCGTGACCCCATGGACCAGAGCACGCCAGGCACTTCTGTCTTCCACTGTCTCCTGCAGTTTGTAGCTTCGAGAACACTGTCCAACCATCTCGTCCTCTGTCGTCCCCTTCTCCTTGTGCCCTCAATCTTTCCCAACATCAGGGTCTTTTCCAGGGAGTCTTCTCTTCTCATGAGGTGGCCAAAGTATTGGAGCCTCAGCTTCAGGATCTGTCCTTCCAGTGAGCACTCAGGGCTAATTTCCTTAAGAATGGATGCGTTTGATCTTCTTGCAGTCCATGGGACTCTCAAGAGTCTCCTCCAGCACCATAATTCAAAAGCATCAATTCTTCGGCGATCAGTCTTCTTTATGGTCCAGCTCTCACTTCCATAATGATTGCCCTACATTGTGTTATCAGCAGCTCTGAACGTGCTTCAACCGGTGCGAAATGTATTGCAGACTGTGGTCCACATACTACTTTCATATCCATGTACAAACATTTACCTGAATGTGCATTGCCTGCAAAATGTACCACCTGACCTGCTAAGATATTTAAGTTGTAGAGATCATAGGGCAAGGGTGGAGAAAATGCTGTTGGAGCATGTGTCCCATCATCCCTGACCATTGTTGATCAATTCCAAATTCAGCCTCGGTGGAGGTGGGGTGCATGGTGGGGGATGCAGTCCAACAATATTGGGAAGGCCACAGGTTCCCCACCTGATATCTCTTGGGAGATATCTGAATCTTAAAGAACGACAACTTCAGTCGCACTAACAAATTTGAACAAGTCAAAAAAGGGACAAAAGGACAAAATCAGGACAGAAAATTGGGACTCACTCTAGCAAACCTAGGCATTTGGGGCATAAGAGTTCCCTGCAAACCACAGTGGTAGATTAGCCTGGGCTTTTCTATTTTCATCTGGTAAATCTAGGGCCACAGCTATGTGGTGACCTGCTTTAAGCATAAGAACATAAGAAGAGCCTGCTGGTTAAGGTCAATGGCTCATCTAGCCCAGTATCTTGTTTTCACAATGGCCAGCTAGATGCCTGTAAGAAACCCAGCCACAAGAGCACTTTCCACTCCTGCAATTTCCTGCAAAGCCTCTCCTCCTAACAGAGGGAAGGAGTTGTGAGTGGGAGCTGGTTCCCACGTCAGCAGGGGGGGGGGCGTATTCAGCCCTCTGCGTCAGCTTACCTGACTGCCTTGCCGCACCCAAAGGCCAGCCAATAGGACTCGCTTGTGGGCGGGGTTTAGCGGCAGTGGCAGCTCCATCTTCTCATTCTGTGCCCCTTCGTCATTGGATCACCCCCTCACCCTCCCTTTAGGTTAGATTTATGTGTCTGACCTTGCTGTGGACTCAGGTTGGTTGCCCTCGTTTCCCAGGGGGCCTGGTAGGAATTTTTATCCATTTGGCAAATTGGAACCAGCCTCTTGGTTTTTTGCCTACCTCGTAGCAAACGGTCACAACTTTTTGGGTATTGGCGGTTAGGCATTGGAATATGTGTTGTGTGTTGGAGGGGAGGTGTGGCCATCACCTACCCCTCCCATTGTTGGTATTCCATTAAAGGAATCCAGCAGTTGTGGATCCTGTCCGATGCTCTGCTGGTGGCTAGGGCCATGGCACGACCCCCGGTGACATCAGGGGAAGCTTCTAGTTGTATTTGCATCAACAAGCTCCTCCCACTGGTTGTTAACCTTAGGATGACTCCCTGCTGAGTGGAGTGGAGTCATGTATAAACTGTTTGATCCAATGCCTAAAGCCAATACCACTCAGATGTTGTAACCAATAAAGTTGTGGCCTTCTTTAGCCCATTAACCTTAGATTCATGTGTCCCTGTGTCTTATTTATCTCTAAGCAGGTGACGGGTCCTCGACTCACAACTGTCATTCAGAAACATTACTGCCTCCAAACATGCATGGCTAATAGTCGCTGATAGCGTTACCCTCTGTGAATTTGTACAATCCTTTATTAAAACCATCCAAGTTGGTGGCAGTGAGTCCATGAAAGAGAGAAAATTACTGTTCTCTATCCTCTTTCTCCATGCCATGCATAATTGTATCAACTTCTCTCATGTCACCTCTTACTCACCTATTCTCTAAACTAAAAAGTCAAGTCCCAAATGCTGCAACCTGTCTTCATAGGCGAGTTTGCATGCAAAAGGTCCTTGGTTCAATCCCTGGCATCTTCAAATTGAACTGGGAGAGACACAAGTCTGTTACGCTGGAGATTCACTGCCAGTCAGCATGGGCATCCATCCCTATTATACCTAGGATAAAAGCTTCAGGTTAGGGGTGAGTAGCCAATTTTATGAACTTCTTACAACACTGTTCAAAAATTCTTTGTGCACCTTTACCTTCATACCACAAATATGAATGCTATCCAATCCTTTTACCATAACCTTCAAAGTCTAACAATCTTTTTCAATATCAACCATTCCCTTATCCAGGACAGACAGGCTGCTTAATAATACAATTTTAAATCTGGCAGTGAGAATCCTCCTCTTACAAAAGCAAAGTCGTTTCCATCCATCTCTACAGTGCAAATCTCTCTAGGGAAGGATGAAGGCAACAGCTGTTTAGTGTAAAACACAACAATTTTCCTCTGAGAGTGCAGGGATTGGATTATAATAAAAATATTAAAACTTTTATGCCATGATTATGCATCAAGATTATCTGTAATCCAGTGTCAAAGGTTTTCTTAGTGGAGGGGGGCGACTTCATCTGGTTCCATGGTAGCTTATGATTTGCTAGTGTTTGTCTTTATTATTATTTACGCATCATAAGAACATAAGAAGAGTCTAAACACATATCTCATCCAACAGTGTCCAACCAGATGCTTCTGGGAAGCTCAAAGTTGGACATGAGGACCATAGATCTCTCCCACTGTTGTTTCCTGGAAACTAGTGTTCAAAAACACTGATAACCTTTTCCTTCATGAATTTGTCTAACCCTCTTTTAAAATCATCTAAATTAGTGGCCATCACAACATCCTGTACTAGGGAATTCCATGGCCTATGACAAGGGTGGGCAGCCCTTTTTAGTTTATAGAATCGTAGGATGGAAGAGTTGGAAAGGACCCTGCAATGCAGGAATTTCAACATGCACCACAATCTCTTCTGGGCAATCTTCTGAGGGACACACAGCAGTTGTTGGCAGAGCAATGAATATACATTTTACCATTGGATAGCATGCTAGTTTCTATACACACACACTTGCACACGGCTATCTTCCAATCATACAAACAAGAGGCATTATCAGAGTTGAATGACACATTGCTTATAGGGAAAAATACGCAAGGGGTATGTGAAGAGGGGTGTGGCCTGGGAACAGTTCCAGGCAGACAGAGAAGAATGGAGGTACACACTGTCCACTAGGCCTCAGGTTTCCTACCTCTGAACTACACACTGTGTGAAAAGGTGCTTTGTTTTATCTGTCCTGAATCATCTACTATCCAGGTTCCTTGGATGATCCTATTGGGTTCCAGTATTATGAGAGTTGGAGGGGAGGAAAAGTTGTATCCATCTTCTCCACATCAAATCTCCCGTCTCCCATACTCAGGAAGAAGTGGGTTGCATGGAAGTTTCCAAGGTTTAGCAGTCCATCATGGCTGATGTGATTTTAAAGCTGAAAGGCAATCTCTCCTTCTCTACATTTCTTCCTGATGCACTGCTAAACCTTCTTCCCAGGTCCTGCTTGTGGGCTTCCCAAGATGGGCCTTGGGCCTGAAACAGCAGGGTTCTTCTCATGTTCTTCCTTCCCCTCAAAAGCTTCATTAAACAAATAACAACAGAAAAACCACAGCAATGGTAAGCTGCAAATACAATTAGTCAGATCCTTCAGCAAGTAAAACAAGAAATAAAAGTTGCCATAGTCCGGTCAAAGAGCAATGTCATTTGGAGAACTCTCAGTTTCCTCCTGTTCCTTCGGGTCACATCTCCCAGACTTGAGATACAAGTATTGCTCCAACAAACTCCCAAGTTATATCATTTAGCAGTACAGCCAAACTCATAGCTTTGCCAAGAAGGCAAAGCTCTGCTCTGAAAAAGGGGAAGACCCAGTATACCTGGGCCATACTGCATGCAGTTTTTCTAGAGAGTCTCCTACAGTCCATACATTTTGATAACACATGTCAAAATCCAAGCCCTCCAGCTTTTCCCATGTCTGTAAAATATTATGTTCTTATGGTTTTGGAATTGTAGCTGCTCTCATTTCCAGCTATGTGCTAACCAACTGAGCTATTAGAGTGGATGCATTAAAATTTTTCTATTGTCCCATTTTAATTTTCTTTTCCAAATTTTTGTACAGAGCAGTGCGCAGCTTTCAATTCTATAAGCTATTCTGTATCTTCTCCCACTCTGCATTACCAATGCACATGAAAAAGCAATCTTTTATTATTATTGATTTTAAATGCAAATTTATTAAAGAAAAGAACAGAAAAAATGAGCGAGGGAAAACCATCAGCTCGCATTAGCAATACAATAACCATCAATACTTCCATTGTAGTTTACACATACAACTTGATATATGCCATCAAATGTACAAATACGTACCTAATCCAAGTTGATATTCATATATTGTTCAGATGTATCACGGATGATAGGGTCTTTGGACCATTTTGAAATAGATGGTGGATGCTGATCCATAAAGGCTTGCAAAAAAATTAAAAATTTAAAGTAAGCAATCTTGATGTGACTATATGAATGAGGGCATCAAGATTCTTTGCATTGATGAAATACTGCCAAAAAAGAGAGATGCAAAATAAATATTACTGTACCTTGTGCAATCGTAGAAAGATTATTTTTGCATCGTATGTTACCAGCAGATGGGAGCACAACAGACTGCTTGAAATGGATCTTGAGGCAATCAGAATATAATCAGATCCAGATTTACTTTGCAGGGTTTTTTAAATCATGTACATTAGTAACAAAGAACAATAGACTGAGAGTTGTAAGGGTCATCTGGCCTAACCCCATGAAAGTATGGATTGGGATGTACTACAGTGCACAGTTCCTTATTCCCTAGTGTCCTGGTCTGAAAAGCAGAAAGGCAGAAAGAGAAAGCAGACACAGATAGGTGATCCTCGAAATATTCCATCAATGGTGTCTTCGAAAAAAATTACATATCACTTTGGAAGACGGGCGAACTAATGTTTGACTCTGCCAAAATCACTCAACAACTTTTCTGTTAGGATTTTCACTGCTGCATTATGGCAATCCTAGTGCTTTCTAACTATAATTTTATGATGGAGGTGTCTCCCCCACACACATTGGTTTTTTGGGGGGGAGGGGTGTTATGACAGACATACCTGCACCTTTCTTGTGGCCCTGTATATTTTTCTGCTCTTTTAGCTGTGGCAAGCATTTTGTTATGCCATATCTTCATGGAAGCCATTTTGTGGTCCGCCGATACCCCACAATAGCGATTTTTGACTGTATGCAATAATACTTCCTCAAAATTCAAAATGTGCACATATGTGCCATTTCTCTTTCAGCCATAGTAATTAATTGGTAGCACCACATCACTGAAGAATAGGGAATCTAAAACTCATAGAGAACTATGGGTTAGAAGATTGTCAAAAGCATTCCCTATCTTGGATATAATTTGCCTTGTCTTTCCCTCTGTGATATCAGATTGCTTAATATATGCTACAGTTACTTCAGATGATAAAGCATTTTGTTTGAATGTTAGAGCTGGAACGCCAAAGGATTTTGTTGCCTATTTCAATGATTTGGCGGAGTTTGCAAGAAAATAAGCTTCCCACCTCTACTCTGCACTTGCTGCCTGCAAACAGAACTTAATTGGACTGCAAACTTTGAACTGACTCCAATTGCCCCCATCTCTCTTTTCTTTTTTTTGCAGTCTGAAATTAACAGGCATGACTAACTTAGGCCTGAGTTAGTCATGCCTGCTAATTTCAGTGGGTCTCCTATGAATAGGACTTGCATTCAATACAACCCTTGGAGTTCAATTATTTTGCTGCTGAAATCAGTGCACAGGCCAAATATTTTATCTGGGTGTCCCTATGTCCTTTTGCAGTCTTAGGACTGGTGTCATGACAAAGGGAGAAGTTTGGAGTGAGTCAGGACTGAAGTGCTATCAGGTGCAGAGGTGCAAGTTAGGATGTTGAACCAATGGGCAAAACCAGGCACACCAGACCTCAGGTTGACTTTACTGCTCACACAAGGGAGTATTGCCATGGGAACCCCTCTTCGTGGCAAAGAGCTCTGCAGTTTACCACCTGGGACAGTGTTCAGCAGTTGCTAAGGAAATCTAATAATCACATTTGAGTTGCTCTTTGGTCCCTAAAAACCCAGAAGCCCACCCTACAGTAAATAGGAGCAGGGCTTTCAGTGCAGCTGACCATGTTTTGTGGAACAGCATCTCTGCTGAAATATGACACGTTTTCAGAGAATATCTGTGTTAGGCTGCATTAACAACATACCTTTAAAAAACAACAACAACAACCCTGACCTATGATATGATGTATGATATATGCAGGCAAAAAGGTGCCAAAAATATATCAATACCATCACACCTGTGATAACATGTGTTGTATCCTTTCGGTAAAGCACATTGTGACTTGGCACCTGCTTTTAGCATTGCAGCACCAGTTCTCTGAAATCCATTTTCTCTAGTATAGCAAGCTCTAATGTTGTTATGTTTTCAGTGCCATTTCTTGAAAATCTTTCTCCCAAGCCTTCCCAAATTAAGTTTGTTTGATTCTTGCAGTTTTAATTCTTGTTGGGGTTTTTTATGTCTTAATACTGATTTTATGATACTATATTATTTCTTATATTATATTTTTGTGCTTTGCTTTTCATGCTTGTTTACCATTTAGTTATTCTGAAGGTAAAAGTAAAGGTATACTGAATTTTGCATTAAAAAACATAAATATGTTATTGTCAAGGGGAGTTTAGTTTTTACTAGAGATGGGAAGCTGCTTTGTGGAGGACATCTCTCAAAATGTGGAATACAACTGTCAGGGAACTGCCATCGGAAGAACAGGCGGTGGAAAGGCTCCAGGAGAATAGGAGAGACTCTGCAGCAGAAGAGGGAACCAGTAGGGGGGGAGCAGGAGCTCCAAGGGAAAGGGAGTCGGAGGGGAGGCTCTGGGATACTTCCAGTGAGAACAGTGAGGAGGTATCAAGGCCCCCTTTAGGGACCCTCACCCCTCGCCGGAAACTGTCATGCAGAGAATCCAGGAGACGCGTTTCCGTTAAGCAGCTTTTATGTTGGAAACGCTTCCGCAGACGCCCACTGTCGGATTCTACCAGCGACTGACGGAACCATGCCAAAGGGCTCCGTTCAAGGCAGAGCTTTGCTACGCTGGGCAAACTCTGAGGGACCAAGCTTTTAAGCACAAGCAGCTCATTATCCCATCATAGCAATCCGACAGTGCCTGAAAGCAGCTTGTGCAAGGAGAGGCATCATGAGCAACCCAGCCAGAGCCGGAGAAGGGGGAGCAGCTGCAGCCGGTCCAAGCCTGGAAGAAAGGTACAGGATGTTGGAGGTCCAGTTAGCTCTGCAAACGGCTAGGCTTGAGGAGAGGAGGGCTCACGATGCAGAAAAGGGAAAAGCCACCCAACTCTCAAGGAAGGTGCCAGGACTGGTGCAGAAGTTTGGGGGTGATCCCAGGAACTATCAAGCCTTTAGGACAGAGATGCAATATGCACTCAATCTGCAGTTTGATGATTTTTCTGATGAGGAATCGAGGGTCGCGTATCTCAAAGGGGGGACGAAACACTGGGTGAGACCCCTAATGGCAGCCAATAATGAGGTCCTAAAGGACACAAGGAAGTTTTTTCGCGCCATGGATCTGATGTTCTCCAGCGAAATTGAGCAGGGAGTGGCGCGCAGACAGTTAATGGTGTGTAAACAAGGGAGCCGATCTGTCCGTGAGTACTGGACTGAGTTCACCATGTTGATCCATAAATTAAGTTGGGATTTGTCACCGGAACCGATACAAATGCTGTTCGAAGAAGGATTATCTTCGGCAGTGAAAGACGAACTTTCCCGGGCGCCCAGGGCGGAGTCTATGGACCAGCTGACTAAATCCGCGCTGGCCATAGGAGCACGCCAGGAGGCAGGAGCCTTGGAGAAGCGGGAAGGGAAAGGGGAGCGTTGGAGGGATTTCCGCATTCCAGAGATTCCAGAGCAGCCTTCCCCGCCAGCAGAGCCGATGGAAATTGGAACAGCGCGTGCGTGCGCAGTTTCAAACCCCAGTGAAGGGCGGAAGAAGGAGGGAAAAGGCGCCGAGAAATGTTTTCTCTGCCAACAGCCAGGTCACTTTGCCAGAGTTTGTCCGCAAAGAAAGGAATGGCAAGGGATGGCGGGAGCTGTTGGGGAGGAGGTGGAGGGAGCTAAGGAGCAAGTAAAAGCCAACGCCTGGCTGCCACCATCGGGGCACAGCAGCCAGGCCAAGGAACAGTGAATGTGCCCACGCCGGAACACCAAGACCAGCTCTTGTAATAGAGGTGTTGCTAGAGCTGGCAAACAGACACCCACTAAAGGTTAAAGCGCTATTGGACCCAGGCAGCTCCTGCAACTTTATGAGTAAGGAGTTTGCAGCCGAACACCAGATACAGACTATCCCCTTAAATAACCCTCTGCAGGTGACCATGATTGATGGGAGGGCGCTGTTGGGAGGAGAAGTTAACCAGCAGACTGTCCCCATGGTAATGAGGGTGGCAAGGCAC
Source organism: Podarcis gaigeae (assembly GCF_964106915.1). NCBI lineage: Eukaryota > Metazoa > Chordata > Lepidosauria > Squamata > Lacertidae > Podarcis > Podarcis gaigeae. The sequence goes on from NC_139691.1 coordinate 5,536,132, forward strand.
ACAGAACTGATAGCGTTTAATATAGCCACCTTGGGGGGAGCGCCCATTATTTTGGGGATGAGCTGGCTAGCGCTGCATGATCCGCTAGTGGGATGGCACCAGAGAGTGGTTTCCTTTGGGTCAGCGCATTGCATGGCACATTGCACGGAGAGGGAGAGCCAAGTGGGCACCCAGGCCACGCTAGCAAGGATGGAAGTAACAGACCAAGGGAGGGTACCACGACAGTACGCCGACTTGGCTAACGTCTTCAGTGAAAGGGAAGCAGATAAACTACCCCCGCACAGACCCTTTGACTGTCAAATCAATTTACTCCCAGGAGCACAATTGCCAGTGGGCAAGCTGTATGCAATGTCAGACAGGGAGATGCAGGAGTTAAGGGAGTTTATAGACAAGAACCTAAAGCGTGGGTTCATCAGAGAGTCACGAGCGGTGGGGGGTAGCCCAGTGTTCTTTGTGGACAAAAAAAATACAGATAAACCGAGATTGGTCGTAGACTTCAGGGCCCTAAATGCCGTGTCCGAACCAGTGGCTTTCCCCATGCCCAGAATCGATGACATTCTGACCCGGATGAGGAAAGGGAAAATTTTTACCAAGCTGGACCTAAGGGGGGGCGTACAATCTGATACGTATGAGAAAGGGAGACGAGTGGAAAACCACTATGTTCACCCCTTTAGGGGCATTTGAATACCTCGTTATGCCCTTCGGCCTCCAGGGGGGGGGGGGTCGGCCGTTTTTCAATCGTTCATGAATCACGTCCTAGGACCATTGCTTTACAAGAACTGCGCAGCGTTCTTAGATGACGTACTAGTGTACTCAGAGAATGAGGAGCAGCATGTGCGAGATGTACGAGAGGTACTGAGCAAACTGCAAGAAAACCAGCTGTGGGTGAAACTGGAGAAGTGTGAGTTTCACACCAGAGAGGTGGAATTCCTGGGGTACCGGTTGTCAGACAAGGGGTTGGCCATGGATCCTAGCAAGGTTCAAGCGGTACTGGAATGGAAACCACCGAAAACTAAGAAAGACGTGCAAAGGTTCTTGGGTTTCGGAAACTTCTATTGGAAGTTCATCAAGAATTTTGCCCACTTAACGGCCCCCATCACGGATTGTCTCAGCAGCAAGAAGAAATTTGTCTGGACGGAAGAAGCGCAGCGAGCGTTCGAAAGGTTAAAGAAGGCGTTTGCTTCGGAAGAACAACTCTTACACGTGGATCTGCAGCAGCCGATGAGAGTGGAGACCGACGCGTCAGACAGAGCGGTGGGTGCGGTGCTCCTACAGCCAGGAGAGGATACGTCAGAATGGAGACCGTGTGCCTTCTTCTCGTGGAAGTTGAACAAATCCGAGAGGAACTATACCGTCTACGACAGAGAATTACTCGCCATCCATGAAGCGTTCCGGAGATGGCGACACCTGTTGATTGGGGCGCAACACAAGGTCCAAGTGCGGACAGACCACAAAAATCTAGAATACTGGAGAACGGCCCGAGTACTGAACCAGAGACAAGTAAGATGGGCGCAAGAGTTCTCCAAGTTCAATTTTGAAATTCGCTACGTGCCAGGGCCAGAGAACGTCAGGGCGGACGCTCTCTCCCGAAAACCTGAGTACTTGGAGGGGGAGGGAGCGGCGGAGGAAACACATATCATCCCCAAGGACCACTGGGTTTGTGGGGCGGCTTTGGTGGGGCAAAGAGAACTGGTGGAGGGTACCGAGAACGATGAATACGCCCAAGAAAAGCTCAGGGAACTCAGGGGAACAGGGGAGAACACAGGGGGTTTTGAGGAAAAGAACGGAAAGTTGTATTACAAAGGGGCACTCTACATACCAGATGGGGAACTAAGAGGCCGAGTGCTCAAACAGTTACACGACAGCCCCACGGCGGGGCACTTCGGGCAGCACAAAACCATGTGGTTGGTTACCAGGGAGTTTTGGTGGCCCAAGGTGAGGGAAGACGTGTGGGAGTATGTCAGGGGATGCGACAGGTGCCAGAGAGCAAAAGGAGAGAGGCTGGCACCAGTGGGGCTATTAGAACCCTTACCCACACCAGAAAGACCATGGGAGATGGTATCCATAGATTTTATGACAGATCTGCCAAAATCCAAAGGAAAAACAGCTGTCATGGTGGTGGTAGATCTATTAACTAAGATGTGCCATTTTATAGCCTGTTCACATGCAGTCACAGCGGAAGAAACCACAAAGTTGTTTATAAAGCATATTTTCAGGTTGCATGGCGCCCCCTTGAGGGTGGTCAGCGACAGAGGGAAACAATTTACTTCCAGGTTCTGGAGGAAGCGAATGAGCTTGCTGCACGTGGAGGTAAATTTTTCCACCGCCAGACACCCAGAAACAAATGGGCAGGCAGAAAGGGCAAACGGGGTTTTGCAACAATACCTGAGGTGTTATGTAAAGGACAGAGAAAATGATTGGGTAGATAAGTTACCTCTGGCAGAATTTGCCTACAACAACGCGGAGAACGTGTCCACAGGGATGAATCCGTTTATGGCAAATTATGGGTGTCATCCCCGGGCATTTCCAGGAGAAGGAGGGGAGAGGTGGAGTGTACCGGCGGCGGAACATTTTGTTGAAGAGATGGAAGCGATCCACCATCAGCTCCAACTCAACTTAGAGAAAGCCAAAGAAGAATATAAGAAGCAAGCAGACAGAAATAGGAGGGAGGGTGAAACCATAAGGGTGGGAGACCGGGTGTGGCTATCCACCCAAGGACTGCCGTTCAAGGGAGGGTGTAAGAAATTGAGACCCAAACGGTTGGGACCCTTTGAGGTCATACAACAGGTCAACCCAGTAGCATTCAAACTCAGATTGCCCAGTCACATGAAATTGCACCCAGTATTTCACAGGTCTTTACTGTCGCCGTACCGAGAGGGACGTGAGTGGGGGGAACGTGAGAGGGAGGTCACCCAGACACCTGTCATAGAAGAGAGAGAACGCAACATGGACGTGGCAGGAATCATTGATTCCAGGTGGAAGGGGAATCAGGTGGAATACTTGGTAGAATGGGAGGGGGAGGAAGAGTCAGAAAATACATGGGTACCGGCAGAGGAAGTCAATGACGAGGTTTTAATAGAAACGTTTCATCGGCGTTTCCCAAGAAAACCGCAGCCCGTGGCACGATTTAGGAGGGAACACTTCGGGACTACCGATGAGGAAGGGGAGTTTGAAGGGTTCCCAGAGTCAGGGGTGGAGGAGGAAGCAGACTCCGACGAAGAAGAGGAAGACGGGGAAAGAGACGGAAAGCCGTGGCTAGAAGTGTTTGAATCCTCTGATGACGAGGAGAGTTCCTTCTGGGGCTTTCCATCCTCACCGCCAGTAGGAGAGGAGGCGGGAGGGGGTGAAGGGGGCCCTGGGGGGGAGGTGGATGTCAGGGAACTGCCATCGGAAGAACAGGCGGTGGAAAGGCTCCAGGAGAATAGGAGAGACTCTGCAGCAGAAGAGGGAACCAGTAGGGGGGGAGCAGGAGCTCCAAGGGAAAGGGAGTCGGAGGGGAGGCTCTGGGATACTTCCAGTGAGAACAGTGAGGAGGTATCAAGGCCCCCTTTAGGGACCCCTACCCCTCGCCGGAAACTGTCACGCAGAGAATCCAGGAGACACTGTTTCCGTTAAGCAGCTTTTATGTTGGAAACGCTTCCGCAGACGCCCACTGTTGGATTCTACCAGCGACTGACGGAGCCATGCCAAAGAGCTCAATTCAAGGCAGAGCTTTGCTACGCTGAGCAAACTCTGAGGGACCAAGCTTTTTTTTTTATAATTTTTTTTTTTAGTTTTATGAAATACAGAAAAAAGAATAAAGAGCATATTATAAAAGTAGAGAAAGAAAGTTACAAATTTTCTTGTTCTTTTTTCCAAATCTACTGGACTTCCCCGCGTCCTCCCAACCCTGCATTCTCTGTGATACATAACATCAGCAATTTGTTAACTTGTTTCAATACTTATTGTATCTTTCATTTTATCATGTTACACAGTTTCAAATGTATTATAACCCAAATCATGTACGTTTTCATTTTAACACAATAAAGTTGTTTCATTATTCTATCTCTGACTTCTTGTACCTTAATTTCCATTTCTTTAGTTTAACATTACTGAAGCTAGAATTTCCTAAAAGGTGCGTTTTTTAACATTCATACAACTTATAATGTTTTTCCAGATAGTCCTTAAATTTTTTCCAGTCCTCCTCGATTGTTTCTTCTCCCAAGTCTCGGATTCTGCCAGTCATTTCAGCCAGTTCCATGTAGTCCATCAACTGCGTTTGCCATTCCTCCAGTGTGGGTAAATCTTGTGACTTCCAATATTTTGCAATCAAAATCCTTGCTGCTGTGGTGGCGTACATAAAAAAAGTTCTATCCTTCTTAAACACTCTCTGGTCCACCATGCCCAAGAGGAAGGCCTCTGGTTTCTTAGGTAAGGTAAATCTAAGTACCTTTTTTAGTTCATTATGAATCATTTCCCAAAAGGCCTTCACCTTCGGGCAGGTCCACCAGAGGTGAAAGAATGTCCCTTCCGCCTCCTTACATTTCCAACATTTATTATCAGACAGGTGATATATCTTAGCAAGCTTGACTGGGGTCATGTACCACCGGTATATCATTTTCATAATGTTTTCCTTCAAGGCACTACATGCCGTAAATTTCATTCCGGTGTTCCATAACCTTTCCCAGTCTTCAAACATAATGTTATGCCCCAAGTCCTGCGCCCACTTTATCATTGCGGATTTGACTGTCTCGTCCTGAGTATTCCATTTAAGCAGCAGGTTATACATTCTCGAAAGTAATTTACTTTTTGGTTCTAACAATTCTGTCTCTAGTTTCGATTTTTCCACCTGGAATCCAACCTTCTTATCTACTTTAAAGACCTCTTGAATTTGTGCATAATGCAACCAATCTCGCACCTTGTTTTTAAGTTTTTCTAAGCTCTGCAACCTCTAATTGTCTCCAATCTTTTCAATAATTTCCCCATATTTAGGCCAATTGGCTTCCATATTAGGTCTCTTACGTGCCTTGGCCTCCACCGGTGAGAGTCTTACTCTCCAATAAGTCTTTATATTTTGTCCAGACCATTAAAATTGCTCTCCTGACAATGTGGTTTTTAAACAGTTTGTGCACTTTAACCTTGTCATACCACAAATATGCATGCCACCCAAAAGCATTATCAAACCCTTCCAGATCTAGGACATCAGTGTTTTCCAGTAAGATCCAATCTTTCAACCAGCAGAAGGCTGCGGATTCATAATATAACCTCAAGTCTGGCAGGGCAAATCCCCCTCTTTCTTTCGCATCAGTTAATATCTTAAACTTTATTCGGGGCTTTTTGCCCTGCCAAACAAACTTAGAGATATCCTTCTGCCACCTTCCAAAACATTCCACCTTGTCCACGATCTGTAGGGTCTGAAACAGAAATAACATTTTTGGCAATACGTTCATCTTTATAGCTGCTATTCGGCCCAACAAGGAAAGTTTCAATCTTGACCACGTTTCCAAATCTCTTTTAATTTCTGACCAACATTTCTTGTAGTTGTCTTTAAACAGATTCAAATTTTTGGAGGTCAGATACACCCCTAGGTATTTTACTTTTTTAACCACATTTAACTCTGTTTCTTTCACGAACTCATCTGTTTCTGTAGTTGTCAAATTTTTTGCTAGAACCTTAGTTTTTTGCTTGTTCAACTTAAATCCCGCCACCCGACCAAAATCCGAAATTAATTCTAATACTCTTTTAGTACTAGAGACAGGCTCCTGCAATGTTAATACCAGGTCATCTGCATGAGGGACCAAGCTTTTAAGCACAAGCAGCTCATTATCCCATCATAACAACCATCACCCTTTTTTTTGCTGTGTTTTAAAAATGAAGGCATGTGGGTACTGTTGGGAACACAGAGAGGAGAGGAGCGCTGAAGCAAAGTTCCCTGAATTCCCCAGTAAAGTGTGGGAAGGTCGGGAGTATTATTCAACTGTCTACACCAGGCTTAGACAACTTTAGTTCATGCAGCCCTGGGAGAAGGTCAGGAATGTTCCCTCACCTGAAACCTTGGATAGTCACTGCTGGTCAGTGTAGGCAATTCTGAGCTAGATGGATCAATGGTTTGACCTTCCTGTGTTCCTAAAGTTGTGGGTGGGGTGGCAGAAAAAGTGAAGGCAATTGTTCAGAGAGAGAAAATGGGTGTTTACTCACATTTTGGATCTTGTCTTTCTCCCTTTAGACTCCATACCCCCAGTGGTATGTGGCCCACCACCACCAAATCAGCTCATGAGGATGGTCAACCTGAAGGGAGGTTAGGGAGTGGGATGGAATTAAATATACGTAATTTTAGTCACTGCTGCAGATCTAATAGAATAAATGTCCCATTTTTAATCCAGAACTTTTATCTTTCCATTTAATTCCTGAGCTTTCTCCTCATAGTAGATTGCTAATATGTAGACACGGCACCCACGTATACAAGTTTTCTACCTTTATCAGTGTTTCCCAACCTTTGGTCTCCAGCTGTTTTCAGACTACAATTCCCATCATCCCTGACCATTGATCTTGCTAGCTAGGGATCATGGGAGTTGTAGTCCAAAAACAGCTGGAGATCCAAGGTTGGGAAACACTGACCTATATGGTAGCTTTGCATGCTCCAGCAGAGAGAAAGTAATGGGCTACTCTCCTGACCAAAACAGTGATGATGGCCAATACCCCATTTTTAAAAAGCTAATTGAGGAAAAATAATAATGTTAAGATTTGATGGTTTTTGAAGAGTTAAATGTTAATTTCAGTGATGGGTGGTTGGTCCCTGAATCTGCCCCATCCAGCAAATCCCCACCTCTCTGACTTTTTACATACAATCAGCCCAGAAAGTGATACCATATTTTTTGCTCTATAAGACTCACTTTTCCCTCCTAAAAAGTAAGGGGAAATGTGTGTGCGTCTTCTGGAGCGAATGCAGGCTGCGCAGCTATCGCAGAAGCCAGAACAGCAAGAGGGATTGCTGCTTTCACTGCGCAGCGATCCCTCTTGCTGTTCTGGATTCTGAGATTCAGAATATTTTTTCCTTGTTTTCCTCCTCCCAAAACCAGGTGCGTCTTGTGGTCTGGTGTGTCTTATAGAGTGAAAAATATGATATTTGCTGTGAGCTCCTTCTCCTTAGTACCTTTGGAACTCAATCGGATGTCATACTCCCATTCCAATGGCTCTTACTTGAGAGTGAGGAAGATCATTTTATTGTTTGAAGATTAAGTGGGACTCTCTCGCTGTCCAAGACCACTGCATGTTCAAAAGTGAATGCCACAGTGAGTGTATCTGATCCTATCTCTTTCTTGGTGTCAAGACTGTGTTTCCCCACCACTACCAACTCCAGCTCTGCTGACTCTACGCACGGCTTAGCCCCTTCTGCTGGGTGGTCAGAGTCTTCTGCAGGAGGGCTGATGAAGAGAGTCAACAGATCTGCTCCCCCCACTCCAAAATCTCAAGACATAAGGGGGAAAGACCTCTCTCCTCCACCCCTGGGTGCCAGTCTTCAAGCCTCCTCCCCATGCCTTCTTCTCCTCTCCACTCCTTATCTTTTGTCTGGAGCTGCCAACGCATGTCAGATCCTGACAGAGCTGAGAGGCCCAAAACAATGGGGAGGAGGATGGGGGCAAAATTCAAATTGGTTGGCTCCACCAGTCAATTGCTCTGGTGGCACCAACTGTTTGCCTCCCTTTTCCCACCCTACTGGGCAGAACAGTCTCACTGGGCAACAGCCACTACTGCTTCATTCATCCTGGCTTAATTGTTTGGTTTACGTGTGTGTGTGTGTGTGTGTGTGTGAGAGAGAGAGAGAGAGAGAGAGATTTGAATTCTAATGCCAATTGGTTATAAATAACAAATATTTGACTGACTGCTGCTACCTCAAGGAAAGTGAGGCCATCAGAAAACCCACAATTCCAACAGAACTTCCGAGGCACCTTTAATTGTCAGCCAGCATTCTGATCCTTGCATAGTATGTAGCCCATCACAGATGCTGTATATACATGTTCCACAGTGAGAGAAGTGTTATTTTTGCTCTGGTTTAATCTGCTTTATATTATTTAACAGTTCTCATCAATTCTGAGTAAATCCCATTATTTTGAGGCCATTCCACTCCTAACCCTACCAAGGATGCATTTTTCAAAAGCTGCATCTGTCCCACGTGCATGGCTGTGGCAAGGAAGATGAAAATATCACCCAGATAGCATAATATTACAAGATCTCTCAGCTGCCAAGGGGGAGAGTATGTTGGGAAAAGTTTATTTGCACAACTGAGGAAATGTCAACTAAGTCGAGAGCTACTTGAAATATTCAACTCTCATCCTGTGGGTATTAAAAAACAACACTCACATACACAATCATTTTTCAATTGACATGAACTAAAGAGCAGATTGAGCCTTTCAGTGAAATTTAGCATGATATATGCACACAGACACATATTCGTCTGCTTTGTGGGGTGGTCTGAGGGCTACTGTCTCCCCCCCATTTCACTTTATACTTTCCAAGCTGCTGTCATAAAATAATGTAATTGTAGAGTCGGCAGAGACCCGAAGGATCATCTAGTCCAGCCCCCTGCAATGCCTTATACTGAGCGGCTTAAGTATTGCTGGAACTTCAGTGGATCTTCAGAATTTAGGACAGCAATCTCTCCCAGCCCTGGGGGTTGAAGCTGATGACACTCAGCTTTACTTCTCCTTTACATCTGCAGGTGAGGCAGTGGAAGTGCTGGACCAGTGTCTTGCGTCAATAATGGACTGGATGAGAGCCAACAAACTGAAACTCAATCCAGTTAAAACTGAGGCACTGTTACAAGAGGGGTTGAACACATTACACTGATCCAGGTCCAACTGCACTGGCTACCAATTAGTTTCTGGGCCCAATTCAAAGTACTGGCAACACAATAACGTTCCTTTTTAACCAGGCCTTTGGTTGATCTGATTTACATCCTATGCCCTTTTAAAATGTGTTTTTTTTGGGGGGGGGCGGGTGCTATTGGGTTGCTGTTTTTATTTTTATTATGTATTTTGTGGTTTTATATCTTGTTTTTTTCTGTGAACCGCCCTGAGACCCCCGGGTATGGGGGTATATACATTCAACAACAACAATAATAATAAATACACGTTTTTTCTGTATGTAATGACATATAGTTCCAGCCACTTCCTGGAACATTTTGTGAGCATTTTCAAGCCATGCAGCAGGTGGGAAGGGTAGTAACTCAACAGCGGAGCATTTGGATACCCCATGAGATTTATCCACTATAACAGCAGAGTCAAGTTCTTGGTGGATGCAAGCAATTTTATCTTCAAAATGCTTTGCAAACAAGTCACAGCAAGCTACCATTGGTTCTATCACATCCTTTGGACCAGCCTGTAAAAGGCCCTGTACAACCCGGAAAAGCTCTGCTGGATGACATAATGAGGATGCAATGGAGGAAGCAAAGTATGCCTTCTTTGTTGCCTTCACTGCCACTAGGTAGGCTCAACGATGAGCCCTTACCAGTGTTTGGTTGCATTCTTTCAGATCTTTTCTCTACTTGAGTTCAAGCTGGCTCCCAGCTTGTTTCCTTGCTCTAAGCTCTGTAGTATACCAAGGGGCCAATCGGGCTCCACAAGGTGAGAGAGGGTGTTGGGAAACTGTGTACGTGCAGCTACTCACACAGAGTCAATTAAGGTTTGGCAGACAGCCAGAAGGCAATCTGAAGGAGTAAGTCTGCCTGGTGATAACAAAGGCTCCCTGATTGGTCAAGCTCTCTCAAGGGTGTGATAATTAATGGCCTACTAACTGGTAGTTCGGAGTTTGGAGTTCAGTCGTTCAGTGTGGGAGTTGAGAGTCGTGTCAGAGACAGCTAGCATAAGATCCGTGTTCTGTTCCTGTAAATAGTCCACTGTATATAGTAAACACCTAACTACAAGTTCCTGGTTCCTGCTTCGTCTATCCTGTCTGCAGCCAAGTCGCCAATTGCTTCCGTGGATTCTGTGTGTACTCTGCTAGGTCTGGCTAAGGTCCTGCAACTAGTCAGAAAGTTGCGAAACACCAAATTGGTTTTGCCAGTAGAGGGCGCTCAGGGGCAATTATGTCGATAGCCCGAGCCATTTGGGTGTTCCAGAGGCTGGCCAGGGCTTCAACAGGAGCACCAGTCATATCAGCTGGAAAACCACCCAGAGCCATTTGGAATCCCGTTGGATTCATCAGCCTTTGAGGGCGGACCTTCCTAGTAGGTCCCCTGCCTCTGCGGAGGGGGAAAGTTGCTGACATCCTAAATCTCAACAGGAAGTGATTTGACTATGACAAGTGACTAATGTCAATGTCCCCCACCTTCAAATCACTCTCTTCCTGCCCAGTTGAGAAAACAAAGTCCAGAGTGTGGCCTGCCATATTTGTTTGTTTGTTTGTTTGTTTGTTTGTTTGTTTTGGAAAGCCAGGCAGCGATTGGGGCATCCAAGCAATGCGTTGGTCGATGGAACTGCTGGGCTGAGCTGGCTCATGTGGCCTGCCATGTGTGTTGGGCTGGTTACATGTTGGGACAGCCCCATGGTTGTCATGGTGGCCATGAAGTCCTAAGCCACCCCAGAGCCAGCATGGATGTTGAAGTCTCCCAGAACCAGCAGTCTGGGAGTCCTCAACACTGCCTCTGAAACCAACTTAGCTCTGGCAGGGAGACTGCTGGGCAGCGAGGCGGGCAGTAAACCAGCAGAATCTCTAATCTGTCCTGATTGCCCAATGCCAGGAACACACATTCGAGACCCCCCCCCCACCAAACTGGACAGAGAGGCTGGAGAGAGAGAGAGAATCTCTATAGACCACAGCAACTCCCCCTCCCCAACCCTCGAGTCTGGCCTGATGCTGCACTGAGTACTCAGGTGGGCACAGGTGGGTGAGACCAACTCCACCCTGTTCACCCACCCAGGTTTCAGTGATACATACCAAATCAGCCTTCTCATCCATAATCTGATCATGGACGAGGGAGATTTTATTCTGAGCCAACCTAACATTCAACAGCAGCAGTCGCAGACCCGAGGGCTGGCTGATATGACAACCACAATTCCCCAGATTGGAAGAGGGGCTGGCACACACTAACTACAGTCACTAACTACCTGGGCCATGTGTGCCCCTTACCTGGCCTGCCCCTCCTCCCTTGCCATACTTCCCCCTACGCAGTAGCATTGTAATTGGGCCTCTCCCTGCTCTCGCCTGCTCTTCTCTTTTCAGGCACATCCCACAAAATATCCTTACAACTCAACTCAGTTAAAAACAGTTAAAACACTAAAAAGGAATTTAAAAGGATATAAAAACAATTTAAAAGAAGAAGCCCTCTCTGCTGAGCAGCAGTAGCAGCAGCAGCAGTCCTTAAGAACCTGTCAGGCCCCACCTTAGGCCAGGTGGATAGAGGCAGGAGCAGGGCCCTCAGGTTCTCAGCAGCACAGTGGTATATGGTGGGGGCAGGTATAATTTCCTTTGTAATGTGTCTCAAAACTTCTTCAGCTTCCTTGTCTGCCAACCTCTAGCTTAATGCCAGAATTCTGAGGTTGTTTGGTTCAGAATTTCTTTCTACCCTCTTGTTGTTCTCATATGGTTTTCATCCTGTAGTATGCTGATGAGACAACTCTAATGTCCTACTCCCATAAAGGCCTTAAGGAGGAATTTCCTAAATTCAGTGAGTACTGTGAAGGGGAAAATTCAACTTTACCTTAACAAGTGGGCAGAACGCAACTATGGAATAGTAAAAGGATTTGTCGGGGAGGCGGGATCTGCTCATCTGTCCTTAAAATCATATTATGGACTAGAAACTTTCTTTCTTTCTTTCTTTCTTTCTTTCTTTCTTTCTTTCTTTCAAAGAAAGAAATCCAGGAATTCAAACTGGAACCTGCAAATGGATTTCAAATGGACTTCAAAGGGGATTGGTGGTCTCAATGGGTCCCTTTGAAGTCATAATGACATCAGGTGATGCCCTATTAGGGGTGGCCTACGAGAGCAGGGTGGGTGAGATAACGATGAAACCTGCCAGGCACATCCAGTTCCTCATCCCTGTTCTAAAGCTAGGATCTTTCCCTTTGGCATTTTCTTGGGAAGGGATTCAAAGGAAAGTGGAATAATTGTAAGCTTGTCAGGTCAGTCCCCCATCCAGTATTTTATAGGTAACTGCTTAGTAGCCTCACATTAAAAAAAAAACACACCCTTAATATCCATGACTCCTTTACAATTATGGAATGCACCAGATCTGAATCCCGAAGGGTCGTCTCCAAAGAATAACCTTTATTTGCTTGATTGCTTCTGTTCAGTTAATTCTGCCTAATTACTATTTTCTTCCTATTAGATCCTAATTATATACAGTATTTTCATTATAAAATGTAATGTTTCCCAGAGAGCCATGTCAACTGCACAGGCAATATTACCGCAGGTCTCATTTACTTCATTAAACCAGGGATCAGCAGCACTGCATCTGATTAAAAAATCCGGATAGAGTTTGACACCAGATATGTCTTTCTCCCACAATGCTTATAAGGGTAATTGATATACATACAGACATATATTCTCTTTCTTTTTTTATATACGAATGAAATTATGCTGCATCTTACATAGGACTATATTCAGCTAAGTTCTATTTGGGCCATATCCAACTTTAGCCCTACTCTGAGTAGACCTGTTGAGACTGATGGGCACAACTAAGACAGGTATATTAATTTCAGTTGGTCTACTTGGTATAAAACTTAGCCATCAATATGAATGCACCTGAGTTAGTATTGCTCATCGGTTTCAGTGGGTAGAAGTATTGTATAAGCGCATTAGATTAGAAGTTCCTCCTGAACATCACAGTACCAAGGAACTAGTATGAAAAAAAAGCATACATTGTTATGTGTTGTGGCATCCAAATGGTCAAGCTGTGTGAGATTCCAGGGGTTCCATGTGCTCACCTAGGGTTTATGTTTCCTTTCAGAAATAAGGCACAGCAGAGTCTGTGGTGTCTTTAGGATATATGGTTTATTTACACATATATACAACCTGAGCCTATGATGAAGGGGTTTACAGCATTAACACCCCAAAATGGTCTTGTTTAGCCACAGTCTTGGATTCAAACAGACATCAAAAATTGCTCTCAATTGTTGTTCTGCCTCACCTGATTCCTTCTTTTCTTCTAGGTCACATTACTGCTAATTCTCAACTCTAAACTTTGACTTTTGTCCTTCTATCTCCAGGTGCTCTTGGAAGAAAAAATTCTGGATCCATTTTGTTAGATTGGATGGAAGGGAGGTTGCCTGCTTTTGATGGGGTTACACTCCCTCTGAAGGAGCAGATACGTAGCTTGGAGTACTCTTGGATCCATTGCCATTGCTTGACGCTCAGGTGCAGTGTTCAAAACTCCCATTGTTCTAGGTGCATTTTGCGACGGGGAATTTCACTAGTGCGAGCAGTTTCTGAGCTCTGGGCACAGTACTGTGCCTAAGATTTTCCCATCCTTACTGTGGTTTTTTTTTTGGGGGGGGGGTTGGAATAATTTCTATGAAAGATTTTCTTGAATTACAAAAGATTGTGCAATCTCTCTCTCGAACATTGAGTCTCTTAGTTACGTTCAATGTAAGACAATGTTGTATCTAGCATAGGGTTGAAGGGGAAGAGAGGTGGGAGGAGTGAGTCATTTTTGACTGAAAGGCATATTATGCTTGGGGTGGGGAGAAATATAACCATATGGGCATTCCTACAGTGACTCAGATCTTCCTCCTGGGTCCACTGATGCTCTTGAGACCAGGGGATGAAGATGGGAAATCAGAAATGTTGCTGGATGTGGTTATGGGGGGAAGAGCAGGTAAAATATGAATGAGATGAGGTATTTCAGGCTAGGGTTGGATCAATCTGTCAATTCTGTTTCTCTCAGTTTCTCATTTTTTCTATTGGGCTTTTAGAGTTACGAGAGAGGGAGGTGATGGAAACAACAACAATCTCTCTCCTCCTTACCCATTTTCTCCACACTGCGCATAATTTTGTCAGACTGTACTTTTATTTCTGGTTTTGTGCTTTGTCAGTCACTTCAAGTTTAAAAAGTGGACTCACATGTTTTAAATAAATAAAGAAAACCTGGAATTTCCCTATCATTTCCTTATGGCTAACCCTGCCCCCATCCCCCAATTTCCTCCTCTATGCTCATTAATTCATTTGATTCTACAGCGGACACTCGGGTTGCGAACGTGATCCGTGCGGGAGGCATGTTCGCAACATGCAGCGTCCGCAACCCGCAGCACCGCATCTGCACACACGCACGTTGTGATTTGGCGCTTCTGCGCATACGCAAAGTGTGATTTAGTGTTTCTGCACATGCATGAGTGCCGAAACCTGGAAGTAACCCGTTCTGGTACTTCCAGGTTTCGGCATGTCCATAACCCGAAAACACGCAACCTCAAGCGTCTGTAACCCGAGGTAGGACTGTATTTGCAAATCATTTCCCATGAAATACTTTGAAGTGATTTCACAGTTAAAAATAAGTTTTTTAATTTATCCTCTTTTATTCCTATTCACATTGCTCTGTTGTACAATTTCCAATGAAATGTAAATGGAAAAATAAGTTAACAATAAATGCAACTTGATAAGTACGAAGGATTAAAAACAATTCCATGCATAAAACCCATTAAAATCAACTCCACATGTATAAACAATTGCAATTTCAGTACAAACACAGACTAGGGGAAGAAACTCTATGTAAGAGGAAAATTGGGAAAGGAGGTTCTTCAACAGATGCTAGAGCCAGCGTTGGTCTGATATGTAACGGGTGGGAGCTCGAAATGGTAGGTGCTACCATACTAAAGGTTCCATTCCCAAATTGCACAGAGCAGACCTCCTGATGAGATGGCACCTGCAGGAGGCCCTCTGCTGAAGAGCACAGCAATCAGCTGGACACATCAAAGAGATTGCCTTTTAACTATCCTGGTCCCAAGCTGTGTCAGACCTCACAGACCAGAACACCTTGCACTTAGCTCATTAGCTGTGTTGCCATCTTCATCTCCACCTTTCTCTTCTTTGACCCAAGAGGTGATACATTTCCCTTACAAGAAGAAATCCTGCCCCCCTGAAGGGACTTCCTCCATATTGCATATTCCCATTCTCATTCTCTGTGCCTCTGATTTAATGCTGTGGCTAGTGCTTTTGATGTCAGCCTAAGTGAGAGAGAAAAGTTAAAAAATTCATAGCTGACCTTTCTATGACACAATCTGCTTCCATGAGGAAAGGCACCACACATGGCATATTGGCAGGGCTGATGGGGTGGGCCTCCTTGCTTTCCTCACTCACCTTTTACCCACAAAACAAAGGGGTGGGGAAAAGAGATATGGTATGGAATGAGTCGGGCAGGGTTCAAAAACAGGCTTTCCCAAAAGGGAAACACAAAGAATGAAGTAGAGCCAGTTACACTGCCTTAAAATGTGAGGCTTATGAAAAATAGATACACCTCTACAAAAGGAACATGAATACAAATTGGATCCTTTAAAGGGTGGGGAGCAGGTGGCTTTTAAAACAGAGGATTTTAAGGAGAAACGGAGGTTGGGTGTAGGGGGGCAGCGAAGTAGGCATGAAGGAAATATGTCTCTTAAATATCTTCAGAGCTCTCCCTCTGCCTCCTCTAGCCTGCAGAGCTGGGTTTGTTTATTAGAAGATAAGATAGTGAAAAATGTATTTTGCAGGAAGAAAATAGTGACGCTGGTTCCCAGGCAGATAAGACGCCAAATTTCTATTTTATGCTCAATTGAATGATTCGCTTACATTATCTGAGGAAGAGCAGTGAAATAACACCCTTTGGAAAACAGGCAGGGAGGACAAGCGAGTTAGTTAAGCCTGTGAGGTACAGGCTCCTTCCCTTGTGTGGGGGGAGGGGAAGGGGGGGAGAGAGTTCATCCCATTCACTTTTATAGGCAAACCTACCTAATCTGCACCAAAACACAGCCATCCTTTGAAATTTGCACTTCTCCAAATTTTGTGTTGCAGTTCTCCAGCCAAGTAATGTGTTCAAACCAGGCAGAACAGTCAGGGCAGGTGCAAAGCAGGGCTGGTGGCCTAGGGAAATGGGCATAGCATCAGGTGAGTCCTGCATTTGACATCTGGGTCCTTAGTTCTCCACCCCTATCCTAGAGGTTGAAGGCTGCTTGAGGAGGTGAATGCTGGAAGTGGAAATCTCCCCCTTCCCGGACGGTTCTGCCTGAAGCCATTAGAAGTTATCACCTTCTTGGACTGGTTTGATGCCCAGTCACCTTCTCTAAATACATCATAAACAGCATGACTGACAAAGGCTCCTGACCTCAGCAACCTAGCAGAGAGGCAGTCCAGGTTACACATTATGGGAGGCATTGCACATATCCAGTTAACTCTCGTTCTGCAATGATGCATTTGCTGGAGTGAGGAGCAAGCAGTTGGCAGAGTAGTAAGGAAGTCGTGGTGTCATGTTCATTGACAGTTCTGTGTGTGCCATGCCCAATGGAAAGGTAAATGCCTTTAATGTTTTCTCTGCAGGCTTTGCCTGTATTACTAAAGATCTCTAAATAAATATTTACTCTTCTTTCACTATAACATTATAATGCAATTAAAAAGGAAGATGTTTTGATCCCTGCTGGCTGAGTTTTCAGTAAAATGTTCCTTAAATGAGGTGAGTAGATCCCCTAGGAAGGGGGAAGATTGAAAATTAAAGAATCTATTTGCAGCCAATGTAGCTACTGATGAGTGGAGAACTCCAGAGTGTCACAAGCCTAAGAATTGTGTCCCTCTAAGGCCCAATTTATATGTCAACCCATGGTGCAGCTGCTGCTGCTGCAAACCCATTTCCATGCAGTCAGCTTCTGGGTCACATCTGCAATGGATCAAAGCAATGATCCACTCACTCAGACCACATGGTTCAAAGGCCACATGCCCTTTTTGATACTGGGGTAGAAGGTTTCCACATGCTGATGATATAATATGGAGTATCCACCTGCTCAAGGATGCTTGAACAAGTGATTCCCTGATAGCTGGATAGACAAGAGCCTGGACAGAAGACAGAATCCTTGGGGCAAGCTGATGAACAAAAACTCTGCATCCACCTGGAGCTGCAGGATGCATCTGATGAGAAAGACCCTCTCCTTGCTCTTAATCTAATACTCTGATCATCTAATAGCCTAACCACCTATCCATGATAACTATACCCCTGCATAATGTGTTTTTAGTCTCCCCCACACATTGCCCTGTCTGCAAGAGAGCTCATTGATCTTCTGAACTATATTCAATAAACATTGTGTTCTTATCTTTTCCCCTATATAAGTCTCACTAGCCCTTTGACTTTAATGCACAACACACATTCTACTTCAACACTGCTGAGCAGAGACAGGTGGGGCAAGCATGGTAAGCACTAACCAGCTCTAGGAGGGCTGCACCTTGAGCCAGTGTGGCTTCACCCAGAGGGAGGCAAAAGGAGGTGCTATCTCCAAAGACCTCTGCAGCTTGATGGAAACCCCCCCCCCTTATCCAAATATTCTTTTCTCTCTGCCTTGCTGCAGATCATTGGTGGATTAATCAAGTGACCCTTTACTAGCAATGAGCAAGTTTATCAATTACAGTTTCTAATTCTTTCCAATCTAAGTTTGATTCTCCACATCTATGCATTAGATTTCCTTGCTCTACAGCAAGAATGGTGATATGGTGTCAGCTAGTTGTTCTGAGCATTGGGCATGCTGGCTCAGTCTGATGTGTGCTGGAATCCACTAACATCTTAAGGACTACAGATTCACCCCATCTGAGATGTTACCTTAAGTTGTGGAACTCCTTTCCCACAGTTGCATTTGCCACCTTCACTATACAACTTTTGGCAAATGCTGATGCTTTTGACACCTGAGATGAAGATTTTGAGGACACATTATTTTGATAATGTTAAGCTGTTTTACATTGTTTTGAATTTTGCATTTAAATATTAATGGTGTGTTTTTAGCCCTGGAACCTTAGGGTGAAGTACGGGCAACCAGATATAACCACAACAACAACAGCAACAACAGTGCAAACCTATACATTTCTACTAAGAAGTACACACCACTGAGATCATTGGGACTTACACCCTGGTAAGTGGATATAGGATCACAAATCATTTACTACATTACGCAATGTATATTCCATTCAGCTGACTCAAAAGAATACCTGTAGCCAGAAGCAGGGAGGGGAGAATACTGATATAAATTCTTAAGGAACCAATAAATACTCATAAAGATATTGGGCCAGGCCCTAATGTTCTTTCTTTTGTTCCGCCCGAGAAGTCATATTTATTCTGGCCCCTTCAAACAAAATAATCCATAAATAGCCACAATTTCATTTTAAACAGGCTTTTCAAGGGGTGGGGAGCAAATGAGAAAATATATAATTGCATGGGGTGTGACATTTTAATGGTGCTAATGTGTTCTGTGCCACTTACCCATGAAGCTTGTCAAGGTCAACTACTATTTGTTTAGAGTCCAGGAATTCCACAGAAATGAACAGCTTTCAGTGGGAAAAGATGGATATTCCAGTTCAAGTCTTTGAAATGGGGAACAAATGCTCTACATCTACAGCAACTGAATAAGATCCTTTAGAATTAACAACCGATTTAGTCACATTAACCTTGGAGAAACCTCCACTGTTTCCAGCATAACTGGAGGAAAGGGCAATTATGGGTCGGTTTTTTCCCAGGATTGGTGAGGTATAAAATTGCATCGTCGGTGGGTAATGGCTGAGACTCCCCCTCTCTCTACCTTATTGATGATTAACATTATTTATTAACAAGAAGGCTAGAGACCTGAGTTGGGGGTGTGATACAGGACTCTCCAAAGAGAGATGAAAGGATGCTGGAGAATGCTAGGTAGTTCTTTACATGAGAAAGGTGACTGAATTGGTTGCTGTATTAAGGATGTATCTACTGTGGTTTGTTTATTTACTTATTTATAAAAATATTACTATACTATTGTGTCATAAAACATCAGGGCGGTATACAACACTAAGTCATAAAATGCCAGTAGAAACCATACAAATACAGTTGTGCGCATTGCTAGTCCTATTCACTGAAATTAATGAGCATGACTCATTTGGGTACATTAATTTGAATGGGTCTACTCTGAGTAGAATGTAGTAGGGTACAACCTATAATAACTTAAGTGATTACCTAATTGATTTAAATGACACCTGCAAGTCAAAAATGAGGATGCCTGTCTAATCTCTGTTCCACAGCATGGGACCAGCAATTTAACTTCTGGCTGAGGGCAGTCAGGCCTCTGTAATGTGCAGGACAATGAGTAGATGATTTCAGTGGTCAAACTGGGTCATAAAGATTCAGGAGATCCTGAATCAAGTTATCTTGGGCCCAAGGATAGGGCTGTCCTAAGACATTTTAGCACTGAGCCTCTATAGTGACCTCTTGGTGAATAGAGGTGTTACAGGTCTCATTTCAACCTTGTTCTGAAGCATCTCTTTATTCCCTCCCGTCTTTATGTTGTAGATCTTCACTCACTCCTTCTTCCCTAGCAGTCAGGGGATTGTTTCAGGCTAAGCCCTGGTAGGGATTGGGAAGAAGTTTGCTAAATTCACATTTTAATGTGAAGCTACCTGATTTGCACTCCCTGAAGTAATTTGCAAGCCGAAATGCCTCTAATCCTTCAAAAATTGGACTTCTCTGAATTTTGTGTTACAGTCCCTCCCCAACTAATATTCTATAGGAAAGTGCAAACAAATATCGTATTTTAGTGAAAATAATGTACAACAGTATATTTTATATGGGGAAACAGCTTGCAACCCGCCCTGTGTGTAGGAGATAAAATTGCATATAAATGTTTTGGTGCATGAAAATGTGCATGGATTCATGCTGTCTTTCCTTAAGAAACCGAAACAAACAAAAACTAACTAACAAATCCCAAGAACCCTGGCAAGGTGTTGTGGAAATAGGGTGAACTGAAAGGATCCCCAAATAAGGAGAACTGAAATTGACAGATTCATCCATCCGTAGGCCTGGGTAGGCTGAGTCTACTCTCCCCTTTTCTAGGGTAGGTTGAGGGCCATAACACTGACCCCTCCAACTTGGAAATGGCAAAATACAGTGGTACCTCGGGTTACAAATGCTTCAGGTTACGTGTTTTCAGATTGTGAACCACAGGAAACTCAAAGTACCGGAAAGGGTTACTTCCGGGTTTCGCCGCATGCGCAGAAGCGCTAAATCGCACTTCGCACATGCACAGAAGCATCAAATCGCGTCACGCGTGTACGCAGACGTGGCGCTGCAGGTTACGAATGCTGCGGGTTGCGGATGTGGCTCCGTCACAGATTACGTCCGCAACCCGAGGTTCCACTGTAGAGCAAACATCAGTATAAGAAGCCAGCTTTCCTCTCATTTCCTTCCCACATGTTTTCCATTCTCCTCCCCACTGCTCACCATGCTGCCCTTCCTCATAAAGCTCACCCTGAAGTACAGACTTTAGGGGTTCTGGTACTTGCTCTTCAAGGAGTAGCTTTCCAAAATTAGGTTGGAGATTCATGATTTGGCACCTCAGCTGCTTTTGGTGCTTGTTTGCAGTATTTATTACTGGTAGAATTCAGGAATAACACTTGTTGATACAGAATTTCTTGGGAACTGTTTACTGTACTTGCCGAGCACACACACACAAGATAAATCAAAACAAACTTTACTGCATACATATGTGTGTGTGTGTGTGTGTGTGTACGTGCATGCGTGCGTGCGCGCGCGCACACACACACACACACACGTGTGTGTAATGAAGTTCCATTTGGTGAATGATGCGATGATTATTTTTTAAAGTAAGCATATGGTAACCACAATGGGTGTGCACTGCTTTTGGAAGAATCCCAAATTCACAGGCAAAGAACAATGCCTCACAGGTATTTAAGGCTTGTTAGAAGCAAAATGGGATCTTGTGGCACTTCTGTGATCTTGACATTAAAAAAGAAAGAAAGCTGCAGATGAAAGCAAATGTAGTGTTCCAAAGCTTACCATAATGCTAGGTTGGGATGATGGGGGATGGGTGAGCAAACACTAAGGTGGGAAGAGTACATGGAGGATTGGCGGAAGAACTCAGTGGTAACAGACAGGTCTAGTTCTCTGTAGTAGGTCCTTCTCTTAATGATGGATTGGCCCAGGCTAATCTTCCCTCTCCAAAGGCCTCTCCTCCTTCCGGAGGGGAGGTGTTGTGGACGGGAGACGATTCCCGCGTCACGCAGGGGGCATTACGCCCCCTGCCCCACTCATATGGCTGGCGTGCCACACCCCCAGTTGGGCACCCAATCGGGTGGCTTGGTGGGGGCGTGGTTTGCTGCTTCAAACATGCTCTTCTTGAGAAGCAGGAAGCACAGCCTTTCAGTAGTCACTGACTTCCAGGCTTCTGGTAGCAGATCCAGAGTGTACCTCTTTTCAAATCTTGTAGTTCCTGGGATGTTGTCAGAACAGCATTTTACCAGGGGTAGGGGTAGGGAGAGGTGACCATGTTGTTTCCCACCTTAAAAATTGGCAGGAAGATCAGCCCTTAAATGTCAACTTCATGCAAACATGCTCATAAGATTTCAGGACGAAGGAGTTTCTATTGTACAGATGGTCAGGGGAGCCTTGATTCTGAATCTGATCAAAGCCTAACAAGTATTCTGAGAAATACATTGGGAATTCTGTTAGAGCATTGCTCTCTGGGTGACCTGGAGCAGACGGCATCAACAGCGATCATGGCACAGAATGAGAAATGCTCTTGTGGGAAATCCTTGTATGCTTCAATGTGTCACAAATGCTTCAACATGTCAGGGTTCTGCTTAGGTTGGTAAATGCCCCATTGTTCAAAATTATCCTCAGCACTTGCTGGAGCCCTTCACAAGACCAGCATAACATGTCCAAATCCAGCTAAGAAGTAAACTGCTTTGAGGTTTGTTTTACAATCAAGTGGTTTACATATACTGTAAATTATGTGAAATTAATCAAATTAACCACAGGAATGGGCCGAGCAGCTAATTGAATCCCATTTTGGTCTTGCAATTGCAGTGAGATAATTCCATATTCTTCTACCCTGTTGGTTCTCTTGTTCTGTCCCACCCTGTTGTATTTTGCCCACATTTTGTGTGCACATTCTACACAATCTTCAGTCTCTTTCAATGCATTCACTCAGGTGCACGGAGCCCAGATTTGCCTTTTATCTGTGTTTTCTTTGTTTTTGATTCAATCTCATGAGCAAATCTGAGGGCACTCTGGACTTCTTGTGGGCTTCCCAGAGGCATGTGGGAACAGACTACTGTTCCCAGAATACATAAGCCTCTGGACTGATCCAGCAATGCTCTTATGATGTTCTCATAGTCTTACAGTTGAGAGACCTACCGCTGAACATCAGTTCCCACGTCTCAGCCCTTTCATTTGAAAACCTAGCTGGCTGAGACTGATATTTTCTTCTCTTTCCTTTTGAACTGCTTCTGTGGATTTATGGAAGCCTGGGCTCAGTGGTGGCACCATCCTTCATCACTGCTAAGTCCGTATAATTACACAGAATTATAGACACACTTCCCATCAACGCCGAAAATGATAATGGGAGCATCAATTATTCCTCTCATAAACCTGCTTAGATAACTTTTAAAAACGCTGTGTTCAGTAGGTAACAGTGGTGAATAAAGGGAATTTACTGGCTGCTGAGTTATTAGGAGCGTGTAAATACTACAATCTGTAATGCATAGTGGCTTCTAACACAGGAGAACAGTTCCACTTAAAGGGTGATAGGCAGGCAGGTATCATTGGATTTGCATAATATGTGTTCCCCATGCTGTGGATGCTTTCAGCACTGCCCATAGTGCATACTACCTTATCCTTGGATATCGCCTGAGCCCAGGAGAAGGGCCATAGCCTAGTGGTACAGCAATTGTTCTACATGCAAAAAGTAGACAATACTGGGCTAGATGAACCAATGGTCTGACTCAGTACACGACAGATTGCCATATGTTGGGTATACCTGGTTTGACAGCTAGGATATAGGAGAGAGGGAGGAAAGAAGTCCCAAGGTCCAGTGGGGATCAGACCCCATGTGACTAATTTATAGGGGCAGAAGATGAGTGTCGGGCAGTTGAGCCAGCTGCAGGTAATATAGCCCAATCACAAAAAGTCAGGTTATAGAAAGGCGTTATAGAAATTTAATGAAATAAATAAATTGCAAACCTCCTTTCTACAATTCCATGATACTATGATTCTATGCCCAGGAATAGGCAGTGACCTGGTTCTTCCTGTCCTAGGGCCATTTCCTGCCTGGACTATACCTTGATTTAGATAATTATAATTTGGTCTGCAGATCCTCTTAATAAAAAGTTTTCTTCCACAATTTTGTGTCCTGAGTCTTCTTTTGGCTGTGTTGGTGATGTCTGATTCCAAAGTGCAGCAGCAACAGAAGGCTTGGCTTGGTCTTTTCAAACTGAGAAAGAGAGAGAAACTTAAACCAGCTTTCTCTCTCACACACACCCGCACATTTCACTGAACAGTTCTCTTGGAAATACCTTGAAAAGGGCAGGATATTGGACTTTGAGACAATGGGGAAGAAAATGATGTAACAAGGAAGTCTGGTGGCATTATAATGAGAAAAGGTTATTTCTGGGGAAGGGAGGAACTTGAATAAAGTTGAGCCAAATCATCTTCCAAATGCACTGTGCAAGAGCTGGGCAGAATATCCACTAGGGAATATTGGGGGAGGGGGGCACGAAGAGACCTTTTGGAAAATCTGAAACATTTTCCTAAAATACTTCTTAGGTGGGGGTGTGCACAGGCCCCATGGGGTTTGCTTTGTGTCTGTGCATTAAGAAAAATCAATCTATTTCTGAAGTGCAGCGCATGTGCTCTCGCTTTGCTTTGATCTGTAATTCAGACTCTGGGCTGCTCTGTGTTTCCCCAATCAGTGTAATGGGGATTCTAAAAATACTGCTATAACTTTTTTTCCGTTTTTGGCACAGGAATCCCTCCAGAGTGGATTCAGCCTGCCATATTGTAGGAAAATAGATCCAGGGGCTTTTGATGGGCAACCTTCCTCTGTAATCTATTTTAGGGTGATATCTTTATTAAGCCAACTAAAACTCCAAAATCTGTATTAGTTTCATGGGGTGGAAGCAGCTGGATTTGCCGCTTGTCTTTTCCTACCTCAAAGTAATTAAGAGGTGGGTAAATGATGTGTAATGTTGCTTTCAGCATTTTAAACCTTCCTGGTGTGTTTTGTTTTTTTTTTTTGCCAGCTAAGACAGACTTTCAGACCTCCAATATGCTTTACAGCATTGGGCTGCCCAGAACACTGCCTGGGGAGTTTGAAGAGCCCTGAAGTGGGGTTCTGTGTTTTGGTTTTTGTTAAAATGAAGCAATAAAGGAATTTTTAAGGTAAATATTTTGATATTATTTATTAATTTATATATTGCTTCACGCCAAAATGGGCTTCTAAAGTATTATGCAACTATAAAAACCAATTACACAAGCATTACAATATAAAGGTAAAGGGACCCCTGACCATTAGGTCCAGTTGTGACCAACTCTGGGGTTGCGGCGCTCATCTCGCTTTATTGGCTGAGGGAGCTTCCAGGTCATGTGGCCTAAACACCCATAATTAAAATATACACTAAAACAATCCCATTCAAGTGTTAACATGTAAACATCCATAACTAAAACATAATAAAATGAACCTATTACAACAGCACAAGCATTTTTGAAACCTTAAATGAAGTTTTTAACTTTGTAATAATAATAATAATAATAATAATAATTTTTGCTGCTGTTCCTTCAGAAAAAAAGAACCCAGAGCTCTTCAGTTATTCACAAAAAAACATTTTGACCAGGCTCATTTCTTGAAAAACCAACTTTCTAATCTTAAGCTGAGTTGGTAATGATGGGCTCCCACCTCAGTGGCAAGTCTATAGAGCACCTGAGTAGCCCTGGGGGACCTATCCCAGTCATTTTTCTCTGCTGTCACCACTCACTTAGGCATCACCTGGGATCCCTACTGCCTTATGGTAGCCTTCCTGAGAATAGGGGAATAGCCAACAGAATTCCAAATCTTATGCCTGGCAACTTCAGCCCATCTCCCCTCCTGTATCTTCCTTCCTGTTCATTAATTTTATTTATGTGTATACATAAGTTCCCCAAGGCGCTCAAGGTAGCACACACAGTTATTTCCCCCATTTTATCCTTGCAACAACCTTATGAGGTAGGTTAGACTAAGAGACAGTGAGTGGCCCAAGGCCATCCAATGAGCTTCATTGCTGAGTGGGGATTTCAACTCAGGTTTCCTATGTCAATCCAACACTAACCACTACACCACACTGGTCTTTCTCTGAATGTCACCACTTTGCTGAAGTGTTCAGTTCCTGCACTGGAGAGGAGAGGGAGGAGCTTCTGGGGTGGTGCCCCAGCTTTGGGGGGAGGGAGAAACTCTATAGAAAGTCTAGACTAGAGTCCACATTACAATCTTTTGGGTGCCGGGCTAAAATTAAGGGTAGGAAATTTTAAATGAGTTTTACATGGTAATTTGGCTACTTCTGGGGGTTTAGCTGTTGCTTTTGCTTTTTATTGTTTTCCAATAAATATATAGACCATGCTCTTGGAGTGATCCCTGAGACCAGTCACAGGAGCATGGCGGCCTTATACTGTGTCAGACCATTGGTCCATTGAGCTCAGCATTGTCCACATGGGCTGGCAGCAGCCCACCAGGTTTTAAGGCTTGGGTTTTCCCAGCCCTAACTGGAGATGCCATGGGTTGAAACAGGGACCTTCAGCATACAAAACAGGTCTTCTACTACTGAGCTATGTGACCTGAGCTCAGGAGTAGGGACCTTGTGGGCCTACAGATACCACTGGACTCCAGCTCCCCCATCCCTGGCTGTTGTAGTCATGCTGGCTGTTGTAGTCCAGTAACATTGGGAGGGCTGGAAGTTCCCCACCCCTGCTCTACCTCAACATCCTCTGCACCTGGAAAGGAGGTTGAGCAACAAATGGGTCTTCCATGCAAATCTCCGGCTGCTCTTGCTTTACATGAGTCGCAGCAGCTGAGAGTGAGGGGTGCATGATGGAGCACAGCTGTAAATGAGACTTTATTAGCTTTCACTGTCTGTGTCAGATACTGGAGGTCTTGTAAACAGCTACACTTATCTCTCCAGCTCAGCATTTAGATGATTTCCATAATAAGCTCTGTTGAACGGAGAGGCCTAGAGGGGTCTCAGGGCTTTGTGAGATGCAACGTGTTCTCCAAATCTGATGTCTGTAAAGGTGATGGCAATTGTGTTAACAGAGGAGAAGAACATGATCAACATGCAGCAGCTGCTGGGAAGTCAGTCTTGTCTGCAGCTGCTTTCTGCGCAGTAGACAGTGACAGCCATTGGCTGCAGGCTCTGGAAGCGCGAAGGCGAGGTATTAGAAAACATTGTCTGGAGAAAGGTACTTGATTTTGCAGTCAATCAATCTTCTGTTCACAGCAATAAGAAACCTGTTAAAGCAAGACTGAAACACACACTCTCAGCTATGTCAGCATGATGCAACAGTTAAAGGGCCAAATCAGCATAAACTCCCCTTCTTAAAAAATCCCTTTTTCTTTTTTACCAGGATAATTACCTTATTATGTATTTTTAAAATAAAAAATAAAAATCTTCACATTTATTTGCAAATACAAAAAACAAAACAAAACATGAAGCTAACAACAACAACAACAGTTAAAGAAGAAGGAATAAAATTAAAAGATAACATCATAATAATCACAGAAAGCTTAATATTTAGTCCATCTTTATGCTTGCAGGGTTGTAAGGCATGAGGAACATATTGGCATATGTGGTGGAGATGTAACTACGTAGAGAAGTTCTGGAATCGGGTTGTCATGGAGACTGATATTATTGTTAGCAAACAGGTTACTTTGGATGGTGAGCTATGTCTCATATCCATTTTCATTGGTGCCAATGTTGATCTTACTTCTCTCCCCACCCCCAATTATTTTTATTATTTTTCCAATTTTAACCCTATACAAACACCAATTGATTCTACATTAATACAATTTCATTAAAGTGATTTCCCCCATGCTGTGCTTGATGCATCCAATATGATCTAATATTACTATGTTTCATATTCTTATTAACTTCTAGTTACATTCCGTTTAACAAATTAATCACTTAGACAACAGCTGCATTCTTAATTATTTCTATTCGTGTTATTATGTTATTTCACCTTTCATAGAACTTCAAGTGAGAAAGTCTGACTCTTTTTTTCAGTCTGCATGTGATCACATCTCCTTCAGTGCACACCTTACTTTATGTCAACAAAGATCCAATTATTAGGAGAATCTCTGCTTCTGAAGTACTTAGCACCCAGCGCGGCTCCGTCTTCCCCCACCTTCCATGTGGGAACAAGCCATTGAGGCAATCTACAGGTGAGCCTGTTCCTCCTGTACCCTAGGATGCATTCCAGGGAATGATTTAACCGCTTTTGTTCCCTTCTCCTTTATCTGATGCTGAGAGAGTCTCCACCATTCAGGCAGACAAGAACTGGAAACCTGATCTTACTTCTCAACAATATCTGCTGGTGGCTGCTCGTTTAGCAATTTCTCAAGGATGGAAGGATGCATCTTGTTACACTATGGATTTATGGTTTTAGAAAGTCATGTTCATTGCTATTTCTGAAAAACGGACTCATAAAATGTATGCTGCCAGGGGTGTTGTAGACTCCCATGACTTTGCTTCTGCTTGGGGGCTCTTTGTGATTTATATGACCGAACCATCTCATAGTTGCACATTCCTACTAAATATGAAATTATTTTGCAACATTCATGATTATCTGTTATCTTCTATTCCACTGTACAGTGGTACCTCAGGTTACATACACTTCAGGTTACATACGCTTCAGGTTACAGACTCCGCTAACACAGAAATAGTGCTTCAGGTTAAGAACTTTGCTTCAGGATGAGAACAGAAATCGTGCTCCGGCGGCATGGCAGCAGCAAGAGGCCCCATTAGCTAAAGTGGTGCTTCAGGTTAAGAACAGTTCCAGGTTAAGTACAGACCTCTGGAACGAATTAAGTAGTTAACCCGAGGTACCACTGTAGAATATATTTTATGCTACTCATTCTTGGAAAAAACAAACACAAATTCACTTAATCGCTTAAATGAGGGCAGTTGGAAAATGTTAATCCCCAAGACTCTCCTCAACAACTTGTCCTTGCATATCGAGGCCCCATGACCACCCAGTTCCCTAAAGTGCAAATACCTAGACAATGCACAGCATGTTGGTTTGGGATCAGATAAGGCCACAACTTTATTGGTTACAGATGTGAAGGTTTGGCCGTAGGCACTGTGGTAAGCAACTGTGTGTGTCACTCCTGCCTGTTCACTGGGAGTGTTTCTAAGGGTGAAGCCAACGGGAGCCCTATGACCTACATAAAATTGGGGCATCCCCCAAGAGGTCCCCATTGGAGGAGTGGTATGGCCCTAGCCCCCATCTGGACATCAGACAGGAGCCACTCCTCCTGGGTCCTTTTAACAGGATACCCTTACCCATGGAGGGGCAGGGGGAGGCTACAACCCCCCCCAACCAAGACTAGGTTTACCCAGTGCCTATCCACCTTACAAAGTTGTGATGATTGCTATGAGGTAGGCGAAAACCCAAATGGCGGTGCCCCTGAAAATCCTGCCCAGTCCCTGAAAATTGGCAGCCAACATTGTCCATAGTAAGGTCGTACCATCCACAAGGGGAGGGTGGGTGGGAGAACTGGAACAGCAAGAAAGGACCAAAGGCCCAGCAGGCTGGGTATATATCCTTGCCCTGGGCGTGGAAACAAGTGCCGCTATTGGCCAGCTGGTCCTGCACCCAAAGGAATGCCCACCAATTCCTGCCACCCCTGGCCAATTGGGCAGCAGGAGGACAATCTGGGCCTGCAACAGGCCAGTTCACTGAGGAGGCCCAGGGCCCGCCTGCAAAGTCACCAACCCCAAAGGGAACAAATGGACTTCTCCTTGAGTGTTCCTTGAGTTTCTTTGCCTGGCTGGAATGTGTCTTGTAGTTCTGATTGTGCCTCTTGCTTGCTTGCCTGGATGGAGGATGGAGGGGGGGCACTGCAAGTGTACCCGCTATTGCCCCTGGCTTTCACTGGCATGTGTCCCTGTAAGGTTGACCGGAAGGAAAACCAGCCCTCTGGATGAAGAAGGTTCCACACTCCTGACTTAAATGAATGTATTTCCTTCAAATCACATCTTCATCAAAACATTGATCTAATCAGGGCTGGCCCAAGATATTTTGGCACTTGAGGCAAATGACAGAATGGTCCCAGCCCCTCCCCATCAGGGAAGAAGGGGTGAGTGAACATTAAGAATGAGGGGTGTCGTAAAGATCTACATCTGGACATGCTGTCCCTGTGGATTCTGTTACCTGAGGATCTAAGGCCTAATTCATACAAGGCCATGAACAAGGGATTATTTCATTAGCCAAGAACTATAATAGATGGTATATTTTAGCATTTAATGTTTAGCTTTCAAATGTTTTGCTATGATGGTTGTAACAACTTCTTTTACTTTATCTGTGGCCTCTCAACAATGCAGCTTTCAATGCAGATGTATTTCTAGACTCAAATCACAATCCCAAGGATCTCTGATTATAATCATAGGCTTCGAAGAGCCAGAATGTGATTCTGTGAGAACAATGATAAAAAAAAAAAAAAATAAGGATGGAGGTTTTGTTTACATGTCAATCATGTTTGTTGCATATTAAATCTAGTTTAGTAGAATAGCCTGGGATGGCTATGTAGGAAATGCTCAAATAGGGTAATTGAACATAAATCTGTGCAGCACCACTCACAGTTTTCAGGCACAGACATGCTGAACTGCTTGTTTCCATTTCACAAGTAAATAGAAATTCCTCTGCGGATTCATGGCTTACATTTCCAGTCTTGTTTATCTCCCAAGGAATATAAATGCATACAATGGCAGTACCAGAGAGGACAATTTTGTCCTTGTCATTTTGAGTGAAGGTGCATAGGAAGGGAAGTGCTGGATGCCCATCTAGCCAACTGGGGGAATGCATGGCGATACCAAGGCAGCCACTCTCCCCTCCCCAGGAACACTTGTAAGCCTCTATATCCACGAAGAAAAGGACAAGCTGGTCATTAGTAAGGCTGAGTTGAAGATGGCTGAGGAATCTGTGAATTCCTACCAGTGGTGGGGGGAATGGCAATGCTAGGTGGAGCTACAGCCAATGACTGACCCAACTAATTCTAGTTTCCTCCCTGTTGAATCTATAAGGGCAACACTGAAACTAAAGGCTCATTATCACTTTCACTTGACCCATATTTCGATCGTATTGATTAATTCCCCTGGATCCGAGAGCTTTTCTTGTTCTGTGGCTGTGCCTTGTGGAAAGTTGACCTTACCCACCAAATTGAAACTTGATTAGGGAAAATGTTGTTGGATTTTCTGGCTATCTGATTAAAAATAAAATTTTTAAAAAGGTTAAAAAAAGGGCAACCAAAATGATCAAGGGAATAGAGTGACTCCAAAATGAAGAAATGGACCACAATGCCTCAAATACCACCTCTCCCCATATGAACCTACCCGGACCTTGTGATCGTAATCTGCGGTCCTTCTATGTGTGTCCCCTCCAAGGGAGGTCTGGAGGCTGCCAACACAAGAACGGTGGCTTCTTGCTTGTGAGATGCTCTCGCCAGGGAGGCTCACCTCATGCCTTCATTACATATATTTAGGTTCCAGGTGAAACATCCATCTTCTCCCAGGCTTTTTGATAATAAAAAAAAAATTCTGTAGCCTTGGTTTGTTTGTTTAGTTGTTTAGTCATATCTGACTCTTCGTGACCCCATGGACCAGAGCACACCAGGCACTCCTGTCTTCTACTGCCTCCCGCAGTTTGGTCAAACTCATGCTGGTAGCTTCGAGAACACTGTCCAACCATCTCGTCATCTGTCGTCCACTTCTCCTTGTGCCCTCCATCTTTCCCAACATCAGGGTCGTTTCCAGGGAGTCTTCTCTTCTCATGAGGTAGCCAAAGTATTAGTTAGTTAGTTTCTACACATACTTACACAACCTTCTGTTTCCTCCATTCAAGGAAGCAAGATGCATTTTCAGAGATTAGAGACACATTTCAGCCAGGCAGAAACATTCAAGAAATCTGTCAAATAGGACTTCCAGTCTGGGAATGGAGCCGTGAGGGATGTCCTTCTGATCTCTCTGACTAAAATGCCTTTAAATACTTGGAAAGAAGCTCCATGGGGCCAAAAGACTAGCATCAAAGGGTAAATAAATTTTCTACTATTTCTTTGCAAGACTAATTAAGATAAAATTCCCCCCTCCCCACTTTGTTTCCCCTTCTGCATGGTTTCTGTTTCTGTTTCTCTTTTTTGTTTGTGTCTCAACATGTCTGGTGCACATATAGTTATGTACTTTTTGAACTTTCAATAAAGATGTTGATTAAAAATAAATAAATCTGTCTAATCGGCCAGGTGAGGGGTATAGCCTGTGTAGAGGGGGTGTAGCTAAGGAGACTATGTGGCCTGGGGAGAGACCACCACAAGAGCTCCTTAAAGTGGCAGAAGCTAATGTTGAATCTCACTTGAGGAAATATTAGCTAGTATAAAAAAGACAAAACCATTTAAGGCACCTGGACCACATGGGTTTACTGGCTATTTTTATAAAACCTTTTCTGAACTTGTGGCCCCATTCTTGCTGAAATTATTTACAGATATAAAGGATCATGGCTTGATACCTGGAACTTGGAAAAAACATGCATTTCATAGTGCTACTAAAACCAAATAAAGACTTGGAGTCGGTTGAGTCCTATAGGCCTATCTCATTAATAAATGTTGATTTAAAATTACTTACAAACATCATTACCGGTACACACAGGTTAGCAACAGTTGTACCAAATTATATACATTTCGATCAGACAGGTTTTATTAGGCAAAGGTCAATATTTACTTCAGTTAGGAGGATCCTCAATGCAATATACTGGGGATCAAACCAACCGGCACCGACAGCCATCCTTACATTGGATGCACTGAAGGCATTTGACCGTCTTGAATGGAATTTTCTTTTTGAAACCTTGCGAGGTTTTGGCATGGGATCCCCATTCATTACACTGCTGACTACCTTATATCAGGATTGCACTGCAAATATTTTGATAAATGGTATACACTCGGAGCCTATACTGATGGGCCAGGGCACGAAGCAGGGCTGCCCATTGTCACCCCTGCTTTTTGGCTCTAGCACTTAGGGGAGACCCTGAGGTGTCTGGAAGACAAATTAATTGGCAGAGTCATCTGGTGAACATGTTCGCAGATGACGCAGCCTTCATGCTGTCTCGCCCTGGAACAAGTCTCCCAGCAGTAATGAAAATTATTGATGCTTACTTGTATTAACTATAGCATATCAGACCTGCCATGCATTCATATGCCACCTGAAGTACAACTACAACTTCAGCGCTCCACTGGAATAAAACTTTGTCAGAAATATTTTAAATATTTAGGAGTTATTATCCCCAAGAACCTTCAAAATTTGGAAAAGCTTAATTTTGGTCCAATGATCTGAGAGATCAGACAAAATTGAAAACTTGGAGCAAGGGTTTGCTGTCATGGTTGGGCCAAATCACCGCTATAGAAATGATGGTGCTGCTCTATCTCTTTATAGAGTCTTACCAATAGTCATAGAAGACAAAAAATTACAAAATAGGCAAAACATGTTTCTAAAATTTATACACCAGAATAAAAGGCCAAGGTTACCATATAAAGTGTTATATCAACTAGCCAAAGGAGGTGGCACAGCAGTACCTAATATCATGTGGTACTATGCAGCAGCCCATCTACATAGCATTTTTCTGGTAATTCAAGGATCTCAACAAATAGCTTGGCTAAATATGGAAAACCCAAATGAACAGAATTCAATAAGAGGGATCCCATGTTGGCAAATGAATAAACCCGAGGTACTATTTCTGGGTTAGTGAAGTCTGTAACCTGAAGCGTATGTAACTTGAAGCATATTTACAAGAGACACATTTGTTGGAACAAGACAAAAAAGTGTTAATGAAGGATTGGGTAGGAATGGTATATGCTACAAATTATAATTCCAGTGCCAGAGGCGTTGCTATCTTGATACGAAAAGGATTGAGGGTAGATATACAACAAGTTATTAGTGATGAAAATGGACGCTATTTAATTTTCTGTGTGAAAACTGCCAAAATGGTAATAATGTTGATTATATATGGGGCAAATGTAGACTCCACAGATGTGTTGTATCAATGTTTGTCATCTGAGTCAAAGTACATACGATAAACTTATAATAGGAGGTGATTTCAATGAAATAATTGATCCTAACCCAAATAGAAACACGCCTCCGTGAAGAAAGATTCATCAGTTTAGAGACACTCTCAAAAAGTACATGCAAGAGTTGAATCTGGTTGACCCTTAGTGCTTAAGGCATCCTACTGAAAGGAAGTTTACATTTTATAGTCAGGTATATAAAAATTGTTTTAGGTTGGATTTTTTTCTTAATATTAGCATCCTTGTACCATCAAATTCAAGACTTTGGTATTAATGTAGGTTGTATATGTGATCACAGTGCAATTAGCTTGGATTGGAAGTCTTATAATACAGCTAAGATACTGGTATATTAACATCTCACTACTTAATGATGACCAGTTTGTAAAACAAATGAAGACTGAGACTGAACAATTCTTTGATATAAATACTGAAACTTCGACTGCTAGGATATATGAATGGGAAGCCTATAAAGCATTTTTTTAGGTCGAATTATAGCATACCCCTCACATGAAAAAACTTAGAAATAGTAAGGGGAAAAATTGAAAGAGGAATTAAATGAGTTATGGACATTAATAGTTAATAAGATGAATTGTAAAGATGTGAAAGAAGACATTTGAGCTAAATAATATATTGTCCCAACAAGTTGAATTCATGCTTATGTGTACAGGGCAAAAGTATTGGGAAACAGGTGAAAGGACAGGTAAGATTCTTGCAAATTGACTTATGCAAAAGAAAGAGAAGTCAATAATCTCACAAATTAGAGGTGAATCAGGTGAAGTGCGTACACCTCCAACTGCGATTAATAACCAGTTCCGAAAATTCTATTCGGACCTATTCTATCCGAACCAGGTATCAGAAGAGGTCATGGAAATTATTTTTCAAAACAACAACAACAAAAAACTCCCAGGGCTAGAAAACACACAAAAACAATTATTGATGTCTCCAGTATCAGAAGTCAAGATTAGGGAAACAATCTCAAATATGGCAAATGGCAAAGCACCAGGGCTAGGTGGCTTTCCAGTGGAATGGTATAAAACATATATTGATCTCCTGTCACCTAGATTATATCAGTTATATGATGAGATATTTAGAGAAGGAATCAGCTCAACATTATTCATCCAGGCTTACATTACTGTTATTCCAAAGCCCAGCAAGGACCCGGCACAATGTGCCAACTCTCACCCAATTTCTTTGATAAACATTGATACGAAAATCTTAACAGCGATATCGGCAAACAGATTACACGGAGTAATACCAACTATTATTAAAAATGACCAAACAGGGTTATAAAGATGAGACAAGCTGCAAATAACATCAGGCTGGTAGTGGATTTGATCAATTTAAACAGGAACAGTGAAGATTTAGCTATACTATCTCTAGATGCAGAAAAAGCTTTTGATAAGGTCCACAAACTATATGGAAAAAGTACTACAAAAATTTGCTTTTCAATTAGACTTTATAAAATGGATAAACATATTATATTGCTCTATATTGGATCTTAAATTGAGGGTCATGCAACTAAAAATAATATTTAGAATATACTGGACCCCATTACGTTTCTTTTAAAAAGGGCCATCTAAGGTATCTAACTGTTGGAGATGCAATAGGTAGGGATAATGTTTCTTTAAGCATATGTTCCTTCATTGTCCCCATATTAAAAGATTTTTGGCAGAAGGTAACTGAAACTATCTACAGAATTGTACAGAACAACTTTACATTTACAGAGCAAAATATCCTCTTGAATTATACACCCAGCACATGGAACCTTATGAAAGGACAATACAAGTGGATTCTCCGTGCCCTTTCCACGGCAAAAAGACTCATAATGATGAATTGGAAAAATAAAAATGCAGCTCCCTTTTACGATTGGATCAAAGACTTATACAAACTCGCAACGTATGAACAACTTGCATATAAATGCAGACTTGCCATGGACAAATTCAGTGATATTTGGAATCCATTTTTACAAATACTGCAATAGGTTAAGATCTGGTGAAGTACAACAACAACCTTGTGAAATACAGTGGTACCTCAGGTTACATACGCTTCAGGTTACAGACTCCGCTAAACTTGAAATAGTACTTCAGGTTAAGAACTTTGCTTCAGGATGAGAACAGAAATTGTGCTCCGGCGACACGGCAGCAGCAGGAGGCCCCATTAGCTAAAGTGGTGCTTCAGGTTAAGAACAGTTTCAGGTTAAGTACGGACCTCCGGAACAAATTAAGTACATAACCCAAGGTACCACTGTACATAGTTTTGGGTTTTCCCCCTCCCCACTTTGTTTCCCCTTCTGCATGGTTTCTGTTTCTGTTTCTCATTTTTGTTTGTGTCTCAACATGTCTGGTGCACATATAGTTATGTACTTTTTGAACTTTCAATAAAGATGTTGATTAAAAATAAATAAATCTGTCAAATCAGGCAGGTGAGGGGTATAGCCTGTGTAGAGGGGGTGTAGCTAAGCAGACTATGTGGCCTGGGGAGAGACCCAAAAACCAACTGGAGAAGCCTGAAGGTCTGGATTTGGCCCCTGGGGCTGAGGTTTCCCACTTCCTTTTCTAATGCCCAGGAAATCAAGTGGGCAAGTCAACTGGCTTGGCAAATGTGAGCTTTCTAAGAAATAAGGCTAGACACTAGGGCTCAGTCCCTCTTGCACTGTGGTATTACAGGCTATTCTTTCATTAGTGGGAGATCTATAAGGAATTGCTAGCATTACCGAAGTCCATTAAACCAAATGCATGTGGGGAAAATCGTAGTTTGATTTAGTCAAGCAACACGGCAATATTGGCAAGATAATCACATAAAAGTGACACCATTTATGGTTGAGCTGTTTGATTTTATGTCAGTGTGTTTCAATTTCACACATTTTTATGATCATATATAGGTCTAATGTATGCATTAACCAGCGTAAAGGTTAGATAGATTGTTTTAGCATTTCAGCATAAAGATTGGAGCTGACGCACTGAGTCTGAAGAATTATAATCAGAATGCAAAGTGCGGGTCGTTCCTCCAACCTGGTCTCTCTCTCTCTCTCTCTCTCTCTCTCTCTCTCTCTCTCTCTCTCTCTCCTCAGTTACTAGCACAGTGTGGTTTGCAAAAGAACAAACCAACTTTCTTCCAGTTTACAGTAGAACCTTAAAGAACAGCTGGAGTGGGTTAAGAAACACATAGATTTTTATGTGATGATGCAGAAAAGCAATGTTATTGTGTAGCAGGAAAACATGCAATCAGATCCTTTAAAATCACAAATGACTCCTAGGGCTTAGCTACACTTACCTCTGAGCTCTTCAGGCATGGTCTGCACTTTAAAGCTCCATGTCTGAGTGCTCTCTTTTTTACTCCAGATCTTTCCCCATGAAAACCTGCTCTTTACTGCAAACAGAAATCCTCAGAAATCCCCAATTGCTGTTAGTTGCGTTTCTGTTTTAAAGAGTGGGTTTTCATGGGGAAAACTCTAGGGTGCAAAACAACAACACTCAGACATGGACCTTTCAAGCACTGACCTGTGCCTGGAAACATGGGACAAAAGTTAAGTGTAAATAAGCCCTTACTTAGCACTGAGAAACATCAAAAAGTGTTGCTGTCCTGTTATGTAGCTGCAAAAAAACCCTATTTTGTATAAGGCCTCTGCTAAATAAAACGATGACAACAGTGTTGGTGATTTCATTCAGCATTCCTTCAAAACCAAAGGCAATATCCAAGGGCAACCCCAAAATTTTATTTTTATTTCCCCAAAAAAGTTATCTTGGAAGTGGCATGTAATTCACTGCCTTCACTTTGCAGGAGCTGCCAATAGCCTGATATGGTCAGAGTGTCTGAATTAGTTGGTGGCCATGAAGCAGAATGCATTGATCAGCTGTTATGTGTTGTTAATAACTGACAGCTAGCAGAAGATGCCCAGTAGCTTACTTGTTTTAGTTCTGCTAGAGACAGATGTCATTTACAGAAAATAAAAAAGTGCAAGACTTAAAGCACATGCATAATTACTTTGAAATGCTATATAGTAACTTAAAAGGTTTTAGACAGGGAAGTCCTTCAGAAGAATCATCTTAATGGAGGACAGTTTGACAATTCAAGCAAATGCCTAGAGAGGTGGAGTGATCTCAATTCACTGGAGTCCTTCAGGCTTTAAAGTCTGATGTAAACAAAGCTGGTTTCCATATTTGTGATGTATTCTGTATTTATCTTTTGAATGTAATTAATATTGTGCTTAAACCCTTTACAAGCCTTGGAGGAAGGAGATTTCAGTGGGAAAGTTTATAACACCGGTTTAAAATTTCTCATTGAAAGTAATGGAAGTTAAAACTTTGGCTGGATTATGCTCCTTGGTTTTTTTTAAGATATTCAATATATATATATATATACCGTATATATTCTCCATGTAAGATTTCCCTTTTGCTAGCTAGTTTATGAAAGAGTGAAGGACCTAGGGTTGTAGCCAAATCAGGTTCTACTCAGAGTAGAGACATTGGAATGGATGATTTTAACTTAAAGTAAAGATAAAGGTACCCCTGACCATTAGGTCCAGTCGCGGACAACTGTGGGGTTGCGGCCCTCATCTCGCTTTATTGGCCGAGGGAGGCAGCGTACAGCTTCCGGGTCATGTGGCCAGCATGACTAAGCTGCTTCTGGCAAACCAGAGCAGCGCACAGAAAAACTGTTTACCTTCCCACTGGAGCGGTACCTATTTATCTACTTGCACTTTGACGTTCTTTCAAACTGCTAGGTGGGCAGGAGCAGGGATCGAGCAACGGGAGCTCACCCTGTCGCGGGGATTCAAACTGCTGACCTTCTGATTGGCAAGCCCTTGGCTCTGTGGATTAGACCATAGCACCACCCATGTCCTGATTGTAACTTAGGTAAACTCATTTATGGGTTTAGAGAGAGTAGAACAGTTTTCCCAACAGCAGCCAACATAAATTGTTCCACCCTCTTAAGTGTGTTGGTTGGAAAACAAAGAAGAATATAGCCATTCTCACATGTAGCAGTTCAATTTTTTTTGTCAAGTTGTGCAATAATTCCCCCAGGAAGAGGATTTTCTTCTTCTGGTGAAATGGTGAATCATTTGATGATGAGAACCATAGCATATGCAGGTATAATTCTGCAAAGCGAGCTTGAGGGTGGTGGGAGAAAGGAAAGGGAACTCAGAATCTTTCTCAGAAAAAAAGTTTTTTGATAATTTTTTAGCCAGTCTGTTCCTGTTTATCACAGTTTCACATTGTTCATGACTAAATTGATTCCATCATACATTAATCTGTGATTTTCTTTTTTAAAATCACTATTAAATTTACATTTAAATATGCATTTTATCACAAAGCACATGGCTATTTTAATTTCAGTACAAGTATATCTATACCTGTTTTACCACAGAATGTTCATTTTAATGCATTTTTGTACCTTTTCAAAGTCAAGAACTATAGCTTTTAAAACACACACACACAATTGAAAAGATAATTATGCCCTGATCTGAGTATTAATCTGAGAGGTGCGATTTAGATCAGATCACTTAAAAATGTGGATCGAACAAATTCTCCTGTATCCCTAGAAATTTCAGCTCAGCTTTTACTAAGCACATCTGATGACCCAAGTTAGCATTCTAAAGTACCACACAAAGGCCTCTATTTTAAAGTCCTTTCTTTCAACTTGGGTTACTGAAGTCCTTCATTCATCTTTTTTATATGATTTTATCTCACTCAATCTCCCCCCACAACCCCATTTCTCTCTGCTTAAGTTTTTGAAAAGCCTTTGAAAGACTAATGTTATAAATCCAGAATCTAATTGCCATTTTTAAAAATAAAAGAAAATAAAATCTTTCTTGGAGAGTCAGGGGGGACTTTCTTCTTTCTCTGTCTGAAGAGATTAGTCTTCTGCTCTATTAAAGAAATTCAAGGCGCCTCTTTAACATCTTTCTTCCCCTCCACTCCTGTGACACCTCTTTGTCTTCTCATTTCACCTCATTTCAATATGCAGCCCAATTTCAAAGCTTAATAATGATGAATAAGAGGGAGATTAGGGCATAAGGAAACATGTTAGGGAAAGATTTTTCATCCCGATCCCTGCAGGTCTCCTTGTTGAAATTGTTTGGCACTTGGCCAGAGTGTTGACTGCCAGGGATATTCAAGACCAGGGGTTGGCAAGGTTTACCTCGCCTGGGCTGGTTCACTCCTGTGGAGATTGCTCCGTGGGTCAGATTGCATCTGTGCAGATGCAATTTTCGGTGCTGCGGAATCGAGTCCCAGCTCTGGGCTGTGCCAGTTTAGCTCAACGCGTGGGGACTCATCAAGTGTGCGGCTCGCTTCGGGGGTGGCTCATGGGCTGTTTAAATGACCCCCACAGGGTTGCCAACTCCTGTTCAAGACCGTGCCCAGAGGCATGGAATGGTTTGCAATGCTAGAGGGAGTGCAATTGGCTGAGGGTGCAAGAACATCTGGTTTTTTTCCCACCCCACCCTTCTCCAACAATGCCCTGGAATTTCCTGGGCATACTTATGCCTCTATCTTGTCTGCCCACTCTTCCTACTATACCCAGAGAGGTGTCAGTAGATGCCTCATGCCACATTTCAGCACCATCCTCGGTCAAAAAAAGGCAAAATTCATTAAATTAAATATATATATACAGTGGTACCTCGGGATGTGAACAGGATCCGTTCCAGAGCCCCGTTCGCATCCTGAATGGAACGTAAGACACGATGGCATGCCTGCGCGTCTGCAGGTCACATTTTGCCACTTCTGCGCATGCACGTGACATCATTTGGAGTGTCTGCACATGCGCAAGTGGTGAAATCTGTATGTAACGCGCTCCGTTACTTCCGGGTTGCCATGGAGCGCAACCCAAAAGCGCTCAACCTGAAGCACATTCAACCCGAGGTATGACTGTATATTAAAAAGGGGCAAAGGGCCTATATGAGGTTGTCGTGGTACCACATTGATAAACCCAGGTATAAGCTGTCTTGAGTGCCCATTTTGCTTAGACACACGCAAATGTAGTTGGCGATGTCGCTAATACACTTCCCTTGCATTCACAGTCAGAACACAGAAAAGCAAAGAGAGAAATAAGCATGTATAAGAAGGTGCATGATGCAGTGTAACTTTAAATGAAACTATGGATGAAACATCAGGACGTAGATGGAAAAAATTTAAAAGTAGGCCATGCTGAAAATAGACATATATGGTATTGAGGAAATGCCAATATTCCACCAAGCTACAGAGCAGAAAAAGAGAGAAAGGAAGCAGGGTTATTCTGTAACTGCAACTCGAGTTGTCTTTGGCTCTTCTGCAACTGTCACCTAGCAGCAGTCATTGTTTCTATCCCAACTGGTCATTATAATTTTAGGAACCAGTGCTTGTGCTTGTTCCCTTCCTCCTCCCTCCCAGTTCCCTTTTCGTTTTATGTCATCTAGTTTAGATTGTTTTTCACTGATCTGTAAAACTGCTCTGGAAGCTCCCCCCCCCCCATTTTTTTTTGCTTAAAGTTTGGGATAAAACACTTTATAAATAAATAAGCATATTCACTGTACATATCCCTAGTATATTCTGGGCAAGTCTTCACCTGCCATTTTTAGAAAAGTCACCAATAAAGAGAAAAGTCACCTCAATCCTTGGAGTGGTGAAAAAAAGAGTAAGAGCAGGTGGAAATAAGTGACGCAGAAAGTGTAATGGCTGCTCACCGGGTTTGGTGGTGGGCTGCATTTGCGACATGGTGCACCGCTTCCCCGTCGTCCTGAGGCCGTGCTGTTCTGCCGGCCGTTGCACCACTCTGCTTGCCACTGCAGTAATGATGGGTTCCCGCCAAACCCGATTCAAGTTCTGGCCTATCCGCCGTGGCCTGGGGGGTGGTGCATCAGGAGTGGACCGTGTTGGAGGCGCTCTAGGAGCACAAAAGGGGAGGCAGAGCTGATGCTGGCAGAGCAAGTCTGCTCCAGAGCGTCACCCACCCTGTCCACCCTCTAATCTTGTTTTTCTTTTCTCCTTTCTGGGTTCTCTGGCGTTGCTGTGGTCGTAGGATGGTTGCTGCTTTCTCAGATCTGGGAATGAATTTCCCCTGCTCTGCAGGTTTTGCCTTCCCCATAGCAATTGTCACAACTTTGGCAGTTTTAGGCATTGGGCAGAATTCTTTAGTCTAATAACTGTAAAAGGGGTGAAGTGGCGACTCACCACTTCTGTGTTGTCGGTATCAGGATACCCGTTAGAGGGGTCTTGAGGGGAGTTGTTGTTTAGTCGTTTAGTCATGTCCGACTCTTCGTGACCCCATGGACCAGAGCATGCCAGGCACTTGAGGGGAGTCTCTGTCCATAAGTGTGCCATTGAACTCCCCCCCCCCCCACGCGATGCAGGAGGGAGCCAGCTGCGTGAACATACGTTTTGCAGTGGCTCCATATTCCCATTCAAGCCTGATGTGCCTCAGACCCCAGCAGTGGGCTGAGAGGGATACACGCCCAATGCCTATGCCAAGGTTTTCCTACCTCTGAAAGTCAATAAAGTTGTGGCCATTTTAATCCCAAAGATGTTGTTGTGTCTCCTGTTTGATCCTGAGGTCTGGCTCCTCGAGGGAGGGGTCTGCACCTGGGAGCGCAATGAGTAATATTCTCATGGGGCAGAGAAGAGCTACATTTTGCTTTGTTACAGGTGCAGGATTCCAAGAATTGGAAGGGACTCAGGACATCATGCAGACCAACCTCCTCCCCCAAATATATAAACTGACAACAATATTTTATGCATAGTAACAGTAAATAATAATAATGATAATAAAAATAAATTTTATTTATACCCCGCCCTCCCCGGCCAGAGCCGGGCTCAGGGAGGCTAACACCAATAAAATCACAGTAAAAACATAATTTAATGTTTGGTTTTATGTAAAAACATAATAGGGGAAAGGGGGGAAAGAAAAAAACAATTTAAAATACAGGTTAAAATGTAATTTAAAATGGGAGGCGTGAGGAAGTCAGGAAAATAAGTCAACTAAAGAAGAGAGAAAAAGAGGGAGTTTTTGTTATTCTTTTTTCTCTTTTTTCTTTCTACTATGTTAATTGTTTGTATTTTTGTATTTTTTGTATTTTTGTGTTTTTGTATTTTTTCCAGTGTCTTTTCCAGTTATTGTCTTATTCTGAAAATTTTAATAAAATATCATTTTAAAAAAATAAAAAAATAAAATGGGACCTATTCAATATTCCATAGTAAGTGGATATTGCAATGTGGAAAGAGAGGTATTCTTTTTTTTAAAGCAAAAAACTTGAAAGTAGGTGTGCAGAGCCTCCCAACTAAGGCAGAGAAATGAAAGATGCTAAGATGTATTGTTTTCTCCATTGAATAATAGAACCTAGGTATGTTTCTTTTGAAATATGTACTGTACGTATCATTGATGAGAAAACATTGCAAGGAGTTGTTTTGATCATGCAAAATATGCAATAGTTTCCCCACCTGTGTTTGTTTACTACAGATATCATGGTGGTGTGGCATAATGGTTAGAGTGTTGGACTAGGACCTGGGAGAGCAGGGGTCACGATCCCCACTCAGACAGGAAGCTCACTGGGTGACCATCTCTTAGCCGAACCTACCTCACAGGGTTGTTCTGAGGATGAAACGGGGAGGAGGAGAACTATGTACACAACCTTGGAATCCTTGGAAGATAAAGGTGACATATAAAGGTAAAGGTAAAGGGACCCCTGACCATTAGGTCCAGTCGTGGCTGACTCTGGGGTTGCGGCGCTCATCTCGCTTTATTGGCCGAGGGAGCCGGCGTACAGCTTCCGGGTCATATGGCCAACATGACTAAGTCGCTTCTGGCGAACCAGAGCAGTGCACGGAAATGCCGTTTACCTTCCCGCCTATTTATCTACTTGCACTTTGACGTGCTTTCGAACTGCTAGGTTGGCAGGAGCAGGGACCGAGCAACGGGAGCTCACCCCGTCGCGGGGATTCGAACCACCGACCTTCTGATCGGCAAGTCCTAGGCTCTGTGGTTTAACCCACAGCGCCACCCGCGAAGGTGACATATAAAAGTAATTAAAAAATAAATAAATTACAGCGAAAAGAAAAAAAAGAGAGCATAAAAAGCTTTTTGTAATCAAAAACATTCTGAGGACTTAGGGCATGTTACATTAAGTGTGTGATTTGTCACACATATATATGGGAAGGTGATTTTATGGAGGGACTAAAGTGCTTGGGAAAGGGAAGTTTGTTTTTTTCTTTTTTACCACAATCATGGAAGTATGCAGCCATTAGCCCAACCCAGAACTGAGAGGACCTTCAGTGCCTCCTGCCCTGCTGTGCCTGTAGCCCTTGATGGGCTGGAGAAGGAGGGGAGCTGCTGCTGCTGGGGACCATGTGGGCATGTTTACAACTAGTGATGAGAAGGAGGCGCCATGGCCATGAGAGCATGTTATAGCCACAACGTTTTGTGTTTACAAGAGAGCTGCTTCACTGCCTCTGTGTGTGATTGCGAGCAGCCAATGTGGACTCGGGGAGAAGGTTGTGGCAGGCCCAGGGAGCTGCTGGGGAACGACCATGTATAAGCAATGTTGCTTTGTTTGCAAGAGAACTGCTTGCCTGAATGAGTGGACAGGGAGCTGCGAGAGCCGGCTGGAGTTCCCTTGGCTCAGTCACCTCACTCTCAGTCCCAGTCCCTGCCCCAAGCCCCAACAGTTCCCAGAGCTGAGTAGAGCAGCTTGCACGCGCTGGGTGGCAGCAGCAATATTCTTGGTGTGCAGTGGCAGGGCAGGCAAAATACCCATGAACTTGGGGGGGGCAGCCCCCTCAAATACGTTTTCTGGGGGGGAAGCCCCCCGGCTCCACAGCAGGGTGCTTCTTGCGATCCTAAAATCTCTGGCAATAATAACATCCCTCCGCTGGGGAGGGGGAAAATTTGCCACACCCCTTCTCCTCTGGAAGGAGAGGAGAGGTAGCATCTCCCTGGGATAGAACATTAAGGCCTTAGGGTGATTTATCCCAGTGAGGAGAGATGGTGACAAATCCTTCAAGCCTGCTCTGTCCCACACTCTCCTCTCTTTTTCTTGGCACCCACTCTTCCACCCTTTTGTAGTGTTGGCCTATAGGCTAGTTGTCTGTTTTCCAGGGTCTGAGTAGGTATTGGGGGAGAGGGGAGTGTGTGTGATGTTTGTCTGTTTGAGTGGTGTTCCTTCAATGTGACTAATGGGCATGCAGGCTATGGTGTTCCTGTTGGGATTTTACATCCAAGGTCCATGCAATGACGAGGAAGGAATCTTCCCATTCCACTACTCCCATTCCATTCTACTCCCATTCCAAAGGCCTGATGACACACAGGCATTTCACTCAACACAGGCAGTAATGGAGTCATCACCAGGCAAGGGCTGGAACTGAGTGTCCTCTGAAGTTGGCTTACATCAAACTTAACACTTCCTATTCCCATTACAAAGAATACAATTTCTCAAACATGACACCTGTTCTACCCAAGGCGGCTAACAAGAACCTTCCCTTTGACAGCATCATGGGAAGATCTGGAATTTAGCCACATGAACACCTGGGCAACCTTTGCAACCAACAGCCAAGTGCCTTCATTTCCAGCAAAGCCAAATGATGTTAATTTAATTTATCAG
Organism: Podarcis gaigeae; assembly: GCF_964106915.1. Classification (NCBI taxonomy): domain Eukaryota; kingdom Metazoa; phylum Chordata; class Lepidosauria; order Squamata; family Lacertidae; genus Podarcis; species Podarcis gaigeae. The sequence goes on from NC_139691.1 coordinate 5,580,946, forward strand.
TGGTGTGTCATCCAGGAGGCTTGCCATCAAATTAACACTGGTTCCAACAACTCAATCAGCAACTAACGTCAGTGACAGCAGAGCTTCCTCTAACCATATTCCATGTGCAATGCCATTGTTTAATCATGCCTTTCCCACCTCTAGGGATAGGGAAAAGAAGACATTTCAATGTTCGGTGTTTCATGATGATGATGATTTGGAGGCTGTTTTTAAAGATTAGAACAGGACACTTATAGTTGTATCCCAGTAGTTTTACTCAGAGTAGACCCCATGAAATTAATGGGCCTAAGTTAGTTGTGTCCAATCGTTTAAATGGGTCTATTCTGAATAGGTCTAAAATTAGACACAACCTTTAGAGCTGTCAAAAGTAATCAATGGCATAGCTTTAAAAACGTAGGGTTGTAGCCAGTGCTAGTCCAACTTAGAGCAGACCCACTGAAATGAATGAACACGACTAAACTAGGCCCTTTAATTCCAGGGGGTCTACTTTGAGTAAAACTTACTGAGATATAACCCATCAATTATCTTTTGATAGATATTTTCCCACTAACTGCATTGGAACATAAAAAAAGAAGAAATAACCAGCATGAGTTTTATGTGTGTGTTTTTGGTATGGGGAAATGAATTTCATGTTTAGAGCTTAGTGAGTTCAAGGGGTCTTATCTCCATTTCCTAGTTATTCCCCATTGTCCCCAATTCTTCAGTGCTTATTCACTGCTCAGACTTTTGTTTAGAAAAAAGTGCAAGTAAGGGGGATAAAGTAGAGTATAAAGGTGGTGCAGTATGTAGAGGACATGGGCGTACAGAAGTCCTTCCCCCACCCTCACCAGCCTTGCTTCTCACCTTCCATGAATGTTCTTTGTGGGCTGGAATGCATCCTTGAACCCCAATAAAGCCACTTGTTTGCCTGGGCAGAGAGAGGTGTGTGAGTTTGAGTTGAAGCTAGCACATGGACTGCCTACTTTGCTTCTCGTCTCACCCACCACAGGCATTTCATCCTCAGAAAGTTGCCCCAAAGGGAATGTGGCCCTTAGCTGAGAAAGCTTCCTTCCTGGGATTAGAACATATATATTTAAAATCAGCTTTACATGTCTCTGGCACGTTTTGACAGTCTCTGAACACACTTTCCACCAGCTCTTGGCTTCTGCTCTGAAGCCTCGCTCTGCAGAAACTGCTACACACCTGTGCCTAATTGTTTATATCTTTGTTTGTTGTTGTTATTGCTCCAAGAAAATAAAAGCGATTAGGAGCTCCATCAATTCAGAGGGTAGGAGGGAAGATGGTTTTGTCCCTTATAATTATTTCTTTGTTGATTCCCCCCACCCTGAACATCTTTTAGAGATTAAGTTCAATTAGGAAGCAGATGGCACTGAAATGTCGTCAAACATTTCGGACAGGCAGAAAATTACTGGCTTAATTATGTTAATAATTAAAGTTTATATTTACACCTGATCAGCCAAACAAGGATGAAAATACCAATTTCAGGGTTTGTTATGATCCCTGTCAGGGTGTCAACCTGGAACAGTAATACTTGCTACATCTTACTTTTAGATGTTGCTTCTGCAGCTAAAAAAAAATGTTGCAGAAACCTAAAGCAGGGAATGCATACCATAAGGGAATCTTGGAGTTGCAACCTTTGTTATATCAGGTCACAGCCAGTCACATCTAGACTAGAGATGAGATGAGCAGAAAAGCTTTTACCCTCATAGTTTTTCTCCAGCATGAAAGTGGAGATTCTGAAGGGGAGGAGGTATCATGAAACCATTAAAAGGTGTGCATAGTTAAACTATGGCATTTGCTTCTACCAGAGGTAATGATGCCCACCAACCTGGATGTCTTTGAAAGAGGATTATATAAATTCATTGAGAATAAGGTTGTCAATGTCTACTAGCCATCATGGTTATTGTCTGCCTCTACTGCTGGAGGGAATATGCCTCTGAACATCAGTTGCTAGGATTCACAAATGGGGAGGGGGCTGTAGGGCTCAGGTCTGTCATGTGGGCTTCCCCTGGGCATCTGGTTCATTCTGTTGATGCCCACTCCTCAAAATTGTTCTTATCATCCCATTTCACTAACAGATGTCAATTGGTTTTTACATAAAGCAATGCAACTCAGTTCATAAAGCACTCTGATATTTTCCAAAACTCTTAATTGCCTGGAATTAAGAACATAAGAAGAACGATGCTGGATCAGGCTAGAGGCCCATCTAGTCCAGCATTCTATTGTCACAGTGGCCAACCCTGCCAGCAAGCAGGTCCTGAGTGTAAAAACACTCTTCCAACTTTTCAGACGCTGATATTGAGAGGCATAGCCCTCTAATTCCTGAGGAAGTGGACAGCCACCATGGCTAGAGGCCATTGGTAGTCTTATCCTCCATGAAATTATCAACTTCTCTTCTAATCATGCAAATCGGTGGTCATCACCACATCCTATGAGAGTGAATTGCATTGGGTGGGTGATGTTCTCCCTTTTATCTTTTCTGAATTTTATTTCTTTATTTTATTTAACAAGATTTATATACCACATAATTATAAGAAAACCTCTCAGAGGCTGACAAAAATATAAAACCAAACATTAAATTACCGATTTAACCAGGTACTTAAAAACAACCAAAAGATTATTAAAATCAACAGTAGCTAAAATAAATAAATAAAACGCATGTAACTTCTACACATCTGGATAGGTAAAGGTAAAGGTAAAGGTACCCCTGCCCGTACGGGCCAGTCTTGACAGACTCTGGGGTTGTGCGCCCATCTCACTCAAGAGGCCAGGGGCCAGCGCTGTCCGGAGACACTTCCGGGTCACGTGGCCAGCGTGACAAAGCTGCATCTGGCGAGCCAGAGCCGCACACGGAAACGCCGTTTACCTTCCCGCTGGTAAGCGGTCCCTATTTATCTACTTGCACCCGGAGGTGCTTTCGAACTGCTAGGTTGGCAGGCGCTGGGACCGAGCAGCGGGAGCGCACCCCGCCGCAGGGATTCGAACCACCGACCTTTCGATCGGCAAGTCCTAGGCGCTGAGGCACATCTGGATAGATTTACCTAAATAAAAATGTTTTAAGAGGGCCCTAAGAAGAGTGTGGAGACGCAGGCGGCGCTGTGGTCTGTCTAAACCACAGAGCCTAGGACTTGCCGATCAGAAGGTCAGCTGTTCAAATCCCAGCGACGGGGTGAGCTCCCGTTGCTCGGTCCCTGCTCCTGCCAACTTAGCAGTTCGAAAGCACATCAAAGTGCAAGTAAATAAATAGGTACCACTCCGGCGAGAAGGTAAATGGCATTTCCGTGTGCTGCTCTGGTTTGCCAGAAGTGGCTTAGTCATGCTGGCCACATGACCTGGAAGCTGTCTGCAGACAAACACCGGCTCCCTCGGCCAGTAAAGCTAGATGAGCGCTGCAACCAATAGAGTCATCCACGACTGGACTTAACAGTCAGGGGTCCCTTTACCTTTTACAAAAGTGTAGTGAAGATACCTCCCTGACATCTTCCAACCAGACTGGAATTTACATCCATCTGGGCCAGTCAGAGTTATTTGTGGAGGCCAGTACTACTCATGCCTAACCTCCCACACCCTGACCGGTGAAATGAAGTAAATTGTATGTGCTGGTGTCAAGATGATAAAAGAGCTTTGCTTCATGCTGGTGATAAGAACAGCCCACCAGGGTTTGATCAAAGGTTCATCCAGGATCCTTTTTCTTACAGTGACTAACCGGTTGTTTCAGAAAGGTAACAAACTTTTAGAACTGTAGCAACTAGTATAAATAATAATAATAAATAGTAACAGCAGCAGCAGCATTTCTTATCTACCCTTCACCATAAGGTCCTGGGATTGGTTACAAAAGTTTAAAAAATACAAGATTAAAATCTGTTAAAACAATTGTCTATATGTATGTAGGGACGTGGGTGGCGCTGTGGGTTAAACCACAGAGCTTAGGACTTGCCAATCAGAAGTTCGGTGGTTTGAATCCCCGCGACGGGGTGAGCTCCCGTTGCTCGGTCCCTGCTCCTGCCAACCTAGCAGTTCGAAAGCACGTCAAAGTGCAAGTAGATAAATAGGTACCACTCCAGCGGGAAGGTAAACGGCGTTTCCATGCGCTGCTCTGGTTCGCCAGAAGCAGCTTAGTCATGCTGGCCACATGACCCGGAAGCTGTACGCCGACTCCCTCGGCCAATAAAGCGAGATGAGCACCGCAACCCCAGTCACGACTGTACCTAATGGTCAGGGGTCCCTTTACCCGTTACCTTTATAGGTGTCAAAGGTCAGCATATAGAGCTGTGCCTGCAGCACATAACGGAAACTGCATAATTAAGGTGTTGGATAGACCTCTCCAGGGCCACCACCATTTCAAACCTCTAAGCGTTGTCTGAAGGGAAGCAGGTGGACTTTCATATATCTGGGGTCTGTGCTATTAAGAGCTTTAAGTACCAGTGTGAGAAACTTGAACTGGGCCATCAGACAAACTGGCAACAAGTGCATCTGTTTTACAGCAGGAGTTATGTGAGTTCTAAAAAGAACTCCAGCTAGTAATATATATGCCATGCTATGTTAATACAACTCAGAGATTCCATGTAGCTGCTGCGCATGATTGCAATGATAGCCACATCACGAAATTGTTTAATTCCCTTTTAAACTGGTATGTGTGATACAGCCCCTGCATGGATAAGCATTGTGCAATCTTGGGATTTTTGTAACCATTCAAGCCAGATTACCTCCAGCCTTAGAAACATAAATGCACAAGGACTTAATCGTCCTAATGGCTGTCCTCCAGTGTGTTTATTCCAAATCATATTCACTTATTTTATCTGTACAACTAGCACTTTTATAAGTCTTCTGCACTTGCAAGCAAGCAGTCCTTTGGTGTGGCAGCAACTACTCTCTAGAACTTGGTTCTAAGTCTAATGATGGACAAATGAATCGATTTCAGTTTCTCTCAGTTTCTCCTTTTTCCAGTCTACAGTTCTCTACATTTCTGCAATGTTTTGTAATTTATTTTTTTTTAAAGTCGTCACAGAAATTTGTGAGGAGAAATGTATTTAGATATATAGATCACCTGTGTGGGGTAATTAATAAAAGAATGTCTACATCCAGAAATGCGGGGCAAGTGAACTCCATTAAGAGAGAGAGCCCCAGCAGCAGAGTTTTAAAGTCACAAAAGCAAGCAGCAATGTAGTGTGGAGATTTAGGCTGTTAAAGTTTTTAAATACCCTATTTAAGGCACCAACAGTGCTTCTCTGTTTGCTCCTCTCTCACAATGGATTGGCAAGTTTAAATGCTTTACTTACAAGCCCCAAAGATCAGATTCATTCATTGTTCCATGCAGCAGCAAGACGTGCAGATGCGGATTGCGTTCTGCTCTGGATGCAAATGGGGCTCTGGAACGGATCCCGTTCGCATCCAGAAGTACCACTGTATAGGAAAACAGCTCTGTGGTCTTAACCCCTTCATTCATTAATGCATTAACTAGCCCTAAACTTGCTGGTTATATCTGACCGCAATTTTCGCCAAAATTCACAAGCATTTTAGTGCTAATTTCTCCTAATTTACACATTTGGATACATTTTTTCCTCAAGGACCAGAATCTGGGAGACCAGGGTTTGAATCCTTACTTAGTCATGAAGTTCTCACTGCGTGACCTTGGGCCAGTCACTTTCCTCTTAGCCTAACGTACCACATAGGATTGTTGTGAGAATGTGAGTGAGTGGGAGTACCTAGGGGAATATTTACAAAAATTGGACCTTAAATGTAAATTCCAGGTAGTGGATACTTTGTGACCAATAGTTGGCGTTATGGAAGATAAGAGAGTATGGAGAATTGGGGGAAGGAACTAATGTATATGCAGCCAAATAAGATGTATAAAGAACTGTCATGAAACACTGGGTGGGAAGTCAGATAGATTTATTGTATATAGTATGGAAAAGAAGATGTAACTGTGAAACTGAAAAAACTCAAAAATTTAAAAAAATTGATCGTTGTGAGGACAATATAGGGAGGAGGACAAAAATGTACACCACTTTGAGGCCCTTGGAAGAAATATAGTTATATAATTAAATGTAATTAATATAATTACATTAATAGGCACAAACTACCCAGTATGGGGGTTAAACCACAGAGTCTAGGACTTGCCAATCAGAAGGTCGGCGATTCGAATCCCTGCGACGGGGTGAGCTCCCGTTGCTCGGTCCCTGCTCCTGCCAACCTTGCAGTTTGAAAGCACATCAAAGTGCAAGTAGATAAATAGGTACCGCTCTGGCGGGAAGGTAAACGGCGTTTCCATGCACTGCTCTGGTTCACCAGAAGCGGCTTAGTCATGCTGGCCACATGACCCAGAAGCTGTACGCCGGCTCCCTCGGCCAATAAAGCGAGATGAGTGCCGCAACCCCAGAGTCGTCCTTGACTGGACCTAATGGTCAGGGGTGCCTTTACCTTTACCTTTACCCTAGTATGTGCATTAAATGGGTGGGGAACTACATTACAAAATTTGGAATAGTTGGAATTTCAAAGGATGGGTGTTGATTCAAAGTGTTGCTTCAGTAGCTTGGCCTTTAAACTAAACTAAACTGAATTTCTGCCCCATCCCTATCCAAGTTAAACAGTGCACACACCCCCTAGCTCCCATGGCAGTCAGTCCCATCAGCTGGTAAAGAACAAGGGACTTGTGCTGTGCTTGTGGGTTTCCCTTGGGTAGCAAGCTGGCCCCTGTGAGAACAGGATACTGGGCTAAATGGAACATGGGCCTGATCCAACAGGTTCTTCTTGTGTTCTTATATAAGAAGAACCCTGTTGAATCAGGGCAAAGGTCCATCAAGTCTAGCTTTTTATTCCTCCCGTTTCCAAGCAGATGCCAATCAGAAAACTCAGGAGCATTGTTTTTTTGTTTTGGTATGTATTGCATTCAGAAATGTTTACTTTTGACCTTCTTGCCTCTTGGTACCCACGAAGTGCTTTCTTTCTGATTGAGAATGGGCTTCTTCTCTCAGCATCCCTCTCCCCTCTACATATCACTTGAGGTTTGGTGCTTCCAAGGTCAGAGGCAAACAACTTGACCCAAATCCCTTTTAATGAAAAGAAGCTTTTTCCCTGCCATTTGGCTGATAGCAGCCAAAGGAGCTTTCTTCAAGATAATAATAAATATAACCTTGGAGACAGAAACAGCTCACAATGGCTTTGATTCTGTCAGCCCTTCCTGTCTAGAAAGGGACACAATCACTTCTTGGAATTGAAAGGAACGTATTTGCTGCATAATAGTCGATTTAGAACAGCAGGAAAGGCCTCCTTGTACACAACCCATCTGGTGGTGACCGTGAATTCAAGAAGTATGCTGCCCTTACTTCCCAAGGAGCCCAGGGCAGTAAACACATCCATAATGAAGCAATTACATGGGATAAAAATAAAAATAAAATCATTTTCTCAATGAGTGATCTCAGGGTTGCCAGGAACCATGTCTTTCAACCATGAAATGCCTGGGTAAACAGAAATGTTTTTTAATTTGTTCTGAAAGTCCATAAGGAGCGAAGGAGACAAACCTCACCTGGGGTGCATTCCACAAAAGGGGAATCACAGAACTGGAGAGTTGGAAGGGATCCTGAGAGTCATCAACCACCTGCAATGTAGAAATCTCAACTAAAGCATCCATGACAAATGGCCATTCAAACTCTGCTTAAAAACCTCCAAGGAAGGAGAGCCAGCCACCTTCTGAGGCAGCCCGTTCCACCACTGAACAGCTCTTACTATCAGAAAGTTCTTATCTTGTCCAGGGCAACCCAAACTGACCTGCAACCAAACAAGCACCATAAACCCCACATAGATATATTAAAACCAAGAGGAAATCCTACTCACTTCTAAAAAGCCACAGTTTTTTATTTGGAATATCCTTTCTTGTAACTTGAATCCATTGGGTTCTACCCTCTGGAGCATAAGAAAACTTGCTCCATCTTTCATTTGACAGCCCTTTAGATATTCGAAGATGGTTATACTCTCATTCTCTTCTTATTCAAGTTAAACATACCCAACTCAGCCATTCCTCATAAGGCTTGGTTTCCTGCCTTGGTTACCCTTAATCATATGGGTTCTCCTTTGCACATGCTCTAGCTTGTCAATATCTTCCTAAAATTGTGGTGTCCAAAACTGGAAACAGCACTCCACTGACTTACTACTGAAAAGGGTTTACCACAGGTCAATGTCAACTAGGCAGCCCCCAGTGTTGGCACCACCAACGCCTTACTTGTCTATTGTCTGAGATGATACTGGGGAAAGGAGAGACAAACCTGACCTGAACCATTAGCCAGAGAAGGACCAGTTGCAGGGAACTAGACCTGTCAGTTGCAACAGAGTTCATCCTCCATGTCCTTTTCCCTCTCTGTTGTTTGCTTTCTGAGGAACCACTGAAGCTTTGCAGTTAAAAACCAGAGCATACTCTGTACAGTGATCACTGCTCAAGACCACACACCATCACTACAATTTGTTTGTTTGTTTGTTTGTTTGAAGCACGTGTATACAACTCTTCACTGGGGGTTAGGTTACATTCACTGAATATATGACTCACTTCCCATAACAATGTCCTGAAGTGATTTACAACAAGAATGAAATACAATAACAAAAATGCATAAACATATTAAAAACATAAGCAGTACATAAAAGGAAATACATCCTAAGAAACTGAAGGCATGGTGGAAAAAAACTGGTATCAAAATTTGTTACTGACTAACATAAATCCATACAGTATATAAAAATAATGTTATGGAATCTAGTAACAATAAAAAACAAGCTATTTCTAATATTCAAAGCAAAATAATACAAACACAGTGTATACTGACAAGATATGAACAAAAACTATAGCTCACAACATATCAGAGAACCCATAGGAGCCAACTTCTAGGGGTCAAGGTCCCTTTGCCCCCCCATAAAATATTTGAGGGGGCCATCCTCCCAAAGTTGTTGGTCCCTGCCATTCAAATGGTGTGCATACACCATGCCTTGTGATCAATTTTCTGGGGTGGAGTTTACCTGCCACCCCAATATTTTATTTAAATTTGCACCCCTAAGAGAACACAAATGTGTTTTGACCTTGGTCTTCCTCCATGGTTTCTGTACCCTGGACATAAAAACTATTTGGCATGAAAGCATGAAAGCCTCTTGCCTCATATCTTCTTTCCTTTCCCACCCTTTAGCCTACCAGTTCTGCTTTTATTTCTGATTTACATTAGGGTTGGGGATTCCTTTTCAGCTTGGGAGTTGCAGTACCCTCTATGCAACCCTTTACCAGGGATGGGTGGGCTAGTCCAGTGGCGTAGCGTGGGTTGTCAGCACCCGGGGCAAGGCAAGTAATTTGTGCCCCCTAACCTGTGGATTTGCGCCCCCTAACCCTAACCCCCAGATGTTGTGCCCGGTGCGGCCGGCCCCCCTGCACCCCCACGCTACGCCACTGGGCTAGTCCAGTGACAAAGTTGGGTGCAGCCTAGGAAGTCCTAAGGGCCAAATAGAGAGGCCTGGTGTCATGTGTTGGCCCAGTGCCAGAACCCATAGAGAAGGGCTGAAGGCTGGTCAATGACTGCTAGACCATAGGCAGCTTCTAGTGAGCAACTTGCTCCAGCAAAAAAAGGGAGCAAACTAAGGCCTTTCGTTCCCCTGCCTGCAGATTATATCCTTTAGGCTCCAATTCCTTGTGGAGAACTTAAAAGCTTTTAAGGGCATTCCTTGAAGTTTGCCACTGCTCCTTCATTCCATGAACTCCTTACAGGTGTACTTTCAGCACTGCTGAACTGGTGGTGTGCGATAAGAGGCATCTGGGTCTTTTGATTCAGGGGAAAGTGTCTGAGTTGTATCCCATTTTGTTGTACTCAGAATAGACCCATCGGAATTGATGAGCTTTACTAACATGGGTCCATTCATTTTAGTGGGTCCACTATGTGTACGACTGGTACTGGATACAACCTATGGTCCTGGATTAGGATCACTAGGAGCGAAGTTGGAAGCAACAATTTCTCTCTGAAATATACTGGAAAACAGAACAGCTTAGGATATTCTGCGAAAATGGAATGGCAGCTGTCTGGAACTGGTGGCGGAATCAGCTGTTCCACTGTTACCTGCAGCAGATGCAAAAGCTGAGTTGAAGCCATCAAATCAAATCAAGAACACACAAAAACCAATAAGAAACAAAATTCATCTGAGTCTAATGAATGAGAAATGAAACAAATGCAATTTTAGTGAATGAATGATGAAACTAAAATGGGTTACAGTCATGAAAACCAATGGGGTAATATACAAACAAAAAATCTTGCAGGCTCCTGGCATTCATTCAGATAAGCAACAGATTGCTGGATGATTTTTTTCTCTCTGTGTCTCTCTGTCTCTCCCTCCCTCCCCCCTCCCAACTATGTCTCACCACCACTCAAAATTTGCAAAGGCACACAGAATCTCCATTGCTTGTTGATCAGTCAAAATGGCAGACAACACAAGTTGGGAATCTCAGGCCAAGGAGCTGAATGCAGATCCTCAGAACTCTTCCACACATCACTCTTTGACCCTACTGCTTTACACCCCAAGTGCTCTTGCCTGGCTAGAATGGGTCTTGAACTCTGATCAGTGAATAAATAATTTTTGCACTCTTTACATCTGAATTTGGCATACTTGAAGCCTGCAATTTATGTGGGGATTACATTGTGAGAGTTGTGACCAAAGCAAAAATTCCACAAAGTCAAAACACATTGGGTGGGATTGCCAAAGTCATTCCATCCCTTTTAAAATGTTAAATATTTTTTTTTGCCATGAATGCAAAGCTGAATGTTAAAAGAACATAAATTGTGGGCTTACTGTATATACCTAAAAGCAACCCTTATGACTAATACTGTGCTTTAATTGTTTAAAGGACACTTATGGTGTCCTGAAACCTTATGGTGAAGATGGGTAACAAAATAATTGTTGTTGTTGTTGGCCCTCTGGCTGGAAAAGGTTTTCTAGCCATGTCATACAACCATTCTGCAACTTTAAATATGGAAGTCATGCAACTTGCACACAATGGTTTTACGCTTTTAAGTAGTCCCCAAATGAGCAATGTATCAAAGTGTTTCTCGTCTGTAACTTCTTCATTTAATGGGTTAGTAACCACTTGGAGAAAAAGAAAGGAGCCATTAATACCTATGAACTTTGCTATAAAAGTTAATTATTATGATTATTATCTGCCTAAAGCAAAAGCCAGTCTGGACCGGAAAACAGTAACAATGAATAGGTTTACCTTAGCTCCCATTAGGGATGCTTCCATTTGAATTTCTCTCCAGATTCAGGAGCGTTGATGGATTACTTGTTCTTTTCAACATGGAACCAGTGCACAATGGATTCTCAGTTGTTGTTTGGGGTTCTTCAGTTCATTTCCTGCCCCCCCCCCCCGCACCTGACATTCCACCCTTTGGCTTGTTGAAGCAGTGCTAAAACAGACAGGGACCTCAGGCTCAGGGAACAATTGTGGCCCACTAGGTCTCTCTTTCTGGCCTCTGCGACTGAGGGTTGTTTTCGTATTGAAACCAGGGGTAGGATACATTTTTCAGCCTGAAGGCTACATTCCCCTCTGGGCAACCTTCTGGGGACAAAATGTCAGTGACAGGAGGGTTAAGAGGAGTCCTGAGGGTGGCAATGGGAGAATGGGCCTTTTCTATGGTGCTCCCTGCTTGATAGGATGCTCCCCGCAGGAAGGCCTAAAGATGCCTAAAGATATGTAAGTGGACAAATAGTGCAGCTCCTTGAGCAACGATGCAACATCTCTTCAGGGCACCTTCATTACATAGCTTTAGGTACCAGGTGAAAACATTCCGCTTCTTGCAGGCCTTTGGCAAATTAAACAACCTATGGCCTTTTAAACTGTGGGAGAGGGTATTGTTTCTGTTTGCTATTATGCTATATAATTTTGTGTTTTCATATAGCAAACCACTTTGTGATCTTGAAATAAGGACAGTATAGAAATCTAGTAAGTAAGTAAGTAAGTAAGTAAGTAATAATAAAGAGACAGGGCAATGATATTCTATATAGTGCAGATTAAATAACTAATACATTGCTCCTAAATAAAGGTTAATAAACCTTAATGAAGATAAATGAAACCACAACATGCTAATATGTTATTTGCTGCCTCATTTAACTTTCACTCCTTGGATTATGAACGGCTTAACTATCGTTAAGCAGTCAATATGGTTATTCGTAAAGGGTGTTAAAATCTGTATTTATGTAATCCATACACCAACAAAGGGGGTGGGCAAAGATGTAGTAAGAATCCTAAACAGGGCAGGCTTAATTAAACATAAAGATAAAAGATGGTACATCTACAAATTCATTGCATTAAATAACTCGTCATATATTTACTAAAAGAGTATTGTTACACTGCTTTCAGTTTTTCAGGATTGACACCCCATGTTTTTTCTTTTTCTTTTTCACACAAAAAGTCTATGAGAGACATCCAGTCTTTAACAAATGTTAACAATGATTTTTCTCTGATTAAACATGTCGATTTTGCCACCTCAACTAACAGCCCTTTTTCTACTGGTGCTCATAATGGGTCCTTCCATCTTTGTGTATATTTAAGTCTTGCAGCTGAAATCATATATTGTAACAAAGTTCCATAGTCCTTTTCTAACCATATATCCATGTACCAGCAGGAAGAGTTCTGACTTCACCTGAAAATCAATCTTCAAAATTCTCCATATCAAAGTATGTATTTGTATCCAATGTTTTTTGGCTTTTTTGCATGTCCACCAAGCATGATAAAATATCCATTCATGTTCTTTACATTTCCAACACCATATTTGGAATATTTTGACACATTCTAAATAATTTCTCAGGGGTTCAGTACCAACGAAACATCATTTTATTTTAAAAAATGTCATAACACAGTATATATTTTAACCTTTTAGTCCACATATGTTCACATTGTACCATCTGTATACCCAAAATTTCTTGCCCATTTAATCATGCAATCCTTTCCCCCTTGTATTTCACAATTCAGTAATTTATACATTTTCGCAATATGTTCATCATATATACTGGTAACTTAACTTTTAAAATTGTCCTTTTTTGTTCTATACCAAAAGTCGTCTTATCCAACTTAAAACTCTCAGCCAATTGCAAATGAGCAGACCATTGGAGACTGTAACCTTCTGTTATTGTTCCCTTGATTTAATTTCACAGTCTCTGTTCTACACTAATAATTCCAGATATGTCAACCATTTCTCATTACCTACTGTCTCTCTTCTATGAAACACTTGTTGAAATTCATATAAAACCCAGATTTGTATCTATTCCAGACTCTCAATACAGAACATCTAACAAAATGATTTTTGAAGTCCACATCAACTTTAACCTTCTCATACCACATATATCCATGTCATCCAAACCTTAAATCATGACCTTCTAATTCCAAAATTCTCCTTTTTATCTTTTTAGTCTTCCATACTAAGCAACAAGCTGCAAATCAGGAAGTCCAAGTCCTCCCCCTTCTTTCGCATCTTGCAGTACTTTCATTTTAACTAATGGCTTTTTGTCATACAAACTTAGATAAATCTCTCTGCCATTCTTTAAATGGTAAATCATTATTCACAATAGGTATTGTTTGAAATAGAAACATCATTCTAGGCACAACATTTAATTTTTATCACTGAAATTTTATCAAGCAACAACTATTTTAACTTCTCCCATCTTGACATATCTTTTTTAAGTTCAGCCCATGTTTTGACATAATTATTTTGAAACAATGTACAGTTCATATTTGTCATGGTTTTACCCAAGTACTTTTATATTTAATTTGAAACCCTGTTTTCTCCACCAAAACCTTCTGATCTTCTCTTGTCATATTCTTTGTTAACATCCCCACCCCCTTGATGGTTAATATTAAAGCCTGCTAGTAAACCAAAATATTTCAGTTTATCCATAAGAACTCCTACTGCCTGAAGCGGGTTTTATTAAATTAACATCAAATCATCAGAAATTGCTCTTAATTTATATGTTTCATTTTAAATCTTTATTTCCATTATTCTCTCATCTTGTCTAATGTCTCTAAGCAAGATATCTAAGAACAGGATGAAAAGTCGCAGATTTTAATGGGAATCCTTGCCTTGTCCCCTTCTGTGTATCACAGGGTTTAATCCATTCCATTATCTGTGCTGTTTGTGTTGTTTAAATTGATTTTACCCATTTATTAATTTTTTTCTAAAGTTCATTTCTTGAAAAACTTCCAACAAAAATACCCAGTTCAGATTGTCAAAGGCCTTTTCTGTACCCAAATAAATCAGAGCAGCTTGCTTTTCATTATGATGAGTCAAATATTCCAAAATGTCTAATGCATTTCTCTTAAATGTCTCTTAGGCAAAAATCCATGTTGATCATCGTGAATAAGGTCCTGTAGAATCCATTTTAATCTTTCAGCCGATACCAATGTAAATAGTTTATAGTTATTATTCAGCAATGAGATAGGTCAATCATTTTTCACTAGTCACATCTTGAATCTCTGTAGGTATAAGTGTAATATTGGCCCCCCTCCAGCTGTCTGGTATTTTACCACTTTGTAAGATATCATTCTTTATCTATTGCAAGGACTGTAGGAGTTCCTCTTCAAAAGTTTCATAGTAGACAGCCAATAATCCATCCAGACCCTGTATCTTTCATTCATTCATATATATATTAATATACATATACATATATACACACGCACACTATTTAGGAGCTATGCGATGCTATTAAAAAGTATATATATGTGTGTGTGTGCGCGCGCGCGCATGTGTGCACGTGTGTGTATATACTTTTTAATAGTGTCACAAAGCTCCTAAATAGTTATAGGATGATTCATTATTTGTCTTTGATAATCAGAAAGTTTTGGTAGTTGTTGTCTCTGCAAATATTCAGTTATTTTTCTTTTAGATAATATTTGACCTTTATACAATTTAGAGTAATATTGATGAAATACCCTTTTCATATTTGTCATATCTGTTATTACAGTGTTAAAAAGGTAAAGGTAAAGGTACCCCTGCCCGTACAGGCCAGTCTTGACAGACTCTGGGGTTGTGCGCCCATCTCACTTAAGAGGCCAGGGGCCAGCGCTGTCCGGAGACACTTCCGGGTCACGTGGCCAGCGTGACAAAGCTGCATCTGGCGAGCCAGAGCCGCACACGGAAACACCGTTTACCTTCCCGCTGGTAAGCGGTCCCTATTTATCTACTTGCACCCGGAGGTGCTTTCGAACTGCTAGGTTGGCAGGCGCTGGGACCGAGCAGCGGGAGCGCACCCCGCCGCAGGGATTCGAACCGCCGACCTTTCAATCGGCAAGTCCTAGGCGCTGAGGCTTTAACCCACAGCGCCACCTGCGTCCCCCTATTACAGTGTTACCTTCTTGTAATTTCAATATCACCTTCTCTTTTTCTTTTCTCAGTTATTATGCTAACTATTTCCCAGGTTTATTAGCAAATTACTTTTTTGTGCATATTTCAATGTTCTTTCTATCTCCTGTGTTAGATAATTCTTTCTGCAGCATCTTAATTTGCCAGGTAATGTTTGTATTCGTTGGTGGTGGTTCCAGCTCTTTTTCTTTTTGACTAATTTCACACAGAATCTTTTGTATTTTCTCCTGTTTCTCTTTTTTAAGTTGAGAGTTATATTGTATAAAGTAATGGGAGAGAGAATTCCTGAAGTCCGAGTTGTGAAAACTGCAGTCAGGACCTTGAAATGGTTTTGAGGTGTTATCTTCTGAGGAAAACCTTCAAAACAGGACCTTATCTGGAAGCCTGTTGTTTGTCAGCTGCTCAAAGCATTTTTCAATATGATAATTATTATGTTTGTGCTATATGGTTCTTTGTAAATCTCGTTGAAATGTACACTGCAATTGCAGTGATATTTTGTCAAACTTTTTTGTAGTGCCGAAATTCTCTTTATCAATACGTTGTTGTTACAGTTATGTACCTCTCAGCAGTTTTTGTGCTTATTATATGTACTGTAGGGACACGGGTGGCGCTGTGCGTTAAATCACAGAGGCTAGGACTTGGTGATCGGAAGGTTGGCGGTTCGGATCCCCGCGATGGGGTGAGCTCCCTTTGTTTGGTCCCTGCTCCTGCCAACCTAGCAGTTCAAATGCACGTCAAAGTGCAAGTAGATAAATAGGTACTGCTCCGGTGGGAAGGTAAACGACATTTCCGTGTGCTGTTCTGCATCACCAGAAGCGGCTTAGTCATGCTGGCCACATTACCCGGAAGCTGTCTGGGACAAACGGCCTATAGAGTGAGATGAGTGCGTAACCCCCAAGTCGGCCACGACTGGACCTAATGGTCAGGGATCCCTTTACCTTTACCTCTCAGCAGTTTTTGTGCTTGTTATATATACTGTAACTGTGTGAGTTTTACAATTGGAACACAACCAGTAGGAAGCTTCATACCAAGTGAGATCAAGCTCTCCAGGTGTTGACACAGGGGTCTTTCCCAGATAAACTTGGAAATAATAGCTACTGAACCCAGGATTTCCTGCATTCAAACCAGGTTTCCAGCTACCAAGGTGTGGTACTTTCTTATATTAATATGTTAATAATGCAATGCGTTGTTGGAATGTAATGTTAAAGTGCTGTCTAAAATGGATATTACTGAAATGGGAGAGAAAGGATGAGCAAATATAATTTTCAGTAATACATTGGGCAATAGATATTGTTTATGATATAGATATGGAAGTGTGGGAGTGATTGTGGATTAAGGATATAACATTTACAGCAAGCTATCTATGGTTTGAGTGAAAACTATTTGAAAATGTTATATAGATGGTATCTAACACCGAGCAAACAGGCAAAAAAATGTATAAATCAAAATCAAATAAGTGTTGGAAATGCAAAGAGAAAGAAGGTACTTTCTATCATATGTGGTGGTCTTGTAGGAAGGTTAAAGCCTACTGGGAAATGTTATATAATGAATTGGAAAAGATGTTTAAAAACAACAACAACAACCAGAAGCTTTTCTTCTGCGAGTTATAGGGGTAGAACTACCTAAATAGTATAGCAATTTATTCATGTATGTGACTACAGCAGCAAGAATGTTATTTGCCCCAAAATGGAAAGAAGTCCCAACCAAAGAAGAATGGATACTAAAACTCATGAACTATGCAAAAATGGCATATTGGAAAAATAAGAAATCAAGATAACAAACTTTTTATAAAAGAATGGAACTCGTTTACTGAATATTTACAAACTAACTGTAAACACTCACATTCAGCCTAACCAACCCCACAGGGTTGTTGTAAAGATACAAATGAGAAAGAGGAGAAAACAGTGCACACCACCTTGTGCTACTTGGAGGAGAGGGGAGCTATAAATGTAAAAATAAATAAAAATGTATGTATGTATGTATGTATGTATGTGGTTTTTAGTTCATGTGCCCAGTTCTTTATTTCAGCCTTCAGCTGCTGCTGTCCGAAAGGTGCAGCTATATTTCCCCCCAAGTGTTCAGCTTTGTGTGTGTGAGGGTGCGTTTTTTTTGGGGGGGGGGTGGCTTTGCTTCATGCAGAAAAAAATGAAGCAGCATTGAATATATTAGTGTCCATAATTTATTTATTTTTTGTTTTTTGAGGGAGGAAAAGAAATGACTATCTAACTCCGATCCCCCCTCCCCCAAACAAGAGTTGAACTAGGAAAAGTTTCCTCAAGATTAGTTCCAACTCCGCTCAGAGTGATTAGATTTAGAAAATGTGTCACTGCACTTATAATGCAATGGAGCTACCTTCAGTTCCCTTCCACATCCCTTTTCAAAAGTGAGGAAAACCTGAAAATGAAAATCAATGACAGCTGATCATCCTGTATTTCCTAGCTGTATACATGAATTCACAACAGCAAAACCACCTTTATTAATTCTTTTCTTACAGTTTTTGCACAGCAGATGGCAAATGTTTCTCCCTCTCTCACACCCTGATCGTCCACAAATGTAATTAGTTCCCCTCCCCACCTTCCCTGGCGAGATTCATCTTATGTTGTAATGATAGTGTGAAACTGGAGTGGAGGAGATCTTACATGAAACTTTATTATGGTTACAATAAAGTAGCTTTCCTATTGCTAATTTCCACTCTCAGCATGCGGTTAGGCCTTGGAAAGCCTGGCAGTGATGAAATGTTAACCCCATATGTAACAGTGATGGGTAAAGTTAGCTCTAGGGGAGGTTTGTACACGGGCGAACTCACTGAGGAGAAATGTATCATTGTGAAGGGTTCTGTGGCAAATTCACCCCTGCTAAAAAGCAGGAGAGAAAGATGCACATGTTTGGACAAATGCATCGGAAAACATTGGAAAGTGCATAAAAATATGTGTTCATAGCACATCTGATTTAAATATAGATTTTACATGCCTTCTTTAAAAAAATAATAATGCTCAGAACAGAACAGGCCCATGACTGATTGCTAGTGAGTCTGAAAACATCATGAAATTTAGCTGCCCAGTCCATCCCTAGTTTAAAACTATCCAATCAAAAATTCAAGATGAGAATTTTAAGGTCAAGGTTAGAGTTTTGGCGGGGAAGGTGGCTTGAACTTCTGTTCTGAAGTCTTGATAAATGTTCATCATGAAAGTGAAAGCAACCATCCTAGGAGAACTCTGCCAAGTGATGACTGGTGAATGCTGGAGCTGGTAGGGCAGCTAAGTGGTGGTGCGGTCAAGGGTCACTTGAGGTGGTGCTTTCTTTAGTGTAGTTCTAAGCGTGCTTGCAGTTCAAAGACCCCCCAAACATACAAGAATCCTCCTGCTTTATTTTTTTTTTCAAAATAATTTTTATTCAGTTTTCCATCCATAACAAAAAAGACAAGACAATAAAGAAAACATACAACATATATAATTTCAGGCTCTTAATTTCATGATCCTTGCTCTCCCGACTTACTCATACCTCCCCTTTCTGCATTCTCATGTCGAATTAGTTAATTAACAAATCCCTCCCTTATTTTCAAATTGATTATACAAATTGTTCAAATTCTTCCACTTGACCATTATCGCTATTAACCCCTATTTTTCTCATTCAACATCAATCTAGCATTCACTAATTTTTGAATATTTCTTTAAATAGTCTTTAAATTTTTTCCAATCTTCTTCCGCCGTTGCTCTTCCCTGGTCTCGAATTCTGCTCATCATCTCTGCCAAGCCCAAGTTCCTGCTTTATTTTAGTTACTCTGTCCATCTAGCAGAAAATTGAAAAAGTCATACTGAGTCAGGCTGCTGGACAGCACAGTTTAGCTGGGCTTCCACTGACTGACAGTGATTCTTCAAAGTCTAAGGCAGGAGTCTATCACAGCTCCCTACCACATATTATCTCAACTGGAAGCATTGGGGAATAAATTTCTGACCATCTGCACACACTTCATGTGCTTCCTCAGTAAACTGTGATCCCTCTTTCTTAGTGTAGGACGTGTTCCTGAATTTTATATCTGTGAAAGATCAATTATTTATGGCAGGGTTGTTGTTGGTTTTTAGCTGACCATATTTAATCAATAAGTCAAAAAAGAAGAACCATCAACATAGCTTGTTATAGTTCTCGAGAAAATGGTATTTCTGGAAGCAGTTTGTCCCCCAGCCCCACCTGGGGACGTTGGGTTTCCAACCAGAAGCCTTCTGCATCCAGATTACGTGCTCTGCCACGAAGCTTCATTCCCACCCCAGATGTAGATGACCACTTGCATGTTAAGTCCATGTTCTGCAAAACCAGGGATCCATATCAGGACTACGTTGTGCCTGAACTGAAAATGATTCTGAGCCAGAGACAACCAAGATGTCCTGGGTCTGCAGAGCTAATGGGCAGCACATTCTTGTTATTCTGACATAACTCAGAGGAGCAAGAGTTACCTGAAGTTTGCTCTTCCTGTCACCCAGAAAGAACATCACAGGAAACTTGCTCCAAAAAAGCAGCTGGAGTAGCAGCTGGAGTAGCAGCTACAGACTTGCCTCACCCCTCTTCTTGCTGGAAAGAACACTTAGAAGAACTTTGTAACTATGAATTAATGCCCTAGTTTGCTTATTCCTCCCTCTTCTGCACCAATCCTTTTTCCTTTTGTGTCGTTTCATTTCAGATTGCAAGCCTGAGGGTAGGAACTGTTTTATTATCAATCACAATATGATGCTCTGAGAGCATTTTTCACCTGAAGAGTGAGGTAAAAATAAAGTAAACTAACAAATAAGATGGAGGACAGCAATTAAGAGTGAAAGTGGTATGAGATAATAGCTGTCTCTGATTAACCATTTTAGTTAATGGGTTGACCCAGAACCTACATATTTCCCCTCAGAAACAGACGACAGAAAGAAAGGCTGGATATCATCAAATGGAGCCACTAAGAGTTCAAAAGGCTCCAAACAGCATATGGGGGGTGGGGCACGGGATTCAACTCCATTTAATCTTCTGCCTCCTCCTTGTATTTGAAGGGCTTTGCATCTGATGATTATTACCTTAGCAGCTTTGTATCACTGGAAGGTTATTCCTCTCTCTCTCTCTCTGTCTTCTCTCTCTCTCTCTCTCTCTCTCTCTCTCTCCTTCTCATTTTGTTTTTAAGCTTCCACTTAGCGGATGCATAATGCGTTGTGCCATACTCAAAACGAATGCTGTTATCTGATTTGGAGTTTAATGTCTGAACGTCCTCAAGCTGCTTTATCTAAAGATCCTGCCTGCATAATTGTGTACTTAGAATTCAACAGCTGTGTAATAGGGAGGAAAAGGGCTCCAATGTTCTATCTGGAATTCCAGAAATGATACTTCCAAAACAAGCACAGGGGGGGGGGGAGGGGAGGAAGCAAGTGATCACAGCGACTCTATTTAGCTGGGTTGAGAAGCAGCTTCTTGATGGGCTTGGAAGAAAGGAACATTATGAGGTTCTTATTGCACATTTACACACAGAGAGAGAGAAAACATAGAGCTGGGAAAAGGTGAGTAAAATGATGAAGGAGGTGGAAACACATTTCCTATAAGAAAATTCAAAGTGCTGGTACTGCTGTATAGAGTCCTATTCAGCTTCAGATCAGGATACCTAAAATATAATCTCAGCCTATCAGTGCATTCTGTAGTGAGAGGGTCTCTAAAGACACCATGTAGAATGTAGAAATTGGACGTTTAGTGTTAAATTGTGGTGCCCAGAACTGGACACAGTATTCCAGCTGTGATTTGTCCATAGCAGAATAGGGTGGTACTATTACTTCCCTTGATCTGGATGCTATACTACTGTTGATGCAGCCAAGAATAGCGTTAGCTTTTTTTGCTACTGCATCACACTGTTGACTCATGTAAACTTGTGTTCCACCAAGACTCCCAGATCCTTTTCACATGTACTGCTAGTAAGCCAGGTGTCCCCCATCTTATATTGATGCATCTGGTTCTTCCTACCTAAGTGCAGCCCTTACATTTGTCCCTACTGAAATTAATATTGTTAGCTTGCACCCAGTTCTCCAATCTGATAAGGTCATTTTGAATTCTGATTCTGTCTTCTGTGGCATTAGCTACCCCCCCCCCCAGTTTGGTGTCATCTGCAAATTTGATGAGCATCCCCTCAATTCCTTCATCCAAGTCAATTATAAAGATGGTGAACAACAATGGGCCCAGGACAGAACCCTGCAGCACCCCACTTGTCACTTTTTTCCATGATGACGAGGAACCATTAATGAGTACTCTTTGGGTTCAGTCAGTCAACCAGCTACAAATCCACCTAACAGTTACCTTGTCCAACCCACATTTTACCAGCTTCCTCAAAAGAATATAATGGGTGACTTTGTCAAAGGCCTTACTGAAATCAAGATACACCTGCTCTACCAAGCTTGTAACTCCTATATATATATAGAAGCCGAAAGCACCAGCCTGAAGATGACGAGTGAGACCTCGTCGAAACGTCGCCTAGACACCCCAACTTTTACACGGGAAGACACCCGAGGACACCAAAACCTGCATTCCTGTACCCGTGAAAATCTACGAAAGCATATATATATATATATATATATATATATATATATATATATATAGGTTTATCTGGCATGACTTATTTTTGAGAAACCCATGCTGGGTCTTCGTAATCACAGCATCCTTTTCTAAGTGCTTACAGGCCAACTGTTAAATTATCCAATTTCCTGAAATTGATGTCAAGCTCACCAGTCAGTGTTACCTGGGTCTTCTTTCCCCCTTTTGAAGATGGGGATAATATTTGCCTGCCTCCAGTCTGCAGGGACCTCACCTGTTCTTCAAGAATTCTCAAAAGATCATAGCCAAAGTCTATGAGATTACATCCGCAAGCTCCTTTAGTTCCCTTGGATGCAGCTCATCAGGCCCTGGAGATTTGAATTCATTTAAAGTATCTAGGTGTTCCCTTACTACCTCTTTTCCTGTCTTGGGCTGCAGCTCCCTCCTTACGCCATTTGTTATGTTATCACCAGGTTGGGCATCACTTTCCTTTTGGGTGAGGACAGAGGCAAAGTAGGTGTTGAGTAGTTCTGCCTTCTCTCTGTCACCCAATAGTATTTCTCTGTCTTCTCCATGCAGAGGACCTACCATTTGCTTGTTCTTTCTCTTGCTTTAAACATAGCTGAAGAAACCTTTATTATTATTTCTAACCTCTCTTGCAACCCTGAGCTCATTCTGAGCTTTAGCCAGCCTAACATTCACCATGCAACTGCTGGCTACTTGTGTATACTCTTCCTTTGTGATTTTCCTTCTTCTATTTGTTGTACATGCCCTTCAGCTTATCTGTAAGCTCCTTATGCAGCCACACCAGTTTCTTTAGAAGTCTCTCACTTTTCTTGTTGAAATTGTCTACATTTGGGTCTTGAACATGGGATCAGTATATTGCTATGCTTTTGCCTCATAAGAGTATTTTAGGTAACTACTATACCATACAGATCTCTGGAACACACCATTCAGTCTAGTAAGAGGAGAGTTTTCATATGAAATGTCTTATTTTGGTCTGATGCCAGCTCAGCCACTTCAGGACCACAGAGTGAACAGCTTGCTAGAACAAAGAGGACCTACCATTTGCTTGTTCTTTCTCTTCAGACATAGCCAAAGAAACCATTATTATTATTATTATTATTATTATTATTATTATTATTATTATTATTTCTAACCTCTCTTGCAACCCTGAGCTCATTCTGAGCTTTAGCCAGCCTGACTTTCCCCCTGCAACTGTTGTCTGCTCATGTATATTCCTCCTTTGTGATTTCCTGTTTCTTCCATTCCTTATGTTCCTTATGCCCTTGTTAACTCTCAGCTCATCTGTAAGCTCCTTATGCAGCCGCACCGGTTTCCTTAGATGCCTCCCACTTTTTTTTTTGCATTTGGGCCTTCAATATTTCTCCTTTAAGAAATTCCCATCCTTCTTGGATTCCCTTCTCTTTGAGTATTTCTAACCATGGGAACACACTCAGTTGCTCCTTCAGCTTTTTGAAATTGGTATCTGACTACGCTCAGTTTTCCCTTGCCTATGTATCCTGAAACCCAGGAGATCATGATCCCTTCCTCCCAAGTTTACAAGTACTTCCGCATTATTGATCAGTTTCTCCCTGTTGTTAAGGACCAGGTCCAAGATAGATGACCCTCTTATTGCTCCTTACACTCTCTGGGAAATGAAATTGTCAGGAAGGCAATGGAGGAATTTGTTGGACCTTACATTCTTGGCAGAGTTTGAGTTCCAACAGATATTGGGGGAAATTGAAGTCTCCCATGACTACTATATCTCTCAATTTGGAATGTTTCATAATCTGCTTTTCAGTGCCTCTTGAAGACCTTCATTTCCAACAGGCTTTGGAAGTGAACAGTTTTATTGTTATTTCCTACTCTGTATCTGTGTTAGACTTGAAATTGGTTGTTATATGTGTTTTTATTGTTGCACTGATCCCTAGACAGGCAAGCTGAGAATGAAGAACAGGGAGCACTATTTCACCAGGCCCCATGCCAGCGCAGAGCTCAGATGCTGAGTTTTCTTATCTTTTATTTTTATTTTTTTAAAGTAAGTGCTTACTCTTTGTAGAACAGGAGATGCAAAACAAATGCGCAGGCACAATTCTAACCAAATGCTGTGTAAGAAATGATCTTCTACCCCCCTTCCACTGATTTCAGCCAATGAGTGGTCACAGCTGTGACTGGTGTGTGCTATAGGGATAACTGAGAGTCACACAGGCACCAAGAAGGACCAAAATATGTTGCAACAAGCTATGTAAAATGGACTTCCTTGTTCATTTTAAAGTCTCTGCCTAAGTAAAGAAGTGATGGTTGCCGAGAGAAAGCAATTGAGAAATCCGGAATTTTAGCGTACCTGTGAGTAGTGTTCATCCTCTTCTAGTCTTGCAGAAGAACCATAGGGCAACAAGGTTGGAGTTGGATTGAGGACTTTTGAACCTCTGCCTCCATTCAACTTACCTAAACTTACCTAAACATTAGGAAGAACTTTCTGACAGTAAGAGCTGTTCGACAGTGGAATTTGCTGCCAAGGAGTGTGGTGGAGTCTCCTTCTTTGGAGGTCTTTAAGCAGAGGCTTGACAGCCATATGTCAGGAGTGCTCTGATGGTGTTTCCTGCTTGGCAGGGGGTTGGACTCGATGGCCCTTGTGGTCTCTTCCAACTCTATGATTCTATGATTCTATTATTCAACTTCTCCAAAGAATGACAGTTCTTTAAGGGCAAAACCCTCGGACTGCAGATAGATTTGTTTGCTGCTTGGTCTCCTGACTCAGTGCACTGCATTGTTGGGTGGCTGAGTAGTAGGGAGATGTGGTTGTTCAGAACAGTGTCTGTGGGGGTTCCAACTCTTGGTCTAAAGACTCAGGTGCTGGGGGTGGGGGTTGAAGAATCTGTTAATTTTTCAGGTCTTAAATTCGGTTCTCCACAATTTGCAGCAATTTGTTCAATTCTCGTGAAAAGTCACTAACATTTCATTACAATATTTGCCTACTAAACACCCCTTTTCTATGCAGTATTGACTAATATCTACGTTTTACACTTTCCTGTAATACAATGTGTGTGTGTGTGCTATTTTCACAAATATATGCACACTTTCCCCTGCTATATTCATTTTTGTAAACATTGGTTGGAAAGTTATATTGCAAAATTGGAATAGCTGTGAATTTTGAAGGAATAACTGCTTTGGTTCTCATATTGTTCCAGGAAGTGTGAACTTGATAGATTCACCTTTACATGCATTGAATTTAATCCAGAGGTATCCTGCTCAACAGCCTCTGGTTTAGAGGCATGGAGCTCAGAGTCCAAAAACCCAATCTCACTCTTCAGTCTCTGACTCAATGACGTGGTCCTTCCTAAATTCAAGTTCATTATAGGGTTGCCATATTTCAAAAGGTGAAAATCTGGACACATTTTCATGGATGTCCAGATTTTCATGGACGTTCCAGTGATTTCCATCCAGACTGCTTCCGACTGCTGTATTCTGACCATGTCTGGGAAATTCCGGGTGTATGGCAACCCTAGGTAAAGGACAGAGTTCAGTGCAGAGTTCAAGGTTCTAGTTTTGGCTCATAAAGTCCTGCATGGGTTGGGACCAAGGATACCTGAGAGTTAGTCTCATCCAATCAATTACTGTGCTCTGCTGGTTAGGGACTCTTGCAGATGTGATCTTATCATATGTCCATTTTACTTAATGTAGTGTTGTGCTACCCACCCTTTGGAATTTCCTGTCCTGAATATTAGACAGGTATTGTTTTTCTGGCATATTCCTCTTCCAACAAGCCTTTTAATTTGAGATCATTATTCCAGTGCCTGTATTAGAATTCTTATTGTTGTTGTTGTTTAGTCGTTTAGTTGTGTCTGACTCTTTGTGACCCCATGGACCAGAGCACGCCAGGCACTTCTGTCTTCCACTGCCTCCCGCAGTTTGGTCAAACTCATGCTGGTAGCTTCGAGAACACTGTCCAACCATCTTGACCTCTGTCATCCCCTTCTCCTGGTGCCCTCCATCTTTCCCAACATCAGGGTCTTTTCCAGGGAGTCTTCTCTTCTCATGAGGTGCCCAAAGTATTGGAGCCTCAGCTTCACAATCTGTCCTTCCAGTGAACACTCAGGGTTGATTTCCTTCAGTATGGAGAGGTTTGATCTTCTTGCAGTCCATGGAACTCTCAAGAGTCTCCTCCAGCACCATAATTCAAAAGCATCAATTCTTCAGCGATCAGCCTTCTTTATGGTCCAGCTCTCACTTCCATACATCACTACTGGGAAAACCATAGCTTTTACTATACGGGCCTTTGTTGGCAAGGTGATGTCTCTACTTTTTAAGATGCTGTCTAGGTTTGTCATTGCTTTTCTCCCAAGAAGCAGGCGTCTTTTAATTTTGTGGCTGCTGACACCATCTGCAGTAATCATGGAGCCCAAGAAAGTAAAATCTCTCACTGCCTCCATTTCTTCCCCTTCTGTTTGCCAGGAGGTGATGGGACCAGTGGCCATGATCTTCGTTTTTTTGATGTTGAGCTTCAGACCATATTTTGCGCTCTCCTCTTTCGCCCTCAATAAAAGGTTCTTTAATTCCTCCTCACTTTCTGCCATCAAGGTTTTGTCATCTGCATATCTGAGGTTGTTGATATTTCTTCCGGCGATCTTAATTCCAGCTAGGGATTCACCCACCCAGCCTTTCGCATGATGAATTCTGCATATAAGTTAAATAAGCAGGGAGACAATATACAGCCTTGCCGTACTCCTTTCCCAATTTTGAACCAATCAGTTGTTCCATATCCAGTTCTAACTGTAGCTTCTTGTCCCACATAGAGATTTCTCAGGAGACAGATGAGGTGATCAGGCACTTCCATTTCTTTAAGAACTTGCCATAGTTTGCGGTGGTTGACACAGTCAAAGGCTTTTGCATAGTCAATGAAGCAGAAGTAGATGTCTTTCTGGAACTCTCTAGCTTTCTCCATAACCCACGCATGTTTGCAATTTGGTCTCTGGTTCCTCTGCCTCTTCTAAATCCAGCTTGCACTTCTGGAAGTTCTCGGTCCACATACTGCTTGAGCCTTCCTTGTAGAATTTTAAGCATAACCTTGCTAGTGTGTGAAATGAGTGCAATTGTCTAGTAGTTGCAGCATTCTTTGGCACTGCCCTTATTTGGGAGTTCTTATAAAGATGTGTTAATTGTTTTGCAAGCCCAGGTGCAGTCCACCCCCATCCTGGAAGCCAGGTCTCAATCAAGGAAAACACAGGCAACATATTTAGGGATTAAAATTGGCCACAACTTTATTGAATTTCAGGTGTAGGAAACCTTGGCTTAGGCATTGGGCATGTATCCCTCTCAGCCCCTTGCTGGGGTCTGAGGAAAGACAGGGTCAGTCAGAAATATAGGAACACTGCAAAACATGTGTTTACACAGCTGGCCCCTTTTCTCACATCGCCGAGGGGAGTCCTATGGCCCAACACTCTGGAGTCAATGGTTGTATGGAAGCCGCCCAGAGTGGCTGGGGAGCCCCGGCCAGATGGGTGGGGTATAAATAATAAATTATTATTATTATTATTATTGTATGAGGTCCCACCCCTTTTAGATGATACTGTGTTTCACCTCAGTCGCTTCAAATTGTGGAAAGCCATCAATGGGGGGGGGGCTCTCCTTATCATTCTACTGAGCAGTACTCTGTCCATAGTCCTGCCTTGAAAGCACAATGGATGAGACCTTGATGTTTTGGTGAGGTAGAATGTTGAGCATCAGAGTTTTTCAGACTGCTGCCTAGCCCAGGAGAGAGGGAAGTTGGCAGTGGGGCTCCTGGCAGTGGGGAGGGGGATGAAACCCTCTAGACCCACCTCCCTAGTCCACACCCTTTACTGGCACTGCTTTGACTACTCTTTGGATATTTTTGCCTGGTTGAAATATTTTGTCCTTGAACTCAGACAATGCCTCTTGCATGCCTGGATGGAGAATAGAGAGAGGTGTGTGAGTGTGTGTTTGCGGAAAGTAGCCTACTATACAAAGGGAAGTATTGCATTTGTGCTCCAACCCCTTTGTCTCAGGCTCCACCCAGCACTCTCCAATGGCCTTAGAAAATTGCCCAGAAGGGAATGCAGCCTTCAGTCTGAACAATATTCCTTACCCCTGGTTTTGCCCAGCAGTGTCACCAGCCTAGTCTTAACCTGTACAGGAACCATTTCTTTCCCATCTTCCCAGCACTCTCAGCACGTGTTTCTCTAACTTTGTGGTGATCAAGCTTCTTTGCATCACTCCTTAGTCCTGGGAGTAATTAGGTTTCCTGATTTCCATTGTGATTTGGTCATTCTTCATGGCAATCAGACAAGTTGTGCATTTGCATTGACTGAAAGCCATTTAAGTACTGCTTAGGAGGTGATCCTTTTTGCCCACAGACAAAGGTCATCAGACTTTTTGAATGGGCTGTCCGCATGATTCTCGACAGTTCTTGATTAATAGTTGGGAACGAGGCAAACGGGATGCTGAATATGTATTCAAGAGCCTCAACATCTGTGAAATCTTTTAACCTTTGTCCCTGATAAATATTCCAAATGCTTGAAAACTTGTTAATAAATATTTTATTCTGCATGTAGCTCACCAAAGTCCCTGCCTTTAAGTGAGGAAAGGTAACATTAAAGGGAAAGAAGCTGTGTGCAGGATGGAACAAAGGGTGATGCACCTTCTTTTAGACCCTCGAGCCCAAAATAAAAACAGAAGATACTACTTCAATCCATGGCATATCCAGGTATGGGTGGGTAAGTCCTGGAGAACCATGACCAGTCAGTACTGGGCTGGATGGGCCAAATCTTGGCTGAAGGCAACTTTCAGCATCTCCAGCCAAGGGTGGGAAGCCTCAGGCAGGGTTGGATGCGGCCCTGCAGGCCTCTTTGTCTGACTCATGGGACTCTACCCAAATCACACTCCTCCCCAGCCACATTGACTTTCCCAGACCACACCTCTCTCCAGACTGCTTTTCTTGAGTGTTTATGCCTGGCCGGAAGATGTCTTTGAACTCTGTTCAGGCCTCTTGCCTGCCTAGAGGGAGGAATGTTGTATGCTCTGTCCACTTTTACATTTGTTGTAT
This sequence comes from Podarcis gaigeae, assembly GCF_964106915.1. Taxonomy (NCBI): domain Eukaryota; kingdom Metazoa; phylum Chordata; class Lepidosauria; order Squamata; family Lacertidae; genus Podarcis; species Podarcis gaigeae. The sequence goes on from NC_139691.1 coordinate 5,609,917, forward strand.
TTTCACCCTGAAACCCTGTAAATAAAATATAAATAAGACAGTATAAAGATTAAAATTATATATAGTTACTGAGCTGTCTTACGCCTGTTATGTTAATAATATATTTTTAGATTGTTGCACCTATTTGATTTGATTTTTTAAAATTTCTTTTTTTTAAAAAAAAATAATGTAATAAACAGGTGTTTTTTTTAAAAAAAAGGAATGGGGATAAGTTACACCAGTTCCCTGTGGTTAGGATTATTCTGTAAATCAGTCTATAAATTCCAGTGGCACTACTCTGAGAAAGTGTAGTTGGATACAACTCATAAAGAGAAAAAATGCGAGCCACACAAAAATAGCCTTTAAATGCTACTGGCTGTTTTGCATTATAAATTTTCATATGCAACCCAAGTGTTCTGTTCACTCCAGGTTCCATCAAGCTGCATTTGGGTTTTGCAGACTTCAAAATTTCTGGCTAGCAAAAGCTGCAGGGGGCGCTTTTCAAGCATTTCATCTTAAGAATCAGCCTGAGGGTGGAGGTCTCTTCCTGGTAATTTTCACCCTTCTGAAGGTTGAACAAAACGACAATGAAATGAGAACAAAGCCCAAGAGGGCTCCTTTTTTGTTGAAAAGAAAATCTTTCTAAACAAGTGTTGCATTGTTTCAGATCTCTGCTTATTGTGCTGGGACCGTCTTTTTCTTTTAAAGAAGGAAATGAAACTTGTAATTTTCTGTTCTTATATCTAAGGATGCAGGAGAATTTTGTTCAGCCTGCATTTTTTGAACAAACTGACCTAATCTGCACCTATTGGACTAATACATGGATTGGAAAGTAATTATCTTTTGGATTTCACACCTCTCTGAATTTTGCAATATAGTTATTGGCTCAAAAATGTATCAAATGCTTTTAAAATTGCATATGCTAGGATAAAACACTTTTAGGAATGTGTACTTTTAGAGAAAGGTAAAATTCAAATTTAAATATTAATTTCTCTACATCCCCCCCTCCTTAAAACTATTTCTGCAGAAATGGGGCAAAACAGACTCCTGAGTAAAAAACATGTTAAATGGTCTCAGGTCAGAAATATATTGATCAATCCATCCCAGCTTAAATGATGTTTATTTCTCCAAGCATGACAGTCAAAGTTTACTGTCTGAAACTCTGTGAGCCACTGCCAGAGAGCACACATACTTCTGAGTCAGATGGACCAGTGATCAAACTTGGCATGAAGCAGTTTCCTGTTCAGTTCAACCCATCATTCAGAACCGTGGGAAGTAGAGTCAGAACCATGGGATGGTAGCTCAGTGGCAGAGAATATGATTTGCATGCAAAAGGTCCTGCGTTTAATTTCCGGCATCTCCAAGTGAGATGAAACCTGGAGAGTCAGTAACCTGCCAATCAGTGTAGACAATAGTGAGCTAAATGGATCAGTGGCACACAGGCAGTTTCTTAAGTACCTGAACCCCGCAAACTTCAAAGATACCCACAGCCCAATGCATACTTCAGTATTAAGATTCTGGACAGAGTCAGGAATCCTGTGGCCCTCCAGAGGTTAGCCATGCTTGCTGGGGATGATGGGAGTTGGAGTCCAAGAACATTTGGAGGGTCACAGGTTTCCAATCCCTGATTATAATGATTACTCTTTCAAAGTGAGATGTCAATAGTGTCTATCAATAGAGACGGATTTAGGGGAGTCAACTGGGTCAGTAGCACTGGGCATGGAGTCTTGGGGACACCACAGCTATGATTTAGAATGGAGAGTGAGAGGAGGGGGGGGCAAGTTTTGGCACTGCACAGAGCACCACACCACTGAAATTTGAGACCCCAAGGTCTCCGCACTGTGAACAAGGGAGAAACCCATCTAAGGTCATCTACAGCAACAGCAACAACAACAACAAACATTTTCTCAGTTTTTCAGCAAGTACCTGGGAGCTATCACATTGGGAGAAGAGATCCAAGTGATTTAAACAAAACGAAGAAACAAAACAAAACTTATGTTGAACAGGCCTTAAATTCCTCCCTCCTGCTATAAAGTGGGAGGGGGGGAGTGGAGAACCCAAACACATGCCTCCTATTGGGTATTTTGATATAGAAGTGTTTTGAAACAGCGGAGATATTTAGCCTTGAAAATTAGCTACTCAGCATGCCAGCACGAAAATTAATTTAATGGAGTGTAAATTAACACACTTGACACTTTTTTGATCATTTCTTTCCCCCTTCGGCTGCTGACCAATAGCAATTTAAAAGTTTACCCCCCTCTTAAGGTTGGGACATTAGAATGCTAAAGTGAGTTCCTTCCTGCATGGCGATAGTGCCCCCGCTCCTTGCCAGCACCATGCATCAACTTTAAGAGTCTTTAAATATTAAGCATTGGCACAATAGTTTGCATGCAATAAACCCACTCTTCAAACAGTGTAGCTTTCAGAGGCACTGAAATGTGCAAGGGGGAGCTGGATTGCGAAAGAGGACTCGCCTCCTAAATTTACTGTGGAAGTTAATTAAGAATGTTGAGAGTTCATAGCAAAGATTTGCTGAACACTACAGTGAAATATTTACAGCCAAAGAGGCAACGCAGTGATACTTCTGATATGTTGATAAATATTAAGAATGTTATTAGGTGTTTATTTTTAAATGTATCTGGATGGGTCTTTTTTTTTGCAGAAATGACAATAAAAATAATAATTTAATTGTCATTGTAAAATGCCTCATAGTGGAAGCAGATTAAATTGCCACAAAAAAAGCCATTAGGGAAATTCATGGCCCCCTGTAAATGTAAAGTGTTTTGCCAATGTGCCATAAATAACTCCTCTCATTCCAGGAATATGAGGCATAGGAAATAAATTAGTGCAACCACAACAGAAGTGGATGTTAAGGTGACAACAGCTTTCCATTCAGGCTGCTGCCAGGAAAGGCAACTGGGCCAAGGGCAGAGGCAAATGCACGGTTTAATTGCCGCCATGGCAAATCACCTATCCCAAATGCATTGTGCCATATTGACAGAACTCAAAGAATACTCCACTCTGCAGCTCAATAGTAGTGATAGGGAAGGGGAATAAGTATGTTTCAGTTGTCACTAGACATTAGACAAATGTCATTGAGAGCCTACTTTCCCCCCTTAGGGATGAGTGAAAGATTCACATCCAGTAGGAAGGGTGAGATCTGTCCATTTCAGTTTCGCTCAGTTCCACATTATTTTTTACAGTCTTAAGGTCTAGTTTCCTGTTTGTTGTTGTTTTTTTACACATCAGTACAAAAGCTCATTTGCATTTCTCCTAATACAGGCATTTTGTATGCAACGTTTGCCCAATATTCATGTTTTTGCAGGCAACATATCCTGCTATAATGCATTTCTGTACTTTATTGTCAATAACAGACACATTTATGTGCACACTTTTCATCTGTATATTTATAGTGCTTTTTCTACGGGGAAAAAAGATGCTGGTACTCACCATGATCCTCCCCCCTTCTCTTTCTCTCACTCTCTCTCTCTCTCTCCTGTCCCCCCCCCAATTAATTAAAGCCCCTCTTTGCCTGTCCCTTCCCCTTCTTCAATCTCTTCCCCACCTTGAACCACCGGCTCTTCACACCCACCCAGGATGCTGCCCTTCCCCTTGTCCCAGCCATCAGCCACACCATCCAAACTTGCTTCTAAGGCTTGCCCCAGCCACAGAACGCTGCTGCCTCCTCCCCTTCTCTCTCCCTCCCCACCCCTCCCTGCAGATGTGGAAAGAGCAAGCAGAGACAAAAGGATAGCGGCACTCATGGCATAGCAAGGGAATGGCACAGCAGCAAGTCCAGGGAGGGAGTGCACAACATGGAGGAACAACAGAGGAGGAACAGTGAAACCTGTTGACTCTGAGTGGCAACTACACTCCCAAACAAGGGCCTCCTTTTCCTTGCCCCAGCCTCCTGCCTTTCGCAATCTCCCTTTTAGCCCAGGTTGCTTACTTGCTCTCCGCACCCTCTGTTTACCTTATCACAAGATTCTGGAGGTAAAGTGCTGTTACTGAGTACCATTGTGCTGCCAGAAAAAGCACTGTGTGTGTGTTTGTATGTAGAGTACATGGTGCTTTGATTGGTGAATTGCATCAGAAAGTTCTGGTACACTCATTGGTCCAGTAAGTGCAAATTAGGTAAGTATGTATTAAGTACAGCATAAACATTTTTCACTCATCTGAATGTTCACAATAAATGAAGGAAAACAGATTAGTTCCCATCAGTTTCCAACAGTAGAATGCAGTAGGGATGAACTGAATAATCTAAGTAACTATGTTTGCACTTCATTTACTTTCAGATTTCACTAATACTCTTGTTCTGTCCCATTCCCACATTGAAAGAATACCCCATGCAAAAAAAATCACATCTGAATACTAAAGGTAAAGGTAAAGGTACCCCTGCCCGTACGGTCCAGTCTTGCCAGACTCTGGGGTTGTGCGCCCATCTCACTTAAGAGTCCAGGGGCCAGCGCTGTCCGGAGACACTTCTGGGTCACATGGCCAGCGTGACAAGCTGCATCTGGTGAGCCAGCACAGCACACGGAACGCCGTTTACCTTCCCGCTGGTAAGCGGTCCCTATTTATCTACTTGTACCCGGGGGTGCTTTCGAACTGCTAGGTTGGCAGGCGCTGGGACCAAACGACGGGAGCGCACCCCGCCGCAGGGATTCAAACCGTCGACCATACGATCGGCAAGTCCTAGGCGCTGAGGTTTTACCCACAGCGCCACCCGCGTCTCTGAATAATGGATTGCATCAAATGTTGATCACAGTCAGAGGAGACTCAATGAAATTAATGGGAATGACCAACTTAGATCCTTTGATTTTAGTGGGTTCTCCCACTCTGAGCAGTATTTATTTATTTTAAAAAACATTTATTGGTACTGGTAAGGTAGAAGACAGGAAGATCCATAGTAATGTACAACCAATAGATTCCAGATACCAATTGTCAGCCAAACAGGACATTTATTTAGGCATTGCAAGGCCAGTGTGACACACCCTCATCCAGCAAGTAAAACAGCACAGGCCTTTACAAGCAAAGGGAACAAGGAGTCAGTTAAGTCTGCATATGGCAGTACTTCCTTTGGCTAGCTTCTGCTGATTTAATCACGAGGCATAGCAACTTTCTTATATTTTCCTCCTTCCTTTGTTCTCAATGCTATATAGTAATAACTCCTACATGTGTGTCATTCTGTCTTTCTCTCATGGTTCTCTTGCAAACATAGCCTCCCTGTTCCAGCTTTCACTTCCTCAGACGTTTTCTCACACATCTCAGTTTTCATTCTGTGATTTCAATAATTTGTCCAGAAGGTTCTAGAAGAGGCAACACAGACTAAGGAAGAAGAAGCTGACAGACAGAGCCACCCCTTGGACCATAGGAGCCAACTTCTCAGGGCCAAGGCCCCTTCAGCCCTCCAAAGATATTTGAGGGGAGTGCCCCCGCAAAGTGGATGAACATAATGTGACCGATTATGTGGGGTGGGGTTTCAAGTTCCCTAGACTGGTTTTAATTAAGAAGGAAGGTGGGTGGGGTCTGGCTAAGGGCAGCTTGAAGCTGATGAGTGCTCCCATTAGTTGTTGTTGTTGTTGTTGTTGTTGTTGTTGTTAGGTAATTGCACTTCATGTTTTCCTGCCACGAAGAAATTTCCCAAAGCACTCTGAAGTTAAGTACCATATTATGTAACATGTTATGGGATATTTATTTACTCATTCAAAATTTTCATAATACATTGCTTTTCAGGCAAACCTCACAAAGTGATTTACAGAGGAACAATAAATATCAATGAAAACTGGTATAATAAGAATAGCTAAGAGAAGCTGCAAGGAAAGCAAGGAAACAGCAACTTTTTGAAAACTAGACATCCACCCCACTTGCGGCAGGATGGCTCTTGAGTAGCACTGTGGCTGCAGCTGAGGTAGGAAGGAGGGCACCTCAGATGGACTACTGGGATTCATGGCGGTTCCTGAGTCGACCCGTGGTGAATACAATCCAATGGGTCTACTCTGAAAATTACTTTTAATCATGCATACTGATATGCATGTATATGAGACAAGGATGGGGGCGGAGATGGATGCAGCTCAGTGAGAATGTAATCTGCTTGGTAGGTGAAAGGATCAACAGGGGCTTAGTAGGAGGGAAGAGAATATTCTTAACCACTTAATTGTGCCAGACAGCAACATCTGTGATAAACATATTGGATGGATAAACAATGCAGCTGTTAGAGATTTCCTGCAAACAAGGGAAAGCTGCGGCCATATGCAATACATTACCTGTGGTTAATTTGTCGAGATCCTTAACACAATTCCAGAAGAAAAAGAAATCATCAGCAAAGATGTCCAATCAGTTTGGCTATCCCTGAGACATCCATCAGACTTACTTCTGCCTTACTGAGCCACTGATCATATTGTTTTGGTTCCCTGGAGTCTGGATAAAAAGAATAAGGGCATATGGCCCTGTGCAGTTATCTCATCCTAGATCTTTATCTGAAAAAGCAAATGTAAAGATACACTCAAAGTGTCAACAAAACGTCTCCTGTGTAGAAATCTGTATAACAACCACAAACACCCATCAACAAATGGATGGATGGCGGTGTAACAAGATGGCCACATGTCAGAGGTGGGAGGAACGAGAGGCAAAGGTAGGTGGAGCTATCAGCCCCCTGCAGAAATCCCTCATGCAAGGAATTCAGAGATGAGATGGCGGGGGGGGGGGGAGTGCTATGCAATGCTGCAAACCCCACCCACTATCCTTTCTCCCACACATAGGTGATGTACTTGGACTCTGGGCTCAAATATTGCCAAAGGTTTTATTCCCAAAAGCTTAAACATAGATCAGGTTACATTGTTCTGAAGTTCAAAGCACAGCTCTATGGTACTTGGCTAGGCATAAGCTAACATGTTGTCTCAAAAATTGACATGCCCCCTTGACTCTCCTTTTGAGGAATGGTATGGACATAGTTGGGACGCGGGTGGTGCTGTGGTCTAAACTATGGAGCCTAGGGCTTGCCAATCAGAAGGTCAGTGGTTCAAATCCCTGCAACGGAGTGAGCTCCTGTTGTTCAGTCCCTGCTCCTGCCAACCTAGCAGTTTGAAAGCATGTCAAAGTGCAAGTAGATAAATAGGTACCACTCCGGCGGGAAGGGAGATGGTGTTTCCATGCGCTGCTCTGGTTCGCCAGAAGCGGCTTAGTCATGCTGGCCACATGACCCGGAAGCTGTACGCCAGCTCCCTTGGCAAGAAAAGTGAGATGAGCGCCGCAACCCCAGAGTCGTCCAAGACTGGACCTTTACCTTTATGGACATTGCCATGTGTGTGGGTCTCATCCTGAGTGAGGGGACTGGAGTGAGTTGTAGAGTTGGAAGGCAACCCAAGGGTCATCAAGTCCACCCCCTGCTAAGGCATCCATGACAAATGGCCATCCAACCTCTCTCTTAGGTCAGCGTCCCTTTCTTAGCCCAACTCCCTGAGATTATTTTAGCTGGCAATGCAGGGGGCTTATCCTGGGCTGCTCTTCATGCATACGCTCTACCACCGCACTACAAAAAATGAAATTGCTGAGTTATTGCAATGTCCCTAATGATAAATAACCCCAGGCTCAGCTTTGAACGGAGTATGCATGAAGATGTATACACACACGCTGCGCACACACACACCATGCTCATGGAGTAGTTTGGGGTCCTCATCTCTTTCCTCTCACCCTCTTCCTGCCTCATCCAACCCCACTTTACATTTATTGGAGAAAGATCCTGCTGGTTCTAAAGCAAAGCTAGCGCTCTTTGATAGCGATGCATCCCTGGGAGATACTCCACTGGTCCTGGGTTTGAAGGTGGAATAGAAGCTGGTAATGATTACAAGCAATGCCAAGGAGCGCTGGAGAAGGGTGCATTGTCAGGACAGTGCCCCCTGCTTTGACAGGCAATTACTGTCTGAACCTACCAAGTTGTGCTCCATGCAGCATTTAACAAACACAGCAGGGACTAACCTTGAAGAGTTGGCAGCCTCCCTCCCACAGACATGAAATAAAAACAAAATATCCCTCATTAGCGAGTTGTAAGCCAAAGACAGGTCTTGAAAAGATGTCAATTTCTTTCTCCCCGCCCTTTCTTTTCTTTTCTTTTTTTTTAAAAAACCCCACCATTCAAAATAATAGGATTACATGTTAGCACTGTAAATTCATGTAAAGAGCTTGTTTTAAAAAAGGGAATGTCAAATAAATAACTTCATGACTGCAGTTCTGAATTGCAGAAGTGTAGGGTGAAATGAGGCAATATTTGACTACAGAGCAAATACTACATGTTTAATTCAGGGTTGGATCTAGACACATCAAAGAAGCATTTCAGTTAAACGCATTGCAAACTTTGTATGAGAAACTGGGTTAGCAAAAACGGAACTCCACAGCGCCATCTGATGTCACAGTGTTAGAATGCATAAACAACACATACAAAGTGCTTTGCCGAAATAGCCGAGTCCTAGGTTTGAGTCAAATGCTACACAACTCTTTAGCTCTGCAGTAGAAGAATTGGTGGAGGCTTGCTGTGCCATTAGAAGCTCAGACCTCAAGACCTAATGAGATGCTTGTGTTCTGAAGTGGATTTTATTCTTGGCTGTTTTTTGTTTTTAATGACACACCCCCTCCCAGAGTTCTGATGTTCAGTCTGTGAGTGCCATTGTTTATACAGACAAAACAGCATCATCAATACACATGAGAGAAGTATCATGCATATATACATCCAGAATACCTCTTCCTGGGGACAAACAACGAGGGAGTTCTTGAGGAGATTTCATCCCTCCCATACCCAAGAATCTCCTGAGAATCTCCTGAGGTCTCTGCTGACTCTACAGAGAGGAGGAGCAATGTACTGCTCTCTACTTAATTAGTCAAGTGAGTGAATATGTGTGTGTGAGAGAGTCAGTCAGTGTGTCGGAGAGAGAGTGCAAAAGGTCGTGTTTATAGGACTTCCGGGTCGGCGCCATCGCCGAATGGCGGACTCCCTCCGAGCTCCGGAGGGAGCCTGCTTGGCAGGGGCTGGGTCCTACCGCACCGGCGATGCGGGGACCCTTAAAAACCACGGCCAGAGGAGGCCGTGGACATGGAGACTCGGCTGGCACCGTTAGCGCTCTCCCGACTCGTGAAGGAGCCTTTCTAAAGGCTACGGATCGGGTGCCGGGGAGAAGCGTGGTGCTTTGAGTTCTCTGCTATCCCTGCCGAGCGCAGCCGCATGCCATCCGGCGGAGAGCGCTGACTTCTTCTATTGAAAATTTGGATCTGAAGAAGAACCCGTGAGTAATTGGAATATGGACTAAAAAAAAAGGGATAAATTTTTAAAATTTGGAGCGAACGGGGGAGGCGGAAAAAAGGAAGTCAGCCCACCCCTAAATTGTAGAAGAGCCAAAACAAAGGACTGGACAACTAAGATCGAGTGTAACCTTATTTCGCCGAATTAGCAACTTCGCGAGGGAAAATTATAAGATTGAGCTGGAGGAGAAAAGTGGAATTGTTTTAAAAAAGCAAACCCCCCCCCCCCGGAATCCCTGGAGCGATTCGTGAAACTGCCTGGAGAAAAGCAATGGAGGTTTTGACAGCTGTCAAAGAGCTGTCAAAAAGGAAGATTAAAATAGAGACTTTGTTATGAGGACTTTGCCGGTTACATTTGTTATAAATTGAATATAAACTGTTTCAAATATGGGCTAACAAGCTACTTGGACTGGTGGATGTGATTCTGGAAGGGAACTTTGCTACTGTAATCCATCTAGAGGAGCTGAGGGATATTGCATGTGTTTTTGACAGGAAACTTGAACAGTTGAATGGAACTTTTAATCTCCTGGGAAACTGCAGGAATGGAACATTATTTTGTCTACAGAGGTCTATACACTACAGGAAACAATGGAACTATTTGTTGGAAAATGAAAGGAACATGATGCAATGCTTTGCTCCTGAATAACAAGCCTCTGCAGAGACATTAGAAACTTTTGGAAAAAGAACATTTCTGTGGGAGAACAGAGAAACAAAAAGGAGGAGAATGATTGACAAGAATAAGGAAAAAACAAGAACTGGACAGAACTGGGAGAGGGAACATTTGGGATATCCAGGTTTGACAAGCTTATGGAAACAAAATTGGAGTTTTTACTCCTGGATATAAAAACCTGGATAGAAGAAATGGGCCCCTTTTTTGATAGACTCCTTCTATGATTGGACACTCGTAATTAAAGACTGGCAAAGAACCTGAGGGACATAGTGTAATGTGGGAACTCCAGGAAGATATTAGAAGTAGAGGGATAGGTGAAACGCAAAGGGGAAAGAGGGGAGGGAAAGTTGGAATCCAAAGGCTGTAAAATCACTACTCATATTTATTTTATTTCCATCTGTACTATGTTTGAAAGGGGGGAACTCGTGGAAGGGAATAGATCGATCTTAGGGGATGGGAATTTGGATAAATTGGGTTACTGATGATGAGTGTAATTTGGGGATAAGAACTTGTTGAATTTAATTGCTTATTTGGAAGATTTGGAACACAAGAGGGGGTAGGGAGGGGAAGTCCCGGTTATTGGCAAAAAGTTTATAAATTGGATTTAATTTGTTTTAATTTGTTTTAATTTGGAAAACCTTAATAAAAATTATTATAAAAAAAAAACAAAAGGTCGTGTTTATAGATAAGATTGCTGCTAAGAGCAGCTGCAGGCACTCAGAGTATAGCATTGATTTATGTTCAGAATATTTAGCTCTGTATATGGTTTGTATCATAGCTGTAGTTATAGAATAAAGGAGGATATTTTACAGAGCTGCTCTCCGAGTGGTTTATACTCTGCAAGACTCTGCAAAACGCTGCTGCGCAACGACTGTATTATTGAGACAGTGAATCCGGTGCTCTCAGCTCCAAGCTGTGAGTCCACAGCACTGTGACCTGTTTCTGTGGGAAAGGAGGTCTCTGGCAGTGCTACCCAGCTCGCCTAGCCCAGTCGGGGCTGTAGTGCATGAGTCCAGTTGGTACACTGGCTCAAGGGCGATGCTGACATCAGTTATGGGCCCAGTCGTCTGACCAGTCGTTGTTCCAGTCATCCCAGTCGTCCCAGTCGCCAGAGGTGTCTGTTGCTGATCGCTGGACGGCGGAACGGAGGCTGCATGCTGGACTGATTTGTGGTGCCTAGAAGCAGAGCTGTGTTGGAGCAGAGTGCTCAAGCTGCCGCTGTTGCTGTTGCTGCTGCTTGAGGTATGTTGCTGACTGCCAAAGAAAGAAGATAGCATCCCTGTTTGCCTGTTAATTGCGCTTTGAGTGGGAGAGAGAGTGGCTGAAGAAGTCCAAGGCTTTATCTGTGTTTGCACGAGGGAAGTGTCTTGCTCTAAGTAATAGCAGACATGGCCTGTGCACATTCTGGCCAGATGGCTCTGTCCTTTCCCCTCCTCACACCTGAAAACTATGCAGTTTGGCAAGTTAAGATGAAAGCGCTTTTACAGAGGGAAAAGCTATTTCACACGCTAGAAGATGACCCTCCAGATAAAGATGATGATGATTGGGCTGAGTGGCATGCTGCAGATATGAAAGCCTGAGGGACAATTGTTTTGAGTGTTTCAGACCACTTGCTGGTAAACTTAGAGGGTCAAGAGACTGCACAAGCTGTTTGGCATAAGTTGAGAGATATGCATCTGAGACAAAATGCTGGTTCCAGTGTGATTTTCTTCAAGAAGCTGTGCAGGTTACAGTTGGAGAAAGGTGGTGATTTGCCTAGCCATCTATCTCAGTTAAAGCGTCTCAGACAGGACCTTGTTCAGCGAGACCTGGCTATTTCAGAGGCTGTGTTTGCAATGCTGATGATAAATAGCCTAGATGATTCTTATGATGGAGTAGCTGCCCAGATTTCTACAATGCCTTCTGACCGGCTAACAGAAGATTATGTGTCTAGCGTGCTCTTGAATGAGTGGGATCGCAGACAGGCTGTTAAAGAAAGCCGGGACTGTGCTGCTAAAAATGTGCTTGAAAATGTGCCTGAGTTTTCAGCAGGGGAAGGTGAAAGTGAAACTGCTGCTGTTAAAGCACTAAAGTTAAAGCGGTGCTTTTCATGTGGAGCACAAGGCCATTTGAGTTTCCAGTGCTGCAAGAAATCTTCAAAGAAAAGGGGAAACTTCAGAGGCAGAGGGGGAGGAGGACGAAATCCCCAAGCACCTGCTACTTCAAAGGCCTTGATCTCTCGCTGCTCTAGTCAACGTGGGCGGAGTTTCTTCGTGATTGACTCTGGCTGTTCCAACCACGTAGCCAAAGATAAGCATCTCTTTGTTCAGCTTGAGAAGTAAGAGAAAGAAATTCATCAAGCAGATGGGACAGTTCTCACGAGTGAGGCTAAGGGAACTGTGTTCTTAAAGAGCCTGAATGCAACAATTAAGAATGTCCTGTATGCGCCTGATATTCAGGACAATTTGTTGAGTGTTTCCCAGCTTGATCATCAGGGTTTTAAGGTGGTGTTTGCTAAATCTCGCTGTGAAATTCGTCGAGATGGCAAGCTCATTCTATATGCAAAATGTGTAAATGGTTTGTACCAATTGCCTTTTGTTTCAGGTACAGGTACTGCAGAAGCAACTGAGAAAGAGTGTTGCAATTTGTCTATTGATAAGAATGAGAAGATGCATGACCAATGTATTCATTATTACCACCGTGTTTATGGTCATTTGAATTTCCAGGCTGTGGCAAAAATGCCTGATAAGGTTCAGGGTATGAAGCTGAAAGAATGTCCCTACCACATGAAATGTGTTTCTTGTGCTGAGAGTAAGGCAAGGCAAGCTCCCAAAGGTACAGGGTCTGGGAGAGAGGCCAAGAAACCATACAAAGTCATTCATGCAGACTTAGTGGGGCCTCTAGCGCTCTCTAGAGGCAATTCAAGGTTTTTCATGGTTTTGATAGACTCCTACTCTAAATATGCATGGGTCTATATGCTACAGAAAAAGTCTGAAGCCTTTACTAAGTTTCGTCAGTTTTGTAAATGGCTCAGGAATGTACATCATGAGAATGTACATTGTATTTTCACTGACAGGGGTGGAGAGTTTTGTTCAGAAGAGTTTGAGGCTTTTCTTTCTGAACAGGGCATTGAGCATAGGACCGCCACGCCCAGATCGCCCTGGCAGAATGGTTTATGTGAGAGAATGAACCAGACCCTGCAGCAAGGAATCAGAACACTGTTACATGATTCGGGGCTGCCCAATCCTTTTTGGGCCGAAGCTCTTTCATTTTTCTGTTACGTGTATTACAGGAGGTACCAGTCTAGTGTAAATTGCACCCCATATGAGATGCTTCACGGAAGGAAGCCATGTGTGAAGCACTTTAAAATTTTTGGTTCGGAGGTTTGGGGGCACACCTCGCAGGGTGACAAACTGAGTAAGCGTGGAGAACATGGTGTTTTCCTAGGATATGAGAAAGGGTCTTATCGTGTCCTGATCACAGACACGAAAACCATAAGGCTGACCAGGAGCATTGACGACAATCCACAATGGGACAGAGTTGGCGTTTTTCAGTGCCATCCCGTTTGTGATGATGGTGCAAAAGGGGCAAAGAAAGTTAAGAGGGAGGCAAGTTCTGATGTGATTGATAATCCTGATGCCAGTGTAGATCCGGATGGTGGCACAGATTATCAGAGCCCAAAAGCCTCAGGTGAGTCTGACGCTGATTCAGACTTAGCAGCTTCATATACTTTAGCTCCCCATTCTCCCAAAGAGGAGGAAGCACCAGAACAAGAGGATCAAAAGGTTTTGCGCAGATCTGAGAGAACAACCAAGGGTGTACCACCGAAAAGGTTTTCTGAAGAGTTTGCAAAGGCTGCGGTCACATGCAACTCTGGTGGGGTTTTTAAACCTAGCATGAAGTGTGCTGAGAGTAGTGGCACAAAACGCTGCATTTATTTCCTTACCTGACATTTGAAGGATCAGGATTGAAGGAGCAAGCATGTGTTTAAAGTGGTTTGTTCAAATCTGCCTAATCAGCAATGTCAATTTGTATTTGAGAGGAAGAAATGTGTGTGAAGATTTTTCCAGAAGCTGCTTATTCGTTTGCGTGTTCACAATGTGTATTTTGTGTAAACTACAGGTTGAGATTTATGCTTTAACTCTTTCCTAATAGACACAGAGTGGTTGAAGTAACTGTTTAATGATGTGATAAAGTGTCTTAGATAAGGGGGGGGGGGGGAGAGATACCTGCAAATATGTTACCAAGGTTGTAAGCAGAGAACAACTTTTGGAGTGTGTGTGCAAATTGCAGTTATGTTAAAGATTCTTGAATGGTCGGATGAAATGGGGGAGGATGAGGAGATTTCACCCCTCCCATACCCAAGAATCTCCTGAGAATCTCCTGAGGTCTCTGCTGACTCTACAGAGAGGAGGAGCAATGTACTGCTCTCTACTTAATTAGTCAAGTGAGTGAATATGTGTGTGAGAGAGAGTCAGTCAGTGTGTCGGAGAGAGAGTGCAAAAGGTCGTGTTTATAGATAAGATTGCTGCTAAGAGCAGCTGCAGGCACTCAGAGTATAGCATTGTTTATGCTCAGAATATTTAGCTCTGTATATAGTCTTGTATTATAGAATAAAGGAGGATATTTTACAGAGCTGCTCTCCGAGTGGTTTATACTCTGCAAGACTCTGCAAAACGCTGCTGCGCAACGACTGTATTATTGAGACAGTGAATCCGGTGCTCTCAGCTCCAAGCTGTGAGTCCACAGCACTGTGACCTGTTCCTGTGGGAAAGGAGGTCTCTGGCAGTGCTACCCAGCTCGCCTAGCCCAGGCGGGGCTGTAGTCCATGAGTCCAGTTGGTACACTGGCTCAAGGGCGATGCTGACAGTTCTGTCACCTTCATGCCCTCTTTGTGGGCTTCTCAGAAGTATCTTTTCAGGTGCTAGATGTTGGACTACATTAGGCACAGGCAAACTCGGCCCTCCAGATGTTTTGGGACTACAACTCCCATCATCCCTAGCTAACAGGACCAGTGGGTCAGAGATGCTGGAAATTCTAGTCACAAAATATATGGAGGGCTGAGTTTGCCTATGCCTGGACTACATGGTCCATTGGTCTCAACAGGGATCTTCCTATGTTATTAGAGAAGCTGCAAATAGATTCTATTTGCTTGGCACTTCCACCTCTTCCCACAGTCCTTGCAAAGTCTTGCTACTTTTACTCCACTCTGCTGCTCCCAGTTGTTTGCTTTCTGCCCTGAACTACATTTCTCTAGTTCTTTTTGTGAGCAACCATACAGCATTTGACTTTTCCTTTTTGAGGGGGAGGGGTATTTTTGCTCTTTGTCTCATTGAGTGTCCATTTGTAAATCTAAGACTTTTTCAGAAGTCAGTGCAAACCTGGGAACCTTATTTGATTTGATATGAATTGTGCTAATATTAACAGGGAGAAAGCTCATTAAAAAGAAATGAAAAGATTCTTGCCTAAGGCCCACTTCTGCCAGCTGAAAGATATTCCCATTGCAGATCTTCGACTGCTACCCAAGCTTTGGGGAGTGGTCTTATACTGAGTGAGGCTGTTGGTCCATTGGTTTCCAATGGGGGTCTTTCCCAGTTCTAGCTGCAGATCCTGGGACTTGAACTTGGGATATTCTGCATGCAAAGCTGATGCTCTGAGCTACAGCCATCACATATCCCAGATCCAGGCTTGGTTTTAGTTGCATTGAGACAGTCCTGAGCAATCCAAGGCTGCCAGGGGACAAATCATCTTGGGGGAAGGCTGCAGATGTTTCCTTTGCCAGGATGCTCCACCATTCTGAAAACTGGTGAACTGAGGAGAAGGTCCCTGGGTAAGCAGACAATATAGGCTGGCAATGAGTGATACAAGTGGGAGCTTACTTAAGGGACAAGCAAGCTTAACTGAGTAGGGTGGGGGGGAAGTGCCAGACCTGGGTGAGGGGAGGGAGAGATAAAGTATTAAGAGGAACATCATCTCTAAAGGGCAAGAAACTACAAGAAGGAAGCAGCTGGAGGGAATGACTCATAGTTTCAGTTGTCTCTACACAAATGCACAGAGTATGGAAAACAAGCAAGATGAAATGGAGCTTTTAATATAGGGTGGCAAACCTGGTAATTACTGAAACCTGATGGTTTGAGACTCATGACTGGAATGTAGGAATTGAGGGGTATAACCTGTTCAAAAAGGATAGACCAAACAGGAAGGAAGGAGGAATAAAATTATATGTAAAGGATGTGTACACTTATGAAGAAACCTACAACCTGGAGCATGGAAAGTAGATTGAGAGTATATGGGTAAAAATTGTAGGAAAGAGAAACAGTGACCTTACTGTGGGTGCCTGCTATATAGGCCACCAAAACAGGTGGAAGTCTTGGAAGAGCATACAGTGGTACCTCGTCTTAAGAACTTAATTCATTCTGGAGGTCCATTCTTAACCTGAAGCTGTTCTTAACCTGAGGTACCACTTTAGCTAATGGGGCCTCGCGCTGCCGCCGTGCCACTGCTGCATGATTTCTGTTCTCATCCTGAAGCAAAGTTCTTAACCTGAAGCACTATTTCTGGGTTAGTGGAGTCTGTAACCTGAAGCATCTGTAACCTGAAGTGTCTGTAACCTGAGGTACCACTGTATTGCCAAATATTCAAAAAGGAGAAATATAGTTGGCAAGGTCCAACAATTACATTTCCCAGAAGGTGGAAGAAGCAACAAGGGGATCATCTATTTTGGGCTTGGACCTCACCAACAGGGAGGAACTGATTGATGAAGTAGAAGTACTTGGAAGAAAGTGATCATGTCCTCCTGGGTTTCATAATACACAGGCAAGAGAAAGCTGAGTGTAGTTGGACATGCACTCTGGACATTAAGAAGGCCAATTTCAAAAAGTTTAAGGAGCTACTGGGTGAGATCCCATGATCAGAAATGGTCAAAGAGCAGGGCATCCATGATGCACATCCAAGGTGTTTCTAAAGGGAGAAATATTGAAGGCCCAAATTCAGATAATTCCAACAAGAAAGAAAAGTGGGAGGCATCTAAAGAAACCATTGAGGCTGCATAAGGAGCTTCAGATGAGCTGAGAGTTAAGAAGGGGATGTACAAGAAATGGAAGAAAGGGGAAATCACAAAGGAGAAGTATACACGAGTAGCCAACAGTTGCAGGGGGAACATCAGGCAGGCTAAAGGTCAAGCTTGCTAGAGAGGATAGAAATAATAATAAAGGTTTATTCAGCTATGCCTGAAGCAAAAGGAAGAACAAGCAAATACTAGGTCCTCTGTGTGGAGAAGACAGAAAAATACTATTGGGAGAAATAGTGAAGGCAGAACTACTCAACACCTGCAAACCTCTGTTTTCACTCAAAAGCAAAGCAACGCCCAACCTGCTGATAACAGAATAAATTTTGCAAGGATGGTGAAAGAGGTAATAAGGGAACACCCAGCTACTTTATATGAATTTAAATCTCTGTGACTTGATGAGCTGCATCCAAGGGTACTAAAGGAACGCGTGGATGTAATTTCAGAGCCTTTGTCTATGATCTTTGGAAATTCTTGGAGAACAGGTGAGGTCCCAGCAAACTGGAGACAGGCAAATATTCTCCCCATCTCGAAAAGGTGAGGAACAGCAACGAAGCCACTGGGGGCAGGGCTGCGCGTAAGGTGCACTGCTGGAACAAACCTTGTCCCACCTGTTGCAACCTTCTCAGGCACCCTCCAGCTGGAGGGTGCTGAAAAGGACACAACAGCTAATGACAGAGCAGGATGCTGTGAGGGGCCTCCAAAAAAACTGAACCCGGGGCAACGGCCCCCTCAGCCCCACCCCCACACTATGCAGGCAGGTGGGAAAGAAGACCCAGTTAACTACTGACTCATGAACTCAACATTGGTTCCAGGAAATATACTAGGACAGATAATTCAACAGTCAGTCTGTGAGCACTTAGAAAAGGATGCTGTGATTACTAAGACCCAACATTTCTTTCTTTCTTTCTTTCTTTCTTTCTTTCTTTCTTTCTTTCTTTCTTTCTTTCTTTCTTCTTTCTTTCTTGTTACATGCTTGGTGGATCAGGGGAACGCTGTGTACATAGTGAATCTTGATTTCAGCAGGCTTTTCACAAATTCCTCTGGGCCTGATGTTATAATAATAATAATAATAATTCAACATTTTTATAAATGACTTGGCTAAAGAACTTTAAAGGATGCTCATCAAATTTGCAGATGACACCAAACAGAGAGAGATAACTAATGCTGCAGAAGACAAAATCAGAATTCAAAATTCTGAAAGTTAACCTGAAACCGTTCTTAGCCTAAAGCACCACTTAAGCTAATGGGGCCTCCTGCTGCTGCTGCGCCACCAGAGCACGATTTCTGTTCTCATCCTGAAGCAAAGTTCTTAACCTGAAGCACTATTTCTGGTTTAGCGGAGTCTGTAACCTGAAGCGTATGTAACCTGAAGCATATGTAACCTGAAGCATAAGTAACCCGAGGTACCACTGTAGAACCATAGCAAAGCCAGTGAATGCAGTGCTCTAAGGAAGGTTAGCATACAACACTACAGTAAGACTAATTAAGAGGGAGGGCAAGGAGGATTGTTATCTGCCAACTCCAATCCTGAGGCTCAGCCAGGTTTTATCAGTGGAGGGAGGACCAGAGGGAAGCCTGCTCCACTCCAGTTTGCTCCCAAACCACACCCACCTGGCCTGGATGTATTGGTCCAAATTAAAACACTGGTTGGTGGGAAAGTCTGCCCACCAAACTGGCCAGCCAGAGGAATCCCCCAACTACCAGCCAACTGCCCAGCATTGCTCCTCCGGGATTGGGGTCTACTGTGCCAGGGTGCAACTGCTGCCCACCCCAGGACTGGGTAAGTAGCCATTTCTAACAGTTGAGTAGCAATAGCCAGGTACTGAATCCATGTGGGGGATGCCCCCTCATTAGGTGGAAGAGTTGAACAGACAGTCACTCCTGTTTCCTCAAAAAGCATTGGGATGCAACAAGAGTGCGTTCAAAGTACCACTTTCATTTATCCCACACAATCCCAAGTGAAGGAACCCTCCTGCACAGCTTCAACACTATGGTCCAGGTGTTAGTAACCCCAAAATTGCATAGTTTCCCCACCACCACCTGCGTGGCTATGAGTAAGAAGACAGGCAGGTGGGAACTGGTAGAGGGTTAGTGGGGCACTGCCCCATTTGCCCTAGTGGAGTCCATGGTATTTCAACACAACAAAGCTCCAATATGTCAATATGTGAATGAAGGCAACCTTTAACTTGCCTTAAAATCTGGGCATCATAGTCTTCTCTCTCTCTCCCCTATTCTGTATTAAAAAGTACAGGCTTCTTCCATCCAACAAGAAATCCAAATTGTCTTAGTTTTTTTTAAGGCTAATTGGAGAAAATCTTGATGCATGTGCAATTTGAAACCATCTGGTCTGCCATAAATATATCCTAGCAGCTACAGATTTGCATTCTATTTCAATTTTTTAATTTTAACTAGGCCTGGAGTGACATATTACAACAAATTCATCAAAAAAAAAAATCAGAATCCTGAGTCCAAGTTCTTAATTTGAGATGTTTTCATTCCCCCCCCCCTTTACTTTTGATGTTTACCTCTGAAAGGTACTTTGCACGATGGGGCAGAGAGTTCTCCTCGCTTTGTGGGGTGGCAGTAGCTGGCAAGGTGTTGTAGGGAAGAGACAGATAATGGGGCCCTTGCCGCTTGCACCTGGGTGGATCTGGGATAGGTCAGGGCCATGTGGGTAAACCTGTAGAATCGATCTGGCCTGCCCACTCATGCATCCCTGATCTCACTGCAAAACCCCCATCTCAGCCAGCTAAACAGCAGGGATGCCACTGTAAGGAGGGTTGCTCTGCAATTCTGCCCCACCACACCCACCACTACTGTGGGAAAGAAAGAGTCTTGCAGCAAAGGAACCAACTGCTTGGGCTTTGCTATTGTTGAATAATTTATTGGAATTTTAGCATGAAATTTGAAATTTGTGAGAAGGGCTGAGCAAGTGAAGGCTGGAATGTGAAGGCTGTGACTGCAAGAGAACCACGAGAGAAGGACAAGGTAGCACGCAAGCAAGCACCTGTTATTAGAAATGGTTATAGGGGAAGAGATAAGGAAGCTAAAAGACAGTTGCTATGCCTTGTGATTTAACCAGTAGAAGCTAGTAGAAGGAAGTATGGTCGTATATGGACACAGCTGCCCACTTGCTTCCCTTTGCTTGTAAGTGTATAGAGTGGTACCTCTGGTTGTGAACGGGATCCGTTCCAGAGGCCCATTCGCAACCTGAAAAGAATGCAACCCACACAGTGCGGGTCGTGATTCGCCACTCCTGCACATGCACGTGACATCATTTTGTGCATCTGCGCATGCACGAGTGGTGAAACCCGGAAGTAACCCTTTCCGGTACTTCCGGGTCGCCGCAGGACGCAACCTGAAAACGCACAACCTGAAGCAAATGCAACACGAGGTATGACTGTAAATGCTTGTCCTGTTTTCAATTTCACTACTTGCTGGTTGAGGTTGCGTCACTCTGGTCTTGCAATGCTTAGATAAACACCCTATTTTGCTGACCTCTGGAATCTGGATTTTATTGGCCATCAAGGCTCAACCTACATGGCACTGCCTATTGAACCCCAGTATTCCCCAACAGTAGCTAGGGAAGAAGCAGGGACAGAATGCTTTCCCCCAGCAAGTCTGGTTCTTTTTACCTGTGCTTTCATTCCCTTCCTATTGATTCCCTTGAGAGGGAATTCATTAACATAGGAAGATGCCTGATACTGCGTCAGGCCACTGGGTTAATCTAACTCGGTACCACTTTCCTCATCCTACCTGCAGCTGCCAGGACTGAACCTGGGACTTTCTGCATGCAAATAAGATGCTCTACCACTGAGTTATGGCTCTTCTCCTTAAACATTGGAAGCTGCCTTATACTGAGTTAGACCAATGGCCCATCTTGGTCAAAATGGTTTACACTGATCAGAAGGAGCTCCCCAGGGTTTCAGACAGAGGATAAATCTGTGGGGTCACCTGGAGGTCTGCTGAGGACTGAAGGAGCTTTGGTTTTATGCAGATCCAAAGCCTCTCTTGATCTGAAATACCTATTTTTCTCCCTTGCTGCTATTTTTATCTGCAGGCAGTGAGGGAAGAGTTGTATAATAATAATAATAATAATAATAATAATAATAATAATAATAATATATGTACACCCCGCCCATCTGGCTGGGTTTCCTCAGGCACTCTGGGCGGCTGCCAACAAAGATTTAAAATACATTAACATGCATGCTATGTCCCCTTTGATCCCCACCCCGAGACCCTTGAATCTCTTGAATGCCTTTGAATAATATTTTATAATTTATCACTCAGAATTAGTTGCACCTCATTTTTGTTTGCAATGCAGAATAAAACGTTGCCAGCTTTTTTTGGGGGGGGGGAGAGGTGTCCCAAACTTGGGTATGTGTGTTTTGCTTTGCTGCACAGTCCCATCATATTATTGTCCATTCTGTAATATTCTACCTTTTGCCTCTGACCCTGCCCATCGAAGACATCCAGCCCCTGGATGTTTGCCCAGAACGGAATGTGGAGCTCTGGCTGATAAGGGTTCTCTATCCCTGACCTAGTACAATGAGGATAACAGCAGCAAACCTCTGCAACTCCTCTTGCAGTCAGTAAGCCACCAGTAAAGCATACTTCACTCATAATCTAACTCCTGCAGAACAAAGTATTCAAAATGTAACATCCAAGCAAAAAACAAAAACAAGAAACCATCCTCTCTACTTGCTCCTTAAATTGCCAAAACTTTTCAAAATACAGGGGTTGTTGTTAATTTAATCTGTTTCTTATCCGCCCCTCACCAGAAGGTCTTGGGCAGATTACAGCACACAAAAGCAAAATTAAAACCGAGAATCATAATCCATATAGGTCACTATAGAAGGGTGTCTTTTCACCAGCCTCTTTCCCCAACCCTTCAAAATGTGTTTTATTTTAATTGTTTAGGTGAAATTCAGTGTCAGATCCTCTCTTTTCACTGGCATTCTTCTGTTACATTTCTCCTTCTATTACATTCTTGGCCCCTAAATCCCAAAAGCCAAATGCCTTGCATATCAATTATCTACTGTGTTAAGAAAACACAGTGCGGAAGTGACTGAGGACTGCATTCCTGTCTCACCATGATGCCCACTTTTTCTTTTTATATAAAGATGTGGATTTATTGGATTTGAACAACTGAGCCATCCATCACTTATGATGGAAAACCAGCTGATGAGGACTAAGGTGACCCAGGTTACAAACAGAAAGCAGCTTTGCTTGATTGTGAAACCAAGCATATCCACCCTGATCTGTCCCTTCATCTTGGCTCCCTGCGCTACTTCCTCCAATTCTTGCCTCCTCATCTCCTCCAAACGCTAAAACTCCTGCCAAAATGGTTTCTGACTTCTTACTCACCCCCCTCCTGCCTATATCATGCCGAAATGTAAATGAGCATGCTCTCTCACACACAAACAATGTCTGTGCCCTGGCTGTGCAGCATGAATATTTATGAAGAAGCTAAATGGAGAGTGCTAGCCAAAGTTAGCAGCTGAGAGAGGCAGCATTCAGTGCCAGATCTTTGGTGGCTTTTAGCATCCAAGCTGAGCTAGTGGGTGGGCCAGAGCCAGACGTGGCTTTAGAGAGAAGCACAATGGTTGCACTGTAGCTTGAACCAGAGCCCAGATCCCCACTGCCCTTCATCACGTCCAGCTCTGCATGGAACAGATGATTAGATAGGTAGTTATGTCTAACTCTGCAGTGACCTGGTCCAGAGAATGGGCCAAACCCAGTGGTGGATCTACATTTCTGGGGTCCTGAAGCACGAACTGTTGTGGGGGGCCCTTCACAACCAGCAAGGAGGTCAGGGTAACTACTGTTATCTTCTTGAAGGGTCCCCCTATGACAAATCACATTTTTTAACTACTACATCTCAGATTTTGATTTAATTTGCTGTACTGAATTATCTCACATGTCAAAGTCACTGCTGTGAGTAAGAATTTACCATGCCATAGTTTTCAAGCTACTGTGGCATTCCATCTTTACAACATCTGTGCTACTGACTCTCAAACATTGGGATTGCTGAAATATGTACAAATAATAATAACTGAGTAATGCAACTCATATTGGGTCTACTAGACCCCCCAAAAATAAGCAGTGTGGACTATAGTTGCTTCTGGGGCTCCTCTGGGATTAGGGGTCCCAAAGCTTAAACTTCATTAGTAGATCTGCTCTTGGCCATACCACAGTGGTGGAGTTGCATGCTGTCCTCTGCATGCCAACATGTTCAATATCAGGTAGGGCTGCAATAGATTCCTGTCTGAAACCCTAGAAAGCCACTAGAAAGTTTGTGAAGTTGAGTGTTCTTCAACTTTGTGACCTCAGATGTTGCTGGACTACAACTCTCAGCATCACTGTCTGATGGCTAAATTCACAGGCAATGATGGGACTTGAAGTGCAACAACATCTGGGAACCCAAGGCTGAAGAACATATATGTAGACAATCTAGATAGACAAGTGTTCTGATGTGTTATAAGGCAGTTCTTGATATTCCTGCAGTCCCTATAATCCACAGTTCAGTGATAGAGCACATGATTTGCATACAGATGGTCTCAGGTTCAATCCCTGGCATCACCACACAGGGTTGGGAATCCCCCTGTATAAAATCCTGGTGTGCTACTGCCAGTCAATGTAGATAACACTGAGTTGCATTATGAGCCGAGTGTCATTTCTCCCAGGAGTCTGTCTCCTGCTCACAGAATATAAAATATTCTGAGCCAAGATGACTTCACCCAACACTAGAAATTGAGTTTTGGGCTTGTTTGCATAAAAGTCTTTTGCAAAAAATGATGCTTTGCAATGTCTTAAGATTGTAATAAGGATGGCAATGGGTGACATGCAATGACTGTCAAATGACAGTACACCTTAGAACAACATTTTGCATTTTCCTCACTTGGGCCTGCTTTGGAAGCATACCTGAAAAAGGAAGGAACTGTAGATCAAGTTCTACATGATAAGAATGAACTCATGAACTAGAAATCATTCAAAGATCTACTCCCAAATGAACTTAATTCACATTCGGTTCACCCTGCAGTTATGAGAACTACTTTCACGTGTAGTTCAGAGCTTGTTTAACTGAACTAATTCAATCCAAGCATTGAGTTCAGCTATGTATGAAGGTTCTTAATTCCTGGAAGAGACAGGTCAATGGGCAACATGTGCTGATAATCACCTGATAATATCTAAGTCTATGGAAAAGGGAACAGTGATTTCGCACTGGAGAACAAATAAGGGTGGGGTTTCCTTCCTTCCTTCCTTCCTTCCTTCCTTCCTTCCTTCCTTCCTTCCTTCCTTCCTTCCTTCCTTCTGGATACTTATTGCTCTACCCACTTTTGCCTCTCTTGTTACCCAGCACTGTGACCCAGAAGGGAATGAGGCCCTCCAACCAAAAAAACTTCTCCCTTGCTGTAGACCAGAGCTTTCCAGACTTTACAAGCTGGTGACACACTTTTTGGACATGCATCATTTCACAACACAGTAATTTAGGTTTGCATCGTTTCACGACAGAGTAATTCAGTTTTACTAGCAAACCAGAGGTTAAACTAACCCCTTTCTAGCCCTGGGAGTAGTATGGGGAGTGTTCGTATGAAGCATTTACACACCGCAGCAGACACAAAATATGTCGCGACACACAGTTTAGAAAGCACTGCTGTAGACACTTACCTACCTTTTCAGTAGGCAAGAACAGGCTTACACTGTGAGGGCTTGAAGAAGCCCAATTTCCTGCTTTTAACAGGCCAGCCCCAGGCAACTGTCACCAGCTGCAAAACCACAGTCAATGATGCACCCCTCCTTTTTTGTTAGTGTTTATCTCACATTCACTTTGTCTTTCAATTGATAGCACTTTAAGAAATAGTAACAACAACAACAACAACAACAACAACAACAACAACAACAACAGAAGAGAAAGAAGTCTTGGACAGGGTTCAGCTGCAGCAGATGATTAGGCTTCAAAAATCAATTTTTATGTTCACCAGGGCTGTAAAAAACTAGTGCTTCCCTCCACTTACCAAATCTGATTGGAATCAGAGAGGCCCCTCTGCTTGTTGTACATAGTCATGGATGGTGAGGCAAATCAATGAAATTCATTCTCAGGCTTGGTACCTCATCCTTCTTTCTCTCTCCTCCCCGTGCTACCCCTTCCTTGCATTTATTTATTTCATAAAATATATACACCACTTGAAAGCAGAATAAACCTCAAAGTGGTTTACAAAAAAAGAGATAAAAACAACAAAATCATTACGAAAAAAATTACAACTCTAATTTAAAATGTACTCCATACTAAAACAAATTAAAACTCATACATATAAACATCTCGTACCTTTACCTTTAAAAAGGTAAAGGTAAAGGAACCCCTGACAGTTAAGTCCAGTCGCGAACGACTCTGGGGTTGCGGCACTCATCTTGCTCCGCAGACAGTTTTTCCAGGTCATGTGGCCAGCATGACTAAGCCGCTTCTGGCGCAACGGAACACCAAAACCTGAGCAGCGCACAGAAACACTGTTTACCTTCTCACCAGAGCGGTACCTATTAATCTACTGGCACTTTTTGGCATGTTTTCGAACTGCTAGGTTGGCAGGAGCTGGGACTGAGCCATGGGAGCTCACCCCGTTGCAGGGATTCAAACCGCCAATGTTTTGAATGGCAAGCCCAAGGCTCAGTAGTTTACACCACAGCGCCACCCGCTCCCCCCCATTACCTTAGGTAAAGGTAAAGGTACCCCTGCCTGTTTGGGCCAGTCTTGCCAGACTCTAGGGTTGTGCGCTCATCTCACTCTACAGGCCGGGAGCCAGCGCTGTCCGCAGACACTTCCGGGTCACGTGGCCAGCGTGACAAGCTGCATCTGGTGAGCCAGCGCAGCACACGGAACGCCGTTTACCTTCCCGCTGGTAAGCGGTCCCTATTTATCTACTTGCACCGGAAGGTCTTTCGAACTGCTAGGTTGACAGGCGCTGGGACTGAACGACGGGAGCGCACCCCGCCACGGGGATTCGAACCGCTGACCTTGCGATCGGCAAGTCCTAGGTGCTGAGGTTTTACCCACAGCGCCACCCGCGTCCCACCCATTACCTTTAGGCTTGTCTAAATAAGAAGGTTTTCAGCAGGTGCAAAAAAAATAATACAGTGAAGGAGTCTGCCTGATATCAATGGCAGGCAGTTCCAAAATGCCAGTGCTTCCACATTAAATGGTCAAGTTCTTACAGATGTGGTGTAGGGATCATGTGGCACATGTATAGTGGTACCTCAGGTTAAGTACTTAATTCGTTCCGGAGGTCTGTTCTTAACCTGAAACTGTTCTTAACCTGAAGCACCACTTTAGCTAATGGCACCTCCTGCTGCCACCGTGCCGCTGCTGCATGATTTCCGTTCTCATCCTGAAGCAAAGTTCTTAACCTGAAGCACTATTTCTGGGTTAGCGGAGTTGGTAACCTGAAGCGTATGTAACCCAAGGTACCACTGTAGTAGTGCTGATCAATTCCACCAATCAAAGTGGCCAAGTGGTCATGTGGGGTAAGGTGCTCTTGTATGTAAACTGGTCCCAAATTGTTAAGGGCTTTATATACTAATAGTAACACCTCGCTCCTGTCAGCAAACGCGCTGCATCATTCTGCATTAACTGAAGCCACACGTAGAGCACATTTCAGTAATCCACTATTGAAGTAACCAGTGCACAAACTTTTGTAGTCTATATTGATCCTATCTTCCTCTGCCCAGCTTACCCAGTGAGGTGGTGGCACCATAGTAGGCTCCCCAAGCATTCTCTCTCTCCAGGCCAGATGGGAATGAAGCAGGTCTGGTGGGGTATGTGAGGGTTGCCATACCTTGAAGAGCAAAAAGGAGGACAGCTTGAGCTGCTGCCAGCACAAGCTGGAGAAAGGAGCATGCAGGGCTGCCGCCACAATGCCTGCAAGCCTCATTCCCCAGCTTGGGCTGGCAGCAGCCATGGCATACATGGCATAAATAATAATTTATTATTATTATTATTATTAGTGAGGTTACAGGGAACCAGACAGAGGGGCAGAGGGCCTTCTCAGTAGTGGCGCCCACCCTGTGGAACACCCTCCCACCAGATGTCAAGGAAATAATAATAATAATAATAATAATAATAATAATAATAATAATAATAATATTTTTTTAAAAAAAATATTTATACCCCGCCCTCCCCAGCCAAGACCGGGCTCAGGGCAGCTAACAACCAATAATAAAAACAAGTTGATTAAAATACAATTTTAAAAAAGATTAAAATACAACATTAAAACATTAGGATGCAGCCTCTTCACAGGAGGAGAAAGGAAAAAGAAAGAGGGGGAGGGAATCAAATTGACTCCAAGCCAAAGGCCAGGCAGAACAACTCCGTCTTACAGGCCCTGCGGAAAGAAATCAGATCCCGCAGGGCACTTGTCTCATGAGACAGAGTGTTCCACCAGGCCGGAGCCAGTGTTGAAAAGGCCCTGGCCCTGGTTGAGGCTAGTCTAACTTCCTTGGGGCCCAGGACCTATAAGGTGTTGCTATTCATGGACCTTAAGGTCCTCTGTGGGACATACCAGGAGAGGCGGTCACGCAGCTATCCTACTTTTAAAAGACATCTGAAGGCAGCCCTGTTTAGGGAAGTTTTTAATATTTAATGCTGTATTGTTTTTAACACTCGATTGGGAGCCGCCCAGAGTGGCTGGGGAAACTCAGCCAGATGGGCAGGGTAGAAATAATAAATTATTATTATTATTAAATTATTATACAGAACAGCCCAAGCCACAGCCTCCAAAAACCGGACACGTCCTTTAAAGAGGACATGTCTGGGTTTTCCCAGATGTATGGCAACCCTACCTATCAGCAACCCAGGTCATGTGGGCGGGGAGGGGGGGTTGCAGTGATTTTTAGGAAGTCATTAGTCTGCACCAGGTGTCCTATTGGGAAGACCCAGTTTTCTGAGTGCATGTTCTGGAAGTTGGGCAATAGGGGCAGTACAGGATTCCTACTGGTGTACCGACCTCCCTGCTGCACCAAGGATTCCCTGCCCGAGCTGCTTCAGGTCGTGGCGGATATGCTCCTGGAGACACCTAGCTTGGTTGTCCTGGGGGATTTTAACATCCATGCCGACACGACCTTACAAGGGGCCTCTCGGGACTTCGTGGAAAGCATGGCCTCCATGGGGCTGTCCCTGAATAAGTCTGGCCCAACTCATAGCCACGGACATGCCTTAGACTTGGTGTTTACCTCTACGGATGTTGGTGATCTGACATTAACTAAAAGCGAAACAAAAGAAGTGCCATGGTCAGATCACTTCCTGGTGCAACTGGACTTCTCCGCAACCCTTCCCCTCCGCAGGGAGGTGGGACCGATTCGGATGGTCCGCCCCCGCCACTTAATGGATCCAATTGGCTTCCAGAGAGTGGTAGGGGATGCTTTATCCCAAGTTGATGGCCTTTCAGCTGATTCCCTGGTGGCACGCTGGAATGCGGAGTTAACCAGGGCTATTGACTGTCTGGCTCCGAAGCGCCCTTTCCGATTGCATGGAGCCCGGACAGCCCTGTGGTTTTCCCTGGAGATGAGGGTGATGAAACAATCGTTGAGACGGCTAGAGCGCCGGTGGCGGAAAACTCATTCTGAATCAGATCGGACACGGGTTAGAGCTCAACGTCGAGCCTACCAAGTGGCAATGGCGACGGCGAAGAGGGCCTTCTTCGCCGCCTCCATTGCATCTGCAGAAAACAGCAGCAGGAGACTTTTTCAGGTGGTTCGCAATCTATCAGAACCACCTGTACCACCGGGGCCTGGTAGGGACCCCAAGATCTCCTGCAATGCTTTTGCAAAGTTTTTTGCAGATAAAATCGCTCAGATTCAGAAGGAGGTAGACTCCACTGTGGGAGCAGGGCCAGGGTGGGAGAGTGCTAGAGTTCTGTCTGGTCCTGTTACATGGGATCAATTCCAATCTGTTACCTCCGAGGATGTGGACAGGCTGCTTGGACGAGTGAAACCGACCACCTGTCTCCTTGATCCTTGCCCATCCTGGCTGATAAAAGCGAGCCGGGAAGGGCTGGGCGATGGGCTTTGCGGGGTGGTGAATGCTTCCCTCTGTGAGGGAGCCTTCCCAGACCCTCTGAAAGAGGCGGTCATTAAACCGCTTCTTAAAAAAAATCTTTAGACCCGGCCAATTTGGCCAACTATCGCCCAGTCTCAAATCTGCCATTCTTGGGCAAGGTGATTGAGCGGGTGGTTGCTGAACAACTCCAAGCACGCCTGGAGGAAACGGACCATTTGGATCCCTTCCAATCGGGATTCAGGCCTCACCATGGGACTGAAACTGCCTTGGTTGCGCTGGTTGATGATCTCCGGCGGGCTAGGGACAAAGGTGAGAGCTGTTTCCTAGTTCTGCTGGATCTCTCAGCGGCCTTTGACACCATCGACCATAACATCCTTCTGGACCGTCTTGAGGGGCTGGGAGCTGGGGGCACTGTCATACAGTGGTTCCGCTCCTTCCTCCTGGGCCGTGTCCAGAAAGTGGGGGGGGGTGAGTGTTCAGACCCCTGGGCTCTCACTTGTGGGGTGCCTCAGGGTTCTGTCCTCTCCCCCATGCTTTTTAATATCTATATGAAGCCGCTGG
This sequence comes from Podarcis gaigeae, assembly GCF_964106915.1. Lineage (NCBI taxonomy): Eukaryota > Metazoa > Chordata > Lepidosauria > Squamata > Lacertidae > Podarcis > Podarcis gaigeae. Next base: position 5,639,515 of record NC_139691.1, read on the forward strand.
GAGAGATCATCAGGGGGTTTGGACTGGGTGTTCATCAGTATGCAGATGACACCCAGCTCTACCTCTCCTTTAAATCAGAACCAGTGAAGGCGGTGAAGGTCCTGTGTGAGTGCCTGGAGGCGGTTGGAGGTTGGATGGCGGCTAACAGATTGAGGTTGAATCCTGACAAGACAGAAGTACTGTTTTTGGGGGACAGGAGGCGGGCAGGTGTGGAGGATTCCCTGGTCCTGAAAGGGGTAACTGTGCCCCTGAAGGACCAGGTGCGCAGCCTGGGAGTCATTTTGGACTCACAGCTGTCCATGGAGGCGCAGGTTAACTCTGTGTCCAGGGCAGCTGTCTACCAGCTCCACCTGGTACGCAGGCTAAGACCCTACCTCCCCGCGGACTGTCTCGCCAGAGTGGTGCATGCTCTAGTTATCTCACGCTTGGACTACTGCAACGTGCTCTACGTGGGACTACCTTTGAAGGTGACCCGGAAACTGCAATTAATCCAGAATGTGGCAGCTAGACTGGTGACTGGGAGTGGCCGCCGGGACCACATAACACCGGTTCTGAGAGATCTGCATTGGCTCCCAGTACGTTTCCGAGCACGATTCAAAGTGTTGGTGCTGACCTTTAAAGCCCTAAACGGCCTCGGTCCTGTATACCTGAAGGAGCGTCTCCACCCCCATTGTTCAGCCCAGACACTGAGATCCAGCGCCGAGGGCCTTCTGGCGGTTCCCTCATTGCGAGAAGTGAGGCTACAGGGAACCAGACAGAGGGCCTTCTCGGTAGTGGCGCCCGCCCTGTGGAACGCCCTCCCATCAGATGTCAAAGAGATAAAGAATTACCTGACGTTCAGAAGACATCTTAAGGCAGCCCTGTTCAGGGAAGTTTTTAATATGTAATGCTGTACTGTTTTTAACACTGATTGGGAGCCGCCCAGAGTGGCTGGGGAAACTCAGCCAGATGGGCGGGGTATAAATAATAAATTATTATTATTATTATTATTATTATTATTATTATTATTATTATTATTATTACTAAAATCCTGGGGAGCCTCTGCCAGTCAGTGTAGACAATATAGAGTTAGATGGCCCATGACTTAGTACAAGGACTTAGTCCTGTGTTGTTTCCTGAAAAAAACAGGCAACAGAAGGAGCTCTGGGCTAGTTTGCTATAGAGAGAGAGACAAAGGACCAGAAATTTTGAGAACACCATGGGCACCAGGGAAAAGTTCCAAGAATACAAACAATACGTGTAAGACTGGATAAAGTTCCAGGCCTGTATTTAACTGTAACCTTGACCCTAAAAAGTTGCTTGCATTTATTTTGCAGACGGCAAGAAGAATCGGCACCGCTTACACTGCACTCACCCTGGTTAATTAGCTTTGTTTGATTTTGTTTTTCTGAAGGTTCATTTAGGTTTGAATTATGTTTTAGGCAACAGCAGCACTTTCTTTAAAGAAAGGAAGGGTAAAAAGAGAGAGAGGGAGACACAGATGGTAAAAGTTCCATCAACATAGGAAGCGAGTCATAATTTATACCATAAACAATAAATAATAATACCACAATTGCTGACAGTGTAACAAGGGCTCCCATTTTGCTTTTGCAGCGCTAATAAAAGAGAACAAACATCGCAGCTGAAATCTTTACCCTTAATTAGAGATGATACCCTTAATTTTATTCATTTATTTATTATTGTAGAAAATGCTGAAAGCACTTAAAGGGAGGCAAGGAAGCTTCGGCTTTTGAGGGAACCCCAACTCAGAGTCTTCAACTCTAGCAGGAGTGGGAAACCTCAGGCCAAGAAGGACACTTCCTTATTCCACCTTCATGTTCTTCCCAGGCCACAGACCCTCACACCCTCCTTGAGTGCTTTTGTTTGACTTTCCATGTGCCCTTTGTTACAGGAATTTATGAAAGGGGGAGCTGTTTGCCCCTCCACACACCCTGACTACCAAACTCAACACAATCACTCCTGAAAATGTCCCCACAAAACACTTGATCACAGTTTTTTATCTTATCTCTAGTCAAAGGGCCTCCACTGCACATTACCAAATGCAATAATTCACTGATAAATGTTATCTATGTACAGTGGTACCTCGGTTTACGAACTTACTCCGTTCTGGAAGTCCGTTCTTAAACCAAAGCCACACTTAAACCGAGGCGCGCTTTCCCTAATGAGGCCTCCCGCCGCTGGTGTCCTTCCACTGTTTGGCTTCCATTCATAGACTGAGGTAAAGTTCACTAACCGGAACACTACTTCCAGTTTTGCAGAGTTTGTATACCAAATAGTTTGTAAACAGGGTGGTTCTTAAACCGAGGTACCACTGTACTGGCTCACTGGGAAAACTTTAGAAAGTCATATAAAATTACTCCAGTATGGATTTGCGCCATTCCACTGTTCAGGAAAGGAATGGCTACCAAGGGGGGAGTCTGGGATGTGGGCAGCCATACTCCCTGAAATGTGGGATCAGGTACACAACAGCGTCTTGCACAAGAGATAATCACTGACATCCTGGCAAATGGGTTCCAGACAGGCAGTCCTCCCATGGACAATGGCAAAACACCCAGGAATGGATTAAGTCCTTGGTCAGGACAAAGGAGTGTGATTATGTGACCGACTGGGGAAAACCAGGATCTTGCAAATATTCCTATTGTATCAATTAATGGGTGAATTGTGGTGGGCAAGGAAGGTTGGGGGCAAACCTAACGAACTGGTTTCTACCAGAAAACCCCTCCCTCTTCATGACGTATGTATGATCTATCTATGATGTATGCATGATGCTTCACCAAAGGTGTTTATGGGAAAAGGGAATCCTTATAAAAGAGGAAGCATCTTCCTGCTTCTTCCATGTGGTAAGTGGAAGTCCTGTTGCAACCTTCTTTGAATAAAGACCAGGCCTGCAGGCTGCTGTTTTGCTCCTATATTCTTGGCTGGTGTCTTCATCTGGCAATCCAAGTAAGTCCAGGAAATTTCCTTTATCACCTTGAACTGGGGTGGAGAGGCGTGCATGTTATTGTATGGAGATACCTCTGAGAGGTCTCTAATGGGGGCAGAAATCTGATTCAGTTTGATTCATTTAAAGGTGAACCTTCTGAAATAACATGGGGACCAAAACATAGCCGTCCTTCAGAATTCACACATACCCAAGTTTTGCAACCAAGTTCACCAGCTAAGTAAAGTGTACAAAAGTGTAAAGCATGCATAAAAGTGCATATCGTTGCATCCCACCCCAATCTCCGAGTTGTGTGAGACTCCAGGGGTTCCAGGTGCTTAGCCAAGGTTTGGTTTCCTTGAGATAAGTGACTGTGGTGTCTTTATGCTATACGGTTTATTTACACCTATATGCAACTTGAGCCTACAATTGAGGGGCTCACCCAAGCTTCTTCCATAACCATAGCTTGGGTTTCAAGCAGAAATAAGGCATGGTTTTGGCTCTCAGGTTTATAGCCTGCTTCTTCCTCCTCCTAGCTCTCACACTTTGTCTCTCTAGCTACCAGCAAGTTGAGAAAAGGGGGAAACACCCATTTGTTTTCTGGCACAGAGCCACTTCCTTTGCTACCTTAATAACTTTAGGAGCTGTTACCAAAAAAATTACTGGCTATTCCAGCAATTGCTTCCTTGTTGGATCAAGGAATTAGAAGGGACTTAGGCATACAGCCTACCCTACTTGCAGTTCACAATATATAAGGCCTCTCTTCCTCCTGGAGGGGAGGTGTTGTGGGCGGGACGCGATTTCTGCGTCACGCAGGGGGCGTTATGCCCCCTGCCCCACTCACCTGGCTGGCGCACCATGCCCACAGATAAGCGCCCAACGGGGCGGCTTGATGGGGGTGTGGTTTGCGGTTTAAGATACCGCCGCGCCAGCCATTCCGCCTCACTTCTTCACCTTCTCATCGCGAGTCACCCACCCACCACTCCCTTAGGGCATAGGGCTTAGCTTTTCTCTTGACCTTGCTATGGACCTATGGTTGGTTGCCCAGGTTGCCCAGGGGGCCTGGTAGGAATTTTTCCAACTGGCATTAGGCCTTTTGGCTTTTTTGCCTACCTCGTAGCAATCGTCACAACTTTCTTGGTATTTGGCTGTTAGGCATTGGAATGTGTTGTTGGTGTGTGGAAGGGCAAGGTGTGGCCATCGCCTACCCCTTCAAATTTGGGTATTCCGTTAAAGGAATCCAGCGGTCGTGGATCCTGTCCGATGCCTGTGTGGCGGGAGGCCATGGCACGACCCTCAGTGACATCAGGAGAGAGCTTATAGTTGTATTAGCATCAACAGGCTCCTCCTACTGGGGAATAACCCCTCTTCAGGCTCACCCCTCTCTGATCCAATGCCTAAGCCAATACCTTCTCACTTGCTGTAATCAATAAAGTTGTGGCCTTTTCTTGCCCATTAACCTTATACACTGTGTCTGTGTGTCTTTATTCAACTAAGCGGGGATCGGGTCCTCGAACCACAAGTGAAAATTACACACACACACACATGCAAATTTTGCTTTGCAAAAGTGCATATGAAACGTGTATATTTTGTGTGTGCGTGTGTGTGTGTGTGTGTATGTATTATAAATATATTATAAGTATATAAATGTATATATTATGAAATGTGCATTATAGAGTTGAGAGGGTGCCCTAGGGTCATCCAGTCCACCCCCTGAAATTCAGGCATCACAGCATTAGTAGAATTTCACACCAAAATTCTGATGGAGCTCAATGAGGATTGAAAACTAAAACAAAAACCCATAGTGATGTGGAAGCTTGGGGAACTGAACTGACAAATGGAAAAATGAGAAACTCAGAGAAACCAAAAGACTTGGACTTACTGTGGAAAAGGTCAGAGTCACATCTGTCGCTCTGTGCACTTTCTGGCCCTGTCCACTGCTGGCACGTGGCCTCTAGATGGTTTCCCAGAAAGGAATGTGGCCCCCAGCCCGAAAAAGATTCGCCATCCTTGGTATACACTATACAGCAAGGAAAATTCCAGGTTAACTTCTCAGCTGCCTCCCTCATTTTCCTCTCCCAAAGCCAGTTCACCAGGTAGGCTAGCCCAGCTGAAGGCAGAGTGACTGAGGGACAGTCTGATCAGTCTGACAGCCAGGTTTTATCTGTTTCCATCCTGGTCACCTTCTCCTGCCCTGGTTGACATGCAAGGAACTTAGCCAGTTTCTGGATAATGATATTTCTCCCTCTGTCCTGCTTTCCTCCACTTTCTCCCATGGATACAAAAATAAATAAATAAATGAATAAAGTGTGTGAAGCCATGTGTAGCTCTGTTAACACTACATTACGAAAACCAATCCCGGGAGCCTGTTATGGCTGCACACCTCACTGGCTCCAGCACTTCTTCACGTTGATTTGCATTTGTGCCATTTTGTGTAAACAAGGCAGTTAGCAGGATATAAATGGCCCTAACCAGGGATGAAGTTTGTCACCTCTCCCCCAGGGAAAGGAACCATTTCTCCCCTGTTGCTGCTACTGCTGCAGGAAAGAGAACTTAAAGCCGCTTCTTTCGTGTTGACCCAATACCAATCTTTGCCCCCAAAAATATTCTTATTGATTTATTACACATTTATCCTATATGTCCTGCAAGGACTGTGTATAAAGTCTCCCTAATTTTATTCTCACAACAATCCTAAAGTAATGATTATGTGCTGAGTGTAGATTTCAATCTGGGATATCTCAGTCTGTGAGCAACACCATTTAGGATTAGACAAATTTTTGGAGGAGAGTGCTATTGATGGCTACAAGCCATGATGGTCATGCTCTGTCTCCACCAGGCAGCAATTCTTTTTCTTTTTTCTTTTTGCCAATTACGTTTATTGATTTTCCAATTTTAACCTAATTATAGAAATTATACCAATTATTTCCAAATTCTTATTTACTTCTAGTTACATTCCATTTTACAAAATTATCACTTAGTCAACAGTTGCATTGAATTCTTAATTATTTTTATTTGTGTTATTATTTAACTTTTCATACAACTTCAGGTAGGGAACAATAGCTCTTTTCTTTTCAGTCTCTGTGTGTCAAGTCTAATAAATTCAGTTGTTGATTTCATTGGCCTTGTATGTCTGTCCCTTATGTTTCTTTCTGCGACATCCTTGGGCAGCATTCTTTTCACAATACTGTTGGCCCAGTGTGGTTCAGGGCGCAACTGTGGTCTCAAGGTTAACTTCTTCTTCTTGTCTCAGCTCCTGCCTTCCATCCCATAATAATCAGGCAATTCCAGATAAACAACAGTCCTTGCCCTTCCGCTGGTTGACTGAATCAACAAGTTTCATAGATTTCCCCACTCAGTCTGGGAAGGAAAAGGTGTTTCTCATCAAGCAAAGTCACTTATAGTCAGAAGCCTCCAAGAAGAAGAAGAAGAGTTTGGATTTGATATCCCGCTTTATCACTACCCTAAGGAGTCTCAAAGCAGCTAACAATCTCCTTTCCCTTCCTCCCCCACAACAAACACTCTGTGAGGTGAGTGATGCTGAGAGAATTCAAAGAAGGTCACCCAGCAACTGCATGTGGAGGAGCAGGGAAGCAAACCCGGTTCACCAGATTACGAGTCCACTGCTCTTAACCACTACACCACACAAGAGCCCTTGCACCACTTCTCACATACTGTTACAAAAGTCCTCTTGCCTCTGCTAGCATTTTACTTTTGGGCCAATGTCCTTCCTCTTAAAAATAGGTTATATCTCAACACCTCTTTAAGTCCATAGTCTCTTCCGCCCCCTTTTTTGGTGTGTGTGTGGGGGGGTAAGCTCTAGTTTTCCAAAGTCATCCATCAAAACAACAAGGCTCCCCCCCTTCATTCTTTACAAACCAGACACAGCTGTAAACATTTTAAATCTCAAAATTACACAGTACATCGAATCATCCTCACTTGTATATCTTTAAATCTTGTATTTGGAGAGGGTTGCCAAATCATAGTATGGAACTTCCATAATATAAAATATAGCAGAGGGCTCCCCTCTCTGGAGGCAGCAGTTATTCTGAATACCAATTGCTGGAAAACACCGGAGGGTGTGTGTGCTCTTGTACTCAAATCCTGTTTGCTGGTTTCTCACAGGCATCTGGTAGCCACTGTGAGAACAGCATGATGGACTAGATGGACCATTAGCTTCATCATCATTTTTCTAGAAAAAGAAGCACCCAAACTCACTATGAACACCTCCCTTGTTCTCTTATATCGGCAATGGCACCCACCTGAGAGGTGCCAGAACTGAGTTCCAATGAGTTGTGGCTGCAAAAAAGCCCTGGTTAGCTTTATCCAGCCAGGGTCTTCCTATGTGCTTATGTTCTTACCATTACACCAGCCTTAGTCTGAACTCATGACATCAGCCTCAAACACATCTGCCTAGCTTCTTACTAACAACTAGTCCAGGGAGTGGCCCTGATTGCCACCTCCCTCCTTCTTAGCCTCAGTGTTGACCCTTGTAGAACACAGCAGGGAGGAGGGTGGGGACAAAACTGACTCCCTGTCATTTTCTCTGGCTCCACCTACTTTTGGTCTTCCTATTGTCCACCCAAGCAATCCCAATGGGCACCAGCCACCACTGTTTGGTGGGGGAAGGAAGTCATTCTTCAGATGGACAGCCCCTGGATGGAATGTAGAGCAATCTTTACAGCCCTGTCACCACTACAGAAACAGGGCAGGATCTAGCAGCTTGGGATGGGCAAGAGATCACTTTTACTGATCTCCTTATTTCCTGTTTTCAGTTCAGTTGTCTGTATTCTCACATCAGTTTGCATTAAAAAAGAGGGGGTGGGACACACCATCCATATTCACCAAAATTTTAGCGCAGATTTATCCTAATAGCCACTCGGGCGCTGTGCATGGACCCTCTAAGCCACCCTATGGCTCAGATCTGTGACCCCACAGATTAGGGTGATTTACACTGTGCCACCCCCCAAGTCACCCTATCCTAGATCCATCCTCGAAACTATCTGGAAGAGGGCCTTGAACCCTTAAAACCCACCATAAAAGGTGTGGCGCAATACAGGATCAGCCATCCTGTTCAACAGCTGATAAGCAGAAGGATCTGATCCTGTGTGGTACTTTACTGTATGCAAGGGAAGCTGTTCATGAAGGAGAAGCAGCCACCTCCACACAAGATTGAAAACTCACACTTAACAGCAGTAAGTGCCCCTAATTTCCCTCCTAGTGCCCCTAATTTCCAGGGACGTCCCTGATTTAGATAAGCCGTCCCGGTTTCTGATTTGATCCCGGAATGTCCTACTTTTCATTAAGATGTTCCTATGTAAATTGAAGAAGTGTTGGAGGGTATGGAGTTATGTGACCCCTGAGCCTTCAGAAGGCAATCCTGTATAGGGAAGTTCAATGTTTTGTTATGTTTCTATGTATGTTAGAAGTTGCCCAGAGTGGCTGGGACTACCCAGTGGCATGTTGGGAGTATAAATAGTAAAATTATCATTATGAAATGGGACATCCCTATTTTCATCAGAGAAATTTTGGAGGCCATGTAAAGTGGGAGGATATGATCCTGTGGGCAGTGCCGGAATCAGGGTGGTTAGTGTGGTCCCTCTGCACTGGGTGCTGAGCTGAGGGGGTGCAAAATTAATAAAGCAACTATACCAAAATGAATTATAATGAAAATAAGAAAGAAAATAAGAAATCTTCAGGGAGGGGAGCAAAATTTTGGCCCTCCTCGAGGTGCCATATTACCAATGTCTGCCCTGCTACAAGGTGCTACTTTGCAATTGGCTTTCCTGTAGGAAAGCTTCTTGCAAAGCACAGTCTGCACCACACAGGATCAATACCCATTCCACAGCTCCAGCAGGAAGGAGAGTCACATTGTTGAGCCCACTTTCTCCTGGGAAGAGGCAGCTGCCGGTTAGTGAGGTCTCAGCCTTTTTCACAGAGTTTTCCTGCCCCGCCTCTCCTTCCTGCTGGAGGTCCTTCCCTCTGGCTGCCTTGAGGCATTCTGGACAAACCCAGCCTGATTCACAATGATCTCTGGCTGTATGTACCCAGCATGAATGGGACCTTCTGAATAGGGGCTGGCATCTGCATTTTTGCTAAGCATTTCCCCCCAGTGCAATGCATTTTTCCATATTATTTTCACAAATATTCGTTCCTATATTACACTATTATATATGAATTTCTGTACACGTTATTCTGTTGAAGAGCTGCACTGCAAAATTTGGAGGCCTGCAGCTTTTGAAAGATAGATATGTTTTAGTTTGCACATTATTTTGGAAGGTGCAAATCAGGTAGGTTCACCTTTAAATTCAAACTGAATCGAATTTCTCCCCCACTGTCACTGCTTATTATGTGCGTATATTCATTCCTCTCAGTCAGTGCACATTTATGTTGGTTTGCTATATGGCACTGGGGAGGAGGAATCATGCTATATAGCAAAGGTTTTCAACATTTTTGGGTCCACGGCTCCCTTGACCAACTACAGTTGTACCTCTGGATGTGAACAGGATCCGTTCCAGAGCCCCCTTCGCATCCTGAAGCGAACACAACCCAAGTCTGTGCATGCATGGGTCGTGATTTGCCACTTCTGTGCATGCACGTGGCATCATTTTGAGCGCATGCGCGAGTGGCAAAACCCGGGTTGCCGTGGAGCGCAACCCAAAAACGCTCAACCTGAAGTGTATTTAACCCAAGGTATGATTGTACACTCTTTCTGAGGCACCTCTGTGGGGTTCAGGAGCCCAGTTATGTCCCCCCTCCCTTGCCTGCAGAGCTGGCAGCCTCTTACCCTTTTTCAAACACCCTCCGTTGTGGAGTGTTCCCTTAGCCTCCTCTCCTCTCCCCTTGGGAATCCTCTGAGCAGCTGCTGCTGCCGCCCCTGGTTTCTGAGCTGCCCCCCTCAAAGAGAGGTGCCTCTTCACAGTGCCCCACATGGGCCTGGGAAGTGCCCCCTGGCCAGCCCCAGAGGCACCATTCCCCTGGGGAGCTTGTACCCAGGGCTGCTGCAACAAAGAGCTGCACAAGCCTTTGGGAGGCAGAGACATGAAAGGGCATCAGAGTAGGGAGGGAAGGAAAGAGGAACAGAGGCCAGGGTTGGCTGTTCAAGACACCCCAGGGTGCCATGGCAGACTAGATTAAAACCACTGCTGTAAGGGAAAATAATTACATGTGAAGTAGTACCTTTGGATCAGCTTAGGAGATGTGTGTGTCTCTTTCCAATAGCAAACCCCTTCCAATAGCAGAATCCACCACTGCCACCCCAAACAAGGTCACTCTTCTTCAATCTAGATCAGGGTAGCAAGGCAATGAGATTATAATGCTTGCGACTTGATCATGTCAGGCTCCTGTAGCTGTCGCTGAATTTCAATTGCCTTTCCATTTGCAAAACTACATTTTAAAAATACCTTATTAACAAAGATCCTTGCTAGTTTATGGTAATTAAAAGCAATAAATATTCACGTGCACAATGCTGCAGACCTCGAATAGCCAGTGGGTCAATAATGCCTTCCTGGTGAAGCTGGATACTAAATCTTTTTATTCTTGTTCAAATGGGAGTAAGAGTCCCGTCCCTCTCGTTTTCTCTCTCTTTCCTTTGAAATTCATGAAATCAAGATCCCTACCCCAACCAAAATAAATGCATTAAAGATGACGTATTGTATTTACCTCATAGGGGTATGAACCATCCAAAGTTAAGCACTGCTTTCAGGAGAAGAGAGTTTTGTCATGCTGTAAACAACAGGCAAGGAATACCGGTGCCAACTCCAGTTGGGGGCCTGGGCCCCCAAGCCCCACAACATTTTTGTTGTGGGTCCCCAACCTCGTCCCCCCCCCACTGCCGCACACTGATGCACGCCACCCAGATTTTGCCCCTGCCACTGCTACCGCCTGGCCTTTGTCCCCTACTGCCTCTGTGTGCCACCACCCGACTGCCACCTTATCTCTGGTGCTTAGGCGTGGCCGCCACGGGGCAACTGTTGAGGCCTGCTGCAACCACAGGTGTGCTGCATCCACAGCGGCAGCACATCATAACAGAGGTCCCGTGGCAGAGGCGCAGGCCCCGGCCCATTTGCCACCATGGCACAGGAGCGCACATGTGCACCATGCCACTTGTCAATTGATGTGGTGAGAGGACGTGTGCCACATTGCAACAACATCATGCTGTGCAGTGTGGCGCATGCGCTGGGCACCCATGATGTGGGGGCCAAATTGGTGTGCCTGGGAAGTAACCCCGGGTCAAATACAGCCCCGCAGTCCTCTCCATCGAGTCATTTAGATGTCTTCCCAGGTCACACCCCTCCCAGAGGCTGCACCAACTCTGAGTGCGTTTGCCTGGCTGGAATGTGTCTTTAAACTTGGAGGAAGGAAGTGAAATGTGTCTATGTGTGCAGGAACCTCTGCATGGCTAGAATATGAACTAACGGTGATTGCAACCCAATGTAACAAAGAATTTGAGACTCCCAGAGAACAGCTTACTTACTTAATTTATTAAATTTGTATGCCACCCTTCATTAGTAGATTTCAGGGTGGTTCAAAAGATTAAAAACACAAAATACCATATATAATAAAAAGAAGAACAAAGCAAAACAATAATTCTACACACACACACCTTGTAACTAAGCAGCCAAGAGATAAATGCAACTCAGAGAGCCAATTTCATGCAGTGGTTAGTGTCATACTAAGACCCGGGAGACCAGGGCTCAAATCTGCGCTTGGCTGTGAAGTTTACAGAGTGTCCTTGGGACACTCACTGCCTTGCAGCCTAAAAAATGGAAAAGAAAATAAAAAACATTGAAGGGAAGGCACCATTTGATACTGAAAAAGCATTTTCCTCAAACTGATCCCAACTCCTAAATGCAGTTCATTAGCTTGCCTTTTAATACTGGCAACATTGAAAATAAATTAGCACACCACTGCTGTCTCCAAAAAGCACAGAGAGAGAGAGTTTTGCGTTGAGAAAGGAGGAATGTTTTGAAAGGGCATATCCTGCTCTTCTTGTTCAGAAGCCATTGATTCCAGATTCAGGGAGAGGTTGTCTCTCTGTCAGCACAGAGACCCAGGGTGGTCTTGCAGTCCCAGCTGCACTAAGCTGTGCTCTTCATATCTGCAGTGCTGTCGGCCTTCATTAACTTGTGCTAACAGACAGAGGGGGCTGCTCTGAACCCAGATCAAACAATAGCATTTTGTTCTCATCAGCAATTGACTTCATTTGGTTGTGTAATCTAATTGGCTTGGAGTACGACAGGAGAGTGTAGACTGAGGTTTATCTCCCCCCCCCCCGCCCACCTCCACTCCTCAACCTCATTCTCCCATTGCAATGCAAAGCAACAACAATCAGTTTCTTTGAATTTTCAACCAGACTGAGCCCATTTTTAAGAAGTACATGCGAATTTCCTCCATCTCATTCATTTGCTGTTCCTCTGATCCACTCACCTATCCAGTTTCTGAAAGAGAATGTATAAAATTAACTGTGGGACTGACCCAGTCTGCCAAAGCTTTTGAGGCAGGGGGTATTTTCCAGGTCATTTTTCTCATTTCCCCCCTCTAGTTCCCCACCCACACCTGCATATTTGATAAAATACTATGGAAGATGTAGTATTTAATGGAGAATTCTATGTATGGAAATATAATCTGCAAAGGATATGTTGGGCATGTTTAGTTTTGGAAAGAGGCAATTAAGAGTCGATAGGATAAAAGGTAAAGGTAAAGGGACCCCTGACCATTAGGTCCAGTCATGACTGACTCTGGGGTTGCGGCGCTCATCTCGCTTTATTGGCCGGGGGAGCCGGCGTACAGCTTCCGGGTCATGTGGCCAGCATGACTAAGCCACTTCTGGCAAACCAGAGCAGGACATGGAAATGGCGTTTACCTTCCCGCCGGAGCGGTACCTATTTATCTACTTGCACTTTGAGGTGCTTTCGAACTGCTAGGTTGGCAGGAGCAGGGACCGAGCAACGGGAGCTCACCCCGTCGTGGGGATTCAAACCGCTGACCTTCTGATCGGCAAATCCTAGGCTCTGTGGTTTAACCAACAGTGCCAGAAGGAGAAGGAGAACCATGTATGCCACCTCAAGCTGCTTGGAATAAAGGTATGTAAATGTAATGTAATAAATGTAATAACTTGTCCCTGCAATGCTCCCCAACCACTCCCCTTCCCCATGCCATACCATTCACTGGCCCTGGGTGCACCCTTCTTGAGAATGTTTGCCTTGTTTGGATAGAGGCTGGAACTGTTGTTTGTGTGTATGTGGCCTATTGTCTGGAGGTAACACTGGGATTCATTGTTCTGGCCAGTTTTACTTCTGATCCCACCCAACACTAGCACAACCCCTGGAAGGTTACTCAGGAGGGAATGCAGATCTCAAGATGAAAAGGATTCCATGTGCTGATGCAGAGATCTGGAGAACTTGAAGTCTTGCACACTGTTTTTTGAAATTTTGGTTGGACTTGTAAAGGTGTCGCACTAGTAAGAATTTGGAAATTAATTATGCCATTGCTAGCTGGGGCTGATGGGAGCTGTAGTCCAACAATATCTGAGGGACTACAGTTTTCCCCACTCTGATTTATGGAATTTATTGCAATGAGATGTGCTAATAGTCCATAGGAGATTAGACAAATTCATGACAATAACCATTAACAGCCATTAGCCATTGTTGGTAAATACAGTCATACCTCGAGTTGCGTTTGCTTCATGTTTTTTTGCCCTGGTTATGAACGCACAGGAGCAATCTGCGTGCTTCGCACATGCGCAGGAGTGCTCTATCGCACCACATGCATGCACAGAAGCGGTGCTCTACTTAAGGACTTTTTGGGGTATGAATGGCACCCCGGAATGGATTGCGTCTGTAAGTAGAGGTACCACTGTAAAGCCATGAGGTTCAGTGATGGTGCTCCTCTGATTACCAGATACTGGGAGTGAGGGCACATTGACAGAAGGCTGTTGATTTAATGGCCACCTTGCTGGCATCCCAGAATACTTTTGTTTGGAGAGCTGCTGCCAATCATTGTAGGCAATACTGTCCCAGATGGACCAATGGTTTAAAAGGCAGCTTCCTATGATGTGGGATGGTGAATTGGGGGAACCTATTACTGGATGTAGGGCTCAGGTGAACATTTTGAGCAGCCAAATGTCCTGATGTTTCAGTTGAGTGGGATGGCAAAATCTTCAATGAAAATTTGGAGGATGAAGCAGAGGACAACTTCGAGGAAATAACTTTAGGGTGGGGTGGATTTGATAATGTGGCTGCATAGTCTTTCTGTCCCATCCTGCCACTTTTAAACATTCACTTTCTATTTGATTGTTTTATAAAAGGTAGATAACATGGCATCCTTACTGGACTTCAAATCCCATCAGGACAGCCATTGTTATAGACAGTGGGAGTTATAGATCACAATATCTGCATTGGCTACACCTCTTTGAAAACAATGATTTCTTCCATGCTAAGTAAACTTTTACTTCTTCTCACCCCTTGCTCAAGCTTGTTCATCATTTCATCTTCCTTGACCCTTGAGCATTACCTCCACCTGAAACTTCCAATCTTCTTTCACCCTTACCTCTCTGTTCCGGGGGAAAAAAAATCCACTTCTCTCTCTCTCTCTCCATGGAAAGGTGTCTCTGATTAAAGGAGGCTAAATAAATAAATAAATAAATCACTTCATGTTATAAACCGCGTGGCGGGGGGAGATGAAGCCGACAGCATGTTGTGGGCTCAAGAAAATTAGGATTTTTATTGGGGGGCCATACATTTATTTGGACCCATGAGCTGTCGTTTCCTGGAAATCTAATTTCTCAGCCCCTCGGTGCCTGGACTGGCCAATTGGCAATTGCTGAGTGACTTGCTGACTTTAATTAATCTTAAGTGGAAAGAAACCTACAGTTCTTTTCTTCTGGACAGCTGGTGATTGTGTGTGCAAGGGTGTTTTGTGGATGAGAAATGAAAATTATAATTAAAAGAACTCAAATTAATTTCAGAGAGTACCGCTACAGTGCTCTGAGTCTGCAGGGGGAAACTTATAACTTTGACATAAAGCTGAAGTAGGTTGGGGAACCTGCAGACCTTCAGGTGCTAGTGGACTCCAGATCCCATCAGCCCTATCTAGTCAGGGAATGATGAGTGGTGTAGTGCAACAGCAGCTTGAGAGCCACAGGTTCCTCCTCCCTTCTTTAGATCTTGGAATACCAAATTATCTGGTCTTGTTTCCAAAATGGAACTTGTGCTTCAAGAATCCTCTGGGTTCCTCTCCCTCAACCACCATTTCAGGTCTGGCACTGGGGTCAAAGTAACTAGGCACCTGCTGAGGCCAACAACCCACTATAAGGGGGCACTTTCAACATGATAAACTTTCTGGTCCTGTTGCTGCTGCAGCTTGGCATGTGTCTGTTTATTCATTTGCTCTCTGCAAGCACACAGTGAGTGGAGAGAAAAGGAGCACTGACCTCCATGTATCTCTCTCTTTCTCTGGGAGATGCGCTGATAGGGTGTCAGGGACTGACTGGACAATGAGGAGTGGTGGGAGGCTGCAGCTGGAGACAATAGCTCCAAGCAATTTGGAGGGCAATAGCTTTCCCAGTAATAGGGTGGACATTACTGGGCTAGAGAGTCAAATAGCCTCATCTAGCATAAGGCAGGTTCATATGTAATATGGAGAAGGGTTAGTAAAGCCTTTCTCAATCTTTGGTCCCCGGATGTTGTTGGACAACTATTCCCATCCCAGTAGTCCTGCTAGCTAGGGATGATGGTAATGTCTGGGGAGCCAAGGTTGAGATAGGCTGGGTTAGAGTGCTGAACCACCAGCTCTCAGCCTAACATTTCTAATGAATGACTGGAGGAGGTGCAATCATGGAGGTATATAGTGCTGGCTGGTAGGTCGCTGTTGCTTCAGGGGAGGGAGAAAGAGAGGGGCAAGGTGCAGGAAGTTTGGCATGTTGCAAATGCATTTGCAGGAGGACTGGAGTGGCAGTTGGGGTGCAAATACATCAGCAGAGCCTGACCAGTTCTGCTGTCAATACATTTGCACTGCACCAGCCTCCCTGCACCTTGTCTCTCTCCTTCTGCCTCCTGGCAATAATGACTCACCTGCTGAGAAGCTAGCATACTGGCTATGCGCTACCTGGAAAGCTTATTGTCATTGTTTGATTACTAATTATGAACAGAAACATTTCCTATTTTAACAGCTAGACCTATCACTTTCTGTTGGGACATATGAGGAAGAGAATTGTAGCAGTGGAGAAGGGATGAAGTGCATGGCAAAATCTGCCAGGGTAGCTGGCAGACCCTCCTTGCTTTGCCATGTGAATTAGATGACAATGAGCCTTTCAAGTTTGTTATGTGACAGATTAGCATGGAGGAAAGCAGAGGATGAGGAAACTTTACCAAGCAGAGGCTGGTTACATCTCTTTTTTAATTGTGTTCCTCCTTCATGCTAGCAGTGTAAACAGTAGCACTTTGTAACAGTGTTTGCATTTCTAATTAACAGCCAAGGCTGCATTTCACCCAACCAGAAATATGTTGATGGAGCTCACCGTGTTATGCACATTGAACCTATGCAGTTGGAAGTAAGCACCACCGAGTCTAATGCAGTACAGACCTAAGAAAGCATGCACAAGACTGCAGTTTGTACTGATCCTAAGAAGTTGTGCAATATGCTTCTGGTCCTTGATATGTGTGCTGTGTAATAATGGATCAACACAGCTGCCTGCATTTTGGACTCTCTGTTGGGGGCATGGTTATAGGGGTTGACATGATGAGCGCCTACTGTTCAAAATGTACCAGTACAGCACTGTGGTGCCCTGCTAACCATATGATTTTACTCAAGAGTACAGTAGCATTTCCGCTTTTCCTTGTTGCCTTCAACCTGAGAATTATTTTCAGCTTCTCTGCTGGGGACTGTGAAAATGGGAAAAGCAGGGTGCTTGCAGAAGGTGTGCGTGCTCTAAACTGAAGTGTCCTGTTTTGCCCAGAGTCCCTGCTGAGTGTACTATAAAGTCCCCTGCAGTTTCGACAATGGAAGTTCTATTTGCTGGCTTCTACTCACTGTGGTTGTGTGTTAACAGTTCTTTCCCAAGAAGTGCTTTGCTTCATTTTTATCATCATATGAAAATGCTAGGAAACAAACTAAATATATATACCCTACCCCTCTTGAATCTTAAAAAAATAAGGGGGGGGGGATCTCTAGCAAACCATATTTTAAAATGTGGCAGACGGGAACACAGCCAGATATGTGCTATGCTGTGTCTCAGTGGCCAATCAGAAGCTGGTTTTGAGACATGCCCTCCAGAAGCCTAAGATAATGGTCATCAAAATAGTGCGGGAAAAATTATTTTATTTGGTGAGATAGCATGTAAAACCAGTTGGAGATTTGGCTCAGAGTTAAGTCTTGCAAGGTCTCCCTCTGAGAACCATCTTCATCTTCCTTGCTGGCTTTCAGTTCTAATCTCATTTGCCTCTGCAATACCTGTGGTCTACTAGTTCTTCCCATTAAAAGAAAGAAAGAAATACAGTCTTAAACCCCTACTTATAGAAAATGAGCATGTTAGGTTAGTCCCTTTATTCCTGATATTATTGGGGGAGGGGTTCTGTGCAGGGAATAGTTTTCTGCATGGTAGAAAAGTCATTCTGGTGCACCAACTCTCTGTCTATTGCACACAGTTAATGGAAATTGTTGGTGTCACACGCATGCGTGGCAACAGCAAATCGCGACCCGTGCATGTGCAGATGCGGGTTGCGTTCGCTTCAGGATTTGAACGGGGCTCCGGAACGGATCCCGTTCGCATCCAGAGGTACCACTGTACTATATACTTAGTGTTATACTTTTTCTGATATATCACGATGTTTGAAATTGGAGATCAGGCATGGGGATGAGGGAAGGAGCAGTCACGGAGACCTGGTGGGTGGAGGGAGGAGAGGAAGCGGAGTCACCTCCACCACGTGGTTTGAGTGTGAGCAGATGAGGGCTGCATCAAGCCACTGACCTTCATGCCAAGGGAAGGTAGTGGTATGGTGCTTTGAAGTGAGGGTGATCAGCTGTCCTGTTCTTCATCAGCATGATGGAAGGAAGGCAGCTCCAATCAGCAGTGTTATTGGCTGAGATCATTGTGCAGTATTGGCAGTTTCTTGAAATCGGCTGCCCTGTTCTCCCTTGCATGAAGAGTGATATAGTGGTACCTCAGGTTACAAACACTTCGGGTTACAGACTCCGCTAACCCAGAAGTAGTACCTCAGGTTAAGAACTTTACCTCAGGATGAGAACAGAAATTCCGCACTGGCTGCAGTGGGAGGCCCCATTAGCAAAAGTGGTACCTCAGGTTAAGAACGGTTTCAGGTGAAGAACGGAGCTCCAGAACGAATTAAGTTCATAACCAGAGCTACCACTGTATATTGCCACATATTGCTGGGTCAAAATCATTGCTGCGGTGTGATTTCAAAACTGATTTTGGCCAATATATTGAAAAATTGTACAATGCTAAAACATACCATGAAATTTGTGATATTGGGCTTCCTGTTTCCTGTGAGCCAGGGGATGGATGCCTTTCCCAAAACCACGGAGACAGACAGAAATAATCAGAAAATAATTGCATCTTCTGCATTCCTCTCAGGTTAGAAGAGGAACTTGGTTCTCAGCCGCAGTTTGCCTGACGGTCTGGCACTTGCTTCTCCATGGAATGCGAGGGCAGGCAAAGGCACTGGGCGCATGGAGCACTCTGGCTGCTGTGATCCCTCCCCCCCCCCGATCCCGTTCCTGGAAGCACAGATTATGCTGCTAATTGGTTTTTTTTAAATTGGAGTAAACTACAGGCATGTGCTAGAGATGATGAGAAAAGAAACTGTGAAAATGAACCCAGCTACAAGGATTTTAAAAGTTTGGATTGAGAGGGGATTTCATTCGGTGAAAGAAACGATGGGGAGCACACGGTTTGTTTATATAAAAGTTTTTCTCCACATTTATGATATGGCAACCCTCCCCAGAAAGCAAGTTTTTTTGCTTTCTGGGCTGGAAAAATGGTGAAGATGGCTTCTTTACTAGAAGCCAAATCATGGGATGAAGTGATGCAGTAACTTTTGGAAACTCTGAGATAACCGCTTCTCCCAAGGCATGGTGGCAACCATCACCAATTGTAGGAATGAAGGATATAACACCATATATAGATGGGAAAACACCATGGGGGGGAGTGTCACATGCAGGAAAGAATAAAGATTACAGTTCCTCGCTTTAAACTTTATAAATCACCGTATTTTTCGCTCTATAACACGCACCCGACCATAACATGCACATAGTTTTTAGAGGAGGAAAACAAGAAAAAAATATATTCTAAACGAAACAGCGGATGTATGATTTTTGTGGTTCATGCTGTGGCCACAGACATCACCGTATTTTTCGCTCTATAACATGCACCCGGCCATAACACACACATAGTTTTTAGAGGAGGAAAACAGGAAAAAAAATATTCTAAACGAAACAGCGGATGTATGATTTTTGTGGTTCATGCTGTGGCCACAGACATATGATCTGACGGTGAGTTTGGGGTAGCCCAATGCAAAAATCCTGAGGATCCATGTGGATCCATGCTTTGTAGCCATGTTTTTGCACCACTGCGGCCCCAGGCAACAGTGGGTGTGTGATTTTTTTGGTGCAAGCTGTAGCCATGGACATGCTATGTGATCTGACATGCTATGTGATCAGCGGCTCTTCTCCCGCTTTGCTGTTTCAAAGCAAGCCACGGAGGAGGGAAGGAAGGGGAGCCATGGATCCTCTGCTCACAACTGCAGCAGATCCCCCCGCCATCCATAGGCATTTGCTCCATAACATGCACAGACATTTCCCCTTACTTTCTAGGAGGAAAAAAGTGAGTGTTATGGTGCAAAAAATACGGTACCTAATATACCAACACAAATGAAATCACAAGATGTAGCTGTTATATAAGGGATTATTATATTGGAATGGAATGGAAATTATTAAGATTTTGGAACATAGAAAAGATGTAGAAGAATGAAATCATCAAATCTAGCAGACAGGGAGGCCAGTTTGATTAAATTGTATAATTTGACATTGGATTAACTGGCATTAATAATTGTATTAATTAGATAAAATTGGTATTGTTATAATGAGGCTGCTATTGGAATGATATTGGAAAATCAATAAAAACATATTTTTGTTTAAAAAAATAAAATTTGTGATATTACCATGCAAAAATGACAAAAAATTAGTTGGGGAGGGCAAGGGATGGGGCCATGGATCCCCTGGGTGTGATCTGCGGATCTCCTGGAGTCCCCGGACTCCTATTTAGGAACCACTTGTCTAGACTGTAGATACAGGATAGCTAACCTGTGATCCTCAATATTTTACTGGTCTACAACTTTCATAATCTCTGACCATGATGTAACCTGGAGTTCAATGCCACAGGTTTTTCAGCTCTTCCTTAATAGATGTGCCTCTGCCTAATCTGCCATTTTGCTTGCCTCTCCACCAGTAGATGCCAGTGTTGTAATCAACTTCCTTGCAGAGCTGAAGGCCTGGCCATAACATTTTTTGCTGCCCCAGAGATACATCTATGATCTCATAGGAGAGTCATTTTTGGTTGAGCTTTTGGAGAAAGGCAGTTTGATACCTCTCCCTACCTGGTGGTCTTCAGTTTTGGAGAACCATCTGTTGAAGGTACTCTAGGTTGTATCCAACTAGGTTTGTTCACAGTAGACCCATTGAAATTAATGCACCTGTTAGTCATTTCTATCAATTTCAATGAGAGTACTCTGAGTATAACTGGACATTGGATATTCAATGTTGGTCCTACTCAGAATAGGTCCTATTGCAACTGATAGGCATAACTAACTTGGTTGCATTAATTTCACTGGGTGTCTAGCTAATATTTGATGGATAAGGTTACTAAGAAAATGAAGGCAGGCAAAAAGACTTGGAGAAAGACTTTGTGAATTTGGGAAATCTTTTTTCATTCTTGTCCCATTCCCCCTGTCTGCTCAGCTATGTATTATTATTGCCTTAATAATTTACTTTCTATTACCACTCTCTTCCCCTCTCAGCACCATTTAATTTCCTGTGGCCTGTTAAATGTCAGGGTGCTATATATTTCTGGTTTCTGTCTTTGCAAACATTTCAAGGACTGTTTGGATTCCACCTCTTTCTTCATAAATTAGTTTTTTTAAAAAAAAGAAAGAAAGAAAAGAAAAAAGAAAAAAAAAACAAGTTGAAATGAACTTATCATATCTCCATCTCCATCTCCAAATCTCTTTTCATTGCCTTCTACCAGTCTTCAAAACTCCACAGCCACCAGTCATCAATCTAGGATTGTATGATTCACATCAGTGTGAATCCAATTGTTGTATCACCTGTACTTATCTTAGGGAAGTTGTCAGCATCCAAAGCAGATTGAGTGGCAAAACCTATTACATTAAACAGAATGGTGCCCACAGGTCCAGCAAAGCAATATACGTTATAGGATGCAAGTGCCCCGGAGGCCATGTGAAGTATGTTAGGAAAAACTACAGCTACCAACCTTTGTACCCAGTTCAGAAATCACAAGTCAGCAATCACAGCAACAAAAAGCTTTAGCAAACCTGCTGCAACACATTTTAATTTAGATAAGTCACAGGCTTTCAAACAGGGAAATATTTCCAAAAGGGGGAAAATAAATGGGCTAGGGAAAACAGTGGTAAGGAAGAGAAACTGTATTTGGTCAAGGCAGAGGCCTGCATTGATATCTCTTTAGATGGGGAGATAGATATCTGAGGCACCCACAATCCATTGCATTTTTTATTTTATTTTTACAAAGTGCAAACATGTATCTGTATCTGCACTGTAATTGTTTCTGGACATTTAAATGGCTTTATTGCTTGTATGTTTGCCACTCTGGGAGGAAGGGCAGATACACAAACACACACACCTCAACTTTCTTTGTATCTGGTTAGGCTTGTCTAAGGGACATGGGTGGCACTGTGGTCTAAACCACAGAGCCTAGGGCTTGCTGATCAGAAGGTCGGCGGTTTGAATCCCCATGACGGGGTGAGCTCCCATTGTTCGGTCCCAGCTCCTGTCCACCTAGCAGTTTGAAAGCATGTCAAGTGCAAATAGATAAATAGGTACTGCTCCGGTGGGAAGGTAAATGGCGTTTCTGTGCACTGCTCTGGTTCGCCAGAAGTGGCTTAGTCATGCTGGCCACATGACCTGGAAGCTGGTTTCTGTCTTTCTGTTTGTCTGCGGACAAACACCGGCTCCCTGTAGAGCGAGATGAGCGCGCAACCCCAGAGTCGTCCGCGACTGGACCTAACGGTCAGGGGTACCTTTACCTTTACCTAGGCTTGTCTAAACAGGAATGCTTTTGGCAGGAACCAAAAACAGCACACTGAAGGCATCTGCTTGATCTCAATAGGCAGGGAGTTCCAAAGTGTAGGTGCTGCCACACTAAACACTCAATTTATTACAAATGCAAAATGGGTATTATGTGGCACTTTTGGCAGCATTGATTCTGCTGATCAAAGAGTGGGCACATGTGGGGTTAGGTGATCTCATAGGTGAACTGGTCCCAAGTTGTTTAGGGCTTTATATACTAATAGCAGCACCCTCATTCTGGCCTGGTAGCAAATTGACAACCAGTGCAGATGTCTAAGCACAGGTTTGATATGGTGACAAGGCCTCACTCTTCTCAGCAATTGTGTTGAAGCTTCTAGATCAAGCATGAGGGGAGCCCCACACAGAGCGCATTGCAGTAATCCAGTCTTGAAGTAACCAGTACAAGATTGTTGGTGGAGGTGAAGACAAACCTGCCTTGTATGATACATTATCTGTTGATGAGATTGTCATGTTCTGCCCAATGCTTGGAATAAAAAATCTGAACTGTGCCTGAAAACAGGTCCCATTATTGATGGGTGAACTAAAAGTGAATTAAGCTGATTTGGGGATTTTCTTTTAAACCATCTTCAGGTTCATCCCACCCTCAGCAGAAGGCCCAGCCAATAACTTTCATTGTTTTTTGTAGAGTAAGTCAGTTGGACATGTGGAGGGTGTGTGTGATTCCTGCTAGTCCTGTCAGACCAGCAATATCCCCTCACTCAGCCAGTTTAGGATATTCTACCATTCTTCAGCAGAGTTTCTTTTCATTCAGCAAAGTAAGCGGCTCACGTATATGTCAAACAAAGCTTTAATAATAAAGAAAACTTTATAACAATAACATATGTATTGTCTGAGAGAAACTACAACAACATCATGAGGCAAGAATGAGGCAAGAATGACAGTTGGTCTCTCTAACTGAACATCCAAAGGGAGGGGCCGATTCCAGAACACAACACACAAGCTCCGCCCACCAGATGCCAGACATCTACTAATCAAATTAGGCCCCAGTTACCTGCATCTTCCCTGCTGAAGAGTCACCTGCTGATATTCTCTTTGCCACACATCTTATTACATGTGTGAGGCCTCCAATTTACTTTTGGACCCTAAACTAACAGAGCAGCTTGTGCTCTGATTGCCGATTTGTTGTCTGTTTGTTTTCTGCTAAACTGCCAGACATGAACTGAACTAGATCATATTGTATAAAGACAAACTTGAACATGGATCTAAATCCATTTTGGACAGGATGAACTTGAATGAGAATCAGTTCCGTTTAAAAATGATTTTTCAAAGCATTGGCTCTTCCTGGTGAATATTTTTCATAATGCACATTTTGGAAAGATGCCACCAAGTAAGATCTTCTTAGGTTGAGCCATGATCTTAGAATGACCAGGTAGTCAATTTCAGGACAACTGACTGTGCGTCTTGCTTTAGCATGCGCTAATTAGAAGAACTGTGGATAGGAAATTCTTTTTATTTGGTTTGCACTGCAATGACTGCTCCCCACATTAACTGGGGGGTGGCTTTTGTGTGGTTGTGCGCAGCTCCCCCCCCCCCAGCTGGGTACCTGGAGGTTCCTGCCTAGCCTTGACAGTTAGCCAATCCCAGCTGGGGGGCGGGGCGTTACCAAGGGGTTTGGCCAAGTAGAGTCAGGACCGCCCCACACTTACAATAGGAGGTGAAACTTACCTGTTAGTCCTCAGTCGGCTCCAGAACTTCCTGCACCCTGCCCTCCCTCAGTTCATGCCTTCTTTTGCGGTTTAACCTTCTTCTTTACAGCTCTGTGAGTGCTGCTGCTGTCTTGAGGGACCAGGAAGGAATTTCCCTGCATTGGGAGGTTTTGCCTTCCCCTTGGCAAAGCATCACAACTTTGGCGGTTTTTAGGCCTTGGGTGGAATCCTTTAGTCTATCTTCCTTCGATGGGGAGGGGGGCATGAAGCGGTGACCCATGCCTCCCCCCCTTGCAGTGGCGATCCCAGGGTTCCCCGTTAAAGGGGTATTTTGAGGGGTGGCATTGGCCAAATGCCAATGGGTTGTCAATGCTCTCCCCTACGACCTGGAGAAATGGGGGGCAGGCTCTCTGCTTGAACAGACATTCTCCAGAGTCAGCCCAATTCCCTCCCCCCCCCCCACTTTGGATAACGATGATAAATGCCCAATGCCTAAGCCAAGGTCTTCCTGCGTCTGAAAGTTTAATAA
The DNA here is from genome assembly GCF_964106915.1 of Podarcis gaigeae. Lineage (NCBI taxonomy): Eukaryota > Metazoa > Chordata > Lepidosauria > Squamata > Lacertidae > Podarcis > Podarcis gaigeae. Next base: position 5,663,966 of record NC_139691.1, read on the forward strand.
AGTTGTGGCCAATTCTAATCCTATAACACGTTGTCGGATGTCATTATTCCGCCCGGGGGTCGCCTGGGGTTCAGGGGTCTCTGCCTGTCCATGCAATGCAAACCGAACTAAATTGCACTTCATGAACTCAAATTGAAACAGCCATCCTGTCTGCACTCCTTTGAAGTTTGCAATTCAGTTCTTCAAACAAAAATACATACACAAAAGCATATTTTAAGAGAAAGTATGCAACAAAATGCATACAGTGGTACCTCGGGTTACGCACACTTCAGGTTACAGACTCCGCTAACCCAGAAATAGTACCTTGGGTTAAGAACATTGGTTCAGGATGAGAACAGAAATCGTGCTCCAGCGGCGTAGCAGCAGCAGAAGGCCCCATTAGCTAAAGTAGTGCTTCAGGTTAAGAACAGTTTCAGGTTAAGAACGGACCTCCGGAACGAATTAAGTACATAATCAGAGGTAGGTAAAGGTAAAGGTAAAGGTACCCCTGCCCGTACGGGCCAGTCTTGACAGACTCTGGGGTTGTGCGCCCATCTCACTCAAGAGGCCAGGGGCCAGCGCTGTTCGGAGACACTTCCAGGTCACGTGGCCAGCGTGACATCACTGCTCTGGCGAGCCAGAGCCGCACACGGAAACGCCGTTTACCTTCCCGCTGGTAAGCGGTCCCTATTTATCTACTTGCACCCGGAGGTGCTTTCGAACTGCTAGGTTGGCAGGCGCTGGGACCGAGCAGCGGGAGCGCACCCCGCCGCAGGGATTCGAACCGCCGACCTTTCGATCGGCAAGTCCTAGGCGCTGAGGCTTTAACCCACAGCGCCACCTGTGTCCCCGTATATTCATGGGGGGAGATTAAAAAAACGTGTGATATTAGGGAAAACGCATGAAAATACATATATTAGGAACCTTATGCGTGGAAAAGCTTGCTTATTTATTTATTTATTTATTTATTGGAGACTTTCTATAAATAATTATAGTAATGCAAATTTACACAGTTAAGCGGAAACTGAACATTAGTAGGAAAAATGTGAAATCAAAATTGGCAGATCCACCCATCCATTCCTAGGTGGGAAAAATAACATCCAGGTGCAAAATATCACTGCCTGTACTGAAAGGTGTAACATGTCAGTTCCAGACACCTTTCTTTGATTACTTAAGACACAGCTGTTTACCTTGTCCTGTTATATGCTATTTGTTTAATATTTAATTGCATTTATGGTCTGTTGATTATTGATTATTTTGAAGTTGTAACCCATCAATGTAACTTACCCTGGATTTTTTGGGGTGAGGGGCAAGCAATAAACACCAGAAATAAAGTATATATATAAAATGCAGGAGGCAGAACTTGGAATATGAAGAGGAAACAGAAACACTCAGGGGATAATCTAAAAAGCAGAGATAAGAGTATGAATGATAAGAATATAGGAATTTAGGAACCTTCTGTACATTGAGTCAAATTATTGGTATATCTAGTTTAGTATTGTCCACACTGACTGGCAGCAGTTCTCTTGGTATTCACACAAGGATCTGTCTCAGCCCTGAAAATGCTGGAGATTCAATCTTGGACCTTCTGAGTGCAAAGTAGATGCTCTACCACTGAGCCATTGAGCATTTGAAATGCACGCCTCTTTTTTTATTACTATTCCTCATCTCTTTCATTCTGCAACAGCTCTTATAACTTGCCCAGTTGTCTCCAGAGGGATCTCAAAGGCCAGCCAACCCGTTGCTCTTTTGCTTGCTGTACTGTTAAGCCCACCATAAATCCTGCCTTAAAAATTCTTTATAGAGTCCACCTGTCTACGTTGAATAAATCAATTGCTCTAAATTACATTCCACAAGGCCTGAAACTCTGGTGCCGCATTCTTGGCATTTGGATTTATTCAAGAGATGAGAAAACAGTAATTCCTAAAGTCAACTTCCTGACCTTAACTTTATTCATTCAAGGGACCATGATAAATCTCAATGTCTGTCTGTCTACTTCAACCAAGTAGTTGCTTTCCTTTGAAAGAGTCATCAGGAGTGCTTCACTGAGAAAAGGGAAGCTTCCAGCCAAGCGAATGCAGCTAGATCAAGATGAATCCAACTCTGCGTAATCCTCAATAGGTGCTATAGCCACATTTTGCTTGGATTGTAATTAGAAGGGCAAAGTTGGATATTCACAAGGGCTTATTCACATTTACCTTTTGCACAAGTCCGCACTTTAAAGCTCAATGTCCGAGTGTCCCTGCCTTTTTTTTTTGTCTAGAGCTTTCCCTGTGAAAACCAGCTCTTTAAGGCTGCATCAGAGCAAATGGATATTTGGCAGATTGCTGTTTGCTTTGATTCAGCTTTAAGAACTGGGTTTTTTTGCATGAGTGGAGGGGGCAGTCAGGCAGAACTTTAAAGCATGGACTATGCCTGGATGCGGGTGGCGCTGTGGTCTAAACCACAGAGCCTAGGGCTTGCTGATCAGAGGGTCGGCAGTTCGAATCCCCGTGATGGGGTGAACTCCCGTTGCTTGGTCCCTGCTCCTGCCAACCTAGCAGTTCGAAAGCACGTCAAAGTGCAAGTAGATAAATAGGAACCACTCTGGCGGGAAGGTAAATGGCGTTTCTGTGCGCTGCTCTGGTTCGCCAAAAGCAGCTTAGTCATGCTGGCCACATGACCTGGAAGCTGCACGCCAGCTCCCTCGGCCAGTAAAGCGAGATGAGCGCCGCAATCCCAGAGTCATCCGCGACTGGACCTAACGGTCAGGGGTCCCTTTACCTTTACTTATGCCTGGAAAGCACAACAAAAGCAAGGCTAATGCAAAGGGAGAGACATCTCATAAAATTCTATTTCAGCATTAGAAGGAACCTTATCTTTTATGCTTTTGTTTTGTTTGTGTTCATTTGTTAGAATAATAATTGACGGGCTAGGATCATTAGATCATTGTTGTGAGAGGCTCAGGTGTCCTCTGTGGCCAGGAGACCTTTTACTAGCTACATCTGGTTTGCCAACTATGGCCCCATCCTGGATGAGGATAGCCTGACTAGTCCATGCATTGGTAACATCAAGGCTGGATGACTGTAATGCGCTCCGTGTGGGGCTGCCCTTGGGTCTGTTTTGGAAGCTGCAGCTGCTTTAGAATGCTGGTGGGAGCTTCTGGCTGAGAGCATGGCACACCACTGTTAAAGCAAAGGCATATTTGGGAAAGGCATATTTGCTTTGGGAAATCACACACACACGCACACACACACACCCTGATTGATGAAGGCTGGTCTATAAACAGAATTGTAAAGTTGGAGGGGACCTAAGGGTCATGTAGTCCACCCCCCTGCACTGCAGGATTCTCAGCTAAAGCATCCATGACAGATGGCCATCCAACCTCTGTTTAAAAACCTCCAAGGAAGGAGAGTCCACCACCTTCCTAGGTAGTCTGTTCTACTGTCAAACAGCTCTGCATTTTGTATGTGCTTATGCCAATAACCTTTCTGTATGACAAATAATAATAATAATAATAATAATAATAATAATAATAATAATAGTTTCTTATTGGGGTGGAACAGTTCTGTCAGAACGTTATTCCTAATGTTTAGTCAAAATCTCCTTTCTTGTAATTTGAATCCATTGAAATATATTAAACAGATAAAGAAATCTTTGCAAACACCCCCAACACCTGCAAATGGAATAAACCCAGAAGGGCTGTAGCACTGGCTTCTTTTTCAGGCATGAAAATCCACTCTCTGTTCCTCTTAAGACTGTTTCCCTCTTTATGCCTGTTGAGGACCATGCAACAGAATATTTGACAGCCTGAAGCTTACCTGCCACTGAATCACCCAAGAGCAACTAGCAAGGAAGAATTATGTTGCTTTTGGGGTGTCATTTCCCCGCCGCCACTAACTTGTCCTAATCTGCAGCTACCCAGAGCCATTCCTCTAAGTGGCCGAGTGACACAGGAGAGGGTGACAGATCAGCAGGAGGACTTTTCATTTGAGGCAGCTACTCGCTGCTCTCTGCCCATTGTAATTAATATCCTTATCCTGACAGGCTGGGAGACTTCTGGTAGATTTTATTTTTATCTCCCCATAATGACAGAGCAATAAGACAAAATGCAAACTTTGAAAAGCCCCTGAGGGCATAAGTCAGGCACACTTGGGAATAGGGCTGGATCTAGCTGTCAGGATCTGGGTGGCCATCTCTTCCACAGGCCGGGTGCATCATCCTGGAGAAATTCTGGGAACAAATTTTATTCTGTTCACATTTAAAGGCAAACCTACCTAATTTCCACTTTCCAAAACATAGTATACGAACCAACACAAAGCCAACCTTCAATATTTACTGTAAGAGTTTTGGCCCTCTGTGCAGGGTCAGAGAAGAGTGACCAAAATGATAAAAGATCTGGAAACCAAGCATTATGAGGAACAGTTGAGAGAGTTGGGTATGTTTAGCCTGGGGACGAGATGAATGAGAAGTGATATGACAGCCATCTTCAAATATCTAAAGGGCTGTCACAGAGAAGATAGAGAGAGCTTCTTTTTTCTTGCTTCATGGGGTAGGAACCAAACAAATGGCTTCAGGTTACAAGAAAGGAGATTTCAGCTAAATTTCGAGGGGGGGGTGGTGGTTCTGCCTGTGAGAGCTGTTCAACTGTAGAATGGACCACTTTGGAAAGTAGTAGTCTCTTCTTCATTGGAGGTTTTTAAGCAGAGGTTGGGTGGCCATCTACCAGGGCTTCTTTAGCTGTAATTCCTATTGTATCTCCTATAGAGTCCTCTTTTCCAGCCTAAACATACCCAACTCACCCAACTGTTCCTCATAATGCTTGGTTTCCAGACCCCTTGATCATCTTGCTCACTCTCCTCTGTACACATTCCAGCTTGTCAATGTTTTCTTAAATTGTAGTGCTCAGAATAGCATTAGTGTTGGTTGGTTGGTTGGTTGGTTGATTCATTTGTTGTTGTTATTGTTTTGCTGCTGCATCACACTCTTTACTCATGTTAAGCTTGATGTCTACCCCTAGATCCTTTTCACATGTGCTACTGGTAAGCCAAGTGGCCCCCATCTTATATTTGCACATTTGGTTATTCCACCTGATATTTGTCCCTATTGAAATTCATTTTGTTTGTTTTGGTCCAGTTATCCAGTCAGTTAAGGTCATTTTGATTCCTGATTCTGTCTTCTGCAACATTGGCTGCCTCTCCCTGTTTGGTGTCATTTGGAAATTGGATGAGTATCCCCTCAATTCCTTCATCCACGTTGTTTATAAAGATGTTGAATACCCATGGGCTCATAACCCATGGGCAACATAACCGCGTGGCACCCCACTTGTCACTTTTTTCCAAGATGATGAGGAACCATTAGTGAGCACTGTTTAGTTTGGTCAGTCCTCTTTTCTGAATGACTAAGCTAAGGAAACATAATTACTTCTTATGAATGATGAAGACTCACATCCTCTTCAACTGAACTCTGTTCCACACTTCACGTGCCTGAGAATCCCAGTTTACGCTTGTTTATCAAGCTCTCCATCTGTGCTTCTAAATCACACCTTTGTGTTCTAGTGCTACCTGGGAGCTAGGTAGAAAAGGTCTAGACTGGGGATTGGGGCATGTGTGGAATGAATCTCTTGAGATCATTGGCCAAGGATAATTGACATCACTGGGACCATCTGCCTTCCAAGAATCCTGGTTGGGTAAGAGGGATCAATTTCCTAGGGCTCCCAAGAAGTCAGAGTAGAAGACTAGTACTCTTTGCTATTGTTCTGATTGCCAATTAGCCCAGGGAGCAGTAGTGGTTCTCGTCTCCAGGGGAACAGCACACAGAATGGAGGTGGAAGCCACAGGCTCCAAGTCAGCATCCTATCTGTGTGGGAAACAACCAATGGATCATAAATTACCACTGATATTTTTATGATCAAGTGATATTTTTGATCACGTAATATTTTTATGGTTTATATATCCCCCAACCCCCCCCCCCGCAACCCTCAAAGCATTGGGCTTGGGGTGCAGAACCTCAGACTTTGAACCAAATGCCCCTCTGCCTGGCTCTTGAAATTATTCCCAGGCTGTATCACACACCAGCCCTCCTCTTTGCCCTCCTTTGGTTATTTGACCTGACTGCAATGTGTCCCTCACCTGTTAGTGATGTGTCCCTGGCCACACCCACTTATTGTCATATCCACCCACTAGCAGGTTGCCTACAAGGGAATGTGGCCCTAAGAATTGTCCCAACATCCCTGCACTTATGGAATGCTTACGTTCTTTTTAAAAATAAAAATGATGGGACCAGACTTTTCAGTGGTTTCTTTCCCAGATTTCCCAATGCTATACCCTCCAATTGTCCCTCTTTTCTGGTCCTTATCCTCTTCCCATTTACATTCTGGCTGCTGGTTATATCAGATGAGACTGATGGTGTTGGAGTTTGGTATATATAGCAGCAGGATGCAGAAATAAAAAACCTGGTAAGACTGCTGGTTAAAAGATTAAATAAACTTTGGGTTTATTACTCCTGGCAAATAAAGCCATTCTGAAAAAAAGCTTACATGCACCTATCATGAAGTCATGAGGTTAACAAAAGAAATGTTCTATGCTGACACTAAACGAAGAAGCAGGAACAAAGTAAAGCCTGAGAGGGGTGGGGGCGGGGAATCTACAAGTACTTATTCTTCAGAGACTTATGGCTTCCTTTGTTAGAATATGTTAAAAAGGGGAAAGACTCTTTTTTCTCCATCTCTTAACTCAAGAATGCTGTTTGGAAAGGATTCGTGCAGGACTTCCAGAGTTGGCAATTGTCACGTGTTCTGTGAGCTGCTGGGGGAAAACTGTTAAGTTGTCAGTGAACATATCAGACGACGCAGTGATTCTTCAGACAGCTCTTGTTTATTCACAGGCCAGAACAGAACTGGGCTGAAGGGTTCAGCCAACCTGCTTATATAGAGCTCAACTACAAAGCAACAGTGACAACTTTCTGTAACTATCCAATCACTGAGTGTCACTTTCAATTCCTTATTTGCATATGTGGACCTGAGTGAAAACTACCTACAGTATCCCCCTGCTGGCCCAGGGTGAGAACTTCAGTACTTAACAAAAACATCACCAGCCAACTGTTTTGCCAGCCCTAGCACTACTGAAACTTCTGCCACCACTTCTGGCAAGAATCAGAGACAGGAGGATTTGGGAGGCCCTAAAGAGGAGTGCCTCCAAGGGAAGGATAGACCCCCAAGACCAGAGACTTGCTGGGACCAGAGAGATGCAGGGGAGATAAATGGATGTGCAGCAGGACTGTGGTGGACATGAGTCCTTTTCCCTGCCTTGGACTTAAAAAAAAAAAACTTTCTTAGGTGAAATAACCCACCACCCACCAATGGGCAGGTATCAGGCAGGAGCTTGGGCTCAGTGGCCGGCGCATGGGGCAACGCTTGCAGAGTGAAAAGATGTCAGCACCCAGGTGGCTTAGACTGACCCCACTCCTTGGATGACCCGTAGGCGCTGTGAAGTGCGAGCCCCCACTGACGTGGCTTGAGCTGTGTTGGGGATTGCTACCACCACCGCCGTCAGGGGAGAGCCAGGCTAAGCTGCATGGAGACGGGCCTCATTGTGCAGGCCCAATCCTAGGACCGACCTTGCTGGTTCCAGGGGCCTGAGGGGGTGAGGTGACTGTGTGGGGAGCGAGCTGGTGTGGCGGCCTGGTGGGGCTAGAAATGGGTGCTGGAAAAAGGGGGGAGGGAGAAACCTTCACTAGGGCTGCATTCTCCATGCAAAGGATAGATCTGGCCGAAAGGCCCTGCTTCTCCATCCCACCCCATACCTCCACCCTCCCACTCCTGCCTCACTTTCCCCCTTTTTCTTTCCCTGTATTTTTTAATATTTTTGTTCTTTTTTATTTTTAGTTTATTTATTATCATTATTTTTAGAATTATTTTTGTTTATTCTTGTTTTGTTTTTGTTTTTTAAAAATATTATTATTGTTATTATTTAACATTTTCTTTTTGAATTTTTATCACAATCACCATCATTTTTATTTTTTATTTTTTAACCACTACTATGAGATGGCTTGACTATTATTAATGTTTTTCTAAACCTTGAGCCTTATAATAATAAATAAATAGGGTTTTTCCTTTTTTCTTCCCCCCTTAAAATTTTCATTTTTAATGGGGGGGGGGGAGAATCATTTTTTTAACTTTGAAATTTTATCTTCACCTTTTCTATTTAACTTGATTTTTTTTATTCTTGACTTCTGATTTTTAATTTTTAACTCCCACTCTTACTCTATTTATCACATTTTGTCTCCATTTTCATTTTTTAATCTTTATTTTTTTCCTAACTTCTACACACAAACTCCCCTCCCCCCTCTGGCCCCACCACTGTCTCCTACATGTCTTTGTGTTGGGCCCTCTGTGTTTCTTGTTGGTCCACCAATATGCCTGTTTACAGTGGACACTCAGGTTGCACATTCGCAACCCGCAGTGGTCTGTCTGCACACGCATGGGTTATGATTCGGTGCTTCTGCGCATGCACAATGTGTGATTTAGTGCATCTGTGCATGCTCGACCGCCAAAACCCAGAAGTAACACGTTCCGGTACTTCCGGGTTTCGGTGGTCTGCGACCCGAAAAAACGCAACCTGAGGCGTTTGTAACCTGAGGTATAACTGTTTTTGTTTGTCTCTCACTTGGCTACCATCATTGACACAGCTTCTGCAGCCCAAGAGAAGCCCCTGAACAAATCAGTCTATCCCTGTGAAATCAACAGTCTCAAAAGTCACCCAAGAGAAGTAGGAGTGGACAAGGGCACAGAAAGAAAAGACTACACAGAACCAACATTGGTAGTCAAATCACAGCCTAGATGTGATAGCCGCCTGGTCCCAATGCTCTGAGAAAGCCACCATTCAAAAAAGCCTGCATGACTCAAGAATACCCAAACATAACACCTCCAACCTCAGAAAATAAAAATGCACATCATAGATCAAGATCACCAAGAAGAATTCAATGGCACCAACCAAGGGGAAGGTGACAGATCGAAAGATCACAACATTCTTCCATGATGACATTGCTCCAACAACAAAACAGGCCCTGAGGAAATGGAAGTGAGACTAGTAGAACTAATGAAGAAAATGCTGACTCCCCTGGAGACAAAGATCAACAACCTGACCTCCAAAGTGGAAACCCTCACAGGCACCATGTCCACTCCGGAAAAGAAGACCCAGATGCAAGAAATACAAATAGATTAGCTCCAAGAGGTATGAAAAACACAGGTATGAAAAATTTTTCATACACAGGTATGAAAAATAAATTAGCTAACGTGGAAATCTGTCACCAAAAATAAAACACAGATGTGAAAATCAAACTAATGGACCTTAAAGACCGTGGTAGATGATGCAACGTCTGCTTTCTCAATTTCCCTGAAAAAGTGGATAATAAAAACCTGGCAGACTTCATTGTACGTTGGCTAAAAGCCCTGTTCCCAAATCTGGAACTCAAAGTAGATGACCTGGAAAGGGCACAAAGAGCTCTAAGATCCATGCCGAAAGCCAACACCCTCCATGAGACATCACTATGTGCTTCACCCACTACAGAAAGAAAAGAAATGTGGAGCAACCTCAAAAATTCAACTTCTCTCTGATATGGTGACAACTGCATTATAGCCCTCAAGGTCTATTGCAGGAGACCCAAAATCAAAGGAAAAATCAATGCCCATGCATCTGACTTCTCCAACAAGCAGGACTCAGATACCAATGGGGCTTCCCCCTGTGCTTCATTGTAACCACTGACACAATACAGCACATGGCCACCGACAAAACTGATGTGCTGCAACTACTGGAAAACCTTAGACATGACCATCCACCAGAGTGGCAATTGCCAGACCCACCAGATGACAACAGCAAATGAATGGACAATAGTTAGGAGGAAGAAGAAATCACATAAATGGCACAAAAATGCAGATCAGTACAATGAAGCATCACTCACAGAGCACAAGAGCCGAAGATACCCCACAGGATTACAAACCACTTGCCGCTAAACCCACACACCAAAGATTGACAGCTCTGCAATAACAGCCACAGCTGAATGAAACACCCAGAAACCACCTCACACTGATGGACTAGTGAACCCCATTTCCTCCTCCTTCTCCTCCTCACTATCTCCCCCTCTCCCCTCCATTGAGACTCCTCCCACCCCACCCCTACTCCAAAACCAATTCAGATGGCACTCCTAATTCTCCCCATCCTCCCCACCTCAATCACTCCAACAACCCACCCTCTTTCCCTTCTAACTACACCCACCCACATTGCTCCAAAGAATCTACTCATAGCATGAAAAAGCTCCTCCCCCATCCCCTCTTTCACCACATGAATACAATGAACAAAATGCAGCAAAAGAAAAGGAAAACAAAAGAAAGAAAAACTCATCCTAACCAGAACAATAACCCCACCCCAATAATAATAATAATAAAACCAACAAATAGGCTAAAGCTAAACAAAGGGTCTCATCAATGGTTCCTCTTCATCCTGGAGAAGAGTGACTAGTGGGGTGCCCAGGGTTCTGTCTTGGGCCCGGTCTTAGTCAACATCTTTATCAACGACTTGGATGATGGACTCAAGGGCATCCTGATCAAATTTGCAGATGACACCAAACTGGGAGGGGTGACTAACACCCCAGAGGACAGGATCACACTTCAAAACGACCTTGACAGATTAGAGAACTGGGCCAAAACAAACAAGATGAATTTTAACAGGGAGAAATGTAAAGTATTGCACTTGGGCAAAAAAAATAATGAGAGGCACAAATACAAGATGGGTGACACCTGGCTTGAGAGCAGTACATGTGAAAAGCATCTAGGAGTCTTGGTTGACCACAAACTTGACATGAGCCAACAGTGTGACGCAGCAGCTAAAAAGCCAATGCAATTCTGGGCTGCATCAATAGGAGTATAGCATCTAGATCAAGGGAAGTAATAGTGCCACTGTATTCTGCTCTGGTCAGACCTCACCTGGAATACTGTGTCCAGTTCTGGGCACCACAGTTCAAGAAGGACACTGACAAACTGGAACGTGTCCAAAGGAGGGCAACCAAAATGGTCAAAGGCCTGGAAACGATGCCTTATGAGGAATGGCTAAGGGAGCTGGGCATGTTTAGCCTGGAGAAGAGGAGGTTAAGGGGTGATATGATAGCCATGTTCAAATATATAAAAGGATGTCACATAGAGGAGGGAGAAAGGTTGTTTTCTGCTGCTCCAGAGAAGCGGACACGGAGCAATGGATCTAAACTACAAGAAAGAAGATTCCACCTAAACATTAGGAAGAACTTCCTGACAGTAAGAGCTGTTCGACAGTGGAATTTGCTGCCAAGGAGTGTGGTGGAGTCTCCTTCTTTGGAGGTCCTTAAACAGAGGCTTGACAACCATATGTCAGGAGTTCTCTGATGGTGTTTCCTGCTTGGCAGGAGGTTGGACTCGATGGCCCTTGTTGTCTCTTCCAACTCTATGATTCTATGACTTGACCAACATATGACGAGATCATAGCAATACCCACATCTCTACCCTAACACAGTTAGAAACCAAAGATACCCCAAACAAATGCCTATTTAACTGCATGTATCCCACTCCTCAACCCAACCCTAACTCTAACCCTCTGCTCACCATCCTCTGCTCACCACACTTTTTTGGTGCAACACACTAGGTCTGATAGATACTATAAGGTGAGAGACACGGGGCAGCCCAGACTGATTGGCAAGGAATCACCCTATACAGTAGACATGCAGAACGGCTAGCTTAAAAACAGCTACATTAAGCATGAGGGGGTTGGGAAATCTTATCAAGAGAAAATGCATCACCTCCTATGTAAACACAATGAAACCCCACTTTACCTTCCTACAGGAAATACATAACCCAACCAAAGGAAGCAAACTCCCGAACGAGCCCTGCTTCAGTCGACAATGGGCAGCACCCAGCTCAGGAAAAGCTTGAAGAGTAACTATAATCTTCAGTAGAGACCTGAAGGGAAACTACCCACAACTTTCTTTAAAGTAGTTGAGAACTTTAATTTGATTGATTGACGTGTGGAGGTTTAAACACCTGCTAGACAAAGAATACACCTTTTTCTCAAATGCTAATAATTCTGCCAGAAGAATTGACTCTGAAAGGAATTATCCTTAAGAACAAAAAAAAAGTAGAGATACAACCTAGGACCTTCTCGAACCATAATTCTATAATATTGCAAATAAGAGGTGGAAAAAGCTCATTGTTCAAGTGGAGGTTAAATGAAAGAGTATTAGATAACCATTTAATTTTAGAAAAAGCTGAAAAGACTTTGAAATACTTTTTTAAAAACTAAATTTAAATCAAGGACAAATCTAAAAGTAGTTTGGGATACAAGCAAAGCTGTAATGAAGGGTTATTTATACAGTAAAATGGCTTTAAAAAGAAGATGAGAGATAAAAGAAAGATAAAATAAATTTTGAAGGAAATGATAAAAAATGAGAAGGAATTAATTGAAAAACCAGGAAAATAATCAATAAAACAAACTATTAAACTACTTCAGGCACAATATTCTATGCTAGTAAACCAAGAAATAGAATGGAAAATCAAAAGTATGCCACACGAGTATTTTGAGTTTGCCAGTAAACCAGGGAAATTGTTGGCATGGCAATTAAAGAAAAAACAGGATATGAACTTTATAAACAAGCAGAATATTGATGGGAAAGTTTGTGAAATATTATACAGAATTGTACGAAACCGGAAAAGTGAACACACACAAAAAATTAGAAGAATAGCTTAAGCAGAATGATATATTAAAAATTCCAACAATTAAATTAGTTTATTAAGTGTCCCCATAACAATTATGGAAATACAATAGGTAATAAATCATGTTAAGATAGGTAAAGCACCAGGACCAGCTGGATTATCAGCAAAATATTACAAAAAAATTGCAGGACTTCTTATTTCAACCACTGAAATATGTAATGAATAAGATTCTAGTAACAAAGTCCCAGACTCGTGGTCTAATGCTTATATTACATTAATTCTGAAAGAAGATTCTGACTTAACGTCAGTTAAAAATTATAGGCCGATCTCTCTACTGAATAATGACTATAAACTTTTTGCATCTATATCAGCAAACCAGTTGAAATCAGTATTAAAAGATTTAATACATTAAGATCAGGCTGGATTTCTTCTGGGTTGAAAGTTGAAAGATAATGAAAGATAATGTAATTGATATTATAGAATACTTAGAAGTAAGAAATGATAAACAAGCGACATTGGTGTTTATAGGCGCAGAGAAGGCCTTTGATAACATTTCATCGACTTTTATGACAAAAACATTATAAAAGATGAATTGTGGAGAGACATTCTTGAAAGCAATTGAAGCAATTTACTCTAATCAAAATGCAATGCTGATACCGAATAATGCTTTAACAGAAAAATTTAAAATAACTAAGGGGTCAAGACAAGGCTGTCCCTTGTCACAATTATTGTTTATATTCATTTTAGAGGTTCTGTCTAGAAGACTCAGATCTGATGATGAAATCAAAGGGATAACAGTGGGGCAGAAAGCATATAAGCTCAAGGCATTTGCTGATTGGTGGTTTTGGTAGAGGATAGTAGTTTAACTAATTAACTAGAAAGAGTATTTTATAAACTCCCCAAAACTACTTTAAGGACGTTGATGTGGGAAACATAACAACCCCCCTTCTCTGGGACACAATGAAAGCGATCACCAGAGGACTGTGCATAAAAGAGAAAGCATCCCTTAAAATACAAACCTCCTCATTGATAAATCAAGACTAGAAGATATTCACATCAATCTTGGCTAACCACCTACAAAAATTCCTACCGAAATTAATAGCCCCAAACCACATGCTCCCAATCCTTCATTTTTGAGCAAAACCGTCCCTTAGAATTCAGAAATATGCTTGATGATCGTGAAGCTGAGGCTCCAATACTTTGGCCACCTCATGAGAAGAGAAGACTCCCTGGAAAAGACCCTGATGTTGGGAAAGATGGAGGGCACAAGGAGAAGGGGACGACAGAGGATGAGATGGTTGGATGGTGTTGTTGAAGCTACCAGCATGAGTTTGATCAAACTGCGGGACTTTGCTTTGAAAGCCACTTTGCTTTCTTGCATTTCCTTTTCATTGGGATGGTTTTCGTTGCTGCCTCCTGTATAATGTTACGAGCCTCCATCCATAGTTCTTCAGGCACTCTGTCCACCAAATCTAAATCCTTAAACCTGTTCCTCACTTCCACTGTGTATTCATAAGGGATTTGACTTAGATTGTATCTTACCGGCCCAGTGGTTTTTCCTACTTTCTTCAGTTTAAGCTTGAATTTTGCTATAAGAAGCTGATGATCTGAGCCACAGTCAGCTCCAGGTCTTGTTTTTGCTGACTGTATAGAGCTTCTCCATCTTTGGCTGCAGAAAATATAATCAATCTGATTTCGATGCTGCCCATCTGGTGATGTCCATGTGTAGAGTCGTCTCTTGTGTTGTTGGAAAAGCGTGTTTGTGATGACCAGCTTGTTCTCTTGGCAGAACTCTATTAGCCTTTGCCCTGCTTCGTTTTGAACTCCAAGGCCAAACTTGCCAGTTGTTCCTTTTATCTCTTGACTCCCTACTTTAGCATTCCAATCCCCTATAATGTATTGCATTTATAACCAAACCTTTCCTACAAGGAGCTCAGAGAGGCATAACATGGTTTCTTCCCTCCCCATTTTATCTTTGCAACAGCAACCCTGTGAAGTAGGCTAGACTATGAAAATGTGATTGGCCTGTAGCCACCCAATGAGCTTCATGGCTGAGTGGGGATTTGAACCCTGGTCTCCCAGGTCCAAGGCCAACACTCTAACTGCTACACAACACTGGGGTTTTTTGTGTTGATTTTTTGTTTCTATTTTTCTCTGAAGAATTAAATCAGACATGGCTTAAAGTGACTGCTACTGTAAGGTGCAACAGAGGGAGGGACGGAGGGAGGGAGGGAGGGAAGGAAGGAAGGAAGGAAGGAAGGAAGGAAGGAAGGAAGAGTTTGAGTAGGCTGGATTTAATAGCATAATTTCCCATCTCCCATAAGCTGAGCCTTGCCCAAGTCAATGATGCCCCAGCACTATTGAGAATGGACATGAAAGATATTCATTTTACTTTTTAACCTTTCCTCATCAATTATTCAGATGCTAGAAAAGAAAGAGAAGGTAGGCAGAAGTTCATACTCATTGAAACTAGCCTAGTGTACTCAATACAGTAAGGTTGCTTCTTCTTCCTTGTTTCTTCTTAGCCTTGTGAGTTAAATTAGTCTGAGAGACAGTAACTTACCTGAAGTTATAAATCTTGTGGCCTAGTGGGGTTTGAATGTGGGTCTTCCTGCTTCTAGTCTGATACTCTAGCAGCCCAATAACAACCACTTTGGCTGTTACACATGATTCCATGTCCATTCCTTCGTTCTGCATCTTCTTTTTCTGTTAAGGAACCCTTTCAAAATAACTTTACTAGGTGTCTTAATACATATGCACATGCACATCCCTTTGTCTCAAAAACATTACAGTCATACCTTAAGTTGAATGTGCTTCAGGTTGAGCGCTTTTGGGTTGCACTCCGTGGCAACCCGGAAGTAACGGAGGACATTACTTCCAGGTTCACCACTTGCGCATGCGCAGACACTTAAAATGACATCACGCACATGCGTGGAAGCAGCAAAACGCGACCCGTGCACGCGCAGATGCACCATTGCATCTTACGTTCTATTCAGGATGTGAATGGGGCTCCGGAATGGATCCTGTTTGCACAGTGGTACCTCGGGTTAAGAACTTAATTCGTTCTGGAGGTCCATTCTTAACCTGAAACTGTTCTTAACCTGAAGCACCACTTCAGCTAATGGGGCCTCCTGCTGCCGCCATGTGATTTCTGTTCTTATCCTGAAGCAAAGTTCTTAACCCGAGGTACTATTTCTGGGTTAGCAGAGTCTGTAACCTGAAGCGTCTGTAACCTGAAGCATATGTAACCCAAGGTACCACTGTATAGAGAGATAGAGAAATGATAGATAGATAGATGATAGATAGATAGATATAGATAGATTAGATAGATGATAGATAGATAGATGATAGATAGATAGATATAGATAGATTAGATAGGTAAAGGTAAAGGTACCCCTGCCCGTACGGGCCAGTCTTGACAGACTCTGGGGTTGTGCGCCCATCTCACTTAAGAGGCCAGGGGCCAGCGCTGTCCGGAGACACTTCCGGGTCACGTGGCCAGCGTGACATCGCTGCTCTGGCGAGCCAGAGCCGCACACGGAAACGCCGTTTACCTTCCCGCTGGGAAGCGGTCCCTATTTATCTACTTGCACCCGGAGGTGCTTTCGAACTGCTAGGTTGGCAGGCGCTGGGACCGAGCAGCGGGAGCGCACCCCGCCGCAGGGATTCGAACCGCCGACCTTTCGATCGGCAAGTCCTAGGCGCTGAGGCTTTAACCCACAGCGCCAATAGATGATAGATAGATAGATGATAGATAGATAGATATAGATAGATTAGATAGATGATAGATAGATAGATGATAGATGATAGATAGATAGATGATAGATATAGATAGATAGATAGATAGATAGATAGATAGATAGATAGATAGATAGATAGATAATGATGATAGATAGATAGATAGATAGATAGATGATAGATAGATAGATTAGATAGATAGATGATAGATAGATACATAGATATAGATAGATAGATGATGATAGATAGATAGATAGATAGATAGATAGATAGATAGATAGATAGATAGATAGATAGATAGATAGATGATGATGATAGATAGATAGATAGATAGATAGATAGATAGATAGATAGATAGATAAAGGTAGATAGATAGATGATAGATAGATAAGTTTAAGTTATAGATGTGTGCAAATGGCCTCTTGAAATCAGGAGAGATGACTCTACTTTGCAGTGTGGAAATGCTCAACTGAGGTATAGGACAAGGTGCAGTTCAGACTGGAATCAAGGTTCTGATGTTTCTCCCACAAGGACCAAACTGAAATGGAGGCTTTTTGTACCAGTTGCACCAGTTCATCCAAACTGGGTCCAGATTAAACCCAGCAGTCAGTACTTTAGCACAAGCAGGCTGGGCTAAACTCTAAAGTACATGAAACCTGCCATAAGATCAGGAAACTGGCAAAGTGAGAGAGTGCACATTATGCATAACGTGTGTAAAGGGAGCTATTTTGGATTACAGAGTAGAACCCCCTGCAAATTTGCTTGCTGGCAGGCAAGTCACACATCAGCTGCCAAAATGTACATCCTCTTTGGCATTTAGACTGCCTCCTGCCTCTTAATAAACTGCCTCCTGTCTCCTAATGCTTCATGGGATCAGTGGCTCTGTTTTGGCCAAAACATGCTCCATTTTCTAGCCTAGGGAGGTGTTTATTTATACCCCAGACTTTAGACAAAAAGACTCTCAGAGTAGCTTACAAAAATTAGAACTAAGGAGTCCCTGCCCTAACTGCCCTAAAATAATATGACATATAAGGAAAAAGGAACGGGAGGGAGAAGGGGAAAGCCTGCTTAAGCTCAAGTTCATAAAATTGCAGATTTTAAAGTTACAGAAAATGTCAGTGGCACTTCAGTGCTTGATAAAAAGCAATCCCTACCATCACAGAATCAAAGAACTGTAGAGGTGTAAGGGAACCCAATGGTCATCTAGTCGAACCCACTGCTATGCAGGAATCTCAACAAAAACTTCCATAACAGTTGACCATTCAATCTCTACTTAAAACCCTCCAAGGAAGTAAAGTCCACCAGCTTCCAAGGGAGACCATTCTACAGTTGAACAGGTCTTACCACCAGAAAGATATTCCTGATGTTTAGGTGGAATCTTGTCACTTGATGCCATTGGTCCTACCTTCCAGAGCAGGAGAAAACAAGCTTGCTTCATCTTCCAAGGGACAGTCCTTAGATATCTGAAGACAGCTATTATATTATATTATATCTTCCTTGCTGTATTATATTATATTGTTTTAATTAGTGTTTTTATAGTTGTTCTGATTTTGAGTGGAGTGCCCTACCTGGGTGGATGGAGCAGCCAAGTAATTTCGTTGTCCCTGAGAGGGGGCAATGACAATAAAGATATTATTATTATTATTATTATTATTATTATTATTATTATTATTATTATATCTCTACTAAGTCTCCTTTTTCCCCAGGCCCAACTCATCTGTTCCTCATAAGGCTTGGTTTCCAGACCCTTGATCATTTTGATCACCTTCCTCTGAACATGTTCCAGCTTGTCAATATCTTTCTTAAAATGTGGCACCCAGTACTGGACACAGTACTCCAGATGTGATCTGATAAAGGCAGAATAGAGTAGCACTATGACTTCTTTTGACCAGGAAACAAAACTTCTGTTGATGCAGCCTAGAAAAGCATTAGCTTTTTTTGCTGCTGCATCACACTGTTGACTCATGTTAAGCTTGTGAGAGCCAGTGTGGTGTAGTGGTTAAGAGCGGTGGACTCGTAATCTGGTGAACTGGGTTCCCGTCCCCACTCCTCCACATGCAGCTGCTGGGTGACCTTGGGCCAGTCACACTTCACTCACCTCACAGAGTGTTTGTTGTGGGGGAGGAAGGGAAAGGAGATGTTTAGCTGCTTTGAGACTCCTTAGGGTAGTGATAAAGTGGGATATCAAATCCAAACTCTTCTTATCTTCTTCCTCTTCTTATGTCATTGCCGGAACACTAGATCCTTTTCACAAGTACTGCTGTCAAGCCAAGTGTCCTCCATGACAGATGACAAACCAACCTCTGTTTAAAAACCTCCAAGGAAGGAGAGTCCAGCACCTTTAGAAAGCTGTTGAACAACAACAGGCCAAGAAAGAACCCCATATTACATTTTTCCAGGATAATGAGGAACCATTAGTGAGCACACTTTGGGTTCAGTCAGTGAACCAGCTACAAATCCACATAACAGTTACCTCATCCAGTACACATTTCACCAGTTTCTCCACATGAATATCATGGTGAACTTTGTCAAAACTCTGAAGCACGCTTCCCCCAGGTCTGATTCAGGAGTATAACAGGTGATAATGCCACGAGGGCAGGACAGCTCCTGCCACTCAGAGAGCTGACTTGATGGCAGAATCCTACAAGGAGGATGCTTGATGGAGTCACTCTGAACTTATATTTTTATGAGTGGAGTTGGACTCGCGAATTCCTTGAAATTTGTGGCCTCATTCCCCAATTGCTTTTCCAGAAAATCATTCCCCCTTTGCTTTTCCAGACTATATATCAAGGGGAGAGTTATATATGGCTGAACAAGAGCTTCTCTTTCCTTCCTATGGTATTTTCCCTAATGAGCTCTCCCTGCCACCCCCATTGCCTCATCTGCACACCACCCCCATCATTCCCGAAGCAGAACACCGGGGGTGGGGAGGAAATGTACCTGTTCATCTGCCATCACATTCTCTGGCTGAATCAAATATGGCTTTCCCTGTTGACTCATTTAAAGATTCCCTCCCCCGGAAGTGATGGGTTTATCCATACACACACAGAGAGATGACATTTTCATAGCCCTTTAATGCTCAGATGAAATATCCATCTATTCATAATTTAGGAAGTGGCAGCTGGTGGATGGAACAGAGGTGTATCTTTGGCACCAGCAACCAAATCCCTTGGCATCCGCTTCCATCCATGCCCAGGGAGCAAATGACTTGAAGAAGATTTCCAGGACAAGATCTAACTGCCTCGGACTCTTCCAAAATCAGCAGATGGTGTCACTGGGATCCCAGATGACACACAACAGCAGAGGGCAGAGTAACTTTCTGCTCCAGAAACAGCATTTCATTTTAGAAGGGAAAAAACCCCATAAAGAAGTAATCCCTTGTCATACGAACAAAGGAAGAGCCCAGAGGCTGAGTCAGGCCATTGGCTCATCCAATCTAGAATCCTGTTCTCACAGTGGCCAGTCAGATGCCACAATGGGGAGCCCACAAGCCAGGACCCAAGTGCAACAACATTCTCCCTACTTTTAATTTCCAGCAAAGGTAGTCTGATAGCAGAGGTAGAATGTAGCCATTGTGGCTAGCAGGCATTGATAGCCTTATCCTCTCCTAAAGCTACCCAAGCTAGTGGCCATCACTGCCTCCTGTGGAAGTGAATTTCATAGTTTAACGGTGTTCTGTGCGAGGAAGTAATTTTTTTCTCTCCTGAATCTTCCAAAATTCATGGTTTTCCATTAATTCTAGTGTTTTTGAAGGAGAAAGTGATTTCTCTATACACTCACTCCATACACTTCTATAAGGATGTCGCTTACTTGCATTTCCTCTAAACTAAAAGAAAAAAAGCATCCCCAAATGTTGAGGTCCTACAGACCCCAGGAGACCCCTGAGGGCAGCCCCTGCCATTTCCTTCCAAGGGGTGGGAGGATACCAGCAGCACTTCTCAATGGTGCACCTCTGGAGGCTTCACCCGGGACCAAAAACCCAGCTAGCCCCCCGTAGTTATGGCTCTGCCTTAAAGGATATTCTAGTTCCCTTTTATTCAGGACAGTATGAGAAGAGCATAGGCAGTATTCAACTGCGTTACTCAGAGGAGTTTCTATCGACTTGCGGAATGGAAACAACCATTTCAGCATGCCTGTGGTTGAAAGTGATGTGTGAGTGGCATCACACTGCGTTATTTTCAGTTATCATATGGGAACATTTCCTACATTCAATCTAGAAGGGATTGTGCATGCAACCATGTTTTTCTCTGCTCACATTATTTACACCAACGTCTCAACTCCTGCAGCCGTTGTGAGCTAGCACCAGGCAGAGTGGTGACAAGGCATGAGAAGACAAAGCTGTGTGAGCCATGTGGCCTGGCCTACACCCCCTAAGCTTATCTGCTGCCCTCAGGTATGGTGGGAAATGATGTCTCATCACAATGCTGAAGTAGATCCAACTGCCAATCTAGATGGCTTCTTTATGTGGAAAAGGGGTAGCATCTTGTCATTTGCAGGGGAATGGCTGTAGCTTAGTGATAGAACATCTGCTTTGCATATAGAAGGTCTCAGGTTCAATCCATGGCACTTCCAAGCAAGGTTGGAAATGCCCCCTCTTTTTAAAACCCTTGGAGTGCTGCTGCCATTCAGTGTAGAGAAGACTGAGCTAGTTGGACCAATTATATCAATTAGCTTCCTGTATTCTTTTAGGGAAGGCCTCTAGGCTCCATCAGGATTTAGCATGGTCTGGCAACCCCAGACAGACTAGGAAGAGAAGGAAAAAGGAGCAGATGGTGTGTTAGTGGGAGGCTGGCATCCAAGGATGGAGGATAGAGGCCCTCTCCTTGTGTCAGAGCTCTCTGGCTCTCCACTCCACCCCTCTGGCAGAACACAAAACCTAATCAGGGTGGAGGACTTATCAGGGAGGATGGAGGAGCTGAACAGGAGGTAGCAGTGGCAATGCTGGAGGCAAAGGGTCAGTACAGTCATGTCACTGAGAACCAGGCAATGCCTTAGTAGGTGTCATCAGATGCATCTGCCAAGATGAAGTGTACTCACAGAAGACTTATAGGACATGAGAGTCCCATGAGTTCACCCCACCTTGTCTTTAAAAGCTTGGCAGGAGGGGCATCTTCATAGCTTCCATCTGGTTATGAATCTCTTACTTTGCTAATGTACTTTGAAATCTTGACTTCCAGACCTTGTACTTGCTGCTGAGCATGTACTGCAATTAGTCTGAATAAATATATCTTCCTTCCTTAAATGAAAAAAGAGTCCCTGTTATGTTTTGGGGTGGGAGCCTGACAGAAGGGCTGTGGCTCAGTAGCAGAGCACCAGTTTTGTAGAATAACCAGCGTCATATAACCAACATGCTTAAGTCTAATTAATGCATGAAGGGGTTAAGACTATAGAGCAAGTTATGTATGAGGAGGTCTGAGCTGGTTGCTGCAGCTCAGACTACGTGGCTCTTATAAGCCACTCTTGAGTTTCTATACCAATAATTTAGGAACTTTTACCACTGTAACCAAGCCATGTTTTACTGCATGTGCAACTTTTTCTGAATGCTGTATGGAAAGACACATGAAACTGACCTTTGGAGAGTTTGTAAGTAAAACAATGTTAGCTTACCAAACGTGGTCTTTTTCTATAAGAGAAGAAGGAAGTTTTAGAACCCACAAGGGTATATCTTAAATGTCTAACGGCCTATATTTTCATGCATTACTTTGTTGCATATTTTCTGATTTAAAATCTCTGCTGGGGTTCTCTCACCAAAGAGTATTTGCACCAAACGTGGATCTTGGCATCCAAGAATTCTCTTTTTTATACCTATTTTTTCCTTGCAACCAAGAGAATTTGCATGAATAAGGCCTCAGGCTCAATACCTTGCATTTCCAGGTAGGACTGGCAATGCCCCTTGTCAGAAACCTCAGATAGCTGTTGCCAGCCAGTGTACACAACACGGAGCTAGATGGACCAATGTTCTCATTTGGTCTTAGGCGGGTTCCAGTGTTTGCTTCAGGCAGCAAAAATTTATTGGGCTGGCTCTGCTCTCCCTCTGCAAGTTCTTGGCAGTCCACAAACCATACCAGTAGTTAAAAGTTGTCTTAAGATCCCATCCGCTTTCTCTGGTACCGGATCCTACTGTGCAACTTGCCTCTGGCCATCCGCATTTTCGCGGATATTTCATTAGTGTTCCGGCAATGACACTAACTTGCTAATGATCCCTTAACATTTAATAAACACAGCCCAGGAGTTTTATAACCTGTTAGCTTGTGAGTGGCGGTAATTAGGCACAATAATGATAAATAATTAAGGACTAATTACACAAAATCAGTAATTTCATTTTCCAGCAGAGCGCACATTTTTTTCCTGTTCATTTGCTCTGCTGATTGGGGGGTCCATCTGTGGTTCTATTTCCCCTTGTTTGTCATTGGATGGAGAGTCCCTGGTCCTTGCTGCTTTACGGGGGAGAAATAAGATGGAAAGTGTTCAATTATGGAGGCAATTGTCCAATTCATCTCAAAAGAGAAGTTGCAGCAAGGCTATTGTTAGGCATGAGTATGGTGAAGGGGAAAAAAGCAGAGTTGTCAAAGGGTTTTAATTCCTTACATAGCCAGAGGGCTCATGAACACCAAACATGAGGCTGGAGGAAGCTCTCTATTCAACCCTGGAAGTAAGCTCCGTTTTTCTTCAGTTTTGAAACCCTTCTTCAGTGCAAAGAATGTTAACAAGCTGGAAATAAGGCCGAAATGAGCAGGAGGGAAAATGACAAAAGAATGGAGGAACAAAAAATCATGCCTGGAAAGGCGTCCAATCAAGATGAAATGAGATTGGGAGTATATATTTATGCCATGAAGAAGAGTTTCTGGAGGCAGATGCCAGTGATGGCAAGGTGTTGGAGAATAAAGCTGTAAAGTCATACTTCTTGTTATGTTAGCTTCAGGTTACATCTTTCCAGGTTGCGTCCCGCGGTGACCCAGAAGTACCGGAAAGGGTTACTTCTGGGTTTCGCCGCTCACGCATGCACAGACGCGCAAAATGATGTCATGCGCAGAAGCGGCGAATAGTGACCCACACGTACGCAGATGTGGGTTGCGTTCCTTTCATGTTGTGAACGGGGCTCCAGAATGGATCCCATTCGCAACCAGAGTTACCACTGTACATGCTATTGAGCCTGCCCTGTGATCAGTAAGATAGCTGGCCGTCCTCAGATGTGTGGGGGTGGGGCACAACACAACATGAGGAGATTATAGATATAGATAGATATAGATGATATAGATATAGATATAGATATAGATATAGATATAGATATAGATGATATAGATTTAGATATAAATGTTATAAGGTAAAAAGCTGCTCCTTTTCCCTTATGGGGTATCCAAGAGCCCATATCGAGTCCTTAAGTAGGTCCCCTATCTCGGAAGGAGAAAATAACAGAGGCCAACCAGAGAATATTGAGAAGCAAGGCAGCTAGTAAGCCTGATCTTTATTAACTGTTGCAACAGGGTGCTCACTACAACACATAGGAGGCAGGAGGGACCCAGAACAATGGTGCACAAGCCCTTATATAGGCTTTTGAAATTGTCTACCCTGTAGCCAGAGACCAATTCCCACAAAAACATCAGGAGGCCTCCAACAAAAATCTTGTTTGTCAGGATACCTGATAATGACCAGTAATTGCTCTACCCCAACAGCGACAGCCTGGCCATTCTTTTGTGATGGTAAATGCTTTAATTCCTGAATCCAGGCCACAGGCTCACCCTGTTCATATACAAATATGCCCTTTAAGACAGATAAGCAAAAGACAATGGAGAGGCTTTTCCACTTCCTTTCTCCTTGCAGAGAAATATTTGAGGTCAATTTGGGAGAGTCAAAATGGTTTCAGAATAGCTCTCCTGTGCTTATTTCAGACATGTGGTTTATATACTTATGTATGTGTTTGCCTTGTAAATATGTGAACATATCATTTATATATATGAGACCGTAGAATTCCTATTACATCCTGATCGGCTGGCTATCTGCTTGGCCAAACACAAGTGGGTAAGTGGTGCCCCACCAGGGCCTAGCGCTCCTTTTGGCCATGTCCGTTTTCTTGGAGCAGTCCTGGTTTGTTTCCAGCAGGAGAGGGTGATTGCTGAGGCTCCCGTTTTGACCAGTAAAGCCTGCAATCCAGAACCCCAGGTCAGGTAAATGCGGTGGTGGGTGGCAATGGGTATTGCTGGGAGAAACAGAGCTGCTTGTTGCAGCCTGTGTTTGAACCACATCAGCAAGGCACCGGGCGGGAAGGTCTTCTCATCAGGGCAGCTGAGGAACTCCATACACACTGCTCAGGGCTTGCACTTTAGGGAGGTCACTTTGGTATAACAACAACAACAACAACAACAACAACAACAATTTATTATTTGTACCCCACCCATCTGGCTGGGTTTCCCCAGCCACTCTGGGTGGCTTCCAACAAAGATTAAAAATACATTAAAATGTCACACATTAAAAACTTCCCTGAACAGGGCTGCCTTCAGATGTCTTCTAAATGCCAGGTAAGTTATTTATTTCCTTGACATCTGGTGGGAGGCCGTTACACAGGGCGGGTGCCCCTACCGAGAATGCTCTCTGCCTGCTTCCCTGTAGCTTTGCTTCTCTCAGCGAGGGAACCGCCAGAAGGCCCTTGGCGCTGGACCTCAGTGTCCGGGCAGAACGATGGAGGCGGAGACACTCCTTCAGGTCTACTGGGCCGAGGCCATTTAGGGCTTTAAAGGTCAACACCAACACTTTGAATTGTGATCAGAAACATACTGGGAGCCAATGTAGGTCTTGCAGGTGTTATATGATCTTGGTGGCCACCCCAGTCACCAATCTAGCTGCCACATTCTGGATTAGTTGTAGTTTCTGGGTCACCTTCAAAGGTAGCCCCACGTAGAGTGCATTG
Source organism: Podarcis gaigeae (assembly GCF_964106915.1). NCBI lineage: Eukaryota > Metazoa > Chordata > Lepidosauria > Squamata > Lacertidae > Podarcis > Podarcis gaigeae. The sequence goes on from NC_139691.1 coordinate 5,689,300, forward strand.
CAGTAGTCCAAGTGGGAGATAACCAGAGCATGCACCACTCTGGTGAGACAGTGCGTGGGCAGGTAGGGTCTCAGCCTGCTTACCAAATGAAACTGGTAGACAGCTGCCTTGGACACAAAATTAACCTGCGCCTCCATGGACAGCTGAGAGTCCAGAATGACTCCCAGGCTGCGCACCTGGTCCTTCAGGGGCACAGTTACCCCATTCAGGACCAGGGAGTCCTCCACACCTGCCCGCCCCTTGTCCCCCAAGAACAGTACTTCTGTCTTGTCAGGATTCAGCCTCAATGTTGCTAACTCAGTGGTTTGACTTCACCCCCACCCCCCGAGGCACATTCCATTGTCTCTTGAGATAGATGGATGCCAAGAACAATATTGAAATTCTGGAGATTGAATCAAGCAGCTCCCACATGGAAAGCAGAAATCCTACCACTAGCAAAAGTTGGCAAAAAGGGACTTTAGGAGGGGGAAAAGTGTGTGGTGATTATAATTTTAGTAGAGCAGGAGTGGAGAATTCTGGCCCTCAGGACTTTACTCAGGTCATGCCTTCTCCTAAGCTATCTCTATTCTTGAACCATGCCCCTCACCAGACTTCTGCATGTCATTTCACTTGATGTTGCTTGGCTAGAATGTGTCTTTGAAATATGGTAATACCTCTCGCTTGCCTGAACGTAGTAGTGTAGAAACCTGTCTTTTGGAAGGATGCAATTTGGGCTACTTATATAATGGTAAGAGTAACTTCCTTTGCCCCACCCATTGTTTTCCTCTGGCCCAGTCCACCACTAGTATGTTGTTCCCAGAAGGTTTCCCATGAAGGAATGTGACCCTTTGACTAAGAAGGGGCCCCCTATTCCTGCAATAGAGCTAAGCTGTACTTCCTTAGCTCTGAATGGATGTGCATGAATGTGTGTATCATCAAACTATATTCAACCACCTCTTACTAGGTATGGAAGAAATTGTCAGTATAGGTTCTCTTAGTTTCTTTCTTAAATCCTATCTTAAATTATATTCCCCAAAATTCAATATTACTTTAATAATAATAATAATAATAATAATAATAATAATAATAATAATTTTTTATTTATACTTCGCCCTCCCCAGCCAAGCCCGGGCTCAGGGTGGCTAACAACCAATAATAAAAACAAGATTAAAATACAATTTAAAATATTAAGTAACAACAACAACAACAACAACAACAACAACAACAACAACAACAATAATATGCTCATGGAAATTAAGCAGCATTTTAGTGCAAATTTATCCTTACATGTTTTTATGCAGGTATGACTAATGTGCACATTTTTGCAAGCGATTTCTCTTAATATAATGCATTTTGTAGGTTATTTTCACAATACATTCATTTTTATGTACACCTTCCTCTAATGTATGCAGTTTTTGGAAGCACTGATTGGTTGCAAAATTCAGATAAGTGAAAATTTCAAAGGATAGCTGCACTGCAGTTCTCAGATTGTTTTGGAAAGTGTAAATTTGATAGATTCAGCTTTAATGCAAACCAAATCTGATTTCTCTTCCATTTCCAGCTTCTACCCATTTTATTGTTTCAGGAATATTGCAATGGAATTGAAAGAAGCCCTGACAGATTTTGCTAATCTTATTTACTTCCTTTTCATTTCCCTTGGACAACCCACAGATAATGTTCACCTCTGCTGACCTTGCAAATCCACCTCCTTACTTCACAACAGGCACAATTTGGGTGGCAGGACAGAAGCTGATGAAAAACCCAGGAGTGCTTCTCCTGAAAGTAAAAGCACCCAAATCCTCTGTAATTCTGACCCTGGGACTTTTCTGTCTTACACCAGAGATTTTGCAATTGCTTAGTGAAGTGATAGGGAGGGAAACTATCTCAACTGCCAATGCGGAACCTTCCACAGGGAGTGAAAAATTTCCTTGTAACCACTGGGGAGCCAATCACTGGGGATGGCTGGCAAATTCTTCATGGGGAGAAAATAGAACCAGGCAAATGATTGGAAAACTGTTGAGGCTTGCCAAGGAAAACGAGAGCCTGTTGGGTTACCCTCCTGCAGCTATGATAGCTGCAGACAAATAGCACATTTTTGACATACTCTGATCAAGCCATTGTGTTTCAATTTGTTGAGTAGGTGGATTTAGGCCACTCATTCAAAACCTTTGTTCTGCTGCAGACCCATCAGGCTGGGTCACACAGAGGAGCTTCGTAACCCCATTCCTAAACAAATGAAGGGGGGGGGAGGACTTGTACCTCAGTGGTAGAGCAGACTTGCCATGCAAAAGGTCACAGTTTCAGCCCATCTGTGTGTGTGTGAGAGAGAGAGAGAGAGAGAGAGAGAGAGAAAGAAAGAAAGAAAGAAAGAAAGAAAGAAGGAAGGAAGGAAGGAAGGAAGGAAGGAAGGAAGGAAGGAAGGAAGGAAATCATAGGGAGGTATCCAACATTCATCGTGCTCAGAGTGGGGCAATGTTAAGTATAATGGATGGAAGTATAATGGCTGGGAAATGGCTAAATGTGCATTGCCAACATAGGTTTCTCCACAAGAGTTTTTCTAAAGGACTCTGAACTCCTTGCAGAGTTAAGGATTAATTAATTAATTAATTAACTAACTAACTAAGGATTGTTGTTCTCTGGTAGCTAATATGTGAGGGCTGTAACCTAGGATCATGTGAGAAGCATTGGGTTGCAATCTCAATTTTGAAGGGAGTTGCTTTTGAGTCTCTCTTCCCAAACTCAATGCAGTGAAGATGTAAATGGGGTTGTCTCTCTGAATGCTACAGGGATGTATCCAGGTATAAGACGCCCCCTAATTTTTGACATTATTTTTAAGGAAAAAAATCTAGTCTTATACATGGAAAAATACGGTTGGCTTTCCTGGAGGGTGGGGCTAACAGCCTGGAAGCTTGGAGCCAGTTGGAGAGAGAAAGAAATCTTTGCTTATAGGTCTCTTTGGATTATTTCATATTTTGTAAGATGCTGAGCCAGTGCTGGACCACACAAGGTATTGTATGGATTTTTAAAAATGTTTTATTATTTTTTATGTTTTAATTCTGTTTTGAAGAAAGTTCTGCCAGTAAAAGTTTGAATAATATTTCTACGGGCCTGGACAGTATTTCATTTCCAAAGGAGTCCGTTCTTATGTTTCTAGTCGCTTCAAACTGCACAGTATTTAATATCCGCTGCAGCCAATTGGAATTAATGAACAAATTGCCTAATTTTATTGAATTTGAGGGACAGGGCTAATGAAGAGTATTTCTAGAAGGGGGAAGGAGGAAATGTTGTGCCTCCTCATTCCCTTCCTCCCAACTGAGACCAGGGTGGTTCACTCCTGCAAAGTGTTGCTTGTTCCTGAGCACTTCCTTGCAGCGAAGCCCCCCCCCCCCCCCCGGCGAAGGAGCAGCAAACTTTACTGCACAGGATGGGATCCTTTGCTTAGCAGCTTATAAATGGAAGGTTTCATCCTGCGTGGTTCTGTTTTGGAGGTTTTATTCTCCTGAGAATATGTGAACAGTCAGGTAGGTCTACCCTACTCCTGGCTTTCTCTCCATTTTTCTTATTTCCCCTGCCCAGTGTCAGCCTCTCCTTCCTGCTTGATGTGTTAGCTCCTGACATCTCCAGATTGCTCTGGTCACCAATCCTGACCCACAGGGATGCAGGGCTGTTCCAACCCAACACAAGAAACACTTAGATCCCCCTGAATCTTCCCTCTTTGGTTTGGGACTCAGCCAAACCAATGCACAGCCCTAATAAATGCCTCATACCTTTAACAAATTCATACAGAACATCACAGGATTAAGTTCATTAAAAAGACCTGAAACAGGTGGAGGTTCTCCCCGCCCCTTTGAGACATTGACGTTGTGTTTTAAAAACCCTTCTTTATGGGCCCATTTGATCCCTACTTCCAGTTTTCCCCCACCCGTATTTCCTCTTAAGTACAGAAAGAAAATGCTGTGTGGAAAGAGCTTGCCCTTCAATACAAATGGCTGTTTCGTTTAAAGACAAAGCAGAAGGAAGAGAGGACTCTGTATGTAATCTGTCTCTTTAAACAAAGTTTATGGCCTGAAAGGTAATTGATTTGCAATACTATCAGGGGGACACGTAGGATGCTGTTCTGCAGCTCAGTTGCCTGGAGAAAACCATTGGCAAAGCAAAAACATTGACATTTTTATGGGCGGGGGGAGAGGGAGGGAGCTATATGCTCCTTTTCTTCTGCACTCCAGAAAGTATTCTTTGTAGGATTCTCTCCCTCCCTCTCTCTCTCACCCTCTTCCCCCACTCTCCCTTCCTCCCTCTCCCCCTCTCTTATATCCTAGCTTTCCTCTGAGGAGTTCAAGGTGTCACACATAGGTTTCCCTCCTCCATTTTACCGTCACAACAGCCCTGTGAGGTAGTTTAGCCTAGGAGACAATGAGCTTCATGGCTGAGTGGGGAACCTGGATCTAGTCTGGCATTCTTACGCACACACACAGTGGAATGCAAATTAAGTAGTTAAGGTGCATAATAACTGGCCATACAGGTGTATATGTGTGTGTGTGTGTGTGTGTGTGTGTGTGTGTACACACACACACACACACACACATACACACACAACATATGGGAAGCTGCTTAAGACTGAGTCAGCCCTCTAGCCCACCTCACTTAGAATTTTTGGCAATGATTAGCAGTGGTTCTCCAGGGTTCTGGCAGGACCCTCTCCCAGTCTTTCCTGGAGATTGAAGCTGGAATGCTTTGAGCACAAAAGCCGCTGGTTTGCCATTGAGCTTTGGCCCTTCCCTTGTGCTGCAAGAATTCCCCTCTAGCCCCAGCGGATGTTTCAAGAGCTATCCAAGCTTTTTCTTCCACCTTATTTCAAACGGTTTTCAATATTGTGCTTTAATGCTTTAATCTGCCCAGGGACCATAGGGTGAAGGGTGGGCAGCAAAATAATTAAATAATAACTGTAACAATAACACCCTATGCCTTTTGGGACCACTCCTGTGTCTCTAGTGTCCCACAACAAAGTTGTCCCCAGGGCCCATGGGAGATTTTACCCCCAGTCTACAGCACGAAGGTAAAATTTGCATTCCTTGCTCCACCCGTTTTTGCCTATGGCCCATCGCTGGCAGATGACTCCTGAAAGGTTGCCCAGAACAGGTTGTGGTCCTCCCACCCCTAATGTCAACCTTTGGAGACTTCCATAACATTAAACTGAATATGGAATTTCCTGTCATTTGAATACATTCCTTCTTCTGTCCATGGTGGATGCCTGGCCTTCCTGCTCTTCCCATATCCTATCAACATATCCTCCCCACTTCTTTTCTTTAGGCTGAATACACTCTATTTCTGTAGTCATCCTCTTATGACTTGCCTTTCATAGACTTGATAATCCTCCAAGCTGCTCCCTGAATGTTTTCTGGGTTGTCAACATCCTTCCTGAGCAGGCTCACCAGCTGGTTTGAATTTCATTGGCCTGCCCAGATTTAACATTTGGGCCAGTTGCCAGAACTGATAAATGTAAAAGAGAGAGAGACAGAAAGAGAAAGAGAAAGAGAGAGAGAAGGCAAGGGGAAGTGTGCTAAAGTGCTGTTATTATAATCTACTTATTTACTATAAGGTGAATTATAAAACACAACATTAAAATGCGTTCTTAATATGGGAATTGTGCACTTTTGCAAATGCTTGGAAGTGTTTTGTCCTTTTGTGAACTTACTGTCAAAGGCAACCCCCCCCCCTCTAAAAGCAGTGCCTTTTTTTCTGAGGGTACTCAAGTGTACGCAGTACTGGCACCCCATCAGAAGAAAAACATTGGTTTAAAAGTGTGGCACTGACTGTAACAGCTTCGTGATGAGTACCGTCACCTTTTTTTCTAGAAGAAAAACACTGCTTAAAGGCACTTTGCCTCCAGATCCATAGAAACCTGAGAAAGGAGAGACAATTTGCACGTGCTCAGAATCATTCAGCCCATGCTGCAACAGGACATGCTATTCTTCGCCTAATTCTCATCTTCTTGTCCAATTTTCTCCAGAAAGGTGCTCACAACTGCCCCTGGTGTCTTGTCTGCAAACCTACAGAAGCTTCTGTTAAATTTCCTAAATTGTTTTCCCCCCTATTATTATTATTATTATTATTGAACCCGAACTTAACATGTGTAAAAGTCCTAATTGCATCATGCTCCATTGTGCAGTGAGCTACTTGGCAAACAGATGACAGATGCAACCCTTTCTTGATTGGTCCATGCACAATGCTTTGGACCACAACCACGCCATTGAAGTCATAATGGGCTGCTCCCTCCTTGAGCAGAACAAAAGGGCAGGCTGAGAGGTGGCACATTAAAGAAAGACAACGAGGTCTCAGCAAAGTCATTAGCTGTCTATTGTGTCAGGCTGGCAGCTGCTTTGAATCTCTGCTCTAAAAATATCTCCTTGTTGAAACTATTATTTTCGATATTCTGCATAAGCAGCAGCAGCACCTCCTGATCCCTCAATGGCAACAGAATACAGTGATGTCTTAGCCATGGATTGATTGCCAGAAATGTATCCAAGGGGGCCAGCTGAGAGAAAAAGCTGAAACTATGGAGGTGGGAAGGAACAGGAAGTGGAGAGAAAGACTCCATTGGGTCTTAAGGACACAAGAAGAGCTTTGTAGCTTTATTAGGCTGAAGGCCCACCTAGTCCAGCTTTCTGTTCTCAGAGTAGCCCGTTGGATGCCTACGGGTCACCTGCAAGCAGGACTTGGCTACAACAGGACCCTCCTCATTTGTGACTTTCAGCATACAGTACTGCCTCTGACAGGAGCCACTGATAGATAGCCTTATCCTACCTAAACTCCTGCATGTGGTTCCTTCCCTTTTTTATTGTTTTGACTGCAGCCCTCCCTGAATTACCACATTCTTAAAGGATGCTACTGAAAGGCCAAATGAAGGCTTTGTGTCCAATATTCATGTTTAAGAACAGAAGGCACATCTAGTCCAACCCTCTGTTCTTATAGGGGCTGGCTGAACTCCTACAGGAAGCTTGCAAGCACTCTCCCCACTTGTGATTCCCAACAACTGGGACTCAGAGGCACAACGTTCCTTCACATTGGGGCTGCTTCTGCCCCTGCTCTTGAAGTCACACATGGAGGCTGTAGCAAAGGGTTGAAGCAGGACTTGGGACATGGTTGGAAAGGCGATGGAGGTGGGAGAGCAGGCAAGATGCCCATGATACTAGGAGAGACCCAACCTAATCTGGTGCCCTCCAGTTCCTTGATCATTGGCCATGCTGGCTGGAGCTGATGGGACACAGATTCCAACAACATCTGGAGGGCACCAAGTTGGGGAAAGCTGGACTATGTACTTCAGGCTGTCTCGGAGATTTCAGATCAGGAACCTCAAGCCCTGGGATCAAATGCAGCCCTACAGACCTCTGTACTTGGCTTTCAGCATTCTTACCAGCCCACACCTTTTACTGACCTTGCTTCATATGTGTATTGTTCTTGCTTGGCTGATATGTTTCCTTGAACTCTGGTAGCAATTCTGGCTTTCTTGGAGGGAGGGAGGGACTGTGTGAGTGTGTGTAGAAACTAGTCTAACATACAAAGGTTAAATTAACATTAATTGCTCTACACTCTGTTGCCTCTGACCCCACCCATTAATGGCATGTGGCCCCAGTGGCAGAGCTTGAATTGTTAGTGCCCATGGTAGGCAAGCACACCAAGGGATGCATGCAGACCTGGGGGGCAGGGCATGGAGGGTGAAGGAGCCAGCCATGGCACCTGAGCCCTCACTGCCCATATTGCCAGAGTGACCCCCTGCACCAGAGCCAAGCAGGGTCCTGCTGCACCACCTGCTCGCCCACACAGGGGGGATCCTGGCCAGCCAGCATGGCACTTGGAGCCCCCACACCAGCACCCCCAGCACAGCCTGGCCTGGGGCTCCTGTCCATGGGGTTGGTTCCTCAAATGCCTGAGAGCAGAGCGCTGGGCCACACCACACTTGGGGTGCTTGTAGGGTGTGTGTGTGTGTGTGTGTGTCTGCTTCATGTCCTCTCAAAAATCCACACTCGAGGTCATGGTCCTTCTGGTTCTCCCCATGCTATTCTTCTGTTTGGCCCTTGGGCTGAAAAAGGTTCCAAGTCTCCAGTTGTACTGGGGTACCCTACAGGGTTCCCATGCCTTTTTCAAAGGAGGACTCACTGGGGTTCCGATCATGCTGTTGTTGGCATCTGTCTGTCTCAAGAGACAATGGAGTGCACCTCCAGGGGTGAAGCCAAACCACTGTGTTAGCAGCACCAAAGGGACCCAGGACATAGGCCTGGGCAGTGTGTGTGGAGGTCCTGGGTTGCCCAGACAAGAAGACCAGTCCCCTCAGCCTTGCTGACGTTGACCAAAGGAGAGTAGAGCAATAATTTTGGCACCAGCTTGGCTGCAGTAGTGGTTGCCAGAAGGAGGCATATAAGATGCCATCCAACCATCTGAGGGGCTCCACTCTGGATATGTTATCCTTTCAAGTTTTCCTGGGTACAAACAATTCTACCATGGTGGAGAGCAAATGGAGAAGGGAGAAAGACGTGAGGCATGAAATGAAGACACAGAAGCATGGCAGGGAAGAAATGCTTGGACAATATTTGTTTCAAAGATTGGAGGGAAATCAGGGGGTGGGGAAGCTTTTACACCCAGAGAGCCACATTCACACCTTTCCAACCTCCTGAGGGCCACATGCCGATGGTGGGTACAGGATAGATGCAGAATCAGGCAAAGCAGTGAATAGAATCATAGAATCATAGAGTTGGAAGAGACCTCAAGGGCCATCGAGTCCAAACCCCTGCCAAGCAGGAAACACCATCAGAGAACTCCTGACATATGGTTGTCAAGCCTCTGCTTAAAGACCTCCAAAGAAGGAGACTCCACCACACTCTTTGGCAGCAAATTCCACTGTCTTGCTGTCAGGAAGTTCTTCCTAATGTTTAGGTGGAATCTTCTTTCTTGTAGTTTGGATCCATTGCTCCATGTCCGCTTCTCTGGAGCAGCAGAAAACAACCTTTCTCCCTCCTCTATGTGACATCCTTTTATATATTTGAACATGGCTATCATATCACCCCTTAACCTCCTCTTCTCCAGGCTAAACATGCCCAGCTCCCTTAGCCGTTCCTCATAAGGCATCGTTTCCAGGCCTTTGACCATTTTGGTTGCCCTCCTCTGGACACTCCTCTGGAAATTTTACTTTTCTACAGTAGGCTAGTTTCTACACACACCCCTATAGGAAAAGTTCCAGCATTTGGGACTATTCAGTTTAGAGAAGAAGCGAGTGACAGGTAATAGGATAGAAACCCACGTGTGCCACTCAAGGCTTCTTGGAGTATGAGGTTTAAAGATAATAAACTAACAGATCTTGCAGGTTTCCCACAGGTACCTGGTTGGCCACTGTGAGAACAGACACTGGAGTAGATGGGCCTTTAGCGGGGCTCTTCATATGCTTATATTCTTATGAAATGAAATCATATAGAAACCATATATTACTTGAGTCAGTTGATCCTGGATGAGAGAGATTTTGGATGTAAACATGTATACAGAAAACATCAAATAAATAAATAAGGTCAAGAGTTGTTGCTTTCCCTCCAAATATATATTTATATAGAATATAGATGGGATGTTGATTATTTTCTTTTTTCTTTTTATCTAGTGAGGACTGGTTAAGAAGGGGATGGAGAATACATTGCTTATAGTAAAAGCTCATTTAATAGGATTTAGAGAAAGAAGGGAAATTAGAAACTCATTTACGGGCAATTGAAATTTATTCTTAGCCTTCTGGAATAGAAGATTTGGATAAAATGTACCTTGTGAAATGTTTTTGTATTGATTTTGTCAAGGGATATGCTTTATTAAGTATGCCTTTTTTCTTTATCATTTGTGCGCATGGATATAAAAGAAAGGAAATAAAGTCAATGGCAAGGGATTATTATGTAAATTTAAAGTGGCTGCAAACCTGCATTGCTTATTGTGGTGGCAACATTTGCCAGAAGTATATTTGAGTGGCAATCGTAAGCACACTTCCTTAAAAGTAAGCCTCCTTAAAGACAGTGGAAGTTACTTCTGAGTAACCAAACATTTGCAGTTACAGATAGGTAGCCGTGTTGGTCTGCCATAGTCAAAACAAAAAAAATTCCTTCCAGTAGCACCTTAAAGACCAACTAAGTCAGTTCTTGGTATGAGCTTTCGTGTGCATGCACACTTCTTCAGATACACAGAACATTTGCAGTTGCTCCATTAGTACCAAGGCAGACAAAATCTCTGCATCTTCACGTTTATTAATTTATTGTCTCTGTATGCAGTTTACATTTTATAATAATGGCTTTTATAGTGATCTAAAGAGATGTGATAGGAAAGGAAATACAAATGGGGAGGGAAAAGGAAAGAAGCAAAGTGAAGCACTGGGTTTTCTGTGATGGGAGTTGCATAATGATAAGCGGGGCAGTTCTGGGAGAATTAGAAGCCAAAGCTCTGGCTTTGTCACCTTCCACTAAGGTACAACCTGTTTGAATGGATCCTATTCAATATAGCTATAAACCACTATCCTGGTGCAGGATTTCAGCTGGAGGCATTTCGCTCCACAGCCTGGGATGGGAGTGTCACAGCTAAAATGGCCGCTGTTTCTTTAATGCAAATACAGCTGGGTCAGCATGACTGAGCGGCCTGCAGCAGGTTGTATATATAAAGTGAGAAATGTTAGTTTGTGCTGAGGCTGGTGTTTGGGTTGGTTGGTTAGTGCTGGTGTGTATAGTTATTCAGTCGTGTTTTGCACAAAGACTTTTAAGAATAAAACTCTGCAAGGATATTATTCTGGACTCTTTTATGCTGACAAGGGTCTGAGGACCAGGCTGAGGAGACAAAGGGAGCTCAGAACCCTTTCCTTCTTTTTTTCTTTTCTTTTTACAAACACTGACAGGGAGAAGCACAAGATAGACTACTAAGCCATCTACATCCTACAAGAACAAGTTGTCTTCCAGATCCTGGCCCTGAATAGTGCTAGAGAAAAGTGGAACCATTAAGCCAACACTGCAGAGTTATAGCTTTTTAGGCCCATTGGCATATTTGGATTTTTGAGTGAATGCCATGGGCATCATCCACTCTGGTCACTCTTCTCTTTGCTCCCCCAGATCAACACACCAACACCAGAGAGACAGAAAGAGAGGTGCTTTTCACTGTTTTTTCAAGATATCTGGATAAAAGTTGGATCCTATGTAATTAATCTGAACCTTGACAAACTCATAGAGCTGAAAGATGAGGAAGTGGGAAAGAGTGTCACTCGTCCAACTTTCAGCTTCAGTTCTATGTACCTTTTCAAGGCAGAAAAGGGAAACTACCAAACCACTTCATGACTAAGGGTTGGGAGGTGGGGCTTCAAAGCACCAACAGAAGAAGTGAAGGGTGTTACTGCATCCACAGGGATGATCTGGGTGACTGACCCCCCCCTCCAGGTTAGGTCCCCAAGTCTCCCAGCTTCTCACTTGGCTTAAATGGGAACTGAGTCAAGGTAGGGCCCAACTGAAGCTAGTGAGAACTAGAAGTTAGCAGGTCACCCCATAATTTTTTATGACCAATGGTAGTGAAAGCTAGGGAAAACAAGCTAAATCTGAACCAAGACAGGAGTCGGGAAAGATCAGACAGCACTAATCACACCCCAAATTCAAACATCAGTGCATGGACTTCCACTGATGACGAGGTATTCTGTGTCAACCACAGGAAGTAATGGGCAATGTGCATCTCTATGTGGAATGGCTTTACTACCCATCTGAATATCCTAATTTTGATAGCTATGGCAGGTGGGGAGGGGACTTCCTTTTATGGGCCTTGAAGGAAGCAAATTCTGCTGCCTTTTGAATGAGCAGAAGCCCCAGTGAGTCTCTTCTTAATTAGTCTAATGAGCCTTTTGGCTTCTACATGATGACAAGCAAATGAATTTGCTCTTTCCCTGACAAGTTCTTATGGGAGTGATTCAAAGCTCTTCCCTTACAACACCCCCTGCCCCAATAATGTATCAAAAGCACAAAGTCATTAAAAGCAGTTGCCCAGCTATGAAATTAGATATTGATTAACATTGTACCCAACCAGCCATATTGTTTATTCCAATAGCAATGAGAGAAAATGATCCCACCATACACGTGTCACTATATGTGGAAGATGCTGAAGACCAAAAGGCTTTAAATAATAATAATAATAATAATAATAATAATAATAATAATAATAGGTTAGAAAGTTTCAGAATGCAGGTATATGAACCAATAAAATGACATTCAAGCTGGTGTGGAATGTTGCCTACATAGATGCTTGATTCAGAGATTTGGTAGAGAGATTTCTGTTGGTGAAGTCCACCCCAGTTTGGTTATAGTTAGAAATGCTACAGTCCAGCACATTGTGATTTTAGCATGGAGATTGCAACTTCATTGGTGCAAATAAATGTCCTTAAGCCCTAAATCATGCTCCACTGGGCAAATGCACTGTTGAGGTGGTTTTTTTTTTTTTTTTGAGAGGGGGGTGGGGGAAAAGATTAGACTGAATGATAAGCAAGCCCCTTCTAATTCCTGGATCCAGCAAGGATTAAAATCTCATGGAGGATTCCATTGTTGAATTAGCTAGGCAAGGGCCATAATGGCCCCTATGTATGAGCTGTTGTATAATAAAAAAGTGGCTCTGTGCCAGAGGGCACTCTCCCTCACCTGGCTGGGAGTGAGAAGGACAATTGCCAGAGTGAAGTGTGTGAGAGCAGGGCTAGAAGCAAACAGAAGTCATAGAGTGAAAACCATGCTTGATTTCCACTTGAATCCAAGGCTGTGGCTATGGGGAAATCAAGACCTTCTGGGGTGTTGATACTTTGAGCCCCTCCATCATAGGCTCAGTAAAAGTTAACGTGGTACAATAGTGGTGGTACAGTAGTGGTTTAAATATATGGCACAGATATGGCCATAATCTGACAGTCCCCTCCCTTTCAAATTTTCTTGTAGCTCTTTCCCCCTTACACTTAGCACTGTAACACCATCTTCAAAAGTATCTTTCTAACTCTTCTTTCACCACCACCCAATAGTGACTACAGATGGGGGAGAAATTTAATTCAGTTCACATTTAAATACAAACCTTCCTAACCTGCACTTTCTGAAATAAACATATTGAAAAATTCTCCTTTGATATACACACTTCTCAGAGTTTAGCAATACAGTTCTCCCAAGGAATGAGTACAATAATGCATATACAAGGGCACTGGTCTTCAACTGGTGGGTCTGGACTGGTAGGGACTAGGTAGGGACAGCCTGATACAACGTGAGTCACAGCATATACATAGAGATAGGGTTGGGGGACGACGACGATAAAACAAAATGCATTATATTAGGGGAAATTGAATACAAATAAATGTATGTTTAAGGAGCAAGTGACATTAAAATGCTCATGGATTTTCATGAGGACTTAAAAAATATAAATAAATTGCATACTGTTTTGAAAATGTGGATAACTGAACTAAAAAGTTAGGAATTTCTTTTGAGAAACTGGGAGGAACAGAAATTGGCAGGATTCACCCATCTTTAAAAAGCACAAAGCCTGCACACAGGAAAAATACACATCTCCATCATCAGCATATGGAATAATAAAATAGCAGTAATAGGCCAGTACCTTTCACCCACAGCAAGCAGTACATTGTGCTCGATTTGATGGAGAAACTGTGAGTCTAGGAATTTACTTTATGATCTGGAAGGGATTGGTTTGTCTCATTAAGAGTAGCCTATTTTTATGAAGCTAAAAACTTGGTTGACTGCTCAAGGATAAAGAGGCTTCTTCTTCTTTAAAGAGAGAATATATTAATGAGAATCTTGGAATATATGTTGGGTACAATTAAGTTAATAATGCATGGAAAGCTATCAGTATTCAAAGTCTTAGCCAAAAAGCTTGAAGGTAAGATGCTTTTTTATGCTGCAGAAGAAGCTTAGAAGCAATAGAAGTATGAATGAGTTGTGAGCACCTCATAAACAGCCAGCTAGTAAGGATTGGTGTTTAGAGTATCAGACTAAGAACTGAGAGACCAGAGATCAACTTTTGGCTCAGTCATGAGCCCTGGGCCTAACTTACCACATTTGGTTGTTGTATGTGACAACCATGCCATCCTGAAGGCCCTGGAAGGAAATATGGGATGTAAATGTAACAATGTTGTTGTTTAGTCATTTAGTTGTGTCCTACTCTTTGTGACCCCATGGACCAGAGTATGCCAGGCACTCCTGTCTTCCACTGCCTCCCACAGTTTGGTCAGACTCATATTAGTAGCTTCAAGAACACTGTCCAACCATCTCGTCCTCTGTCATCCCCTTCTCCTTGTGCCATCAATCTTTCCCAACATCAGGGTCTTTTCCAGGGAGTTTTCTCTTCTCATGAGGTGGCCAAAGTATTAGAGCCTCAGCTTCAGGATCTGTCCTTCCAGTGAGCACACAAATTCAAAAGTATCAGTTCTTTGGTAATCAGCCTTCTTTATGGTCCAGCTCTCACTTCCATACATCACTACTGGGAAAACCATAGCTTTAACTATACAGACCTTTGTTGGCAAGGTGATGTCTCTGCTTTTTAAGATGCTGTCTAGGTTTGTCATTGCTTTTCTCCCAAGAAGCAGGCGTCTTTTAATTTCGTGGCTGCTGTCACCATCTGCAGTGATCATGGAGCCCAAGATGTATAAAATAAAGCTGCATGTCTTGGCACAATCCATGTTGCACCCTCAAGTCCAGAATTAACCACACTTAGGTTGTAAGGAACATCTGATTGTTTGTGCCATGATGCCATGTCATCAGATTGCCTACATAGTTTCTAATCCCCATCCCCCAATCAGGTCTTCCCATTAATTAATAGCTAGGATTGCTTGTGAAGGAAATAAACTCCTTTGAAAACAGTGCCTCCCAAGTTGCCAGTGAAGTTGCAGAAGCTGTTGCAAATCGGGTCCTCCCTTAAAGAGGGCATGTGTTGCGGTGAGACCTGGACAACCGACACCCTGTGTTGTGGGTGGGTATGATTGGTCAGCCACAACACCCGATTGGTAGGACCATCAAAGCTGGGCCAATCTGACCAATGGGACGCAGTCCAAATGGTTTGAGGGACCTATTTATGCCCATGAATGTGTCCCAGAGCTTCCTCTTTTGGCTTGTGCATCAGAACACCCGCCCACCTCTCCCTGCTTTTAGGGCTTGTTGCGCTTGACCTTGCTATGCCATTGTGTGTCATCTGTGGTTGGGACAGGGGCACGGCAGGAATTTTCCCCACTTGGCTGATTGGCTGTTGCCCTTTGGGTTTTGCCTGCCGCATAGCAAATCATCACAACTTGTAAGGTTGTGGATAGGCTCTGGTTCAGATGATAGGGATGGGAGAATTCTCTTGCCATCCCTATGTGAAGGGTATTCCATTAAAGGAATCCAGAGATTTGATGGTTTGGCCAACCCCTGTGAGGGGGTTGTGCCCAAGCCTGAGTCCAGGGGGACATTTGGGTGGTGGAGTTAGCCCATTCCCTGCTTTCCGCTTATCCAGGTGTTCACCCTTGGCTGACCTATGCTGGTGCCCTGGGTCAGCGCCAGCTGCATGGCAGCGAGCTAGTCAAACCAGAGCCTATGCAACCAATCACTTTCTGTAATAAATAAAGTTGTGGCCTAAATTCTGCCAAAAACCAAACCAAAATTTGAGTCAAGTGTGAATTTATTTAGAGGGGAGGTTTCTGGGTCTGAACACGCAAATTGGCAGCCACGCACCTGAAAAGAGTAAGCAAGAATAGTTAAGATCCCAGAGTGGGACTTACAGTCCCAAAGCCATGACAGACAAGGGAAAAGGGGGAGGCAGTGAGAGAGGGAGGGAGGAGGGTTGGAAGGCAAACTCAAGTGCTCTGGTTCTACAATTCTCCACCCCATTCAACCCCACAAACACCACTCTTAACTAGAGAAGCAGCACCAAAATCTCAACCATGGCAGTTTCTTAGGCTCCCCCAAGAAGATTCCTGATGAGGAAATGTGGCTCTTGGGCTAGATAAGACCCCCCACTTCTGAGCTAGCATATTATTTTAGGTGTGATGGAGCTTGGTAAAACATACCTTTTATATCCATCTGCCTAAGAAAATATGACTTTCTCTGGAAACCTGGATCAGAAAAAAATAATTTAAATGATTCATTACTTAACAATAATAGTTTAAATTTACTAACTGAACTCCATATTACTACTACTACTACTACTACTACTATAATAAAGGAGAGGAAGCTCATTTTCTTATATTGTTTTTGTTTCTACCCATGAAATGACTCCTATATTAACACAATTTTCCAGACATTAATGGATAGATTTCTGAATAATTGCCAGTCTATTAATTCATCCCAATTAACTCTAAGTAAAATTAAAATTAAGCTAAATGGGAGAAATTAAAATATATATATTTGAAATCTTTTTGCCTGAAAGCCTCAAGGCATCATAACGTTGTCATCTCTCATCTTCTGCCTCGTTTACATAGCAGGCTAAGAATGCAATGCAATCAGCTTGTCCTCTGCTGTGTTTCCTAAGCAGGGAGATATATATGATAAGAGTTTCATATCCAAAGATGCAGGTTGGGCTGAGAATCTCCACTTAAAAGATTTGTTGAAAAAGGAAGAACACTAAAAAGACTATAGAGGCAGCATGTGCTAGATATGTAATGGGGGAGTTCCAAAGGGTATTAATATGTTGTTGTTGTAGATCTGTTTGATGGTTGCTTGGGGCTGAGCTGCCTTAGCTGCCTCAGAAAGCTAGGATGCAAACGCAGGTGGGATCTGCAACAAAATGCTGCAGTTGGCGGGGGGGGGTGTCCTCTTCAGGGTTCTATATAGCCAGCCAAACCCTATTCTAAGAAAATGTATTCCATTTCCCCACCCCTACTTCCCACCCCCAGTTTCCTTCCCCTTACACCACCCAACTTGGAAGGGCCATAGCTCAGTGGTAGAGCACCTGCTTTCTATAAAGAAGTCTCCTGTTCAGTCTCAGGCAACTCCAGATAGGGCTGGGAATGTCCTCTTCCTGAAAGCTGGGAATGCACTGCTAGTGTGCACAGAATGAGCCAATGGGCATCTACCTAGATAAGCCAATGGCCTGTCTCGGACCAGTTAGCTTCCTTTGATCCTAACGTGGCTTTTTGTTGAGGAAACAGGTACAATGGTACCTCGGGTTACAGATGCTTCAGGTTACATATGCTTCAGGTTACAGACTCTGCTAACCCAGAAATAGTACCTCGGGCTAAGAACTTTGCTTCAGAATGAGAACAGAAATCGCGCGACTGGAGGCCCCATTAGCTAAAGTGGTGCTTCAGGTTAAGAACAGTTTCAGGTTAAGAACGGACCTCCAGAATGAATTAAGCTCTTAACCTGAGGTACCACTGTATATACATCCCTCTGTGGTGGGGCAGAGGGTGGATACTTTGCTTTCTTTACTATATCATAAATTTAGTGTTCTGCCTTCCTCGCACCCTTTCTGAAGTTCCAACTCACACACATCATCTTTGTTTTCTAACCCTGCCTTCCTGTTTAAGGCAGAAATCAGATTTTTCAAAGGTAAAACTTTATTAAGAAAAAGTCTCCCTTAAAAAAATAAAATAAAGAAAAGAAATATTATTTTTAGAGGATATATTCACCCCATTGACTGAAAGCAAATTTAATATGTGACAATTCCACCTACATTGCATTTCTGCCAGAAGCAAAGAGGTTTTCTTCTGCATTTAATTTTAAAAACATATATCTGCATGAAGAAGAAAGCATTTATTTTTATTTACCAATAAAATAAAATAAAATAAAAATACTATGGTGGTTTTGGCTTGTGCAGAAAGTGACACTAGAATTAGACATTAACCCTTCAAGTCAACCAACCCTTTGGCTTGTTACATATTTCAACAAGGTCACACTGAATTATAGCAAAGGACCACATTCATGTGACAAGTGACAAAACTTTGATCACTCCCCTGTGTATGGTAGTGAGAAGAATGAGTGTTCCAGCTACTAATTTTGCCCTTCCTTTCATCCTTTATTTAGCTCAGAGGGCTCTCAAAGTCCCAGGACCTTCTGGCACTGTGAATGAGCTTAGTGAGCCTCAAACTTCTGAACCAGTAAGAACAGGATTCTTCTCATTGCATGTGTTTATTTGTATGCATATACAATACATCTAAATCTCTCTCACTTGTATACCCTTTATAAAGCCCATTTTCCAATCCAGGGAGGATTTTTTTTTAAAAAAAAGCCTATGTGAAAACATGGAATTCTCTTTACTTTGATGTTATCCTACACCACTACCCTTGAATTCCAATTGCTTTTTGAAGTTGCCATTTGTTGCACAGTTCAGTACGTTGCTTGTGCCTCTTCTGATCTAAGCCAGCCCTCTGTCATCTGTTCTCCCTCTTTATATGCAACCAAGGAAGAAGAAAGTCTGCTTACCTGTGTCTGACCCTAACCTTGAGCACCTTGTGTTAATTTCTGGTTGCCTCAAGGCTGTTGCAGAATGAATGTCAGTAGCCCTTGCATCCTTACCTCCTTCATAAACTGATACACCTGCCCATGCTCTGACATTAGTCAACCCCTCTACCCTGGTATGTATTATTAAAACAAGGCATATAAATTAAGAAGAAAAATCCCAGTGTACCACTCATTGAAATTAATGGAACAATGTTAGTTATGTTCAGTAATTGTAGTGGGGATACTCAGAGCAGAACTAACCTTTTCTCTCTCTCTCAGAACAGTAGATCTCATGGACGTTCAATAAAGCTGAATGTTGGAAGATTTGGGACAGATAAAAGGAAGTACTTCATGCAGTGCTTAGTTTAACTGTGGAGCTCACTACCACAGGAGGCAGTGATGACTACCAACATGGATGACTTCAAAAGAAGATTAAACAAATTCGTGGAGGAGAGGACTATCAGTGGCTACTAGTATGAGGGCTCTGCTCTGCCTCCACAGCTGGAGACAGCAATGCTTCTGAATATCCATTGCTGGAAACCACAGGAGGGGAGAGAGCTCTTGTGCTCAAGTCCTTCCTCCTGATTTCCCATAGGGATCTGGTTGGCTACTGTGAGAAAAGGATGCTGGACTAGATTGGCCATTGGCCAGATGGAGTTGAGTCTTCTTATGTTTTTATATTATTAACACTGGATACTGCACAAAGAGAGGATTTCTGCTCAGATCACCTGATATTTTTAAAGATGTAACAATCTGCAATTGATCCTATTAACAGGATCTATGCAGATTGGATTATATGCAAAGGTCACACAATACCACACTGGCTTTAATTTATGCCTGTTTGGGACCCATAAACACCAAACAGGACTGATTTAGGACAGATGAAAGGTCTCTACTTTCTACCTTCAACCATTCTAAGGATTTAGGATATTGTGGCTTAAATGTCCCAAAATACTATGCCTGGGGCACTGTGGGAAATTAAAATGGGCCATTCACTTGCTAGCATTGCTGCCGCCACTAGGTAACCCCACCCAGGGCCCTGAGGTAGTAGGGCTAGAGGATGCTTTGCTAAGCACCTTCACAAACCTGGAACCAGCATAGCAACCTAAACTTTCCTTGCCATTCAAACTGAAATATATTTGAAGTCGAATGTGAGTTTCATGCTCTTTATTCAGCTCATTCATAGCAATGAATGAAGTTTTCCCCAAAACTTCTAGCTATATATATATATACATTATTTACAGAATGGGCCCCGCGTGATTGGCTAATTCCGGGCTGCTCCTGTAGACCAGTCGGGTTGTGGATTCACTTTCTCCAGGAGCCTGATTGGCTGCTCCTGCAGGCCAATCAGGTCACTGATTCACTTCCACCTGGAGCTGGATTGGGTGGCTCCTGCAGACCAATCATACTGCTGCATTCTGGATCCTATTGTTCGAGGATTCAGCTCAGTACATAACAGAAACAAGTGTAGAATGTTAAAACAAGGCTAGGGATAAGCAGGGATGCCAAATCTGGTTGCTGTGAATTCTGACCTGATCTGACCTGATCAGTACTTCTTGGAGTAATTTGAGAATTAGAAATTATGGGCATTACACAGTGGCAGAGACAGCATGGGGATGGGGTGTGGGGGTGTGGTAAACACAGTACACATGTGCATTCAACTGCCTAATGGTGTCTGTGTCACCCAGGAAATAGCAACCACAGAGATAAGAAAAGAAGAGTCATTCCATTGTCTGGAGAGGTCACTTCCTGGTTCACACAGAGAATCCGCTTTCAACAGAGCTAGAAGCGCACAGCTGTATTGAGGCAGCGCTGGGACCCATTTTGGCTCAGCTCTTTGTGTTTTAGGGTAGACCCTACAATTTTGTTAAATCTGTATGAGTGATGGATGGGACAACCCACTTCCATTTCACATCAGATTTGCATGTACTCAATCATAGCTGTCCCCTGTCTTTCTTTTCTTTTTGCAGTTTTTTTTCCTAATCATGCAAAACTCACATTTAAATTGCAATTTTGCCTTCAGCTCAGCATGCACGAAGCACACCCTTTGTATGCATTCGTCCCCTAAAATATGCATTCTTCCATGCTTTTAAAGTGTGTTTCCACCTAAAATACATAGGTGCACGTTTTTAAAGAAAACAAATAAATTGAAACTGCAGAGCAATAATTTGACTGAGAGCTGCATCACTTTCCACATATAAGAGTGGGACTGACAAATTAAGTCTGTTTGCTCTAAAATGCAGACTGAGAGCATGTTTCCTTCACCCCATGATAGCCATAGCAGAGATGGAGTTACATTTTATATATAAAAAAGGAAAGTGAAAAGCTTTTCAAGGAGGGGAGAATGCTTCTAGCAGCCCTCTGTACCGGATTTCTGGCTAATGTAACTAGAGACTTAAATACGATTGAGTTAATCTTGGAGGCAAATAGAAAATACTGCAACAATAAAAGGCTGTAATACAGATACAAATGAAAGCTACAGCTCCCTTCTGCATTCTAAATTCTGAGGATAATTCTAGGGAGCTTCATTACTGGTGCATAATTGTGTTATAGAACTCTAAATCACCCCGCTACACTTAACTGGCAATAACATTAAGATAGCACAGATATTCATTTTAATTAAAACATAGCCTCAAACTATTTCCTTGTTTTAAGAGGCAAAACTAAACACATACACACAACCACAGCAACCCAACATTTGATGCTCTCATTTGGTGCTAGGGGTTGTCAACCTTTTTAGACCTATGGACGTATGTTAGGGCCCACCCTGCAAATTGTTATAACTATCTTTGCATTGCTTTAAGCTGCCCTGGAACCTTATGGTGAAGGCTGGGTGATGATCATCATCATCAACAACAACAACAAATTTGGGAGAGGCACAGGCTCCATTCAGATGACATACTCCAGAACATGTTCGTATATTAAACCCCAATCACACATGATAGTGTCAACTTCATGCCATTAAAGGCACATCTAAAGTGCAAGTGGTGAAATTTAAAGTATATCCTAGGGGTAGAGAAAGGGGCTATGGAGTGAGTGTTTGTAAAATTTGTGAAAAGCCTTTTGCACATTCACAGAAGTGTGAAGCTCTTTGTGCAACTACTTCCAGGCCAGCAACGGTTCCTCTAACTCCCATGTGGTTGTGGAATGCCACAATGGGCACCTCCAGACAGACATTATTTTGCAAGAGGGAATCAAACATATCTTGGAGAATACAGGTTTGCGCGATTAAAGTTAATTAAAGTGCTCTGTAGCCCTGGTACAAAACAATAGCAGAACTTTTTTTTTTTTTAAAAAAGGATTTTTTCCCAGTTAGGAAATTGATAAAGATCTGTTGAAATTAAAATACATGCTTAACTTAGGTCGGATCATCTCAATGGGTCACCTCTGAGTAGGGCTTTGTCTTGGATACAACCCACAGATCCTTCAGACACCTCGCACACGCTCTTACTTTCAGAGAGTTATTCCTAATGTTTAGCTGGAATCTTCTTTCTTATAATTTGAATCAATTGAATTAGGTCCTACCCTCCAAAGCAGGAAAAAATAAGCTTGCTCCATCTACCACATGATAGCCTTTCAGATATTTGAAGATGGCTGCCATGTTGCCTCTCAGTCTTCTCCAGGAACTCCCTCAACCGTCCCTCATAAAGCTTTGTTTCCAGACCCTTGATCATATTGGTCTCCTTCTTCTGCATGCATTCCAGCTTGTCTATATCCTTCTAAAACTGGTGCCCAGAACTGGACACAATCCTTCAGGTGGGACCTGTCGAAGGCAGAACAGAATGGTACTATTACTTCTCTGGACACTATATGTCTGATGATGCAGAGTAGAATTGCATTAGCCTTTTTTTGCTTCTGCATCAAATCATCATCTCAGTTTGATTTGTAATCAGGTTGTGTTCAAAACAAAGCAATTATGAACTTTGGTGATATCACTAAGATGGAAGCTCTGGTTTATCTCTGATAATGAATTGGTAAGGCTGATGAAAGGTAAATTATTAAAGCTCTTTTTAGGAATAGTGGGTGGGCAAATAATATTTCCTAGGTTTACGTGCTTTGTAAAGAAAATTAGCATCTGCTCAGTGAATGCTAAAGTTTGCTGGTAATTCTTAAGATTTATGAAGTATGTAGCGGAAGTGTCAGAAAAAAAATGTTATATCTATCTATCTAACATCTATCTATCTATCTATCTATCTATCATCTATCTATCTATCCATCTATCTATCTATCTATCTGTCATCTATCTATCATCTATCTATCTATATCTATCTATCATCTATCTATCTATCATCTATCTATCTATCATCTATCTATCATCTATCTATCTATCTATCTATCTATCTAATCTATCTATCTATATCTATCTATCTATCATCTATCTATCTATCTCATGGTTAACATAGACTACTTTTTAATATTTAACATAAGCCTTATGACTCTGTCATGTCTGAAAATTAACTGTGTATCTCAAGACCCACGTGTGTGTAATACACATTCCCAATTCCAGCAGTCTTTGGTGCAATTGTGTAATTTGGTGGAAAAGTTATCTCATTCAGAATGAGAACAGAACTTCCCACCCTCCTTTGACTTTGTTGTTGTTGTTGTTATTGCTGTTGCTGTTGCTGGGCAAACAATCAGAGAGCCAGGAAGATTTGTCTAAGGCACCATGATGTCATATAGCCAACAAGAAGGGAATCTCTCTTTCTCTTAGTTTTCAAAGGTACTAATCAACACAGGTTCTGAAAAGGGCAAGCATGCTTTGGGTATCCCTAAACTCCCCTCTCAGACTTTTGTTTTTGCCCCCTCTTTGCAGTCCCAGCTCAGCCTTGAACTTACAAATTCTGGAATGGAAAAAATAAAAAGCTTTCTGTCCCAGTAGCTCAGCCCTTGCTTTGTGAAATCCTCTTTTAGCCAATTCACTTCCAGTGACCTAAATCTACTGAGCTTGGTGTAGGGATTATTGCAGGAGTTGAAAGGTTACATTTTCTTGCTTTGCCATGGATGCCTTCTGCACAGCTTCCCTGATTACCCTCTTGTTGGCTGAAAGGATCTGGGAGTCCAGAAGTTCTTAAGTTAATAGTGTGATGGATAAATGACTCTTTGATTGACTTTTTGTGTTGTTTAATGTGCTGCAGATAGGTCTGCACAATGCCTCCAATGTCTTTATCTTCGCTTTGCAGTTACTAAGTTGTTCTCTGGTGTCTTTCATTTGGTGTTTCAGAACAGGGCCAGTCCAAGACACTTTGGCATCTGGAGTGAACAACAAAATGCCACCTTCCTCTGTGCCAGGCAAAAAGAGGTGAGTGAAGATCTACAACAAGAAGAGGGGGGGGGGGGATAAAGATCTGAATAGAGATCATGGAATTGTAAAGTTGGAAGGGACCCTGAGAATCATCTAGTTCAACTCCCTCCAATGCAGAAATATGCAGCTGTCCCTCACGGGGATCAAACCTACAACCTTGGTGTTATCAGCACCAGGCTCTAACCAGCTGAGCTATCCTCTGTCTGAAGTGGTTGCCTGTACTTCCTCATGAGTGGGTTAGTCCTGTATCAGAGACAAGCTGAAACACTGCTTCCAAAGAGTCAAATCAGCTTCTGGTATGATAAGGGAGCACTGCCACTGGACAGCCATGGTTTTGCCAGAGAATCTCTCTGAGCTGACGGCATGTTGTCACTGTTAGAATTCCTGCTCTGTGATTGCAGTCATGGGATTGTTGTCTTTCACATGGCGGGGTATGTTTTGACTCCACAGAGTGGGAAGTGACAGAGACAGGATGTTTGTGTTACTGTGTTCCGTGAAGTGGGGCTATTGTCCTTTGTTCTTTTCCTCTTTGCTGTCTGATGCTAGAGAGAGAGGGAGCCATGTTGCAGTGCTCCGTGTGTGTTTATATGTAAATAAAGTAGATTAGCCAAAATGCTGAGTTGCTGAGGTTTGTTATGCAAGCTGCGAAGACTCTGCGTATCCCTAAGCGTGCTAATGTCTGTTGGCATCGGTTTCTGTGATGTTCGGGCTGAAGAAAGCTTTTGAAGCTCCTGAATGATCGACCAGGAGGGAGAGAACATGCCAGTCAGGCATGTGTCTCTGCCAGGGTCCAACTCGAGTGTAGGACGAGCTCCTGACGGTCACAGCATATCACTCCCAGGGGGAAATCACAGTAAACTTTTCAACATATGTGGCAGAAGCAGCCTATGCTACCTGCCATAGAGCCTAGTATGTGTAAAAGGAAGTGGGTGGGGAATACCAAGTTAGGGAGCTCCTGGACCATCCCATAAAGGAATCCAGTTGAAGCACAAGTGGCAAAGTAGATCCAAGTCTAAATCAAACATTGGTGCAGATCAGGTGAATCCATTTCAGAATGTGAACTCATCACATGCCAACCCTAATGCAATACACATAAAATCAGCCATCCCAATGGTCCTAATTACAGGAAGGAGTCTTTAAAAGTGCAGGTGGCTCTCCCAGCAGACCTTGGTTGAGCCCATGGGAGTCAGAGAACAGCTTCACTTTAATGTAGAAACTTGTGCTTCCTGGGTAAAAACTGCTGTACTGCTGATGTTGGATTTAAAAAAGTAAACAGCCTCTCAAAAGTAAGTAAATCAACTAAAGCATTTATTGATTAATCTACCAGTTTAAACAATGACGCCTGGCAGCTCTTTTGTAAAATTACAAATTTCAATGTATTGGGCACTATTGAAAATAAAATGCTGTTGTATTTTCTTTCTCTCCCCACCCCCCCAGCATGCCCCCATGAGCAAACCGATTATGAGACTTGGTCATCATGTAGAGTAATAATACAAATTTTATAGTACGAATAATATTAGTATTATTCCTCCTAATTTCCAAGGGGCTGAGGTCATAGAATCATAGAATCATAGAGTTGGAAGAGACCACAAGGGCCATCGAGTCCAACCCCTGCCAAGCAGGAAACACCATCAGAGCACTCCTGACATATGGTTGTCAAGCCTCTGCTTAAAGACCTCCAAAGAAGGAGACTCCACCACACTCCTGGGCAGCAAATTCCACTGTCGAACAGCTCTTACTGTCAGGAAGTTCTTCCTAATGTTTAGGTGGAATCTTTTTTCTTGTAGTTTGGATCCATTGCTCCGTGTCCGCTTCTCTGGAGCAGCAGAACAACCTTTCTCCCTCCTCTATGTGACATCCTTTTATATATTTGAACATGGCTATCATATCACCCCTTAACCTCCTATTCTCCAGGCTAAACATGCCCAGCTCCCTTAGCCGTTCCTCATAAGGCATCGTTTCCAAGCCTTTGACCATTTTGGTTGCCCTCCTCTGGACACGTTCCAGTTTGTCAGTGTCCTTCTTGAACTCTGGTGCCCAGAACTGAACACAGTACTCCAGGTGAGGTCTGACCAGAGCAGAATACAGTGGCACTATTACTTCCCTTGATCTTGATGCTATACTCCTATTGATGCAGCCCAGAATTGCATTGGCTTTTTTAGCTGCCGCGTAACACTGTTGGCTCATGTCAAGTTTGTGGTCAACCAAGACTCCTAGATCCTTTTCACATGTACTGCTCTCAAGCCAGGTGTCACCCATCTTGTATTTGTGCCTCTCATTATTTTTTTTGCCCAAGTGCAATACTTTACATTTCTCCCTGTTAAAATCCATCTTGTTTGTATTGGCCCAGTTATCTAATCTGTCAAGGTCGTTTTGAAGTGTGATCCTGTCCTCTGGGGTGTTAGCCACCCCTCCCAGTTTGGTGTTGTCAGAGTTGCCTCTAGGTCCCAGCTCACAGAGGACCAACGCTAGTCAGTAATAACTTATAAAAGTCTTTATTGAAGATTAGTTTCCATTTCCAAACCGCAGCGTGCAACTCCACGTCTTAGAACCTAGACCGGCGAAGCTCCATCTGAGTCTTCGCCTCCTAGACACCAGTTTAAGACTCTAGCCTTACTCCGCCTCTTCCGTTGTTCTTTCCTCCTCTGGGTCCTTCTGCCCCCTGGGGTTTCCTCCTTTCTGGACTCTTCTGACGCTGACCCCCCTGAGTCTTGCCCCTCCTTCCGGCGGGCTTTAGGACCTGGCTCCCTATCCGGGCTACCTGCTGTGCCGCTCGCCTGTACATTTGAACTTGGCGCGCGCGCCCAGCCGGTAACTTTCCTCTTGACCGTTTCCCCGCTCTCCGATGGAGGCGTGGTCAATCCTGACTCATCTCCTCTCGCTGGTGGTGAGAACACTGGTCCCGATGCCTGGGACTCCTCCCCCCCACTGCGCTCTGGTGGGGAAGCTGGTCCTGATTTCCAACTGCTGCTCTGGGAGTCCCCGCTGGCCCCTTCCTTCTGGGATTTCCCCCTTGGCACCCCCCTTGCCCTGGCCATCGGCGCTCCCTTCTGTGAATCTTCCGATTCGCTGGAGAAGCTCATGGAATCCCTCTGACCATTGTCACCGCCTACGCTCCCCTCGGATTCCTCCCCCTCGCTCTCCATTTCCTCCCTCTCCTGTGTCTCTGCTCCTGAGCCCCTGACAGGTGTCATCTGCAAATTTGATCAGGATGCCCTTGAGTCCATCATCCAAGTCGTTGATAAAGATGTTGAATAAGACCAGGCCCAAGACAGAACCCTGTGGCACCCCACTAGTCACTCTTCTCCAGGATGAAGAGGAACCATTGATGAGCACCCTTTGGGTTCGGTCAGTCAGCCAGTTACAAATCCACTGAGTGGTAGCATAGTCAAGACCACATTTTACCAGCTTCTTTACAAGAATGTCATGGGGCACCTTGTCAAATGCCTTGCTGAAATCAAGGTAGGCTACATCCACTGCGTTCCCTTCATCTACCAGGCTTGTAATTCTGTCAAAAAACGAGATCAGGTTAGTCTGACATGACTTATTTTTCAGAAATCCATGCTGACTATTGGTGATCACAGCATTCCTTTCTAGGTGCTCACAGACTGTATGCTTAATTATCTGCTCCAGAATCTTCCCTGGTATTGATGTCAGACTGACTGGGCGGTAATTATTTGGGTCCTCTCTTTTCCCCTTTTTGAAAATAGGGACAACATTTGCCCTCCTCCAGTCTGCCGGGACTTCGCCTGTTCTCCAGGAATTCTCAAAGATGACTGCCGGTGGTTCTGAGATCACATCTGCCATTTCTTTTAATACTCTTGGATGAAGTTCATCTGGCCCTGGAAGCTTGAATACATCTAGACTAGCCAAGTATTCTTGTACTATCTCCTTAGTTATTCTGGGCTGTGTTTCCTCTGCTGAATCATTTGCTCCAAATTCTTCAGGTCGGGCATTGTTCTCTTTATCGGAGAAGACTGAGGCAAAGAAGGCATTGAAGAGTTCAGCCCTTTCTGTGTCCCCTGTTTGCATTTCACCATCTTCTCCTCTGAGTGACCCACTGTTTCTTTGTTCTTCCTTTTGCTACAAATATACCCATAAAAGCCATAAAAGGTCAACACACATAGTCCTTCCTACCACATTGGAGGGGAATCTGTAGCCCTCTAGACACTGTTGGACTCCAACAATCACCATCCTTGATTATTGGCAACATTACCTGAGGTGGATGAGACTCAGAATTGGCTGGTGGGTCAGATCTGTATCTCCCTCACTCGACGCAGATCATGTTTGACAGATGGGCAGTGCTATCCAACTGTCAGTCACAATGACATCAGGTGACCAGCTTTTTCCCCAGGTGATCATCCTGGTTTGCAAAGCATTGTCCATAGAGCATTGAATAATGCTTTGAAGGTGCTACCATCCAGCTGGTTCATGATGTAACTATAGCTCAACTTGTAGAGCATGAGACTCTTAAACTCAGGGTTGTGGGTTCAAGCCCCATGTTGGCCAAAAGATTCCTGCATTATATGGGGTTGGGCTAGATGACCTGCATGGTCCCTTCTGACTCTAAAATTATATGATTCTGTTATATGAAATGTCAGGTGGACATGGCAGGCCTGTGAGCCAGAGATTGCTCAATACTGATCTAGAGGGCCACAGTTTCCCCATCCATTTTGTCTTCACAATAGCCTTATGAGGTAGGTTAAAGGTAAAGGTAAAGGGACCCCAGACCATTAGGTCCAGTCGTGGCCGATTCTGGGGTTGCGGTGCTCATCTCACTTTACTGGCCGAGGGAGCCGGCGTACAGCTTCCGGGTCATGTGGCCAGCATGACTAAACCGCTTCTGGTGAACCAGAGCAGCGCACAGAAACGCCGTTTACCTTCCCGTCGGAGTGGTACCTATTTATCTACTTGCACTTGACGTGCTTTCGAACTGCTAGGTGGGCAGGAGCAGGGACCGAGCAATGGGAGATCACCCCATCACGGGGATTCGAACCGCCAACCTTCTGATCAGCAAGTCCTAGGCTCTGTGGTTTAACCCACAGTGCCACCCGCGTTCCTTATGAGGTAGGTTATGCTGATGGAAAGTGATGAGCTCGAGGTCATCTAGTGAGCTTCATGGCCAAGTGTGGATTTGAACCTGGGTCTTCCAAGTCTTAAGTTCAGCACTCTAAGCACCAAACCATACTGGGTTGTATACAAATAAGTTCTACTCAGAGTAGACTCATTGAAATTAGTGCACCTAAGTTAGTCATGCCCATCAATTTCAGTGGGTCTACTTTGATTAACGCTTAGCTGAATACATCCTCACTATCAATAAGCACAACTTCCCCTCTCCCTTTACGGCTGTGACCTTCCATCACCCATGAGCTGTTCTACATCCTGAACTGACCTAGCCTTAATAGAATACAAAGGCAGCCTTGCTAGCTTCATTGGGTGATGCATCAGCTTATTCCATCACCAGCTCCATCACCTCAAGTTTGTCCTATTTGCCTTGCACAACCTGTCATGGAATAAGCAGAAGAGAAGTCCCTCACACCAGCTGCTGGCCTCCAATGCAAACATGACACATTCATAAAATGTGATCTATGTGTAATCATCACCCACACACATCCCTTCAGACAAGGGGAAGAGAAGTTACTTTGCTAATTAAGTTTTACAGTCCAGTGGTGATGAGGAAGATAAAAAAACATGCCTCTGGTCAATCCATTACCAAAGAAAAAGCACGGTGCCTCTGACCTTTTCATCCTACCTTCCGTTTGCACTCGGCAGATCCGTAACCTTTCTCAGCTGGAACGGAAAGTTCAATTAAGTTTTGTTGGCTCAGAAACCTGTCGGTGTCCTGGAGAGAAGATTAGGCACCGAGGGCCTGCAATTATCCATCTGGCGCCTCTGCAGAAATAATATATAGAGATAGTGAGTGCTGGAAAACCCATCATTTCACAAAACGACAAGAAATAGTATGTGGCCCAGTGAATAGACTTGGGCTTGAATTTCAGCATTGACATTTACATATGGAAGCTGCTTTCTGCTGTGTTGTCCTATTGGTCCATTTCGCCCGTTATTAGGGCTGGTATCTTTGGCTGGCATTGTAGGGAAGATGCCAAGGCCCATACCCTTGCATGGGGCCCAGGACTGCTCTCTGTAGCCTCCTAGTCCTGCAGTTCCTCTTCTTCCTCCTCGCTTTCACTGCCTGCCCACCTGCTCTCTCTGAGCATCCAAACAACGACAAGAATCAGGAAATGGAGTTGCTCCCTACACTTCTCTCTGCACATTTCTGTGAATTGGGCCCAGAGGGGAAGGATCTACTGTCGTCACATTGCCAAAAGACTCCCTAAAACAGGGGCAGGGAACCTCAGTTCTGATGGTGAAAAACAGTATCTCTATTGGGTCCTCAGGTCTCTCCCCAGCTATGTTCACCACCTGCCCTGCTTTGCCATCCCCCTTGAGTGTTTTTGCCTGGTTGGAAGGTATCCTTTAGCTCTGATCATGCCTCTTGCTTTATCTGGATGTACTGCTGCACCCAATTTTGCCCTTCTCTGCCCACCGTAGGCATGTGTCCCCAGAAAGATTGCTTGGAAAAGAATGCAGCCCTCAGGCTTATACAAAACCCTTGCCCATTGAGAGAGGTGAAGAGCAGGGCTAGTAGGATGAGATGTGTGGTCAGGAGGGAGGCCTAAAGGCCAGATATGGAGGACCATTTGTCCCTGGGGGTTAAGTTTCTATGTCTGATATGAAAGGTAAAGGTAAAGGGACCCCTGACCGTTAGGTCCAGTTGCGGATGACTCTGGGGTTGCGGTGCTCATCTTGCTTTAATGGCCGAGGGAGCCGGCGTGCAGCTTCCCGGTCATGTGGCCAGCATGACTAAGCTGCTTCTGGAGAACCAGAGCAGCGCACGGAAATGCCGTTTACCTTCCTGCTGGAGCGGCACCTATTTATCTACTTTCACTTTGACGTGCTTTCGAACTGCTAGGTTGGCAGGAGCAGGGACCAAGCAACAGAAGCTCACTCCGTTGTGGGGATTCGAACCACCAACCTTCTGATTGGCAAGCCCTAGGCTCTGTGGTTTAGACCACAGCGCCACCTGCGTCCGATATATGTCTGATATAGAGGGACACAAACAAACAGCAACAACCATACAATATTTTTTGTGTTGAGGATAAAATTATTCCCTCCCTCTTCAATAAAATTGCTCAGGGTCCCATTGGCTGGCAGACATAACCAAAAACTGTGATATAACCAGTCTCATATAACCAACATGCTTAAGTCTAATTAATGCATGAAGGGTTAAGATGGCAGAGTAAGCTGTCCTGCCCCCTAACCTTGGGAGGAAATGGGTAATCAAGCCTATTGCTCTCCCCTAGTCTACTTGGTAAACTCATATTGTAAAGAAGCTAAGATGGTTGTTTCACATGGCTCTCACAAGCCACTCTTGAGTTCCTAAACCAATAATTTAAGAAGTTTCACCACTTTGCAACTAAATTAAGTTTTACTGCCTGTGCCGCCTTAATGACTGATGTATGGAAAAACAAATGAACCTGACCTTTGGAGAGTTTGTAAGTAAACCACTTTTAACTCATTAAACTTGTGGTCTTTTCCTATGCTGAGAAAAGGCAGAAGGAAAATCACCAAAAAGGAAAATCCCACAAGGGCGTATCTTAAAAGTCTAACAGCCTATATTTTCATACATTACTTTGCTTGCATATTTTGCTAATTTAAATCTGCTGGAGTTTTCTCACCAAAGTTGGATCTTGGCATCCATGAATTATCCTTCCTTCCTTCATTCATTCCTTGATTCAACAAAAACATGCTTCAGTCCCAATGGGATGGAATTAATGGAATTTCATGTTATATGTGGGGATGGCTCTTGGCTTCACAATGGAATTAGACAAATTCATAGAGTAGGAGAGGTTTTCAGTGGTTGCTGGTCATTTTAGCAAAACGGAGCCTCCCAATTAAGAGGCACTCTACCTCAGAGTACCGGTTGTTAAGGGGGTTCGTGTCAGGGGCCATTTATTTACTATTCAGCTGAAGCCTTTTTACTACACTCTTCTACTGGTAGTGGGAACAATCATTGCCCTCATACTTACAGTATGAAATGCGTGACGCAAAAAGAAAAGGGATTGGAAGAGGAGATTAGAAAGGCCAGGCATTAGTTCTTGCTTACAAAGTTCTCACACTGGTGATCTGGAAAGGAAGAGGTTCAAGGAGCAAGGAGACCCAAATGTTGCTGGCAGAACTGATAGAGTGGTCCTACTTCTCTTGGAGCAAGCCTGATGGAATAGCTGCTGTCAGATGACAATTGAAGGAGAGAGGTGCCTGATGGGAATGGCGTCTCAGCTGCTGCCATTTGGGGAAAGGGATTCAAATGCTCTGATGTCTGGAATGGGAAATGCTCAGCCCTCTAGATGTTGTCATTTATTCATTCCATAAAATTTATACAGTACTTCTTGATTATAAAAAAAGCAACTCTTGGTGGTTTACAAAAATGAAATGAAATAATTAATAAGAAAAAAATACAGCCATAATTTAAACTTTCAAAAAGTTAAAATAAGAACCAGATTAAAACTCACACCTCCTTTCTAAACATCTGGGTGGCCTTGTATAAACAAGAATGATTTAAGCAGGCACTGGAAAAGATTACAGTGTTGTTGTTTGTATCTGTCTGTCTCCTACCTGATATCTATAGCCAGGGAGTTCCAAAGCGTAAGTGCTGCTATGCTAAAAGATCAAATCCTTACAAATGCAGGATGGGTATTATGTGGCACCTTAACAGTGCCAGTTCTGTCAAATAGAGGCAGTTGAGTGGGCATACAGGGGGTATGGCAATCTCTGTTGGGCGCCAACTCTCACCATCCTTATTTAAACTCCTAGGACAGCAGCCACAAAATTAAAAGACGCCTGCTTCTTAGGAGAAAAGCAATGACAAACCTAGACAGCATCTTAAAAAGCAGAGACATCACCTTGCCAACAAAGGTCCGTATAGTAAAAGCTATGGTTTTCCCAGTAGTGATGTATGGAAGTGAGAGCTGGACCATCAAGAAGGCTGATCGCCAAAGAATTGATGCTTTTGAATTATGGTGCTGGAGGAGACTGTTGAGAGTCCCATGGACTGCAAGAAGATCAAACCTATCCATTCTGAAGGAAATCAGCCCTGAGTGCTCACTGGAAGGACAGATTGTGAAGCTGAGGCTCCAATACTTTGGCCACCTCATGAGAAGAGAAGACTCCCTGGAAAAGACCCTGATGCTGGGAAAGATGGAGGGCACAAGGAGAAGGGGACGACAGAGGAGGGCAGTGGAATACAGGAGTGCCTGGCGTGCTCTGGTCCATGGGGTCACAAAGAGTCGGACACGACTAAACAACTAAACAACAACAACAAGGAATGATGGGGGGTAGAGTCCAACTCTATGTGGGAAGCCACTGCTTCCTCGCTCCTGATACCTGTTATAGTTTAAAATTCTGCCTTAGGAGAGCTAAGATGTAGAAAAGGAAAGATGTAGGAAGGGAAATTTTGCTGGAGGATCTAGTTCCAGCCAGGAAAATGACTGAGGCTTTTGCAAGTCTTGGCCTCGGAAAAGGCTTGTCAAAGGGAAGAATGGTTTACTATTGTACCTTTAAAGGTCTTCATCTGTGTCAGTGCACTGATTTATGGACACACATTTCCTGTGTTTTAGAGGAGGATGAGCAGAACCTCTTAGAAATAATTCAAGCTTCGTCAAGCCGCAGTGTATTTCTCTCTGTGTGACTTTCTTTTGGAGGGTTGTTTTTTTTTAAAAAAAATTATTGTTAATTTATTTGAGGACAAGGTGTGTGAGGCCCTGGCAGATAATTCATGCAATTACAGCAAAGATGAGGCACTGACAAAGGACAAGGCACATCAATCATTCTGGTGGATCAATAATACCAGTGGAACATGCAATCAAACCTAATCAACCTCACATAGCCCCATGATTAAAGAACATCTTGGTTGCTTGCTAAATGGAGAAAAGGCATAATGGCCAGAGACAGGCTCTCATAGATGAGAGCTGCTCTTTCATCCAGCTGCTCACTACTTCATGCAGCTTGGAACTCACTTCTGCAGGAGGCAGCTTTAACCTAGACAGGATTAAAAGAAGATTAGGCATATTCATGGAGGAGAGAGTTATCAGTGACTACTAGTCATGATTACTGTTCTCTGCCTCCACAGTTGAAGACACGGGTGGCGCTGTGGGTTAAAGCCTCAGCGCCTAGGGCTTGCCGATCGAAAGGTCGGTGGTTCGAATCCCCGCGGCGAGGTGCGCTCCCGTTGCTCGGTCCCAGTGCCTGCCAACCTAGCAGTTCGAAAGCACCCCCAGGTGCAAGTAGATAAATAGGGATCGCTTACTGGCGGGAAGGTAAACGGCGTTTCCGTGTGCTGCGCTGGCTCACCAGATGCAGCTTTGTCACGCTGGCCACGTGACCCGGAAGTGTCTCCGGACAGCGCTGGCCCCTGGCCTCTTAAGTGAGATGGGCGCACAACCCCAGAGTCTGTCAAGACTGGCCCGTACGGGCAGGGGTACCTTTACCTTTACCTTACTAGTCATGATTACTGTTCTCTGCCTCCACAGTTGAAGACAGCAGTGCTCCTCAATACCTAGAAGCCACAGAAAGGGAGAGTGCTCCTGTGCTCAGGTTCTGCATGTGAGCTTCCCCTGGGCATCTGGGTGGTCACTATGGGAACAGGATCCTGGACCAATTAGATCACTAGCTTCTTCCAGCAGGCTTTTCTTATGTTCTTATGGTTTCCCTCTTAGGAATGTTAATGGGACCTATATGAACCAGCCTCATACTGACTCAGTCCATCTAGTCTATTGAGCCCAGTATTGTTTAATCCAGGGGTGGGGATTTTTCACCCTAAAAGCTGCATTCCCTTCTGGGCAGCCTTACAAGCCTCACATGACAGAGGTGTGTGAGGCCAATGGGAGGAGCATCCCCCTAACACACACGTGTGTGTTTTCTTCTTCTTCTTCTTCTTCTTCTTCTTCTTCTTCTTCTTCTTCTTCTTCTTCTTCTTTGTTCTATTAGACATTTCCCAGGCTTCTGAACAAGTCCCTTGGCTGGAGCTTTAACTGAAATGCCCATCCTGTTTTGTCACCTGCAGCAGAATGGGAAGGTCCCACCCTGTAAACGCACCCCTCCTTGCTTCCCCCACAGAAGCCTCACATACTAGCGTCATGCAGCAGCTACGGCTTCTGGCAAGATCATGAGAGAAAGCTCTGGAGACATCCATGCAATTTCCCAGTGCTCTAGTGAGATCTCATCAGAACCTAGAAGCTTCTTCTTCTCCTTGCTTCTCTGTGTTGGGTGATAACACCGAGGCCGGTGCCTCCCCCCCAACACAGCGTCACCCGAGTTTCATCACTCCAGTCTCCTGTCATGCTGATGTGACCCATATCCAAGGACATGAGCACACGACAAGCAGAGTTCAAACAGAAGCTCAGCCTTGAGGTGTAACATCTAAGCCTAATTTATTGCACACAAAATCAAACATAACAGAACAAAGAAAACATGGTTTCTCCCTCTGTCTTTCTTTCTCGGAGAGGGAACTGCAAAAGCAATAGCTATACAGAGCGGAAACAGCATATCTCCATTCCCGCTCACAAGACTCCAACAATCAGCACTGGAATGTAAACAGACACGTGACATGTAACAATCCCACACATCTGCAGCACAGGAGGAATGGAATTCCCAACACTCTGATGGTGGTGGCAGTGGTCATGTCTGCAGAGGTGCACTTTGAGTCTGCAACCTGATGTGCCTGCTCAGTTCAGCTCATGTGCAAGAAATTTTCAGCATAACAATTTGCTGTTTATGCCTCCTCTTCCTAAATGGGGGGGGGGGGGGATATTAGGAATATCAGATATGGAGAGGGGTGATTTGAAGAGTGAAAAAAAAGGATGCTTACACCCCTTGGCCATCTTGAATGTGAGGTGAGCACAACAAAAAACCCATACCTCAAGAGAATTTCACCCAAAATTCATCTCCCTTTTAAAAAAAAACCCAAATCCTTTCTCATTAATTGACTAAAGAGAAAATTTGGGGAACAAAACAACCCAGAGAACACAGGCTAAGGACCACCAGCCCTGTAACAGGGGTGTCCATCAATGCTGTGAATGGGTCAGCTGGGTGATTCAGGAACCTTTCTTGTTCTCTCAAGTCAAAGCACAATGTAAATACCCACTTGAATCACAATGTGCACATTAGGGACATTGAGGAGAACTCCTTTCCTCAGTGTGAGTGGAGACTGGCCTAATCTGCCAAGCCTGTGGGTTGGGGCTTAATGATACACATGATGTGCATGCTCAGAGCACAGAGAGCACCAGCAGTTATGGAAGGGTGTGGTTGTGTAACGTTCATGTTCATCTCTCAAAGCTGAACCTGACATTCTGTATCTGCTAGCACAGGGATTCGCACATTAGCAGATGCATAGATTTTAAGGTTGCACAACAGAGGAACCCAACACAGCAAATGCACTAGTGGAAGCTCATTACACAACAGATAGCACAATCTATTGTGCAGCAAAATTACCAGTGACCTGCTTATGCATTCTCTTGCACAACAAATATATGGCTAGGCGACTTTAATTTAGCACTGCATTGGATACAATCCTCAGTTCCCATTTGTGTATGTGCCGTGTGATTCCCCATTTGCAAGCCCCAGTTTTAACAGACAGTTACTTCTGCAAAATTTAGGGTTTCCTTGAAGAGGGCAAAACTTCAGTTTTGTTTACGAATGACCTCATTTTTGTATCAGCACCCAAGCTTGCAATTAGAGAGAACATTGTCCTATGTTTAAATGTGCTTTTTTAAAAAAAACCCAAAGCAGGTTTTCAATGTCACATTCCTTTCAAACCAAATGTTTCCCCTGTCTCCCTGTGCTAGCTGCTTCTCTTAACATGATGTCGCCTCCCCCCCTCACTGCCTGTGCAAGGCCTCATTACAGGCTTTCGGGACTCACCATCTGAGAGATGGGACTTTTGGCAGCAAGGTGTAAACAGTCAGCTTAATTGGGCATTTAGAACAAAAATAAATGACAGAAGCATTGTCGCTCCAGAGTTTTAAAAAATGTACGAATAGGCAGTTTGAACAGCATTTCCCCATTTCTGCACTGATTAAAAAAAAATAAAAATAAAACCTCTCTAAACCTCCCCAGCTAGTACCACTGTTAAAACATTGCAGCATGACAAACACACTGTGCTCTTATTGGCCTTCCTCACAAGTGTGGTTCGAGGTAACATGTTGCTATCATTTATAGATCTTCTTGGCCTCAGGTAACTGCAGATGCTCCACCTGCCTCCATTAATTTCTTGTTCTGGGGGTTTGTGTTGCCCTCAGTTCTTCTCTCATAGGGTCAGAGGAGCAGGCCACCTAGTTGGAGCCCTGTTCATCAAGAACTTGAATGGCTACACTGGTGCCACTGTGCAAGCAACTGGAAGCAAAAATCTAGGGTAAAAATTGGATGTGAACAGTTTAATGAGTGTCCATCCTTGCCTGAGCAAGGAATTCCCTACTCATGTCCACGGGTGAGAAAACGTACGGACATGCAACTCTACTTACACATGGAGCTATCTTGCACACCAAAATGAATTGCGTGTGTAGGTCCCCAGGCCAGCCCTCAAATAACTTCACACATAACACGTAATTTAGTTTTGGTTTTTGGGCACTATTTTGGCCACAACTTTATTAAAATACAAAATCAGTGAGTGGTTGTTTAGACATTGGTTATGACTATCTGTCCCCCCGCCTGGGACAGAACTGACATCCCGAGGTTCGATCGGTAGCCAGTAGAAGAGAAAGTCAAACTGGGGGTCCTTTGAGCTAAGCGTCGGACCCACGCCGCTCACCCCAGCAGCTCCCCGAAAGCTTGCCGGCCCAGATCCTATGACAAGGATTCCCATGACAGGGATTGGGCGGCCCTGGTCCCATGACAGGGATTGGACGAAATCATGGCAAGCCCCAGGATTCCTTTAACGGAATTCCCTTCAGCGCAATGGGAGGGGCAGGCCCAGCCTGACCCCTCCACCACCAGCATATTATAACCAATGCCTAACCGCCACACGAGCTCTAACGCTTGCCGCCAACCACTCACAAACCCAACCATGAACCCAATTTAGTAGCCACCGCATCCAGCCAAACATCATTCCCCAAATCGGAGAGGTGCACTCCATCTGCCCGGTAAAGGGCCTCAGCCTTAAAATTAATGTCTGGGTGCGAAATACCAAACCACCCAGCTCCAATACCTTCACACAAACAGCAGAGTTAATGCGCTTCCTGGCCCTTTCAGCGGCCTCTGGGCGGGAAACACCGCACCAGGTTTGCCTCTGCAACAGGTGAGACCAAATTATTCTCACTGAAGGTAATAAGGCTGCCAATGCCTCCAAATCCCTTTTGGATTGAGGTGTGCAAAGCAAGGCAATCAATAGTTGCCACATCATTTTTTTTTCCCCAGCTGCACCACTATGGCCATAGGGTGGGGAGGTCCGAGAGCAGCCGGCGACCAATCAGCGGCATAAACTCTCCCCATGACATTCCACGTCTGGAAAACCATGACACTTGCATGTGCTGTGGGAGGCCAGGACACGCTCCCTTTGCAGACTGCCTCGCTCTGCTGCCAGCCCAATGAACGATGCTGTGTCCCACTATCCAGACGCGGACCAGCGTGGGATCTGCAAGGGTTGAAACAAACAAGCATAAGTACCAAACTCAGCATTTTGTTTCGCACTTAACCCTTGAAAGCATACGATTTCCATCTCCCCAAATCCTTGATCCTGGCGGCTGAGAAGCCCCAATGGGCCGCCATAGTCGCTGCACCTATGCGAAAGGAATGAGGGGCGAAACCAGAGGCTGAGATCCCACAAGCAGAGATGGCCATATGCATGACTTTTGTGAACTGGTGTCGCGCCAAAGGGTGACCATTTTCATGCATGAGTAGGGGGCCGTCCCCAGGAGGCTCAAGGCCAAGTACTTCCTTACATCCTTGACTGGGCATGGGCCCA
This sequence comes from Podarcis gaigeae, assembly GCF_964106915.1. Lineage (NCBI taxonomy): Eukaryota > Metazoa > Chordata > Lepidosauria > Squamata > Lacertidae > Podarcis > Podarcis gaigeae. The sequence goes on from NC_139691.1 coordinate 5,728,031, forward strand.
CCTCCCCAGTCGCTGGGAGGCGGACAACTTCCCCCCGACCCAGCTGGTCAGTTTTGGAGTTGTGCACTACAAGTCTCAACTCCAAAAGGGGAACGCATATATCCCGAAGGAGCAACCCACGAGAACCAGCAACTTCTAGGATCAAGCCAGCCCCCAGGGGAATGAAAAGCCAAATGTTTCTGGTATCCAATAACAGGCCAAGGGCCCACCTACCTGTGACTGGAAGCCTGATGATGGCAACCCAGCCCACTAGGTCTGACTTAGAGCTCCAGACACTTATGACAAGCTCCAAAGCAGATGAGGAAAAATCCAGAGGCAATAAGCCTCCAAACTCTCAGCCCTGTGCTGGCTTCAACCCTCAGTACACCAAAATTACAGTGGAATACTGAAAGAAGTCTCGTCTAGATCTAGAACCAGGAGAGAAGTCTTAACTTGTTGCAGATACTGCATAGGTCAAGATTGACCGGCTTCCTGCCTGCAGTCCTGTGAAGGCTGGAGCCTTTTACAACCGTCCGAGACCCTGAGCACGACACACTTTTAGAAGGGTCTCTGAAAAATTAAAGCCTTACTCTAGCAGACATTGCAGCAGACTGAATTCTGATAGTTTTAACAGTGCATCCAATCTGCAGCAGGTAGTCCAATTGCTGCAGGTCCTGCTCAGAGGATGGAGGCAAGTTCCTCTGAATGGCCGAGGACTCCCAGCTAAACGCTAAGAAATCAGTCCAGGCCTGAAAGCAGAAGGGGAAATGTAAGCTACTACTCCTCTTAATTATCAATTGTTGCCAAAGCGCCACAGGAGCTCCAGAAAATCCGGCTATAGCTGGGCGTCCAGAGGCCAGGATCTGAAGCTCTCCAACTGAAAACGGCATAGAGTGACAGCAAAAACATTAGATGATCCCGTAATAAAACGAGCAGAAACGCAATATTAAACCTTAAGCAGTGCAGCTGGAAAGAACTTAAAAGGGGGACGGAGACTCTGCCAAAGCATGAGGACCATTTTGCCAGGACCCTCACACTGCCTGGTTATCAGACCAAGACAGACCCGACGGTCCCTGTACTCCTCAGTCCAGATGTGCGCTGACACTACAATGGGGAAAACTCAAGAAAAGTTAGGTCACATGTGATTGCCTTGCCCTACCAGGCTCAAGGCCACTGTACAGGATGATGAAGGGACCCTGGGCCATGAGACCCCACCTGGCCAAGGAGGAATGGAAGGGGCAGCCTGGAACAACCACCCTGCATGCCATTTTTTTAAAAAACTGACCTAGCAATGATAGAATCTGACAAAGCAACATTTGCTATCAGAGGAAGTATTACAAGAATAACGTCCTTCATGGCAAACAGCTTTTCCACAGGCAAGCAGAGGTGTGAGCAACGGTATCCAGCTAGCCCCCAAATACGTTAAAAGGGGCAGTAGGAGCCACTGTCCTATCCACTGGGAACACCCAGCTCCTCAGGGAATAAAAGGGGCGTACAGTAAGCCTTAGCAGAGGCTGGTGTCACATGAACCAGCCAGTAAAATAATCCACATAACGATACCCCCAGTTAAACGAGTATTGACTCACAATGTTCAATCCAGAAAGACGCTAAAGGACTCAAGTGCTGCACAGCCTATAGCGCAACCCATTGGCATCGCCTTATAAATGTAAGGACCATCCAATTAAGCCCAACTACTTATAATCTTGAGGGTGAACCGGCAGCAGCCTGACAGCCAATTCAATGTCGCATAATGCCAACAAGGCCCTCTTCCAATATGTTGGTAAGCTCAACTGCCTGATCCAAAGATGCAAATTTTGCAGAACAATTCCAGAGAGTCATTCACTGAGGTGCCTTTGGGATGCGATAAATTATATGGGGGATTATATGGGGCTTTCCTAGGGACGATCCCCAAAGGGATAAATGAAAATAGGAATAGCAGGAGAATCAAGGGGATACCACCATACGTCCAATGAAAGCTGTTTCCTAACCTTCTTACTTGCTAACACAGGTAGCTCTCTGACTGGCTTTGAGTTGCTGTATTCTGAGCCACTGGCTGAAGAGCCAGTGGAATACCAAACCATGGGAAAACCCTTCCCACAAGCGCAAAACCACTGACCTATCTAGATAACCATTTGGCTAGGCTTTCAAGGAAGATATTTTTTTGGAAATATGGGCGAGAGGTATTGAGTTATTGCTTGCTAGCCCCTAGCCCCCACATTGGGCAAAATGCCCTGCCTAGTGTTGCCACCATGATGTGTAAATTTACAGGGCCGACGCCGGCCAGAAACCCTAAAAAGTCCCAACAAAGCTGCTGCCGGGCCACCTTCCTGCATACCAGCTTAAGATTCTATAGCTCAGGGGATTTCCATTTGAAATGTGGAGCTGCACAAGTGGTCCACATGTCCATGTCCCTGCGATCCTAGCAAGCTGAGGGGATGATGGCAGCCCTGCATCTAACATTCCCATAGTGAATAGCAACTTAAAGAATAGTGGAGTGGAAGGGACCCTGAGGATCATCTAGTCCACTCTCCCACAATATTAATAATAATAATAATAATAATAATAATAATAATAATAATAATAATAATAATAATAATCTATTTGTACCCCATCCATCTGGCTGGGCTTCCCCAGCCACTCTGGGCAGCTTCCAACAAAAGATTAAAATACAGTAATGCAGCAAACATTAAAGGCTTCCCTAGACAGGGCTGCCTTAGATGTCTTCTAAAAAGTCTGGTAGTAGACATCTGGTGGGAGGGTGTACCACAGGGCAGGTGCCACTTCCGAGAAGGCCCTCCACCTGGTTCCCTGTAACTTGGCTTCTCACAGAGAGGGAACCACCAGAAAGGCCCTCGGCGCTGGACCTCAGTGTCCAGGTAGAGTGATGAGAGAGCGTGCAGCTGTCCCATACAGGGACCAATCCTGCAACCTAGGCATTACCGGCACCATACGCTGACCAGCTGAGCTATCCAGGATGATCCCTAAAGACCTGGAACAGCCTGACCCTGACCCCTGGAGAGGTCCAAGGTGATGTCTGAATCATCATCAGAGCCCAGTGATGATTTACCTGCAAGGAGGTGTAAGCATCATCCCTGCTCCGCTTTTTTCCTGCCTCTGAAGACGCTTCCTTCTGGAAGAAGGCACCTGGGGCATCAACAAGTCATCCTCTGCAGGAGAGGCAAGCTCTGGAGGCATCTGCAAAGGCCCTGTCATAGTCTGCAAAAAGAAAAAACCTAAACAATGTGAGGAACAGGTGAAACCAATGCTTTGTGCACACATGGGGATGCTATTCAGGCCAGAAACGCTGCCAGAGGCCATCAAATTCTAGGGCCAAGCCCTAAGATCACCTGCTAGGCCAGACATAAATGTTTCCAATGAGATAACAAACTCGAGGCAGCCCACCGCCTGTCCAGATACCCCTGCTTGCCCTTTAGAGGGAAGCACCTCCTCAAGAAACCCAAAGTTCTTTTTGGGAGCAATATCACAAGTGGGCCGAACTATCCAGCAACAGAATAGTCCAAAAGGAGCAGCTTGTTTTGTTTTGTGATAACAATGGCTAAGGGGGGGATATGAACCCTGTCTCCCAGGTCCTAGTCCTGTGCTCTAGCCACTAAGCCACAATGGCTCGTCTCTAAAATGGCAATTGCCACTATCAGGGCAAAACAAACTTGAAGAAAATAAACTTGTTCTGAAACAGGATAGTTAAAGAGCATACACAGAGTGCTCACTGGAGGCACAGAGAGCCTCTGGCTCCACTCTGTCTGCCTAAGATATACATTAGCAACAAGTGAGCCTGCAAACAAACAGATAAATTCTTATAGAGAAAGTGAGTCACATGTCACAGAGACTTAACAATTACTCTACTGCTAACTGTAGCAGGCTTAGGCTTGAATGATATGTGCAGGCCGAGCAGGCCGTGAAGGCCTCCATGCTTCTGCTCTCTGCCTTTTTTGTCTCATTGCAATATTAAAGGAACTCAATATAGTGCTCCCACCCAAGGCTAAATTAAAACTCAGCCAACAGCTCTGCATGCACCCAAAATAAAGCCAACCTTTGGGGATACTATAAACGAAGTGATTCTAGCTAAGCTGGGAACAGCCCTGACTAGCCCCACAATTAAACAGGCAAAAATGGGGAAAAACCTCTTTGCAAAAGAAAGCCCCTAATGGGGGCTCTCTCCCTATTGGGAAAGGCAAGCCCAGGAGGATTACGCACAGGCAGCGCTCACAGATACAGGAAAAAAGGGAAATTAAATTAATTAAGGGACTAGAGAGGATTAAATAGAAGGGGGAAAATAAAGAAATGTAACCAGACAATGAGAAGATTGCTCCTGATCCGATGCACTCTGCAAAGAGAAAGAGAAACCAGAGTGCACCAATATTTAAAGACCATGGTCCCACTCACCCAATTTGCAACATACAATTTGCCCCAGCAACCCGGTTATTCAATCACAATGCCAGGCAACAACTATTAACCTGCCTGGCAACAAGAGGTCTGGCCCGGTGGCCCACACCGCAACACGTGCTCTCATTTATTGGAGAACACGCTTTGCTGAAGTTGTCATTGAGTGAAGAGGCCCATGAACACAAGTCCATATACATAAGCCCTGCAGAATTTAGGACTGGGCTAATTGACTATTACATTGTCTAAACATTGATTGTTTTAAACACTGGAGTTTTTTTACAGCTCTTCTTCCGACATGTGTGTGTGTGAGAGAGAGTGAGAGAGTGCATGTGTGTAACCTTGCAATACAGTGGTGCCTCGCAAGACGAAATTAATTCGTTCCGCAAGTCTTTTCGTCTTGCGAGTTTTTCGTCTTGCGAAGCACGGTTTCCCATAGGAATGCATTAAAAATCAATTAATGCGTTCCTATGGAAACCACCTTCAGACCAGGTCCGGGGACAGTCTGTCCCCCGACCTCTTCTGAAGGCCGGTGGGGGGCGAAAGTCTTTGCTCCCCCCCCCCGCCTGCCTTCCCGGGACAGCGGAGACTTCTTTTAAATGCGACCGGCGACCTCTTTTAAATGCTAGCGGTGGGGAGCAAAGCATTCCCCCCCCCCTCCGGCCTTCAGAAGAGGTCCAGGAAGGCCGGCGGGGGCCGAAAGGCTTTGCTCCCCACCACCAGCAGTTTTAAAATCAGTCTGGGATAACAGGGAAGCGCTTCCCGCTATCCCGGATGGCTTTTGAAGGCAGGCAGGGGGGAGCAAAGACTTTTGCCCCCCGCCCGCCTTCAGAAGAGGTCCTGGACCTCTTCTGAAGGCGGGCGGGGGGCAAAAGTCTTTGCTCCCCCCTGCCTGCCTTCCGGGAGAGCGGAGAAACGCAGCGCTTTCTCCGCTTTCCCCGACGGCTTTGGAAGGCAGGCGGCGGGGGGGAGTAAAGACTTTTGCCCCCCACCGGCCTTCAGAAGAGGTCCTGGACCTCTTCTGAAGGCCGGCAGGGGGCAAAAGTCTTTGCTCCCCCCTGCCTGCCTTCCGGGAGAGCGGAGTAACACAGCGCTGCTGGCGGGCGGCAGCGCTGCTGCCCGCGAAGCCTTCGCTGCCGCCCACCAGCATTTTAAAAACCCCGGGACAGCGGAGGACTTCTCCGCTGTCTGGGGTGATCTTAAAATGCTGGCGGGCGGCATTAAAATCGCCCCGGGACAGTGGAGGAATTATCTGCTGTCCCGGGGCGATTTAAAAGCCCCCGGGAAGGCAGGCAGGGGGGACAAAGACTTTCGCCCCCCACCGGCCTTCAGAAGAGGTCCTGGGCCTCTTCTGAAGGCGGGCGGGGGGCAAAAGTCTTTGTCCCCCCTGCCTGCCTTCCCGGGAGAGCGGAGAAACGCTGCGCTGTGTTTCTCCGCTCTCCCAGAAGGCAGGCAGGGGGGAGCAAAGACTTTTGCCCCCCGCCGGCCTTCAGAAGAGGTCCAGGACCTCTTCTGAAGGCCGGTGGGGGGCAAAAGTCTTTACCCCCCCCCCGCCGCCTGCCTTCAAAAGCCGTCGGGGAAAGCGGAGAAAGCGCTGCGTTTCTCCGCTCTCCCGGAAGGCAGGCAGGGGGGAGCAAAGACTTTTGCCCCCTGCCCGCCTTCAGAAGAGGTCCAGGACCTCTTCTGAAGGCGGGCGGGGGGCAAAAGTCTTTGCTCCCCCCTGCCTGCCTTCAAAAGCCATCCGGGATAGCGGGAAGCGCTTCCCTGCTATCCCGGACTGCTTTTAAAATGCTGGCGGTGGGGAGCAAAGCCTTTCGGCCCCTGCCGGCCTTCCTGGACCTCTTCTGAAGGCCGGAGGGGGGGGGAAAGGCTTTGCTCCCCACCGCTAGCATTTAAAAGAGGTCGCCGGAGATTTCCCTATGGGCTTTCTTCTTGCGAAGCAAGCCCATAGGGAAATTCGTTTTGCGAAGCGCCTCCAAAACGGAAAACCCTTTCGTCTAGCGGGTTTTTCGTCTTGCGAGGCCTTCGTCTTGCGGGGCACCACTGTAGTCTTTTTATGGCTTTAGTTAGTGGATTTTTACCTCTTATGGCAACTGTTCTATCTCCATTTATGTTGATCTGCATTTTAAAAAATCTGCATTTACACACAACAACAGATACCAACTCATATGTGTTGCTTGGATACCCACATCAGTGGACTGTCTGGCCCCTTCATGTTTATTTAAACTCACATTGGATGAAATAGGACTCATCGGGGGGGGGGGCTGAAAGTGGAAGTTCAAAAGGGTCATTGATTCTGCCACCTGGCTTCTCCTGTCTTTGTCTCAGGTGAGCTTTCTCAGTGGATGGGAAAAGACCAAGGCTTATGTTCAGAGGCAGTTGGTTCCCTGTAGGCGCACAGGATTTATATAGCAATGACTTATTTATTTATTTGCAAAGCTTTGGAAGGAGGAAGAGGAAGAGGAGGAGGAGGAGGAGGAGGAAACATTCTCCTGTGGTAGCTGAAAAGCATAAAACCAACAATGAGATTACATCCATGAAATAAGTACAAACTACTGTACAGCACAAATCAGTAGATCACTTTAATATAGCAAATAAAACTGAATCACTTAGCAGAGGGAGCCAGTTAGAATGCTAAAGTAGGACTAGGGATCTGCACTGAGCACAAGATTGGGTTTGGATCCTGAGTCAGTGCTTTGGGAAACAGTTTGTCTTGAACAGAGGTGCCCAATTTGGCCTGGGTTCCACACGAGTCTACTTTTTGTTTTCCCTACCCCATGTCTTTCCCTTCTTTTGCCAGAAGATGGGTGGGTACAATGCAGCTGATCTGAGTACTGAGTAGGCAGTGTGAGGTAGAACATCAGACCAGGGTGACTGCCCCAGTCCCTAGTGTGAGAAACTAGGGTGATGTCAGAAGGGTCCAGGAAACCTATTTGTTGTGTGATTTATTTATTGTTTGTTCGTTTGTTGGGCGGGGAATCTGTGAAGAGGTTTTTGGAATCCTGGGTTGGGTGGAATCTCGAGTGAGAGGCAGGAAGCTGTGAGGTCTTGAGTGGGGAGCAAAAATGTGTCAGAATCTATACCAGTATCTGTTCACTGGTAATTTGTATCAATGCTTTTTAAATTGCTTATTTTTGTAATAGTTCAGTAAAACCATGCTCATAGGAGACTGATGGGAGCTCAAATCCAACACCAAATGGAAATCAGGGAATCCAATTCAGTTCACATTTCATAGAATCATAGAACTGTAGTTGGACAGAACTCCAAGGGTCATCTAGTCCAACTCCCCTGCAACTCAAGAATCTCAACTAAAGCATCCATGGCAGATGACTACCCAACCTCTGTTTAGAAACTTCCAATGAAGGAGAGCCCATCGCCTTCCAAGGAAGACCACTCCACTGTCAAACAGCTCTTTCCAGAAAGCTTTTTCGTGATGTTTCAAAGCAGAATCTACCGACTTTGTCAACTTCCAAAATAACATGAGAACTAAAACAGCCATCCTTCAAAATTTTCACTTATCTGAATTTTGTGATGCTGTTCTGCAATCAGTGCTTACAAAAATGCATTATATTAGGGGAAACAGCTAGCAAATATGTGTATATTAGTAAATACATTGTGTTCACACTAGAAACTGGAAATTGCTGCAGACATGTGGAGAACTTAATTTAAGGCTGGAAAAATGAGAAAGCAGAATTGACAGCTCATACCATCCCTAATGGAGAGCACCATATTGGTGAAAGCTGACTTGGACTATGGCCTGAGAGGGATAGGGTGGGGATTTTGCAACCAGAGGGAGGAGCCTTGCCCTCCTGCTCTTAATTTTCAAATACTGGCAGAGCTAACATTTGATGAAAAGGCCTTTGCTGTCACATCCACAAGCTGGCCTTTCTGCCTCGGCATCTCAAAATGCACTGACTGGAACCACCAGAGCGCTATGGCTGGAGGTAATACAACTCTAAATAGATAGCCAAGGGATTCTTTTTCTATATTAAACTATTGATTTTTCATAAACTAAGAGCACAAAAGGCCGTGGAAAACAATTGAATCCCAGTACAGGAAGCTGAAAAATTAGACACTGCTGTGTGCCCTAGTGACTGTGCTTCGTGCTGAGACTTTCAGTTACAAAAAGCTTTATTTATGGGCTGTGAACCTCAGAAGGTTGAGAAGGGCAGAAGAGTGAGGCAATGGAAAAGTTGGCTTCTCCTTAGTTTGGAATAACTTCTCTCAGCCGACAGGGAAAAGAGGGGAGAGTAGAAGGAGAATACAGTCTAAATTCTGCAATGCAATTTATATTTACTTAGACCAGGGGTAGGCAACCTTTTTATACCTACCACCCACTAATGATTCTTTCTTGATAGTAAATTTCCCTTACCACTCACCAGTGCTTGATGGAAGGAGGATTCAGCTTGTGCTGTAGAACCCCCTAACCACCCACCTAGAATCCTGAAACTCCCACCAGTGGGTGGTAGGGACCAGGTTGACAACCCCTGACTTAAACTGTATTGCCTTCGTTGTTGCCTTCAGTAGCAAGGTGTTGTTGTATTGCATCCCTTTAAGCACAGAGGGAAGAAAACTAAGGGAAGGGCCATAGCTCACTGGTACAGCATCAGCTTTCATGTAGAAGGTCCTGGGTATAATCATCACCATCTCCAAGTAGGACTGGAAGAGGCCTCTGGCTGAAACCTTTGAGATCCACTGCCAGAGCCAATGTAAGTAGCAGGCATTGCAGGGTACCTGTCAAAGACCACACTCCTTCAGGTGTCTGACCACCACTTTCTATATAGCCTCCTTGATTGCAGTTCCTCCTCCTAAGTGCCAGCCCAAGACATTTTGCCACGAGGCAAATCATAATATGGTACATCCCCTTGCACCCAAATTCCACCTCCGCATTCTCTGCTGCCAACTGAGGCACGCTGAAGGCAGCAAGGGGTAAAAAAATGAGGTTGGAGAGGAACAGATGGTGGCAATGCTAATGCACCTTCTCTCTCAGGGGTGACTGAGATGGTGGCAATAGTAGGTCCCATCCACAGCTGCAGGAGTATAGGCAGCAAAGGTACATGAGGGTGCCACTTTCTTTCTACTTCTGCCACACCTCCTAACTGTCCCTACCCTGCCACCTTCCTCAGTGAGTCTAATGCATGGGTAGGCAAACTAAGGCCCAGGGGCTAGATCCGGCCCATTTGCCTTCTAAATCCGTCCCATGGACAGTCCGGGAATCAGCGTGTTTTTACATTAGAATGTGTCCTTTTATTTAAAATGCATCTCTGGGTTATTTGTGGGGCTTGCCTGGTGTTTTTACATGAGTAGAATGTGTCCTTTTATTTAAAATGCATCTCTGGGTTATTTGTGGGGCATAGGAATTTGTTCAGTTTCCCCCAAAAAAATATAGTTCAGCCCCCAACAAGGTCTGAGGGACAGTGGACTGGCCCCCTGCTGAAAAGGTTTGCTGACCCCTGGTAATGTATGGGCTGGTCCTGCTCCTCCTCATTGTCACTCCACCTCCCCATCTCTAGCATCTAGCCAACAGTAAGAGTGAGCAAATGGTGTTGCATGCCCCTTATTCTGCTGGGCCCAAAGCAAGAGGGAGAGTGAGTGGGGCGTGCTGCTTTGCAGAGGTGTGGGAAGGGGGTTCCATTGACCACAAACTTGACATGGGTTCCACTGACCACAAACTTGACATGAGCCAACAGTGTGACGCGGCAGCTAAAAAAGCCAATGCAATTCTGGGCTGCTTCAATAGGAGTATAGCATCTAGATCAAGGGAAGTAATAGTGCCACTGTATTCTGCTCTGGTCAGACCTCATCTGGAGTACTGTGTCCAGTTCTGGGCACCACAGTTCGAGAAGGATACTGACAAACTGGAACGTGTCCAGAGGAGGGCAACCAAAATGGTCAAAGGCCTGGAAACGATGCCTTATGAGCTGGGCATGTTTAGCCTGGAGAATAGGAGGTTAAGGGGTGATATGATAGCCATGTTCAAATATATAAAAGGATGTCACATAGAGGAGGGAGAAAGGTTGTTTTCTGCTGCTCCAGAGAAGCGGACACGGAGCAATGGATCCAAACTACAAGAAAGAAGATTCCACCTAAACATTAGGAAGAACTTCCTGACAGTAAGAGCTGTTCGACAGTGGAATTTGCTGCCAAGGAGTGTGGTGGAGTCTCCTTCTTTGGAGGTCCTTAAACAGAGGCTTGACAACCATATGTCAGGAGTGCTCTGATGGTGTTTCCTGCTTGGCAGGGGGTTGGACTCGATGGCCCTTGTGGTCTCTTCCAACTCTATGATTCTATGATTCATTATGGGCACATTGGCCCCCAGATGCTAGATCCATCACTGCCTCCAACAGTGACTGTGTTTTATGTAAGGTCCTCATGCCTTTTCATGTTCCCTCATGCCCTACCATTATCATTGTTCCACGTGTTCAAACTACCATGCTTCCATTTGACAAGTGCACAGCATACTATAGCTTTCAATTCATCCTCAAGCAATCACAGTATTCCCAGAGTTTCCTTGGAAGAAGGATAGACTGTTAAACCATTCTGGGAACTGTAGCTCTTTGAGGGGAATAGGGAGTTTCCTAACAACTTCCAACATGCTTAAGAAATTATGATTCCCAGGATTCTTTGGGAGGACAGCCATGACTGTTCACAGTTGTATGTTAATGTTTTAAATGTGTAGTGCACAGATGAGGCCAGCATCTGGGGTAGGGACACAGATTCTCCAAACCTGAATTATATAAACACCAATATTTGTGTGCAATAATTGCCTTGCCTAAATTGACCATCATCCATTGTAATCTCACTGGAACCAAAATAATTTCCGTTCAGGTTAGAAAAAAAAGGCACACAAGCCAGATACCTGTGGCTATTCAGATGTATTTGGGCTGGGGCTCTCATCACCCTGACCTTTGGTCAGGCTGACTGCAGCTAACACATTATTTGCAGTGCCACAGGTTCCCCCATTACTTTTATACATGCAAGATTATGATTCATTCTTTTGAAAAACAACAACAGCACACAAAACCACCTGGAATAAATTGAAGGGGAAATCAAAGCCAAGCAAGTAAGACTCACCCCTCTTAAACTGTAGTTTTGTAAGTTAGGCTGCCAAACCCTACTTACCTACTATGGTTAAGGGAATAACTCCGTAGTACAGTAACTGCTTTGCATGCAGAAGGTTCCAGGTTCAATGTCTGGTATCTTCAGATAGGCCTGGGAGAGACCCCTGCCTGAAACCCTGCAGAGAAGCTGCCAGTCAGACAATACTGAGCTGGATGGGCCAATGTTCATAAGAATAAGGCACCTTCCTAGGTTTCTATGATTACAGCCTAAACCAAAATGACAATTTTGTTTTTCAGTATTTCCAATGGATACACCTGACTTGCTTCAGCCGGCCTCACGCTTGCAGTGTGTGTGCATGTTGTGTTATCAGAATGGTGTGCATTGTTTAAAACAAGCTGAGGTCAGCACCCCGCTCTGGTTCAGTGCAGGGAGAAACTCATCTTCCCTTGTTATCTGTTTCCTCTCCCCCATGTAGCTGAAGAAAAAGAAAGCCCCCTTTGTGGCGGAATGCCAAATCTTTCTGGGGAAGGTCCTGCTTTGGCCCCATTTACCAGCTCACTTTCCAAGCTGGTTTGACAGCCATCCTGCTCTGAGGCTTATCAAGCTGCTGCTACACGGTTTATTTTTGGCCAGGTTTGAAGTGCCGACCACGTGAAGCAGCCAGTCCTCAGCAAAATGCCATAGCAGTCAAGGCAAGACCAAGTGTTCCTGTAACCTCTTGCACAGAGGTAAAAATAAACCTTTAATAAAAGAGGGAATGCAAAGGCACAATGACAGGGAGTTGGCTCAGAAAAGAAGCAGCCAAAGAATCTCTCTCTCTCTCTCTCTCTCTCTCTCTCTGTGTGTGTGTGTGTGTGTGTAACACCCCCCCCCCGCCTTTTAATTTATTCATTTCTTTATTGGGCTGCCTTCATTGCTACTCTCATTTGTAGGAGATGAGATGGTCAGCGCCTGACCTTGATGCGTGGTTCCATGTTCAAACCCTTGAGGCAGAAACATGACAGAGTGTAATTGTTACTAGTATTGTTACAAGCCCTTAAAACCAGCTTACAGTATAACTAGAGTAAAACGACATAAAATGGGAGAGTGTAGATTTTCCTCATCATCTGTAGAAGAACAGTTGCCAAAACCCTCTTGCAAATTAATCCTATCTTAATTATAAATTTAACTGGCATTTTGATAATTGACAGTTATATTCACTGAGGAAACATCAATTTAGTAAAGCACACTTTGTAGGGGTGGAGGAACGAAATAAATTCAATGGGAATTCAATTGATGTTCAGCTGAAGTTAGGGGCAAGTAGGCTGGGTGGAAACTGCTTTCACTGTTTCTTTTATTGCAGCTGTAACCATAGAAATAAGCAGACATGACACACAGGTGAAGTGGGTTAAATGTGGGTGGCATTTATTAAATTAATATTCAAAATATCTGCAGTGTGACTACCTGTGAGGCATGCAAAACTCAAGAGAGCCAGTCTCTGGCAAAGTAAGAAATAGGGAGAGTTTAACTCCCATCACCTCCCCATGCCCCACCCTTTAGGGCAGTCTTCCTGATCCACTCCTTATTGGGGCCCCAAACCAAGAACGCCTTTCAAATATGCCTAAGATGCTCACTTAAACTTACCAACTTGGATGGCTTTAAAAGAGGATTTTTAGAAGAAGAAGAAGAAGAGTTTGGATTTGATATCCCGCCTTTCACTCCCTTTAAGGAGTCTCAAAGCGGCTAACATTCTCCTTTCCCTTCCTCCCCCACAACAAACACTCTGTGAGGTGAGTGGGGCTGAGAGATTTCAAAGAAGTGTGACTGGCCCAAGGTCACCCAGCAGCTGCATGTGGAGGAGCGGAGACGTGAACCCGGTTTCCCAGATTACGAGTCCACCGCTCTTAACCACTACACCACACTGGCTCTCAAATTTAGACAAAATCACAGAGGATAAGGCTATTAATGGCTAGTAGCCCTGATGGCTATGCTCTGCGTCCACAGTTGAGGCAGCAATGTTTTTGAATACCACTGGAAACCACAGGAGGGGAGAGGACAAATCCTACTTGCTGGTTTCCCACAGGCAACTGGTGGGCCATTGTGTGAACAGGGTGTCTGACTAGATGGGCCTTTGGCCTGAGCGAATTGGCTCTTATGTTCTTACTCGGCCTGTAAAATTCCTGCATATACCTGCCGTGGTGTGACCAAGTCACAGCTAACTGAACACCAAAATAAACCCACTACTATAGAATCCTAGGTTGGTGACCACCTGCCCCCTGATTCCAAATATCTGGTGAAGGAAGTTTCTGAGGCCATTCATTCCAGTGCAAAACTTTTAGCTGAGCTTTTTGGTTTGTGCACTACTCTCTGGAACAGCGGGAAGCATTTTTTCTCCACTATCCATGTTCATATTTGCTCCCTTCAACATCTGGAGATGGTTTGAGGGGGAGTCCTGCCTCAAGCTGTCCCATACAGCTAGAGTTCACTGCAGATCTCATTTGTTAATATTTAAATAGGTATTGGAGCCGTGAGTATCCAAGGCCTATATCTCTCTAGTATCTTCCTTCCTGGTTTGTGTGCAACTCCATCATCCAGCCTGCTCTGATGATAGTGCCTCAAACACCCAATTGAACTGAGATCTTGTGACTCATGGAGTCTGCTGCTGGGTTGGTGACAGATTTCTGGCTTGAAGAAAAGGTCAGCAGCAAAGTAACTGAACAACCAAATCCATGTGGAAGTAAGAAAGACCCTGCAGCATGTGAAAACACAGATATGGTTAAAAAGGAAGGAGATATTTCTAAGGCCACTGGTGATTTACTCAACGTATACATCCACAGACAAAAAGAAAAGAAAAGTCATTCTTTTAATTAAAACTATGGCCAGCAGGGAGGGGGAGGAGTGAGAGACAGAGCAAGAAACAAACACAGCCTGACAGCTTCAATTTTCACTTACAGCTTACTTGCCCTCGATTGATATCCTTCTCCTTTCTGCTGAAGAGACCACCTTTGCAGCCATAAATCAACACAATACTGAGTTGGCAAGGTTCACTTCCTTAACCCTTACGAGGAAAGGCACTTTGGTTTGAGCACATATCACAGGGCATGCAGTTCAAAGAGGAGAGAGAGAGAAGGTTGAAGGAAAGAAGGAAGGAAAGTCATAACTAAATATAAGAGCATCTACTTTGTACACATGAGTTTGACCAAACTGCGGGAGGCAGTGGAAGACAGGAGTGCCTGGCGTGTTCTGGTCCATGGGGTCACAAAGAGTCGGACACGACTAAACAACTAAACAACAACAACACTTTGTACACAGAAGGTCCAAGTTTCAATTCCTGGCATTGCCAGGTAGGAATGGAAGAGCCTCTGGTCTGAAATCTTAGAGAGCCAAATTAATGTCTAATTTGTATATCCATGCTGCCTATCTGTGCTGAGTATATCAAGGCTTCTTAAAAAACCAACCAAACACCCTTAAATTGTTTTCAAAGTCTTGATAGAAGGAACATGACAGACACAGGGGCATGGGAATCAGCATAACTAAGCACTCATCAGTTGCTTTTTTTTTTTTTTTTGAAAAAACAAATTTTAAAGGTGGGGAGCATGGAAGCATTTAGAATTTGGCGAGGTTAGTCCCAACTTTCACCCCTCAGTAATGTTTTTATGGGAGTACTCAAGGGTATGCAGTACCAGCACCTCTCCCCCCCATGTTAAAAGAGTGGCACTTACTGTAACAAGTTCATGGTGGGTAAAGATAAAGGGTAAAGGGACCCCTGACAGTTAAGTCCAGTCACGGATGACTTTGGGGTTGCACGCTCATCTCGCTTTACAGGCCGAGGGAGCCAGCGTTTGTCTGCAGACAGTTTTTCCAGGTCATGTGGCCAGCTTGACTAAGCCGCTTCTGGCCAAACCAGAGCAGCACACAGAAATGCCATTTAGATTCCCACCAGAGCGGTACCTATTTATCTACTTGCACTTTTGGCATGCTTTCAAGCTGCTAGGTTGGCATAAAGTGGGACAGAGCAACAGGAGTTCACCCCATCGTGGGGATTCGAACCACCGACCTCTTGATTGGCAAGCCCAAGGCTCAGTGGTTAGGCCACAGGGCCAC
This sequence comes from Podarcis gaigeae, assembly GCF_964106915.1. Lineage (NCBI taxonomy): Eukaryota > Metazoa > Chordata > Lepidosauria > Squamata > Lacertidae > Podarcis > Podarcis gaigeae. The sequence goes on from NC_139691.1 coordinate 5,743,556, forward strand.
CCACGTCCCTTTCATGGTGGGTACCAGTACCTTAAAAGAAAATGTACTGCTTATAACCATTTTGGTTTCACAATGCGAATCAGCAGAAATCCCAGAGGTTTGTAACTACTAGATCATGATCTATCTGGATTGGGTCCAATGCAGATTTACAGATTGGATGTGGTAGTGTCTGTGCACAGCATAAATCAATTAATGCAATATAATTACAGAAACATAGTTGGTTTTTTAAAAAAACAACAACCCTACACTGTAATGGAAAGCTCAACCAACTTTCTTAAAAATTGAATACAGGTTGAAACAAATAAAATATTAAGTTCCATTAAAAAACCCAGATAATATGGGGCAACACATTGCCAAAACAAGTAAGATTCTAAAGCACACGAGAAAGTAAGAATTTGGGCACTATACTGCTACAAATACTACTATTAAAAACAGTAATACTGGCCGTGCTGTTTTTCTAGAGAAAGAGGTCTGGGGCTTACTGTGAACATCTCATTATCTTAGAATGACAATGGTGCCTGCCTGAGAGGTACTGGAATTCAGTTCTGGCGAGTTCCGGCTGGAAAAAAAACAACCCTGAAAATTGAGTTGTATCCAGTGTCACATTCCTACTCAGAGTAGACCCACTGAAACTGATGGACAGGACTAACTAAGGTTCTATATGTTCAATGGACCTTCTCTGAGTAGAACCTAGTTGGCTAAATAAATAAATAAATAAATAAATAAATAAATAGAAAGCATGCAACCCACGCAGAAAGTCTGATATTTAACAGTAGGAGGTTAGAGATACTGGATTTGCTATCAAAGAGCGAACAAGGAACTACCTGGGGAGTTATGATTTAATTAAAGATAATAAGCATGGATTCATAAAAGGAATCCAGGACTAGCAAATCTGAACAAAATGGTTTCAGGGAGCAACAGAGAAAAGAAGACTTGATGAGGAAGATCACCATTGTTCAGGTAGGCATTATGGGAGCAATGAATAGGCCCCATGCCAATTATGCATAATCTCTCATATAACCAAGTGCAAGATATAGCATAAAAGTGGATGATGCTAAGGAATGTGAAAGAAATGTGATACTAGGACTAGACTTTCCTTTTTTATTTTTATAAAAAGGAGGCTTCTATTTTATGCTTTCAGGCAAATCCCTACCCCCCCTTTTCTTCCGCTTCCTCTTTCTTTCCTGTTTGGACCCTGCAAATTAGAATGGACTCCCTCAGAATGCAGAGGATTCCCTTTCAAGGAAGGTCAGGGATTCTTTAACTGCAATTACTGCATTTCAGAGTGTTGGATTAGATTATATTTGGGGATTCCTTCCAACTCTACAATTCTGTGATTCTATTAAAGGAGCCCATCATAAATGGAGGCAAGGCAGGTCAGTTGTTTCAACAGCAAGGAGAGCTCCTAGTCCTAGTGAACATTTTGCTTTGATAAGGACTGGAACCAAGAGAGGACTTTTGAACTTTGCTCTCCAGTCCACCCTTGCTAGGCTCTAAAGCTTTTTGGAGAACTAGAGTCTCTTAATGGGCCAACCTTCTGGTATGAGGATGGGTATGTCTCCTGCATCCTATGACCTCCCATCAGGTGCAAACCATGTAAGGTACTGTGAGAGGCACTCCATTGCTCAGGCCCATGGGCAAGTGTCCATAAGGGTCCTGATTCCAGTTCTGTGGGTCTGAAGGAAACACTTGAAGGAACCTCAGGGGTCTTTAGGAACATACAGAATTACTATATATTGAGTCAGATTTATTGGTCCATGTAGCTCAGTATTGCTTACAATACTCAACCTTTCTGAGTCAATCGCTCCCTTGACCAATGACATTCTTTCTGTGGCTCCCCTGTGGATGCCACTCACACTGGGGTTCCATTACAAGATGCATGTAGGTGGGTGTAAGTGAGGATTTGCCCATTCCGCCCCCACTCCTTTCCAGCACCATTTTTGGTGTGCATGTAAGTGGGAGCACATGTGTTGATGGGAACCCAGGCAATGCCACTATTCTGCAGGACTGAGCTGACACACTCCACAAGACAGCCCTGCCCTGCCTTTCCCAAAATTAGTGTGCACATAGGGAGTAGGTAGAGAGGGCAAAACAAGATTAGGATCAGAAGCAGAAATATTTTGTTATGGTGGGGAAGGAAAGCGAGAAACACACAGCACAAGACACACATGCAGACATGGTCCTTTCCTGCAACATTCTTCCTGTCCCAATAAAGCCAGTGACTGTTAAGGAGGAGGGAGGTTGCCGGGGTGGGGAAGAGGTGGAGAAGAAGAGGGAGTAGGGATGTTCAGAGTAGGAGAGAGAAACACAGAAGACACTCTTCATTTTCAGGGTTATTTTTAAATCCCTCCTTATAGAGCACACACACATCCAGGCAAACATACCATCAAACTACTTGGCTATTTTCTTGCATTTCTCAAGCCCTCTGTGTAAAGCTAAGGCACTGTTAGTTACTAAAACTGGGGAGAATTTTTGTTTTTTGGGGGATTTTAGGAAGATGAAAAGTGTTTCCCCACTTTTTTTTTTGCTGTCATCTTATTTTGGGAAGATAATAGGCTGCAACTTAAAGCTCCCATGAATGTTCCTCCAAGAGAAAGAGGGAGATAATGTAGGAAGCTATGGTTTGGATGTTAATGAAAAAACGGTCCACAGGGCTCCCTTGAATGTTCCTCAAGTCACTCCAGGGTTCCATGGCACACTGGCTGAAAACCAATGGCTTAAATTGATGGACAGTAGATCTCCAGCTTTTCAGATGGGAGTCTCTCCCAGCCCTACCTGGGCATGCTGGGAACTAGACCTTGGACCTTCTGCATGAAAGCTAGATGCTCTACCATGCAAATCTTTGCTCACTCTATGTTGAAAGGAGATGTGACCAAGTGCCTTGGAGCAAAGGCACTCCAAAAAAAGGGGGGGAATCCTTGCAGGAAACAAAACTCACTTGGAGGCTGACACATGTCAAGAAAGCAGAATATCTTCTTCTTCTTCTTTGGTGATCACTCATAGCCAAGTAAGATTGTCTTCCATAAACACAGTTTTAACAATGAGTCTGTAAGTGACTGTGGAGGCCAATTCTGGATCCATACATTCTTCCACAGTGGGGACATTGGTTTCCAGGTGGGAGTTGATCACAGTGTGGATTTGCCAGGCGTGCCTTCCTCTTAGCACGTTTCTCCCTTGCGTCCTGAGTTTGAGTGTCTTCAAAGCCCGTGACACCTTTGGTAAAGGCTGTTCTCCAACTGGAGCACTCACAGGCCAGTGTTTCCCAGTTGTCAGTGTTTATACTACATTTTTTTTAAAGATTTGCATTGAGACAGTTTTTAAACCTCTTTTGTTGACCACCAGCATTACGCTTTCCATTTTTAAGTTTGGAATAGCGTAGTTGCACTAGTGACTCCTGAAAAGGCAAGGAATATCTCTTCCCTTTTCACATACAGTCACTGCCTTGTACAAAATGATGCTGTCAGAATGGAAAAAAGATTAGTGACTGGCAAAGGGGCCTGATTCAGGCTTTGGGCAACTAAAGCTGTTCAAAAACATTTGCAGAAGCAAGATGCATTTCTTCTGGAAATGTGGGGACCTAGAATGAAATGTTCTGAGAATTCCAGGCCTCTCAACCTGGCCCTCAGAACTGTTTCCAGGCTAGGCACTAGCCCTTCTTCACATTTCAAGTGTTTTTTAACAGCATCAATTTGTCCTTGAACTCTGATAATGATTCTTGCTTGTGTTTCTCTCTCTCTCTCTCTCTCTCTCTCTCTCTCTCTCTCTCTCTCTCTCTCATCCCCTGACAAACAAAGGGGGAAAAATTCATTCCTTGCTCCGTCCACTTTTGTCTCTTGCCCCACCTGCATATAGCCCTCACAAGGCTGCCTAGATGGGAATGTGGCCTTCAGGAGCTGTGAAGATTTTTCATTGTCTCCACAATATAAAGGGCTATAACCCAAGCTTTTTGTATTCATTGTATTCTCAACACTTCTGAAAAAGAAAGGTGTTGGATAAAACTCCAAGAGGCTGCTTCAAGAAGCTGAATTTCAAGACTGATCAGAAGATGTTGCAAATGACTCACATTAATTCTCTGCTCAGTTAGAGAGGTATGCTCTGTTTTCACAGAGCAAGTTAAAATGTATTTTCATTGTAGTATTTGTTACTGCAGACTTTATAAGCTTTGCAAAATAGAAGAAGTGTCAAGTGTGAGACAAAGGAACTTTACTAAGATACTGAAATAGATCATCACACTCCTTATATACTCAACTGATCACAGTGCTCTGCAGGAGAGAGCCTCCTGCAGATACCATCTCATCATGAGGTCCACTCCATATGATGTAAGAAATTGGTCCTTCAGTGTGGCGGCACCTATCCTTTGGAACTACTTCCTATTATATCAGCCACCATTTCTATTATTTTTTTCAGTGCCAGTTGAAGACTTCCCTTTTCCTACAATTCTTCAAAGACTATGGTACTTTTTTAAAGTCTCTGCATCTGTATTGGCCAAAAACTGTTTTTCTATGTGTTTTCATTGTTAATATTTTCATTGTTAAATCACTTTGGCCAGTTTTATGGGATGGAATTCATAAATGAAATAAATAAATCAATATTTCAACGGTGCGATTCCTACATTGCTAATGCAAAATCGCTGCCAATTTTTGTTTGATTGGTTTTGACTTACTTCCCTATATTCCATTCATTGGACACATTTGTTGGAGAATAGTACATGTCTGTCCTCTTGGGCAGGACATTAAGAAAACTATTTTTAGAGGCTACATCTTCTGTACTTTTTCATACCCTCCCCAAACACTTCATAGCTGAAAATAAGGACTCACTTTTAACATCCCTGTTCTCACACTAAATATATCTTTCTATGCCTCTGTTGGAGAAGGGCTGTAGCTCAGTTGTACATGTACAGTTGTACAGTTGTTCATTATATAAAGAATAAAGGGAAGCAGAAATTGACAGATTTGCTCATTCCCAGGGTAGCCAATATTGAGTTAGAAGGACCAATGGTCTGCCTCAGAAGTGTAGCATTGAGGGGGGGGGCAAGGAAGTTCCTCCCCCAGGAACACATTTTTGAGAGGGTGCAGTGAGGCAGCCCCATGACAGACTCCCTCATAGAGGCTGGAGTTGCAGGGAGGCAAGCCACACTGAACCTGGGCCTTTAGGACTGGGGTCACAGTGGCAGCTTCCTCTTGTGGCCAGCAAAGGGAGACCCGGGTGTGCCCCACCCCTGTGCCAGCAAGGGGGAGTGCATCTCTGTCTACCAAGGAGAAGTGAGAGTCTCTGGCAAACTGGCCAGCTCACCCAGTCAGCGGACTCAGGGCTTGGCAGGGGCCATTGGCAGTACACAGCTCCAGAGGGGGGTGCTTCCTGCAGCCAGAGAAGACAAGGAGGGGGGGAGCCAGAGCCTATATCTGGCTTATTCAGAAGAGAGAAATGCAACAGGGGTGGTTTTCCAATCCTTGTGTAACATGGCATGCTCTAAACCCCAGTGGTTGGAGGAGATAGGAACATACCAGTTGCTGGAAACCACAGGAGGAAAGGGAACCGTTGTGTCCAGATCCCACTTGCTGGTTTTCCACATGCAGCTGGTAGGCCACTGTGGGAATAGGAGCCAGAGCTTGATGGGCACAGCAGGTTCTTCATATGTGGTGGAGAGGACCTTATAGACCAGCTCACTGCAGGAGATCCATAGCTAGAACATCCTCAAGAGAAGGCAGTCCAGACTCCCGCTGAAGCAACAGAGAGCCCACCAGTGATCTAAGCAATTTGTTCTATTTCCAAACTTCCCCTAGTTATCAAGAAGTTTATCCTATTTATTTCTACAATTTATAATTAATTACAATAATATCCATGTGGTGTGTAAAAAACTTGATATGATAGGGGGTGGGGGAATAAGTTAAAATTATAAAAGCATAATTCAATTAAAGTGCCTGCTGGAATAATTAAAATAAGTCTTCAACAGTTGCCAAAAGTTCAAAAGAGAGGGAGCCTTTTTGACCTAAGCTGGAAGGGAGTTCCATTAATTGGGCCCAAAATACTGAACACCTAGCCATGCATTTGAGCCATGGAGGACCACTGGTAGTTGTTCTTCTTAAGATCTCAGTGACTGGGCAGGGATATAAGGGACCAGGCTATCCTTGGGGTATCCTGGACCCAAATTGTTAAGGGCCTTCTAAATTAATATAAAAACCTTTAACCTGGCTAGGTAGCATATGGGCAGCCAGTTTACACTGCTGAGCACTGGAGTTGTGTACTAATGGCAGTCTGTCCCTATCAACAGTCTAGCCACAGTGTTTTGCACCATCTGGAGCCTCTGGATCATACCCAGGTTAAATGAAATCCAGTCTGTTGCAACTTACGCTGATTGGATCTAGTCTCTGCACTCTGGGGCAGTAGCAAAGAACAAGTGATTGCCCTCTTCTCTGTGACAGCCCTTCAAGTTTTTAAAGAGCACTTTATGTTCCCTCTCAGTCTGCTCTTCTCCAGGCTAAACATCCCCAGTTCCTTCAATCTTTCCTTACTGCTGATCACCTTTGCTGCCTTCCTCTGAAGTGGTTCCAATCTGTCTGCATCCTTCTTGAAGTGTGACACCTAGAATTTGACACAGTTGCACAGGTGAGATTCAGCTACTGCAGAATAAATTGGAAATATTGCTTCCCATGATTTAGAAACGGTGGGCTTTTAAATGAAGCCTAAAATCACAGTAGCCATGTGCCTATCTGCCTGTATCACACTGCTGACAAGTTCAGCTTGTGATTGACTACAGTCCTGAAATCACCATGGCATTACTCACATGCCAGAGGTTCAGCTGTCCTGATTTGGTCTACCATCCTAATGAGCCAATAAAACTGCAATGTTCTGGAAGGGCTGTGGTTTAGTGATAAAGCATCTGTTTTGTATGCAGAAGGTCCCAGGTTCAATTTCTGGCATCTCCAGGTAGGCCTGGTTGAGACCCCCTGCCTTGATACCACGGAGAGCCACCAGCAGTCAGTGTAGACAATGCAGAGCTAGAAGAAACAATGGTCTGACTCAGTATAAGATATGGTTACCAGACTTTTTTCAATGAATCCAGGGACACTTTTTTAAAAAATCACATGCTTTACTATCCCTTATTTATTTATTTATGCTGTCTTGAGAAGTCTGGAGTAGAGAAACCTGAGGGGTTAAGTTGGAAGCAGAGTTTGAGAATGCAACTGTGTGATGATCACAGAATCACAGATTTAGAGAGGGCCTCTGTGGGGCATCTATGCCAACCCCCTGCAATGGAGGTACCTCAACTCAACTTAAAAGAACATAAGTCTTCCCTGCTCCAATTTGACTTCTGCAGTTCCCGGCCGTCAGGGACACGCTCTCGTTCGTTCACACTCTCTCTCACGCTCAGCTGCCTGGCTCCACACCAGCTCCGCTACCGCTTCAGTTGGCCGAGGGAATCAAAGTCATCTCACCCCTCTGCATCTTGCCCAGCAGAGAAACCGCACACCTTGGAACTGCGCGCCTCCAGCCCCAAGCCTCCCCCGATCTTCTGCCCCCTCCCCTCTTTGTTTTGACAGAGTGGGGGAGGCAGTGAACCCTATGTTTCAGTAGAGTGCATTATGCCTAGGGTTGCCACCCATCCCTGGAAAAACATGAGAGGTGGGAAGATGGTTTTTGCGCAGGCTCGGGAGTCATGGGCAGGCGGTGCGCTGTTGCACAGGAGGGATGCAAGACACATGGTTTCTCTGCCAGGCAAGGTGCAAAGCCCTTCTTTCACACTCTTCGATCCCTCTACCCACCTCTGCCTCTTGCTGTGCAAAAACTATTTTCCCACCCCTCCAGCTGTGTATTACTCCAGGAGAGTAGGGTGTCACATTTCCAGGGACATTCCGGGGACAATTTGTCCGGGGACAGATTTGCAAATCCAGGGACTGTCCCTGGGAAATGGGGACCCTAGTTTAAGATAGTTTTCTGTATTCCTAACATTTACTATTGGGGCTTGTTGTGTAGCTGCCTGCAGGACACTGGGCAGTATACAACTAACACATTCCATTAGCACAAAGTTCTAAACTTTGTGATGGGGGGCCCCTACTTCTTCTCCCACTGAGCATGCCTCACACATCCCCCCAATGGACCATGGATAGTTCAGTCAGTAGAGCACGAGACTCTTAATCTCAGAGTCATGAGTTTGAGCACCACATTGGGCAAAAGATTCCTGCGTTTCCAGGGAATGGACTACATGACCCTTGTGGTACCTTCCAACTCTACAATTCTATTATTCTAAATCGGTTCTGGAGCATTGAGAGGACCCCCAGAACAGATTTAGGGGGCACATAGGGGAGAGGATTAAAAGTTATGTACCATAAATGCAAACTTGCTACTTGTTGTTCTTGTTATTGTCTGTAATACAAGCCAGGTCAGAATGCTTACCCTTGATAGCTGTCGTTTTGCCATTCACCAACCCAGCACTGACCAGCAGCATTTTCAACCCAGGAGGACTGTTGACAAGACTATCCAGGATATTTCAACAGGAAACTCTATTGTGGTACCCTTTAATTTGGATGCAACCCCCTACCTGAAAACTCAAGCTAAGGTTTAGTTCCCTCCCCCAATCAGTTCCTTGGAGATAAATGCAATCTGTGGTCCATCAAGAGGTAATGGAATTTTCAATCCACCAGACTGGTATAAATAGAACTTGGGTGAGCTTCTGTATTTCCTTGACCTAGTGAAGTTCAAGGATGGAGAACATGTGTCTCTCCAGATATTGTGGGATTACAGCTCCCTTCATCCTTGACCAAAGGCCATGCTGGCTAGAGATAAGAAGTTTGGCTCCAACAACATCTGGAGGGGCATGGGTCTCCTAGCCCTGGTGCATGGCAATCATGATGCCTACTCAACTTTTTGAAGCTCCAGCAGTCTATTTGACTACACTTTGTATTAGTTGGTATCTTCTTTGCAGACTGGAAAATCCCTCCCCTCTTTTTATCTCCCTGGTCTCCATGAAGTTGAGCTCTCTGTGACCAACTCCCAGTGCCAATCAAACATCTCACGGGAGGAGGCAATGGCTGTTACTGGCAGGCAAGATGTACTCATGGGCTTGAACCACATAAATATTACAAAGAGATGTTAGGACTCTTGAAACATCTGTCAAAAGTGATCACTTTCAAAGCAGTGAGCTGACCTCTTCTTCCTGCTCAAAATCTTTCTTCCTTGCCTTGTCCTAATTTCCACAAAGCCAGATTCAGAAACTGGAGCTGAAAGGGGAAGGGGCAAAAAACAAAACAAAACACCATGCTCCCACCATCCAAAATATCATTCCAGTTGGAGGCTGTTGCAGCTGGTCTGGTGAGCACTTGGTTACCTCCAAGGATGTGTACAGGCTGCTTACACAAGTGAAACTGACTGCATGCCTCCTTGATTCTTGCCCATGCTGTCTCATAAAAGCAATGGGCTTTGTGGGGTGATGAATAATTCCCTCTGCAAGGGAGTCTTCCTGGATTCTCTTAAAGAAGTGATTTTTAACCTGCTTCTTAAAAAACTAATTTTGGACCTGGCCACTATGGCCAATTATTGTCCAGTCTCAAATATTCCATTCTTGGGCTAGGCGGCTGAGCAGGCAGTCGCTGAATAACTACAGGCACGCTTGGAGGATGCAGACCATTTAGATCCCTTCCAATCAGGATTCAGGCCTCATCATGGAACTGAAACCTCATTGGTCATGTTGTTTGATGGTCTCTGGCAGGCTAGGGATAGAGGTGAAAGTTGTTTCCTCAGTGGCTTTTCATACCATTGACCATTGTAGTGGTTCTGCTGCTTCCTCATGGGCTGTGTCCAGAAAGTGGTGTTGGTGGGGTGAGTGTTCAGACCCCTGGGAGCTCACTTGCGGGGTGCTTCAGGGCTCTGTCCTCTCCCTCATGCTTATTAACTTCTATAGGAAGCCACTAGGGTAGATCACCAGGAGGTTTAAGCTGGGTGTTCACCAATATGTGGATAATATGCAGCTCTATCTCCTCTTTAAATTGGAACCAGTGAAGTCAGCAAACGTTTTGTATGTCTGGAGGCAGCTGGAGGATGTATGAAAGAATCCCAACAAGACAGAAATACTGTTTCTGGGGGACAGGGGGCAGGTAGGTCTGGAGGACTCCCTGATCCTGAATGGAGTAAACTGTGCCCCCGAAAGACCAGGACATTTTGGACTCACTGCTGTTCATAGAGGCACAGGTTAATTCTGTATCTAGGGCAGCTGTCTACCAGCTCCATCTGGTATGCCAGCTGAGACATACCATTCCTGAGCAGGAATCAGTGGCGTAGCGTGGGTTGTCAGCACCCGGGGCAAGGCAAGTAATTTGTGCCCTCTAACCCGTGGATTTGCACCCCCTAACCCTAACCCCCAGATGTTGCGCCTGGTGCGGCCGGCCCCCCCTGCACCGCCCACGCTACACCACTGGCAGGAATGAAGGCATGTAGGGGCTTGCTGAGGGCAAGCTGAAGTGGGTGGGACAATGCCCAATTTGCCCAGATAGACCAGCCAGATAGACCAGCATTTTGTTGCAGCCCTTGATTTTGCTTCTTAGAACCTGAAACCACAGAGAGCAGCTGTGGAGCAAACTCTTTGATTACATATTCCTGCTTTCTGCCCCTCCTCTCTCCTCTTCCAGAGAGAATAAATTAAGAGTTTATCTGTAATTTTCTCGGCAGGACAACTATATTGAAGTGCCAAGCAGAGTCCCCTATTGTATAAATCAATGCTTTTTATCTCAAGCTCAGGCCTTCTAGTAATGAACTAAACAAGAGACGCTGCTTCCCCCATGGATGTAATCGGCAAGCAGGTGAGCACAGAAGCTTCCTTCATACTGATGGCACAGAGAGAGTAAAAAAAGGGGGGGATAAAAAGAGAGAGACAGTTAATTTGACCCAGAGTGTACAGATGGACTGTTTCCTCTGCAACAGGGCTGTTTCTATAGTTATCTCTCCAGGTCCAGCATCCTGAATGGCTTTTGGCCTTATTTCCAAGCCAGGCAGGCTGTACAAAACCATTACCATATTTATAAAGCTACCTGGATGCACAGAACATGCATGAGAGGACATGAATTGCCTATCTGTTTTACCAGCTGTTCACCCACCATTTCTAAGGGGGGGTTGGAAAGAAGAGGTGGGAGGCAGAATGAAGTTTCCCGTTTAAGGGACGTTGGGAGGGGGTGTCAATGAAAACGAAGCCCTTCAAAGAGAAACAAAGGAAACTCCACCGCGCTGGATCATGCCAAAGACCCATCTAGTCCAGTATCCTGTTCTCATGCTAACCAACTAGGTCCTCCAAGTACATGAGTGTTCTCCCCACCTGTGATTCCCAACAACTGGTACTCAGAGGCAGACTGCCTCTGACAGTGAAGGTGGAACACAACTGTCATGGCTAGTAACCATTGATAGACATAACCTCCAGGAATTTGTCCAGTCCCCTTGTAAATACATCCATGCTGATGGCCATCAATGTCTCCTGTGTGAGCAAGTTCCATAGGTTAACTCTGTCCCTGATGTTTTCCCTTTCTTGAATGGTGGCAAGAGAAATTGACGAACTATGCAGAACTGGCGAAATTGGCATGCAGATTACGAGACAAGGACAACTGTCACTTCAAAGAAGAATGAGAACCCTTCACAAATTATTTAAAAAGACAACAAAATGAATTGGACTCCTTTGTAGGTTTTGAATAAACATACACAAATTTATTGAGGGATAACATAAAAGGTAAAGGTACCCCTGCCCGTACGGGCCAGTCTTGACAGACTCTGGGGTTGTGCGCCCATCTCACTTAAGAGGCCAGGGGCCAGCACTGTCCGGAGACACTTCCGGGTCACGTGGCCAGCGTGACAAAGCTGCATCTGGCGAGCCAGAGCCGCACACGGAAACGCCGTTTACCTTCCCGCTGGTAAGCGGTCCCTATTTATCTACTTGCACTTTGACGTGCTTTTGAACTGCTAGGTTGGCAGGCGCTGGGACCGAGCAACGGGAGCGCACCCCGCCGCAGGGATTCGAACCGCCGACCTTTCGATCAGCAAGTCCTAGGCGCTGAGGCTTTAACCCACAGCGCCACCTGTGTCCCTAGGGATAACATAGAAGATAGATAATATAAGCATGTATATAGTTTTATAATATGCAGAAGTTAACATTGGATGAGAAATCAGAGAGAGGAGCTGAGGGAAGTCGGGGGGGGGGAGGGTTTGTTGGGGAGGTGGGAGGGGGAAAATGGGGGGGGAAATAATGAAGATGATTTGTTTTGATAATCTGCTATGTTGAAATTGTTAATGATTTCTTTTTTAAAAAAAGACATTTTCCTTTTCATCTGATCTGAATCTTCCAACATTCAGCTTCATTGTTATGTCCCTAGGTTCTAGTGTTCGTCTGTCTACTTTCTCTATACCATGAATAATCTTATACTCCACTATCATGTCTTTCCCCACCTTCCTCACCTTTTCTTTAAAAGAAAAAAAAATGCAAATATTGCAACCCTTCTGCATGTGGAAGCCGTTCCCTTGTTTGCTTTTCCCACCTCTGCTAAAATATCCTTTCTAAGGTGAGGTGACCAGAGCTGTATACAACATTCCAGGTGTGGTTACACAATAGATTTGTTAAGTGTTACACACAAACCACCAAGCTGCATAGTTTGAGGTGAGGAAATGTTTTAAAGTGCATTTAATGTGAATTTTTGCATGGCTTTGTTTTAAAAATTGATGATCCCAAAGTCAATGGGCAGACAGGATGGAAGAGGGTTATGGTTGAACATATGCAAAAGTCACTCAGACCCGAAATAGACTGACTTGTTCATCCTTATTTTCAGTGCTTATTATGCAATAATCTGTTTTAAGTAACATTTAGGGATGTGGGTGGTGCTGTGGTGTAAACCACTGAGCCTCTTGGGCTTGTCAGTAGGAAGGTCAGGAATTCGAATCCCTGCAATGGGTAAGCTCCCATTGCTCTGTCCCAGTTCCTGCCAATCTAGCAGTTTGAAAGCACACCAGTGCAAGTAGATAAATAGGTACTGCTGTGGCAGGAAGATAAACGGTGTTTCCATGCACCAGAAGCAGTTCAGTCATGCTGGCCACATGACCCAGAAAGCTGTCTGTGGACAAACGCCGGCTCCCTCGGCCTGAAAGCGACATGAGTGCCGCAACTCCATAGTTGCCTTTGACTGGACTTAACCCTCCAGGGGTCCTTTACTTTTACCTTTAAGTAACATTTATTTATCACAGTTTATTTGGGCCATCAAGAATAAATATATAATTTTCCCCACCTTAATCCTCTCAAAAATTGTGTGTCAGGGGGAATTTGACTCAGTTTCACATGTCAAGGCACATCTACCTAATTCACACCTTCCAAAGAACATGGGAACCTAAACAGAGTCAGCCTTCAAAATTTGTGCTTCTCTGAATTTTTCATTGCAGTTTGCCAGTCCAGCAGAGCTTGCCTCCATGTCGCCCGGTGTGTGTGTGTGTGTGTGTGTGTGTGTGTAATGTATGCAAAGATGCATCTACTAAAGTAAAGTGTGCTTAGAAGCACATATAAATGAAAATAACATGCAAAAATGAATCACATTTTTCTTTGCAAAAATGTGAAAATTTTGAAAAGTTGCCTTCTCTGCCAACTTTTAAGTGCCTACTGAATATGTTTTTATTATACCAGTCCTATGTGGGCAACTAAGACTACATCCATCACAATGTTCTATTGATGTTTGCTTTATAAATTTATTTTTGCTTTAAACTTGTTTTTAACTTGTGATGTTACTGTTTAGTTTTATTTCTTTATATTGTTGCAGAACTCTGTGATCTCTTTTAATGATACAGCAGTATATAAATATTTTTATAAATAACTACATACACACAAAATATGTATATATTAGGATAAATTTGCACTGAAGTGCCAATTAACTTTCATGAGGGTTTTTTTTTTTTTTTAGAAAATGCAAACTGATATTTGGGGATGTGAGGAGAACTGAAGAGTAGAAAAGTGGGAATCAAGAAAACTGAAATGGATGGATTTGCCTATTCCAAGATCACAAGGTGATCTTCACACCTATGGATTTGAACCAGGTTTTCCCTGATCCAGGTCCAACCTTCTTGTCATCCTTCCACATCAGTGGCACTGAGCTCTGCAAATCTTCCCCATGGGTTCTGGTGATGCTAGTGGGGCTGATTTCCAGCCACATCACAAATGTAATACAAACCCGAGAGAAAATGTGGTAGCCATGGAAAGAGTGCACTAATTTGCTGCACATATGGCAATTTAAACTTTGCGTCCAGATAAATGTGATGGTGGCAGCAGAAAAGCTTAATGCAGAAACAGTCATCTTTGCCCCAGAAATAATGTTAGACAAAAAGGATAAGCTACACAGCTTTGGTCTTGTCTGCCAGCAGCCCAAGGCAGCTGTTGGGGTTGGCACAGAGGTCTGCAGGCTGGGTGGAAAGATGGATGCTTGCCGCATGTCCCAATTTAGACCAAAAGCAAACATATCCAACCTAGAGTTTTGCCAGACATCAATCATGTATTGCATGTGAAGCTATAGTTTATTCTAGCCCATTTTGTACCCTGTTCAACCATGCTCAGAGAAAGGCCTTCACAAGTTGTGATAGGCAACTGGTTTTCAGGTCTGGCCAGATATTTGCAGAGCTGCTCGAGAGGAGGGCAACCAAAACAATCAAGGGTCTGGTAATCAAACCTTATGAGGAATGGTTGAGGGAACTGATTATGTGTAGCCTGGAGAAGAGAAGACTGAGAAATGATAAATAGCCATTTTCAAATATCTGAAGGGGCGATTGCATGGAAGATGGAGCAAGCTTGTTCTCTGCAGCTCCAGAGGGTAGGACTTGAACTAATGGATTCAAATTATAAGAAGAGAGATTCCAACTAAATTCTAAGAATAACTTTCTACAGTAAAAGCCGTTCGTCAGTGAAATGGACTACTTTGGAGTTGGTGAACAGAGGTTTTAAACAGAGGTTGGGGGCTGTCTGTCAGGGATTCTTTAGTGGTGATTTCTGCATTGCAGGGGGTTGGAATACATGATCTTTGGGGAACCCTTCCCATTCTACAATTCTAAGATGCCTTCCATATTCCCATGTCCTTGACTGGGCCAACCTCTATTCTCCTGCACATTTGCTTGTCTTTTCTTTCAAGGTCCATAGCACTGCTGGAAGTAGAAGACTCCTTCCCTTTCTCCTTGATATTGCCACTGCTTTCAAGCCCCAATGAATTCAAGAGAACTTACTACTGGGCATACATGGTTAGGATTGTGCTAATAGTGAGCTGACAAACCTAGATAGCATCTTAAAAAGCAGAGACATCACCTTGCCAACAAAGGTCCGTATAGTTAAAGCTATGATTTTCCCAGTGAAAGCTGGACCTTAAAGAAGGCTGATCGCCGAAGAATTGATGCTTTTGAATTATGGTGCTGGAGGAGACTCTTGAGAGTCCCATGGACTGCAAGAAGATCAAACATATCCATTCTGAAGGAAATCAGCCCTGAGTGCTCACTGGAAGGACAGATCCTGAAGCTGAGACTCCAGTACTTTGGCCACCTCATGAGAAGAGAAGACTCCCTGGAAAAGACCCTAATGTTGGGAAAGATTGAGGGCACAAGGAGAAGGGGACGACAGTGGACGAGATGGTTGGATAGTGTTCTCGAAGCTACCAGCATGAGTTTGACCAAACCGCGGGAGGTAGTGGAAGACAAGAGTGCCTGGCGTGCTCTGGTCCACGGGGTCACAAAGAGTCGGACACGACTAAATGACTAAACAACAACAATAGTCAGCTGTTATAGAGTCACAAAATTGTAGAGTTGGAAGAGGTCCAAAGAGTCATGTAGTCCAACCCTCATCTAGTCCTGCAAAACAAGAATCGCAAGAATCGCTGACAGATGGCCATTCAACATCTCTACTAAAAACCTTCAGTTAAAGAAAGTCCACACCTCCCACGGTAGTGCATTCCAGCATCAAACAGCTCTTACAGGAATTTATTTGCAGGATGCACACTTAGATATGTAGATCATTGCTGGAAACTGGCAAGGAAGTGACACTCCCTGGCAATTGTTACCTTCTGAGAAGAACCCATGAAGAGCCCGGCTGGATCAGGCCAAAGATTTATCTAACCACAAGCATTTTGTTTCCAAAGTCGCCAACCTGATGTCTCTGGGAAAGCCTGGGGAGGGGGGACATAGCCTTCTCCAGTGACTGGTATTCAGAAGCATGCAGCCAGTGAATTATATGGTAGCATATGTTATCTTGCATTTAAGCAGCTACCCCTCATATATCTGTGATGGAAGGAAAGAACTTCCAGGTCAGAGTGCATCTCTGCCAACTGGGCTCCAGTCCTGTATTTTTGTACAAATTAAGCACTGCCAGTGTTGCTTCCCACATGTCAGCAGAGAGGAAATACTGGCCCAGAGTCCCAGACTGTATGATCTACAAGACTGTGCTTCTCCTAATGGCAATTTACAGCCCCTGAAGTGCAATAAATCAGGATGTGAAAGTTCCCCTGCTCTCTTATCAGGAAGATACACTTACAGCACAAGTGTATCAGACACTCAATGAGCACATGGCGCCAACCAGCAAAGGGGAAGCTAATTCATTCACTCCAAACAAGAGAGAACTACATCAAAGGAAAGGGTGCATTCCAAATGTTTGGGCAGCTAAATTAAGAATGTAAGAGCAGGAATGCAGATGATTGAAGAGTTTGATTTCTGTATAAGAGCCATAGCTTGGTGGTAGAGCACCTGCTTTGTGTGCAAAAGGCTGCAGGCTCAACCCACTAGGTAGGAGTGAGAATGTGCCTTGATTGAAACCCTGTAGAGCAGCTGCCAGTCAGTGGAGAGAATATTGAGTTAGATGGGACAATGGTCTGCCTCAGTGTATGGCAGCATTCTCTGTTCTCTTTGGTGAAGAGATGTAGCTCAGTGGTATAGCATTGGCTTGGCAAGTAGAAGAGCTGTTGTAAGCATGGTCAATGGCCAGGGTGATGGAAGTTGTAGTCTAGCAATATCTGGAGGACCAAATGTTCCCCATACTTGATGTAGACAATACTGAGTAAAGTGGACTAATGGGTCTGACTCAACAGATTCCTATGACATTCAGAGCTGACCTAACCATAGAATCAGGACAGCTGCACAACTGGCTGTACTGACTGCCTGGAGACCCTAAACATAAGCAGGAACTCACATGTTGGGAGTTTCCTTGCAGACAACTGTATGCAGTGTGTGATTCTGTTAGAAGTTGATGTGACATGAGGGTTGAGCTAAAAGTGCTGTCGTATTCAGTCACTCATTCTGAAAATGCGGCACTGTCTGCCAGTGAGATATGGGGCTCAGTTCAAGGTGCTGAGTACTAGCTAACTACTCTATTCTGAATAGAATTTAGTTGACTGCAACCCACTGTTCCTGTCCACCTTGAAATATGTGAATATATGAATGTTTTAAAAAATATTAAAATTAAAACAAATAAGAACATTTAATTCCATTTGTTTGTACTCAGAGTAGACCCACTGAAACTAAGAAACATTAATTTAAAAAGGTCCACTCTGAGTAGGGATAGTATTGGATATAATACTTGACTACTGTAATTCGCTCTATGCGGGGCTGCCCTTGAAGCTGTCCCAGAAACTCCAGCGGGTGCAGAATGCTGCAGCGAGGCTCCTCACGGTGTCTCTGCCATGGGAGCATATTCACCCAGTGCTTTTCAAGCTGCACTGGCTCCCGGTGGAGTACAGGGTCAGATTTAAGGTGCTGCTTTTGACCTTTAAAGCCCTTCACGGCCTAGGACCCTCATACCTACGGGACCGCCTCTCCCGGTATGCCCCACAGAGAGCCTCAAGGTCCATAAATAGCAACACCCTAGTGGTCCCAGGCCCTAAGGAAGTTAGATTGGCTTCAACCAGAGCCAGGGCCTTTTCAACTCTGGCTCCAGCCTGGTGGAACGCTCTGCCTCATGAGACCAGGGCCCTGCAGGATCTGATTTCTTTCCGCAGGGCCTGTAAGACAGAGTTGTTCTGCCTGGCCTTTGGCTTAGAGCCAATTTGATTCCCCCTCTCTTTCTTTTTTCTTTTCCTTCTCCTCCTGCGATGAGGCTACATTTTAATATTTTAATGTTTCAATATTTTAATGCTATATTTTAATTTTGTTTTTAAGTTGTAATAATTCAACTTGTTTTTATTATTGCTTGTAAGCCGCTCTGAGCCCGGCCTTGGCTGGGGAGGGCAGGGTATAAATTATTATTATTATTATTATTATTATTATTATTATTATTATTATTATTTTGGTACTTTGTTGTGTGTGACCTTTGAATTCCTTGAGAAAAAAAAGGTGGGATAGAAATCTTACTGCTAATAATAATAGTCAACACCATCATAACTCAGAAGTCCAGATTCTGGGAAGAAACACTGACATTGTTCAGCTGAATGCTAGAACAGGGGTTACATACTGTGAATGATCCGTGGGCACGTGCCGTCATGTTCTTGTGAATATATGTGACATTAAAGATTGCCATTATTAGTCATCGATCACCATTTGATGCTGGGCTCTCCTCCCAGGGATGTGGCCTCTGCCTCACCAGAAAATGATGGATGTGGCATTTCTAAGAGCGTGGAAATGTTAACATTTGAACATGCATAATGCAAGCTGGTGAGACATCTTCGTTCGGATGTGGAAAATAGAAACAGTGATTCTAAGCCTTTGGGAGAAAGGAGCTTTGGAACACCTAATCATTTTTCAGTAATTTCTAGGAGTGATTTATTATGATTATGATAAAAATCCTGTTTTACTACTACTACTTTTTTTTTTTTTACTTCTTTAACAGTCTGTTTGTTAAAGGTCAATTTCTGTACAATCCTGCACTTAAAGAAACCTCAAATTATATTGATTATTAAACCTGTCCTGGAAGTTGAGCCAATTGCACCATCATGAACAGATGCCTAACTCAGCAGAATTGACAGGAGGGCCCCTGCAAATACACTTGGACTGACTTAGCACATTTTGAAGTTAGTGAAGAAATCCATGTTACTAGTTAAAGTGTGTGTGTGTGTGTGTGTGTGAAAGGCAGAGCATTTAACTGTAAGTGTAAAATTGCCTAACGGCACCACTGTGTGGAACAAGATAGTGAGCTCCTGGGTCTAAGCAAGGGATGAGTAACTGGTGACCCTCTATACATTGCTGGACTCCAAGTCCTATAAGCCCTAGCCAATATGGCTAATGATCAGGGATGGTGGGAGCTGGAATCCAACTATGTCCAGAGGACACACGCACATGGATTTCCAGCTACCAGGTACCAATATATTAGGGAATGATTCCTCTGCTTTTCTTAACTCAACAGCCTGCATTGATACCCCCGTCGGTATAGTCAGTATCACAAAGCCTTTCCACCTATGGTTCTTGATCCTACTCTAGTCTTGTATTTCCTCACCCTGCAGCACCAGACAATCACACCTCCCATTCTCCATGTTCTCACCCCTTCAACATTTTATCCCACATTTGTCCACCACTGCTGCCTCTCCCAGGCTGGTTTTCAAGGCATATGTTTTATCCATTCATTATGCAATCTGGCTGCTGAATCACGAGGACCATAAATCTACTCTTATATCAACTCAAATTACAAGAAATGAAATTCTGAATAAATATTAGGAAAATGTTTCTGATGGTGAGAGGTGTTTTACAGTGGAACAGACAATCTCAGAAGGTGGTGGGCTCTCCTTCATTGGGGGTTTTTAAACAGAGGTTGTATTTCCTGTCCCCTGTGCATGTATCTAAACCCTCCTGGGCTATGAATGTTTACCCATACAAAGATTATAGAGAAAGAATGAATTTATTATTTTATGCAGTTTTAGCAATAAAGTGCAACAGGATACATTTACTGTACTGGGCACACATAAAACACTATTCTAACAATCACACTTCAAACTTAAATAAATAAGGGTTTTTAAACAAAAAGAGAGAAATAGCACTGAAGATTTAGTGGCAAAATTTACCACTCTGCGTGTTGGCTAAGGGCTTATCCAGACTTGCTCTTGTCCTGCTACTTTCCCCCAGGGAAAGCTGCTCTTTAGCACTCAATGGCAATCAGGTTTTCCACATATTGCTGTTTGTTCCAATTTATTGCTAAAGAGCAGGTTTCCCCTGGGAAACGAGTGGGGCGATGGGAAAACCACTTGGACCCATTACTACAGAGCGAGGGTCAAGTGGAAACTCTATGCTGAAAGTGATTTCAGATCTTTGTTAGTGAAACAGGATCACAGGCAGTGCTTTTTTTCCTAGGAAAAATGGTGCTGGTATTCACCATGATCCTCTCCCTCCCCCCTTCTCTCTCTCACACACTGTCTCCTGTCGTCCCTCAATTTATTCAAGCTCCACTTTGCCTGCCCCTGCACCTAAATAAACAGGTGTGTCTGCATAAGGAGCTTACAGGTCAGCTGAGATTTAAGAAGAGCATGTAGAAGAAATGGAGAATCACAAAGGAATATACACGAGTAGCCAACAGTTGCAGGCCCTGATGAATTGTGCCCAAGGGTACTAAAGGAGGATGTGGATGTAATGTCAGAACTTCTGTCTATAATTTTTGAGAATTCTTGGAGAACCATCCCTATGGACTGAAAGAGGGCAAATGTCCCCATCTTCAAAATGAGGGAGAAAATCCAGGTAGCTACTGACTGGTGTGGTTGACATTGATGGCAGGAAAGGTCCTAGAATAGATGGTTAAATAGCCAGTCTGTGAGCAATTAACCCTAACTCTAACCCAACCTGGTGATAACAGAATAAATGATGAAAGGAGGGAGCTGCAGCCCAAGACAGGAAATGGGGTAGTAAGGCAATACACATAGAAACTTTAAATGAATTCAAATTTCCAGGGCCTGATGAGTTGCATCCAAAAGTACTAAAGGAGCTTGGAGGTCTGATCTCAGAACTTTTGTCTATGATCTTTAAGAATTCTTGGAGAATTCAGGCGGGAGGTGGGCAAATGTCCCCATATTCAAAAGGGAGGAAAGGAAGAGCCAGGTAATGACTGACTGGTGGGCTTGACATCAATACCAGAGAAGCTCCTAGAACAGATAATTCAACAGTCGGTCTGTGACTACTTAGAAAAGAATGCTGTGATTACTAAGACCCAGCATGGGTTTCTCAAAAATAAGTCATGTCAGACAAATCTCTCTCTCTCTCTTTATGGATAGAGTTACAAGCTTGGTGGATCAGGGGAATGCTGTGGACGTGGTATATATTGATTTCAGTAAAGCTCTTCACAAAGTCCCCTATGATATTCTTGCAGAGAAGTTGGTAAAATCATGTAGTTTGCATGAGGTAACTGTTACATGGATTTATAGCTGGCAGACTGACTGAACCCAAAGAGAGCTAACGGTTTCTTGTCATTCTGGAAAAAATGACAAGTAGGGTGCCGTAGGATTCTATCCCATGCCCATTGTTGTTCACCATTTACAGATTACACCAAACTGTGAGGGCCAGCCAATGCTGTTGAAGCATTGAACTGGGATTCAAAATGACCTAACAGATTGGAGAACTGGACCCAAGCTGACAAAATGAATTTCAATAGGGACAAATGCCAGGTTCTACACTTAGGCAAGAAGAACTAGCTGCACAGATGGAGGACACTTGGCTTGCCAGTAGTACATGTGAAAAAGATTTTGGTGTCTTAGTAGCCCACAAGCTGAACATGAGTCAACATGTGATGCAACAGCAGGAAAGAAAGGGCAATACAATTCTGTTGTTGTTGTTGTTGTTTAGTCGTTTAGTCGTGTCCGACTATTCGTGACCCCATGGACCAGAGAATGCCAGGCACCTCTGTCCTCCACTGCCTCCCGCAGTTTGGTCAAACTCATGCTGGTAACCTCGAAAACACTATCCAACCATCTCGTCCTCTATCGCCCCCTTCTCCTTGTGCCATCCATCTTTCCCAACATCAGGGTCTTCTCCAGGGACTCTTCTCTTCTCATGAGGTGGCCAAAGTACTGGAGCCTCAGCTTCACAATCTGTCCTTCCAGTGAACACTCAGGGTTGATTTCCTTCAGTATGGAGAGGTTTGATCTTCTTGCAGTCCATGGGACTCTCAAGAGTCTCCTCCAGCACCATAATTCAAAAGCATCAATTCTTCAGCGATCAGCCTTCTTTATGGTCCAGCTCTCACTTCCATACATCACTACTGGGAAAACCACAGCTTTAACTATACGAACCTTTGTTGGCAAGGTGATGTCTCTACTTCTCAAGATGCTGTCTAGGCCTGTCATTGCCCTTCTCCCAAGAAGCAGGCGTCTTTTAATTTCGTGGCTGCTGTCACCATCTGCAGTGATCATTGAGCCCAAGAAAGTAAAATCTCTCACTACCTCCATTTCTTCCCCTTCCATTTGCCAGGAGGTGATGGGACCAGTGGCCATGATCTTCGGTTTTTTGATGTTGAGCTTCAGACCATATTTTGCGCTCTCCTCTTTCACCCTCATTAAAAGGTTCTTTAATTCCTCCTCACTTTCTGCCATCAAGGTTGTGTCATCTGCATATCTGAGGTTGTTGATATTTCTTCCGGCAATCTTAATTCCGGCTAGGGATTCATCCAGCCCAGCCTTTCGCATGATGAATTCTGCATATAAGTTAAATAAGCAGGGAGACAAAATACAGCCTTGTCGTACTCCTTTCCCAATTTTGAACCAATCAGTTGTTCCATATCCAGTTCTAACTGTAGCTTCTTGTCCCACATAGAGATTTCTCAGGAGACAGATGAGGTGATTTGGCACTCCCATTTCTTTAAGAACTTGCCATAGTTTGCCGTGGTCGACACAGTCAAAGGCTTTTGCGTCGTCAATGAAGCACAAGTAGATGTATTTCTTGAACTCTCTAGCTTTCTCCATAATCCAGCGCATGTTTGCAATTTGGTCTCTGGTTCCTCTGCCTCTTCTAAATCCAGCTTGCACTTCTGGGAGTTCTCGGTCCACATACTGCTTGAGCTTTCCTTGTAGAATTTTAAGCATAACCTTGCTAGCGTGTGAAATGAGTGCAATTGTTCGGTAGTTGGAGCATTCTTTGGCATGTCCCTTCTTTGGGATTGGGATGTAGACTGATCTTCTCCAATCTTCTGGCCACTGCTGAGTTTTCCAAACTTGCTGGCATATTGAGTGTAGCACCTTAACAGCATCATCTTTTAAAATTTTAAATAGTTCAGCTGGAATACCATCACTTCCACTGGCCTTGTTATTTGCAGTGCTTTCTAAGGCCCATTTGACTTCACTTTCCAGGATGTCTGGCTCAAGGTCAGCAGCCACACTACCTGGGGTATTCGGGACATCCATTTCTTTCTGGTATAATTCCTCTGTGTATTCTTGCCACCTCTTCCTGATGTCTTCTGCTTCTGTTAGGTCCTTACCACTTTTGTCCTTTATTATGGAAATCTTAGTACGAAATGTTCCTTTCATATCTCCAATTTTCTTGAACAGATCTCTGGTTCTTCCCATTCTATTGCTTTCCTCTACTTCTTTGCATTGCTCGTTTAAGAAGGTCTTCTTGTCTCTCCTTGCTATTCTTTGGAAATCTGCATTCAGTTTCCTGTATCTTTCACCATCTCCCTCGCATTTTGCTTGCCTTCTCTCCTCCGCTATTTGTAAGGCCTCATTGGACAGCCACTTTGCTTTCTTGCATTTCCTTTTCATTGGGATGGTTTTCGTTGCTGCCTCCTGTATAATGTTACAAGCCTCCATCCATAGTTCTTCAGGCACTCTGTCCACCAAATCTAAATCCTTAAACCTGTTCCTCACTTCCACTGTGTATTCATAAGGGATTTGACTTAGATTGTATCTTACCGGCCCAGTGGTTTTTCCTACTTTCTTCAGTTTAAGCTTGAATTTTGCTATAAGAAGCTGATGATCTGAGCCACAGTCAGCTCCAGGTCTTGTTTTTGCTGACTGTATAGAGCTTCTCCATCTTTGGCTGCAGAGAATATAATCAATCTGATTTCGATGCTGCCCATCTGGTGATGTCCATGGGTAGAGTCGTCTCTTGTGTTGTTGGAAAAGTGTGTTTGTGATGACCAGCTTGTTCTCTTGACAGAACTCTATTAGCCTTTGCCCTGCTTCGTTTTGATCTCCAAGGCCAAACTTGCCAGTTGTTCCTTTTATCTCTTGACTCCCTACTTTAGCATTCCAATCCCCTATAATGAGAAGAACATCCTTCTTTGGTGTCACTTCTATAAGGTGTTGTAAGTCTTCATAGAATTGGTCAATTTCAGTTTCTTCAGCACCAGTAGTTGGTGCATAAACTTGGATTACTGTGATGTTAAAAGGTCTGCCTTGGATTCGTATCGAGATCATTCTATCATTTTTGAGATTGCATCCCAGTGCAGCCTTCGCCACTCTTTTGTTGACTATGAGGGCCACTCCATTTCTTTTACGGGTTTCTTGCCCACAGTAGTAGATATGATGGTCATCCGAACTGAATTCACCCATTCCTGTCCATTTTAGTTCACTGATGCCCAGGATGTCAATATTTATTCTTGCCATCTCATTTTTGACCACCTCCAACTTACCCAACTTACCTCCAACTTACAATTCTAGGCTGCATAAAAAAAAAAGTTGATGTAATCCAATCAAGTTGGACTACATTAAAAAAAATGAAGTCTAATTAAGAGAAGTTATAGTCCCATTCTATTCTGCCTTGGTCAGACCACAACTGGAGTACTGTGTCCAGTTCTGGGCATCATAATTTAAGAAGCATATTGACAAGCTGGAATGTGTGCAGAGGAGGGTGACCAAGATGATTAAGGGTCTGGTACCAAGTCTTCTGAGGAACAGTTGGTGGAATTATGTATGTTTAGCCTGGTAAAGAGGAGTTTGAGAGGAGGTATGATAGCCTTCTTCAACTATTTAAAGGGCTTTCACATGGAGGATGGAGTGAGCTTGTTCTCTCCTGATCTGTAGGCTAGGACCTAAAACAACTGCTTCAGGTTACAAGAAAGGAGATTCTGACTAAACATCAGGAAGAACCTTCTGACAGTAAGAGCTGCTGAAAGGGGAACAAACTTTCTTAAGAAGTAGTGGACTGTCTTTCCTTGGAGATTTGTAAGCAGAGGTTGGATGACCACCTGTCATACACGATCTAGTTGAGATTCCAGCATTGCAGGGGATTAGACTAGATGACCCTTTCCAATTCTACAATTCTTCAGTTTCTACAATTCTTCAGTTGTATGGTTTTTATGAAATATGTTATTGGGATGTGCAGAGAGGTTGCTAACAGGAAGAGAGAGTAGAGAGGATACTCAGAGAGCCTTATAGTAGGTGCCCGGGGTGGGGTGGGGGAGAACAATGCTAAAGGTTGGTCTTAAATAAGTTTGTAGGGGATCCTACTAGGTTACTTGGCATCATGACAAATGATAAGAGGTCAAAAGGAGGGAATGAAAGGGCATTTTGGTAAAATCTAGGTAGGTGTGCTTGGGCATAGGCAAGGGGCTTTGAGGGGAAAGTCCCCAATAATGTTCCATTCTCTACAAAATTCAGTTGTGTTTTTTCTTTTTTTAAAAATTAAACAATGAATGTTCCATAATGAACTGCCTGCCCCCCACCCTCAGAAAGAAGGCCTGGAACTCAAAATATGGGGAGAAATTCCAAGGAGAAATTCTGAAGAATCCCTACCATGTGCAGACGTGAGCAGCATAACAGGGTCCCGATTACAATCAGGAAGAACGTGCAAGGTCTCCAGAATTCCTGCCACAGCTTTAACTATATGCTTGGCGCCATGTGCTGCTCTTTATCATATCCATCTCTGGCATTAGCTGTTTGGCATTCTGATCAGAAACATGAACAAGCATTTCAGATTCTCTTTCTCTCTCTCCCTCTCTCCCTCCCTCCCCGCTTTCTCTCCCTCTCTCCTTCAATCGCTATAAATATTTTATGAATTTCCATCCACTTACTTTAATAGGGGATTGTAAAAGCATTTAACCATATTACACCCTATCTCTCAGAGACTGCATTATTCCAACAGAACTGTTTTTATTAGAAGCAACTGGCAGCGTTGTTGTCAGAGGTTCTGTTTAAATATATATCTCCTGATGCCTCTGAACAGATGAAATCAAATGGCAGCCAAGGAGAAACTAATTCACCAGAGCTGTGGACTGATGGAAGGGGAAGGTTTCATTTGGCTGGGTTTCACTTGAGTACCCATGTAGCTCCTGCTAGTTTTGCTTTTTTTATATATATAAAAAGGGATACATTTTTATAGACCGACTTTAGATTTAAAATAAAAATAAAAAACAACCTTTCGCCCTCTTCCCATCCAAATCAGTATCTGAAAGTATAAACACCTGATAGCTACAGGTATAAGGAAGTTCTGTGAAGTTTAATCTCTTTGCTTTTTAGTGGAAGGGTCATAGCACCTGCGCTGCATGCAGAAGGAAATCCTGGAGGAACCACTGCCCATCATTGTAGATTAGAGCTTTCCAAACTGTGTGTTGTGACATGTTAGTGTGTCAGCTGCAGTGTGTAGGTGTGTCGTGTGAACACTTCCCGTACTCCTCCCAGGGGCTGGAAAGGAGTTAGTTAACCTCCAGTTTGCTAGTAAAACTGAATTACTGTGTCACAAAATGATGCATGTCTAAAAAGTGTCATCAACACGAACAGTTTGGAAAGCTCTGTTGTAGACAATATTGAGCTAGATGGATCAATGGTCCGATCTCAGTATAAGGCACCTTTCTGTGCTTCTGTATTCTCATAAAGAGAATAGTAGGGATGGAGGAATCTCAGGCCTGTGGGCCAAATGAGCCGCTTCAACCCTCTTTATCTGGTTATCAAGACTCTCCCCAGGCATCATCCCCCTCCCTGGCTACACCTCCTCCTTGCCCTGTTCTTGGAGGGGGGCGTTTTTGAATTCTGACAATGGCATGTGCTGCCCTCCTGGTGCACTAAACCAAGCCTGTTGCTAAGCTGTAGAGTTCTTCTTGTACCACATAGCATACAACCTTCGTCTTTCATCAACTAGAACGAATATTAGAAGTCAGAACAGACTTTTTTCCTGTGCTTATTCAATTGACCAATTTTCTTCTCCGTTGTTAATAAACTTAACTTTTGATTAGTTAAACACCTTGATCTCTCACCCAAGTTACTGAAAATCTGAGAGGATAGTGGTGTGAACAGAAGATGGAAATTGGCAGAGCTGCCCCAGTTAATCTCTCCTGATAGAGTGAGAGTTCTGCTCTAGGGGAAGGTCCATAGTTCAACTGACCACACATCATGCCAAGTCAGCTTCTAATCCAGGGCTGCTTAATCATGACCTCAGTCTTCTTGATCAACCTTTCATGGAGACCCTGAAGCCAGGGGTCCAAACACACCCCACCAACACCATTTTCTGGCCCAAAAGGAAGGAGCTGAACCACTGCATAACAATTCCCCTGACCCCACTAGGTGGTCCGGAAGGATACCATGCCGGAAACAGATTTCACCTTTGTCTGTAGCCTGTCAGAGATCATCAAACAGCATGACCAAGGTGGTTTCAGTCCCATGATGGGGCCTGAATCTTTAGGGGGGTCCGAGAAGACTCCCTCACAGAGGGAAGCATTCACCACCTCACAAAGCTCATTGCCTAGCCCTCCCTGACTCACTTTTATGAGCCAGGATGGGCAAGGATCAAGGGGATGTGTTGTCAGTTTCACTTGTTCAAGCAGCCTGCCCACATCTTAGAGGTAACAGGTTGGAATTGATTCCGTAAAACCTGACTAGACAAAGCTCTGGCACTCTCCTACCTCAGCCCAGCCCCACTATGTAGTCTGCCTCCTTCTGAATCTGAGCAATTTTATTTGCAAAAAACTTCACAAAGTCATTACAGTGGATCTTACAGTCCTTACCAGACCCCGGTGGAAAAGGTGGGTGTGTTAGACTATGGACCACCTGAAAGAGTTTCCTGGTACTGTTTTCTGCAGATGCAATAGAGGTGGTGAAGAAGGTCCTCTTTGCTTTCACTATCCACACTTGGTAGGCTCCACATTGAGCTCTAACCCCTGTTCTGTCCACTCTGATAGCAATTGTACTCCACAACAACCAAACTGGCAGTTCTCCACACACACCCTGAGGGTACTTAGTTCCCCCCTCCCGCAAAGGGCTGCCCAACAGTCCCAACTCATAATTTCAACCCATACACAAGGCACAAAAGAGTTCATCCCCCCCGGGGCAGTAACTACCAGGGTTGAAAGATAATGGTCCCTTTATGATGGAGAAATAGAGCCCAACCTCTTTGGCTCCATTCTGGTGCTTCTCCCCATTATTAAACACAAACACATCATTGGCCTCTTGACAAGCAGCCCTGAGCGCAGTGCCTGCCTCAGTGAAACTTCAAGAAGTGGAGCAGCAGGCAGGAGATGGAACAAATCACAGCTAGGAAGAGGAAGGTGCCAGAGCTTGAGGAGTGCTGGTTGGGAGCCAGAGAGCTCCTTGTAAAGAACACAACAAACAATAAAAATATGAAGATAAAAACACGCACTGTGCTATATATAGGGAGATGTCAGTCGGCTCCTATTTATAGCATGTGATGGCAAACCACTTATTTTAGCATCCTAGCAGTAGGCAGATCAGCAAGACTAGGCTGTAGTCGGACTTCCGGTTTGGATCGCTAGCAGTATGGGAGCGCGGTGAAGTTGCTGCCTGACTTCTCCGAGCTGCACGGGGGTTTTGAGGGGCAACGCAAAGGCACTGCGACCCCAAAATCTCAAGGGGGGCCCCCTTGAGGGAAGCGCAACCAGCAGCGTTGGACGGGTCCCGATGCTTCTTCGGGTTTTTTCTATTTTTGGGGGAAGACTCAGGAGCGAGGGATCAAGAAACGCACTCCGGTAAGCTCTGCGGACCCCGTGCAGTAATGCCTCTAGCTCCCACTGAAAGACGCGACAAATCTCCGCAATCTTAAAAACAGTCGCCCTTGGCTTGGAATAAAAAACGTTGGAGCAGGAAAATTGAAAATAGAGGTCAAGGAGCGATGGATGTCGATAGATTAACCTAAGGAGCCCGAGCCGCATTTCGGACCTAAGATGGCGCTGGGACTATAATCGGGAGAGTGAAACAAAGAAACCCTTTACTCACCCGCTGTAGAAAGTCGGAAGGGAAAGTCCCCGCCGGGAGTTTGGCAGGGCAAAAGTAACTAACTAAATTGAAAAGTGACGAACTGGGAAGAAAACTTTAGAAACTTTGTATCGTTTTGGCTAGCTAACGGGAGAGTCCGAGGAGGACTTAAAGGGAACAGTGAGAAGATCACGGAGGGTGCAGCCTGAAGCGGAGGGGCAAGAAAGGCAGGAGGGAAAAGGGGAAGAGTTGTTCAGAAAGAAACATACAGACCGGGACGGTGCTGAGGGACGAAATCTCCCCCTCTCCCTCGGCCTCTGACGGCGGTGAAAAAACAATTTTGGACCTTCGTCACCCCTCTCCTGAACTGCCCCCCAGACAGCGGGAGGGAACCCACCCGCAAAAACCGCAAAAACCAGCAACACACGGTGCACCAGCATCTATCCCTGTTCATCCCTGCTTGGCGATAACCTTGTCAGAACCTGGATATCTCGGATCAG
This sequence comes from Podarcis gaigeae, assembly GCF_964106915.1. Lineage (NCBI taxonomy): Eukaryota > Metazoa > Chordata > Lepidosauria > Squamata > Lacertidae > Podarcis > Podarcis gaigeae. The sequence continues at coordinate 5,773,074 of NC_139691.1, forward strand.
CGTGCTAAGGACTTAATCATTTCCCTGAGATTATCGGGGCTGCAGAAGCCATTGTTTTTCTTTTTTCCTTTTTGGCACGGACTCACGCGCAGATTACCTTCCCCGGGAGAAGCAGAAACTCCACCCACCATTTCACTCTCGGGAGGAGAGCTGCACAGTTGGAAACTGTTCGAAACCTCACCCCCCCCCCACTTTGGCGGAATATTTAAGCCTTGCCAAAAGACCTCGAAGCCTCATCAGATCTCCTCGCCTGACCCCTCCCCCCGCCTCCCCCCTCTCCTCCCCCCCTTTTTGCCTGCTTTCTGCCTCCTTCGGTTGAGGATTCAAACATCGTCAGCAAGTAAAACTGGGATAACCCCGCAATTTTATCCACCCCTATTGCCTCCACCCCTTGTGTTCTTTTGTCCCCCCTTTTTTTCTCTCTCTCTCTCTTTTCACTCTTTCCTGTTCTCTTTTCTCTCTTCCTTTGCCTCTTCTCCGATTTATAAATATTCAAATGTAACACCGCAAGTTGATGGTAGACGAGGGTAGTTTACTACCATATTTCTAAACATTTGTTATTAGCTTTGCGGCTTTACTCGCGTACCATCGACCAGCAGACGGACGGCAACTGGCTGAGCTGGGGCAGAACTTATAATGTGGGAATACTGATACGCTGATCTCTGCCCTTGTCCGACCAGGGTGCCTCCTACTGCGTTAATTAAAATTGTATGAGATTGTGCGCCCTTAAAGGGAGAGCTACAAGAAACTTAACCAGTCTTGCATGCAGGAATAAGGGGGGGGGGGAAGGATAGGCTTGAGGTGAGCAAATGGCGGGAAAGGATGGAAAGAAGCCAGTGGGAACTCCAACAGAGAGGAGAACCTCAAAACAAGAAGAAATTAGAGATTTAGATGTATTATGGGTGAAAATAAAAGAGGAATTTAAACAGAATGAAATTCATATGGGGAAAAAGCTAGGAGAGATGCAAGTCTCTATTGACAAAAAAATAGAGGGAGTGGTGGGAGAATTGTCAAATAAGATAAAAGAGCTAACAACCCGCTCTAAGTCTTTAGAAGACTCAAATAAAAAACTACAAAGAGAGATGAAGGATCAGAGAAGAGAGGCGGAAAAGATAAAGGAGAATTTTGGAGAACTGAGTAAGAGTCAAGATCAAGTCCTAGACAACTTAGCCCTGATGGAAATGAAACAAAAGCAGCTAAATTTAAAATTCAGAGGAGTAGGGGAAGAAACAGACGAAGATATCAAAGGGAAAATTATCAAAGAACTGGCGAGGTGGCTAGCCATGAATGAAGAAGAAGTTGCACAAACGATAGAAAATGTCTTCAGAATTAAAATAAGACCCAAACAAAATAGATTGAAAAAGGTCCCAGGAGACTGTCTTGTGATCTTCAAATCGATAGAGATGAGAAACATAATATTGAGAGAAAGCTACCAGAAGAAATTGGTAATTGATGGAAGACCAATTATCATTTTTAAAGAAATACCAATCAGACTCCTTCACAAAAGAGAGGGGTACAAACAAATAGTCAACACTTTAAGAAGGAATGGCATACAACATAGATGGGAATTTCCAGAAGTGATTTCCTTTTTTTATAAGGGGAAAAGATTCAAAATAACGGAAAGTCAAGAAGTCAGCAAATTTTTACGTAGATATGAAAAAGATCTCGGAGGGTTGGAGGACAGATACGGAGGGAGGGGTGGAGAAAGAGAAGAGAGGGACGGTACAGACAGGGGGGATGGGGGAGGGGTAGGGGGTGGGGGAGTGGGGGTGGAGGGGGAGGAGGTGGGAGAGGAGGAAGGGGGAGAGGAGGAAGAAGAAACAGAGGGCAAACCCACCCGAATCTAAACCGGTAAATTACAGACTTTTCGGTAGACAAGAGAGACAATGACTTTAAAAATTCTAACATGGAATGTAAATGGTTTGAATGAAAAAACTAAAAGGAATAAAATTGCAAATGTGTTGAAAAAGAAAAAAACTGGATGTAATCTGTATACAAGAGACCCATGTAGCGAAAAGACATAAACACGTTTTGGTAAATAAGAACTTGGGAACGGAATTTATAAATTCTATGGAAGAAAAAAGAAAAGGAGTAGTAACATATGTCAACGAAAAATGGGATCCAAAACTGATTTATAAAGACGAAGAAGGAAGGGTATTGGGGGTACAAATCAGTTTCCAGGGGGAAAAGATCAACGTGGTAAATATCTATGCCCCAAACTTGAATAGACCGGAGTTTTTTAAGAAATTAGAACAAGCACTATTAAAATTAGAAAATAACAGGACGATACTATTGGGAGATTTCAATGCAGTGCCAACACCAGAAATTGACAGGCAAACAGAAAAGAAAAAGCGAAACCAAGGAAAGCTACCAAAATCATTTCAAGATATGGAGGAAAATTTGGATTTAATAGATATATGGAGGCATAAACATCCAACAGAAAAGCAGTTCACCTTCTTTTCAGAGGTACATAAAAGTTGGGGCCGAATAGACCAAATTTGGACCTCAAGGGAACTCACCCTGAGAGCAACAAAATGTGAAATTCACCCGAGAACCCTATCGGATCATAATTCAATAACATTGGAAATAAAAGGCACAACGCAGGGAGGCTTCAGATGGAGGTTGAACGAATATTTATTAGATAATGATGAAGTCATTGAAAAAGCCAAAGCCACCCTAAAAGAATATTTTGATCTGAACCTCAACACAGGAACAAATATAGAAGTGGTATGGGATGCCAGTAAGGCTGTTCTAAGAGGACTTTTTATCCAGCAAAACAACCTCAGGAAGAAAATTAGACAACAAAAGAAGGAAGAAATCCTCAGACAACTAAGAGAGCATGAGAAAAAACTAATAGAACATCCGAAAGATGAACAAAGCATACAAACAATAAAAATATTACAAACACAGTATTCGATGCTAACAAACCAAGAAATAGAATGGAAAATCAAGTTAATGAGGCAGAGGTTTTTTGAATCGGCAAACAAAACGGGTAAATTCTTAGCTTGGCAATTGAGAAAAAGGCAAAAATTAAGTGTAATAAACAAAATAATGGTAGAAAATGAACTGATAGTAGATCCAAAAAGAATACAGAAAAACTTTCTTAAATTTTATGAGGAACTATATAAAAAAGGAAAGGAAGACTCAACTCAAATAGAAAGATATTTAGATAACTGTGAGGGGAAGATCGTGACAGAGGAAGAGAGGCTTCAATTGAATAAACCCATAAGCCTAGAAGAGGTCCAGAATGCGATAAAAAAAATTAAACTGGGAAAGGCGCCAGGACCGGATGGCCTATCGGCTAAGTATTATAAAGTTTTAGGAAACCAACTGTCTACAGCACTCTGTGATACTATGAATAACATTCTAAGAGGAGGGAAAATACCTGAGTCGTGGAGAGAGGCCTTTATCACCCTAATCCCCAAGTCAGATACAGATAGATTGAACATCAAAAATTACAGGCCAATATCTCTACTAAATAACGATTACAAAATATTCGCTGACATTATGGCAAACAGACTGAAAAAGTGTCTAACAAATTTAATTCATAAGGACCAAGCGGGTTTTTTACCAAACAGATATTTGAAAGATAACGTGAGACACGTTATTAACATAATTGAATATTTGGAGAGGAATAACGATAGACCTGCCGCATTGATTTTTATTGATGCGGAAAAGGCGTTCGATAATGTCTCTTGGTTGTTCCTATTAAAATCCATTGAAAGGGCAGGGATAGAGGGCGAGTTTATGAAGGGGATACAGGCAATATACTCAACCCAATTCGCCAAATTGGTAATAAATAATAATCTCACAAACATGTTTAAAATCGAGAAAGGGACAAGGCAGGGATGCCCTCTCTCTCCGCTCTTATTCATTATGGTTTTAGAAGTATTGGCAAATAAGATAAGATCCACGCCTGAGATACAGGGGATTAGGATAGGTTTAAAGGAGTTTAAGCTAAAAGCCTACGCGGATGACCTGATGCTCTCCCTGGAAGAACCTCATGGAAGCATTGATAAAGCGCTGAAGACATTAGAGGACTATGGTAGATTATCCGGCTTCAAATTGAATAAAGTCAAAACAAAAATGCTGGTTAAGAATTTGAGAAATGATGAAAAAGAATTATTAGAGAGACAATGCGGAATCAAGGTGGCAAAGAAAATAAAGTATTTAGGAATATGGCTTACACCAAAAAATATAAATTTAATTGAAGATAATTATTCGCCAACGTGGAAAGAAATTAAAAAAGACCTCGATGTTTGGAATAGAGCCAACCTTTCTTGGTTGGGTAGGATGGAAGCAATAAAAATGAACATACTCTCCAAGATGCTGTTCCTGTTTCAAAACATTCCTGTTATTAGAGGGTCCAAAACATTTAAAGACTGGCAGAAGGTTCTTTCAAGATTCATCTGGCAGGGAAGAAGGCCAAGGATCAGATTTAAACTACTCACGGATCGGAAGGAGAGAGGAGGGTTTGCAGTCCCCAATTTAAAATTGTATTATGAGGCGGCCTGCCTCTGCTGGGTTAAGGATTGGATAACCTTGGAGAACACCGATTTGTTGGACCTAGAGGGGGCGGACAACAGGCTCGGCTGGCACGCCTACCTCTGGCCCAACAAAGAGAAGACCCATAAGGAGTTCTCGAGTCATATCATTAGGGGCCCTCTGTTTGAAGTCTGGGGGAAAAATAAAAAACTGTTAGAAAGGAAAACGCCCTGGTGGCTGTCCCCAACAGATATCATAATAATCAAAAAAACAAATATGGAAGAGAAAAGACTGAGGAGACCATATGAGGAGTTGAAGGGAAAGTTGACGGGCTGGCTACAATACCATCAAGTCAATGCAAGATGGACAGAAGACAAAAAATTAGGAATGAACGAAAAGAAATCCAAATTCCAGATTGAAATTATCGAAAGTAAAACCAAGTTATTATCTAAAACATATAACATATTACTGGAATGGGACACCAAAGACGAGGAAATTAAGGAAGTCATGGTTAAGTGGGCGATAGATCTGGGGCATAATATGAGAAATGGTCCAAATTGTGGAATGAGGGAATAAAATTTTCGGCGAGCGCTGCCATCAGAGAAAACCTACTGAAGATGATGTATAGATGGTACCTAACACCAGAAAAATTAAATAGGATGTATAAGACGGGCAATAAGACCTGCTGGAAATGTAAGATAAAAGAAGGTAATTTTATACATATGTGGTGGGGATGTGAGGAAATGAAAAATTTTTGGAATCAGGTATATAGCGAGCTAAAAAAGATAATTGGATACACATTCCCCAAAAAACCAGAGGCCTTCTTATTAGGTATCATTGGAGAGGAAATTAGGAAGGAAGATAAAATCCTATTTCAATACTCAACAGCAGCAGCAAGAATATTAATCGCGCAAAATTGGAAAGGTTCAAACATTCCAACAATGAGGGACTGGCAAACAAAATTATATGACTTTATTGAATTGGCAAAAATGACGCAAAGAATTAGAAACCAAAAAAATGCAAAGCTTAAAGACGACTGGAATAAATTTGTGGTCTATATGGAAAGCAATCTAAACTTACCAACTATAGCAGGTCAGATATAAAACTCCCGATGCGTAAATTAACCATCAATACCAGCTGTAAAACTAAACTATTGAAGGTAGAAATCCGAAATCAGCAGGGAAGGAAGTCAGTTGTTTTATGTAATAATTCTTCGTTTTCTTTTTTGTGTGTGTGTGGTTTTTTCCCCTCTTTTTTCCTTTTTCCTTTTTTTTTTCTTAATCTTCAGTGCCTATCTCTTTTTAATATCTTTTTTGTATGTGTGTGATCAATGAAATTCAATAAAAAGATTATAAAAAAAAAGACTAGGCTGTAGTCAATGCTAGTCAATAGGCTCATCCACACTTCTGTTTGTGCCATGCCTAGAAAGCATGGGTCCAAGCTGTTTTCTGCTTGACTCATGCTTTCTAGACCTGGGCCTGAGCAGTTTTCCCCTTGCCACACTCCTTTCCAGGGGCAAACCTGGTCTTAAGCCACAAATCAGAACAAATGGCAATGATCCAATTAAATGCTAAAGAGCAGTTTTCCCTGACGGATACAGCGGGACAAGAGGAAGTCTGGAAAAGCCCAGAGAAGACTTGCCAAAATTAATGGGCATGGATAACTTGGGTCTATTAATTGCAACGAGTCTACTCTGAGCACGACCAGCACTGGCTATAAGCCATTCACGTATCTATGAGTTTTCTCCACTCTCCAGCTGGAGAAGCAAGACTTCCTTCAGCCTGCCACAACTATGATCTGAGGACTGGCATCTCTATTATAAGGCTGGCACCATCTTGTGTACTTAAGAATGTAATAACACACGAGCCTGCTGGATCAGGCCAATGGCCCATCTCGTCCAACATCCTGTTCTAGAGTGGCCAATCAGATGCTTGTAGGAAATCCACAAGCAGAACCTGAGCAGCAGAGCCCCCACTCCCCTCCTGTGTTTTCCATTGACTGATATTCAGAGCATGGCCATCCTGCCTAGTAGTCATCGATAGGTAACGGTCAAGGGACGCCTTACCATTTAAGTCCAGTCGTGATCGACTCTGTGGTTGCAGCACTCATCTCGCTTTATTGGCTGAGGGAGCCGGCGTACAGCTTCCGGGTCATGTGGCCACCATGACTAAGCCGCTTCTGGCGAACCAGAGCAGCACACAGAAAAGCCGTTTACCTTCCCGCCGGAGTGGTACCTATTTATCTACTTGCACTTTGATGTGCTTTCGAACTGCTAGGTTGGCAGGAGCAGGGACAGAGCAACAGGAGCTCACCACGTCGTGGGGATTTGAACCGCCGACCTTCTGATCGGCAAGTCCTAGGCTCTGTGGTTAAACCACAGTGCCACCCGCGTCCCATAGTCATTGATAGCCCTCTCCTGTACTCTGTACTGCATCTTGCCTGCTTGCCACTGAACAGTGTGGGCCTCTGATGCTTGACATGGGGACTAGGAAGGATTTTTAGGGAGAGGGAGTGTTCCTCATTTGGGCTGTGGGCAACCTTTCTTTTCACCTACTACACACCACCCATAGAAGATTGGGTCTTTCGGGTTTGGGCTTCCCAGTTTAGTTGTTAATTTCAATTTGGCATTTAGTTCGTTGCAGGGGACTGGACTGAATGACCCTCAGGGTCCCTTCCAGCTCTACAATTCTATGATTCTAGTGCAACAAGTTAGTGGATTATGTGAAACACCATCGGCAAGTACCCTGAAGCATGCTGGGGTGAAGGGAGCTTCCCCAACTGTTACATTGCTGATTGGCCTTGAAGGCTACAGGATCAGGTGCTCTTGGGGCCCTGTAGAATGCTCAACAGTGGGATGTGGGGTACGCAAATCAGGTCCCACAAACCCAGTGCTTCCAATATAGGGAGGCAATAATCTTTGCCTCTCAAAAGCAGCCTTCTCAGGGCCACAGGTGGGTGGAGCCAGAGGCAAAGGAAGGTAGTATACAAAATTTACTTTTGTGCAGTTTCTGCACACCCTGCTCTATCATCCAACCAGGCAACCAAAATGCATCCTCAGTCCTTAAAGGGCATGACTCCAGGTGGACAAAAACACTCTAGGAGGTGATGCTGAGGAGGGAGGGGTGTGTGACAAGATCCAGTAGGGCTCTTCTAATGTTCTTAAAGCACTTCTCTTTTGGCAAACTTTTTTTTAAAAAAAGAAAAGAATAAAGATGCAAAACTTTTAATGAACTGGTCCCTGGTGTTTCTGTTCTCAATTTACTGTGAACTCTCTTTTTATTGTTATGGAGGAGGAGGAGGAGGAGGAGGAGTAGTTTGGATTTGATATCCCGCCTTTCAGTCCCCTTCAGGAGTCTCAAAGCGGCTAACAGTCTCCTTTCCCTTCCTCCCCCACAACAAGCACTCTGTGAGGTGAGTGGGGCTGAGAGACTTCAGAGAAGTGTGACTGGCCCAAGGTTACCCAGCAGCTGCATGTGGAGGAGCGGAGACGCGAACCCGGTTTCCCAGATTACGAGACTACCACTCTTAACCACTACACCACACTGGCTCTCTGGTGCAGGATTTTGTTGGTTCCAAGGCATGGTGGAGTCCCTTTAAAAAAAAAAAGTAAAAACAAAAAACAGTCTATTGCAACCAAATGCCAGACATGGACAAAGTACCTGAGAAGGCCTTTGACAGAACTGACAGCCAATCTAAGCCACATGTTCAAAGGTATCCTTTCTCAGGTGGGAGGCTGCCCACTGCTAGCCACCATTTTGCTGAAAGGAAAGTTTTAAAGTTATGGATGAGATTGGCTTCATGCCAACTGACCTGTCCCATGCTTTCAAATGCATTTGTGTACTGAATGAGAGTAGGTCATCTGCTGGATTCAGCCCAGAGGCCATGGGTTCTGCACTCCAGTTTTAAAGTGTTGTAAAAGCAGCAACAGATGGAGGATATAATATTTCAAATGAATGTAAATTAATATTTTTTCTGTCACTTTTATGATTATCATTACCAATAACACTGGAACTCCCTGCCTATTGATATTGGCCAGGTGAATTGCTCTATTGTTTTTTTGGTACCAGCTAAAATGATTTTTTTTTAAAAAATGACCCTATGTGTGTAATTGGACATACTTGTTCTAAAACTACTGATTTTATCTATATTTTAATGAATTGTTGTCTCTGCTTTTTTTTAAATAAACTGATTTTATTGGAACTTTTGTGTGTTTCTGTTGTTTTATGTAAACTGTTTAGAGGCTGTTTTTGATTAAGTGGTATATACATATATAAGTTTTAACTTGGTTTTAGTGCTATAAATTTCTCTGATATACATTTTTATGATATATTTAAAAATCAAGTATTTAAAAACAAATAGATTAAATAATAAATAAATAAAAGCAACAATAATAAAGATAAAAACACAACTAATATTCTAGTTTAATTGGTAATAGCAAATTAAATTATTAAGCAAATTCCAGTAGCCAGCATTAGCTGGGGAATCAACTGCCTGCCAAAGTCTTGCCTGCCAAAGTCTGTGCACCCCTGTCCTTAGCGAAACCAGGGAGATAGCATCTGATTCAGGAATGAATCCAAATGCCAATCCCCATCAGCGTCCCGAGATGGCCTCCTTTCTCTGAGAAGACTTTTACTGGTTTGTAATTCCTCATCCAAGACAGCAAACATTTCAGACCCTGACAGTTTCCTGTCAATCTGATAGCTTCACATCTTGTTTCTGGAATGCTAACCAACCCTGAGAGTCAGACAGTGTTTCTCTTACCTGATGCTCTGTGTCGAAATAACAAGACTAGGATGCCAGGGAACAAGGAGGCCTCTGCAGTCCTGTTGCTTTGTAGAGGGGCTGCAGCTTAAGTGTGCAGGACCATCCAAAATAGGCAAGTATAAAGTACAGGACGACTGTGGCTCACAACCAGCCTGTGCACCTGTTGCTTGGGTCTCCACAAGTGGAGAGAATGCTGTTGCTCTCAGGTCCTGCTTGAAAGGCTTCTGACAGGAGGCATCCGGTTAGCCACTGTCTCTCAGTTGCCACCTTTGGTCAGGCAAAGTTAAGGGCAGGTTGGGCAAAATACGGGACAGGTAGGGGAGAGGGATTGGAGGACTAAAAATTCCTTTACCTGGTGCAGAAATGGCTTGAAAACAATCTACTACAATGGAACACATGGTTTACCTGGTGCAGAAATTCCTTTACCTGGTGCAGAAATGACTTGAAAATCTATTACAATGGAACACATGGTTTACCTGGTGCAGAAATTCCTTTACCTGGTGCAGAAATGACTTGAAAACAACCTATTACAAAGGAACACATGGTTTACAGTGCTTTATTCAATGGGGGGGGGGGAAGCACTGTGATTTACAAGTGTAAGAAAAATATTGCACATTACATGCATAGCTGGGCTTTGTAATGCTAATTGATTTGACACAAACCAGCATGAAACATCACAGTTGCATGGTGTTCACCCCAATCAATTGCAAGCTATCTTCAAACAACACTGGAAGGGAATTAAGCAAAATTAACATCTTTGTTTCTGTGAAAAGGGCCAGTCAGCAAGTCCTTTGAGACAATAGTCTCTCTCTACTTCACCTTCCATGACTGCTTTCTGTCATTCCTAGCTGCATTAAGCAGTGGTTTGACTTCAAATATAATAGGGAATGGGGTTGGGATTTTGCCACAGGACAGGGAAACGACATGTTTTGTTGCAGCTGGGGCAAATAAAGGTGTCCAGTTGTGTTGCTTCAGATGCACCATGGCATAGCAAAAAAATAATAATACTCCCCTGAGACAGTTTAAAAGGCCATAGATATCATCACCATCATCAATTAGGGATCAGTGTTTAAAGGCACTAGAATCAGATCTGGCCACCAGTAGAAATCTGATCAGCCCAACCACTTTGCCAATGAAGAATTATGTGAAAATTTTGGTCCTATAAGTTATGCAGCAGCATCTCACTTTGGTGGAATGGGCCACAGCCACACTGCACACAACTCTCAAAGGTTCACTTCCTGCAGTGACTACTACTACTACTACTACTACTACTACTACTAATTTATTATTTATACCCCGCCCATCTGGCTGGGTCCCCCCAGCCACTCTGGGTGGCTTCCAACAAAACACTAAAATACAATAACCTATTAAACATTAAAAGCTTCCCTAAACAGGGCTGCCTTCAGATGTTTTCTAAAAATCTGGTAGTTGTTTTTCTCTTTGACATCTGGTGGGAGGGCGTTCCACAGGGCGGGTGCCACTACTGAGAAGGCCCTCTGCCTGGTTCCCTGTAACTTGGCTTCTCATACGGAGGAAACCGCCAGAAGGCCCTCGGCGCTGGACCTCAGTGTCCGGGCAGAAAGATGGGGGTGGAGACGCTCCTTCAGGTACCTTCAGGACCGAGGCCGTTTAGGGCTTTAAAGGTCAGCACCAACACTTGATGAAGACAAAACCAATATATTATTGTGGCAACTTATATATATTTATTATGCCTTCCACCATTTCTCCTCTCCTCTCAATGCCTCACCAAATTTGGTGGCAGCAGGAGAAAAAAGTAGTATTCATACCTCTCCACCTAGTCCAGCGACCTGATAACTATTCAAATTCCCTGCTTCCCCAGTCATCAGATCAGTCATAGAATCATAGAACTTTAAGAGTTGGAAGGGACCTAGGGGATAATCTTGTCCAACCTCCTGCAATGCAGGAATATTCAAGTGTCTCATACAGGGATCAAACCTGCAACCCTGATGTTATCAGCACCACACTCTAACTAACCGAGCTATCTTTTTTTTTTTTTTTAGTGGGGAGCAGGACCAGATTTGCTCTGCCCCCCACCACCAGCTTAATTTCACCTGGCCCCTAAGCATTTCCAGGCACTCTTCATCACAGAGGTCTTGGCTTTCCACATCCAGGTCCAAGCACTGTTGTTGTTGTTTTGTCCTGGCACAAATAGCAATTTGTGGTCATTGTAAGAAGAACAGCAAAAATCTGGTTGAGATGGATCTTTGGTCTGATCCAGCAGGTCTGATCTTACAAGTATCTTACAGTTTCATGAGATATTGGGAGCAACCCAGCACAATTTTCCAAGTCATTGCAATATTTTTTATTTATTTATGGTATTTGTAATTCAATTATAATACCCATAATATTTATTTATTTATTTAATTTATATACAGCCCTTTTTCACAAGTTCTCAAGTCAGTTAACAGAATGAAATGCAAGATAAAAAAAACCAAGTAAATAATTGAAACATAAACAGCAAAACAATACCCCTCTTCCCACAGACACATTTAAAAGGTTGTAGAATATTAAGCAGCCAAACATCTGTTTGGAGGGCCAATTAATTAAGAGCCAATTAATTCATACATGGGTGAGGACTAGGGGTGGGTTAAACTTGCCTCTCTAAGTTTTTCATTTTACCAGTCTTTTCCATTTTCAATATTTCCATACCAGCCCTCATGAAAATTTTAGTATGAATTCTTCTTATATAGAAATGTTTGTATACTTTTTTCCAATATGTTACTAATACAACACATTTTGTATGTTATTTTCATTGATATCTGCATTTTTATGCACAGTTTACCCAAGCATAGGCCTTTTGCTAATTAAACAATCTACTGTCTTTTAAGCTGGGGAAGGTATTTTTTTGCTGGTTATTATGTTATGTATTTTTGTGTTTTTATTCTGTACATCACCCTGTGATCCTTGGAGGAAGGGTAGGATGATGATGATGATGATGATGATGATGATGATAATAATAATAATAATAATAATAATAATAACAACAACAACAACACACATTAAAGAATAGTTGTGTTTCCATTCTCATATTATCTCAGAATGTCACTCCCACACTTGAGTAAATGTGAATTTGCCATACACCATTTCCTTTGGGAAAGGAAACTCAGATGGTCTATCCCTGGGAAGGAGTTGTTGATGATCCACCTTAAAGTGTGGGCCAGTCATGGAAGAGAGGGGAGCAAATTCTCCGGTATTCTCTTCAGAGTTCCGTCCCTCCCTCTGCTATATGGGTGGTGGCTAATTCTCCATTTGGCAGCTGAGTATGAATTGGAGGGCACGCATGCTCAATTGGCCTTGTGACTCCACTTTTTTTTACCTACTTTATATGATGGGGAGTTTTGAATTTGGGGTTGTGTTGACTTTTCTTTGGTTGAATTGTCTGTCAATCTGGGCAGGAAAGACATGACAAGAGAGGTGGGGTAAAGAACTGAGGCTATATCGGTGTTAAGGGCATCCTTGGATCACTTTATGCTTCCTTGTCTGAGGTCATTTTTTGGGCCTCTTTTGTGTTCTCTTTTTGGCTCTTCAAAATATGGCAGCCCTACATAAGAAAAACCCTGATAGATCAGACCAAAGGCCCATCTAGTATAAAACTTTGAGAGCCACTGCCATTCAGTGTGGAAGATACATTGGGAAGAGAGATGGGTCGATTTGCCCATCCCTGCGGGAAGAAAGATCTCAACATGTCAAAATCACAGAGAAAGAGGAAAGTGTCAAAAAGTGATAGTTTCAAGTCAGTTAGAATTGTAAGGTTTTTTTCATATTGGCTCCCCTGCAAGGGAGACAATCTTGATCCAGAATCTTGAGATAAAATTGCTTTATGTATCCTTACAGGCCACATCTGAAAGAAAAATGGTCACAAAAAGCTGGTCATCAATCACTTCACTTAGGAATCTCAGTCTGACACCAATTACTCCATCTCAGGATGTGACTCAGTTTTGAGAATTGCATCTAATCAGACAAAACAAACAAACAAACAAACAAACAATAGGTGATGGGGAGAGAGAAGAAGAGAAAAGGAGAATGAGAGGCAATTTCTTACTGCCCAGCTGCCTGCTTAGCTCTGGCTTCAAATGAAGGAATACATCTTCCACATGGGTTCAGCCATTGTAGGATTTGATCTGAGTCTATTCATGAGGCAGAGTGAGATGGAAATGGGATGGGGATGTTCCAAGATGGTCCAATGGGATGTAGGTTGCAAGCAGAAGGGGCCATATTTGAAAGATGTTGAGAATTTAATTAACATTATCTTATCTTATTACAAATGATTTACTGGAAGTTCAAGCCCAAACTTTTGCTTCCTTTGACAGTTTTGTAGCCTCAAGAAGGGTTTAAAGAATCCATGACAGAGAATTCAAAGATATTGGTATGAGTCTGGAGGGGGGATAGGGTGGGCTAGATGCCAGGGTTCCCTTATAATTCCTGGAAACAGCATGGATTCAGTTCCTGGAATAGCCAGAAGTACTGGTGAGGTAATGGCCCTCTAAGTATGGGTCATTCATGTCCTCAACCTGCTTGTTGACAAAGGCCAGAGTTTAGAGTTGAGTTATGTGAGCTAGAAGCAGGCTGAGTAGCTGGGAGACAATGCTATGCCTGATTTGTCTTGGAATCCAAGGCTGTGGCTATGGGATAAACAAGACCTTATTGGGGTGTCAAAGCTGTGAGCCCCTCCACTGTAGGCTCAGGTTGTATATATATGTAAATGAACCATCTATCAGAAATACACCACAGTCTCCTCTGTCCCTCATTCCAGAAATGCCTGGAACACCTGGAATCTTGCACCGCTCAGAGATTGGGGTGGTGGACAATTATATGATTCCCCCACCCACGCCCATTATCTAGAGACTGAAATGGTTCATTCTATTCTGCCACCTCATTCACCTATGTAGACCAGACCATAAGTTATGTGGATCCAAAGACTGCATGAGTCTTTGCATCACAGCTACCGAAGTAAACACGCAATTCTATTTTTAGAAAAAGTATTCTCAAAACTTTGGAAGCATAAAAGGTTATTGTTTATGTGTTTGTGTCCTTAATTTGGAATTTAGATGATGAAACATCTCAAAATTTGTGGGGGAGGGAGGCTGTATCTGAAGTTAATCATACTGAGAGTAAACCTGTTGAAATTAAGGGACATGACTAACCCAGGAACATTTATTTCAATGACTAGAACAGCTGGGTGCAGCCCAAAGCTTGTTTTATTTCTGAGCTCAATGTAGAAATTTAGACACTGTCTGAGACTGCAAACAATACAGGTTGGAACTTATTTTGGATTGTATAAAATCCATCTCTGGGGCTTTTTTTGTTGTGCTATCATTTGACCGACACCCTGCTTTTTTGTCACTACTTTTATGCTTTTGTACAGTATTGTTTTAAAGTCTGTAAATTTTGTTTTTAAAAAAATGGACTGGGGATTTAATATCATTGTTTTACTTATTATTGTTGAATTTGTTTCATCCTGTTATGTTCTGCTGTGTGCTTGTTGGAAGATATATAAAGATAACTCTTAACATAATAACTCTTAACATAATAAAGTTTCTTTAAAACCTGTGAACAGGCTGGTTAAACAAACATGTCTCAAAACTCAGTGGAGGTTAGTTCATTTGGTGAATGATGCACCACACCACCAACCTCGCTCAATTTTCCCTCAAACAATCTCTGCTTGTCTGTCTTCTTACTTGCAACCAGTCCAGGGGCTGGCACTGCCTGCCAGCTTTCTCTCCCTTAGTTTGAGTGCTGCTCCTTAGAGTTTAGCTGGGAGGAGGATGGAACAAATTCTTGATTGGCTCTTGCTGCACCTACTTCTGGCTCCACCAGTCCAAAGAGCTGCCTGCCATCACTCTTCTAAGAGAGAGGAAAATACTGGAGGCAAACCACTGGCTGTGCAGGTGGTGACGTCAGGAAGGATTTGGCTTCTTGGATCATGTCTCCGCTTCCTTGAGTTAGGACTTCTGGCAGGAGATGGGCTGTACCTCACAGTGGTTGACAAGAATGTGTTTGCTTAGAGTCTTGAGAATCTGATAAGGAGAGCTTTAAACTAGATCTTGAGGGTTGGGGGAGAGAACAATATAAACAACAGAAGAGCACCTGGCATTGGGGAGAATAGCTTCACTGATGCACAGGAAACTGAGGTGGTGCTCCAGAAATCTGCTAAAGGGCAAGAAGCTACAAGGAGGAAGCAGCTGGAGGAAATGACTCATGGTTTCAGCTGTCTCTACACAAATGCACAGAGTATGGGAAACAAACAGGATGAATTGGAGCTTTTAGTACAGGATGGCAAATACGACCTTGTAGGCATTACTGAAACCAGGTGGGATGAGATTCATGACTGGAATGTAGAAATTGAGCGGTATAACTTGTTCAAATCAAGCAACCAAGAAGGGAAGGGAAATAGCATTATATGTAAAGGATGTGTACACTTGTGAAGAAATCCATGACCTAGAGCATGGAAGGCAGATGAGAGTGCATGGGTAAAAATTGTAAGAGAGAGAAGCAACAGTGACCTTACTGTGGGTGTCTGCTATAGACTGCCAAGCCAGACTGAATACTTTAATGATGCCTTACTAGAGCAATTACCAAACATTCAAAAGGGAGAGACTTGGGGGACTTCAACTTTCCCAATATCTGTTGTGATTCAAACGCTGCCAAAAATGTAAGGTCCAATAATTTCCACCATTGCCTCGCTGACAATTTCATTTCCTAAAAGGTGAAAGAAGCAACAAGGGGATTCTCTATCTTGGACCTAGTTCTTACCAATAGGGAGGAACTGATTGGCATAGTGGAAGTACTCAGAAACTTGGGAGGAAGCAATCATGTTCTGCTGGGTTTCATGATACAGAGGCGAGGGAAAACTGAGCATAGTCAAACATGCACTCTGTTTAAGAAGGCCAATTTCAAAAAGCTTAAGGAGCTACTGGGTGGGATCCCATGGTCAGAAATACTCAAAGTGAAGGAAGTCCAAGAAGGAAGGATGGGAGTTTCTTAAAGAAGAAATATTGAAGGCCCAAATGTAGATAATTCCAACACGAAGAAAAGTGGGAGGCATCTAAGGAAACCGGTGAGGGAGCTTACAGATGAGCTGAGAGTTAAGAAGGGCATGTATAAGAAATGGAAGAAAGGGGAAATCTTATGGGAAAAGTCAGGCTGGCTGAAGCTCAGAATGAGCTCAGGCTTGCAAGAGAGGTTATAAATTATTTTTAAAAAGGTTTCTTTGCCTATGTTCAAAGTAAGAGGGGAAACAAGACAGTGGTGGGTCCTCTGCATGGAGAAGACAGGGAAATGCTATGGGATGACAGAGAGAAGGTGGAACTACTCAACACTTACTTTGCCTCTGTCTTTACCCAAAAGGAAAGTGATGCCCAACCTGGTGATAACATAACAAATGATGTAAGGAGGGAGCTACAGCCCAAGACAGGAAAAGAGGTAGTAAGGGAACATCTAGGTACCATATTTTTCGCTCTATGACGCACCAAACCACAAGACGCACCTAGTTTTTGGAGGAGGAAAACAAGAAAAAAAATATTCTGAATCTCAGAAGACAGAACAGCAAGAGGGATTGCTGCGCAGTGAAAGCAGCAATCGCTCTTGCTGTTCTGGCTTCTGGGATAGCTGCGCAGTCTGCATTCGCTCCATAAGATGCACACACATTTCCCCTTACTTTTTAGGAGGGAAAAAGTGAGTCTTATAGAGCAAAAAATACGGTACTTTAAATGAATTCAACTCTCCAGGGCCTGATGAGCTGCACCTGAGGGTACTAAAGGAGCTTGCGGATGTAATTTCAGAGCCTTTGTCTATGATCTTTGAGAATTCTTTGAGAACAGACTGGAGGTGGGCAAATGTTGTCCCCATATTCAAAAAGGGGGGAAAGGAAGACCCAGGTAACGACCGATACTCAATTTTTAAGAATTTTCATGTATGAACATTTGCATATTTTGCTTTCTCCTTGATAAGTTGTTTGATTTGGCTATTACTTTGTAATGGCCATTGAATATGAATGATAAAAAATCTGAACATAAATGTAGAAATGTGGGGAACATACACAAATGTAGGAACCAGTGCTTTTTTCCCTATAAAATGTTTAGGGATGCTCTCATTTTGGCTCAGGAAAATCACCATTTTATTGTTCAAATCAGGAAAAATAAATACAGTAAATGGACAAAAATACAAAGATTCACAAAATGTTTAGGGGTTTGCGTACCCCTGTGTACCCCCAGAAAAAGCACTGGTAGGAACTAAATGTTTTAGCGTGTTCTGTCCAAAACTTCAAAGCCAAAGATCACTCATGATTTGAACTGGAGTCAAGCAACATCTGGAGGTCCACAACTTCCTCACCCATGACCTACAGGGAAGGATATTTGCTGTCCCTAATGCTGTACATATAGATATCCATGAGTCTCTCTGGCTGTTGCTCTGTTTACATCCTCAGAATGCTTTGGCTCTATTTGAAAATATGAGCCAGTTTGCTTCCAATTGCCTTAGTGCTATCTTGCCTGCTCATCCATATTAGAAACATTGGTCGTAAGATGTTGAGTTGTAAAATTGTAACATTGGAAGGCATCCAGAATCAGCAGTGCTCAGAGAGTGGAAAGTTTTGGATAAGACTGACTGAATGTTTGCTTTAACTCTTAAAACAGATGCTTTCCTATTCCCACTATTCACATAGTTCTAAGTTTGCATTGTCAAATGTCTAAAAAATGTCTTTTTCAAAGCAGCATAGCATTCTGCATTTGTTAGCATCCATAACTAGAATGTATGTGGATTTTTTTAAAAAAATGTATTTGCATGCCTTTGGGGCATTTTCCCCAAACACTACCCAAATTGGATCCCATGGGATATGTACTGTGCAAGAAATTCATTCTGATTTGCTTAGAAGAGCATGTCAACCCCTAACAGATATGGGTGTTGACATCACTGAAAAGCAAATCCATTTCGGTAGGGTGTCTCCCCCTCCAACTCTGAATAATGTGCACCCCTTTTTGTAATGTAAGGACAGATATCTCTTTCTCTAAAATTTTGGTGAATTGTAGCTCCTGAAGTTAACGAGCATGACTGATTGGCGTTTACCCAGGGAAATTGAAATAAAATTTCAACAAATCTACACTAAGAAAATGTTACATTTGTCTGCCTGTATATTACCAGCTGGTATGGAGATTTATTAATATCTCACAGTATTAAGGTCATAAATCAAATCCAAGACCTTATTGCACACCCAGAGAAAATTGCTTTCCAGCGACATATGGTGCAACCTTCAAACTTCTAAATTAATAAAATTCTTGCCAATCTGCAAGGGGGGAAAAAAGAAATCAAGGTTTTTAAAACTCATGTATTACTTTTATGGAGGTTGTTAAGTACTCCCAACATGAGGGTCAAAGGTAAAAGCTGAAGGTTTGTGGCAAAATGTAAGTGAAATTAGTGTCAGTGTTCAAATATCTCGGTGTCAGAACTGTTCCAGGAGGAGAGCAAAGCCTACACAATCCATCAAAGAGTGCAGAAAGGCAACAACTTTACAGCGCATGTGACCAAGGAAAAGGAACTGCATTCAAGTGCTGTTTTCATTTCACACTTTCATCCTTGCCAAGACAGCAAAAGTGTTTCTCCACATACTTTGCTAAAGCTTTGTGTTCTTTGCCAGCCTTGGTCTAGGATTCCCAGTGGTGTTTTTCATTGCTCCCCTCCCCCCTTCTCATTGATTCTGTGTGACCTTGTAATTTGCCAACCAAAGCTCAGCATATCTGGACAGTTTGCCTTTCATTAGGAGAGGTCTTTTCTCTTTTCTCTTTTGCTCATCAAGTTAAACAACAGCTCATAAGGACAAAATATCTCCTTATGCTACCCTAGTTGGCTGTGAGACCTTCAATAATAGATCTGATTTCCTCATCTAGTGAAAAGTCACACACTGTCTCATTGTAGTTCTTCTCCATTTTATGTAGTATGATACATTAAAGATAAAGCTTTGTCTGGTCTTTAATACATTTAGGGTTAAATCCAATAGTACTCCCAATCACAGTATATCCTTTTAAATGAATAGACGTTTCAATGGGTCTACTATGTATGCGATTAACATTGGATACCGCCCTTATCTATTTGGATGTTATCTTGCCAAATATGAGTAGTAGATAGATGGGGATGTATCTAACATTAGTCTTCCTGAGAGTAGACCCTCTGAAATTGATGGACATGACTATCTTAGAGTCATTAATTTCAATGGGTCTGCTCTGAGTTTGATTAACATTGGGTGCAACCCATATTTATTTGGCTAGCATCTTTCCAAATGCAAGTAGTCAGATAGATGGGGCCATATAATTCAGTTGGCAGAACATGAGATTATTAATCTCAGGGTTGTGGGTTTGAGCACCATCTTGGGCAAAAGGTTCCTGTATTGCAGGGGGTTGGACTAGATGACTCTTCACATTCCCCTCCAACTCTACAATTCTGAGATACCTAACATTAGTCTTACTTCAAGTGGGAATTTCTTATGAGAAGATATGCTTCAAGTTCGCCAATTGGGCTCAAACTTATCAGGTATAACCAGGCTGGCTTCACAGCTCCTTACACACTCAAGGTTAAGCTGACTGTGTAATTTACTGGGAAGGAGGGGAATATCCTCCCCCTCCCACAATTATAAGTTTTATTCTGATTTTGTAATATAGAGAAAAATTGACTGCTTGAAGTGCCTGAAGCATTTCATGGTGCCCTTCTGCATTTCATGTACAAATGATAACCAGATTGGCAGTTGAATCTTACTTCAACCCTAGCAGTGGGGCAACATCTTCCACTGTGCTTGGAAGCAGCAGGCCAGCTTAGGGAAAACACGACTGTTCCTATGTCTCACAGAGCTGTGCCCTCTGAAACCATGCTGCTTGTTCTTTGCTGCCTTTGCTGCGTTCCATTCTGGGCAACCTTCTGGAGACCACATTGATCTTGAGGCAAAGTGTATGTGGAACAGCAAATGCAAATTTTGCTTTTGTACAGCAGGGATAGCTTCCACACACAGACATGCCTCTCTATCTTCCATTCAGGCATGCAAGGAGCTTTGCCAGAGTTCAAAGAAACATTTTACCAACATTTTGCATGGCAGGCGGTTGGATTAGAAGGCCATTTGGGTTCTTTCCTACTCTACAATTCTATGAAAAACACAGGGACAATGAGGTGTGTAGCCTGGGGGCAAAGGGTGTGGCTGGGGAAAACCCTGAGGATCAAGATACAGAGGCTTGAAGGGCTGCTTCAGCCCCTAGTTCCCCACCTCTGGCTTAAAGGCAGGAACATAAAAACATAAACAGATATGAAGTACAGATTTAGGCTCATTCTGTTGCATAAAGAGCCATTAATTTCTATCCTCAGGAGGTGAAGGGGATAGAAAAAGAAGGAGAGGAATTGCATGTTAGAAGGAAGACCTTACTCCAATGATTGATTCTAGATGTCAAGAATCATTAGACATTTGGTACTTATGGAAGTGTCAGGCTGTGGACCTTGTGTGGATTATCCCTCAATCCCTAAATCATTTCCCTGCAAACATAATCTTTGAGTAGCAAAGTCATTCTTGGGAACATGCCAAAATCTTGGGCTGAAGCCTGTCAAAGGAATGCTCCACTTGCATTCAGATGCAAGTGGATTGCATTAAAGAGATGGTGCTGAATCAGCATCTATTTCTTTAAAAAGAAGAAGATACCTAACTATAATGAAGGAATTGTATGCACCCATGTGAAATTTACCACTCAGCTGCTGCCACCTTGGGCTGTGCTGAATATTTGCCTCTTTCTCTGACCAAATGCATATTCCAAAATGGGGTATGTATTTTGGGGTGGTGAGGAGGAGAGACCTTGAGGGTGAGGGTGTGATGAGAGACCTGGTTCATTACTTATTCTCTACTATTGCTTCAGCACCATTCAAAGTAAGTAATTTCCCAGCAAACTGTGTTGCTATGATAAAAGCATAAGAACCTGGATGCTGGATCAGATGAAAAACCCACCTACTCTAGTATCTTGTTATCACAGTGGCCAAGCAGATGTCCCAAAAGCAGGACCTGAGCACCACAGTGCTCTCCCATCCTGCAATTCCCAGGATGTGGCATTCAGATGCACACTACCTCTGACACTTTAAGTAGAAGGCAACCATTGTGGCTGCCAGCCATTGATAGCTTTAACCTCCATGAATTTGTCCAATCCTTTTTTTATAGTTATCCAAGATGGTAGCCATCACTACCTCTTGTGTGATATCCACCACCCCAGAAATAGTTACCCAAAGCTACTTGAAGATGTCATTGTGAAAATGATTATCTCTGGCTGCTACCTATCAAACCATGTTTGGCAGGGGGGTAATGCAACTAGGAAATAGCAGAGAAGTGATGGATGAACCCACTCCTCAAGACCAATTAAGGATTAGACAAAAGTGAGAGATCTCCCCTCACTCTCAAAAGGAATATAGATCCAACTCTTTATTCAGAGGCCAATTTAGTTCCCTGAAGATATTGCCATGAGCATAGCAGGGCCTGAAAGCCAACTACCAGGAACAACCATTCCACACTCTGGTGAGCTGTAAGTGAAGGTCTCTCAGCCTCCTGGTACCTGCTATAAAACTGATATAGCAGTGTCCGAGATGCCAGGGACTCTGGGAAGTACAATTTTCCCAGCACACCAAATCCTTTTATTTTAATTTTAAAATATTTTAATTAATATTATATTGTTGCACTTTGTAGCCAAGATTGCTGTACATCAAACAAACTAGCTTGTCAAGAAGTAGTGTCAAGAGAAGTAGTGAGGAAAAGCTCTTTATATGCCCTGGAGCTTCTTGTTGTAAAAACCAGTAGGCACTTGATATCCCTGAGAAAAGGATATTTCCCATATTTCTTACAGCAGCATTCACAACCAGTTTGAGATCCTTGCCACTGCTATTGATCCCACCAATAGAACAGGTAAGTGGGAAGAAAGGCAGCAGAAGGTTAATAGCTCAGTGGTATAAATACAGTGGTACCTTGGGTTACAGACACTTCAGGTTACAGACTCCGCTAACCCAGAAGTAGTACCTCGGGTTAAGGCCTTTGCTTCAGGATGAGAACAGAAATTGTGTGGCGGTGGCACGGCGACAGCAGGAGGCCCCATTAGCTAAAGTGGTACCTCAGGTTAGGAACAGTTTCAGGTTAAGAACAGACCTCCAGAACAAATTAAGTTATTAACCCGAGGTACCACTGTATCAGCTTTGCATGAAGAAGGGCTGGATCTACACTGACCTGTTTTACATTATTTGAACAATATTAGATATATTGTTCTAAAATGTTGCAGGGCATACCGGTAAATTAAAAGTGTTTCATACCTTGTTTTCTCTGTAAAAGCGGGGTTTCCCTACTGCCAGTTCCTGGTTGCTCTACAGCACTGTCTGGTTTCACATTTTAACAACGCATTATAAACGTTAAAAGCAGAATGTAACGTGTCCATCTACGTTATGAAAACCAATCCTTAACCATTCCTTAACATTATAAACCATGAGTGTAGCTCTGCCCAAGGTCTCATGCCCCATGTCCAATTCCTAGAATGCAATGGAAAGCCTCCTATCTGAAACCCTGGAGAGCTGCTTCTAGTGAGCACAGACAGTAGTGAGCTAGATGGACAATTGTTCTGACAGAATAAGGCAGCTTCCTTTGCTGCAGCCCAAACTGCGCACCACATGCTGAAGGTTACACTACGAGTCACTTAGGCTCCAGTGACATCATGATACAACAGTGAGGACAATGAACTCTGCAGTCGCCAGCACCTGCCTCACTTTGAATGAATATGTACTTGGTTCCTGCTTTTAAAGCAATTGGAAGAGGTAGGGAAGCACCTGTGCAGAGTAGGATGAGAATGATTTGTAAGGGATGGCCACATAGCTCATTTCCATGTTTCAGAAGGTCTGTGCTCCATTTGTCGGGAATCAGCAAATACTAATGTGGGTGTGTACAGCAACATCTAGCCAAACAACAGCAAAAGTCACTAATGCAGAACTTAAGGTAAAAGGGTGCCTTAAATGTAATGTGGCTGGCAAGTTAGGAAATACCAGCATCAGCTAATCTGAGCAATAACAATTAGCTATGCCACATTAACTACCCCTGCAAATACCCAGTTGTTTTAAAATCCCTCCTATCCTGATGCCTCTTTCCCTTTCCAACTCCATTATCCTGCCCTTTCTTTCCACCTCTGTACCTACACTCTTGGATTCAGAAAGTCACTTGCACCAAAAGGCAGAACTGCAGCTGGTTCTTTTGCCTGATTGAAACAGCTATGAACTCCCACCCCTGGCTGGCCATACCTCAGTTCTGGATAACCTCAGGCTCAGGGGTCAAGTGTGGCCCTGCAGGCCCCTTGATTTGAGGATTTTCCCTGAGGCAACCCTCCCTTTCTCCCCAGCCACACCCTTCACTGGGCCTGTTTCACATCCTCTGTGAAACCTTTCTCCCCACTGGCTGTAATTCTTCCCCATTTGAGCTCTGATCCTGCTTCTTGCTTGCCTGCATGAAGGATGAGTGTGTGCAGAAGCTAGTCTACTGTACAAAAGTAGCACTTACATTAATTGCTCCACCCACTTTTGCCTTTCTCCAATTATGACATCTGAAAATTTGAGTGGACTAATGTAACCCAGTTTTTAAATTGTTTAGTCCACCATTGTTTAGCACCATTGGAAAGAGCAACAAGCTTGTATTGTCTTTGTGAGAAGATGTTGAGGCTGTGCTCTGGAGCAGGGAGCTCTGATGCTGATTCAGCAAGAACCAAACAAGAGACTGAGCCCTCTATTAAAGCAGCAGCAGCAGCCCCACCCACATGGTAAGTGATGTTTTCCTTAAAGGAGCGCACTGCATCTCCAGTAGTCTCTTGCTGCAAAGGGTTTGGGAAGACTCTGGCCTCATTGGGTCATCTCCAATTGAATGTTCTGGATCTTCTAACAGCAGTGCCATAGCCATGAATTATTTTGGGCAATCTAATCCAACCCATACAATCTGTGCCTAATTGAACCCCACTTGTCCATTGCCTGAGTCCCTCCAGATATGTCCATTCCAAACCTGGTGCACAGGCTCCCATTGTAGAACTCACCAGGGAAGAATAAGCTGATTCTGCCTCTACCTATATTTGGCCTCCCTGCTTTCTGCCCTACCAGACCGAATACTTACCAGCAACCACTGCTTATATTGGAACCTACTTTAGTAACCTGGTTCAGACCAGACACGGATATAAACCAAGATCCACAAAGGTAATGCAAGAGTCAGAAGTGAGATCACATCCCTCCCCTGGATATTATCTGCTGTCTATCCTGCTCACATCTTTGGCTAAAGATGGGTCCCTTCTGGAGGTATCCAGCTGGCTTTAGCAAAGTGAGTGACAACTTAGGGAATCTTGGATGACAGGCCCAAGCCTAGAAGGGAGGAAAAGATGACAGCTCTGCTTCACAAATCCCTTGTCAAACATGTCCCAGTTCCAGGACCTCTTTGCTGATTCACAAGGGAGCTCGGCCCCAGAAATGAGCTGCTGAGGTATCTGTTATACTGCTGGAATGCACAGAAATCTCTTACAATATTACTTAGGGTTGTTTCTTAGGTTCATTTCACTCTGAGGAACCATGGGAAAAGTCCATAGCTGGTTCAAAGCTGCACAAGGCCATATGGGGGGAACATAACTCTCATCCTTAAACTAAATCTGATTGTTGGTCCATCTACCTCAGTACAGCATACTCTGTATGCATACAGATTGTACCAGGTTCAATCACGTGTGTCTCCAGGTAGGGCTTTGAATGAACCCTGTCTAAAAACCTGGAGTGTAGACAATACTGAGCTACATGGACCGACGGTTTGATTGCATATATGATAGCTTAGTATGTTCCTGTGTACACGGACCAGTAGTGGCCCTCCTAAGGTTTCAGACAATGAACATTCTGAGTCCTGCTGGAGATAGCAGAGATTGAACCTGGATTCTTCTGCATGTCCTTCTGCATGCAAGCCAGATGGTCTGTTCCTGAGCTAAGGCCCTTTTCCAAGCTGGAAGGTGAATGTATCTCTCAGGCACAGACAGGGTTCCTCCTGATGTGCTCTTTGCCTGTCCTTGCAAGCTTCATAGAGAGGCATTTGAAGTGGTGTACCAAATACTGATCAGGGTAAATCTTGCATGTTCCGTACAAATGCAAATAGATACCTATTCATAGGATGATGCAATTCTTGGCTTGCTGTCTTGATCCTCCATCCAACTTTGCACTTTGGTCCTGACTTGTGCTTCATTCCTAACAATTTGTTTGCCCAGCATCCTGGCTGATTTCATACTGATGACCAAACCCATCCCGAAAGGGGATAATTAATGTGTTTTAGAATAAATAAAGGAGAGCTCCAGATGCAGTTTGGAACTGAAAGTGGACCCTGAATCTTAAAAGGCCCAAGATGAGTATTTCTGCTACAACGCTAAGATAGCTATATTAGAATCATCATCCGCTGCTCAGCAATCTACTCTTATGATTGTCTCCAAAGTATCCACATAGAGTTTACTTACCTACCAGGACAAATTGATGATTCCATTCTCTCAGTAGAATTTGTCTCTCATCATTTCAGATTTGTGCTAGGTCACACACAAACACACAAACACCATTAGCAAAATGGTGCATAAAGAGAGTGAATTGTTATCTCAGTTCTTCTGTAAATAGAGGGAGCTTAGCTATACTTTTTAAAATCCCACTTACAAGTATCTGTCCAATCCAGCAAGCAGAGTATTCCTGTTCTTGGCTGCATCTCAAGAAGGATCACAACAGGGGTAGTTAATGATGCCCTCCAGATTCTATAAACAAGTGTTGTTCAACCCTGGGTCTGCAGATGTTGTTCAGCTGCAGCTGCCTTAATACCCAGCCATCTTAGCCAATGGTCAGGAATGATGGGAATTGTGCTCCACAATATCTGTCTGTCAACAAATTGGCTACTTCTGGGTTACATCATTTCCTCTGTCCCTTTCCCTCTCACAGGTACAAAACAGGCTCCATTCTTTTCATTCTGGAAACCCTGGGAATGAGGGCCAAATGCAAACTTAGCAAGTAATTGAAGTTCACCTTAGAGCTTGAATAACTGGAATTCTACATACCTGTTGAATTCTGTTTGAAATGCTACATTCATGTGTTGTATTTTGAAGCTGTAGGCAGAATCTACAGACCCTATGTTGCCCTATCAGATAACCATGTGTTTATCACAACAAGTGCTATTAACACAGAATTCAATATCCTGATGCTATTATGCAAATACAGACAATCCTAAAAAAATACTTTTTATGAAGAACTGGCTACAAACCCTATGATGCAATGCAAGCTGCAATCTAAAGAGTATCTGTAGCCTGTAGCTGAAATATGAAGTGTATGAATATCAGAAGTTTGGCAGCACAAATCAGCTTGCTATCAACTGGCATGGCAGCTCAAACCAACTGGATCCCACAGAAATGGGTTGCTTTGCAAGGAGGTTGCTTTCCTGGAGGTTTCAGACACCCCTAGCATAACTGGTTGGTATTTGTCTGCCTCAGGAGACAATGGGTGACTATGGCTTTGAGGGTGAAGTCAAACTTTTGAAAGCTTGCAGCACCTGCTGTAGCTATAGAGACCGATACAGGAGAGACATGCTTTGTGTTTGGTTGTGCTACTGCATATGCATAATAATAATAATTAATAATAATAATAATAATAAAATATATTTATATCCCGCCCTCCCCAGCCGAAGCCGGGCTCAGGGCGGCTAACAACACTAAATAGTGCAACATTATAAAAACATTATAAAAATTAATTAAAATCAAAATTGATGGCAACCATAAACTAAAGATTGCCAAAGGAGGGAGTCAGGCTGCAGCCTGACCAAAGGCCTGGTGGAACAGCTCTGTCTTGCAGGCCCTGCGGAAAGATGTCAAGTCCTGCAGGGCCCTTGTCTCTTGTGACAGAGCGTTCCACCAGGTTGGAGCCGCAGCCGAAAAAGCCCTGGCTCTAGTTGAGGCCAGCCTAACCTCTCTGTGGCCTGGAACCTTCAAGATGTTTTTATTTGAAGACCGTAAGTTCCTCTGTGGGGCATACCAGGAGAGGCGGTCCCGTAGGTACGAGGGTCCTAGGCCGTATACGGCTTTGAAGGTTAAAACAGCACCTTAAACCTGATCCTGTACTCCACCGGTATTTCTTCATGGTATTTCTTCTCACTGTGCTCCACCCAATAATCATTCCTCCTCTTTGTAATGCCTACAAGAGAGCCTGCTGCTCCTCATAGAACATATGCTTGAGGCTTCTGCCATCTTCTTGTCTGTGGACATGACCAAACTAACATAGATGTCACTGAGGCAGGAGTGTGAACATGTTGGTAATATGCGCTTGGGAAGAGCACTTCCTAATTTGAGCCCCTGTCCTGCCATGTGATGCCCAAAATCTTCCTGAGAGCCAGTGTGGTGTAGTAGTTAAGAGCGGTGGACTAGTAATCTGGTGGACCGGGTTCGCTTCCCTGCTCCTCCACATGCAGCTGCTGGGTGACCTTGGGCTAGTCACACTACTCTGAAGTCTCTCAGCCTCGCTCACCTCACAGAGCATTTGCTGTAGGGGAGGAAGGGAAAGGAGATTGTTAGCCGTTTTGAGACTCCTCAGGGTAGTGAGTGGGATATCAAATCCAAACTCCTCCTCCTCCTCCTCCTCCTCCTCCTCTTCTTCAGCACATGTGGAAGTCATTGAGGCATTGCTTCTATCTAGCAGAATTGCACATCCGAGGACTTTCACACCATCCCTAAGCATGCCCAATAAAAAAAAATTCAATATAATAAACTAGTTGGTGCTCCATCTTTCTGTCCATATTGGCCTTTATATATAAAAAACAACCAATTAGGATTTGATTTGCCATTTCAAGGGACATGCATGGGTGTCAATTGTAGCTGCAGGGCCTTGCCATTCTCTTCTCGTGCACCTGAATGTCTAGTCCCTTATTCCTTTGCTCTCAGCAGCATCTGCCTGTCTGTCCATCTCCCCTTACCTCATCTGAGGATGTACCGTCATTCTGGTGATTCATTCAATGCCTGCCAGCTTCCTCCAGTAATTACTAACGAAGCCTTCACTTGTCAAAGCTCTTAAGGTGGTTTCATGCTGGGATAAATAAGCGGCTTAGCAGCATGGAAAGAAATGGTATTTAAACTTTAATATCTTTTTTAGCTCCTTTTCAGAAGTACACAGTTTTTCTTCTTAGTCTACATGTGTGATCTCTTCAGGGAAACCACAGCATGTGCTGTCGCTTTCATTCCTCTGTGGGACGAGATGGGAGGCAAACCATAGGTGCAATGAGGATTGATATCACCGGTCTATGTTTGTTTGTCTCTGGTATTTCAAACCAGGTGATGAGTTCTACAACAAGCATAAAGCAGCTTTACGTAGTTAATGTGATGTTCTTGTTCTGGGAATTAGGTAGATTTCCTCTTCTGGCGGGGGTTGCACTCCCACTGAAAGATCAGGTTTTTAGTCTGGAGGTTCTTTTTGATCCTTCATTCTCTCTGGAGGCCCAAGTGACTTCAGTGGCGAGGGCTGCCTTCTATTTGTTAAAGTTAGTGTGCCAGCTGCAGCTTTTCCAGATTTAGGAAAGTTTGGCCATAGTGTCTCACGCACTGGTAACCCTAAGATGGGTTGCTATATGGGAGGCTTCCCAGCCAGTGTGGTGTAGTGGTTAAGAGCGATAGACTCATAATCTGGGGAACCCGGTTTGCGTCTCCGCTCTTCCACATGCAGCTGCTGGGTGACCTTGGGCCAGTCACACTTCTTTGAAGTCTCTCAGCCCCACTCACCTCACAGAGTGTTTGTTGTGGGGGAGGAAGGGAAAGGAGAATGTTAGCCGCTTTGAGACTCCTTCGGGTAGTGATAAAGCGGGATATCAAATCCAAACTCTTCTTCTAGAAGCTGCATCTGCTGTAGGTGCAAACTGGAGCAGCCAGCTGTGTGCATGAGCCACCACTGCTTAAAACACTGCACTGATCAACTCCTCAAAACCTACAAGTTGTTTGTTTTTACCAACTCTATATTGCACAGTATTGGACAGGTAGGTCTGTTGGTTCAAGGGAAAATAATAGATGCAGAAAGGAAAATTACCTGGATGCCAAGATCCAAGACTGGGGCAAGTTCTCTTTGGTGAGAGACCCCCATCAGAGATTTAAAACATGCAGCAAAGGAAAGTGTGGAAATATAGGCTGTTAGACCCTTAAAATATGCCCGTGAGTTCCTTCCAAAGTTTCCCTCTACCCCTAGAATAGAAAAAAGAATGGTTTACTTAGATACTTGTTAGAATGGTTTACTTACAAACTCCCCAAAGTTCAGATTCATGTGCTTTTCCATACAGCATTCAGAAAAAGTTGGTATAGTTGCAAAGTGGTGAAAGCTCCTAAATTATTGGAATAGGAACTCAGTAGTGACTTGTAAGAGCCATGTGGTCTTAGCTTGGAGCAACTAGCTCAGATCTCCTTACATGTTGAACTTCTCAAGTAGACTGAGGGGAACAAGCTTGATTACCTAGTCCCTCCCAAGGTGAATGAAGCCTTGTAGGATAGCTTACTCTATGGTCTTAACCCCTTTATGCATTAATTAGACTTAAGCATGTTGGTTATATGAGGCTGGTTATCCCACACCATTTACATAGGTTTAGGATGGTCACACTTCTATGTTTTCCATCTCTTTCATAAAGTGTGGTGCCCTTCAGGAGACTGAACCCTGAAGGATGGCACCCCTAGCAAGTTAGACTGCCAACCTGTTAACAAAAAGTTAACAGTGCGTAATCAA
Source organism: Podarcis gaigeae (assembly GCF_964106915.1). Taxonomy (NCBI): domain Eukaryota; kingdom Metazoa; phylum Chordata; class Lepidosauria; order Squamata; family Lacertidae; genus Podarcis; species Podarcis gaigeae. The sequence goes on from NC_139691.1 coordinate 5,803,107, forward strand.
ACTATGGGCAGCCACCAACTTGGATGGTTGTGAAAAAGAATTAGTCAGGTTCAATGGGCATAAGCTTATCTACTACCCACAGTGGCTATGTTCTCCCTCCACTGATGGAGGCAGTATGCCTCTGAATACCAGTTTATGGGAATCACAAGTGGGGAGAGTGCTGTTGCGATCAGGTCCTGCTTGCAGTCCTCCCATATGTATCTGGCCAGCCACTGTGAGAACAGGGTGGTGGACTAGATTGACCTTTGGACAGATCCTGCAAGGCTTTTCACATGCTCTTATGATTATTTTCTTAAAGCAAAAAATTGGGGCAAAATAAGGGCAAAGTTTTATCTCCTCCGGGAACTAAAAATGGGGAACATCCCAGGTTTTTTAAAAAAGGAAACCTGGAGCATATTGGAGCATCTGTGCAGATCTCCACAGAACAGCACCCAGAGGAAATGTCCAACCTCTCCCTCACAATGCGCAAACTGACTCTGTTGGACTAGTCCCTCCTGCCTCGCTTGCTCTGCAGCAACTGCAGCAACAGCAGCACCACCATCTGTTTATATATTTTATTATTTTATTTTCCTAGCCACTTTTGTAAAGCAACTTAAATGTCATCCTCCTACAATTATCCACAGAAGAAAGGAATGAATAAGAACATTCCCACAGGGGTCCCTGTCTTAAATGAAGCTTTTGTTGTTATAAATTGTTACTCAAAGCCGTACAAGCCTTTGGAACTGTTTGCATGTTGCTTGGAACCTGATACATGTGGCTTTGAATTCAGAGCACTCTGTTGGAGTGTGCCAGCCAGCCTTCCTTCTGGAGGTGTGAATTCTCCAGCTGCAGCTGAAAGAGGCACACTCCATTCTTAAAATTTCAGCTGCCAGAAATAGAGGAGCAAGGCCTAGTTTCTCTCTGTCAGGCTAGAAAGCCTGATTGGATTGCACTGCTTTCAGACAGCAGTTGGGTGATATGGCTTGGATGAATGGCTTTGCCATTCAAGACAACTGATACCAAGGTGAAGAGTTCTAAGAGGGGTATGCACCAACAGCAAAATTCCATTCAGTTCCTAATACAGCATTTCAGAAAGCCATCTATCTAGGTCTAAGGCTCTTTGCAGGCTGCCCAGTTGGGATTGCATCTGTCTCAGTCTTCTGCCTGTCCCCCAACTAATAACTGGGGAATGATCAAATACCTATATCTTTTTTCCCTTCTAACAGAAATGGATGAAATTTGCAGCCTATAAGCTATTGAAAATGGGATTGTGCCCTGCAAATTACAAATACAGTGGTACCTCAGGTTAAGAACTTAATTTGTTCTAGAGGTCCGTTCTTAACCTGAAACGGTTTTTAACGTGAGGCGTGCTTTCGCTAATGGGGCCTCCTGCTGCCGCTGCACCACTGGCCTGCAATTTGCTTTCTTATCCTGGGGCAAACTTCTTAACCTGGAGCAACCACTTCCTGTTTAGCGGAGTCTGTAACCCGAAGCGTCTGTAACCCGAGGTACCGCTGTAGGTATTTTGTGCCTGGGCACCCTTAAAGCATGATTAAACACACACACACACACACACACACACACACACACACTTTGTGACAGAACTGGATGAAATTTTCAGGCAGGATCACCCCTTCAAAATATGTGGATCTTGCCAGAAAAGCGGGAGGATAACTGTAGCCAGTACAGCTTTGATTTCCACTCCTCTTTCATTCAGAATTATTGGGAAATGTCAAAAGGATTTTAAATTGAATATATTTCATCTCGACAGATGTAGATACAAGTTGCAGATGTACTAACCCCTCCAGAATGGATGACGTTTGCTTAAATACAATTGTATAAGGCTTGGAATTTTTATGCTCAACCTATTTTGAGTTTTTTCATTTCAAGAACAAGAAACTTCTTAAACTTTTTTTTTTATTTTTTAGAAGAATTGGGTGAAATTTGCAGGCAAGGCCCTCCCTTCTGAGGGTGTGAATCTTGAAGGGAAAAAATGGTTTCAGTGGTTTTCCTAAAAGGCAGCTGTTGTAGTTTTTGAGTGGGAGGGGGGTTATGAATAATTTATTATCCTCTAGTGCTTTGTGGACTGTTGGTCCAAAAACTGCAGACATGAGAGAGGTTCCCTTAGGTAAGAAGCCTGCCAAATAACAAACAAATAGGTCCAGGGCTTCTGTACAACAGCTTTAAAGTTGATTTTGAAGTGGGAAGATACAAATTGGCTTTCTGGGTAAAATAATCACCTTTGATTACAAACCTGACTTGTAAGTCACACACACACACACACACACACACACACACACAAACCCTGCTTTCAGCTCACTCTCAGCTCACTCTGTTGATTGATCTCCTTTCCCCCATCATCCTACCCTGTTGTTATCCTGTTATGGTGTTGTGGAGATATCATTTTTCTTGTAGTAGATGCTTGTTTGCAGAGGGTTTTTATGTCTGGATCACTGAGGCACCACAAAGACCTTCAGGAGTCCCTGTTTCCACTGTTGCCACCTAGCAGAGATCCTGTTTTGTCTCTGGCAAGCCGAAATTCCCTCTGAAAAATCTGAAATTGCCTTGAGTTTTATCTGAATTCAGTGCACACCACTAGGTTCTGGAGCTCAGCCTTCTGTCTGACATGCTCATCTTCCATGCGTGTTATATATGAATGGAGAAACACACCATCATCCCCCTCCAGTCAAAAATGGTACAAATTAGACAAAAGCTAACCATAGATGAGAACTAGGCCTTAGACTTCCTTACAAAGGAACCAAATCAGAGCATTAGCCCACTTATCGCAGCTAAGAAGGTGATTATATTTTTTCCCCCTATTGTGTGGGTGGGTGACCTGTGGCCCTCAGGATGATGCTGGACACCAACCTTCTCAGCTCCAGCTTGCATGGCCTATGGCCTAGTTCAGTCTTGCTCAACCTTGGCCCTCCAGATGTTTTGAGACTACAATTCCCATCATCCCTGACCACTGGTCTTGCTAGCTACGGATCATGGGAGCTGTAGGCAAAAAACATCTGGAGGGCTGAGATTGAGGAAGCCGGGCCTAGTTTGATGGAAGGTACAGTCTAAAAGCATTTGGAGGGACATAGGTTCCCCAGCCTTGAACTATATACTATGCTAAGAAAATGCAAAAGCTCATCCAAGCTGCATTATTACCAAAGACAAATAAAGCTGATGCTGATCCTTTCCAAGGAACTGAGTCACCCTCACAGCTTTGGGAAGGGAGCTAGGCCTTAACTTGAGTGTTTTCAGATAGAATCCTCAGGATAGCTACAAACAAGAGCCCAACAAGAGCCCAAACAGCTGATGGTTCCGAGTTAAGGGCTGAATTTAATACCACAGAGTCACTGTGCATCATAAAATGCATCATGAGCTTCTGTAGCCATGAGGATATAGCGGGGCAGCAGGATACCATACTTCCCAGGCGAATGCTCTGGAAAAACAGCAGAAGCAAAGCAAATTTTGGCAAGCCTACTCCCTCTATAGGCACACACACCTCCATGTGCACTGACACTCACACAAACCTCTGCACACACGCTCCATGCATCCAAACATATTGGGAATGCAGCAGAAGTGCATATTTTTGAGCACATGCACATATGATTAATTTTGTGTGACAATGATGCATAACACAAGGGCAATCAAGGGCAAGGGTTAACATCCAGGTCCTTGTTTCTATGATACAGAGATAATTGGGCCTTCAACAATCACAGCAAGCTGACAGTCAGCCTCTAACAAAGTGTGCAAGAGACAAAATGACACCCTGACACATCCTGCCAATGTTGTGGCCTGGCACTTCCCAGGCAGACAAATGATCACCAACCTTCTGCTGACATTTCAAATGCTTAATTGGAGATAATGCCCAACAGCTGTCAAAGAGAAACTGGACAAAGAATGACGACTAAAACCAGACTTTAGCTACTTTCAGATCCCGCTGACATAATCAAAGATATGCAAGGTTGAAAAACCAGGGCTGTGGTTTTCAAATATCAACAGTTGCAACCCTTGATTTGCAGAGGTGATGTGATTAATGCTTATTGGGAAAATTAGGAGCTGCCTTTTACCAGGAGTAAATTAGACATGGAGGAGAAGTTTGTTCAGTCTGCATTTTGAAGTAAACATGGTCCCCAGATCATGGTCCCCAAGCACAGTTCAAAGTGTTGGTGCTGACCTTTAAAGCCCTAAACAGCCTTGGCCCAGAATACCTAAAGAAGCGTATCCACCCCCATCACTCAGCCCAGACACTGAGGTCCTCTTCCGAGGGTCTTCTGCTGATTCACTCAATGCGAGAAGCGAAGTTACACAGAAGCAGGCAAAGGTCCTTCTCGGTAGTGGCACCCTCCTTGTGGAGCACGCTCCTTTCAGATGTCAAGAAGATAAAGAACTACACAACTTTTAGAAGAAATCTGAAGGCAGCTCTGTATTGAGAAGCTTTTAATATTTGATGTTTTATTATGTTTTTATACGTGCTGTAAACTTCCCAGAGTGGCTGGGGAAATCCATACCCTCCAACATTTCTCCGATGAAAATAGGGATGTCCCATTCCATAATGATAAATTTACTATTTATACCCCACACATCTTACTGGGTTGCTCCAGCCACTCTGGGTGGATTCCAACACATAGAAAAACATAATAAAACATTAAACATTAAAAAAAACCCTTCCCTATACACAGTTCCCTATACAGATGGCTCGGGGGTCAGATAACTATACCCTGCAATATTTCTTCAATGAAAATAGGGACATCCTAAGGTAAAGCAGGACATTCTGGGATCAAATCAGAAACTAGGACATCCCTGGAAAACAGGGACACTTGGAGGGTCTGGAAACCCAGCCAGACCTGTTCTTTATTTTGCCCAACCAAGGGTGGCAACCCTAGTTCTTACTGCCATCATGCCTCACCCCCACTTCATCCCAGTAAGTGTGTTTATATGTGTTGGAAGCCACCCCAAGTGGCTGGCATAGCCCAACCATATGCACGGGGTATAAATAATGATTATTATATTATATTATATTATTATATCAAAATGTGTAATTTTAGGGATAAAATGCATGCAAAATGAATACTTTAGGGAAAAAGTGCACACAAAGATACCTGAAAGTGCTGCCCTCTAATGCAGTAAAACAAATCCATAGGAAATAGGATAGAATAGACATGGTTGAATGTAATTTTAATTTGGTTTAAGTATTTCTGTGATTTTAAGATCTTTTAAACTGTTTTTCAGAGTCTGTAATACTGTGTTTCAATATTAATGTTGTGTTTCAATTGTTGTAACCTGCCCTGAGATCTTAGGGCGAAGGAAGGAAAATAAATTTTAATAATAATTATGTATGCAAAACTGACAAAAAATAGAAATAGGCTACTTCTAACTTGACTATATATCCACATCACAGTATTTTCTATTCTTACTTGTAGTGGTTCTCTGGGGTCTTGGGAAAAGGTCTGTTGCAACACCTGCCTCCTCCTTCTTTTAACTGGAAAAGCCTGGAATTGAGCCTGGTCCTTTGATCTGAAAAGCATGTGCTGTGCCACTGGAATATGGCTCAGAAGGAAGCTCTGGCCTCCCACTCCATGCCCCATTGCAAATTAAAGTGTATCTAGTCAAATTGTCCTTAACATTTTCAGAGTACCAGCTTTGTGCATGTAACAGCAACAAATCACACATTTCATATCCAACGGGAAAAGAAACGGAACACTGAGAGGCATGTATGATGTTTTCTCATCCCATGGGTTGAACATTGTGAGAATCCAGCATTTCACAGTGAAATTGTCCATGCTGATAAGAGAAGCAACCAAGGTCAGATTCTCCCTACACAATAATGCCTTGTTACACAAGTTGAATCTTACAAAGCATCTCTTTGGACCAACAAAACATGGAAGGGAGCTTGTTTTGCCCCAGGGCTCTGAAATCAAATTGCTGGTGATGCAGCAAGGAATCTTAGAATAGAGCTGGTCCTGCAAGCACTGAAAAAGCAATTCTATGAAGTTATGTCAGTCACCAGAAGAGGATGTGGAGTCTGCAACAGTGGCTCCATGCCATATGGCAGGAATGGGGAATCTGTGACTTTCCAGAAGTTTTTGGACCAGAACTGAAGGCCCAGCATACCTTCAAGATCACTTGAAACGTTCTATTCCAGCTGAATGGCTGAGAATATCTGGAGGAGCATTGCTAGGTGTCCTCTGGGTTACAATGGTCCAACTAGAAACTGGTCATTTAGTGTTGCTGGCCCCAGTCTTTGGAATACTTCTCCAGCAGACAAATGGGAGCAGACCTACAGAGGACTCGAGGAAGGGGCTCATTTTCCACCCACCTGGTCTGTACTCTCAGCTGCAAATAAGCCAAGACACAAGGCCTCAGCCTCCCAAGAGGGTCACTGTTCCTTTGACACCACCATTTAGTAGGGATATGCACTGCATTCTGCCAAATCCTCAACTGAATTGGGCAAATTTAGGGGATCAAGACAGCCAAGGATTGCTCCAGGTTGGGACAGGCTGCCAGAAGAAATCTGGGGTGTCAGTTAGGGAGGTTGCACCAACATGTTCACTGCAGAGATTGTATGAACCCTCTGATCACCAATTGGCCAGTGGAGGATTTGATCCTGCAGGCTGCTCTTTTATAAGCACCTTCCTCACAGGGAAGGTACTTGTGAATCAACATCTGGAATAACTGAATTCTGCTCTTAGTCAGGGAGAAGGGATGGCACTCTGCTGAAGTCACAAGCACGAGGAAGGAAGGATAATATCTAATAAATATATTCTCTCCTAGCATCTTTTAACATCCAGACAAAGTTGTCCTCCCACCACTTTTGCAATCTGGTAAAGGTAAAGGGACCCCTGACCCCTAGGTCCAGTCGTGGCCGACTCTGGGGTTGTGGCGCTCATCTTCTTTATTGGGCGAGGGAGCCGGCGTACAGCTTCCGGGTCATGTGGCCAGCATGACTAAGCTGCTTCTGGCGAACCAGAGCAGCACACAGAAATGCCGTTTACCTTCCCCCCCGGAGTGGTACCTATTTATCTACTTGCACTTTGACGTGCTTTCAAACTGCTAGGTTGGCAGGAACAGGGACCGAGCAACGGGAGCTCACCCCATCATGGGGATTCAAACCGCCAACCTTCTGATCAGCAAGCCCTAGGCTCTGTGGTTTAACCCACAGTACCACCCGCATCCCTTGCAACCTGGACCTAGGGCTATTTTGATCTGTGGTGGAATCAGGCTCAGGACTGCCCAAACCAGCTCTGTGCTTCATTAAATGTGTGCTTCAAGACCATGGACAGCACTGCCGTTGGGAACAGGAAGGAACACTGTTGCTTCAGCACTGATTGCCAGAGATTTCTAGTCTGATCTGGGTGACCCAGAATAAATTTGTGTCTTCTGATTGCTGCATCCTATTAGTTACAGCAGTGGTTTTCAACCAGTGTGCCATGGCACCCTGGGGTGCCTTGAATGATAATCAGGGGTGCCACAGGCAACACTGGCCTCTGTCTCTCTTTCCTTCCCTCCCTCCTCTGATGCGCTCTCACATCTTTGCCTCCCAAAGGCTTGGGCAGCTGTTTGTTGCAGGAGCCCTGGCTACAAGCCCCCTGGTTGAATAGTGCCTCTGGGGCTGGCCAGGGAAGGCTTCCCAAGCCCCTGTGGGACATTGTGAGGAGGCACCTCTTTTGGGGGCAGGGTGGGCAGCTCAGAGAACAGGGGTGGCAGCTGCATCTTATCTAGCTTGGTATTGTTTACACCAGTGTGCAATGACACACTGGAGTGTCTTGAAGGATGGCCAGGAGTGCCACAGGCAACACTGTCCCTCTTTCTTTCCTTCCCTCCCTCCTCTGATGCCCTCTTGCATTTCTGCCCCCCAAAGGCTTGCACAGCTGTTTGTTGCAGCAGGCGAATGGTGCCTTTCGGACTGGCCGGTGGTGCTTCCCATGCCCCTGTGGGGTAATGTGAGGAGGCACCTCTCTTTGGGGTGGGCAGCTCAGAGACCAGGGGTGGCAGCTGTGGCTGCCCAGAGGACTCCCAAGGAGAGGGGAGAGAAAAGGAGGCTGAGGGAACACTCCACAAGGGAGCCATGGACTCAAAAAGGTTGAAAACCTCTGAGTTACAGAGACAGCATCATGCAGGCTCTAGTTCCCCTTTTAAGTGGAAATGCTTTTGGCTGTGTGTATTTGGTTGGTGGATGCTCTGTAATGCTTTCTTGATCTTCCAAAAAAGAGCAATCCATTTCTAAGGGTCCCTGGGTAAAGGTGCTCCAGAACTACTGCAGCTCAAGGCCCACGGACTCATGATCCAATGCCATGGCATTGGTAAAGCACCTACTTTGCATGCAGAAGGCTTCACTACCATCTATCGCCAGGTAGGACTGGGAAGGACCCCCATGTGAAACCTTGGAGGGCCACTGCCAGTCAGGATACACAAGCATGCTAGATGGACCAATGGTTTAAATCATAAAACCACTTACTATGTTCCTATGACAGGGGCAGTGAAAGTGAGATGGAACATTTTCAGAACTGCTTTAGTTCGTGATGCTGTTGTTTAATCCTGCAGTTTTGCATATTTGATTGTTTACTTAGATGTTTATTTCCTATTTGCTTGTAAGCCACCATGGAAATGTTATTCATTTAAGGGTGGTACATAAACTAGGAAGGAAGGAAGTAGTCCATGGTCAAGGCCCCTCTTGTGTATACAGCAGAGACATGGAACCTCAGGCCAAATACTGTTGGAGATAAGCAGTGTCCAGTGCACAGCGGAATGATGAAAAGTACGTGCCAAGATGCTCTATATTACTTTATTTACACTTCAAAGCTGGTAATTTACAGAAAAACATTTCCCTCTGCCGGAGCAGAGAAAGGCATCCTCTCTCCTCTAAAGCACGGAGAGAATCACACTGAACTGCAAAGAACAGTGAAAAACAGGAAACCAGTGTACGTCACATCCAGTCTCCTTTCCCGTGAGAAAACCCAACAGCACTTGACTGTGGAATGTAAACATTGTCTTGTGACAAGCACTTCGCTGCTCAGTGAAGGAAGCAGAAACCAACATCCTCCCCCTTTCTGTGAACATCACTGGGCAGCGTGTTCGTACAATATCAGTACAAACCCAACTTCTGCACATAGGTACAGTGTTGATCCCTTGATACAATCTTGGACAATACATCAGCAGGAATTTCATTACCTGGCATATAGGACACCGTTACGAGTCCCTTTTGAATACGTTCCCTAGCATGTTGCAACTTCAATTGCAAGTGCTTCGTGCTTTGCTTACAACCTTCAGAATTCAGCAAAGCCAAACATGCTTTGTTGTCCTGGTAAACCTGGATTGGACATTTGACAGGAATTTTTATGTCTTTGCACAATTGTAACAACCATTCACAATCCTTAAGTGAATAAGACAGTGCATTCAGTTCAGCTTCACAAGTACTTAAGCTAACTGTTGTTTGCTTCTTGCATGACCAATCAAATAGACCCTGATTGTACTTATAGCAAACTCCAGACGTACTTTTCCTGTCTGTAGTGTCACTTCCAAAACTTGCATCTGCAAATATCTCAAGACCACCAGACTTCTGATTGTTAAATCTCAGTCTGTAATGCATAGTGCCTTTCAAATACCGCGCTATGCGTTTCAGAGCTTTCCAATCCTTAACAGTAGGATTGTTGACTTGTCTGCTTAGCAAATTACAGCTAACAGCAATGTCTGGTCTTGAACATCTGGCAATGAAGTTTAGCTTGCCTAGCACACTTCTGTACAGTGTAGTATCAGAAAATGCTTCTCCAGTGTCATCTACCTGATAACCTGTTGTCATCGGTGTGTCTACAGGGTTAGCATCCATCAGGTTTAGTTTGCTTAACACATCAGCAATTTTACGTGACTGGTGTACTAGAATGTTACCATCTTGATCTCTCTCTATTTCCAGAGATAGGTAGTTGTTTACCTCACCAAGATCTTTCATGTCAAAGTGCTCTTTCAATTGAGCTAGGGCATTATTGTACATTGTGACATCCTTCCAAAAGAATAAAAGATCATCAACATAAAACAAACAATACAGTTTCTTTTGCCCCTCTACTTTGACAAATACACATGGATCAGCTTTCCCTTGCTTAAAACCTAGAGAAAACAATACTTCAGTGAGTTTTGTGTGCCAACACCGTGCACTTTGTTTGAGACCATAAAGGGACTTCTTCAGAGCACAAACAAATCCCTGTTTTACCTGTACGCCATCAGGTGGAAGCATATAAAGTGATTCATCTAGAGATCCGTACAGAAAAGCTGTATTCACATCATGGTGACTAATGTGTAGATTCTCTTCTGCAGCTAGCTTGAGCATAAGCCTAATGCTCTCATACCTCACGGTGGGTGAGTAGGTCTCGTGATAGTCTTCACCTGGTACCTGTGCAAAACCTCTGGCTACCAATCTGGCTTTGTGTCTGACTATCTTGCCATTTTGATCAGTCTTCGCTTTGAAGACCCATTTGCTTCCAAGCAGTTTCATTCCTGGAACTACTGGAACAAGGTCCCATGTTTTGTTCCTTTCCAAGGAATCAAGCTCAGCCTTCATGGCATTTAACCATGGCTCAGCTTCCTTTGAATCCAAATCCTGGATTTCTTGGAAACTTGAAGGTTCAAACACCTTCTTGGAGCTTTTAACAGCTGTTACTGCTATCTTAGCAAACTCATCAGCAAATCTCTTTGGAGGTCTGCCTTTTGTTGCTCTCTGTGACCTACGAATTAGTCTTAAGTCTTCAATACTCTCCTCTTCCTTCTTAGGAGAAAAGTGACCTATTGTGAACAATGGTTCCTCCAATTCTTGATCAGAGCTTTCAGAGGGTCGCATAGAGGCTTTTGCACTCTTGAAATCCTCTGAATCACCTGATTCAGTTTCAGACTCAGAATCAGAACCTTCATCAGTGGGTGTGGGTTGTTGCGGTTGCTTTTGACTATCCTCAGTCTCATCACTGTCATCAGGATAACATTGGAAAATTCCCACATTCTCCCCCCACTTGGCATTGTACTCAACACTTCTTGTGAGCTTAATTGTCTTAGAGTCAGTCATCATTATTCTGTAAGACCCTTTCTGATAACCTAGAAAGATACCATGCAATCCACGCTTGTCTAACTTGGAGTTTTGTGGTGAGTGAACCCACATGTCAGAACCAAAAATTTTCATGTGTTTGATGTATGGCTTCTTGCCAAACATCTTCTCATAGGGGGTACAACCAATCGCTGAAGATAACCTGCGATTATAACTGTAAGTGAAACATGAGAGAGCTTCGGCCCAATAACTCTCTGGAAGATTGGCATCATGCAGCAAGGTTTTTAACCCTTGAAGCAATGTCTGATTTGCTCGTTCCGCAAGTCCGTTCTGCCATGGCGAGCGAGGACTAGACAAATCGTGTTGAATTCCTTTCTCAGTCAGAAAAGCTTCAAACTGCTGAGAAGTGAATTCTCCCCCGCGATCAGTGAAAAGAGTCTTTACCTTCTTACCATGCACATTTTCCAACCAAGCACAGAATTCCTTGAACCTTGGAAAAGCCTCTGATTTCTGCTTGAGATTGTACACATAAATATACCTGGAAAATGCATCAATGAGAACCATGAAGTACCTGTTTCCACCCAAAGAGGGCGCTAGTGGTCCAACCAAATCAGCATGAACAACCTGGTATGGTTCTGTAGCTTGCCTACTAGACACCTTACCTTTCGCAGCCATTTTTACCTTGTTTGCTGCGCATGCCTTGCACTTCATGTGGTACCTGCAGGGTTTAATAGTCATACCTTCAACCAAGGCAGGCATTTTAGATACTGCCTCAAAATGCAAATGACCAAATTTTCGATGAAAATCGTGAATACATTCTGCATGCAAACTTTTGTGAGAACCTGCAATGCAACAAGTGTCATCCTGCACAACATCATCAAAATACAAAACATACAAACGATCAACATATTCAGCATGCAATACATAATCATTTTTCTTTGTGATGATGCACCTTTTGTTCTTAAAGGAAACGTCAATTTTCCGCTCATTCAGCTGTCCAACGCTGAGCAGATTATGCTTGGCATCTGGCACATAAAGCACATCCTGTATCGATAAGTCCAAACTGTGAAGAACAACAGTTCCGTAGCCTTTACTGGGAATTGTGTGGTCATCCGCCTGGTGAATCGCACCTTCCTGCGGTGTAAAAGACACGAACAGTCGCTTATCGTTGCACATGTGGTGGGTCGCCGCTGAATCAATAACGAAGAAAGATCTAGATGTCTTCTGGACCTCTGCAACCTTTGGAGTGAAGCGTGAGACCATTGCCTTGTGCTGCGTTGTCCTGGACACCGGACCTTTGCCTTTGCCTCGGCCTTTTCCACGCGATGAGCTTTCGCTGCGCTGCTCTGTCTTGGCCCTGGGATATCTGCATTCCCTCTTCATATGGCCTAGACGTCCACACGTGTAGCATTTCACTGCCTTCAAAGCTTTGGCGCCATCTGGTGGTTCCACTGCACTATGGGATGACGTCTGTGAAGTCTCCCCCTTGTTGATGCAGCTAGCACCCCGGCGATCCGCTTCATTCAGAATCATGGCAGTATCACAGGCTACTCTGAGCTGAGCATGTGGCTGATTGGCATCAGATTCCCCACTTGCATCAGCCAGCCTTCTGCAGCTAGCCATCATGACTCTGGCATTAGCCTTCTGCGTCATCTCTGCTGCTTTAAATCAAGCTGCTTTATACATGCTGCGTCTGTGTACAGCTGCTTCAATCCAAAAGCAAATTCAAAAACAGCCTCTGCTTTGTGAACCTGTGCCTTTCTGCTTAACTGCTTTGCTTATCTGCAGCTGTTTCAAACCGCATTCCAAAGGCAAGTTCAAAAGTGAAAGTTCTCTCTGCTGTCTTAAATTCATGCTGCGACACTGCTGCAGCTGCTTTACTTTCGATTTCCCCCAGCATAGGAAAAATTTATCCTTCTAGCCTTTTGCCTGTGCCACGGCAAAACCGGCTATAAAAGTTCAAAGTCCAGCCATAAAGCCATTAATTAGAAGCTGGCAGGCTGCCCGGAGCTGTAGCACATACCTCATCAAATCATCTTGACGCGCAGAGATATCGTCCGATCCGGCCCTCTGCATTCCGATCCTTTGCCGGCACTCCAATTCTTTGCTCCTTTGTTCCTTTGCCAGGAGCCCGACTTCTGGAGTCCATTCTCAAAACACTGCGTTTTTCTGGGCCCATAACCAAATGTTGGAGATAAGCAGTGTCCAGTGCACAGCGGAATGATGAAAAGTACGTGCCAACATGCTCTATATTACTTTATTTACACTTCAAAGCTGGTAATTTACAGAAAAACATTTCCCTCTGCCGGAGCAGAGAAAGGCATCCTCTCTCCTCTAAAGCACGGAGAGAATCACACTGAACTGCAAAGAACAGTGAAAAACAGGAAACCAGTGTACGTCACATCCAGTCTCCTTTCCCGTGAGAAAACCCAACAGCACTTGACTGTGGAATGTAAACATTGTCTTGTGACAAGCACTTCGCTGCTCAGTGAAGGAAGCAGAAACCAACAAATACAACCCTCCAAGGTTTTATATGTGACCCCCAAGAAGTATGTCTAGAAACTAGCCTGCTGCACAAAGATAAAAACTACATTTGGGTTTTTTTGCTCACATTTGTCTCTGATTTCAACCACCATTGGCATGTGCCCCCTGCCCAATATTTCCCTGAAGGGAATGTAACCCTCAGGCTGCACAAAGTCCCCCACCCCTAATCTACAACTTAACACTAAACTCAAAATATGGCTAGGAGATAAACTGCCCTTTGATTCAGACCTTAACTCCTGCATCATGGTGAACAGGAACTCTTAGCCTGTGAAAGAGAATGGCAATGGATGGTCCAAGGCTTAAATCTTTCCACCCTACTGCCTGAATCCTTTTCGCTTCTTGCCCTTCAAATCACAGAATAAAGCCATGTCACAGATCTCATTTGCCATGTGCTTCCATGCCCACAATGTCCATTCAAAGAGAAGGAGTCTAAGTGTCACTACCAATCGATGTCCATGTTAGCCACCAGCCCTAGTGCCCCACTCATTAGAAACAATTTACATGCTGCACATCAGTGTGACAGCTCTAGCGAGGGATTTGTTTAGCTAATTTAGAGTAATGGAGAAGAGAAATTAATCACATTAACACTGATGCTCCCTGGCACAGTAAGGCGAAGGCTACACACCATGGCATGCACCTGTCATTTCTGACTCCTGTGCCACCCCTTCCCAGATCTCTGCGCCTCTCTGCCCCTGAGCAGGGAGTTTAGTGCTATAATCACAGGCCCGGGATATCAGGACAGGAGCTGTCAGCAAAGAGGAAAAGGGAACACAAGTGCTCACAGCAAGGTTAAAGCACACAGGCTTATCCTTTCGAAGTACTCCAGAGTGCTGATGTGTCTGAAACAAAGGAGCAAGGGAAGCAATGGAGGCTCCAGCAATTGGGACAGAGCAGCAGTCGTGAGCTTCGGGGGTGGCTTTCATCTAAGAAAACAAACCCACAGCTTTCTGTAATGTGACCTCAGGCCACTTCTTTATTAATCATTCATTATGTCAGTAACAATGGGATGCAGGAAGCCACTGTATACAGCCCCACCAAAACCCCTCATTTATGTGAAAGGCATGGCAGGAGTTTGCCCAAAGATGCAGAAGGCATAAAACAATGGCATCAGAGGTTGGAGATCCAATTATCCCATCTCCAACTGGAGCTGGTCAGGACTTTTAAAACTCGTTCTTTAAAAAAGAAGAAAGTGACATGACACCAAAGGAAACTCAATCCTGCTACCTGTGTTGTTTCATCGAAGTTAAGGGAAAATATATATATTTGCACATACTGTATGTTGCACAATTTATTTTACGTGGTCATGCACAAAGTGCACAGAATTGTTGGCTCTTAGTGGGTGACTGGGACACCATCTAATCCAACCCCTGATTGTTGTGAAATATCAAAAATGAAAGCATCCCTGAAAAATGGCTTCCCTCTGTGGGGTAGAGCATCTGGTTTGCATGGATAATGTCCCAGGTTCAGTTCCCAGCATCTCCAGGTAAGACTGGGAGATGTTGCCCCAAAGCTGGGATAGAAGCTGCCAGTCAATGTTGAGCTAGAGGGGCCAATAGTGTGGTTCACTAGGAGACAGCTCCCGGTGTTGCTATGGTTGAAGGCTACCAGTGAGGGAGAGTCAGCCAACACAAGTAATTAGTTGCATTGTCTCTGTCAGTGAAATCCAACACCAATTGACTTAGACCTCCTGCCTGAGATCAGTTTTAACTGGAGATAGAAGAGATTGAACTTGGAACCTTCTGCTTGCAAATGATGTGTTCCACCACAGACCTATGGTGCCACTGTATACATTTTCTTGGGGGAAATCCCTCTGTTCAGTTGCAGCTGGTGAACTGGTGGGGCAGAAGATTGGGAAGTCTACAGTAGTTGGAGTCAGAGTAAATGACAGGCAGAGTTATTCAGGTTTTGCCTCCATCTTCCTCCCAATGTTCTCTGAATGCCCAAGTCATACCACAACTTTTTTAGCACCCCTCATTTTGGGAATTTGTAAGTTGAAAAATTCAACAGTAATTCAACTCCCTACTAAGGGAGCGTAAACCCCCCAAAAGTGGGTGATGGAGACTGGGCATTCTCAGTGGCCCAAGAATACTGATTGACATTGAATAGCAGGGTTGGAAATGTGGTATGGAGTTGCCTGAACCCTGGAAAGGAAGATCTCACAGTGCAACACTTTGTTGTAAGGTCCACTTATAGTAAAAATAATAATAATGTAAGTACAGGTGTACAAGTGCGGAGTACTATTAGTAAATTATATGAAGCCCTTTACAACTTGGGAATAGTTTACCTACTGAGATCACTTTATTCCATATACATCCACTCAACCACATTGATCAACAGAACTGGCTGTGTTAAAGACGCCTCATGTCACCTGTTCTGCATTTGTAAGAACTCAATATTTCAGTGTAGCAGCACCTGTAGTTTGGAACTCCCTGCCTAGTGATATCAGGCAGGCACCTTCTCTGTACTCTTATAGCACCTGATAAAAACAGTTTTTTATAGCCAAGCCTACTGTGAGATGTAAAATGTTGGTGGGTGTTTTTATCTGTTTTTAGTTTATTGTTGTTTTTCTGTTTCAAATTTTTGTTGTTAATTCTTCTTTATTGATCATTTTATTGTTTTTATCTTTTTTTGTAAACTGCTTTTTACAATAAAGCAGTGTACTTATTTTACTAAATAAATAAAGCCAAAGTAATCCAGTATAGGACGCCCAATTCCATGACTTTCAAGAGAGCAGACAGCAGGCTCCAAAGCTCTGTTGCCAATATATATTCATTTCACTCCAAACCAAAAATAATGAAATCTTGAAAATCCCAATAAAGTCACACTCAAAGTGTAGTGAAGCCACTGCAGATCTTTGCACTGACTTAATTGGGTTAAGGAATCATCCTTAACCAAGAGAGTTTAATTCAAAACTTTCGGATGTCAGAGAAATTTCACCATGTCCCTGTGTGTTGATCACCCTCTCTGTATATATCTATATCATCTATATCTATTATCTATATCTGTAACTAACAAACCAGAAATTTTAACTTTAGTAATTGCTAAATAGCCAAACTGCTTAGTGCAATGGTTATTCTGTTTACCACCTTTAACATTCCAGTGGAATGACTCCCCCCCCTCTCTCTCTGTGTGTGTATGTGTGTGTGTGTGTGTGTGTGTGTGTGTGTGTGTGTGTGTATTATCCCCCTCAATTGTCACCTGTCATCAGCCATTTTAGCAGGACATGGCACTGGAAAAGATGGGAGAGAGAACTAATTCCATCAGCTCTTTCAGGCTCCTCTTGTCTTAGAGCTATTTTCATACCAGCTGGTAAACACCATTTACAGTAACTTCAAGAATGTGTATATGAGTTTATGTTTTTTCTCTTCTATTCTCTCCCCTTTCCCTTTCTTTTCACTTTTGTGCCATGTCTTTGTATATTGTAAACATTTAGGCAGGGACTAATGAACCGCAGACAAATTACTATGTCCTTGTCTCAGCTCCTGAATTACCATTACCGAAATGTAGATCTAGAAAATTTCCACTTCCTGCCTACCTTGAGAAACACCATGCGCCTATTTATGACCTTTAGGTCATCAACCCTCCCATCTCAACTCATGGAGATAAAGGATACCCTATGGTGGTTCTATTCTCTCCGCCCAGTGAGGGTATTTAAGGACGAAACTAGGAGGCAATTGGTCCCTTGCATAGAGTCAAAGCTAATGCGGATAAAGGAAACCAAGCTCAACACTAGAAATACTAATTGCCCGAAGGAAGAAAAGAACTCTGTAAGCCTAGAATTACAAGACCTGAAGAAGAGGCTAATGAGTATAAAGACTGAGATTTCTACCCAAAATATAAGGACAGTAGAGCCTAGAGCACAATATTTAAAGACGTCCAACAGCTCTTTATCCCATCGAAAGACATCAGTGCAACTCCCTGTTCCCTTTTCAAACGACACCAAATTAGATGAGGAATTTGGCGCCTCCGACATTTCTATGGCAACAACACATAAAGAACTCTATGTTGCTGACAATCTGGAGATATCCAGCACCAAATCTACATCTGGACCTTTGCCTAATGTTCCAAAAACTTACCAGAATGATCAGCCTTCTCTACTGTACTCCTGGCGAGACAGGATGGACAGATCTTCCGAATTCGAATCTGGCTCTTTGTTGGCCAGTGATCCACATTTTATAACACATACCTCATTAATACTTCCACAGCCACAGATAGAACCAACAATCCTCCAATTAACCCAGGAGGGAGAGGGGGATTGACAGTTAATGAAACACCATGGGACTGTCCCCCCCGCTTGGGGTGCGCTTGGTTGGGTTTTATCTTCTAGGGATACTTACCCTATCAAACCTCCACCTCTTTCCCAAACCATTTTGACCCATGAGTCCTGGCCCAAGGATGACTTGTTATTGAGGGGATGTTACCCATCTATTGGGGAGGCTAGTATCTGGGATTTCCATAATTGAAGGGCTAGGGAGGAATGGCGGTGGGGCTAGATATCTCTATCGGCGAAGGGTTTCGAGATGCAGTGATCCTCGAACCCCTTCCAATCTACGCCCCATCCCAAGGGATGAGGGTAGGGAGAGCAAGGATTACACACCTCCGTCATTGGTGCTGTGCAATGCCAGGTCCATAGGCAACAAAACCGCCACCATGCGTGACTTTTTTGTCTCGCAGGGGATTGACCTGGCTTGCGTGACGGAGACCTGGGTACGGGAAGGCGAAGTAGTCTCCCTACATGAGATAACACCCCCAGGTTTCTCTGTCCTCCATCAATCGCGGACTGTGGGTCGGGGGGGGAGTAGTAGCATTGTTATTCCGGGAGGATTGCTCTTTCAGAGCTCTGCCATCACCGACGATCTCCGGCATTGAATGTGTTGGTCTTGTATGGGGCACCAAGGAGAGCTTGGCTGTCTGGCTGGTGTACCGACCACCCAGCACACCTGCAGCCACCCTGTCAGACCTGCTGGAGGTGGTGGCGGGCTGGGCCTTGGAGTTCCCAAACCTACTGGTTTTGGGAGACTTCAACGTCCATGCCGATGCTGCTCCCTCCTCACAGGCTCTGGACCTAGTGACTTCCATGGCAACACTAGGGCTCTCCCAGGTTGTTTTGGGCCCCACTCATCAAGCAGGCCACACGCTGGATCTGATCTTTGGGGCTGGCATAGATGTGATCATGCTCCCTGCTGTTGAAGTGCCATGGTCTGATCACTACGCCCTGAAAGCCAAGATTGACTTCCTGCTCCTCCCCGGCTCGGGTGGCGAGCCTATTTGGGCTCGTCCGCGAAAACTGATGGATCCTGATAGATTCCGACAAGCCTTGCGGAACCCTGCTCCTCCTGGCGACTCATTAGATGACCTTGTTGAGGACTGGAATAACCGGCTCTTGGCAGCCATTGATGAGATCGCGCCTAAGCGCCCTCTGCGACCCCGTCGAAACCGGGCCCCTTGGTTTACTGAGGAGCTCCAGAAAATGAAGCGGGATCTCAGACGGCTAGAGCGAGTATGGCGACGGACTCATGACGGAGCCTCAAGAACATCTTATAGGACGCTTATGAAAGCCTATGAGACGGCTATGAAAGCTGCTAAGAAATCTTACTTTGCAGCTTCCATTGCATCCGCTAGCTCTCGCCCGGCACAACTTTTTAGAATAATAAGGTCAATAACGTCCTTAGGAGGACAACCAAATTTAAGCACAAATTCGACCCACAGCTGTGAGGCATTCGCGAGTTTTTTTGCGGAGAAAGTCCTGTTGCTCCGCCGTGACCTCCCTGCCAATTTAGATACAGTGACTGAACTGGAGGCCCCTCGACTGACTTCAGGTCCAGTGTTAGACCATTTCGATCGGATACTCCCTACTGATGTGGATAGATTCCTCCAAGTTGGTAGGCCCACCACCTGCCTCCTTGATCCGTGCCCATCTTGGCTGATTAGGGAGTGTCCAGATGTTGTGCGGACCCCTCTGGTTGAAATTATCAATTTGTCCCTTGTCACAGGGACATTCCCAGGGGAACTGAAGGAAGCAGTGGTGTGTCCACTCTTAAAAAAAACTTCATTAGATCCCTTAGACCTATCCAATTACCGCCCAGTTTCAAATCTTCCATACCTGGGTAAGGTAATTGAGAGAGCGGTTGCTGAACAACTTGGTAGGTTTCTGGAGGAAACATCGGCATTAGATCCATTTCAGTCCGGTTTCCATCCTGGTTTTGGGACGGAGACGGCTCTGGTTGCCTTAACAGATGATCTCCGTAGACAACTGGATCGAGGCGGGTCAGGACTGCTGATCCTTTTAGATTTGTCAGCAGCCTTTGACATGGTCGATCATGATCTTCTGGACCACCGCCTCGCAGACGTGGGGATAGCCCGTAACTGGTTGTGCTCTTTTATCTCTGGTCGGGGACAGAGGGTGGCACTAGGGAGGGAAATGTCGTCGAGCCACTCCTTGGTGTGTGGAGTGCCGCAGGGCGCAATTCTCTCCCCGATACTTTTTAACATCTTTATGCGCCCCCTTGCCCAGATTATCTGGAACTTTGGGCTGGGCTGTCACCAATATGCTGATGACACTCAGCTCTATCTGCTGATGGATGGCCACACCAACTCGACCCCGAACACACTGACCAGATGCTTGGAAGCTGTGGCTGGATGGTTTCGTGGGAGCCGATTGAAACTAAATCCTTCAAAGACAGAGGTCCTATGGCTAGGTTGGGATGGCATGGGGATGAGGGACCAACTCCCTTCTCTTGCGGGGGCCCAATTAGTGCCATTGCCTTCTGTTAAGAGTTTGGGTGTAATCCTTGACGCCTCCCTTTCCATGGAGGCGCAGGTTACAGCAACAGCCAAGGCGACATTTTTCCACCTTCGCCGCATCAAGCAGTTGGTCCCTTACCTTTCCCGCCCCGACTTGGCCACAGTGATCCATGCGACGGTCATCTCCAGGCTTGACTACTGTAATTCGCTCTATGCGGGGCTGCCCTTGAAGCTGTCCCAGAAACTCCAGCGGGTACAGAATGCTGCAGCGAGGCTCCTCACGGGGTCTCTGCCATGGGAGCATATTCACCCAGTGCTTTTCAAGCTGCACTGGCTCCTGGTGGAGTACAGGGTCAGATTTAAGGTGCTGCTTTTGACCTTTAAAGCCCTTCACGGCCTAGGACCCTCATACCTACGGGACCGCCTCTCCTGGTATGCCCCACGGAGAGCCTCAAGGTCCATAAATAATAACACCCTAGTGGTCCCGGGCCCTAAGGAAGTTAGATTGGCTTCAACCAGAGCCAGGGCCTTTTCAACTCTGGCTCCGGCCTGGTGGAACGCTCTGCCTCATGAGACCAGGGCCCTGCAGGATCTGATTTCTTTCCGCAGGGCCTGTAAGACAGAGTTGTTCCTCCTGGCCTTTGGCTTGGAGCCAATTTGATTCCCTCCCTCCCTCTCTCTCTCTCTCTTTTCTTTTCCTTCTCCTCCTGCGATGAGGCTACATTTTAATATTTTAATGTTCCATTATTTTAATGCTGTATTTTATTTTTGTTTTTAAGTTGTAATCATTCTTCTTGTTTTTATTATTGTTTGTAAGCTGCTCTGAGCCTGGCCTTGGCTGGGGAGGGCGGGGTATAAATAAAAAATTATTATTATTATTACCTTGTTTTAATAGATTGTAATTAAGCTTCTCTGAGAGGCTGTCTGGCTGATGAGGAGGGTTACAAATGATTTTTATTAACACTGTTTAACTAAGTGAGCAAATGAGGAGAGCGTGACTGGTTGCTTTGGACTAAACCTTGGTTAAAATTTTGTAGTGCCACCTTGGGCTAGATAAAATGGCTTTGGGGCCCCACCTGACTCAGGTGAGACCTCTAATTTAAATAAACAATTGAACAAACTTAAAACACCAGCACTTTTCTCAGACATGAGAACAAGACAGAAGGTTGGAAATGATTTTTCATTAGCATATTTTGATCATTTCTCATTCATTTTCACAGACGTTCAAATGAAATACTCTCTTTAAAAAAAACATGGCATGCAAATGAGAACAACAGCTCCTTCTTCTTAACAATTCATTATCTCTTGATAATATTTGTAAGTAGCTTCTTAGGGGGGGAAAGAAGCAACAACAAGACTTCATAGACATTAATTCAGAAGGAGGTTAATTTCCCACCAGGGAATATGACTATCGAAGGGGAATCATCAAAGTTAGAATACATTAATGCACTTCTTTAGCCTACATGTTGGGGTCTTTTCCCTATTCACTATCAAGGATAAGTATATCACTCAAACAAATGTTGTCAGTGTTAAAAGACAGTGTATTAAGGGGGAGGGGAGATGGGAATTAAGTTGAACAAAATCCACAATTACTGGAGGTTTTCTGTAGTAGCAGTGTTGCATTAGAAAGCAAAAGAGCACTTTTAGGCTAATGTACGTGCTCTAACTCACATGATGCAGGCCTCTATGGATTATACCACTTCATAAGAATATAAGGCTATGCTGGGAGTTTTCTGTGTGTTTCTTCTCAAGATCAGTCCAGCTGCTGCATTCCTCAACCAAGGACAGAGTTTGCTGAAACAAAATGCTCTTGCAAACTTCAAATTGGATTTTTTCCTCTTATTTCTTTTTAATTATGAATTTGTTAACAAATAAACAAAAATGTACATACATGATAAAAAGAAAGAAAACAAAGAATAAAAAATTTAAACAAGTGACACAGCCTGGAAGGACAAAGATACAGCATTGCTCCAAAGGGATAATAAAGTACAGTGGTGCCTCGCAAGATGAAATTAATCCGTTCTGTGAGGCTCTTCGTATAGCGGTTTTTTCGCCTTGCGAAGCAAGCCCATTGACAGCTTAATGGATTAGCGCTATTAGCGGTTTAGCGGCTTTTAGCGGCTTTTAGCGGCTTTTAGCGGCTTATCAGCTTAGTGGATCAGCTGATAAGCAGCTTAGCTGCTTAGAAAAAGGGGGGGAGGGGAAAAAACCCACAGGAACTCGCAAGACATTTTCGTCTTGCGAAGCAAGCCCATAGGGAAATTCGTTTTGTGAAGCGCCTCCAAAACGGAAAACCCTTTCGTCTAGCGGGTTTTCCGCCTTGCGAGGCATTCGTCTTGCGGGGCACTACTGTATTAACTCGTGTTGTTGTTGTTGTTTAGTCGTGTCTGACTTTTCGTAACCCCATGGACCAGAGCACACCAGGCACTCCTGTCTTCTACTGCCTCCTGCAGTTTGGTCAAAGTCATGCTGGTAGCTTCGAGAACACTGTCCAACCATCTCATCCTCTGTTGCCCCCTTCGCCTTGTGCCCTCAATCTTTCCCAACATCATGGTCTTTTCCAGGGAGTCTTCTCTTCTCATCAGGTGGTCAGAGTATTGGAGCCTCAGCTTCAGGATCTGTCCTTCCAGTGAGCACTCAGGGCTGATTTCCTTGAGAATGGATAGGTTTGATCTTCTTGCAGTCCATGGGACTCTCAAGAGTCTCCTCCTGCACCATAATTAACTCATACAAACTTTATTATTATTATTAACAAATAATAAAGATTTGTGAGGAGTTTGCCTCGGTCTTTGATGGATGCCTTGGTTGCTACACAGACCTGCCAGTCTCATTTCACCTGGATCCTGCTGTCACCCCCATCTGCATGAAGGCCCTGTGGGTTCTCTTCACGCGAAAGGCAAAGATTGATGCAGAGCTGGGCCACTTCATTGGATAAGGGGTCCTCGAGCCAGTCTCCCATGTCTGCTGGGAAACTCTGATTGTCACAACCCCCTCAAGGCCAATGGGGATGTATGAATCTGTGCAGACTACAAGTGCACGCTAAGCAAGGCACTGCAGAACATGCGTACCCTGTTCCTGTCATCAGCCACCTCCTTTCATCCCTGGCCGGCAGAAAGGTCTTCACGAAGCTTGACCATGAGCTGGCAGAAGCATACCAGCAGCTACCTGTGGATGATGCACAAACAATTATGACCCATCAAGAGGCATTCTGGGACAAGCACCTCTAAGTTTGGCATCAGCATGGCCCAGAGCATAGTCCAGGGCTTGATGGAGAGCACCCTGAAGGGCCTTCCTGGGGTTATCCCAGATTTTGATGATGTCCTGATCACCGGAAGCACCATAATGCCAGCCAGAGCCTTCACACCAGATGACCCCATGTATGTTAGGAATTCTGGGGAGGGTCCTGTCTGGGTCCCAGCAGCAGTCACCAAGGTAACTGGACCTGCCTCCTACCAAGTAGCCATGCCAGATGACCACACCCTCCGCTGCCACGTGGACCGAATGTAACGTCGTGTTGGCGATTCAATCACACCAGGTAGCAATCAGTTGGGTGACCCTGCCAGGGGTCCCCTGGAAGACACTGCACCAGAGACTGGTTCCACTGGTCCCATGGCTCTGGCAGATGTGGACCAGCAGCTGCTGACATTGAGAAAGACATTTAGGCACCAGCATCACCTTCTGCACTGTCACCAGTGCCTGCCAGAACTCCAACAACCCCAAGCACTGGACCGTGGCACTCACAGTGGACATGGGCTTGCTCCCGCCACCTCCAGGACTATGTTTGCTCTTAGTGAAGAGTTATGTATGCAGGCACTGAAGGCCAAAGCCAGGCTGTGCAGGCCTAGGCCTTCAGACCTCCTGTAACTCGGTAGCTTCATCTGTATAACAAAAGACAGAGAGGATTCTAAAATCCTCCAATGACATTGCTAGTAGCTGGCAGGCAGCCAATCCCTGCTGAGATAGGTCCAGTGTTGTGATTCACTAATTGCAGCATTAAGACAACCTATCACAGATGGTGTGTGTGTTTTACCTTGGCCGGCTTGAGGTATATATACTGGGCCAAGTGCATCTGTCTGTTGTTCTTGTTCCTGATGTTCCAATAAATCCTTTTTGAGCTGGATCATGCCTGAACCCACCTACACTTCAATAAATAGCAGCAACATCATTTTGTGATACATATTTTTTTTAAAAAAGCTCTCATGAAAATTCATCAGCATTTTAGTTTGGTTTCCTTTGAATTGTTTCTATGCAATTTATCCTAATACAGTGGTACCTTGGTTCCTGAATGTCTTAGTTGTTGAACAAATTGGCTCCCGAATGCCGCAAACCTGGAAGTAAGTGTTCCGGTTTGCGAATGTTTTTTGGAAGCTGAACATCTGACGTGGCTTCTGTTTGAGTGCAGGAAGCTCCTACAGCCAATCAGAAGCTGTGCTTTGGTTTCCGAATGGTTTCAGGAGTCAAACAGACTCCCAGAACAGATTAAGTTCAAGAACCAAGGTACCACTGTATTTTTGTGAAGCAATTTGCCCCAATATAATGCATTTTGTGTGTTATTTTCACCAATATTTGCATTTTTATGCAAACTTTACCCTAGTGTATAAATTTTTGTACTGAAGACCTGCGCTACAAAGTTGAGAGAAATGCATTTTGATGGATGGGTATGCTGTGGCTCACATGATGTTTTGGAAAGTGTGAATTGGGGAGGTCTGCCTTGAAATGCAAACTGAATCAAATTTCTGCCCCATCCCTAGTTTTGGGGACACTGAAGGTAGGGTCTGCCCACTTCCTTTTACATACTTTATGCTCACACATATTCTTTTCAATGCCCATTCCTAGCCATTGGCTCAGTGACAGCCGTTGTGGAGTTTCCACTGACAATCCTGACAAGCACAACATCTGCCCACCTGACAGGTAAGGGAACAAAAACCACAAGGAAACAGGCAGCAAGGTGATAAATCTTCGGTCTTGACGCTTTTATGTAAGCACATGATTTCTCTTGCAATGATTGGAAGAATAAGCATAATAATAATAATAATAATAATAATAATAATAATAATAATGTACCCAGCTATGCAGGAGGGAGGGATTGCACACTTTAAAAGAGATGAATCAAGCAAAAGAGAACTGGGATAAACAGCATCAAAAAGAGGAGAAATAAATCCAGAGAGGTTGTGAATTCACAGCATGGGTTACAGTGGTGTGGGGGTGGGGTCGAGAAGGAGGCTGAAGCAAAGCTGCGGAAATGAGCTGAGTCCCTTTTCAGCTGCCATGCAACTTTCTGACAGTCGCAACATTGCCTCTGGCTGTGGAATCTGCCTCCATCAAGTCCTGGAGCAGCCCCGCAAGCGGCGCTTTTTCATCTTGCCCACCCCTTCCAACCCTATTTGTCCCAGGCTTGAACACCCCTGCATGTGGGCAAAAGCAGAAGCAAAGGCCCGATTTAATGAACCAGCCATCGGGACTTCTTGAAAACTTTTTGCAGAGTCAGAACTTTCCTAGAAACATGTGTTGACTGGAGAAATAATATACACGTATATCCTTCATTTTTCCCTACCAGAAGGGTAGAGAATGGCTTCTTTTTATGCTAAATCATGTGGGTCATTAATTTTTAAATAAAAGTATGAGATGAGTCTTTACATAACTGGTTGTTTGTCAGACTGACACTGGGCCACTCAAAATCCAAGATATTTATTTGTCTGCTCTCTTTCCAATGCATAATAGTACAGCCAAACTTCAGTTTTCGAACGTCTCGGCTGCCAAACGTTTCATAAGTTGAATGCTGAAAATCCGGAAGTGAATGCTTCCATTTTCAAACGCGCCTCGGTAGTTGAAATGCCAAGAGGCATTTCTCAATTTCCACCATTTAACTTGCTGACAGCCCTTTGATCCTCGGGTTTCGAACTTTTCAGAAGTTGAATGGATTTCTGGAACAGATTATGTTCGAAAACCGAGGTTCCACTGTACATGTGAATAGGACCAAAGAAAGCTTCCTTATCCAGAGTTAGATCATCAGTCCATTGAGTTCAGTATTGCCTACACTGACTGGCAGCATCTCACTGGGGTTTGTAGGAGGGAATGCTCCCACCCATACCTGGAGATGCTGGGTATCAAACCTGGAACCAGCTGAATGCAAATCAGATGTTCTACCAGTGAGCTATGGCATTTCCTGACATATCAGTAAATCACTGTGCAGAATGCATCTTGATATAACCACGTCTACAAATGCAGCTGATTTTCTCCTTTGTGCTGCTTGCATGTGGGCTGGCCTTACCATTAGTTAAAGGGTGGTGATAATCTCAGATAGCAAATGTTGGGGGCAATGACAGCAGCACCTTGATTGTTTCTCCCAAACCCTGCAGATGAATAGTCACCCTGTTGGTGAGCAGAGCTGTGTATGCTACACAGTCTGTCCTGGACCCTCTAAATTAGACTGCTGCCATCAGGTCCAGTAAAGGATGTTGTCCTATCACCAGTGCTGAAGTAGGAGGCACTGCCAGACTCCTTGACTCCTTGTGTGGATCACAGACCAGGCTCCATCTCCACCTTGTCCCTTGCTTCAGGCAGCAATATGTGTTGGAGTGGGTATGTGTGGGATGTGAAACACAGAGCAGTCAAGTACAACATCCCTAGAGTGGACATAAAAAGGGGATGTCTGGACCAGCCAGTCGGAACTTCCTGTTTCCTCCTAGGCTGGGACAGACTTTCTCTACATGTGACCAGAGGCTGGCGTGACCTCACCTATGCAGGTAACAAAATACCTCAGCGGAGGCCACCATCTCTCTCTCTGACTACATTCGTCGAAGAAGCAACATCTGCTTAGCCTAAGATGCTCTCTTGGCTTCCAGCCAAGAGAGGACAAAGGGACTATCTCTTTATGGGATAGATTCCAGGTATATTACTTTTGTAACTTAAGTCTGCCTTCTTAGATCCATCTGTGAACAGAATGAGTGAGTGAGTAAACTCTTTTTATACTTTTATGGAAGACTGTGTCATGTCTATTTCTTTTATGAGGGACTAAAGGGGAAATTACCAGGTGACTTATTTTAGAGGCTTTAGCAAGCATGAACAAACACATCCTCTGTACAAGTTTAAAAAGGGGAAGGTTACTCTGCTAAATCGTAGAACTTGTTAACACAATTTGGAAATGATATAATCAAACAATATATCCTCTCCTGCATCCCTGAACATTCCCACAGTATGAGTGCACATTTCTAAAACATTGCAAAAGAGATGTTCATTGTACACATGGGGCGATCAAGGGACTTTATTTTGTGGGAAAGGCTATAATTAAGTGGTGCAGCACCTACTTTGCGTTCAGATAGTGCCGCGTACCCCCAGGAAAAAAAGTACTGGTAAGAAGGAAATCCACTCATCCCTATTTTAGGTAGGCAGCAGACAAGCTTCTTAGGAGAAAGAGGGGAAAAAGAACAGAAAGCATGCTAGTTGGGTGTTTCTTTGAACAATATTTGCTGGCCTGGTAACCTCCCTCCAGACGTTCTGGATTTCAACTCCCAGCAACTCCAGCAGTCCAACAAATCTGAAGGAAGGCTTCCAGGTTGGGAAAGGCTGAACCCAGTGTGATCAACACACATGGGACAGCTGCAAAGGCCGCTTTGTTATTGGCAGCATGAACGAGAACAGACATAGGGTGTTTGAGCCTAAGCACAGCCTAAGCACCATGAACACATTATTCTCTACCAAGCCAAAACACCAAATGTCCTGGAGATATCCAAGGTCAGGCCACTGGCAGCAGCTGGACCTGACTGTCATGAAGCAATTGGCACTGAACTGTGTTCGTGTCACACGGAGCTAGTGCTGACTGCGACATGGATCATTTCCTGATAGCTAGCAAGATCTATCTCCAGCCAAGGAGGGCCCATAGCACAAAGCAGAAAGTGCAGTCACAACACTGCCAGAGCAGCCATACTTTGTGAACATTTCTCCATTGATCAAGCTCTACTGAATTGCCCCAGAGACCGTATCAAAGCAATGTGGAACTGGATCAAAGAGGCAACCTACAAAACAGCTATGTCCTCCTTTGGCAAAAGAGAGCAGCAGATCCCCAACTGGTTGAAGGCTCACATTAAGGACATGTTAAAGTAGAGCCTGTTTATTGCTGCAAAGCACAAGGTTCTTGCGAACTAAAAGTGTGTGTTCTGTGCGAATATGCGTGCTGTGCTGGGAGAGGCAAGGAGTGATGCCCAGCAGATTTGCCAGATGATGTGCCAATGACTACTGGCTAAAGCTGTGTCAGAGCATTCAACTCACTGCTGGCAGTGGCAACAATTGCAAAATATACGAAGGCATGAAGAAAGCCTTTGGATCAACAGGAAAAATGCATTGCTGAAAACCTTGTCAGGAGAGATCATCACAGAATACCGCAAGCATTGGGCAGAACACTATCAAGAATTGTATTCACAGGAAAACATGGTAGCTGACATAGTGGTTGACAGTGTCCAGACTCTGCCTGTCTTGGAAGAGCTGTGTGTCCCTCCTCCCTTGATGAGCTGAAGAATGACACCCACTCTCAGGCATGTGGTATATCTGAAAGGGACTCTTCACACTGCTCAGTAAGATAGATGCCCACCTCAGCTCCACAGGATGACCATATCCTTCCAAGAGAACATGTGTGGCACCAACCAGTATGACAGCTCATCCTTAGATGCCTTCCCTATAAAGAGTGGTGTGAAATAGAGCGGTATTCTCACCCCAACTCTCTTTAGCATATTCTTCTCTCTGGAGCTCTCAAGTGCCTTCCACTCAACTGAAGACAGTGTGTATATCCATTTAGGGATCAGCAGGGGTCTATTCAACCTGGCACATCTCTACATCAAGACAAAAGTGTGGTGGGTTCTTATCTGGGAAGTGTTGTTTGCAGATGATGCAACCTTGGCAGTGTGCCCCAATGAAGTTCTACAGAGTCTCATCAACCATTTTGCCCAAGCCTGCATGGAGTTCAGCCTTACCATCAGCCTGACAAAGACTACCACCTTTGGCCAGGACTTTGCCAGCACTCTATGTATCAGTACTGCTGACAACATCAATAAAGGCTGGCAACATCAGCCCTGCCATATGGGCCCTGCAGACAACTGCAGTGCTTGTAGGCATTTACTCATAGCAGCAACCAGAGGATGAATGATCCCTGGGAGGGGAGCAGAGAGAAGAAGTGCCATGGTGCATCTGCAGCAGCACAACTGGACACCTTCATCTGCCTCAGCTGCAACAAAACATGTCTCTCCTGTGCCAGTCTCTACAGCCACAGCAGGCGCTTGTTTCCTGAGACAGATGGATGCTAACCAGTCTAATAACAACCCCTGTGCATTTCAAAGGCTATGCATGTATATAGCCGTGATTCACACATGCACACAAGTCGTTTTTCTAAACATCTCCATTTGCTAGTCTTGAAATCATCAGTGATCAGGATTTCTTCACCTGTAAGGCTGTCATGAGGCCCATAGTGGAAAACACTGTGAATTTGCTGTGAGTCATCTTGAATTTTACAAGATAAATAATAGCTCATTCTTCCCAAGGTTTCAGAAGCCAATTTTCCCTGCCTCCCAAATAAGTGTTTCTCTCTTGCTCAGATAACCTTCTGCAGGCATCTCTCTCCCCCACCCCCGCTCTCATATGACCCTTCCTCTCCAACCCAGTTCCTGCTGTTTGCCCAAAACATCTGATTTCCTGTGAGTTGGAGAGCATTGGGAAAGGGTATAATTGCAATATAATTAATGAATTAGAAGAATGAGATGCTTTAAGTGCTTTCAATATTCCGCTACCTATAATTATCTACAGGAAACGTGTTCATTAACAATCTCAGAGTATCTAGACTCATGTTGATAATGTGAGACTCCTTCTGGGAGGGGGTTGGGGCAGCAAGGGAGGGTTCTGACTTGTGCTTGCACAAGCTGACTTGCTTACTTTCTAGATTTGGGGAGGCACCTGAGAAAATAAGGGTTTATCTACCTGGCTCTTGTCTATGCATATCATTTTCAGAGCTGAGCCAAAAGGCATAGAATGGGGGATTTTCAGAAATAGGTAATTCCATGAAAATGTCAACCTAGAGACTTGTTTTTCATTTCTATGTATAGTTAATATGTTCTGTGTCCTTTTAAGTATAATTTTGCAATGTTTTGTTATCTGGCAACAGCTTTGGCATTTTACGTTTGAATAAAACAATTAGAAGTGTGACATGCAAGATGAGTCAGAATTCCTCTTTTTTCTAAAGTTCATTTAAAGACTTATCCAAGAAAATAGAGAATAGGTTAGAGGTAAAGGGACCCCTTACCTTTAGGTCCAGTCATGTACTACTCTGGCGTTGTGCGCTCATCTCGCTCTATAGGTCGAGGGAGCCGGCGTTTGTCTGCAGACAGCTTCTGGGTCATGTGGCCAGCATGACTAAGCCGTTTCTGGCGAATCAGAGCAGTGCACAGAAACACCATTTACCTTCCCGCCGGAGCGGTACCTATTTATCCACTTGCACTTTGATGTGCTTTCAAACTGCTAGGTGGGCAGGAGCTGGGACCGAGCAATGGGAGCTCACCCCGTCGTGGAGATTCGAACTGCCGACCTTCTGATTGGCAAGTCCTAGGCTCTGTGGTTTAGACCACAGCGACACCCACGTCCCAGAGATTAATGAATTAATGAAGGTTAATGAACCTTTATTGTCTTGATATTTTTGCTTTCTCATTTTATGCATGAATTCTCTTCTTTGAAGTTCTTAGCATTAAGAAAATATCATGAGATATTAACTGAAATGTGCTTCACAAGCAACATTTCTTGTGAGCAATGTAACACTACAGTGGCACCACTCACATTTAAACTTCATTTTTTTTAGGACTGTTGTATTTTCCTTCTTAAAAAATTAATAATTATTAGGGGAGCAATCTTATGCACAAGAAACTGATGTAAGTTAGGCAGAAGTAAAGCTATACCAGATCAAAACTCTGTTCAGCAGCAGGGTGGCTGCTGTTTTGCCTAGTCCGATAGACAGAAAAGAAAACTTTAAAGGTTTTAAAGATGTTTTTCTTGTTTTATTGATTGTGTGTTCTGGGCTCCTTTGGAAGGATATAAATGTAAAAAATACATAAACTGAACATCAGAATTAGAAAGAATGCTTGATCATGGGCGCAGCCAAGAGCGGGCAAGGGGGCAGCTGCCCCCCTTAGATCAACAATAGAAATACTTCACTAACTGACCAATCACGTCAATTCTCTCCCTCGCACTAACAAAAGTTCTGCCCTCTCTAACAAAAATCCTGGCTATGCCCATGACTTGATAGCCAAACAAACACTTCATCTGGAGATCCCTGGTTCAAATCTGCCTCTACTTTACTTCATCAATGAGCTTGCTAAATTGATTTAAGGAAGTCTAGTGACACACACAAATACCTTATAGGTTGGTTGTAGGATTATTGAGTTAATTCATACTGGCGTGTTCAAAACTACTATATGTATTCAATGTTATTAATCTACAGTGCAATGCTGTACATGAAGTTAGCCCCATTGAGTTCAGCAGGGCTTCCCCCCATGAGCTGCAGAGAATGTGAAAACAGCAGCCAAATCTATAGAGCCACTTAAACAAGCCTGCCCTCTTCACTGAGCTTTAACCACACTGAGCCGACAGGTGGTCCAGCTCAAAATAAACTTCACTGGGCATCCTTCATGCTTCTCAGCTTCTCCCACTGCCCAGAATGAACTATGCACATTGGCTATTCAGATGACTGGGTCGGTAACTTTCGATGATGGTGAGTGACAACAAATGAACATTCCCTCCCCCATGTTGAGGTCCTTGCTGGTATTGACAGGGCATTGAAGCAAAGAAATGGCACAGCTGGAGGGTTCCTTCGTTGGCACTGTTAGGGCACTGAAGTGAGAGAGCTGTCACTGTTGGGGCTCTAGCTATTCCTAATAAGCCATGGTTGAAAGACTGCCTATGTCTCCGAAGCTTCAGATTCCTTCTGTCTTCAAATCAAGGTAACTGCTAGGCACCTGCTGCCATATGCAGCTGCCTTTATACCAAGTCAGACCATTAGTCTGCATAGCTCCATTTTTTCTACACTAACTGGCAATAGATCTCTAGGATTTCAGACTGAGGACATTTCTAGCCTTGCTTGGATATGCTGGGGTAGAAGTTTGGACCTTCCACTTGCAAAACAGATGCTCTGTCACTGAGCTGAAGTCCATGAAAAGTCAGAGGGAATCACAGTATTTTTGAATTCTTTGTTTTTGCTACTGTGTGGAAGAAATAGGGGAGAAATGGTTGCGTTCACAGAAGGGTCCAGTCCAAGACTTCTAATTCAAGGTGTTGTAGCTATCACTGGCACATCAGATGCTCCAGGCGCATCAGGCATGATTGAGGTTGCCTTCACCTCTTCACCTCCCAGATATTTTATCACCAGATATGCTGCCCTAGACTATAGAGGTGGAATTCTCTGCTACGGTTTCAGGAGAATTCCCCTTGCCCTGCTTTAAAGCTGAATCTAGCAGGTTCACACCCTTTCCAAAACAATAGAAGAACCAAAGCACAAACATTCACATTTATCACAATTTGAATTTGCAGTTCTCCAACCAAAGTTTACAAAAACTCATATATTTGGTAAAAATGTTCTTGAAAATCAGTATGTTGCTGAAAATAACATGCAAAATTGCATTATATTTGAATAAACTGCTTGCTGAAATGTGCATATTAGCATTGTTGTTGACTTCTGTCTGTCTCAAGAGACAATGGAAACTGCCTGGGGGGGGGGGGAGTCAAACCTCTGGAGACTACAGTGTCTGCTGTGGCCGCAGAGACCATTAACTTGCTGCCTCCTGCATTGCTTTTGCTGCATTAAGCAGCAGCAAAGTGACCTCTCTGGGGTGCAAGTTTGGACAGTGTGTATGGAGGTTCTACACTGCCTGGACAAGACCCCATTCTCAGCCTCACTGATGTGGTCCAAAGGAAAGGGAGCTGTTTCAAGAGGCAGAACTGTGAGGGGGAATGGGACTTGGTGCTGACCATCAGGCAATGGATTTTCCCACCTGCCTTGACCCACTCTCCAGCCCTAGGAGCTTTCAGAAAGACGGTTCTGCAGATTGATATGGTCAAATCATAGAATTGTAAAGTTGAAAGGTACCCAAGCGTCATCTAGTCCAACCCCCTGCACTGCAGGATTCTCAGCTAAAGCATCCATGACAGATGGCCATCCAACTTCTGCTTAAAAACCTCCAAGGAAGGAGAGTCCACCACCTCCCAAGGGAAACTGTTCCATTGTCAAACAGCTCTTACAATCGGAAAGCATTTCTGTATGGGCATATATGTGTTTTTTCCATAATATTTTTTATTAAGTTTCCAATTTTACATTTAAAAAAACAACACCAAAAACATTTTACAAACTTTAAAATATCCAATGACTTCCCTTCTTCTCCTTCCATGGTTCATTTTGCATATCATACATTCCTGCATGTTTTACTATAACCGTTCAAATCAGTTTTCTACTTTTACATCAATCAAATATTATTTACACTGTTGAGTTTATCTTAATGCTGCCAGCGTTTTCAGCTGTATACAGTTATTTTCCATAGATTCAATAAATGTTTTCCACTCTTCTGTAAATATATGTTCTTCTTGCTCTCTTATTCTATGTGTTAAATCTACAAGTTCTGCATATTCTGTCAACATAAGTTGCTAATCCTCTTTAGTCGGGACCTCTCTCACTTTCCTTTTGGGGGCTAACCAAACACGGGCCACAGTTATTACATACATAAATAACCTTTTCTGACACCTGGGAATTTCTGCCTGGGTTATTCCCAATAAAATGGACTCTGGGTTTTTTGGGGAAAGTACTTTTAAACATCACTTTTATTTTTTCTCTATGTCATTTTAAATTGTGATTGATATTAATGCTGTATTCTTAGTTTTTGATTTTATGATTTATGTGGAAATTGCTTTCTATTTGGTTGTGTACTTTTTGATGTGTTTTATTTATTGTTTATGACTTTTGTTATGTTGGTTAATTATGCAAATCTTGTCATGTAAGCCACCTTGAGCATTGTTTTAACTATGGAAAGGCAGCATACAAATAAAATGATGATGATGAAACATTTTTTCAACTCGTCATAAATCATTTCCCAATATACTTTTATCTTTTTACATGTCTACCACATATAAAAAAGGTTCCCTCTGCTTCTTTACACTTCCAACACGTATCTGATTCTGTTTTATAGACCTTAGGCAACCTAAGTTAAATACCATCTATGGATCATTTTTAAATAATTCTCTTTCAGTGAATAGCATACAGTAAATTTCAGGTCACTTTTCCAAAGTTTCTCCCAGAGGTTGAAATCTATATTGTGTCCTATATCTATTGCCCAGTGTGTCATTAAAGCTTTAACAAGCTCTTCTTTTGTTTCCCTTTCTAAATTTTTAAAATACATTTTTGACAGAAGTTTATCCTTATTTTGTAAAAGTTTTTTTTCAAAATACGAGCTTTGGTCTAAAAATCCATTATATTTATCTAATTTAAACATATTCTGTATCTGGTGATATTGTAAGCAATCCATAACTTTGCTCCTTAAGTTTTCCATTAGTTTCAGTTTGGGTTCCCTCCCCTGTAAAATCCAGCAGTTCCCTGTAACTCGCCCATTGTCTATCCATATTAACTCTCTTAATTGTACCGTAATTGCTTCAATGGGAGATAGCCACAACACCTTTCCAGCAGATTTTTATACTTCCCCCAGACTCTATACAGATTCTTCCTAAGAATGTGGTTCATAAAGCTCTTATAAATTTAAGCCTTTCTATACCAAAGACATGCATGCCAGCCAAATTTTAAATCATGGCCTTCTAAATCTGTATGGGCATATATGTGGTAAGGTAGGTAAAGGTATGGTAAAGGACTATGGGGTATGGTGCTCATGTTGCTTTCAGGCTGAGGGAGCTGGTGTTTGTCCACAGACGTCTTTCCGGGTCATGTTTAGCCAGCATGACTAAACTGCTTTTGGTGCACGAAAACACCATGACAGAAGCCAGAGCACAAAGAAACACCATTTGCCTTCCTGCCACATTGGTACTTATTTACCTACTTGCACTGGTTTGCTTTCGAACTGCTAGGTTGACAAAAGCAATGGGAGCTCACCCCGTCATGTGGATTTGAACTGCCAACCTTCTGATCAGAAAGCCCATATATGTATAGGCATACATGTGGTAAGGTGATCCCACAAGTAACTTGGTTCTAAAGGGTTTATATATAAAAGCATAGACATCACCTTGCCGACAAAGGTCCGTATAGTTAAAGCTATGGTTTCCCCAGTAGTGATGTATGGAAGTGACAGCTGATCGCCGAAGAATTGATGCTTTTGAATGGTGGTGCTGGAGGAGACTCTTGAGAATCCCATGGACTGCAAGAAGATCAAAGCTATCCATTCTGAAGGAAATCAGCCCTGAGTGCTCACTGGAAGGACAGATCCTGAAGCTGAGGCTCCAATACTTTGGCCACCTCATGAGAAGAGAAAACTCCCTGGAAAAGACCCTGATGATGGGAAAGATGGAGGGCACAAGGAGAAGGGGACGACAGAGGACGAGATGGTTGGACAGTGTTCTCGAAGCTACCAACATGAGTTTGACCAAACTGCAGGAGGCAGTGGAAGACAGAAGTGCCTGGCGTGCCCTGGTCCATGGGGTCACGAAGAGTCGGAAATGACTAAATGACTAAACAACAACGACTAATGTAGTTAATAGGCCTACAGCAAAATGTGTACACATTGTCTAACAACAAGGGGAGGGTGCGGTTCTTCTTCCCTTCAGAAATAGCATTTTAGTCATGCAGATTATGCAGATGGAGTAGATTGATTAAAAACTGAAGATGTAATTACATAGCTAGGATTGGGGAAGGGCTGTAGCTCATTGATAGAACACCTGCTTTGCATGCAGAAAGCCCCTGGTTCAATCCCAGCATCTTCAGGTAGGACTTGGGGCCTGCCTGGAATCCCGGAGAGCCACTGCTAGCCAATGTAGACAATGGGCCTCTAGATGGAGTAGCGACCCAGCTTCATTTAAGCCAGCTTCCTGTGTTCCTAAGGGAATTGTCACTTTCATTAGGGAACTTCCATTAGGTGACAACTGGAAAGGGGTCTGTTTTGACTATGGCAACATTGCTTGGAAGAGTCCATTTGTATTGACTTCGTGTCTAAGGGTTCAGAGAACTGCCATATTCTGATGGTGAGCACCTTATGGATCATTTTCATGAAATCTGACAGCTCACTATTTATGGATCTGTCAAACCATCCATCTATGTTGCCAGTCTCCCAAAGAGAAGCTGACCTTCAGCTTGTCGGCATCACCAACCTAGGCAGGCAGTCCACAGGTGTCGGCCAACCGTAAGCAGGGGATGGAGAACCTATTTGTCCCTTAAATGTGTGAGTGTGTCTCCTTCCATTTGATAATGTAAATAAAACCTTTTAAAAAGTCCACTGTTTTCATCTGCAGTTCTGAGTTGCCTGGGGGGTTCCCTTGGTGGTTGTGTTGGCACATAATAATAAAATATCTTCTTTTAAAAATTGAAAAGAGAGTGAGTCCTTTTCAAAGCGTTGCTTTGAATGCTGCTCCCTTACTGTTTTTGCAGAATAAAATGAAATGAAATCCAAGGGCCTTGTCAGTGTTAGATCCTTCGTTTGCCGTTTGAAAGTCTAATAAGGAAGAGCATCGGCTTTCTTCTTTCTCAAGATGGTGGTCCCAGGACCATGCGACTCAGCCAGCATCGGTGTGGTGGGGCGTATATGTGCTGAAAGCAAGGAGGGCAGTGGATTTTGCAGGAAATGCTCCTGCAGCGTCTTGAGGAGTTTGGTGATTCAGCTGTGAAACATTGGAGCTTTTCTTCCTTTTCTCACTGGCTCCTAGCTGCCTTTTCAAAGATTTTCTTCACTCGCTGAAAAATCGCTTTGGTCCTTTTCATGTTGGAAGCCTTTGTTGTTTGGTGTGTTTTTTCCCCCTTCAGCCTCTGGCTGGCAGCATCCTTCTCACTTTGGAGTTCACCCCACAAGCTGGCCAAGGTCTATCATGTGCTTCTTCACAGGGGCTCCTATGGGAT
The DNA here is from genome assembly GCF_964106915.1 of Podarcis gaigeae. Taxonomy (NCBI): domain Eukaryota; kingdom Metazoa; phylum Chordata; class Lepidosauria; order Squamata; family Lacertidae; genus Podarcis; species Podarcis gaigeae. The sequence goes on from NC_139691.1 coordinate 5,840,459, forward strand.
TCTTACAAAGGGCTGTGCCCAGCTTAGTTCTGTTCAGGGTAAACTCACTGAAATTAATTAGAGGCATTCCAGTACATTTTGCTCAGGGTAGAGCTACTGAAATTACTAAACCTAACCTGATCATTAATTTCAACAGGTCTACTCTGAGCAAAACTTACTTGAATATTACCCTTTGGATCAAAGTTCCATTATTTTCAGTGGGTCAACTTTGAGTAACACTAGCTGTCTCATCCAATGATGCCGCACTTCAAAAATCATACAGTGGGGCAAACAGGAAAGGACAGATCTATCAATTTCACTTTCTCATTTTCCAGTCTTGATTCAGTTCAGGGATGGGGGAGAAATTTGAATCAGTTTGCATTTATAGGCAAAACTACCCAGTTCACACATTCCAAAACAATACGTAGAAAGAAACACAACCCGCCTTCAAAATTCACATGCCTCTGAATTTTTCAGCCAAGTAATATGTAACAAAAATACATACACTAGGTTAAAGTGTGCATGTATTGGTAGAAACAACATACACAAATGCATGGGGAGAATTGAATTGCAAAAAAGTATATATCAGGAAAAATTGCACACCAAAATGTTTTTGGTATGAGGTTGCCAAAGGGGGCTGGAGGTGGCAGGCAGGGAGACAGAAAGGCAGCAACATGGGGGGGGGGGGCTTAGAAAAAGTTGGAGAGTATGCCAACACATTTTTATATGCAGTTTTGACTAACGTTCATATTTTTTCCAGTTCCTCAAATATAATGCATTTCTGTGTTATTTTCACACATATACGCATATTATTTAGGTATGTATTTCAATTTGTATGCTGCTTTTTCATATAAATAAACCAAAGCAGTTCAAAGTTCAATAAAAATGCAAATTAATACATCTTTGGAAACATAATATGGCAATCAAAAATCATTCATTTTCACAATATAAATATTATAAAATAATTTATTATAGCATAAGCTATTTATGCATACTTTCCCCTAAGATATTTCCAAATGGCGTTTCCAGGGATTCCAGGTGCTTCCCCAGGATTTGTACTTCATTGGAATGAAGTACAGCAGTACTGTGGTGTCTTTGTAATTTATGGTTATTTTACACATATACTTGAGCCTGTGATGGAGGGGCTCACAGCATAAACACCCCAAGAGGGTCTTGCTTCCTCCATAGCCACAGCCTTGGATTCATACAGAAATCAGGTGTGGTTCAGCTACCTACCTGAATCTACCTACCAGTGAGCTGAGGGTGGGTGCCCCACCCACTTTCTATCTGGCACAGAGCCACTTCTTTTGTTACCTTAATGGCCCATACTTAGAGGGCCATTGCCTCACCAGGAAGATAGCCTGGCTAGTCCAGGAATTTGAATCCTTGCCTAGATTTTAACCATTGATGGTCCATTGATTGGAAGGGGGCCCAGGCATACAGCCTCCCCTCCCCCACACTGCTGCAAACTCAGAACAATATGTATACAGTAATCCCACATTTTATATGGGGGTTCAGCTCCATAGATCCTTTGCATTCCCAAATCCAGCATGTTAAATGGACCTTGCCCAGTAAGCAAGGTGGAGATCTTAAAAATGCTTTCTGTGCTGGGTAACCCAAGTGGACTTGGCGTGGGAATAGCTTTTGAGCCTTCTACCTTGTTTGTGGTCTACTAAGACCCCTATATCCTTTTAACATGTACTGCTAGTAAATCAGGTGTCTTCCATCTTATGTTTGTACATTCAGTCCTGCCTCCGAGTCTGATCCTGGCCAGAAAGATACTGGTATCAACAAGGGTGTCCCACGTGACCTTAAAGTGATGCTGTGCAATGCCAGGTCAATGACCAACAAGACCAATGCCATCTATGGATCGAGGAATTGACCTGGCATGTGTAACAGAGATGTGGTTGGACACAGCAGCTGGGCCTGTTCTTGCCACTGCTTGTCCACCGACTTTCTCTTACACACAGCAGCACAGGTCATGTGGATGGGGAAGGGGTTGCAGTGGTTTTTAAGAAGTCCTTTGTTTTCACCAGATGTCCTGTTAGGGAGATCCAGCTCTCTGAGTGCAAGTTCTGGAAATTGGGCAACAGGGGCAGTACAGGATTCCTATTGGTGTACCAACCTCTCTGCTGCACCAAGGATTCACTGCTTAAGTTGCTTCAGGTCAAGTCCAATGTTTTCCTGGAGACACCTAGTCTGGTGGTCCTCGAGCATTCCCCCCCCCCATTTATTTATTTATTTATTTATTTATTTATTTATGTATTTTGTTTTAACAAAGTAATAATCATAATTAAATAAGAATAAACATGTGTACCCCACCACCGAGACCATTCCATTGTATCTATTCAACCTCCCAAAATTTCAACACCTCTTGTCATGGTTTGACCCCTTTCCATTTTAATAGTACAAATTCTACAAACACCCTCCATATCGACTCGAAATCATTTCCCCTGCATATTCCTTGTCTTACCTTAATGGCACATGTTAAATTATCGTTAATAGCTTCCATTTTATATTCTGCTTGCCCCTTCCACTTCTTGGCTATAATAATTAGTGCAGCTGCCAATAAATTTGTGAGGAAGTCCTTCATAGCCTGTGAACCTTCTACCCTATCATAAATTGATAATAATGCTACTGGACTTAAGGTCAGCTTTAACCCAGTGATTTCTGTTATCTCCTTAAACACCCTTTGCCCCCCCCATGTACATATTTACACCCCCACCACATGTGAACATAATTCCCTGTTTCCTGGCATCCCCTCCAACATAACACCAAATATTCCTTGTTTACTTGTTTTAATCTGACTGGTGTTAAATACCATCTCCAAATTAATTTATAATAATTTTATTTTATTCTTATAGACAACATTTTCAAAATATGTTTCTCCCATATTTCCCCCCAGCTTTGACTATCTATTTGCCCTGTTGTCTCCTTTTCCCACACCGCTTATAACTGATCTTCTTGATCCTCCATTTCTAGTAATATTTTATAAATTTCACTGGTTCCCCCTTTTATAACTGTATTTTCTTCTTTATCTCCCCTTTATATAATCTTTTTTTCCAAATTTTGTATATTCTTTGCAGTTCCTGTTTTCCCTTAACCACTTCTTTGTCCATTGCTCCAGTTGTATAAAGTTAAACCAAGTTATTTTACTTTCTATTAGAGCTTTGTCCTAGAGCATTTTAACATCCATGCCAACATTACCTTACAAGGAGCCACTCGGGACTTGATGGAAAGCATGGCTTCCATGGTGCTGTCCCTGAATAAACCTGGTCCTACTCATAGCCATGGGCAGGCCTTAGATCTGGTGTTTACCTCTGTGGATGTGGGTGACACTAAGTTATATGGGAGTCTATATGGGAGTCTATATGGGAGTCTTCCCATAACTGCTTAAAAAACCATCTCTGGATCCAGCCACTATGGCCAATTATCACTCAGTCTCAAATATTCAATTCCTGGGCAAGGTGATTGAGCAGGTGGTTGTGGAACTCCAAGCATGTCTGGAGAATCTGTATGTTTAGTCCTCTTCCAGTTGGGTTTCAGGTACCACCATGGGACTGAAACTGCCCTAGTTATGCTGGTCAATGATCTCCAGCAGGCTAGGGACAGAGGTGAAAGTTGTTTCCTGGTTCTGCTAGATCTGTCAGTGGCTTTTGATACTGTTGACCATGTATCCTCCTGGACCACCTAGGAGGGTTGGAAGTTGGGGGTACTGTTATGCAGTCGTTCCACTCCTTCCTGGACTGTGTGCAGAAAGTGCTGTTGGGTGATGATTGTTCGGACTCCTGGGCACTCATTTATGGGGGCCTCAGGACTTTGTCCTCTCCCCCATGCTGGGAGAGATAGTCAAGGTTTTGGGCTGGAAGTTCACCAAGATGCAGATGATAGCCAGCTCTACCTCTCGTACAGTATGTTTCTGAGCACAATTCAAAGTGTTGGTGTTGATCTTTAAAACCCTTAATGGCCTTGGCTCTGTTTGCATGAAGGAGAGTCTCCATCCTCATCATTCAGCCTAGACATTGAGGTCCGGTTCCAAGTACCTTCTGGCAGTTCCCTCATTGTGAGATGTGAAGTTACAGGGAACCAGGCAAAGGGCCGTTAGTGGCACTTACCCTGTGGAACGTCCTCCCATCATATGTCAGATAAAGAATGATATGACTTTCTATAGACATCTGAAGGCAGCCCAAGTTTTTAATGTGTAATGTTTCATTGTGTTTTTTACATTCTGTTGGAAGCCACCCAGAGTGGCTGGGGCATCCCAGGCAAATGGGTGGGGCACAAGTAATTTATCATCATCATTTTATTCCTGCTAAGTGCAGAACCTTTCATTTGTGCCTACTGAAATTCATTTTGTTAGTTTGGGCCTGGCTCTCTAATCTGTTACGGTCATCTTGAATCCTGACTCTATTTTCTGAAGTTATTAACTACTACTCCCAGTTAGGTATAATCTGCAAATTGGAAGAGAATCCTCTCCATTCCTTCATCCAAGTCATTTATAAAGATGTTAAAACAACAGTGGGCCCAGGACAGAACCCTGTGGCACTCCACTTGCCACTTATTTCCAAAATGATGAGGAACCATTAGTGAACACTCTTTGAGTTTGGTCAGTCAACCAGCTGTAAATCTGCCTAATAGTTATCTTGTCCAAGAATATCGTAGGGGACTTTGTTGAAAGCCTTACAGAAATCAAGATATGTTACATCCCAGCATCTCCCTGATCCACCAAGCTTGTGACTACATAAAAAAATAATGCAGAAGAGAAACCTATGCTGGCTCCTTTTCTAAGTGCTCACAGAACAACTGTTTATTTATATGTTTTAGGACAGACTTCCTTAACCTCGGCCCTCCAGATGTTTTTTGCCTACAACTCCTGTGATCCCTAGCTAGCAGGACCAGTGGTCAGGGATGATGGGAATTGCAGTCTCAAAACATCTGAAGGGCCAAGGTTGAGGAAGCCTGTTCTAGAAGCTTTCCTGGTATTGTCATCAAGCTGACCAGCCAGTAGTTTCCCGGGTCTTTTCCCCTGCTGCCATTTTAAGATGGGGCACACCTGCTCTCCAAGAATTCTCAAATACATTTTTCCTATATTTTTAACCCACTGGAATACAAAGTGGAATAGAAATGCATTAAACATTAGTAATAGCAGTCACAGCAGCAATGATACTTTGCAAGTTACCTACATGTAAGTTACCTACATGCCTATTATTATACAAAAAAACTGTTCCTACCCTTTTTCAACAGTCTTTTATTCATTTTTTGGGGGGGGAGGGGAAACCTTCTTTCTTCCCAAACTTTCAGCATGCCAAGATCATGCTGTTGACGTGCCAGTGGTAACCCTTACCTCTCATCCAGCTCCCCTGACTCCATCATGGATGCATGGCTCAAAAATATCTCAGGAAATGAACCTGTCTCCCAAGTAATTGAATCATGCCAGAGCATTGTACTTCCAGCCATCCCTTCTCAATTCATTCTGAGAGCAAAAGGTTCAATCTGCCTTCATTAGTTGCACTGCCCTTGAAACAAGGTGGCAGTGGGAAAGAGTGGGTGCTGAACAAGGGCTCTTAGCAATCTGATTAAATCTTCCCAGTGCAAATAGCCTTATCAGGCTGTAATCTGTGTGTCTGGGAACGTGATATTTTTGAATTCTTTCCCCAATGCCACTTTACGTGCTGAACAGGTCCTCTGTTGCTTTATGTGGTTTCAAAACAAGAGTTTAGGGGGTGGAAGGAACTAAAGAGTCAAGCTGCTGCATTGTACACAACATCAAATGAGATGGCAAAACAAAGAGAGATCCCTCTTATTCCTTCCTATCAATTATGTCTAGATTCTGAGAAAGATTAGCACACTTTGCATCATAATTTTAGGTCATTATGCTACTGTAATTCTTTCCCTTTGCATCTCTCCCCAAACTTCTGGAGCTCCAAATTACCCATTCTTGCTTACAAAGTAGAACTGCAATTGCTCCATGTACTGTCTGTCAAGGAGGGAGTCACTTTCCCGAGTCCTCCCTCCAAGATGCTAATCAATCACATGCAGGCACTGAACGGGTTATCAGGCTTGATGGGCTTCTTCTCTGGCACCATCTACAGAACATCAAGCAGTAAGTATAACACATGGCATACTCTGTCTCTCTCTCCCCTGCCAGGTTAGCCCAAAGATTTATAGGGGTGTGAAAATGCCGGCAACCAGCCAGCCCCATCACATACTCCCATTTTGGAGACTAATTGTTAGCACCTGCTTGAGAGCCCCCACCCAGTGGTACTTGCTCACAGGATCACTACTTCGTGACACTGTCCCTGCTCCTTTCTAAGTATATACAAGGCTCCTACAGACTTTTTTAGTGGCACCAACTTTAGGGTGATTTTGTTTTGTTTTAGGAACATAGAAAGCTGCCTTAGGCTCAAGTGAGACCATTCGTCCATCCAGTTCAGTATTGTCTCACTGACAGGCAGTAGCTTTCCAGGTTTTCAGGCTGGTATTTTACTGGGGATATATTCTTTAACATGGCAATAATGCTGCATTAGTTGTTGATTTATTCTGCTTTAGTTTGTTCTGCAATGCTATCCCAAAGTGACCATGTTATTGCCATTCACAGGGGCTACAGCAACAGCACAACAAAAGTGGACAAAAATAAGCTAGCATATTTGAGGTATGAGAAGTTACAGGACTCCAGCAGGAAGTTATGAGATATACACTGGTTGGAAATGAAGCAGTGCAACAGCCCAAAAACATTAGCAGGTGCAAACAGTATAGAAGGCAGGATCACATGTGATCTTCCCCGAAGCATTATGGGCAGAAATCATATTGAATCTGAAATTAAAAAGGATATCTGGAGGGGCCCACAGAGAGCATTATTCATGTACACTTTAATGCAGCTTTTAATTCCTTCAGTACAGTCATGTTGTTGGCACCCATCTGTCTTGGGATAAAATGGAGTGCACCTCTGGGTATGAAGTCAAACATCTGCATTAGCAGCACCTAAGTGACTTCTCTAGGTCACAAGCTTGGGCAGGGTGTATGGAGGTCCTGGGCTGCCCAGACAACAAGACCCCACTTGGCTTTGCTGACGTGGTCAAGAGAAGAGCAGGCATTATGTCTGGCGCCAGGCTGGCTGCAGGAATTGCTGGAAGGAGGCATACAAGGCACCATCCAACCAACTTAGTGTAGGGATGTATATAGATGCTAGGAGAGGATATATTTATCCTCTCGGACTGGATTCTCCTGGTATTTCCCCCCTATTCTCCCCCTTAAAACGATAATTACGCAAACGGTCTTTTAAAAGGTCTTTTACTCTCTCTCAGAATACTTGTTGAAGAGTAACAGATACAGCAGCTTTGTTCAGGCAGGCTTAAAATTGTATTCCAGTTACATGCTTTTTAAAATGGTGTCTGAGCAATGGAAGTACAGACATGCAGATGTTCTGTATCACTGGAATGAGGTGAAAGAGCAAAGAGAAATTGCCAAGGCAGGTGAGAAGGATATACGTGGCTGCACCCTGCCCCTGTCAGGGCACAGTGGGAGTAACTCTCAGAGTTCTCTCTAGCAAACTTAAGTAAAACTCTGAGCTTCAGCTCCTATCATGTGCCTATCTAGCAAACGTGCATTGTTGGTTTGACTGCATTGTAAATATCCAGAGTCCACTCTGGATTTGTGTAGGATTTACTCCTTTATCTTTGATTCTTCCCGGAAATATCCCGAAAGGCAATGGATGTTTAGGATCAGAGTTTTCCTTCTCCTAGATGGGATATCTTCCTAGGTTGACAAGCCCCATCAGCTGTCACTTTCCCTCTTAAGCACATGCAGATATTGCCTACTTGATATTATTCATCTTGTCCACTCAATCTGCTGGAGCCTGTCTTCACAGGCAGGGAAAGTCATTAACTCACAGAAGATTTGAGACCCTCTTCACCTAGTTTAGCCGGCTAGTCTAAGCTGTTCCTGGGGTGTGGCTGCTGTGTCTAGGAGCCACAGATGAGAGCTGAGTGTAGGGCAGGAACTAAAGGTGGACAAACCAGCCCAGAAGGACCTTGCTCCTGTTACTACTGGTGTGCCATGCACACTAATAAAACAGCAGCAGCATCTTATTGTGACTGTACACAAGGTTAGTCCTGCTATTAGACAGCATGATAGGCTGCAGTCAGCGCTTTTTTTCTCTAAAAATATGTTTAGGGGTACTCTCATTTCCCTACTCATATTGAAAAACTGCCCCTCAATGACGCCAAACTTAGATTCACAAAATGTTTAGGGGTATGCCTAACCCTGCATCCCTCCCTCCCCCCGAAAAAAAGCACTGGCTGCAGTGATAAGGTAAGGGCTGTAGCTCAGTGGCAGAGCCTCTGCTTTGCATACAGAAGGTCCTAGTTTCAATCCTTGATATCTTCAGGTAGGATTGAGATTGATTCCCTGCCTGAAATCCTGGAGAGCTGCTGCAAGTCAGTGTAGACAATGATGAGCTGTTGGAACAAATTTCAATTAAGGAACTTGTTCAGACTTTAGTTGCCCAAGCATTGTATCTAGATCCTGCTGCCAAAGACCCTGGTTTGAATTTTCTGTTGTTTTTCAATTTGATTTTTAGATCATTTGCATGTCTCCCCTGTGCTCCACCAATATATTTATGATGTGTAGATGCACTCTTGTGCAATGGTAAGACTCCATTCAAGCAGGATATTGATGTGCCTTTAGCCATGATAATGGTGCCTAATGGTGCTCACCAGCATAGCCTCTACTTAGTCCCCTCCTTATGCATCCAACAAATGCTACTCTAATACTAACCCAACATTAGTCCTGCTCAGAGCAGACTTATTGAAATTGACACAACTAATTTAAGTGAGTATCTCTGGGTGAAACTTAGTTGAATATTCCATTCAGCCCAAATGGGCTGTCCCTCCACTTTGAAACACACACACACACACACACACACACACACACACCAAACAGTTCCCCTGCATCTTGATTTGCAGAAATTACCAGCAGCTACTTGGCCCAAATAGACAGCTGGTTTAACCTGTATTGCAGGATTCAGGGTGATGAACTCTAGCTCAGTGGTAAGGAATCTGCTTTGCATCTGCTTTGCATGCAGAAGGTGCAGAGCTGATGGACCAATGAACTGACTCAGTATAAGGAAACTTCCTATGTGGCTGTGGCAAGTAAGAGGACAGCTAACCTAACAGATCTCTTGTGGAAGAGCCTTAGCACAGTGGTAGAACATCTGCTTTGCATGCAGTAGGCCCTGGTTTTGATCCCTGGCATTTCCTGGTAGGGCTACAAAAGGATCTTACCTGAAACCTTGGAGAGCTCCAACCAGTCAGTGTAGGCAGTATTGAGCTAGGTGGACCAAAAGCAGCTTCCTGTGTCCCTTCATAATAGACCATGGAGGAGAAGCAACACCAGTTTACCTGCCCATTCTCTTCTGTACTCCAGCCTTATTCTCCTTCTTGCAACTTGACAATGGATTCAAGCCCACTCACGTCAGATTGCCTGGTGGAGCAGCATTGCTAATACATCAGTTAAATTTACATTTTAGAAATGGGCTCAGGCAGTGCTTTTTTTCTTTAAAAAATGTTTAGGGGTACTCTCATTTTCCTACTTATACTGCCCCTCAATGAGGCCAAATTTAGATTCACAAAATGGTTAGGGGTATGTGTACCCCTGCGTACCGCCAGAAAAAAAGCACTGGGATCAGGTTATCTGCACCCCCAAAATCTTTGGCAAGTATGCACAAATAGTAGGGGATGCTTTCTCTCTTTCTCTCTGGATGCTACAATGGATGAACTCTGTGGATGCTACTCAACAAAATAATGAGGGAGGGAGCTGAAGCAAAACACACGGAGAAAAGCTTCTTCACTTTCCAATAGTAACTAATCAGAGATTGTCTCTGCCTGCCTGCCTCCTCCTGGTGATTATGAAGATTTGATGGCTGTTGTTAAGGAGTCTCATCACATCTCAGAAGAATAAATCTGCCCTCCAGAGAATCTCTTTCTCCTTATGGCCAGGATCACCACATCTTTCAAGCCAGGGGATTTAGCTCCTTTTGACAGCAGCATCGCTCTGAGCTGCAAGTGCTGTCTTGCCACCACCCACCAAAGGATGGAGAGGTCACCCTCTGAACTTACAAAAAGACACAAAATCTATCTCTTGAAAGCAATCAATACCTTCTATAGCAGGAGTGGTGAACTTCAGGACAGGGAATTAAATGTGGCCTTCCAGGCTGCTCCATGTGGGCCTCGTGACTCTGTCCTGGCCACACTCCTTTCTATGTCTAAGTCACTGTTTGCTGGTTGGGCCCTGCACCCTTCTTGAATGATTTTGTCTGGCTGAAATGTGTCCTTGAACTCTCATAATGCTTCTCTCATGCTTGGATGGAGGTTTTTGTGTGTGTGTGTGTGTGTGTCTGTATGTGCACACGTGTTTGATTTTTGCATGGCTGGAATGTGGCCAACTATAAAAAGGTAAGAGTCAGATGCACTGTCTCACCCGTTTTAGCCTCTGGCCCTACCCACCAGTGGTATGTGGCCCCCAGGAAGTTTGTCCACCAGGGAATTCTTAAGCCAAAAGAGGTTCCCCACCCCTGACCTACATAGCCACAGCTCTGATGCTTTTTTCTGTAAGAGTTCAAACTTTTAGAATAGATACAATGCTACCTTGGGTTACAGACGCTTCAGGTTACAGACTCCGCTAACCCAGAAATAGTACCTTGGGTTAAGAACTTTGCTTCAGGATGAGAACAGAAATCATGTGGCGTCAGCACGGTGGCCCCATTAGCTAAAGTGGTGCTTCAGGTTAAGAACGGACCTCCAGAACGAATTAAGTACAGGTACCACTGTACTTTCTTCCCAATTCATTTTTGCTTAAGAGGCTGCCTCCTTTTCAGAGTGAAGGTGAACAGGAGAGCACTCTGAAATGTATCCTGCTCAGACTGTATGTTGCCTGAACTGATTAGACTTAAAAACTCCCACCAGGGCTGAGACCATTGGCACTCAACAGAATATAATCTCAGCCAGCATAAAATGGTGACATTTGGTTAATATTGCATAGCCTTGGATGTAGCTATGCCAGATGGAAATCTTGCTAAGACTTTTCAAAGGGCCAAGGAGTTTCTACCTGAATAACAAGAAACTTCCGCCATCTCCAACTCAGAAATCCTCTCAGCAAGACAGACTTATGAAGCCAACCACTGAACTCCAAAAGAAACTTGAAATGTTCCTGCTGGGTGAGCTTTAACAGTCTTGGCTCATTTAGCAATCATTCGCAACCTTCCTGTCTTTCTGTCACTTGTGCCTTCAGAGGCTTGAAACTTGGCTATTGTGATGCTCTCTACATGGGGCCAGCCTTGAAAATAGTTCACAGGCTAAAACCAAGTGCAGAATGTTATGGCAAGTGAGTGAGACCCTGGAAGCTTGGTGAAGCATTGCCTCGGTGGTGCAGAATGCTGGTGGCCCAGCTGTGCCCCTATCTGGACAGGGATAGCCTAGCTTCTGTTGTCTATGCTCTGGTAACCACTAGGTTAGAACCCTGCAATGCATTATACATGCTGCTACCTCTGAAGGAAGCTTGGAAACTTCAGCCAGTGCAGAATTCGGCTGCCAGGTTTGAACATGTAACACCAGTCCTGGCCCTACTGCACTGGCTGCCAACCAGTTTCTGGACCCAATTCAAAGTTCTGGTTTTGACCTATAAAGCCTTAAATGGCTCAGGACCACAATACCTCAAGGGTATTGTCTCTCCCCATATGAACTGATATGAAGAAACGTCCCCCATATGAACTGATATGAACTGACTCAGACCCTGTGATCATGATGTGAGGCCCTTTTCTGTGTGCCTCCTCCCCAAGAGGTTCTGAGGGTAGCATCACAAGAATGGACCTTTTCTATGGTGGCTGCTTATTTATGGAATGCTCTCCCAAGAGAGGTTCACCTATCGCTACCTTTATTATACACCTTTAGGCACCAGGTGAAAACATTTGTCTTCAACTAGGTCTTTGGCTAACAAACATCCTAAATCCTTTTAAATGCGTTTGTGGGAAGGATGGGGGATTATTGTTTTGTTTCGTTCCTGTTCTTGTTTTTATGATTTATTTTCTGTTTTTATTTTTATGCTGTGAACCACAAAAAGCTCCACAAAGAACCCCCCCCCCCCTATTTGCAGGGCCATAGCCAGGACCTTCAAATGACACCTTCCCCTGAAGAACCCAATGCCTCACCATGTACATCTCCTGTCTAGTAACACAGGTTGCTGATTCAGAGCTGCCAGTGGCCCTGAAACCTCTGAGCTGTATTTTCTGTGGGCTCTGGCATCAGACTAGACCATGACTAGACCAAGTGGTAGGTTCTCACTTAGCATGTCCAGCATTCCTGAAGAGTTGCTACTACTTGGGAGAAAACAGTTCGCCTCCTCATCCTGATGAGATCCTAATGTTGTTGGACTCCAACTCCCATAAACTTAAGTCAGCATAGTCAAGGAGAATGGGAACTGTAGTCCAGCAACACCCAGAGGGCATGAGGCTGAGAAAAGCTGATACAGAGAACATTGGTTTAGAGGGACTAATTGTACAATCTGGAATAAGGAATATTCCAAAATTCAGAAATGTTTGTGGAAGATACTCCCACTAGAACACTTGTGGGGAGCCTTTGGCCTGCCAGTTTTTGCTCAACTACATGATCATTGGCCATGCTTGCTGGGGCTTGCGGTTGGGAGTTGTGGTTCAGCAACATCTGGAGAGCCAAAAGTTCCCCACACCTGCAGTAGACTGCCCTAAACAGAGCTCTGTGAGTCAGTCATATTTGTAGAGGAGAAGACAAATGGGCAGATTCTTTTAACCAACATGGAATTCTCTGGGCTAGAGAAGATGACCCAAAACATCTGAGGCAGGTGGACTATCATCTCTTCGTAAGTCTTGAAGTGAAAAGCCACATACAGGCAGAAAAGTGCCTCTTTCATGAGAAAATGACATGCACAGTATTTCAAAGGGTCATCTTTTATGCGTCAGTGAACCCAAAATGCTTTCCAAATAAAGCATTTCTTTGCTAGGAATTCTAGAAAGAGAGGAATCTCGGGTATCAAAGCAGCTATTATGCAGGCCAGTTTGACAGCAGATGAATGTGAGAATGGTTCCAATGGGTCCAGTGTGGTGCAGTGGTTAAGAGTGGTAGTCTCGTAATCTGGGGAACCGGGTTCGTGTCTCTGCTCCTCCACATGCAGCTGCTGGGTGACCTTGCACCAGTCACACTTCTTTGAAGTCTCTCAGCCCCACTCACCTCACAGAGTGTTTGTTGTGGGGGAGGAAGGGAAAGGAGAATGTTAGCCGCTTTGAGACTCCTTAAAGGGAGTGAAAGGCGGGATATCAAATCCAAACTACTACTACTCCTCCTCCTCCTCTTCTTCTTCTTCTTCTTCTTCTTCTTCTTCTTCTTCTTCTTCTTCTTCTTCATTACGTTGCAAATATTAGGTAACAAAATCCTCACTAGGCCAAGTGAGGCAGTGGCTATTATCCATTCTGTGCACATAATAGGTTCCATGATGCTGATATAAATATTAAAAAGATAATGTGTACAAAACTACATCAGCAACAACACTCCCAACTTCTCTGGGGAGCCCATAATTCCCTTTAATTTTGTTCAGGTGCTGAGCGCCATTGATTATATACCCAAAACAATACCACCCACGTACAAGCCAGAAGTCAGATTCCTCTTCTGCAGGTGGTGGAGTCAAGGTCTCAAAATGAGAAGGGGAAAGGCACACAGGACCAATCCTAGATGTACTGTTGCTGGGTGATCCTGTGTGGCCAGAGCCTCTGCAGCCCAAGAAGGTGGCACTGTCATCATCAAAGGCCTCCATTGCAGATGATGCAGTGAGACCAGCAGTAGTACAAGTATGAGGAATCTTTGGCCCTCCAGATGTTGCTAAACTACAAGTCCTACCACCCCAGCAAGCAATGGAACATTAGAAGAACCAAATCAAGAAAAGGAATGATTCTGATCAGTGAAGCAGGGAACTTTCAGATATGCTAGAAAAGGGGCGGGGGGAAGTGGGATGTTAGTACAAGCAAAGGCTTTACAGTGGTGGTGCCTCACTTATGGAATGCACACCCCGGAGAGGCTCACTTAGCAACCATGCTATGGACTTTTGGTAGAGTTGCCATATTTCAAAAAGTGGAAATCTGGACACCATTTTTTTTTTTTTTAGGAAATTCATCCCCCCCCCCCAAAAAAAATCAACACTTCCAATATGTGCTGCCATATGCTGGGGTTTTCCCGGACATTTTAACTGATTTTAACCGGACGCCATTTTCAACAGGCAAATCCCAACAATGGCAGTCCTACTTTTAGGCAACAGTGGGGGTTGTTTGCATTTTTTTCTATTCTTTTATTTCTTGCTTCATCTTGAAAGGAAACTGGTAAAATATGGGCTGAATGTAGTAATTGTTAGGTAGATTTGTAGATGGTTGACTGACAGAATCCAAAGAGTACTCAGTAATTGTTCCCCATCATCCTGGGGGAAAATGAGGAATGGGGTGCTGCAGGGTTCTGTCCTGGGCCCGTTGTTCTTCAACATCTTTATAAACAACTTGGATGAAGGAATTGAGGGGATGCACATCAAATCTGCAGATGATACCAAACTGGGCAGGGGGGAGTAGCTAATGCCACAGAAAACAGAATCAGAATTTGGAATGACGGTAACAGATTAGAGAACTGGGCCCAAGCTAACAAAATGAATTTCAGCAGGGCAAATGTAAGGTGCTGCACTTAGGCAGGAAGAATCAGAAGCACAAATATAGGATGGGGAATACCTGGCTTACCATCAGTACATGTGAAAATGATCTAGGGGTCTTGGTGGAACACAAGCTTAACATGAGTCAACAGTGTGATGCAGCAGCAGCAAAAAAAAAAGGGAATGCTATTTTTGGCTGCAACAACAGAAGTATAGTGTCCAGATCAAGGGAACTAATAGTACCACTTTATTCTGCCTTGGTCAGACCACGCCTGGAATACCATGTTTAGTTCAGGGTGCCACAATTTAAGAAGGGTGTTGACAAGCTGGAACATGTGCAGAGGAGGGCAACCAAGATGATCAAGGGTCTGGAAGCCAAGCTTTGTGAGGAATGGTTGGAGGAGCTGGATATGTTTAGCTTGGAAAAGAGGAGGCTTAGAGGATATATGATAGCCATCTTCAAATATCTTAAGGGCTGTCACGTGGAAGATGGAGCAAGCTTGCTTTATCCTGCTCTAGAGGGTGGGACTTGAACCAATGGCTTCTGACAGCAAGAGCTGTTCGACAGTGGAAAAGTCTCCCTTGGGAGGTTGTGGCCTCTCATTCCTTGGAGGTTTTTAAGCAGAGGTTGGATGGCCATTTGTGATGTATGTTTTAGCTGAAATTCCTGCATTGCAGGGGGTTGAACTAGTTAGGGTTGCCATATTTTGAAGAGCAAAAAAACCCAAAACACATTTGCTGACTTCTGCTTTTAACTATGGATTGCTATGATGACTCTACCCATGAAAAAGATGCCGTGTCCTGGAAAAAGAGGCCATATGGTAACCCTGAGACTTGGGGTCCCTTCCAACTCTACAGTTTATGGTTCTATTAATCTGTCCAGAAGTGCAATCCCTAGGACTAGGCATAAGTAGGAAGGCAGGCAGGCTGGGGCTGGCTGAAGATTGAATGAGGATGTTCCACCATAATGGAACAGCCTCTACTGCCCATGTATGATCTGAAAGCAGCGCAGTTATTCATGACACAGGTTGGCTACCTAAGAGAGTACTAGACCCTGGGTTTTTTTCCATCAGCTGAGTACATTCCTTTCTGTTCTTCAGAGGGTTTGAACTTCCCTCTAATAACTCAGCCCTGGCATGTGCTACCTTGTCATATTTTCAAATCACAAACAGTAGAGCCTCGGTCTTCGGAAAAAAATAAAAAGCAATAAAACTGTCAGCTCTGAAGACATCTGCCTGAGAAGAGTTGTTGTTGAAAAATGGGGGCTTTCTTTGGAAAAGATCGCTGCACAAACCTTTGGTGAACCCAGGCACTGTTCTACCATTGCTCAGTTAACACTGTTCTAGAAGGGGTGCGTGTACATGCATACCTACAGAGAGAAAGGGGGGGGGGGGAGAGAGAAGGAATATCACTTTCAGCTGTGGACTTGTTCCCATGAGGAGCAAAAGAGTACAATCTTTGCAGATTCCAGTGACAGATGGATTTGATAATCAAAACCCCAATGACACCTACACTGTGTCGCTGCCGCCAGACATGGATGTCACCTGAGTTTATTAAGAGAAAGACCCAATACACAATATTTGTTTTGCTTTGAGACAGAGAGGTCATCCACCCACATCCAACTTGTAAGCCCAATGGTATTACAATAGATGGGGCTACTTATCTCTATCAGGATGCAGCAGGCTTTGCTAACAAAATCATTCTCCATACTCCAAAATGGAGTCACTTCTGTGGCTCTCCCCAACCCCACCGCTTTTGCTTTTTCTAGCTGCTTCAAATGAATCCTCCTTAAAATAAATATATTTTCACATAATTGTCAAGTTTCCTCTTATTTGCTTTTCAGATATTCATTTCTACTGGTGATTAGTAGGCTTCTCTCTTCTTGGAGCTTGGTTGTGCCATAGATTCTATGTTCCAGGGATGGGGACCTTTGGGTCTTTAGATGTTGTTGCACCTGAGCTTGTTGGTGGATTCCAGCTTTCTGAATACCAGCTTCTGGAAACCACAGGAAGCGAGAGTGCTCTTGCGGTCGAATCCTGCTTGCTGGTTTCCCTCAAGCAACTCTTCAGCCAGTGCAAGAATAGGATGTTGGACTAGATGAGCCTTTGGCCTGATTCAGCAGAAGTTTCTTACGTTTTTATATCCAACCAGCAATAGCCAATCATGGGGTCAGAAGAGAATTAGATTTCAACAATATCCAGACAGCATCAGGTTTGAGAAGGCTGATCAAGGATTTCTCAGATTAATCTAGTTAGTAGAGAATGTGTAGTTTGTGACAGTTCTAGGAAGAGCAGCGGCTCAGTGGTAGAGCATATTCCTTGCATTCAGAAGGCGGCAGGTCCACCCTCTAGCATATCAGGGTAGAGCTCAAAGAGACTCCTCTCTATCAACCTGGAGAGTCACCACCAGTCACTGTAGGCCGTGCTAAGATAGGTGGACCAGCAGTGTGACTCAGTATAAGGCAGCTTTCTATGTTCCTAAGTGCATAGAATCCTATGACTCAGGTGAGTTGAGGGTAGAAAATGTAGCTCATTGACAGAATATCTGATTTGCAAGCAAAAGGTCATAGGTTCGATCCACAGCATCTCCAGTTAGGTAGGGTTGCCTGGGGGGTGGGGTGGGGACAAAGTTGTTGAGCCTTTTTCCCAGCTATTTTTTTTGGGAAATTTTGCCCGGACGCCATTTTCGATGGGCAAATCCTAGTAACATCTGCAAAATTCTGTACATATGGCAGCCCTAAAGTTAGGCTCAGTAAACCCTGGAGAGCCACTTCCAGTAAGTGTAGGGTACTGAGCTAGGTAGACCAATGTTGTTACTCAGTATAAGACAGTTTTTTGTGCTCCTTTCAGTTCCTTTGGTTATTTTGTCTCTTTTTTAATCTCCATAGTCAGTCATGTCATTTCACTTTTTGATCCAGGCATCAGCAATAAAAGAATGCAACACCAGCTTGGGATTTAAAATGGAAAATGACTTTGTTAATTATAATCCTAGAGGATCTGCAATACGTCAAAATGCTAGCTCCTAAAACCTCTTCCCACCAGTGCAGTGCAAGTTCCTACTAATATGAAGCGTTAGGGCATTTCCTTACATCTCAAATCTTTCAGGCCAATTTCCTTGGCTCAGGCCTAGGGCTCAACAAAAACTACAAAGAAAAGAATATTTTTTATTGATTTTTTAATTCTTGGTTACAGTCCTTCTGCAAGGTTGGAGAATTTCAATTCTCATCAAGGAACATTCAGCAAGTTGGCCTCCTGGTTTTTGCCATGTGAATGTTTGGATGCAACTGTATATCCTATTTTAATGCTGTTTAATAATGGTAATATTGTTGGAGGAAGAAGAGTAATAGCCCTTAGTCCAGTTCTCCTCCCTTATATCATGTTCTGCTGGGACTTGAGGTTCACAGTGAGTGCAAGCCGTCTGAGTTTCTTCCGAGCAGGTCAAGTCTAAGGAGAAATTGGTACATTAGGCAGCTTCCAGTGAGTCCTGCTGGCTGATCTCTGTAAAGATGTGGTTGCAAAGGGTGAGTTGAGGACTAAAATCCTTTGAGGCTGTTCCTTAAACAGCCCTTGTCTCAGTGTGGACCATTCAGCTTCTGCAAGTTGTAGGAGATGGAAGGGTGACTAGGGAGTTGTCCACTGGAAAGTGTGGTAGGGCCACAAAATAGAAAGCAGAGTAAAAGGCACTCAGCACCACCATCCAGGGCAAAGTGGCAAGTACCTCATACTCATCCAAATCTTCACCAGAGCAGGGGCCATTACTGCTTAGGCCATTACCTTCATTAAACCAATATGAATTAAGAAGAACTTTTCATTCAACAGTAAGTGAGCTGATATTGCATACCCTTCAACATTTATCTGATGAAAAGAGGGATGTCCCCAGGGGCATAGGAAGTGGGGTACAGTCCACCCTAGGTGTCATCCCTGAGGGGGCGACAAAATGGCACACTGCGGGGGGTGGCCCTTACTACCGGGCCTGGCCTGCATCGCGCCCGAGCCACGTGTTTCTCCTGGGAGTGACGCGGTGACTCGGGGCCCTGCACTGCCCGAAACGGCAGCATGGGGCTTGCATCCACCAGGCGGACTCTGTGGGCAGCTTGCCGTGCCGCTGCCCGCTGCCCCCCGCACTGCTTGCCCTGCCCCCGCAGCTCCAGGTGCTGGAGCAGCTAGCTACACTCCTGGATGTCCCATTCAATAATAATAATAATAATAATAATAATAATACCCGGTCCATCTGACTGGGTTGCCCCAGCCACTCTGGGCAGCTTCCAACATATATAAAAACATAATAAAACATTAAACATTTTTTTAAAAAACCTCCCTATACAACGGTACCTTGGGTTAAGAACTTAATTTGTTCTGGAGGTCTGTTCTTAACCTGAAACTGTTCTTAACCTGAGGCACCACTTTAGCTAATGGGGCCTCCCACTGCTGCCGCATGATTTCTGTTCTCATCCTGAAGCAAAGTTCTTAACCCGAGGTACTATTTCTGGGTCAGCGGAGTCTGTAATCTGAAGCGTATGTAACCCGAGGTACCACTGTACAGGGCTGGCTTCAAATGTATTCTAAAGGTTGTATAGTTACTTATCTCCTTGGCTCAGGGATTGCATAACTCCATACCCTCCAACATCTCTCCAATTTAAATACAGACATCCTAAGGAAAAGTGGGACATTTTGGGATCAAATCAGAAACCTGGACAGCTTCTGTAAATATGGAAAACAGGGGCAGTTGGAGGGCCAATGGTCAGAGATGATGACTGGAATTGTAACTCAGTGGAGGGCACCACTTTTGCTCTGACCACTCCACCATACTGGCTTTCACCAATGTCATTAGTAACGGGTAATGCATCATGATAGCACAGGCAGATAGACTCTTTTGTGTGTAAATGGATAATCATTTTTAAAAGATAAAACTAAAGTTAAGTGCTGTCTAACCTTAATCTGACTGGGGAAGAATATAAGTGGCAAAGGCTTCTAACTGAGTGACTGTGTCAGTGTATAATAGAGTGAATGATGTAACAGTAAGAAAGTTAAGAGATTCCTGTTGCCATGTGATTTACTGTGTTCAAATGGCTTCTCCTGATCTGAAATGCTCTTAATTTAATAGACAAACATCCCAGGATGAAGGTTGGCTTGGGACTCAGCTGATGGGATAAACATCAAGAGATTGAAGACCTGCTGGGGGAGTCTGTAATTCCCTTATTCAAATTCCAAAGTGCTTCCTTAAAATGAAATGTTGCTAAGGGAAGTGGCACCATCAGGCTATGTTTAAAAAGCAGAAGTGTGTGATTTGGGGTACGATGCTTCATCATCAGGGCGCCATTAGCTAGAGCAATGCAGAAGGGCTGAAAAGCAGCCACACTCTTTCTGCTTTTGATTGCTAAAGAGAGTGCTCATGAAACACACACTCTAAGTGAGGCTTTACAATCATTTCTAAAGGCAGCTTAGAAAGACTTCTGGGGATTCAGCAAAGTGTTTGCACCTTCAAGCAATGAGTTGACATCATAGGTCAGCAGATGGGAGAGAGAATAAAAATGGGAGCAAGGGCTAAGTGCACAAGTGTACTATACAGCGGGGGGTTGTCAGCCTGGGGGCTGCATTCCCTTTTGGGAAATCTTCCAAGGGCCATGTTCCAAAGGTGGGTGGAGGCAGAAGCAAAAGTGGGTGGAGTAAGGAGTGTCAGTCTTATATTTGTGCAGTAGGCTAGTCTGTAGACACACACACACACACACACACACACACACATATGCCCCTGTATCCTCCATCACAAGTGAGAGGCATTGTCAGAGTTCAAGGACACATTCCAGCTAGCAGGGCCGTCTTACCCATAGAGGCTAGTGGCATGGGGTGCCAGGGTGGCAAGTTCTGGAGGACGCCAGGGAAGAGGAGGAGGCTGGACGCGGCGCCTCCTGGCATCAGCTCGCCGCCCTCTCCCGCCTCTGCCAAGCTGTGCCAAAGCAGTGCCATGCCTGGAGCCTCCGTCTGCCATGGCCACTGTGGCACGAAGTGTCCAGCTGAGCCAGGAGGTGCCATGTGTAGCCTCTGCCTCTTCCCACCAAAGGAGCCACCCTCCAGCCACTGCCCACCTCTTCCAGCCCCGCCGGCAGCGCTGCCCTCCCTAAAAAAAGTGGACAACTCTGGGAAATGGGGGGGGGGGGCATGCCAGAGGGAGCTTTGCACCATGGTGCCAGATATGCTTAAGACGGTCCTGCCAGCTAGGCAAAAACATCCAAGGCCCGTGAGCATGGGAAGAACTTCAAGGGCTAGATGGAGAGGCTTGATGGACCTCATTTTGCCTGCAGGTCCTGACCCCAGCAGGTTGTCATGGCAACACCTGCCTGCATTTCACTAATCTTTTGGGGAAAGCAATATCAACACACACACACACACACACACACACACACACACACACAATGCAACCAGTTGCTCTATCTTCTTGTTTGCATGTTCAGAGAGCAAAGATGGGAAAGCAGGGGCAGCAAGCATTGTTGGAAAGGCTCTAGCTCAGTGGTAGAGTATCTGCTTTGCATGCAAAAGATCCCATACTCAAGCCCAGGCTGAAACACTGGAAGCCTTCTGATAGCTAATGCTGAGCTAGTTGGTCTGGCTCAGTAGATGCCAGCTTTCTATGTTCTTATTTAATTCAGCACTTTCTTCTTAGGGGAAGGGCTGTAGTTCAGTAGGTAGAGCATATACCTTGGATGCTGAAGGTCCCTGGTTCAATCCCTGGCATCTCCAGGTTGGACTTGGATTGACTCCTATCTGAAAACTTGGAGAGCTGTTGCCAGTCACTGTGGACCATAATTAGCTTGATGGACCAATGGAACAACTCAGCATAAGGCAAAATACTTATATTCTATTTCTATGACAATTCCCAGCAGCATCATGACCATAGGTTAGGAATGATGGGAATCCAGCAGTATCTGGAAGGACACAAATTTGCCACTCCTAGAGTAGACAGTGTTAGGCTAGATGGGAAATGTTATGGGGTTTGGGGTGCCAGAGTTTGGGGTTGCCTGGATTTAGTAAATGCTAGAGTTTAATAAATGCTTGGAGAGTTAAAGTGGAAACCAGACCTTAATAGTGGTCTCAGTTTCCCTGGTCCAGGCTAACCTGATAATGGCTGAGTCATTAAGCAAACAAAGGGGGCAGAGAGATGAGTGATTAACAAAGCAGAGCTTCTGTGCCAGTCAGAAAATGTGTGAAGCCCCTAGGCCAGGAGTAGAGTTTCAGGCTTGCAGTTTGCTCTCCTGTGCTCTAGGGGAAAAGGTTTCTCAGTCTGTAAGCAGCAATGCAACAGATAAGCAGTGTAGGCAGCTGCCTAGTTCAATGTTAGGAGTTATGTGCACGGGAGAGCAAGACAAGCTGCGGGGCAACACACAAGATGTCTGATGTCTGCTTGAACCCAGAACGGTGCCTATGTAAGAAGCAATACTCTAGGAGTAAAACGCTGGCAACCCCTCCATCACAGCTTAAGATGGTGTAAGGCAGTTTCCTCTGAACCTAGGTCTAGGACAGTAGCATGGCAATAGAGCACCTGCTTTGCATGCAAAAGTTCAGTCCCCAGGATCTCCAGTTTGGTCTGGGAGAGACCCTTCTCATGCAAGTCCCTGTCCAACTTACATGTGTTGCAGATTCAATTTGATTATTTAATTTCTATAACTTTTAGTATATTTAGAAATATATCTAAGTGGTGTATGGAAAACTGAGGCAACAACACACAACTTAAACAACATATTACAAAAGCACAAAGTTGCATATAGAAATGTCACATTAATACAAAGATAAAAGGTAAAGGTACCCCTGACTGTTAGGTCCAGTCACGGATGACTCTGGGGTTTGTGCGTTCATCTCGCTCTAGGCCAAGGGAACCGCTGTTTGTCTGCAGACAGTTTTTCCTGCTTCTGGAGAACCAGAGCAGCGCACGGAAACACTGTTTACCTTCCCGCCGGAGCGGTACCTATTTATCTACTTGCACTTTGGTGTGCTTTCGAACTGCTAGGTGGGGTGGAGCAGGGACCCAACAATGGGAGCTCACCCCATTGCAGGGATTCGAACTGCCAACCTTCCGATCGGCAAGCCCTAGGCTCTGTGGTTTGATCACAGTGCCACCTGTGTCCCTTAATACAAAGATACTAATATATAAAAATCAATATCAATTTATTTTCCTTCTGACACACCCTCCCTCTCAGCCTCTGGTTTCTCACCCAGGGTCCAAACAAACTCTCAGTTCACCCACAATTGTCTCACAACAAGAGAAGTTCCTGGAAACAGTGGACTTCACTCTAGGCTCACACTCTACACTTGCTTTTTATGGGCAGGTCCAAGGCGGGTGGCACTTCTTCAGGCTGCTCACAGCTGTGTCCTATTCAGCTACATTCAGCGTCTCTGCTCCTCCACATGCAGCTGCTGGGTGACTTTGGGCCAGTCACACTTCTCTGAAGTCTCTCAGCCCCACTCACCTCACAGAGTGTTTGTTGTGGGGGAGGAAGGGAAAGGAGAATGTTAGCCGCTTTGAGACTCCTTAGGGTTATGATAAAGCGGGATATCAAATCCGAACTCTTCTTCTTCTACTACTAGTCCTAATGGCTATGCCCTACCTCTGCAGTTGGAGGCAGCAATGCTTATGAACACCATTTTCATTTTCAAGCTCCATGCCTTGGAGAGCCAGTGTGGTGTAGTGGTTAAGAGTCTCGTAATCTGGGGAACCGGGTTTGCGTCTCCGCTCCTCCACATGCAGCTGCTGGGTGACCTTGGGCCAGTCACACTTCTCTGAAGTCTCTCAGCCTCACTCACCTCACAGAGTGTTTGTTGTGGGGGAGGAAGGGAAAGGAGAATGTTAGCCCCTTTGAGAATCCTCAGGGTAGTGATAAAGCGGGATATCAAATCCAAACTCTTCTTCTCTTCTACATTCTCTACACCCAGGGCAGCAGCAGGTCTCTTGGTATAAATTCAGATTTCCTCCTGTATGTGTGAATAACCATTTATTGTTCATGTGTTGTTATGTAAAACAACTAAAATATGCTTTAAAGGGTATTAAGAACATGCAAGCAGGGAGTTCAAGCGGTGAAGAGAGCCTTCCAGCTCTAAGAGAGAAAGAGAGAACAACATTATTTCATTTTAACAAACATCAGAATCAAATTAACCAACAACCAAATGCTGATTATTATTTCCAATTTGTTTGCTGAGATTTAATGACCATTGATGGGTTATGTATCACTGACAGAGACACTGAAAAGTCCTACAAATACGTTTTTAATGATCAAATCCCATTTAATGTACACTGCTCAATCTCACATTAAGGAGAAATTACATACGTGGCTTAGTGTATCATTGCAAGGCACAAGCTCTAAAAAGAATTTGTTGTCTCTTTATAATGGGACTCTTGACAATGCAGCTATTCTTCAGAAGAAATTGTTGGAGGCCTGGCTGACCTACAGTTCCATTAGATCAGGGATGGGCAACCTGGACTCTCCAGAAGGTGCTGAACATTGGCTCACATAATTATTGGCCATTAACTATGTCACCTGGGGCTGATGGAAAATGAAGTACAACTGGGGCTCCATAGCTTCCCCATCCTTACACTGGATAATTGTACTGGGAAATTCCTCTTTCAGGGCCTAATGAGCAACCATGCTCTCTTTCTTTATCCTGTTTAGGAAAGGGATCTACCTGGGAAATGAAAAAGCTCAGAGAGAGGCCATGCCTTCCATATAGACAGTCCCAAGTTTCACATGTAAAATTTCATGCATTTTTGCCATAATATGTATATTTTTGGAAGTATTTCCAACAACAATTTTAGTTGCTTTTTTTCACACAGTGACCCAAGCAACCTTAAAACCAATTAAGAACATTCAATAGCAATCTAAAAACACAGCTGTACAGATAAAATGAAGGACTCACCCCACTAATAGAGGCCAAAATTAAGAGCCAAAAACCTGGATAAAGAGAAAAGCTTTTGCCTGGAGCCTAAAAATGAATATAGGTGGTGCCAGGCATGCTTCCATGGAGACAGCATTCCACAAGTGAGGGGCCACAACTGAAAAGGCCCAATCTAGTATTGCTGCACTTTGAACCTCTTGTGGAGAGGGCACATGAAAAAGGGCTTCAGATGATGATCACGGGGTCTGGGTTGGGTCACATGGGAAAGTTTGTGCACACTTTCCCTCTATATGCACTTTTTTGATTGGAGGACAGCTCTGCAAAATTCAGAGAACATTTCAAAGGATGGCTTCATGTTAGTTCACATATATTATGAATCTTAGGTTTCTTCCCTTTATAGCTCCATACTTCCTCACTGATTCCTTCACACTGACTCTGCATTTATTCACTGAAGACCATAAATACATCTTGTTATTTTTTTTAATGATTATTGTTGGTTTGGATTTTATGAATATTGATACAAAGTGACTGTGGGGATGATATTAAATACATTAGACAATTTTAAATCCACCCCTTTCCCTCATCCCTCTTTAGAGCTTCATCCAATATGAATCAATATTGGCTTAATAATTAACACGTTTAAACATTTTTTATGTCTATTACATGGGTGGAAGCTCTATGTTTATTTTATGAAGATGAAATATTTAGTTTCAAGGGAATTTGAGTTTGCTGTCATCCCAGCTTCAGATCAGTCCTTTCAACGGTGCCTAAGGGGGAATCTCTGTCTTCCAGACATAACAGACGCTTTTTGGATTCCCCATTGCCCTCACCAAAGGCCCTTCAATACAGGCTTAAAATGCTCAGAGTTAGAACAGATAATTACAAGATTTTACTCCCTGATAAAGTCATCCAATTCCCCATGGCTGGTACTCGAGGAGAACTGGATAGAATTGCAAGCCCAGAGCAAACCTCAGGTTCTGGGCTTAGGGGTGGGGAATGGGTTGGAGATGTATATACAAGATATCACAAGCAAGGGAAACAATGGGAATGTTAAGTTGGGAAAAGCAGAGGGGTGTCTTCTAAGAAACTAGTAAAATACCCCATGGCATTTGTTTTGATTGCTTGCTTTGCATGCAAAGCTTGCATGCCCATCAGCTGCCCTGAAAAAAAAGGGACATCCCATTTTTTTCTTATGGCTACGGCAATCTCAAGCTGCACTTTTCCAGGCATGGTGCCTCAAAATGCACTGTGGGGTACTGTGCTTGAAAAAAGGACTTTTTTAGAGGGGCGTGATTTCACATGGGTCACATGACTCATGCAGGAGTGAGGATACAGAAGATGGCACCCCAGATTAGGGCTGTGTCATGTTGGAAAGTATGAGCTTAGAATGAATCTGATCCTATGGCTGAGCCGAAATGCCTCCATTCCTGCCAATTAATGGGGGGGGGGGAGAGCTATTAATGGACTATTAGCCACCCATTTGGAGGCAGCAACGCTTCTGAAAACCCGTTCCTGGAAACCACATGAGAGACAGTGTTCTTGTGCCCAGTTCCTACTTGTGAGCTTCCCACTGGCATCTGATTTGCCACTATGAAAAGAGGGTGCTGGTACAGTGGTTATTCAAAGACATCCCAGTTAAGAATCTTTAGGATTCCAGCCCACAACAAACAACCCTCATTATTCATTTGTCACCATTACAGTGGTACCTCAGGTTACATACGCTTCAGGTTACAGACTCTGCTAACCCAGAAATAGTCCCTCGGGTTAAGAACTTTGCTTCAGGATGAGAACAGAAATCACGCAGCAGCAGCGGGAGGCCCCATTAGCTAAAGTGGTACCTCAGGTTAAGAACAGTTTCAGGTTAAGAACGGACCTCCAGAACGAATTAAGTACTTAACCCGAGGTACCACTGTATTGGGTGTCTGGTATTTTAGAATTCCTGCCACTACATGGAGGGAGAAGAAATATTGGGCTTGTAGCATGGAGGGGAGGGGATCTCTAAGCCCTTCCTTCACTTTGCATTGTATTCAGTGGTAGTTCCATGGAGATAAGACCCATTGAGAATGATGGATGTGATGAACTTACATTCATTCATTCATTCATTGGCCCCAATCTAAATCAACCATCTCCATGCCACATATTTGCAATAGGGAAGTTCTCATTGGTATCTGAGCCAGTGTGGCGTAGTGGTTAAGAGCGATAGACTCGTAATCTGGTGAACGGGGTTCACATCTCTGCTCCTCCACATGCAGCTGCTGGATGACCTTGGGCCAGTCACACTTCTCTGAAGTCTCTCAGCCCCACTCACCTCACAGAGTGTTTGTTGTGGGGGAGGAAGAGAAAGGAGAATGTTAGCCGCTTTGAGACTCCTTTGGGTACAGATAAAGCAGGATATCAAATCCAAACAACAACTCCTCCTCCTCCTCCTCCTCCTCCTCCTCCTCCTCCTCTTCTTCTTCTTCTTCTCCTCCTCCTCCCATGCAAGCACATTTGACCCCAGATGCTGAGAATCCTCACTGGCTAAAGAGGTTATTCATTATAAGAATTTCAGCTTCTTCATTTATTGCATGTCTTAAGCATAGCCTATTGCTTGTGGCCAATATAATATTTTTGTGCTGTTAAGATTTCAGTGGGTGCTTAAGGGGACTGTTGTTGGTAGTGGTGGTGGTGATGTTGTTGTCGTTAATCTAGGGTTGCCTTACGTGCGGATTTTCCCGGACACACCCTCTTTTTCAGGCTTGAAAATTTATGTCTGGTGGGAATTTTAAAATGTGGCAAAATGTCCGAGTTTCTTTTGTTGAGCAGCGTGTGAACGCTCGCCTGCCCATCAACATCCTCCAAGCGCTTGGAAAGCTGTGTGCGTGCGTGCGAGTGTGCAAGTGTATGAGAGGGAGAGAGGGAAATAGCAGGAGGCAGGGGAACCAAGAGAAGGCACCTGACTGCAGCAGCACTTCCCGATCGAAGCCCCCCCCCCCCCCCCCAGAACAAAATCAGTAGCAGCCTTTCTCTCTCTCTATCTCTGGCTCCCTCCCTCCCCCGTGCGCCTCCTTCGCAGCCTCCGTCTCCTGCTCTCTTTTTCCATCCAACGATCCACCCCCCGCAGAACTATCCTTCTCCCCCCACTTTTAGGGGGCGCCCTCCAGACAAAGCTCAGGGAGGCCCTCCTTTCCCCCCAGCTGGTATTTATTGATTTAATTCTCCCTCCCGCCTTTACCCGCATCTCTACTGCGCTCCTTGACTTTTTTTTCCCCAAACGGGTTTTCCTCCTGCTGCGATTTCTGAACTCTCTTCCCTCGCTCGCTCTCCGTTTCTTCTGCTTCCTTCCCTTGCCCCCACCCCAGCCTCTCGCCATTGCCTGGCTTTTTCAGTCCTTTGCCTCCTGCTTCATGCTCTCCCCCAGCACTCCCATCTCCTCCTTCTCCTGATGCCCTTCCTTTCCTTCCCTCTCTCTTTTTCTGCTGCGATCCCTCTTCCATTCTCTCCCCTTTAAACCTCTCCCTGTTCGTGCAATCTTCTGTCCGCTTTAGAGCCATAGCTCAGTGGCAGAGCATCTGCTCTGAATGCAGAAGGCCCCAGATTCAATCCTTGGCATATCCAGGTGGGGCTGGGTAAAGAGTCCCTGCCTGAAACCCTGGAGAGCTGCTGCCAGTCAGTGTAGACAATACAGTGGTACCTCTAGATACAAACAGGATCCGTTCCAGAACCCCGTTCATATCTAGAAGCAAACGTAACTAGCGACGGCACATCTGCGCATGCGCGTGTTGCTTTTTGCACCTTCTGCGCATGCGTGTGACGTCATTTTGAGCGTCTGCGCATGCGCAAGCGGCAAAACCCGGAAGTAATGCGCTCTGTTACTTCCGGGTTGCTGCGGAGCGCAACTCGAACGGACTCAACCCGAAGCGCATTCAACCTGAGGTATGACTGTACTGTTCTAGAAGTCAGCAAACGTGTCCTCTTTTTTGCTTTTCACAATATGGCAACCCTAGTTAATTATCTTAGAAATGCAAGTGTAGTGAAAAGACAGCAGGAAACAAATGCAGGCGTTTTGTGGAAACGGAAATGCATTTGAGAGAATGGGAACAGATTCTGAGAAGCTTTGGTTTCAGTGTTTTTAAAACTTCCTTGTGAATATTTGCCACAGTAGGTTTGACTAGGATTAGCAACAGCATTAATCTGCCCCCAACCTAAGTGTATAATCCTTGTATAATCATCTGCTACCTGGAAGGAAGAACTTTTCCAAGACCCTTTTATTAATACTTGGTGAATATATACATACTCAGGATCAGTGCTTTTTTACTGGGGGTACTCAAGAATACATTGTACCGCCCCTGCCCCCGTGTTTGGCACTTACTGTAACAATTTCATGGGTTGGTACCAGCACATTTAAAAAAAAAAAGAAGAAGAAAAAGCACTGCTCAGGATATTTATTTTCTTCCCATCTAAATTGTTCCCTCGTTTTGAAGGTTCAGCGTAATCTGGGCCAGTTCTTAGAGCAGCATTGATATGCTAGCAATGCACAGTTCTTCTGTGTGCGTTTTACTCTAAAATGTCTGCTCTTGATCAGACTGCTCCATATATATACAGCTTTGCTGTAGCTTCCACTTCACTCGCTGTGTTGCATGTTACTGAGATATACAAGTGCATGTGGGAACTGATGAAATCACAGTGCAAGAAAAGAAAGAAAGAACGTAATAGCCCTGCTGCATCAGGCCAAAGGTCCATCTAGTCCAGCAATATGTTCCCATAGCAGCCAGCCCCATACCTATGGCAAGCCCACTAGCAGGACCTGAGTGGAAAAGTGCATGTCCCACTAGTGATTTCCAATAAGTAGCGTTCAGTGACATGCTTCCATCCACAGGGAGATAGGGCATAACCATTGTTAATAGCTAATAGCTAATTTCCCCTCCATGAATTTCTTCAAACTTATTTTAAAGTCCTGCAAGTTGGGGGGATGTCACTGCCTTCTGGAAGGGTAAGTTCCACAGTTTTAACTATGCATTATGTAAATAAGTATTTTATTTTGTCTTTCCCAAATTTTTCAAGATTCAGATTCATTGGATGTCCTGGGCTCTACTATTCTGAGATAGGGAGAAAAACGCCTCCTTTCCCACCTTTGACACACAATGCACAATTTTATGCACCTCTGTTGTGTCTCTTCTTACTTGCCTTTATTTTTCCTAAACAGAAAAGCCCCCGATATTGTAACCTTTGCTCTTCAAAATTGCCTGGATGTGACTGCACAATTGAACTAAGAGTCCACTGAAACTGTAATTTCATCATTGTGCATGAGCCCAATATATCCTTTTAAAGATTGATTCAATCTGCATGTGTGCCAGTAGGCGGGAACAAGTTACCTGTTTGGAAAAGTTTGCACAGCAAATGACATATGTGCCAGTTCCAAAGCTGTTAGGTTGTACAAAATATTAAGAAAATAGGATAACAGGAGCTTAAAAAATTGGATCACTTGATATGGATCGACTCGGTAGGATTAGCAGTGGATACAAACCATTGTTAGTATTTTAAAAATTCTTCAAGTTAGATTAGAAGGCAGGTAGAATGGAATACAGTAAAAAAATGGCACAAGAACAGTGTACAATGGAATCTATCCATCCATCCCTAATACAAATCTAAACCACCCGTGTATCCTATCCCTGTTGGGGTATAAAAAAGGGAAAGGACCCCTGACAGTTAAGTCCAGTCACAAATGACTCTGGGGTTGCACACTCATCTCTATAGGCCGAGGGAGCCGGTGTTTGTCCGCAGACAGCTTCTAGGTCATGTGGCCAGCATGACTAAGCCACTTCTGGCGAACCAGAGCAGTGCATGGAAACGCCGTTTACCTTCCCGCCAGAGCGGTACCTATTTATCTACTTGCACTTTGTGCTTTTGAACTGCTGGGTTGGCAGGAGCTGGGACTGAGCAACAGGAGCTCACCCCGTCACAGGGATTTGAACCTCTGACCTTCCAATCGGCAAGCCCTAGGCTCTGTTTAGACCACAGCGCCACCCGTGTCCTGTTGGGGTACTCACACCCAAATGAACTGCTAAATCACATTGCAGGACCGCAGTACCTCAAGGGTTGCCTCTCCTCATATTAACAGACCCAGTCCCTGTGATCTGAAGCCCTTCTTTGTTTGCCACCTCTGTGAGAGGTGCATAGGGTGGCAACATGAGAATGGTGCTTTTCTGCATTGGCTCCCCTTTTGTGGAATGCCCTCTTCAGGGAGATTCAGCTAGCACCTTCATTATGTGGCTTTAGGGCCCCAGGCAAAAACATTCTTTTCCTCCTTTGGCTAATTAAATTTTAAATTGGTGTGTGTTGTTTGTTACTATATTATGTAATTTTGTGCTTTTATGTTGTAAGCTGCCCTGTGATCCTTGGGTGAAAGTCAGTATCTAAATATTTAATAAATATTTAGTATTTAATAAATAATATTTATTAAGTAATAATATTATTATTAATTACAAAGTATAATAATAATAATAATAGGAATTATTGTTACTGATCACAGCTGAATCACTTGATTCAGTACTTCACATGGCAGCAGCTGGATATGCTTACTCATGGTGTGTGGTTTTACTGCTCTACCCCCTTGGTCAGAGGAGTACAGTGATATTATAATTTCTCCAATAACCTTGTTTCCCCAATCTCCTCCATGTCTCTGTGTGAGGAAGTACCTCTGATGCTGACACATCTAGTACAAAG
Organism: Podarcis gaigeae; assembly: GCF_964106915.1. Taxonomy (NCBI): domain Eukaryota; kingdom Metazoa; phylum Chordata; class Lepidosauria; order Squamata; family Lacertidae; genus Podarcis; species Podarcis gaigeae. The sequence continues at coordinate 5,871,730 of NC_139691.1, forward strand.
GGGTACATCATGCATGCAGCTGTGTGAGCATAAGCTTTCCTTTTTTATATATAATAATTTTTATTAAGGTTTTCCAAATTAAAACAAATTAAAACAAATTAAATCCAATTTATAAACTTTTTGCCAATAACCAGGACTTCCCCTCCCTACCCCCTCTTGTGTTCCAAATCTTCCAAATAAGCAATTAAATTCAACAAGTTCTTATCCCCAAATTACACTCATCATCAGTAACCCAATTTATCCAAATTCCCATCCCCTAAGATCGATCTATTCCCTTCCACGAGTTCCCCCCTTTCAAACATAGTACAGATGGAAATAAAATAAATATGAGTAGTGATTTTACAACCTTTGGATTCCAACTTTCCCTCCCCTCTTTCCCCTTTGCGTTTCACCTATCCCTCTACTTCTAATATCTTCCTGGAGTTCCCACATTACACAATGTCCCTCAGGTTCTTTGCCAGTCTTTAATTACGAGTGTCCAATCATAGAAGGAGTCTATCAAAAAAGGGGCCCATTTCTTCTATCCAGGTTTTTATATCCAGGAGTAAAAACTCCAATTTTGTTTCCATAAGCTTGTCAAACCTGGATATCCCAAATGTTCCCTCTCCCAGTTCTGACCAGTTCTTGTTGTTTCCTTGTTCTTGTCAATCATTCTCCTCCTTTTTGTTTCTCTGTTCTCCCACAGAAATGTTCTTTTTCCAAAAGTTTCTAGTGTCTCTGCAGAGGCTTGTTATTCAGGAGCAAAGCATTGCATCATGTTCCTTTCATTTTCCAACAAATAGTTCCATTGTTTCCTGTAGTATATAGACCTCTGTAGACAAAATAATGTTCCATTCCTGCAGTTTCCCAGGAGATTAAAAGTTCCATTCAACTGCTCAAGTTTCCTGTCAAAAACACATGCAATATCCCTCAGCTCCTCTAGATGGATTACAGTAGCAAAGCTCCCTTCCAGAATCACATCCACCAGTCCAAGTAGCTTGTTAGCCCATATTTGAAACAGTTTATGTTCAATTTATAACAAATGTAACCGGCAAAGTCCTCATAACAAAGTCTCTATTTTAATCTTCCTTTTTGACAGCTCTTTGACAGCTGTCAAAACCTCCATTGCTTTTCTCCAGGCAGTTTCACGAATCGCTCCAGGGATTCGGGGGGGGGGGTTTGCTTTTTTAAAACAATTCCACTTTTCTCCTCCAGCTCAATCTTATAATTTTCCCTCGCGAAGTTGCTAATTCGGCGAAATAAGGTTACACTCGATCTTAGTTGTCCAGTCCTTTGTTTTGGCTCTTCTACAATTTAGGGGTGGGCTGACTTCCTTTTTTCCGCCTCCCCCGTTCGCTCCAAATTTTAAAAATTTATCCCTTTTTTTTTTAGTCCATATTCCAATTACTCACGGGTTCTTCTTTAAATCCAAATTTTCAATAGAAGAAGTCAGCGCTCTCCGCCGGATGGCATGCGGCTGCGCTCGGCAGGGATAGCAGAGAACTCAAAGCACCACGCTTCTCCCCGGCACCCGATCCGTAGCCTTTAAAAAGGCTCCTTCACGAGTCGGGAGAGCGCTAACGGTGCCAGCCGAGTCTCCATGTCCACGGCCTCCTCTGGCCATGGTTTTTAAGGGTCCCCGCATCGCCGGTGCGGTAGGACCCAGCCCCTGCCAAGCAGGCTCCCTCCGGAGCTCGGAGGGAGTCCGCCATTCGGCGATGGCGCCGACCCGGAAGTCCCCCATAAGCTTTCCATGTGTTTGGAAACCCTAGAGAGATGTGCAGAGATGATAATGAGGAGGAGGAGCAGGGAGATCAGAGCCGGCATATCCATGATGCTAAGTGAGGCAGTGAAGGGTTTGCTCCTGGGGTCCCTGACATCCAGGGGCAGAAAGGGACTGGTGGCAAAGCTCTGCGAAATGCTTCCTGAGGTCTCCCCCCTCCCTGTGGTGTAATGGAGCTTTGGCCTGGTACGAATGGGGGGTGGGGGTCTGGAAATGATTTTCCCCACCTGGTGGGGGAGACTCTTTGTGGAATTTGTGCCCCCATTATGGGGCCGGCAGCAGGGCATTTCACCTCAGGTGCTGAAATGCCTTAGGCTGCCCCTTGGGAAGATGAACATATAACTGATACATCAGTGCTATGCTGCAAATAAGCCCAGCTCATTCTGTTCACACAATAGCAGCACCCATGCACTGGAGGGGGGAGGTATTAGTAGGCTTTGAAGAAACCCCAAAGCTGGTAGAAGTATCATAAAAAAAACATTTAGGGAGAAAAGCTAGGAAACACTTCCCCCAATGGTGACTGAACTTTATCAGAGCCCATGGAATACTAACTAGCAGATGGAAGAAGAAAAGGTGAGAAATTGATGGGGAAGTGGGATGGAATGGAGTATTCTGAAAAAAGGCATGGCTGGCTGGTTGAGACCATTTTGTTGCAGGCCCACCTGTGTTTAATGAACAATGGCACCCGGGGAAGTTGGCGAAATTAGTAAAGGTGGTGGTAGAATGTGGCTGGCTGTGGCCTTTCCACTTTTCCACATGAATGACTGCAGCTATCATTTGATTGTCTGGTGGAGCAAAGCCAGATAATTTCCCGATGTACAGAAGTCTTTTGTCTCCAGGGATGTTAATCTAGCACATTCCAGCAGAACAGGATTCTATGGGGACAGGAGAAATCGCTGGGAGAAAATTACAGTGTTTATTCATTGGAAGGAAAGCATGTTTTTGTTGACTCAACCTTCATTAAAGGGCTCTTATTATTTCCACTGTGTGAGCTCCTGGCACCACATTTTCACTGGTACCGCTGATAGCCTGATGCCATCTGGAAATGGAAAGGGAGAATTGGAGATTTAAGGGCCAAATGAGACACTGCATGGATGGCACATCCATCAATCTCCTGTGTGTTTGGTTTAAAATGAAAAGCAGCCTTAGAAGCTGAAGGGAAGGGCTGCTTAACCATTTCATTTCCTGCCATTTTTCCTTTCACTGTCAATGTCCGTGTACACAACACACACACACACACACACACACTTTCCTATGTGCATGGGAAAAGATACAAGGAGAGAAAGAATTGGTTGAGGTGGGTGACCTCTGAGCATGCAAATGTCATATTGCAATGTGCTCTCTATGGAGCTTCCCTTGAAGACATCCATGGCTGGTGCTCATTGTAGGGCAGCCATACGTACAGATTTTCCCAGACATTACCAGGATATTAAAGGTGGAACTGATGTCGTGGGGGGATTTCCGGAAGGCAGCACGCTGTCCTGGATCTTAGACAAGTCAATCAAAAAATTACTCCTTGTGGTGGGTGGAGTGTTTTTGTAAAACACGTTTGGGTTTTCCTGGTTTTTACTTTTTGAAATAGGCAACCCTAGCTCACTGGGACTGAAAGGCAGAGAGACTAACCAGTTGTGGGGCCACATCCAATGAGAGGCAGAACTAAATAATTCTAGTTTTGTCCTCCTTGAATTTTGCAGGCACCACAATGAAACTGAGGAGGAGGAAGCAGGAGAATCCTCTTCTGGAGTGACTGTATGTAAGAAGGCAGGCAGGTGGGGTTGACTAAGGGCACATTACGCTTGGTGCTCCATTTGCCTTAATGGAGTGGCCACCACTGCTTGAAGACAATTTGGAAACTTCAGCTGCTCCTAAATGCAGTGGTCACATGACCATTTGGGGTTTCATTGCAATTTTGTATTATCCCTGTTTTAAAGCAGCTGAATAGTTTGCCAGTTTTTTATCTGGACCCAAATCAAGATGCTCAGACTAGTGTTTAAGCCCTGTACAGTTTAGGCCCGAAATACCTGAAAGACCGCCTCCATCCCTAGAAGCCCTCTCAGTTGTTGGCAAAGAGGGCCTGCTCAGTAGTTTCACCACAAAAAGAAGTGCTGTGGGGTTGCCCAAGAGAGAGGGCATTTTCTGTGGCAGCACCTAAAGTGCAGAACTCCCTCTGCACAGATGTGTGTCTAGCATCTTTGTTGAACAGTTTTCACTACATGCAGAAGATGCATCTCATTGACCTGGCCTTTGACAACAAAGGCATTTCATTTTGTAGGCCACATCTCTTTTGCTGAATTGATGCTGTTCTGCTATATTTGCAATAGTTTTATGCCTTTTAGATATGTCTGTTTTTATAATTAATATTGCATTATATACACTCACAAACTTGTATATTACATTGCTGGAGCCTGCCCTAGGACCTTATAGACTTTATAATTCTATTTTATTCATTAAATCAATAAAGAGTTAAGCAGTCTCTTCCCAGCTGTTCCTTCTTTGTTCTCTGTTGCCCCAGAGCGAAAGGCTAGCTCTAACGAATTTAAGTTACACAGGGTAGATTTAGGTTGGACATTAGGAGAAATTGCTTGATGGCAAGAGATGTTGGCGAATAAAACCAGTTACCTGGAGTGGTGGTGGGCTATACCTTGCTGAAGCTATTCAGACAGAGGCTTGTCATCCATTTGAGATGCTCTATGATCTATGGGTTTCCTACATGGAGCAGAGGGGCAGACTAGATGGCCTTATAAAGACCCCAACTCTATGATTTTTTAATTCCTTGCATTCAGAATAGGTAAACACAGTGTTTCCCCCCCTAAAAAAATGCTTAGGGGTACTCTCATTTTCCTACTCATATTGAAATACTGCCACTCAATGAGGCCAAACTTAGATTCACAAAATGTTTAGGGGTATTCGTCTCCCTGCGTCCCCGCAGAAAAAAGCACTGGGTATATACATACAATGAACACTTTAAAGGCAAACTTTATTTTGGTTGCAGAAGTTGTCTTTCAGAAGACTATCTCTTCCCCTTTGGTATGCTGCTGCTGCTGCTGCTGCTGCTGCTGATGATGATTTTATTTATACCCCACTCTAGGGGGCTTCCAGCAAAATATTAAAACAAAATAAAACACCCTCCTATCAGTTGTCAAGGAGATAAAGAACTACACAACTGTTAGATGACACCTGAAGGCAGCCCTGTATCAGGAAGTTTTTAATGTTCAACGTTTTATTATGTTTTTATATATGCTGTAAGCATATACAATGATGATGATGGTGATGATGATGATGCATTCTTTGGCTTCTGTGAGCTGGGTAGAGCATCTGAGTCAGAGGATGGCGACAAGGGTGGTGTCCTCCAGCTTGGAATGCCCCCCAAAAGGTCTGATGGTTCTCCCCCTCAGGGAAGCTGTCTGAGCCTCATCATCATGTGAGTCCTCCACTCTGAGGTCCTCAGGTCAGGGGCCATGGCAATTTTTCATTAAATTCGTGTTTTGATCTGTTTGGACTTCCAAGAATGATATCACAACAGTGCATAGAAACAGCAGCAGACCTACATTTTGGGGGCCTGGAAGCTTAACTGTTATGGGGGTGGGGGTGGCTTTGCAATTAGCAAAGATGTCTGAATAACCACTGTTATCTTCTTCAACGGGGTTGTTCCACAACAGATCACCGCAGATCTGTGCTTCTGGCTCTCAAACTTTGGGATTGTTGAGGTATATATGAATAAAATAATCAATTTGAGTCATGCAGCTCATATTGGGTCTACAGTGGTACCTTGGGTTAAGAACTTAATTCATTCTGGAGGTTCGTTCTTAACCTGAAACTGTTCTTAACCTGAAGCACCACCTTAGTTAATGGGGCCTCCTGCTCCGCCGCACAATTTCTGTTCTCATCCTGAAGCAAAGTTCTTAACCAGAGGTACTATTTCTGGGTTAGCGGAGTCTGTCACCTGAAGTGTATGTAACCCAAGGTAAAGGTAAAGGGACCCCTGACCATTAGGTCTAGTCGTGGCCGACTCTGGGGTTGCGGCGCTCATCTCGCTTTATTGTCCGAGGGAGCCGGGTCCGAGGGAGCCGGCGTACAGCTTCCGGGTTCATGTGGCCAGCATGACTAAGCTGCTTCTGGCGAACCGGAGCAGCGCATGGAAATGCCATTTACCTTCCCGCCAGAGCGGTACCTATTTATCTACTTGCACTTTGACGTGCTTTTGAACTGCTAGGTTGGCAGGAGCAGGGACCGAGCAACGGGAGCTCACCCCATCACGGGGATTCGAACCGCCAACCTTATGATCAGCAAGCAACCTTATGATCAGCTCTGTGGTTTAACCCACAGCACCACCTGCGTCCCAACCCAAGGTACCACTGTACTAAAATTTTAAGCAACGTAGACTAAAGTCGCTTCTGGGGCATGTCCAGGTTTGGGGGTCCTGAAGCCTAACCTTCAATAGTTTCATAGTAGATCTGCCCCTGCATATAAATGTGCAACCTGTTGGGTAGTTAAATTCAAATCTACACATTAGCTTTCCCTCTATTTCAGTTTAACATTAATATTAAGATATTAAGAATCTCCTTCTTTCCCCTTTATACAGGTCAAAAATATACATTCAGCCTGAAGCACAGCAAAAAACAAGAAGAGGACCCTTTCCACCCTTCTCCCCCTTCTATATCTCTTATACTATAAATCTCAGAGGTATCAATAAAATAATTCCATAAAGTCTGACCTGAAGCATCATAATGGTATCAATACAAGTAATAACTTATCCCATGCACATTTAATATTAAATACATAACATTCTAGTTGCTGTTTCATTTGTGATAAAATCCATAAATGCAGGCTGTATTTCATTATAATTCCTTACCCTATTTCTTCTCTTCTGTGCTATTAATTCATTTATCACTAACTCAGCAACCAGCACAAACCACACATAAACTCCCAGCGTATTTATATCCTTCAGTCCTGTTCTCTTTATAACCGATGTGACTTGTGTAGTGGAGGCTTATCACCAAGTGCCGTTGCAGAATCCTGACATTGATCCCCCCCAATGTTAATTGAAATAACCCTGATATGATCTGCAACCCACATCGAGCCACATTATTATGGCCCAACATGTCCCTGTCAAGCCCAGTCCAGAACCAGAAATAGATAAGACATCCTCCACACAAAAGGGCAGCACTATCCTCTGGCCATGGTATCATCTTCCCGGGGATCATAGGATTGTGCCCTAAATGATAGTTTATCAATTCAGCAACTAAACAGAAACTCTGTGCAAGTAGAAAACTAGTCTGGACTAGTCCTTGATGTGCTAATTTTTTTTTTACCTGCGGGGAGTTGTTGTTTACATGGAAGAACATTTATTAATGGTGTTCCCTGCATGTAACCCAAAGCAAGAGAATCCCCTGCCCTGCCTAATTCTCTTGCATGCGCAGAGAAAGGAATAAAGGAGGCATGAAATAGTCACTAGAAAAATCTCCCCAAGAGGGATAAATGATCAAATTCTCAGATACTTTATTTCATTTGTTGGCTGTGGGTCAGCACCAGAGCTGCCAATGATTTCAGCTTAAAGCATCATTCTGAAGCAAATAAGGGGGTTCCTGCTCAAACAAGATGTATTTCAAGGGAAGCTTATAGAATTTTTTCAAAAGTAGTGTGAATTCCGTAGACAGGTTTTCCACAGCACTTGAGAATACCAGCTGAACATGAAATTTGGATATAAAGTTGTGGGTTTCCTGTGAAGTGAAAATTGTGAGGAAGACCAAGGGTAGCAAAAATCATTGAATAAGATTTAAAAAGATAAAATGCACTCTCTGTGTGCTCAGTGGTTCCCTCCTTTTTATTCCTTCCCATGTTGCAGATCTGTTTGGGGGTGGGAATCAACCATGTACCCTTAAATCCAAGGAGCACAATTAAAGGGTTGGTTGGTTGGTGCTCTTGCACAACAAACCCATTGCCTTCCTGCAGAGAGAGAAAATATACAAACTGTTGTGATAAGGAAAATGCACTGGAAAGTGTAGGCTAACACTTATTTGACAAGAGACCATCTTGGCTATGAGTCCTGCAAGACCCACTCTCTACCATGCAGGCCTTTTTCCACCTGGCCTAGGAGGGTGGTTTCTGCAGTTGCTGTTGCTGAATGCCAGGTTGACTTGGAGTATGAGCATCCTCATCCATGATCTGATTGTGGATGAGGAGGCCGATCTAGTCTGTATCACTGAGAGCTGGGTGGGTGAGTATGGTAGAGGCTGCTGAAGTGGCTGCACTCATTTTGTACTTTTATGTTTTCACCATCATCATCATCATCATGGTAGAGTTGGTCTCATCCAGCTGTGCTCATCACAATCATCTCCTTGCAAACAAATGTGAAAATGAACAGGCTTGCCCGAACATTTATTTATTTGATATATATATCCCACCTCAAAGGAGCCCAGGATGGTAAATGTTTTTCTGCTTAGAGTTAAAAATAAAATAATAACGTAAGATGTAAAAACTGTTAAAAACATCTAAGAAAATATAATGAAAGTTCTAAAACGTATGTGATCAAATCTTGTGTCTGAAAAGCTTTCAGCAGTTATCTAAAAACATATAGTGACAGAGCCTGCCTAATATCATAAAAGGGACAAGGGTGGCGCTGTGGGTTAAACCACAGAGCCTAGGACTTGCCAATCAGAAGGTTGGCAGTTCGAATCCCCACAATGGGGTGAGCTCCCGTTGCTCAGTCCCTGCTCCTGCCAACCTAGCAGTTCGAAAGCACGTCAAAATTCAAGTAGATAAATAGGTAGAGCTCCAGCGGAAAGGTAAACGACATGTCTGTGTGCTGCTCTGGTTTGCCAGAAGTGGCTTAGTCATGCTGGCCACATGACCCGGAAGCTGTACGCCGGCTCCTTTGGCCAATAAAGCGAGATGAGTGCCGCAACCCCAGAGTCGGCCACGACTGGACCTAAAAGTCGGGGGTCCCTTTACCTTTTAATATCATAAAGCAGAGAGTTCCAAAATACAGGTAATGCCACAGATGGCTCCTTACAAATGCAGTATGGACACTGAGTGGCTCTTGCAGAACTGAGAGCTCTGCAGATCAAAGTCACTGTATTAGCAGATATGTGGTAAAGCTACCTACCCTCCAATGTACTGGGAGGGGAAATTGGGAAACAACCTCCACCCCCACATACCATCCTGCCACTGCCAGCTGCCCTCCCCCTGCAGCATCCTGCCACTGCCTGCCCTTACATACCACTGTTGCCCACCACCACACATGGACATGCCACACACACATGTACTACCAGATGTGGCACTGGAGGAATGGGAGAGCATGGCACACAAAAAGGGGTTCTTTCGGTTCTGCACTCTTTCGGTTCCCAGCCAAGTGCAATGCTGGTTTCCTTCTCAAAACAGGGTGGTTGCGATCAAGTTTGTCTGGAAGCAACCTAAATAAACACAAATTTGGTTTTTTCTGGTCCCCTTCCCCCCATTTTTATTTTTATTTTTAAAAAACCAGTAACACATTTGCTGACTTCACCATCTTTCCAAGTTTTCATTCCAAACTGCCAGGCTTCCTCTCTTGCCCATGTTCTATCCTCATCTAGCTGGCTCCAGTCTCATCAATATCTACTTTTCACTCACATCCTTGACCTGACACATTATGGGCTGCACACAAAGGCATTTCTTTGTGTGTTGTCCAAAAACTAAGAGGCATGTGCTGTCTCGTTGTGCAGCCATTACATCTTCATCAGGAGGGTCTCCCCTGTTGGCCTCTAGCTAATCAGAATATCCTGTTCAGTCATTTGGGAAGGCTGGCCGGGAGCAAAGTTCATGCTGTTTGTTCCTTGTCTGGTGGCTTCCAACACTCCCTCTCCGGTATTTAATGGTGAAACATTTCATTATTAATTCCTTGACTCAGCTGGTCGGTGGCCTGGGGTGGGCAGTTTGCCTCTAGGCTCGGAGACAGCTTTCAACTTAGGTTTAAATCTTCTTTCTTTTATTCCTCCTCCCCCAAATGGACTGTGTGCTTGTGAGGAGCAACATATATTCCAGGGTCAAACTGTTGCATAATGGAAGAGGCAGAGGAGGAGGAAGAGGGCAAAAAGAAGTCAGAAGACATGCAAGGCACAAATACAGTGATTATAACAAGAGTATTTGGATTGTTTCTCCAACCCTGCCCCCCCTCTACACCATACACATACACCGCCACCCACTGCAAAATGGTCCTAGTAGCAATTTGTGCTTGAGAAACTACAAAATGCCTCATTATTACCACTGGGATCAAATCCTGTCCACTCACCAGTTTATAAACTGCATTTCAAATATGGAACATGAGCATTGATTAGAAATGTGAAGCCATTTTCAATTATCCAGAGACCAGCAGATTTAATTTAAAATAAAAACACACACACTGTCATCCAGCCCAACAGTCCTGCCAAGACAGATCCTGTTTTTTTAAAAAAATAAATAAAAAATCAGGCAACTCTCTTTTGCTCACCACCAATTTATTTAAATATCTAATAAGGTCATTGTTAAGGTCTCAGGAACAAGCTGAGGCTTTGATATCTGAACTGCCCAGATGGAGGCGTTGGGGGCATGGGGGGGTGGAGATAGAGAGAAACTAGGTCAAGTCTTCTGTCAGCATCTGGGATCTATAAAAAGTGCCAGTTTTGGCAGTCTACAACCCCACAAGCAGCTGCCTAGGACAGCAATCTTGCTATTGAATAGTCTTCTTTGACTGCTACAACCATAGTAGTGATGGATCAATCCGTTTATTTCTGGTCCATGCCAATTTCCCATGCATTCATTCATAAGTTAGGGAAGGGGTAGTACCTTTGGGGGGCTTCTGGGGTATCTCCTTCTGAAATAGTTTTCCACCTTTGGCCCCCAACTTGCACTTAACTCTAACCTGTGGCTCCTAGAAGCTGTCAGTATGCAACAATGGTCCCACCCAGGAAATGGCTTTGACAGGCCAGCTAAACCAGGTGAGGGTAGCCAATGGGTCTCAAATCCTCAGTGGGTTAGGGACTTCTCTTGTAAAGAAAGACAGGCTCCAGTGGATTGAGCAGACAAGATCAATAGTAGGTCCAACGGTCAAGATGGCGGTTTCTGCACATGATGTAGAGGGAAGTGACCGGCAGATGGGGCTTTTCAGTCTGGGAAATAGCCTATCTAGGAGGAGGAAAATTCTGATCCAAAACCTCAGCTGCCTTGCAGGATGTCTTCAGCAGAAGGAAATGCTAAGGAATAAACCCTACACAAAGCTGGAATGGAGTCTCAAAGACTGTTGGGTGGCATCTTGTACATCTCCTACTGACAACTCCTGCAGCCAAACTGCTTCCAAATGTGGCCAAGAGTGGGTCTTGTTATCTAGGCAGCCCAGGACTTCTATAGATGCTGCCCAGGCTTGCATCCCAGGGAGGCCACTTTGGTGCTATTAACACAGCAGCTTGACTTCACCCCCAGAAATGCACTTCATTGAGAGAGGTGGATGCCAACCATTCCATTACAAACAATCATAAATCTGTTCCATGCTGTTTCTTCTTCAAACTGACTTTTTAAGAAGTACAGAAATTTCCATTGTTTTTGAATATATTTTCTGAAAATACACCGGTTAAAATAAATTTTAACCTAAATTCGGCCCCACCACTGCATATTACTATTGAGAACATGAGAAAAGTTCACTGGAACAGGCCAAAGTCCTGTCTAGTCCAGCATCTTGTAGCCAACCACTGTGGAACTAAGTATCTTTAACCTTTTTTAAAAAAACCTTTTGAACTTAATGGTCTGACCAAGTGTTGGGATTTTTTAAAAAGATAATGCATTTTTGTTCACTTATTTCAAATTCAGTAAGCCAGCCCTGCTGCATTTGAGGGCTCTCCTGCTCAATTTGTGGGGCCATGGACTTTTGCCCAGTGGTCCTACTCTGAAGAGGGACACAGGTAGCACTGTGGGTTAAACCACAGAGCCTAGGACTTGCCGATCAGAAGGTCGGCAGTTCGAATCCCCGCAATGGGGTGAGCTCCCATTGCTTGGTCCCTGCTCCTGCCAACCTAGCAGTTCGAAAGCATGTCAAAGTGCAAGTAGATAAATAGTTACCGCTCCGGCTGGAAGGTAATCAGCATTTCCGTGCGCTGCTCTGGTTTGCCAGAAGTGGCCTAGTCATGCTGGCCACATGACCCGGAAGCTATATGCCGGCTCACTTGGCCAGAAAAGCGAGATGAGCACCGCAACCCCAGAGTCGGTCACGACTGGACTTAATGGTCAGGGGTCCCTTTACCTTTACCTACTCTGAAAGCATAAGGGGTTGCAAATGTGGTTTCCTCTAGGTCCCCAAATTTATTTGACCTACCGCCTGCTTTTTTTGGGGGGGGGATACTCAGTGCCCCCCTTGCAATTTACCTTCTTTAAGCAAACAAATAGGAAGATGCAGTCAAATATCCAGGCAAGCTGCAATTTACTTTCTGGGCCGGGATGAAGCTAAAAAGGGTTCGCCCAAGCCTGCGAAAACCCCTTGCCTCCAGCACAACAGCTGGATACAGGGGAGGTGTTGTCACTGTCCTGCAATGGCACCCAATCTGGCAGTAAGCATCATTACACAACAGATGAAATACGTACAAAGAGTTTTTCAAAAAATTCTTCTCTTCTTTCTTTATGGTTCCACTGCCCCCTTATTTTTATTCAACACCCCCAAATTGCACCTGAGGCTATTACTGCCCCCTTGTATCATTGAGAGCCCCTCCCCCAGAGGCAGTATTCCCCATTTTAGCAAATGCTGTTCTAGATGTTGTTGGACTTCAGTTCCCATCAGCCCCAGACAGCATATTCAATAGTCAGGGGTGGTTTTTTTTGTACTTCAGAATGGACACTGGTATAGGGTGAATGGTGCACAAACCCACCAACCTCAGTATCCCCTCACCTGCTTTCTTTATTACTTAAAATCAGTCCAGAGGTTGGGTCTCACTGTCAGCTTTCTCCTCCTTAGTCTCAGCATTACCATTGAAAAACTCTGCAAGGAGGTGGAATGGAACAAAACCAGAGTTAATTGGCTCTGCTTGTCATTGGCTCTCGCGCCATCCACTACTGGGGCTTCTTGCACTACCAGTCCCAATGGGCACCAACCACCACTGAAAGTCAGACCACACTGGCCCATCTAGCTCACTATTGTCTACACTGACTAGCAGTGGCTCCCCAGAATTTCAGGAAGTGGTTTCTCCCAGCCCTAACTGGAGACCGTGGGGACTAAACCTGGGACCATCTACATGCAGAGCAGATGCTCTACCACAAAGCAGCAAAATGTCCTTGGGCAGGTGGATTTGTCCTATGGGCTGTACATCCATGCTTTTCTACTGCCGCCTGCTGATCATGACTCTCTTTATATCTTCACTGGAGGCCCCAGCAAATGGTTTCCAGAGAATGCACTTTTGAAGAGTGGTTTTCCCCTCCATCCTCGTTCTGATTAACCTGGAACTTTAGAGTATCTACATACAAAGGGCCAGAGGACTCTCTCAGATCCTGCCACTAACCAGATCATTAAAAACAAACATGGCAATTATGTAAGCCATTTTTGAATTCAAGAGACTGAGGTGGGGTTTTAATTAAGGTAATTATGCTCAGCAGGAAAGGCAATTTGCAGAGACATTTAATGACTCAATGCTGACATGCTACCTTTTACAAAAGGTGATTCTCACAGTGTTGGTTTCCAGAGACACCCAGGAACTGTGAGCTGTCTCACTAGCCAGACCCTTTCTTTACACTCTAGGCAGACTCCAACTAAGTTCTACTCAGAGCACACCCCTTGTAATTAGTGGATTTGCGTTAGGCATGCCCGTTCATTTCAACAGGCCTACTCTGGGTAGGGCTGCCATATTTCAAAAAGTAAAATCCAGGACGCCCCAAAGTTGTTGAGCTTTCTTTTAGGGAAACCCCAGAGTTGTTGAGCTTTTTTTAACAAAGCCTTTCAGAAATTCCACCTCAGGAGGGCTGACTCAATATTTAGATAGATAGATCTTTTGCTACATAAGGCACCAACATCACCCAAACACTGAACATGCTGCACAGTTCCTTTCAGAAACAGGGCTGCTTTATTAAGAACTCTAATATCCATAAACCATTTTTGATAAGCAACATTTTGGAATCATCTATAGTTTTTTTAATTCTTGTTTCTTGAAATGCACAGGAAATTTTTTTTGGGGGGAGGGGGCAACACTTTCATAAAGATATAGATATATAGGTGAAACAAGAATGCAAGGTCTGTGTTCCACCCCACCCCCAATATTTGTTATTGAGTTTTTATAAGAACTAGTGGATAAAAAAAAGAAAAGCAAAAACTGTGGTTTTCTTAAATAAGATTAATTGTCACAATTGTCAGTTGTGATCTACTGTGGAAATAATAAACTATATCAATAGGAAAAGGATGTGTGATCTATAATTACAAAGGGTTCCATGGTCCAAATCAAAGCAATTGCAAATTATTTATTTCAAAAAAGAATATAACAAGTAACCTTCAACTGTACTAAGCACTTGTGTAGTGTACCTGACACTTCTGAGTGATACTTATAATACTAATAGTCCTTGCCACTTGACTGTCTTACCTTCTGCATTTAGGCTGTGCATTCAACGAAGATTCAATCCTCATTTGAGGTCTTGGAGATTTTCAGACTGCCTCAGAATCCACAGTGCTGTGGTGGCTGGTGCCACCTGGGGCTGGTAGGGCAGAAAGCAGAGGGGCACCACAGCCAATGACAGACACAGCCAATTCACTCCAGTTGTGTATTCGCAGACCCTCCAGGTGTCCCTATTTTCCAAGGACATCCTGGATTTAGAGCAGCCATCTCAGTCTCTGATTTGATCCTGGAATGTCCTGCTTTTTCCTAAGATGTCCCTATTTTCATTGGTGAAATGCTGGAGGGTATGGAATTATTCGACTTCCAAGCGGTCAGAAGGCAATTTTGTATAGGGAACTTTTCTTAATGTTTAATGTTTAATGATGTTTTTTACATGTTGGAAGCTGCCCAAAGTGGCTGGGGCAACACAGCCAGATGTGTGGGGTATAAATTTATCATTATGGAAGGGGGTGTTCCTATTTTCATCAGAGAAATGTTGGAGGGTATGTTAATTCATCCTCTTCCCTGATGAATTCTACAAAGGCTACATTGAAACACCTCCCCTTTGAATGGTTGGAAATAAGAAGGAAGGTAGATGGGGAAAACTGGGGTTCATGGGGCATCTGAGCTTGTTTAGACAGTTCCCCACTTGCGGTAATAGACCATTGTCCACCAACAGGGATTCAAGGTGGTCTGAAACAAAGCAGTTTGCTTCCAATGCTTTGGAGGTTAGTGATTAACAAACAAAAACAAAAAACAAAAAAACAGAAAGAAAAGTCTTCCTTGGATGTTATTCCTCCATAACATTCTCTGTGCCTTAGCTAAGATATTCTGAGCACCTCAAAATGTCTGTGCTTGGCTGATCCTTTGTTCCCTCTTTTAATATCGCTCTTTATGATTATGATGATATTCTAATGATAGTTGTTTATGTATGGCTGTTAACATCCCTGTGTCTTAATTGCTACTGGATGGCTCTGGGCCCATCACTGACTTGATTTTTCTTTTACATGTTATTACAGATATTTATTTACATAGCAGGAAGGGAAATCCTTCCAACCACAACACTATTTCCAGGGACCCCTGGAGAAGAAAAAGCATACTGTGCCCAATTCCCCCTTCTCCTGTCCTCAAAAGAGGGCATACCCATAGCATGCTTGTTCCAGAACAGTTCCTCCTCCTCCTCCTCCTCCTCCTCCTCCTCCTTCTCTTCTTCTTCTTCTTCTTCTTCTTCTTCTTCTTCTTCTTCTTCTTCTTCCTTTCAGGGTCATGGAAGGGGGAGAAGGGGGAAATTTAATTAGAATGGTACTGAAGAGGTTTCTGAATTTTCCTACCAATTAGCATTTCATTAAGGCAGTGAAATTGCATTTACCAGAGACAGGGGCACACATCCTTTGCAAAAGCTTCTTTATTTTAAGATCCTGCTGAGGCTTACACACACACACACACACACACACACACACGTATTCATTTGTTACTTGTTGCTAAGACTTAGTCTGGTAGGCACAATAAGTGTTCTTGTTGTTACAAAAGCTTATATATAAAAACACATTTTTTTCTAACCACTAGGATTGCCTGATCTAAGTGTATAAAGTGACAGTTCAAGGTTTCAGCTTCCTTCTTAGTCTCGAAGGAGAGGACCCAAGTTTACTCTGGTTCCAGCTAGCTCCGATTGCAGGTGTTTGAAGCTAAGTACACATGATGTCAGTCACAATCCATGGGTAGCCTATAGTTTTTAAATACACACTGCTGGTTTATGTGCTTTCCATCAAACCAGCTCCCACCCAATTTCAAAACAGAAGCAGTGGTTAAGTTGAGGTGTGCCTATTTCAGACAGCCTGTTGCAGATGCACGCATGACAGCACATGCACACAAGAACTTCAGTGAATTGAGCTTTGATGGTGGGAAGCAAATTGGGTCATGGGCACTGGGTGAAGACATACCCACTCCTTCTCTGGTCTGTACAGCAATTTAAGAATATTACTTGAAAAATAGCTGAAGGAAATGAGCTCACCATGTTTCAAACTGCTAATGTGTACATAGTCAAATATTTAGGGTACGAGGTGGTGATGATTTTTGTTGTTCTTTGTTTGATGAGCTATTTTGCTATTATTTGCTATAATATTTCCGATAATTTTGCTATTAGCTCCAGCCCAGCAATGTCTGGTGTCCACTGGGACTAGTAGGACAGAAGGCAGGGAGGACAATTATAGGTGGAGCCATAGCCAATGACAGCAGAGCCAACTGATTTTGCCCCACCTTCCTCCCCATTGAGTTTGGTGTGTGAGGGTTGGGCAGGGGCAGGAGTGTGCACATGCAAGTAGGCAGTGCGTTGAAGTTGCGTCCAGGAGCCACTGATGGATTAAGTGACTGGCTGCTTCACGGAGCAGAGTGCGAAGCTTGACTGCCTGCCCAGTAGATGAGAGAGAGAGAGAGAGAGAGAGGAGGGGAGGGGAGGGGAAGGGGCTGGTGGGTGGGCAGGCCAGGGAGCGTCAAGCAACTAACCTGCCCCCACCTCCCAGCCTTGACATCAGGCCATGCCTCTTCCCCACACTGGTCCCTCCCCCTGCCTGCTGGTAAGTATCAACACTTTTTTGGCTAGAAAAAGAACATGGGTGCTACCACACCCTGGACTGGTTGTAAGAAGTAAGAAGGCAGACAGGAAGGAGCTGGCTGGGGGCAGACAGCTTAGTGGGGCAGTGCCCTCCTTGCCCTAATGAACTAGCCTCCACTGCACAACACTCTAAGCTACCAGGCACAGCCAAGTTCTGTCCTCTGAGTCCCAAGTCCTACCACACTACACCAGGATCTACCTATGAAATCCAGCCCTTAGCTCAGTAAAATCTCAGGGTAATGATCAAGAATCGGGATGAGAGGCTATTTTGTCCTTGACTTAGAGCAGTGATGGGGAGCTTGTGGCCCTTCACCTAGCAAGAGCCATAGCTTGGTTGTAGAGCATTTGGCCTACATTCAATCCCCAACCTCTCCAGGTAGGACTGAGAGATACTCTTGGCTAAGACTCTGCAGAGCTATTTCCAGTCACAGTAGACAATAGCCTGACTCAGTACTGTATTTCACTGCATACTGGTTGCCACCACATAATAGTTGCACCTCCTCTTTTTTGGAGTTCGAAAATGGCCCCAGAGCATTCCTTGCATAATAATCACTGGGGTATTTTCACAGTGCATTCTCTTACCAGCCAAAGACAACAGGAGTGGGCAAGCAGGCGAAGTAGCCATGAGTGAGGCACAAAAGACTGGTATCTCAACTTGCCTCTTCTCAAGAGAGCTAAACTATACAGTGGATACATTAAGGCGCAAAGCATTTCTTTTTAATTCTTATGGTACTGGTATTCTGATTTTGATTCCTTTGTGGATCACAGTATGGGCAAATATAAAAACTATTCTGTGAGCTGCAAGCTGGAAGTGAGAGGTGCAGAGAGGCAGTTTTCAGTGAGTCAAAAAATTGTGCAAAACTTGTGGAAAGCAAAAGACAAGCTAAAAAACACAAACCTTTCTTGACGTGTGCTTAGTAGTCCTGGCAAGTTTCCACACATTGATGAAGCAGTGTTTCGGTATGTGAATGAAATGAGAAACAATGGGTGCAGTGTACCATATGAGATGTTGCAAATGAAGGCACAGGAGGTAAGGCACATACACAACATTCCCACAACTCAGTCTTATGCAAGGAGGGGCTGGGTTATGAGGTTTATGCAAAGACACAATTTGTCTGTGCGAAGGAGAACCACAATGTGCCAAAGGTTGCCACCTGTTTTCATTGACAAGCTTTAAAGCATTCATAGATTTGTCTTGTGCATGCAACAGGAAACTTCATACCCACTATCTCAAATTGGTAATGCTGATCAGACTGCAGTGTTTTTTTGATATGCCTCGCAACAGAAAGGACTGTTGCACTGAAAGGATCCTCAAGTATATCTATGAGAACCAGTGGTAATGAGAAATTGTGATGCATGGTAATGCTTGCTGGCGGAAGGAAGTTACCACCTTACATAGTTTTCAGGAGAAAAACAATGCCTAGGAGAATACAATTTCCCCTCGGAATTCATGTGCAAATGCAAGCAAAGGGGTGGATGGACTTAGAACTAATGGTTGACTGGATTGAAACTGTGTGGAAGAAAAGATTGGGTGCTTTACAGAAGCACCCGGCTCTGCTTGTTTTAGATAATTTCTGAAATCACACCATGACCAAAGTGAAGCAACTTTTCCAGAAATATGGGATGCAGCAGGTGGTCATTCCCAGCGGCCTGACATCTATCTCGCAGCTGCTGGATGCATGTGTGAACAAACCCTTTAAAGGGCACTTGTGTCATTTCTACAATGAGTGTGGGTGGTAAGCAGTGATCACTAATTGACACCCGCTAGAAATATTAAGCGCCCGTCCTTGGATCTGATATGCACACGGGTAATTAAGAATTGGGACCTTATACCATTAGAAACAGTTGTCAAAAGCTTCGAAAAGATGGGAATTTCTAATATACTAGATGGATCTGAAGATGACACACTGTGGCAGAGAAGCATTGAAGGCAACACATCTGACATGAGTAGCCCTGAGTTCAGCATGTCAGATAGGTAAAGGTAAAGGTACCCCTGCCCGTACGGGCCAGTCTTGACAGACTCTGGGGTTGTGCGCCCATCTCACTCAAGAGGCCAGGGGCCAGCACTGTCCGGAGACACTTCCGGGTCACGTGGACAGCGTGACATCGCTGCTCTGGCCAGAGCCAGAGCCAGAGCCAGAGCCGCACACGGAAACGCCGTTTACCTTCCCGCTGGTAAGCGGTCCCTATTTATCTACTTGCACCCGAGAGTGCTTTCGAACTGCTAGGTTGGCAGGCGCTGGGACCGAGCAGCGGGAGCGCACCCCGCCGCAGGGATTCAAACCGCCGACCTTTCGATCGGCAAGTCCTAGGTGCTGAGGCTTTAACCCACAGCGCCACCTAGCCCAGCATGTCAGATACTGGTAATAAAACCAAAGATAGCAGCATAGAATCTTCAGACACATAAGATTAAATTTTGTAAGTCTGTACTTTGCAATACTGCAGTAAATTTTCTCCAGTGCTTTTTTTATTTCAACAAATCAATAACAACTAATGTGTTAACTTTATTTTTCGGACAGGAAAAATGTTCACTAAACTCTCAGAAAGAAAAGATTTGCATTGAATTAGACTTTTCACCTTTTATCTTTACCTGTTCATGAGTACAGCACCCTATTCCGTGAATCCTAATCTTGTACTAAAAACAGATACTAACGGCAAATAATAATCAATATAAACATAAGTACATTCGTTAATTTTAAAAAACTTGTTTCCTTGCATAATGGTCCCACTTTCATATTTCCCTGTGTAATAGTCGCACCCCCCCCCTTTTTGCAAAGGAAAAATCAGCACAAAAATTGTGACCATTACACAGTGAAATACAGTATAAAGAAGATCCAGTGATGTTGGACTGCAATTCCCATAAGCCCTAGCCAGCATGACCAGTGACCAGGGATGATGGGATCTGTTGTCCAGTAGGCTCTCCCCAGGGAGGTTTGGCTGGTGCCTTCATTATACACCTTTAGGTGCCAGGTGAAAATGTTCCTCTTTAACCAGGCCTTTGGCTGATTAATATATGATACCCCTTTTAAATGTGCTTGTGGGAGGGGAAAGGGGTTATAGATTTTCTCTCTCTTGTATTCACCCGCTCATTCCTCACAGGAATAGGACCCTCATCTCATTAGGTCCTATTACTTGATCTGTAAGGCACCATGCCTCAGATCCTAGGCATTGCCTCTTGCATCTCAAGGTATGAACAACAAGAATCTTGGAAAACCCATGTCCCCATATGAGAAATAACAATAAGCATAGACAAGGCCATTGATCATCATACATTACAGGAAGGAAGAAGTGTGTAGTTGGCAATGTTCAGTTTTACTCCTTATGTAGAACAGACTTCCACATTCCAATCAAGGGGGTAGAAACCCAAGAAACGCATGGAGCAGAACTAAGGGTTATGTACTGGGGCCAGGGGAGTATGGCCAGCGGTCATCACCTAAAGATGATTTCGAGTTAGAGAAGCTTGGAAGGGCCATAATCCAGATGTGTAGCTAAGGTTCCCCACCTGTAACTCAGACCCCTTTTGGGTTCAGCTCAAGCTAAACATGGAAAGGACTCAGCAAGCTGCTTTTCCTTTGCCCATGCTACTGCCAGTAACACTGCTTCCTTCTTTTCGAGGTCACCATTGATCAGCCTCCAAAAGCTTTATGGCCGTATACTTGGGTGGGTAGAAAGGGGACTTAATTGTTTTTAGGTCAGCAGCAGACCAAATTGCATTGACTGGTTTCCCATTTGTATGGATGGGTCCAGCTACCCTTTATGGCTCTCTGATTCTCTGCTACGGAAATACAAACAGAGAAATGGAGATGCTGTGAGATCTCTTGGTTTCCTGGATTCTTGAAATTTGTAATGGTTGAGAGGAGATCCCTTTGATTCCTGGAACTGGGAAATACATTCCCAAAGGTTACAAAAATGGATTAAGGCAGTTCTTCACGTGTGTTTGTTTGCTTCTGTACGCACATGTCCAAAATTCTCAACTGGATTTTTGGAGTTTTTCATTACTGGATCATGTCTTTGAAATGGACCAGTGCATTCCTGCTATTTCTGCTATCCGGGGGGGGGGGGGGGCAGTGCTATTACCTAAACAGCCAACGTAGCACTGCTCTCACACAGGAGGAACCTCAAGACTTGCAGAAATACAAAACACATTTTTGGCGTGGGAGGTTGGGATCCATAAGTGAGGAACACTTCTAAAAAAAAAAAAAACCCTTCTCAATGAAGACCAAGCATGTTCACTGGCCAAATAATATGGCTGAGTGCTTTTGACAGTGTGTGTGTGGGGGGGGGGGGTTGCAGGTGTATTTTGCAGCATGTCATTGGCACAAATATGGCAGAGCACCAGATTCAGCTGAGTCCCAAATTCTGAACTGAATTGGGCTGACTTAGGGGATTCTGACCATTGGCTGAGTTGGGTCAAGATCACTGCAGGTTAGGTTGATCTGAAGCTACCTACCCGGTGGCTGTGTATTCACAAAAGTAGCACTTGAAGTGTGTGGGTGCCTTGTCCATCTGACCTCTCCTTCTTCCTACTAGCCTTCTCCTTATTTCTTCCCATTGAAGCTGATGTGGGAGGATTCAGTCCTGCATGGTGCCAGTCTATTCCTTCATGATCAGCTTCACTTTCTGCAGGGAAGCCCTAACAAAGAGCAGAACCCCAAAGGATTGAACCTACTGGGGGCCTCGTTTCATCCTGTGGAGCTCTTCTTTTTCTCCCATATTCTGTAGTCTGAAGAATCCAAGGAAGGGAGAAGGGGCCTATTCCTAACCATATTAACATGCTGGGGGGAAACAAACATCTTCTCCTCCCAGTTCCTAGCTATTCAAATAAATTCTTCCCATGTTACTAAGGCAGCCAGAGGCTGCTGTTGAACAGGTGCTCACTTGACCCCCAAATCACCTCCGCTTAATATATCACATCAGCCTCAAGGGTCTTCTGATGCAGCCAGTGTGTCTTCCTGAATCCCTTGGAAGAAGCAAAAAGAGAAAGATCCTTGCTCTCTGTGGAAGAACATGAAATGAGAAAATAGACCAGTGGTGCCAGGCAGAACTCTGATTCATTGCATTGGGATTTACGCCTACAGCAACGGGAGCAGGGTGGGGTTCTTCCCAGGTGACTTGGAAAAGCATAATCATCTCCCAGAATGTCCTGAACTGGGTAACGGGTGCAAAAAATTATCCCTCTTGCCCTTCTGACCCCCTTGACCTGGCTGAAAGTTCATGCCCTAACAGATAATGCCTCTTTGGTTTTGCAAACATGGAATAGGGTGTTTTCAGAGGGGGTGCCCTCCCCTCCCTGATTCAGATGGTGCCAACACTAGTGGGTCTTTGGAAAACATTTTGTATTTGCCCAGGAATTTGGTTGATTTCTTTTCCTGGGTTCGGTTGATTTATTAGGAAGTAGTGTGTTTTCCACACTCGCTAAACTGCTTTATGAATTGATTTATATTTACTCTTCTTGTAAGTTAAAGCTATCATCATTATTTTAATTTATTACACTCACTTCACCCAAAGATCCCAGGGTAGGTTGCAACAATTTAAAATGCACCATTAAAAACAGTTTAAAAAACCTACAGTCACAAAAACATAATCTCAAAAAAATGGTGGGTCCTGTTTGAAACATTGAGGGAGTCAATGTTTTAAAAGTAACAAAAATAAATAAAAATAAAAATAAACCTGTTGGCTTTCTTGATGTTTTGATCAATGTTGAGGAAACAACAAAATCTTTAGGAAAGAAAGGATGACAGAGCAGGGGGCAGCTCAGTGGTTATGGCTGAGCATGCTCAATGGGCACAGAATACCATTGGTCCACCTAGCTCTGAACTGTGTACACAAACTGGAATAGAGCATTGTGGTGGAGGGCATGGCTGTTTGTTTGTCTGTCTGTCTGAAACCCTAAAAAGAAGTGTTCTGCACTGCGACTGTCACAAGTGTTACACATTGCCCCAGTCTGTGAAGCTTCAAAAAGTGACAATTCATTCAACACTGCTGAGGGGTGAAGATACTTACCAAGAAAACTCTTTGCTTATGCATTTACCAAGGAATCCATGAGACCTGAATCCTGTTCACCCCATCCCCCAATGATTCTGAGCTCCTCCTAATTGTGATCTCTGATCAATTCCCTAACGTCTTATGGATTCCTTCCTCTCTGTGGGATTATAGCTTGCAGTAAAGAAATGATAAACATCCATATTATTTATTTCCCTATCTAGTGTAGCCAATTAAGCATAAGTCAAATTCATCTGTAAATAGCCATGCTTGAAGAGAGGAAAGGGTTGTGGTAGTGGGGAAGACATGTCATCTGAAAGAAGAGGCATTTGACTCATGCTTGAAAAGAAAAAGGGTGAAGGTCAGTGAAGACGCATCACATTGTACTGATTAAAATGTTGACAGCCATTCATTTCATTTTATGAAATCGTCAATTGATCTGCAATTGCAGACTCCAATCAATGCTCTGAAAATAAACGACGCAGAAAATCAGGCAGCCCGAGAATACTCTTGCAGAAGAGGAACAAGGTCTTCTGAGAAGCAATTAATTCCTCTGTGGGAAGAACAGAACCATTTTCAATGGGCTTTCTGTGATAGACCTGTCATAGTAGTGAAAATAAAGAGAGGGTCATCTGCTGCAGTTCCTTTGGATGGCATCCAATGCTTGTCCTACTCCAAGTAGACCCACTGAAGTTAATGGGCATAATTAACTTAGTTTCATTAATTTCAGCATTCCATTGCAGTATGGTTTACAGATGCAATTCAACAATTAATGTCAATGGATCTACTCTGCACAGAACTAATGGGAAAACAACTCCCTGTCTGAAACCAGGGGTGTGTGTGCTGAGATTACCAGATGCAAAGGAGCACAGGACTTCAGCAGTAATGTGCATGGAGGGTTGCTCTCTGGATAGTGGTGTCACTGCTGCTTACCTAGTTGTGGTGGGGCAGTGCGGGTGAGGTCAGGGCTGTGCAGGTACACCACTGCCAACCCAGCGTCAGTTGCTGGTGCCCATTGTGGCAAGTAGGGCAGAAGACAGGGAGACAAATGACAGAGTCAACTTTGTTGTTTTGTTGTTTAGTTGTGTCCAACTCTTTGTGACCCCATGGACCAGAGCACGCCCCTACTATGGATCACTGCCTTGTCATGGCGAAGGGGCTTGAAAAACTCAGAGAAGCTATGAGCTATGCCCCGCAGGGCCACCCAAGAAGAACAGGTCATAGTGGAGAGTTTTGACTAAATGTGATCCATTTGGAGCAGGAACCAGCAAGCCACTCCAGTATCATTGCCAAGAAAACTCCATGGACAAAAACAACAGAGTCAGCTTACTCAGTGTTAATGAGAGCCAGTGTAGTATAATGGTTAGAGTGGTGTACTATGAACTGGGAGATACACGGTTCAAATCCCCTCTTAGCCAAGAAGCTCATTGGTTGGCCTTGGGCCATTCACCAACTCCTTGGAGGAAAAGGTGGTATATGAATGCAACCAACCAACCAACCAACCAACCAACCAACCAGTCTTGCCCCATCCTCCTCCCTGCTGAATTCAAGCAGGCCACCCCCTGCACTGGTTAGAAGAAAGAAGGTAGGCTTTTGAGGGCTGGTTGAGGACTGGCTGAGGTTGGTGGGTGCCTCCTTCACCCTAATGGACTAGCCTGCTAGAGTCATGAACATGGTCCCAGCCTCACCACCACTCGTCTTTTGAGTGTGGGTATTGGGGGAGAGGCTCAGTCAGCTTTCTGATCAGGGGCTGCTAACTTTTTGGGACCCATGGGCTCATTTACAAACTGGAGAAACTACTGCTGGCACACAACCACACACACACTCCCCACACCAGCAGGTCTGAGCCAAATTGAGGGTAGCATCTTCCTGAGGAGTGCAGCTGAAAAGATAAGAGTTTGCCTTTCCTCCTCATCTGTGGTCTCCAGATTAAGCACCCACCGCAAGATGCACCCCTCACTGCCTTGCTTCAAGAATGCCTTTAGTCTTCTTGCCTAGCTGTATTGTATCCTTGAACTGTGAACTCAGCCCCTTGCTTGCCTAGAAGGAGGATGGAGTGGGTGAGTATGTGTAGAAAGCAGACCACAGTGGTAAGCTTTACATCCATTGCTCTGCACACATTGTTTCTGTCCCACTCTCCACCATGAATAGAAAGATCTGCCAGTTGCAGTTTTATATGTTTATTGATTACATTTCTATACTGCCCTTCACCCAATGATCACAGGGCTGCTTTACACTATAAAAACACGAAAATGCATACTATAGTTACAACAACAAAAAAACCCAAACACATTAAAATGCCAAAGATTGTTTAATTAGCCAAAGGCCAGAGAGAAAGGGAATGCTTTTGCCTGGTGCCTAAAGAAATGTAACAAGGGCACCAGGTGAACATTCCACAAGTGGGCAGCCATCACAGAAAAGGCCTCTTCTCTGGGCCTCTCATGGAAAGGCACATGAAGGAGGGTCTCAGATGATGATCACTGGGTCTGAGTTGGTTCATATGGGGAGAGGCAGTCCTTGAGGTATTGCAGTCTTGAGCCATTCAGGGCTTTATAGGTCAAAGCCAGTAACCAAGAGGGGCAAGGGTTCAGGGCACAAGTGGTCACCCTGACTGATCCAAGCACCTTGTTCACATGCTCAGGCGTTACTAACTGAAACTCATACAACACAACAGGACTAGACTGTGCTCTGGACACCCCTTGAGATTCATCTGCTGCAAGAGTGGAGGCAATTACCCTGTGAATCCTAGTGATTTTATCCTCAAAATGCTTTGCAAATGTCACAGTGAGTTACAGTTGGTTCTGTCACCTCCTTCAGGCCAAATTGTGAAAGATCCCATACTACCCAGAATGACACAATGAAGATACAACGGTGGTAGCAGTATATGCTTTCCTTGGGTCTTCATTGCCACTTGGTTGGCTTGACAATCAGCCCTCACCACCATTTGATTGCATTTGACTGAAGTTTTCCTCCACTTGCATCTCTCAGCTTGTTTCCTCACCCTAAGCTCTGAAGTACAGGAGTGGCTGATAGGACAACCACAATTTCCCAGATGTGAGGAGGGGCCGGCACATGGCACAATCACAAATTGCCTGTGCCTTGTGCCCCTTATCTGGTCTGCCTCAGCTCCCACAACATGCTTCCCTCTACCCTGAATCACTGATATTGGAGCTCCCTCAACTCCTCTCCTCCCGTACACATTTCCCCATCACCAATAAAAACAAACCACAAACAATTAAAACAATTGAAGAAGTGCTGGCTCTATCTCTGCTTTGTAGCTGGTACTGCAGCCAGGAGATGAAGATTGGCTGTAGGTGCATAGGTCACAAGACTACTGCTGCTCTCAGCTGCTACAGCTAGCTTGTCTGATGGTGATAGGCTTAGCTAGCAGGAAAGAGAAGGTAGCTGTAGATGGTGAGAGGATTGAAGTCTCTCTTATTACTCTCCCCCCTTCCCGCCACCCCCTGTTCACCTTCTTGCCACAAAAAGCAGCCTCTTGGTTCCTGGACCAGTTTCTCATTTTTCCAAACTGAAATTCAGCAACTTGAAAAATCCTTATTAAAACCATTCAGCATTTTAATGCAAATCTCTTCTAATAGATACATTTTTATATGCAGTTTCGACTAAAGGATGCATTCTTGAAATCAGGTTTCCTTAATATAATTCGTTTTTACATTCTTTCCACTAATGTCTTCATTTTCATGCAAACGTAGTATGTGCATTTTCTGTAAACACTGTTTAGCTAGTGAACAGTACTGTGAAATTCAAATAACAGCAAATTTAAAAGGGCTGTGTTTCATGTTGCATATTGTTTCAGAATTGGGTAGATTTAAATGCAAAATTAATCAAATTTGCCCTACATCTCACTGGCATCTGCCCATCAAAGTCTGCCCAGAAGGTAATGTGGCCCTCAAATTGAAAAAGATCGCCGGCCTCTATACTTCATAGCCCTCAGAAACATTTTGTATGGTTATGGTTCCACATTAAGATTTCAAAAGCTCTCTGGTTCCCAAATGTGTCTGTCTGAGGATGATGCTGTCAAATTCCTAGACAGTTCTCTGCCATGGAAGGTGCGATGGGTGAGTGTCAGGCAGGTAAAATTGAACAATGAAACAAGGATGTATATGCACATGGTGGTGTCTTAATGCAAATGGCATCATGATGAGCTAAGAACAAACACTTGGAAGACAGATGTGTTGCTCCCTTTACCCTGAGTCATTGGCAAAAAAATAGAAACAAAAAATCCCAAAACCTTGTGAATGTCAAGTTCATCCCATATAGAAAGAGTTCACCTGTTGTTTGCCCAAAACCCTTCTTCTCTAAATGTATTACAGCTTCAAGAGCTCAGTCATCATTAGGAGAAGTGGGGGAAAGTTTCTGGTTCTTCACTATAATGGTTCTTTATTTACTAATGCTTTCACACGGCCTTTAAATTTCCTCCACATGACTGACGTTTTATATATATTCAAATCCCACTTTTATTTCCTGAAGTGTAAGACTCCAAAGCACAACCAATTCAATTATATCAAAAGATGGACAAATTGTCAATTTCTAGCCACTTTTGCACATACTTGCTCTGTTCTGTCCCATTTCTGCATTTGTCTGTGGTGTAACTTTTTAAACTTCATACAAAAATTCACATTTAAGTAGTATTTAAATGTGCATTTTCTCTCAAAATATGCATTTTAAAAAGAACTGAATCAGCAAATACAGGAAATGCAAAAGATATAGAAGATCCTATCAGTACATTACTTTAGAGGTGTCATTTTGTACAGAACTTCATGATGACCAAATGTTTTCCATTTTGTTGTGCCATTTAGCATGGTTTATACTCGTTCTGGACTCCTACCAAAGGAAGGAAAGGATAAAATCATAGGCTTGTATCCAGTGGCAGTTCTACTCAGAGTGGATCCATTAAAACAGAAAGACATGACTATCTTAGATTAATCAATTTCAATGAGTCTTAGTTGGATGCAATTCATAGTATCTCTATCCCAAGTACAACTGCCACTGCCACTAATACTACTAGTATCCTAATTACTACTACTACTACCACTAAGGTAAAAGGTGCTCCTCTGGATTAGATTATTGCATTTTAGACAGATCTATCTGGGAATCTTTGTCCAGGGAATCTTTAACTTTTATTTTTTAAAAAGAAAAAAATCCTCACATTGTAGGCATGGTTTCCCCTTCTGAGGAAATAAATCCTGACATTGTAATGTGTGGGTGTGCCCTGAAGCACCCAGTCCACTTCATTATTCCGGGCATGCCCTTACTGTATACCCACCAACCACAGCCCTATCAACTGTAGGACATTGTGCAGGGTCTCCCTGACAATCTGAGTGAGAAGGAAGTGTCATCTGGGAATAAACAGCCTTTAAGATATCCTAATGTCAAGCTATTTAGGCTTTAGGTGTTTGTCTTTGTTCGTGAAAGCATTACACCATTACCTGCTCATAGGGCAAATAAAATTGAGACCTGCTCAACAGTGTGGTTGATTCCCAAACCCCTGAAGTAAATTATGAAAAGAGCAACTTAGAGCATGGGCCGAGAGTTCACCCTAACAAGTGACCCATGAACAGTCCTTAAAGGTATGGCACTGGGGAGCTAGGTGTTTCTAGCCTAGGCAGGATCAGATCATGTCAACAGCGGTTTTAGAAATTAAGCAGTGTTCTCCAGTCACCTCCAACACCTTCAGTCCTGCCGCAAGCCTGTTAAGAAAGGTTAACGTTCCTTTAGAAGATAGATGGCTATGCATTCATACATTCCCCGAAGAGGTAAGTAATACTGGAAGAGCTGACATCATAAGAATGAAGACTCAAGGAGATGCAAGGAATGCCTTTGTCAGTAGTTCAAAGAGCTGCTGGGGAGATGTTTATCCACAGCCATGAAGACTACACTATGGAGCCATTTATCAAATGGCCCAGCCCTCCCACTTGCAGGCAAGATCTAACAAGACTATCGCCCTGCAGCACCATGAGTCTGCCTCCTCTTAACTCTGCTCCCAAATAGCACACAGAGAATGTATCAAGTTGAGGTCAGCCAAGGGCCTCCAAGAATTTCACCTGAGCTAAATTTTGCTCTCTATGTATGGTATACCAGCAATCTGATAAAATATTTCCCTGTTGAATACACACACAATCGGGGTGGACAAATCAGCTTATTTCCATTCTGTGTCAATTTCACTCCATTCAAGTGCACAAAAGCTTCACATTTAAATTGTACAAAGCTTGATGTAAAATATTCATTTTGTGCACAATTCCTCCTGAAGTATGCATTTTTGTATGTTGCCAGACTTCACACATCAGCCTTGATGACCCCACACTTGAGGTGGCAGTCCATTTTGTCTACCTGGGTTCCACCATAGCCAGCAACCTCTCCATTGATGCTGAGCTGGACAAACATTTTGGATTCTATTATTCTAAAGTGTGCAATCTATTTCTTAACTGCATTCTTACCTTCTCATAAGTCCCAGGAACTTATAAGAATCATAGAATTGTAGAGTTGGAAGATACCCCAAGGGTCTAATCCAACCCCTTGTAATGCAGGAATCTCAAATAAAGCATCCAAGACAGAGGACTATCCAACCTCTGCTTAAAAATCTCTAATAAAGGAGAGTCCGCCACCTTCCAAAGGAGTCTATTCCACTGTTGAATCGCTCTTACCATCAGAAAGTTCTTCCTGAGAATTAGATCAGTTCACTTTAAAAGACAGACTAAACAAAATTCTGCTACATTCCTGATCACAAATCCAGCTTGGTTTCTTTACTAAGGGTCCTGCAACACAATAATTCTGCAGAGTTTGTCTCTACAGTGTATATTCTTCAACAGTTTTTGGCATTTCAAAGAGGGGAGAGTCTTCATGAGGGAGATTATAAAATCTAACTCCAACCTTATCTAAAAATTTAACAACAGCATGGAAGCTTTGTTATATAGAGCAAGTCCGAACAATTGGTCTATGGAACCAAGTACTGTACTGTATATCAGAAGTGGGAGACCTTTTTCAGCCTGGGCTCCACTTTCCCTTCTGGGCAACCTTCCAAGGGCCACATGTTAGTTGTGGACACAATCAGAGCCAAAAGTGGGCAAAATAATAGGTGCAGAAGGTGGCCCTGTGGGTTAAACCACAGAGCCTAGAACTTGCCGATCAGAAGGTCGGTGGTTCGAATCCCTGCGACAGAGTGAGCTCCCGTTGCTCGGTCCCTGCTCCTGCCAACCTAGCAGTTCGAAAGTACATCAAAGTGCAAGTAGATAAATAGGTACCACTCCAGCGGGAAGGTAAACAGTGTTTCCGTGTGCTGCTCTGGTTTGCCAGAAGTTGCTTAGTCATGCTGGCCACATGACCCGGAAGCTGTACGCCGGCTCCCTTGGCCAATAAAGCGAGATGAGGGCCGCAACCCCAGAGTCGGTCACGACTGGACCTAATGGTCAGGGGTCCCTTTACCTTTACCTTTACAGTAGACTAGTTTCTATACACATTAACACACATGCAACTTTCTACTTTTCCTCTAGGCATGTGAGACACATTACAAAGAAGTTTTGTGTATGTGCAATGCATTCACTCTTCCATTGAGCTCTGGGCCTTTCCAGGCTGATCTCCACTAAACATCTAGATGAGTCTCATTTTCATTAGTAGGTTATTATTTAGGACAATTATTGCTGCTGATGCATAATTTTGTTTACAGTCCAAGGGCTGTAGGCAACGTAGCACTAAGCTAAAGTTATTTTGCAATATGCTTGTTTCTCTGGAGGAATGTTTGCTGCACTTGGAAGATTGTTGTGAAAGGGAAAGCAATGATTCCTGCATTGCAGGGGGTGGACTAGATCACCCCTGGGGTCCCCTTATGACTATGATTCTATGATTTTATGAAAGCATATGCAAGTGGCTGGTAACTTTGTTGCCCAATACATTGTGTCATCTGCTCTGCAGTGAGTTTCCATAAGTACAACCTTAAAACCTACCCAGCCTCTTGCACAGGAACCCTTGTGCTAGCAGATAGAGAACATCAGATACAGCTGAAAGCTTATTATCCTTTGTTGTTACTTGGTCCTCCCTTCTGGTTTTATTTCATAGATTTTTTTCCTTAGTTGTGTTGTACTGCTCACTGTCCAGCCCTGATCCTTACCTCTACTGTAATTGGAAGAATTGGCTATGCGTGGCAACTAACTAGACAGCCTCTTTCCAGTTTTCCATCTCTTATAAGGGTTTGGAGGCAAAATCGCCTTTGCCTCCCACACAAGTCAAACCGGGAAGAGCAAGTCCAACATATTAAATACAATTTATCTAGTTAGAGCTATCATTAGAAGTGTTCACAGATTACAGAGGCACCAACTTGAATGAAATATGTTGGGGGGGGCAGATAAACCCCACTCCTGCTCCTAGCTTGCATTCTCTATCTCTTTCTCTCCCCACTCCAATTAAAAGGGCTGTTAAAAAAAAATGATATCAGAGGCTCTTGCCCAATCCCAGCACTCTTGCCACCCAGCAAACTTTTACAGTTTGTTTACAGGGCTTGCTGGGAAAGTCCAAACGTAGAAAAGAAAGAAAGGCAGCAATGTGCATCAACTTTGGGGAGACAACCCCCTCAAGCATTTTATTGGTGTGTGTGTGTGTGTGTGTGTGTGTGAAGGGAGGTGGGCTCCTAGGAGCTGGTGACTATGACAGATTACATGCATAATCCAAATTTTAGCTGGCATAGTTAATCACCTGGAACATTCAACATGTGTACATTCTGTGTACCTATTTACACAACAGTTGAGCTGTACATATCAGCAAGTGTACACTCTTTCCCACAAACACTTTTGCATGTGCAGAGACAGGTTATATCTGTGTTCAGTGTCACATATAAGCAAGCCTTTTAGTGTTGGAGGGGTGGCGACTGATTCAGACTGAGACCTGGTAGGATCTGAAACAAAACAAAAAAAAGCATAGAGATTTTGCCTACCTTTTGTTGCAAAGCTTGACTTTTCATTCTCCAAATCTCATCAGGATTCACATTTCTAATGCACACACTCTTGCTTTTTAAATTAGTATGATAGTTCTTTTATCCCTCCATTTCTATTCAGTGAAAGATAAAGATGAATTGAGATCCTTCGGTGTACAGATCCCTACCTCTGCAGCTGCCTGGTGAAATGAATATCCAGTGTAAGACTAAACCTTTTTCAAAAGACTAAACACAGTACAATCGAGTTTTCACCAGTGCGACGGATGCCTCTCCCCGCAGCCGAGAAAGGGATTTAAGCCTCCTTGAGAAAGACAGAGGCTCATTAAAAGGAGTTATAACAAATCAGTTATCAGACATTTAAAGAATAACCCTTTTCAAATAAACCTGTTAAATAAATCCACAGTAAAGATAATTAGGTCAGCGTTATAGCAGCACAATGCATGCTTATCCACCCAGGAAGCTTTAATGGTGGCATAAGCCTGTTAAAGGCAGAGCACTAAGTGTACACAATAAGCCAGGTCTTTAAAAGAAGTCATCATCACACCATGTCTTTCTGACAAACCTGGCCAGGCGATGGCCATTTGAAGCTACAAAGAGTCTGTTTCAGCCAACCCCAGCCTGACGCCCTGCATATGTTGTGAGACTGTCACCCCCATCATTCCTGACCATTGGCTGTGCTGGCTAGGCTGATGGGAGGTGGACATCTGGAAGGCACTGGGGTTGGGTAAGGCTGCCTCTTAGTTTTAGTGGAAATGCTACTCTGAGAAACCCTGCAGTCAACAGGCAATTTAGGGTCTGGACGACAAAATGATTTTGTGGCATGCAATTTGTTTAGTTATAATTTAGGCATTTGTGTAATGGGCAAACTAATTTTAGGTTCAGTTTTACTGATATGTTTCGTCGCCAAATTGTTGCTGTTATGACTTTGTGGTTTATATGATGTGTTATTTTGGGTTATTGCTTGTCCTTTGGTTGTTGGCTGCACTGAACTCCAGACTGGAGAAAGGGAAGGATATAAGAATGACTGAATAAATAAATTTGCAACTATCTAATGAAAGTCTCTCTCTCTCTCTCTCTCTCTCTCTCTCTCTCTCTCTCCCTCCCTCCCTCCCTCCCTCCCTCCCTCCCTCCCTTACATAGTGCTGGCTGGTGCCCTTGGGACTGGGAATACAGAAGATTGGAAGATCAGCTATAGGTGGAGTCAGAGATGATGACAAACAGAGGCAACGAAGTCCTCCTTCCTACTGCAATGTGCAAGTGCAGTACTGAATCTAAGAAGCAGAAAGTTGACAGGCAGTGACATCCTCCAGACTGGTTGTAAGTACAAAGGTAGATAGGTGGATTCTGGCTGAAAGCAGACTGAGGTTGGTGCTTCATTCACCCTAATGATTCCTCCTCCTCCTTTCTATCTAACTACCTTTCCTCTATTCATCTATATTTCTACATTCCTGCAGGTATTACACATTTACTGAAGTTATCTCTGCAATTGCAGAAAGGGTATATGCCTCTTCTGTTGTTCGTAAGTCTGAAGGGGATAAAACCAAAAGGGGGGCTAAAACCAAATTTATAAATCAGGGATAGGGAACCTGTAGCACTGCAAGTGATGTCAGACTCCAACTCCCATCAGCACCAGACAGAATGGCTAATAGCCAGGGATGATGGAAGTTGCAACAAGTTCTGGAGGATCTAGGTTTCATATATTTTTAAATGAATGAATGAATGAATGAAAACGGATGGATGGATGAATGAATGAATGTAATACCTTAAATAACTGTTTATGGCCCTGCCTTAATTGTCTGAAAACTGGATGGTTGCAATTTTCCCTTTTCCCTTTTGCAGTGGTTTTTTTTAATCATTCTGTGTGCAATGGAAACATGGAAGACAGAAGAAATAAGTTGTTGAAGGTGATGATTGAAGCTTTGGTGGAGCCTGATGCACAAGATGACTTTAGTACAGGGATGGGGAACATTTTTTCAGACTGAGAGTTACAGTTCCTTCTGGGCAACTTTCTGAGGGATAAATGCCAGCGGTGGGTGGGGCCAAAGGCAAAACTGGGTGGTGCAACAGATGCAAATTTTACCTTTGTATAGGAAACTAGACACCCCTCTCTGTCCTCTATCTTGCCACTGAGGTGCATCATGTCCCAACATTGCTAGTGTTTCACTAAGGTATTTGGGAGGGGGTCATGTATACAACATGCTTCAAACCATGTATACTCCAAAGTGCATTCTATTCATTGGGGCTTCCTAAGTGGCCTAATCATCTGAAACTCTGTTAAATGAATTATCTCTTTGCCTGTTTTCATGAAGAGTGTTTATTGATGGTTTTAAGTTTTACTTGTTTTATTTATATGAGATTTTAGAATTGTTTTCAGCTTTTATTTTAATGCTGCATGTATGCCCACTCTGGAACTGCATAGTGAAGGACTTCTTATAAATACTGCAAATAAATAATATAAAAAAGCAATGAAATATAGGAAATCTTTTTATCCCAACCCTGGATAAATGCTCCTGCATCTGCTTCTTGTCATGGTGAGGCATTGAGTAGTTTTCCTGAAGTGCCTAAGAGAGCATTAAGATAGATTTTGAATATTAATTTATTCTTGCATAAATCTCTGGACCATCCCCTTTTAATTTGCAAATGGCTGTGGCTATAGCTATATCCCCCACTCATGTTTGGTTGGCTCACATCCAACCAAAAATGTTGCCTCTGCCTAAGAGGCTGATTCCAGCACAATAAACCCTGTATTGAGGCCAAATTTAGTCCCCCTATGGTATTGCTTGCTAAAATAATGGTGTGTGGGAGGGAATATGATGGAGCGCACACAAGAATAATACACAGGTCACTTCTAGACAGTTTAGTATTTAGCAAGAGTGATTGAGCTGCATACTAAAAAAATTAGCTTTGCACAAGCAAAGTGAATTGAAGCTCTTTGGCACAGCTATTCAAAACAACAACACAAAACAGATTTTTGTGGTTAGGAAAGTGGCAGGGAAATGCACTAAAAAGTGTCGGGTAAATGACTGAGGGAAAATGTATAACAACTTGAGGGCCACATTCCCTTGTGGGTGACCTTCTGGGGGGCCACATTCCAGTCTAGCAAAATCACTAAGAAGGGAACACAGAGTCTTCGTTGTTGGAGGCAACATGCCTCTGAATGGCTGTCATTGGGAATCACAGGTGGGGAAAGTTTTGTTGGATTCTGGTTCTACTTGTTCTATTGGTCTCTGGTTCTGATTGTGGACTTACCAGAGGTATCTTGTTGGCCACTGTAAGAACAAGATGCTAGGCTAGATGGGCCATTGGCCTGATCTAGAAAGGTTTTTCTTATGCTTTTAATATGTGAACCAAAACACAGCTGAGCTTAACAAGTCACATTTCCTTTGCAATACACTTCTCCAGCCAACAAAATGAACACAAATGTACACGTATACTGGGGAATAGTGCACATAAAAATGCATGCATTAGTGCACATAGCATTTTTAAAAATGTATTAACATGCAGGCGAATTTCCATAAGGACTTTCATAAATAAAATAAAAACTGATGGAGAAATAAGGCAAACTGAACTTTTCAGTAGAATGAGAAACTGAGAGAACCCAAAATTTCTCCATCCCTATGTAAAATAACATAAATTTACCAGAGAGTTTCATAGCCAGAATAAATGAAGTTAAATTTCTCAGAAGGTTTTCTGAGAAAGACTATTGCAGAATTTCAGCTCCCGCAACCAGTTTTTTGCTGCCCATAAATAGCATAGAGAAATTTCAGGGACAATTTTTGCTCTCTCCTTGCTTTCTTTTAGCATTGCATTCACCTCTTTTCTTTCCCTGTTCATGAATAAGGGACACTTATACACACTCTCTGCACTGTGCGTTCATGTTTTTCAGTTCAATTTTCTCAGCTGACTCTCCACTGGGAGTGTGCCAGTTTACAAAAATGCAATGGGGCTTAAAATAAACAAAAAACCAAATTGTCCAAATTGCAGACTTCTATGACAGTTGTGTGTGTGTGTGTGTGTGTTTATTTTTATGTTTTAAAACCACCATTCCACTCGGTATCCCAGGTTTGTATGTCAAGATAGGATGTGCATAATCCTGTTGGAATCTCTTTAGAATCCTGACAAACAGCCTTTTGATTGGGTGGTTGACGATATCAGCATGATTCAGAAAACGCAATAAATAAAAGTCACAGAGCACCAGCATTTAAACAAAGGTGTGTGGGTTTTGTAGCTGAGTGTGAATTTCGAGCACATGGTAAAAATTAGGGAGATTTTAAGGGCAGCAGGAACAGCTTGAACTTTAAGCTTCAAAGCAGAAGTAAAAGCAACAAGTAGAAATACATTCTCCTTTTTATTTTATTTTATTTAAAAAAATATTTGTTCTTTTCAGTTTCATACATTTCACTAATTTTACAATCACTTTTTAACTGTACATTTTAAAGAAGTTAATTTTACAAAACTTGACTTCCTTCCCCCTCTTTCTGTGATTCCTTAAATTTATTTTTAATATCTTCTGCATATCCAAATTAACTTAATTTGCTCATTTAATTATCTACTGTAAATATATACCCTTATAAAACTGCAGGTCATTACAACAATCCAGCTAATGTTTTTATCTGTTTACAATTTATCTGTAAATATTCAATAAACAATTTTCATACTTTTATTAAAAGTTCGTTATCTTGATTTCTTATTCTTCTAGTAAATTTTGCCATTTCTGCATATTCCATAAGTATTTGTATCCATTCTTCCTTTGCCGGGACTTCTGCTTCTTTTCCATTTTGGGGCAAGTAACATTCTTGCCACTATGGTAGCATAAATGAATAAGTTTCTATACAGAGTAGGTAGTTCTGTCCTTAAAATTCCCAAAAGTAGAAATACATTCTCATGACATCAAGCTGTGGCCAGGCTAGAACCAGGAACACAAGCTGATTGCTTGTGTGTAATCAAGATGGGAGAGAAATTTGGATCAGTTCACATTTAAAAGTGAACCACCCTAATTTGTACTTTCCAAAACACAGCAATATTTCAAAATCCACATTGCTCTGAATTTTGGAATGCAGTTCTCCAGTTGAGTAATGTGGGCCAAAATGTATATGCTACCGTAACATGTGCAAAATTGTGTCCCAAAAATGTGTATACTAAATTCATACTAAAATGTTGGTGATTTTTCATGAGAACTTTTTATTCTTTCTTAAAATACAAACCCATATGGAAAAATGGGTAACTGAGTTTAAGCTTAGAAAAAATGAGAAATGGAGAGAAATGAAAATTGATACATGCATCCATCCTTAGTGTTACACCACCAACATTATAATTTAGAGCAGGGCTCTCAAACAAGAACATCGGAAGATTCCTGCTGGATCAGACCAAAGGGCTATGTAGTCCAGCATCTTGTATCTTTCAGTGGATAAACAGGTGAAAAATACATGAGGGCACCAACACTCTCCCGTTCCTAATAGTCAGCAACTAGTATTCAGATGTATACTGTGTCTGATAATGGAGGTAATATACAACAGGCCTCCACACCTGGAGCCCTCAGCTGGAGTCATTGGCCATGTTGGAGGGAGCTGTACTCCAAAAAAACCTGAAGGGCATTAGGTTGGAGAAGACTGATATATGTCAATATCCTCCACAAATTTGTTTAGTTCACTTTTAAAGCCGAGTTGGCAACCATCATCACATCTTGCAACAGCAAATCTCCTAGTTTAACTATGTGCTGGGTGAACAAGTCCTTCTTCGTTTTCAGCTTCATTTGACAATGTCAGGTTCTAATAAGGGCTGTGCACTGCTCCTCCTATGAGCTGGAACACACAAACACCCAATTCAGCCCTGAATCGATATGAGGGTCAATTAAATTAAACATATTGGTTGTGTAAAAATATGGCCCCAAGGGGATGGGGGAAGGTGCTTGGGACGTGGTGCCCTGCAGGAATCCTCCGCTTACTAGCTGGGGAAGGCAACTGCAAAGTAGATTCTCATGTGCACTCCGTGCCCCAAAGCATTAATTTGACGCTTTGGGGCACGGAGTGCACACGAGAATCTACTTTGCAGTTGCCTTCCCGTGTGCACTCCGTGCCCCAAAGCATTAATTTGACGGGGACTTCTCCAATGTGCTGGAAAGGCTAGAATGAAATGAGCCTTCTGGAGCTGTCCGTGGTGCTGCAATACATCTGTGCCAAGCTTTCAGCCACAATGGCTTTTATTACATTGTTTTGGTAAAGC
Organism: Podarcis gaigeae; assembly: GCF_964106915.1. Taxonomy (NCBI): domain Eukaryota; kingdom Metazoa; phylum Chordata; class Lepidosauria; order Squamata; family Lacertidae; genus Podarcis; species Podarcis gaigeae. The sequence goes on from NC_139691.1 coordinate 5,909,823, forward strand.
AGGGAACAAGCTCTTGAGTTCACAGAGGTACATCATATGCCCATTGAGTGACTTACCTGGGTTAAAGTTCACCCTGCTTTAGCCTTCAGAACTGGTTTACAGTAAGTGTTCTGTTTTTAAGTGTTCTCACCATCCATCCTACTCTTAAAAAAGCTCAAACATGGAGAAAACCTTCTTAGGATCTAAAATGAGGAAAATGCAAGAGACGGGATAGTGAATTAAAAATAACTTATGTGCACAGTTCATGCATTATTTGAAACATTTATATCCCGCCTTTCCATCCTGCAGGGATCTGCAAAGCAGCTAATGAAAGCATATGGCGAGTAATCAAAACAGAATAAAACAACAGCAAAACATTCATTAAGACAATAAGCAATAAACAATAAAAGCCACAAATAACATAACAAAACCACAAGAGGCAGCAAAACAGGCGGCAGAAGCATCCAAATTGGGATTAGAGGATTCCACCCCTTCCAATCATTTCTTCCTCTCATTCCCTCTGCATCTGTGTTCACTCCTCCTGATTTCAGGTTTAAGTAGAATAATTTCTAACATTCATTGCAGAATTGGAGCATACACAACCAGAGCTCAGAGTCAAGCTGTGGAGTTTGCTGTGGCATTCAGGTCTGTCAATACAGTTGAATTTCCCACAAATCCTGACATTATTTATGAAGCACTGTGAAAAAAGCAATGCTAATAGAATGCTACATATGATTGATTTTACACAATTGATTTTAATATGTGAACCGCCCTGAGGACACAGCCGATTGGGTGGTATAAAAATGTTTAAATAAATAAATGCATACATATATAAATAAATAACTGCTCTTGATTGTATTGGGATTCTTTTTTATGGAATGTTTTAACTGCACAAAACCCTAACCACAACTTTGCGCACAAGTGTGCCCATACATCAGCAAGACATTTGAAGATTCCTTTTCTGCAGTGTTTTATCAATCAGCATATTTGCATAGCTAGTGTGTTCATGCTGCATGTGGAGGGTGGTGGTGACACAAATGAACGGAAGGAGTCACAATGTGTACATTGATCCATATAAAATATGTTCTATATAAAAGTAATGGAACAACTGAGGAATTCGAATGCTTCTGTTCCACATTGAAAGTGCTACTGAGTTATTTGGCACTCCAAATTTCAGTGAGAAGTTCAGATGAATAAAATTTTGGAAACAATATTTAGAGAAACTTCCTAATGGTAAAAACTGTTTGGATGTGGAACAGTCTGCCTCAAGACATAACATATGCTCCTTTACTGGAAGTGTTTAAGCAGAGGCTAGATAGCTATATGTTATTCTGAACTGCAGATCTAGCACTTAAGTAGGAGGCTGGGCTAGGTGACCTCTTTTGTGCAAAAACTATTTGAGTTATGTCTCAATTCCTGGAAACATGGGGCTACTTTCTGAAACAAAAAGAGCTTACATGTATAATGCACCATTGTTCCATCATGGAACCCAAGACAATGATCATCCAGTTCCCAGAAGTCACCCATCCAACCAATGATCAGACCCAGATCTTCTTAGCTTCAACAAGTTGATTACACACTCATGATATCAATCTTGCAAAATTGTGGGCAGAATGCTTCTGAATACTAGTTGATGAGGAACAACAGTGGGAGAATACTGTTGTGCTCATGTTCTGTTTGTGGTCTTCTAAGAGGCATCTTGCTAGTCACTGTAGGAAACAGAATGGTGAGTAGGCCTTTGGTTCAATCCAGCAGGGCCTGTTTTATATTCTTAATCGCAACTCCTACATGGCCCTTTCAGGGGTCGTTTATATAAATAAACCCCACCACACCTCTACCCTTCCCTAGCATTTTGTCTGCTTCCAGAAATGGAACATCCAGAAGGAGCAGAAGGAGGACGTATTCTGGGTAATGACACTGCTTCATGTTCATTTGTCTAGTTGTAATGAACAAATCTCTAAGGCAAGTCAGTATTATTAGCCCTCCATATTGCAGATGGGAAAACTGAGACTGAAAAAGAGTGGTTGGCTTAAAGCCACCTAGTGAGCCTGTGGCAGAAATCCTGCTAATGAACTTAAATTGTAACTAGGTAGATTTGGTTGTGTTTCTGTTACTTTGATACCTTTTTCTGCTATACTATAATTACATGTGCTTGTCTTGTCTAGTTTTTTGTTTTCCAACCCCCACTTTTGTTTCAACCAGATAACCCTATTTATAGGGTTACTTGGCAGTAAAATAAATAAATGCTTTTTGGTGGTTAAGGCATTTCAACACGGGAGCCAAGCACCTAGAGAAATTGTGGGCTCTCTGTCACTGGAGCTAGGCAGCCACTTGTATGGTGAGGCTCTTGCCCTGGGTTTCCCTCATTGTGCAGAAGGTTGATAGCCTTACAGGGCCAGCTCCAGCTCAATTATTTTTATTCTCAATCAGTCACTCACATTTCCTTTTCTGCCATTGTATATGCCTTTAACTAACCTCCCCCATCATAGCTGGGGAAGATCATGCAGAAAACATAACACTTCACATCGCCCTTCCTGAGTCAAACAGAGCCTCATTGAGGAAAGTGTCATCCCTGAAGGAACAAAGGAACACAGAAAGCTGACTTATACCTAGTTGTCTAATTGAACCACCCAGCCGACAATGACTGCCAGCAGCTTTCAATGGCTACTAAACCTGATGGCTATGAAACCACAGGAGGAAAGAGTGCTGTTGTGCTCAGCTTCTGCTCATGGGCTTCTCATGGTCATTTGGTTGGCCATGGTGAGAACAGGGTGCTGGATAGATGGGCCATTGGCTCAATCCAGCAGGCTTTTTCTTATGTTCTCTCTGGGGGTTTCAGGCACAGTCTTTCCCAGCCCTAACTGCAGATGCCAGGGAGTGAACTTGGGACCTTCTGCATGCAAAGCAGATGCCATCCCACTGAGATATGGCCCTTCTCCTTAAAGAACGCTGCAACAAGGGAGGTAGAAGAATCCTCACAGAGGCTGATAGGAAGAGAACCCAGTGGATGGTCAGGCTGCTTGGAGATAGCTAGGACGTGTGTGTGTGTGTGTGTGTGAGAGAGAGAGAGAGAGAGAGAGAGAGAGAGAGAGAGAGAGAGATCTGGATGGATGGCTTGTTGGAGGGAATTTATGAGCAGAGAACAGGGTGGTTGGACTTTAGGGGAGGGAGACAAAGACTGTACACAAAGGGAGGGAGAAAGAGGACCTAGTAAGACAAAGATAGGGAATGGAACGGGGGCAAGAGGCAGACAAGCTGAGAGGAGCGAAAGGGAATAGAACAGAAAGCCAAACTGCATAGAAATGGGAACTATAGAAACACAATGGAAAACGGAGAGAGAGAAACAGATGACCCCCCCCCCACTCAATTTCCTGTGGTGCTTACTATATCCAGCAGGTTTCTCTAATTAGTCGCTTCGCCTTCGCCCGCCCAAATCTAATCCAACGATTCGTGTCCACGGACACACCAGCGACTCTTGGAGCCCACTCCTCAATAGGCTCTAAACCTCCCCTTCCTCCCCAAAAGCGCACACCTCTCTCCTCCCCCCCCCCCCATGCCACATCTCAAGGGGTGGGTCCCCCTATATCTCACAGGCCAGCACCCCTGTCTTCTTTTTATGCCCTCCCCGACATCCCTGTTTCAAAACGCAGCCCCCGCTCCCACGTCCCAATGATAGAGGGAGTGAGAGACTTCTTAGGACCAGCCCCCTTCCAGGCTCTCGGCCCCGCCCTCCTCCCTCCCTCTACCCATTCATTTTCTTCAACCGGGCCGAGAGCTCCGCCCCTGACGGCACCGAGGCCCCGCCTTTTCCTCCAGCCTTTGCTCATTTCGGTCGCCTCCCTCCCTCTCTCCCTCCCTCCCACCTTCTCTCTCTGTGCTGCTTTTTGCGCCTTCGTTTCGCCCCCGGTGGCTGCAAACTGATCCATCAGAGGAAGGCAGGGAGGGGATTAAGGATAATAATAATCATACAGAAAGAACACAAGGAAAGAGGACTGGAGAAGGATAGGTAAAAGAAGGTGGGGGAGAGAGGGAAGGAATAACATCCGGATTTTCTTTTTCATCTATTCCCCACACCTCTTCCTTTTTGCATCTCTGCCTTTTAATGCCTGGGATCCGGGGCGAGGAGAGGGATTCTCTGTCTGAGCATGAAAAGGACTGCTAAAGCCCCAGTCTTCCTACGCCTGCAGCATCAGCGGAGAATCGCCCACTATGCGCTCTGGATCCAGAAGGGCTCGCACCACAAGTTCCTGCCGAGCCGAATGAGAAACCAGATCTCCGCTAGAGAGGGGCACTAACATCCGGTAAGGGAAAAAGGCATTTTACTATTATTATTTTGACTCTGCTCAGCCAGACAGCCACACAGACAGCCGCAACATCGGCTAGCTCGTTCTCGTGGGGCCGCCCTCTAGAACTCCCGTAGGCATTCCTTGTTATCTAGCCTCTCTATCTTGGTAGTCACTGTGGGAAACCGGACTAAAATGGTCTGATCCAGCAGCAGCGCTCTTCTTCTATGGCTGGCAGACTTCTCTTCCGAATTCTCTCTCACACTCCTTAACAGCGCTGCCTCCCCCCCCCCACCCCGCCAAAAAATAATAATCCTTCCATCGCTCCAATCTTTTTCCGGATTTCATCTTTCATCATTCACTCAGCCAAAATCTGAGGGATTCAGTTCCCATACACGTCGCTTTGCAGTTTCGTATCTTCCTACTTAGTAAGCAGAGGGTTAAATGGTGGATGTACAAAATCGCGCAGAAACTCTGGGCTTGCGTGTGCCGGACCGCAACACAACACAACGCAGACAAGACCTGTACGTGTGTGTTCAGGTGCCTAATCGCTCACAGGCTGTATGTAGTGCAATTCCCAGACGAGATCTGTCGTGTGTCCGTGTGTTAAGTGTAAAACTCTTTCAGCCTCTACACACACCCTTGTAGAATTATTTCTGCTGGGCTGTCATGATTTGTCATGATCTCGGGTCATAATTTTTGAAGGAAACTTCCCGGCAAGGAGGGAAAGGCTAGTGTGCGTGTTTGGTGGACGTGTGTGTGTGTGTGTGTGTGTGTACACGTACAGCTGTTTCATGCAGTGCAATCACACATTATGCTCAGGCTGAAGTAGCATCTCACCAAACTGCATGGAAATAGAGGGCTTGCAAAATCTCGGCGCCCCCACCGCAGCCCAGCCGCCACCCCCCGTGATGTCTATGCCAAGATATATTGATCAGGACAGAGTCTAATAGAGTCCTGGAGGGGGGGGGAGTCCCCAAGGAGACAATGTCCTCTTTGCTTAATAGACTGCTGTGTTTGGTTTGCAGAGTGACAATCCAAGCTTTGAATTCCAGGCTTGGGGGGGGGGGGTTACTTCCTCACCCTGCCCCACTGGTATGTGGGGAGACTAGGTAGGAATTGTGTTAAAATTAGATGTAGGGAGAATGGTCTGTCTGTCTAGCTGTTCACGGCAGGAATCAGGATGGTGGACTAGCTGGATGTTGGGGTCTGATTCAGTGGGTCTCTTCTTATCTATTTATCTATCCATTGGAACAGCAGGGTGCCATGCATGCATGGGAAAGGAGTCTCTAAGGGGAGCGCTCCAGGATGGGAGGGGGCACCTTAGCAAGTGGAAGCAAGCTGAAAGCTAAACTTCAGCTTTGCCAGCCTTTTAAATAATTTATGCAGCATGGATGGAGACTGTGCCATTCCTCCATTCTCTGGAGGGTCATAGAATATATATTCAGGGGTTTAATGGGAAGGTGGTCCGTCGTGGTAGTGGTGGTGCGGTGAAGTATGTACACACACACACACACACACACACACACCTCTCTCTCTCTGTGGAGAGAGGCTCAGTGCTACTTCTGATGCATAAGCCATAGTATAATGAGAAGGCTATTGACAAACCACTCCAGTATAAAGATTCGCTACCCCCAAATCACAGCTGTAGGGGAAAGGATGGGGGATGGAGCGTGTCCCACCCAGAGGAGAGAAATCTTTTCTTAATAGGAGTTAAGCTGGTCTGAGAAGAGTTACAGAGAGGTAGGCTGATGGTGCAAAGGAAGAAGAGATTAGCAAGAACTCTGGAGGGAGTGAGAGCTATTTCTGGGTAGATTCAAGCATCTTTCCCACTGTTGATGGTCCTATACATCAATTTACCATGCCTGCTTCCCTCTCTCTCACAGGACTATCTTTTATACACATGAACACATGCATGGACATGAGTGTGTGTGTGTGTGTGTGTGCGCGCGCGCACACACACACACACACACACACACGAGGCAGTACATTTATTCACAGAGGTCGTCTTCTTTTGGTCTCACACAACGCATGAATTGGTGCTTGTCTCCCTTTCATAACGCATAGCTGATGTCTCTCTCTGACTTGCACAGGCACACACCACTGGTGGCCTACTCTGGCATGCATGGGCACACACACATACACACATACACGTTTGTATTACGTACACACACTTTGCCATCAACACCTTTTCTTTTATATGCACACAGATACACATGCCACTTGGTCACGTAGATTTGGCTGCTATTCACAAGCATGCTAAGGTATTGCAGACAGCTTCTCTCTGTATTTCAAATGTGCATGTGTGCACACACACACACATACACACACACACACAGAGAGAGAGAGAGCTACACAGACTTTATTACTTTGCATTATGGTTGCTTGCACACAAAGTTTCACCATGTCCCCCTTCCATTTCCATAAACTGTCCAAAGAAAGCTCTCCTCTTCTCTCCTCTCTCATAAAATACATTTTTTTTAATTGATGCGCATGTATCCAGTGCTTCTTTCCAGTGGGGATGCAGGGGTACACATACCCCTAAACATTTTTTGAATCTTTGTACTTTTGTCCATTTACTGTATTTATTTTCACCAATTTGAACTATAAAATGGTGATTTTCTTGAGTGAAAATGAGAGTATCCTTAAACGTGTGTTTTTTTAAAGAAAAAAAAGCACAGCATGTATCCCCACCCAGTTTCCTTCCTTGCACAGACAGCCCCAGTTGCACACAACTTGCATGCACCCTTAGGCTTCATTCTGCACTCAGTCGCACGCAGGTTCCCCTTCTCATCTCTTGCACACCCAAAACTTCCACACTGTGTGGTTGCACATACAAATAACAATGGCCAAACAAGAGAGATCTGTCTTTGCTTCCCCCCACACCACGCATGCAAACAAGAACACATGCAGCAGACACATACACACAATTCTTTGGGAGGGTGTGACATTCTCCCTCTCCTGATTGGGTATCCTTTACTCTCAGCCCTGAACTGATATGCACAGTCATTCATCCACATACACAGGCATCATTGCCAGGGACTTTGTGGCAAGCTCTGCCCCTCTTGTCTGTACAGATCAAATCTTAAGAAGTGAATAGATATGCTTTCACCTCTCGCATCCCTCACTACTAGCAGGACGCACTGTCCGTGTTTTCCTCCAGCCATTGATGGGGGTGGGGTGGGGGGTTATCCATCACTAGAGCTCCTTAATCACTCAGCAGAAAATGCTTTGCACACATTTTCCCTCATCTTCCTTTTACTGCACTTTTCATGTCCTCAGGACTCTGCAGTTCCTTCATTTTGAAAAAAAAGCAAGAAAACAGGATCCTGCAAAAGAGGGAAGGGTGCTTATCTCTCGGGTAAGCTGGGATACACAGGATTGGGATATGTAACCTTGGAAAATCACTGAGGGAGTGTTGTAAGGGTGGTGGACGAGAAAGGATCTTGGGTATGGTCCTGTGAGCCTAGCAAGTGAGTGTTGGAGTGTGTGAGGAAGCCTGTGAGACAGCTGTGTTTGCACTTTTGAAAATGTGTGCAACAGAGCATGGCTGTCTGCCAGTGTGCTCCATGCTCACGAGACACATGGGATTGTACCTTCATTTTAACTGGTTCCAGAAATAGGGTAGGATGCATGTCCAGAGGTATTGAGGCATCTGCATGAAGGGGGGGGGGTTGAAGGAGGGCTATTGCTGTGAGAACATGTGTGTGAGTAAGAGGCTGCAATGTGAGTGCATCTGTGAGGGTGATGGAGGTTGTGCGAGAAGATCAGTTCTAATGCATTCATGTTCATGTGTTTGGGGTATGAAAAAAAGGCAATGCTTTTTTTTCTAGGGCAGCATCTGGGAGTAAAAGCAACAATGGTGGGTGAACATTGAGCATGTGCATTTGTGGGTGTTGATACCACTGCTTATAGAAGGGAACCAGTGGGGGATATAAGGGGATGGTGCGTACGAGTGGCACCATTGATGGGTTTGCAATATGGATGATGCACATTCTCCGGAAAATGCCCAAGTCTCCCTAGTGAGATCAGAACCAACACTTCCTTGCTTGCATAGCTCAACTCTCACTGGCAGCAAGACAATTGTACTAAATTAAAATGCTCCCAAGTTTATCCCACTTCTCTTTCCAGGGCCTAGTTAAGAGACTGTATAATCCCCTTAAGGCAGCATTTAATAGGGCCAGACAACTGCCCTGATGAAATGTCTTATTTTGTAGTGATTGCTGCAGGGAAAAAAAGCTGGTCCCCCAAGAGAGGACTGCTGAGAATGGCCTTTGCTTTGACTCCCCTGCCCCTGGGGTCCCACTGTATATCCCACCCCCTTCCTTCCCCAACAATTCCATATTTAAGAACTTGGAAATATTTGTGGCATCAGCTATACAAAGTCAGGTTCTCTCTTTTTTTTGATAAGCACATTTGCAGGTGTTTAGGATTAACATTAGGGGGTGAGCTGGGAAGGTGGGAAAACTGTCATAATAATTAAGCTGAATTAGGGAACCATCTCTGCCTGTGAAATAGTGTGTTATGTGTGTGTGTGAGAGAGAGAGAGCGAGTGAGTGAGTGAGAGTGTGGGAGACTCACGTCTGAATGTCGCTTTTTAACATGTATTTCAAAATCTGTTCTGCTGTCAGACTCAGTGTGGGCTGTTTAGGTATGTCACGATGCAAAGCAAGAGGGGTTGTTTGTGTAGTGGGAGGGAAATATCAGGGGGTGACAGAATAATCTTAAAACGTCTTGGTAAAGCGGGGACAAGGATGGAGAAAGGGGGTAAATTGGAAGAAGAGAGAGGATGCAGAAACAACAAATAAAAGAACATTTGAATCTTGATATGTTAAGGTTGTCAGGGAAGGGCATGAACATGTTTCAAACATGTGGTTTTATACATGGGAACCTTTGATGAAATGCAGGTATATTTAAGCACCTTTCAGGCAACACAACCAAATCATCCTTGTCTGTTCTCCTTGTCTCTAGAAAAACTCATCCCATGAAGACACTGTGTCTCCCAGAAGGGGGAGCTCTGACACCATTTCTGGGGCCCGCCTATAGATTTGCGGATGCCAGCTGTATACCAGAGCAATTTAAATTCCTATTTGGTTTAGATCTGCGAACACACAGAGAGAGAGAGAGGGAGGGAGGGACGGAGGGAGACAGACAGACAGAGAGAGAGAGACTGGTAATGGCTAAAGCACCCTTGCATAAACTAGGGTTGCCATATATTTTCTTTAGGATTCCCAAAGAAAAGCCCAACAATTTTGTCCCCTCTCCCCCAAAAAGCTCAATAACTTTTATGCCCAAATTTTCACTTTGGCAACCTTACCTAACCACATTTACTAACCATAACCCTGTTGTATCAAATCAATGGTCCAACTCGTCCAGCACCCTGTTCCCCACACCAGCCAATTAGATGTCTTCAGGAAGAATTAAAAACAAACAGGCAGGGCATGTGGGGGAAACCACTTCTTCCAACTGTTTTTCCTGCAGCAGCAAATGTTTTGAGGTAAACTGCCTCTGAAGCTGAAGGTTCCACTTAGCCTTCAGGGGGATAGCCTTCAGTAGACCTTATCCTCCATGGATTTGCCCAAGACTCCCCCTTTTAATGAAGTCTAAGTTTGCAGCTGAAAGCACATCTTGTAGCCATGAATTCCATAAGCAAACTAGACATTGTGTGAACAAGGACTTAAAAAAAAAAAGAACAGAAGAGGAAGCTTCATTTGTGTGGTAGTATAGACTTAGTGATGGTCTGTGTGAAACTTGTTCCTCCCCAAAGCTGCCTAACTGAGGTGCCAGGCTTTGGGGAGGTATGGAGGTTCCAGCAGTGTCCCAGAGCCCTCTTGCCTTCTTCCCATATGCTGGGGTCCCCTTCCCAAAGGGTTTGGGAAGGCAGTGAGAGAGCTCTTGTGCCTTGTTCACAATGCCTGTCACATTTACCCGGCCCTTGTGCCCACCCTCCACCATAAATATAGTGCTGTCTATAGTGTTCCACAGCCAAGATGGCCCTGAAAGTGTCCCAAAGCTCTCTCAATTACTCCCCAAAGCCTAGCACCTCAGGCATCAAGTTATGGGAAGGCAGTAATAGAGCTCTGGCAACATCCCAGAATCCTCCCGCCTCCTTCCCCAAACCCTCCCCCTTCCTTCCCAAAGTGTGGCATGTCCTAGAGCCCTTGTGTCTCCTTCCCAAAGGACAGTGCCTCAGTTACTAGGCTTTAGGAAGCCAGTGAGATGGCTCCAGCAGCAGATACAGACTTTGTCAATATGGTACCCTGAGCGAGGACAAAAATAATCTCCTAAAGATTAGGCTTTTGGCAATGATGTCCAGCACCTCAAAGCTGCTGCGTCTCATTTCTGAAGCCTAGCACCTCAGTTATCCAGCTCTTGTGCCTCCCTCCCAGTATTTCTTATTTTCACAATAATTCCTTGCTCTGCCCTAAAGACACTGTCAGCTGCAAAGCCTGGGACTCTTAAGCCTCACCGCCTCCTTCCCAAAACTCAGAGCCTCATTTCCATCCCAGAACCCCAGAACCTCCTTCCCAAAGCCCCATGTCTCTATTATCCTGTTCTGGGAAGAGAGTGAAATGGCTCTGGCAGTGTCCCAGAGCCCTCTTGCCTCCTCCCCCAAGCCTGGTGCCCCAGAGCCCTCCTTCCCGAAGCAGGGTTCTGAGCCCTTGCAGCTCCTGCCCGAAGCCCAGCACCTCAAGATAATATCTGGTGCCCTCCCTAAATGTTTCTTATTTTCACAATAATTCATTGCATCATCCCAAAGTCCACAGCGAGCCTGGCACCTCAAAGCTCACACACCTCCTTGCCAAAATGTGGTGCCTCATTTACCCAGCCCTTGCACCTCTTTCACGAAGCCTGGCACCTGCTTCAAAATCCCAGCACCTCAGTTACTGGGCTGAGGAAGGCAATGAGATGGCTCTGGCAGCAGGCGTGAACTTCGGTAATACACCACCCTAATCAAGGACAAAAAATTCACCCTATAGACTGCACTGTACAATGAAACCTGGCACCTCAAAACCCTGGAGCCTCCTTCCCAAAGCCCACTGCCTCAGCCTGGCACCTCCTTACCCCCCAAATATTTCTTATTTTCACAATAATTCCTTGCACCACCCTAAAGATGGCACTGCTGGCAGCGAAGCATTCCTCCTTCCCAAAGCCCACTGCCTCAGAGCCCTGTGCCTTCTTCCCAAAGCCTGGCACTTCAGTTGCATCCCAGAGCTCTTACACATCCTTCTCCAAGCCTATCACCTCAATTATCCAGCTTTGGGAAGGCACTGATATGGCTCTGGCCAAGAGCCCTTGTGCTGCCTTCTCAAAGCCTGGCAGCTTGCTTACTGGGCTTTGGGAAGATGGCTCCTGAAAGTGGTGTGGTGTGAGGGTTTTGGGGTACTATCAGAACCCTTCCACTCCCTCCCCAAAGCCTGGTAAGACAGGCAAACCCTCTGGGTGCACAAGTGGAGGAAAGTCTGTTTATTTATTTATTTCCCCTCTCACATAAGGTCACAATCGCCTGCCTCTAATCTCTCTCTCTTTTTTTAATTGAAAAAAGCAAATCCTCTTTGTCACTATTAAATACAATGTTCAAATCAGGATGAGGAAGAGTTAGGGTTGAGGGTGCTGATGAAACCCCCCCACCTGTTATTTCCACTAAATTGAGTTAAATTATCTTCTCGCTGTACTCTTCTAAAAATAGCAGCTGGGGGGCCCATGCTAAAAGAGGGGTGAGAAAATTCTGGCCCTGGAAGGGGATGCAATATGGCCCTCCAGGCCTTTCTTTCTGGCCCTCAGAATTCTCCCAGGCCACACCCATCACTGGACCTTGTTGAAATGTGGCTTTGAACTCTGATAATGCCTTTTACATGTTTGGATAGAGATTATGAGCATTTTCTCACCTGGTTTCCATAATGCAATGTGCTAAGCATGCATCATGTATCTTAGGTGGGTATACCAGACAGGAGAGAAGTGTCCTATTTTACCTCACCTTTGGCATACCATAAGTGCTGACATAGAGGAGCACTCTGTGATCACAGTGACAAACAGGATGTTCATGGGAAGCCCACAAACACGACTTGAGCACAACAGCAGTTTCTTCACCTGCAATTCCTAGCAACTAATGTTGCTGCAGACAGTGAAAGTGTAGCATGGCTGCCATGGGCAGTAGTCATCAATACCCTTGTTCTTCTGGAATGTTTCTAACGCTCTTTTAAAATCATGTGAGCTGGTGGCTACTACCACATTAGGCAGAATGAAGCAGTTGCCTCAAGCAGCTGAATTCAGGCATTGCCTGAAAACAGGAATTGCGCCAGACATTTTGTTGCCTGAGGAAAAAGACAAGATGGTGCCACTCTCACAATCCTATGTACAGAAGCTGGGCAATTGAATCTTCAACACTGGTGATGGGGCAGTGTCCTGAGGGTGGAAGGCACAGCGTGCACCACTACCCCTCTAAACATCTGTATTCATTTGCTTTTACATCTTTGTTTTTATATTCCACCTTTGCTCCCAGGTGCTCAAGGGAGCATACATGGCTCTCTCCCTCTCCATGCCATGAAGTAATTCAGGGTGAGAGATGGTGTCTAGGCCCCCAAGGTCACCAAGAGAGCTTCATGGCTGACTTGAGATTTGAACCCCTGTTCCCCAGGCCCCAATGACATAACCACTTCTCCATGCTGGCACTCATCTTACTCTAACAAAAGGGCCAGCCCTGTGTGCAACAACAGCAAACTGTCAGTTGTTTAATTGATTATTGTTATGGTTTACTCCCAGGGAAGGCACTTGTCTCAGATACTGTGCGCTAGGGATGGGAAATTCGATTCAGTTTGTGTTTCAAGCAACCCCCTGGAATCTGCACTTTCCAAAGCAATATGCAGACTGAAACGCAGCACTTTCCCAAATTGTGCTCCAGCCAATTAATGTGTAAGGTAAAGGTAAAGGTACCCCTGCCTGTACGGGCCAGTCGTGTCTGACTCTGGGGTTGCGTGCTCATCTCGCTCTAGAGGCCATGAGCCGGTGCCGTCTGAAGACACTTCCGGGTCACGTGGCCTGCGTGACGAAGCTGCAGCTGGCGAGCCAGCACCAGCACAGCACACAGAAACACCGTTTACCTTCCCGCTATAAAGCGGTCCCTATTTATCTACTTGCACTTAAGAGTGCTTTCAAACTGCTAAGTGGGCAGGAGCTGGGACTGAACGACGGGAGCTCATCTCGCCGCGGGGATTCGAACCGCTGACCATACAATCGGCAAGTCCTAGTCACTGAGGTTTTACCCATAGCGCCACCCGCGTCTCCCAATTAATGTGTACAAGGATGCATATATGAGGGTAAAAGTGTGAATGCAAAAAGATGCCTATATTTGTGAAAATAATATGCAAAAATGCATTATATTAGGAAAAGCTGCTTCGTTGAGCAGTGTATTATTAGGAGAAATTCACTAAAATGCTCATCAGCTTTTATGAGGCTTTTATTATTATTCATTTACTGCAAACCAATGTGGGAAAGGGGGCAACAGAATTTAAGACTGGAAAAATGTGAGATTTAAAGTTTTGCCCATCCCTACCATGAACCTTTGGGTGGGGACTGCGAAGACTGAGTGGGGAGGGAAATATAATTTTCTGTTTCGTCTCAGGCAGCGAAATATCTTAGACCAGCCCTCAGCACCCTCCCCCACAAATGTCAGTTTGGCACAGCTTCATGTGCCTTTTCAGTGCCAGCTTAAAACTGTTTTAATGGATGTTTTCCTGCCCCTGTTGTGCATTTAATGGATGTTTTCTTGCTCCTGTTGGTTGCCTGTCGCTGCCTGTCTTAATTGTGAGAGTCAGCTTTTGTATTGCCTTTTCAGAAAATTGTTCTGGATTTCTGCATTCATGTTGTATTCCATATTGCAAGCCGTGCAAATTGAACTACAAAATGTGGCTGGCTGGGGAAACCATTTACTTGCCTGCTAAGAGGATAGTATTTCATGGCAAGCTATTCATGGCTTCCCATGCACTTGATCTGGAAGCTGCAATTTGTGCAGAATGCTGCAGCGTGAATGCTGATGGGAGTGAGGTCTTGTCTGCACCTGTGCTCTGAGGTCTGCAGTGTTTGCCAATTTGCTACCAGGCCAAGTTCAAGGTGTTAGTACTAGAATATGTTTTTACTTGTTGAGCACAAGAGTAGAGGAGATGGCACCTGGCACCCCATTTTCTCCCTAAAAGCTTAGCTCCTTTCCTTTGATCACCATACGGCTTGGACCATCGAATTGTATTTATTTTTGCCATTATGCCTTCTGAAGACATCTGAAGGCAGCCTTGTATAGGGAAGTTTTTTAATGTTTAATGTTATGTTTTTATATATGTTGGAAGCTGCCCGGAGTGGCTGGGGCAACCCAGTGGGATGGGTGGGGCATAAATAATAAAATAATAATTGTTGTTGTTTGAGGGTATGGGGTGTGTCCTCTTTTTTGCTCCTCAAAATATGGCAACCCTACTTTTAAGCACCATGGTACTTGACTGCCCCCACAAAGAGTGTGGCCTCAGCACTATCTTGCTGCATTTGCGAGGGAAACACAAGCTAACCTCCACTTAGCAGGCTAGGAAGTCAAAGCATCAAGCAGTCCAACGTGATCCAGTGCAGCCATGGAGGAAGCAAAGTAGCCAACATGAAAGTGAAATAGGCTGTGAGGGAAGGGGGTGAACAATCTATCCTTCTTCCAAACCTCACCTGCCTGTATTGAATTCCTTCCCACCTGTGGCCAACTGGCAAGCTGTTAAATGCAATGATGGGGGCAGAAAGTCAAAATAATTTTAATCTGTTTTAGTATTTTAATTTTTGTATGTTTTAAAGTAGGATTGTAAATTCTTATTGATTTTACTGTTTTATTTTTTTCTAAACTGCTTTGAGGTTTGTTTGTTTTTAAACTATCCAGTGATATAATGTAGTGCAATAATTAATATAATATAATAATATTATATATCCCACTATTTCTGTAATGAACTCAACTAACTTTATAATAAATAATAAATAAAATCTTTATTGCAATCCCAAGACCCATCCAACAATTTCAGAACAAAATACAGTTAAGACAGCCAACCACAAAGGAGGGGGGAACCAAGGGGTTGTTTTTTCTTGTCTCAAGCATGATGATCCTTGTTTCTTTTAACTTCCGAGAGAAACTTTGCCACGGCCAGTCATCCAAAAGACCTGTCATCCAAAAGATATTTAATATGGGAGGCTTCAAATTTTCCCGGCAGATTTGCCAGTAAGGATTTGATCAGTTGGTCCCTTGTTTGCTCGTACTGCCCACAATGCAGTAAAATATGCTTCATGCAATCGACGTCCTGAGAACATAAACAAAGCCTATTCTGATAAGGGACGCCTCTCAGTCTACCATTTAGCACTTCCGATGGAAATACATTTAGTCTGGACTTGGTAAATAAACGCCGATACATTGGTACAGACAGGTTCCTAAGATATCTGAAAATCTGAAAATCGTACCCATATTGGATTTCTGCTGCTACCGGGCCACAAATTACATGGGATCGAGATCGCAGGTCGCTATGTGAAATGTCCCAAAGCCTTTGCCTCAGGGAACTTACTTTATAAGGTTCACTGACTACCATTTCTTTCTGGGCTGTTTTTGACTTTTAAAGCCTTATACATATAGGGACTATTTCCTCCAGGAACCCTGCATGAACCCTGAAACCCTTCCCCACGTACTACCACACTGGTGGAGGTCTGGAGGGGGATGAGGAGAGAGTGGGTCTTCTCTATATCATTTCTCCATTTATCAAATCATGGCAAAGTTTTGTGATCATAGCATGGCTCCCTGAGTGAGCCCAAAATTTGGTTCCCTCCAAATGAACCTTCTCAGTTTTGTATTTCCTCATCTTGGTGCCCTATGTGAGAGAACTACCCTACCACCCTAAGCTAGTCTGATCAGATGCTTTTGCCAGAGAGGTCCATTTGGCAGCAACCTTGCCATCATTTTGGCACCAGGCTAAGAGTTTCTTTTTACTTCCCCAGGTATTTAAGTAGCACCAATTATATTTTGGGACATGGGTGGCGCTGTGGGTTAAACCACAGAGCCTAGGACTTGCCGATCAGAAGGTCGGCAGTTTGAATCCCTGCAACGGGGTGAGCTCCCGTTGCTCGGTCCCAAATCCTGCCAACATAGCAGTTCGAAAGCACGTCAAAGTGCAAGTAGATAAATAGGTACTACTCCAGCGGGAAGGTAAATGGCATTTCCGTGGGCTGCTCTGCTTCGCCAGAAGTGGCTTAGTCCTGCTGGCCACATGACCCGGAAGCTGTATGCCGGCTCCCTCGGCCAATAAAGCGAGATGAGCGCCGCAACCTTAGAGTTGGTCACGACTGGACCTAATGGTCAGGGGTCCCTTTACCTTTACCTTAATTATCTTTTAGAGGGCTATTAAATTTATTTTGAATTATGCCATTTTATTGTATTTTTCTTTACTTTTTATATTGCCCCGGGACTTTTATTCTTTCTTTTGTCAAATAATATTTATTAGTTTTGCAAAATTTTAACAAATCAATACCAAATCACATTATATTTTATACAGTTTTTTCCAAAAATTGACTTCCTGCTCTTCGTTCTAGATGCTTCCCAACTTTCCCCCATAGCTGCTTGATTTTACATATTTATTTCTAATTCACATTTTATTCCTTATATTTGATTTACAATTTTTACAATTTTTATTTTTTTCCTTCCCCATTATCCATCATCTGTCGATTTATCAATTCTTGCTTGTATATTTACATAACAATAACATATTCCCTTAAAGAACAAAAGAGATTATACATCCTGTTGCCTATCCACTTTAAATCATTACTTATAATTTTATATCAATTTTTCTTTCTTTCCTTCTTGTGTGTGCTGCCATCTGTGTCTGTCTTCTCCTCCATCCTTCACCTTTCAGTAGTTGCCCATCTTCACTTTTCCAATCTACACTCCTCACAGCCAGTGTCCAATTCCTATCCAGTTCCATATTTTGCAATTCATGTTGTCTCCACAGTGTTTGCACTCTATTATCTGTTGTAAGATTATTTCTCAAGGACAGCCATTTGGTATTAACTCTAAGCAAGAAGGACTCTCGTTATACAACCCTACACACATCATCGTAGAAACTGGCCCACAAAGACCATTGGGGAGGAAGACCATTATTCCTTGAAAACTTTAAAATACTAGCAAGATCCCCTCCCCTCCACCATTGCTTTGCCAGTTTAGCAATCAGCTATATTTCCAATCTCTCTTCCTTTTGAAAAAGCAATCATCTCCAGCAACTCAAACCTGTGGTCTTTATTTCCAATTTCTCATTTTCCTTTTTTTCTCCTCAGTCTGGGTGAGGGTGGGTAATATCTCTTTTTAGTGTGTGCCCACCCTCCCACCAGCACAACACAACACAACACAGCACAGCACAACACAACACAACACAACAACACATAAACACACACACAGTGTCCTTTTCACATACCCCTTTCCAACACAGTTCCAAATTTATTGCAGTCAGTTCCAATATTCCAAACTAAATTATATCTTCCTTCTGGAGGGGTGTGTGTAATCATCCCTTGACACAAAGAAGAAAAAATATAAATCTCTTCCCCTCCTCCTTCACTTCACAAGCTTTGCACACGCAATTTCCTCATAACTCATTCTGTATTTATTCTCTTTTACTTAAATACAGCCAGGTATATCAAGCTAAGGTTAGTTTAAACTCTAGCGTCCTCTTTTGAAAGCATTTATTCCGTTAAGGCCGGAGGGTAACCACAAAAACAAGGAACCTCAAAACCATAGAGAGCTACCCTTCTCCTCTTCCAATTCTCTACGGCAGGAATCAACTTCATCACCAACCTTGGTTCCAGCAGCCAAATTTGTCAGCAGCTTGTTCCCCACATCTTCTCCACATCTTTAACTTAGTTCCAGTTAGCCAAATTGAGAAGGGAATCTGCACCTGCCATGGCAGATATGGAAGCTGGCTCACTGGCAGAGAGCTTGAAGACCCAGCGCCATTCTCTTCCAGCCCATTTCGGAGCCTTCTTGCTTCAGCAGCGGCAGGATCTGGATCCACGGTAACCAAGGGGGTTTCAAGTCTCCCTGAATTGTCTCAGGGAGTTTCAGGGGACATCTCAGCCACAGCTGCACCCCCCCCCCCATCAGAACCTTTTCCGATTACGGGAAAGCAGCCTCCATGGCTGAAAACAGAAACAAAATTCAGACTTTTCTTCTTCCTTAAGAGGGAACGGCTTATTTCCATCCCACAAATAAGTCAATCAATCTCCAAATGGCACATAGAAGTCTTAACATTAGAACAAAGAAGCAATTCAGTTGGAAATGATGGGATCTTTTCTTTGTTTTGTAGTTTTCATCTTCCAGCCAATTAAGTTCTCTGGGTGGCTTTTAACAATAAGACGGGGCAGGGAACTTTTTCTCTTTTTTCAGCCCAAGGGCTGTGTTTATTGGGGGGGGGGGAGGCTTTTGGGTGACACATACCAGTGGAAATCAGGATCAAGTGCGAAAGCGGTTGGAATAATGGGACCGGCGTTTATTTTCGTAACTAATATACTGTATACGACTATTGTAAAGGCAACATGGATCAAGTTTATGGGAAGTAACTTGAACAAGCAGGGATAATTTCAATTGTTTATAATGATTTTTTAAGGCAAGTTATATATTTTCTCCATTCCTTATTAAATTTTTGGTCTTCCTGGTTTCTAATTCTTCCGGTCATTTTTGCCATCTCAGGTTAATTCATCAGTTTAATCTGCTGTTCTTCTCTGGCAGGTATTATGTCTTCTTTCCATCGCTGGGCAAGTAACATCTGGGCAGCAGCTGTCCCATACATAAATAGTCTCATCTGGTCCATTGGTATTTCGGCACCTAAAATCCCTAAAAGGAAAGCTTCAGGGTTTTTTTTAAAAAAAGAAAAGGTTATTTTTAAATATTCTCCCCAGTTCATTATATATCATTTCCCAGAATTCTTTTATTACTTTACAAGTCCACCACATGTGATAAAAGGTGCCTTCTTTTTCTTTACATTTCCAGCATGTATTTGACTTTGTTTTGTACATTTTAGCTAATTTACTAGGTGTTAAATACCACTAATACATCATTTTCATATAGTTTTCTTTCAGAGTATATCATGCTGTGAACTTTAAATCCCAGTTCCATAGCCTCTCCCATGCTGCAAGTTGTATATTATACCCAAAGTCCCTGGTCCAGTTTATCGTAACTGATTTGACATCTTCATCTTTTGTATGCCATTCTAATATTAATTTATACATTTTAGAAAGCAATTAAGTCTTATTTTCTAATAACACTTTTTCAAAATTAGAGGTTTAATTAGAAAAGCCTTTCCTTTTGTCCATCTTAAATATGTCATTAAGCTGATGATATTGTAACCAATCAGTTAATAGTCCTCTTATATCTTCAAACCTCTTTAATTTTAATTTGTGTTCTACTTCCATTAATAATTCTTTATAAGTTGCCCAATCATTTCTCATGTTTATTTTTTTTTTAAAGATACCTGGGAAAGCCACCGTGGTGTTTTTTGTTCTAATAAATTTTTATATTTTTCCCATACTTCATAAAACACTTTCCTTACTACATGGTTAGGAAAGGTCTATGTACTTTAACTTTATCGTACCACAAATATGCATGCCAGCCATTATTATCATGGCCTTCAGGATCTAAAACATCAGTATTTTTTAAAATGATATTCATTCCTTTAGCCAGCATAGGCAGGACACCTCATAATATATACTTAAATCCGGCAGGGAGAACTCACCTCAGCAATTTATATTTTATTCTTGGTTTCTTCCCCTGCCAGACAAATCTGGTACAGTGGTACCTCAGATTACAGACGCTTCAGGTTACAGATGCTTCAGGTTACAGACTCCGCTCACCCAGAAATAGTACCTTGGGTTAAGAACTTTGCTTCAGGATGAGAACAGAAATCATGCTCTGGCGGCGCGGTGGCAGCTGGAGGCCCCATTAGCTAAAGTGGTACCTCAGGTTAAGAACAGTTTCAGGTTAAGAACGGACCTCCGGAACGAATTAAGTACTTAACCCGAGGTACCACTGTAATGTCTTTTTGCCATTCTCCAAAGTGTCCTACCTTGCTGACCAAAGGTATTGCTTGAAATAAAAATAACATTATTGGCAGCACATTCATTTTAATTACCGATATCCTTCCCAATAATGATAAGTTCATCCTTCCCCACACCTCCAGATTTTTCTTTATTTCTCTCCAAGCCGTCATATAGTTATCTTTTAAAATATTTATATTCTTAGCTGTTATCCACACTCCTAAATATTTAATTTTTTCTCTCTCAATCATTAATCCTGTTAATAATTGTAATTATTTTTTATATTGGTCAGTCACATTATTCACCAGCACTTTTTTGTTTATTTTAAAGCCTTCAATGTATCCAAATTTAGAAATCAGTTCCAGGACCATAGGGTCTTCCACAGTTACCACAAATGCCTGCAAATGCCTTAAGTGTATATGCTTTGTACCCTAATGTTATTCCCTTTATTTCTACATCAGATTTTATACTTCTAGCCAGGGTCCCTCATACTAAAATAAACAATAATGGTCACAGGGGACATCCCTGTCAAAATGACTAACCTTTTTCTCCTTTTCTCACAGGTGCAAATTTGCTGCCAAACCAGTCTAAAACCATTAAATTCTGCCTTCTCTTCCAACAGGTTACCATGCATTTTGTGGCCTGAGGTCATACTCACAACATAAATTTAAAGCACTCATACTATTTTAACAACATGCCCCCCACAATCTTGATGAATGCTTGTTAAGGATGCTGGGACTTGCACCTCCCTGAGAGGTAAAATGTTGCTCCCAGGATTCTTAGTGGGGAAGAATGAATGTTAAAGTGGTATAAACGTGCTTTTAACATATAGTTTGGAAGGTGACCTGCTTCTCATAAGAACTGAATCCTACTTGTGAGGTTCTTTAAACAAAAATCCCAGAGAAAAATAGTAACTTTAGGGAAAGAAGCATTGAATAATTTCTATGGGGTATTATTATCTCATTGTTATAACATGGAAGATGAATGTACAAATGTACAAATCAATAGGTCAAAATCTTAACATATCTCTACCTCCAACCCCCCCCCCCTGCTTTTCTTTGCAAATGTCTCTCTCTTCCTTCTCATTCAGAATAGCAGACAACCTTCCAAGATTAATGCAAACATCATTAAGCACTTCTACAGGGAGGGATCTTATTCTGGAGACAGGTGTGGCTTCAATATTATTCATGAATGAATGTTGGGGCAAAAGATGGGGAATGATGTCTACCTCTAAATATCCAGGGTTAATATTACTTTTGCCTGTTTTGTTCCTTTTCAAGTGATGCCAGACAATCAGGGATCACATACAGGATGGGATGCTATGACAGGGCTATGTAGCTAATCAGGTTTTTATATATCTTGTTTTTGATGTTGGCAAATGAAGTCCATTTAGAATGCTGATAGCGCTTCCTGTATTGGTCACATGGGTGGTCCTGCCCAGTCCAGGATCACTAGGGAGGGACTACACATCAGTGGCAAGGTATTTTCTTTGCATGCAAATCTCTGGCCTCTGCTGCCAAAATTATCTGGTAACAGGTGCTGCTGGATAAAGTGAGCTAGATGGTCAAATAGTCTGACATCATGCAAGACAGCTTCCTATGTAGAGAATAAGCAAATCTTTACCTGTGATATTTTCTTTAGACAAGGAGAGAGAGAAATGTCAAGGTAAAATAGCACCACTATCTTCCACACAATAATTGCATCTCCATGTCATGTGATAAACTTTCCACTTTCTTCTTCAGCCCCCTTGAGATGATCCCTTTGATTGTTCTTTCCCCACTTGCCTTGATTGGTTTCTTACTTGTCTTGATTGCCTTCCTGGGCATTCCATGAGCTCAACAATTCTCTTCCTACATTTCTGTGTTTTGTGCATTCAGTCTCTGTGTGTGCGTGTAGCTTGTTTAGCCATTTATAAAAGCCCATTCAAAGTTCAAGAGAAGAAAGTTTAGAAGCCAGCTTGGTTGTGGCTTCTGTATCATTTCCCAATTCACATGTTATGCTAATCCCATCCAATGTTTGTCCTCTGGTTTACAGCTCATGTGTGGTTTACAGCAAGGTAGAATCCCACCCAAATTGGCTTGCAAGTAGTAAGAGAAATTACTATCTTGGATCCAGTTCCCTACCCTGAAAGAGATGGCTATGTTTGGCAAAGGAAGACCCTTGGCCAGCCTGTCCCTTCTCTAATACTGTCACTGTTTAGGATGACTGAGCAGCAAGAAATGTGGCACTTATTGGTTACTGAAAGCATTAAAAAGAAAAAAGAATAGAGAGAGAAGTTGTAATTACATTATACTAATATACCATTGAGTCGCTCTACAAACACAAATTAAATAAGTAAAAAAAAAAAAAAGATAGGAGGAAAAATATGTGTTGTTTAGCCTGGAGGGAGGAATATAGATAGGGGTGGGGGATTGCGATGAGAGAGGCAGAATTCTTTGAGGGCAGGATGGAAGGGAGCCAAGCACTTTGCAAATGAGAACACAAAAAAGCCTTTTCAAAAAGAAGCCACTAGGAAGGAGCTGGTGTCCCGCAGGATTCTGAGCTGTGGGAGGTCATAAAAGCACCACGAAAGTAAAGACCATAAAGGCTTCAGTGATTCCATGTCAGTTAATTCCACTTTGCATTCTCTAATTAAGGGGAATGGTTCCTATGTGTTGCACTGCAGAATGTCAGAGGATCCCCTTCTGCGAGCTCCTGGGACCCAGTTGCTGATGGAAGTCCTCTCTCTCTCCCTCTCTCTCTCTCTCTCTCTCTCTCTCTCTCTCTCTCTCTCTCTTTCTCTCTCTCTCTCTCTCCTAATGTACTGAATAGCATCTTAGACATGGGTTGGCAAACTAAGGCCCATGGGTTGGATCAGGCCCAATTGCCTTCTAAATCCAGCCCAGGGATCGTCCGAGAACCCAGGCAGCAGGCATAGTGCATGAGAGTGATGGTTTTTGTGACAGACAGGCTTGGGGGTCAAAAGTGAGGCAGGCGGCTGCTCGAGACAAGCCCCTTCTCCGTCCATTGCGCGTGCAGCAATCTTTTCTTTCGGTGTGGGGAAGAGGGAAAAGGAGCCACAGTTCGGATTTCCACCATGGAGCTGCCGGCGACTGACCTCAGGAAGGGCAGTTGTGGCGGCATGGACTTGGAGACGCCTCAGGAGTGACACCCGCCGGTGTCTGTGGCAGCAATGTTCCCCGCCAGAGGAAGTGGGGGCACCTGGGCGGCTGCACTCTGAAGCAGTTCTGCACCCTGCTGGGGAAGCTGCTTGTTAGCTATATGGTGCGAGCCATGGAAAGGTAAATAGCCACCGCCTTGTCTTCCCTCATGCAGGGAAAAGAATGTTTTTGCTTGAGCGGCGCCAGCATGACCTAGCGTGGCCAGCATAACTAAACTGCTTCTGGCACAATGGGACACTGTGACAAGTGCCGGAGCACATGGAAAGGCTGTTTACCTTCCCACAGCAGTGGTACCTATTTATATACTTGCACTAGTGTGCTTTCAAACTGGCAGAAGCTGGGACAGAGCAACAGGAGCTCACCATTGTCAAGCAGATTCAAACCACCGACCTTCCGATCGGCAAGCCCAAGGGGTTCAGTGGTTTAGCCCACAGCACCACCTGTGTCCCATGCCACCCGTGCCAGCCCAGCATGACCACACCCCACTACCACATCAGAGGGAAGTAGGGTGCTAGCTCTGCCCTTGGTAGATTATTTGGACAATGGCACAATTTAGCCCAACTCCCAACTTGCCTCCCCATGTTCAATTTTGCCCAACCTAGCTCACTTCCACGATATTGGAAATGTGGTCAAATTCAGCCCAGCTACAGATAGTCATTGACCTTGCACAATCCTTTGTTGTTCCAGATTGTTTCCTTCACATTCCTTTGAAGCTCCTCTGAATGTGAAGAAAGATATTTTATCTGGCTGGCACATTCTTTTTACATTTCCGACCACCATCTGCACTATATTCTTACCATTGTTCTCAAATCAAGTTCTTATTGCTGTGGCTCCACCAAGCAATGCACAGCAAGAAAGGACATTCTCCTTTCAAGTATCAATGCATCTGCCTTTCACAAGGTTATCAAGTATGGGCTTTTTTTCACTACCTAGACACATGCTTGAGTCTTTTTAGAATCATAGTACTGTAGAGGTGGGAGGCAGCCCAGAGGTCATCTTATCCAACCCCCCCACAGAGCAGAAATCATAGATAAAAATCTAATCCAACCTCTGT
Source organism: Podarcis gaigeae (assembly GCF_964106915.1). Taxonomy (NCBI): domain Eukaryota; kingdom Metazoa; phylum Chordata; class Lepidosauria; order Squamata; family Lacertidae; genus Podarcis; species Podarcis gaigeae. Next base: position 5,934,377 of record NC_139691.1, read on the forward strand.
TTAAAAACCTATAATGTCTATCACTTGTTCAGTGTTCTTCCACAGAATTTCATTCGCATCTCTTAAACCAAGCAGTGTGGGGTTTTGGGGTTTCTTTTGCTATTTCTTCGTACATAGGAAGCTGCCTTCTCCTGAGAGATTCCAACACCTCAAAATAAATATATTAGCTAATGTCTCATATTTGCTATGGATGACTTTTTGCTGGCTGCTGCTGTTCTTCCCTCTACTGCATGTACAGTACTCTATATACAGACATCTCACCTGCATTGTGTATCTGCTTGGTCTCAGTTCACTTGTATATCTTCTCTGGAGCTATTCATACTGAAGGCACTCCAGCTACCCACATGCAAGAACAGTGAAGTAAAGATTGCATGGGCTGATGGATGCTGATGAATGAATTGTCTTAATTTACATCAAAACTGCAGTGCCTTTGGTGCCTTCCAACTCTAGGAATCTGTTGGAAAACCCTGATGCTAAAAGTACAATCAGAAGTATAATACAGTGTGGGGAAACCTGGTAGTAGCACTACAGTGTGGGTGGAACACAGAATTGCTCTGGACAAGACAAAGTGACTAACAAATTTAATAAATAAATAAAAGCAATGAAAGATCATCAGTTTATCTAGTTCAGTATTGTCTACATGCTGATTTCCAGTGGCTCTCCTGGGTTTCAGGCAGGGGATACTTCTAGCCATTCCTGGAGATGCTGAGATTGAGCATGGCCCATTCTTTGTGCAAGGCAGGTGCATTGACCCTGAGCTATGACCCTTCCCCTGACTGTAGCCTTTCAGTAAACAAGATCAGGTTGTTTCAGGGCATTTTCTGGGATTTCCCATCACTGGCTCTTCATTAGTTAACCATTGCAAGACCTCTGCTTCACAGGGTTGGTTTGTTTGTACAAAGCTGTTATTTTTTTTATATAAAAAACCTGCCCTTCTAGTGCTTATCGACACTTGGAAGAATTAATGCCAACTGTAGCACTAGGCGTACCAGCATACAAAGCCTAAAATGACTTGGAACCTATGTACATAAAAGAACACTTTCTATAGTATCAACCATCTCAGGCCTAAAAATTGACAAGTTTCATCGGGTCTCTAAATGTCAGGTTTATAAAAAGCAGATTTCTGGTGGGAAACTACCAATCATATCAGGCCCTATGATCAGCGGGTTTCTAAACTAGTTGAGCATCAGGTTTCTAAACTAGTTAGATTCTCTGTTGGTGATGTTGCCACTGGGTGCTACCTGGTTTGCACTGGCCTTCTTGGTGGTGGCATCCTGTTTATGGAATCCTCTCCTTGGTGAGGTGTGTCTGACCCTCTCTTTATTAACTTGCTGGATTAATTTTAAAACATTCCTAGTTCCCCCAGGCACTTGATAGCTAATTTTTTTCTGTTCGTGGCAACTTTTTTTGCTGTGAGGATAAGTGACTTTTTAAATATTATTGGGTGATTTAGTTCAGTACAGTCTATGCTGAATGACAGCAGCTCTCCAGGTTTTGAGGCAGAGGGCAGTCCTTGCCCTGTGACCTTTTGCATTCAAAGTAGATCATTGCCACAAAAGGCTCATCCACACTTGTCTCAGGCCTAGAAAGCACGAGCCCAACCAGTTTTCCCCTTGCCCTGTTTCCCCCCCCCAGGGAAAAACCTGATCTTTAGCTCTAAGTTAGGGCAAATGTCAATCCGGGGAAAACCAGAATTGCTCTTTGGTCAGACTGACTTCCAAGAACAGTTTTCCCAGGGGGAAAGCAGTAGGAGAAGAGGAACTGTGGATAAGCCCTAAGTTACACCCCTTCTGAACCATAAAGTACAGTAACACCCCAAATATATATAATAAAAACAAACAGAGATAGGCATAGCAGATAAAGTAGGAGCATCAAATGAAACAAAAAAATCTGCCTAAACAAGAAGGTTTTCCGTCTGTTCTTCATCAGTAACTTGTATTCAGAATCAGAAGGGTCCATTTCATCTTTGTGAGTAGCATCAGCAGATAGATTCTATCCCATCCCTCATAACCTTGACATAACCTAAAGCCATCTTACTCAGTGGCCAACACAACATCTTCTGAAAATGCATTCCATATTCTGCTTGCCTATGGTGTGCAGAAATGAGATGGGAGGGCAACTTGGCATCATGGGCAAATGGCTCCAGTGTGGCCATAGAGACACCCCCCACCCCCACCCCCGTTCTACCTCTAAATGCAAATTGTAAGTGTAGTGTCTCTAATTGCAAAGGTCTTCCCAAAGATTGCCCACAAGCAGGCAATAACCTTCCCTTCCTTCTGTGCTTTACCAGTAGCATGCATTCAGGGGTGCACTGTCCCTGAATATGGAGGCTCCATTTAGACATGAATTTGTATTTGAAAGCCACCTTACCTAGTGCCCATTGCCATGGGCAGTGCATTCCACAAGTCAGGGTTCACCAATCTTTTTAAGGGCTCACATTTGGATTTTTCGGCTGAGCCCACCCCATCTGGCCACCACTCTGCCTCCACCACCAGAGTCATGGAAGGAGAAGGTGTGCACTCACATGCTTCACTCTTCCAAGCCATCTGAATAAAGCTCAGATCCAGCAGAGTTATTACAAGCCTTGAAAAACACGTAGAGATGAAGAGGGAAGAGGGAAAGAGTGTCATTCTTCCAACTTTCTCTTCCAGCCCTGTGTACTACTCAAGGGAGGAGGAAAATGTAACAGTCCTCACCGCTTTATGACCCAGGAGGGCAGTGAGTGGAGGTGTCTCAGAGGACGGGCAGGCATTGCGGAAAAGAACTCAAGTGCCCCATAGGCGCCACATTGCAACCCCTTCTGTACATTAGTTTTGTGTTGTTTGAAGAAGTCCTCTCTGTTCTTTTCTCTTGGTCTGTCCTGAATCTGCTGCCAACTCCCTCAGTTTTACCTGCCTTTCCCTCCAGATGGCAAAACACCAGTAAGATTCCCCCCCCCACACACACACTTTCTAATGAAGCCAAAAGATTAACAAAAACAAGGCGGCACCACTGAGGTTTGCGGGAGGGGTCGGAAGAGAGGGGAGTGCAAATGAGTTCCTAGTCATTTTGCATCATTTTGGCACAGCCATGCTTTTAGATCCAGATAAAGACAGTGTCTGCAATGGTTAGAAAAAAAAACAACAAAAACCCCCCAACAAACAAAAACCAGTCAAACAGATAGTTAAGGTAGAGAACTATAAAGGCTAAGTGAACATGGAGTTTCAGCTCTGAACAGATGGAAGAGGATAAAAGGGGAAACAGCTGTAGACAAGGTGGGAGCTTCAGAGATGGAATAATCAGACACTTAGAGAAGCAAGAAAGGGGAAGGAAGGAAGAGAGGATGTGTCCCTGGGTCTGGGGTGGGGGAAGAGGCACTGTCAGGTATGAACACCACCTCCGTTGACAAGACAGACATAAATACAGAGATAAGAATGAGTGACACCAATACTTATAGGGTATGGCACCAGGGAAGGAAATGTGGTAGGCATGTGGGAATCTGCGATAAGGGGCAGTACATGTGTGAATTGCTAGAATTATACAGAGGAGGGCCGTGTTGGAGGGCAAGTGTGAAAGAAGGATCCTTTTCCACATCTCTCATTCATTTGTAGAGAGAAACAGATAAGGAAAGGACACACACACACACACACACACACACAGAGAAAGAGAGAGAGAGAGCGTGCATTATGCAGTGTACCCTTTGGTGTGATTTTCTTCTGATGGTGGAGAGAAGAGGAAGGGAAACTGAGGAACAGTCACATAGTTTACTTTGGTTTCACATACCAGTTTACATCTTACTAAGAGCTGGTTCAGGGGCCCTTAGTATAATTCTTATTTTGGCCACTGAAAGTGGGGAAGAGCAATCAAGAGTCTGATGTATGTCCACCTCAGTGTAATATTTCACAAACAGAAGTAGAGTGTGTTTGGAACATCCCAATTCTACCACCAAGGGTCACTACTATAGTAAACCCACACCTACAATTTCCCACAGAACACAACAACCTGCCCTCCACTGATTAAAAAACCAAGATGGTAACTATCTTTTTTCTTAGATATATGTGTGAGGTGGGGGGGCGGTTTTTTGGGGGACGGAGAGAACTATCCTGCAAGACCAACCAATCAAGCCCTGTATATTGCTGAATTCTTCCCCTCCCCCATGTTCATTGCAACATGGGAAACACATGAGCTTTAAGTTGTCGGTGGGAGTTTGAAAAGGAATATACTTCCCATGGCACTGTGGGAGTTGTCCCAGAGCTTTGAGGGAATTGCACCTCATTTTCAGTTAAATGTAAGACAAAAGAATGGGTATTTCTTGACAGCTCCTTGTCAGATGTCTCGAATGTGGACATGCCCGATTCTCCAGAGAGTTTAATTCATCTGGATGGGTCTTCTGTGTTAGGGCATCTCCAGCAAAATCAGAGGCAACTGTGCATATTCAATGAGACGGGTTGCAGATGCCCACGGCAGAGCAGGCCTTGCATGCTGGCAGGGAATACTCTGCCATCTGGCTTGTTGTGCAGTGCTTGCTGATGAATTAACACCTAGGTCCAAGATGCGGCTGGAGTTACCTGCTCACTTTCGACAGGAAAAATTGTTGCTTGGGCAGAGAATTGATAAGCAGGAAAAAGATGCAGGAAAAGATAAATGAGGAGCGAGGAGGGTACATTCAGCCCCCCCCCCCGGGCATTTCTGTCTATCCCTTGTGACCCTCCCCTAAGGTCATACCCCCTACCCAAGCCACACCCCCTCTGGCCCTGCTCTACACCTTCCTTGAGTACTTCAGCCAGGTAGGATGTATTACTGAACTGCGATAATGCCTTTTATTTGCCTGGATGGAAGCTTGCATGTGTGTAAAGCTCTGATTTTCTGTAATGTAGCTTGTTGTGTGAAGGGGAGAACCCTACCCGCTTTCTACCTTCTGCCACATCCACCATATGCCACCCCCTGAAGTTTGCCAATGAGGAAATGTGGCCCCTTGGGCTGAGGAAGGTTTCCCATCCCTAAGATAATGGGGTTGTACTGAAGACCTCGGAGTCTCATCTTGCTGCTACGCCCTTCCTTCCACTTTTTATGGTGATGAATGATCTTCCTTATCAAGAATGGATGGTGCTGAAATATGCATTCTTTGATTTCATGCCAGCATTATGGATCACCTGTATAAAAGCAATGTTTCTCCCAGGTGTATTCCCAAGCTGGATAACTTTATGTCTGTTCAGCGTTGCCTCAATCCAATATTTAGACAAAGACCTGTGTTCACTAGGAGTTCCTAGGAGTGAACTTAAGGGTAAATGTTTTCTGCAAGAAAGTAGGAAGGGGTGTGTGATCAAACTCTCTCCAACACAACCTTTAACACCAGTGCACTGGTGTTTTCAGCCATTATCAGCTACATGGAAGGGCCATAGCTCAGTGGTATAGCATTTGCTTAGTATGCAGAAGATCTCGTGTTCAATCCCTAGCATCTCCGGGTAGGGGTGAGAATATGTCCTCTGAAACCCAAGATTTTAACATACATTCTGTCACGACCTTACAAGGAGCCTCTCAGGACTTCGTGGAAAGCATGGCCTCCATGGGGCTGTCCCTGAATAAGTTTGGCCCAACACATAGCCACAGACATGCCTTCGATCTGGTGTTCACCTTTATGGATGTGGGTGATCTGACACTAAGTAAAAATGAAACAAAAGAAGTGCCATGGTCGGATCACTTCCTGGTGCAACTGGACTTCTCTGTGACCCTTCCCCTCCACTGGGAGGTGGGACCAATTTGGATGGTCCACCCTGCTACAATGGATCCAAATGGTTTCCAGAGAGTGGTAGGAGATGTTTTATCCCATGTTGATGGCCTTTCAGCTAATTCCCTGGTGGCCCACTGGAATGCAGAGTTAACCAGGGCTATTGACTATCTGACTTCGAAGTGCCCTCTCCAGTTGCATGGAGCCCAGACAGCCCCATGGTTTTCCTGGGAGCTGAGAGTGATGAAACAATTGCTGAGATGGCTAGAGCATCGGTGGAGGAAAACTCATTCTGAATCAGATCGGACACAGGTTAGAGCTCAACGTTGAGCCTACCAAGTGGTGATAGGGATGACGAAGAGGACCTTCTTCGCTGCCTAATTGCATCTGCAGAAAACAGCAACAGGAGACTCTTTCAGTGGTTTGCAATCTAACGGAACCAGCTTCGTCATCGGGGCCTGATGAGCACCTCAAGATCTCCTGCAATGAATTCTTGCAGATAGTCACTCAGATTTGGAAAGAGGTAGATTTCACCATGGTAGTGAGGCCGGGCTGGGAGAGTGCTAGAGTCCTGTCCGGTCAAGTTGCATGGAATCAATACCAATCTGTTAACTCCAAGGATGTGGACAAGCTGCTTGGACGAATGAAACTAGTCACCTGTCTCCTTGATCCTTGCCCATCCTGGATAATAAAAGCGAGCTGGGAAGGGCTGGGCAATGGGCTCCGTGGGGTGGTGAATGCCTTCCTCTGTGAGGGAGGTTCCCAGACCTATTTAAAGAAGTGGTTATTAAACTGTTTCTTAAAATACCATCTTTGGACCCAGCCAATATGGCAACAATCGCCCAGTTTCAAATCTTCCATTCTTGGGCAAAATGATTGAGCAGGTGGTCGCTGAACAACTCCAGGCATGCCTGGAGGATGTGGACCACTTGGATCCATTCCAGTCAGGATTCAGGCCTCATCATGGGACTGAAACTGCCTTGGTCGCACTGGTTGATGATCTCTGGCGGGCTGGGGACAAAGGTGAGATCTGTTTCCTAGTTCTGCTGGATCTCTCAGCAGCTTTTCATACCATCAACCGTAACATCCTTCTGGACCATCTAGAGGGGCAGGGAGCTGGGGGCGGTGTTATACAGTAGTTCGCTCCTTCCTCCTGGACCGTGTTCAGAAATTGGTGGTGGGGGATGAGTGTTCAGACCCCTGGGCTCTCACTTGTGGGGTGCCTCAGGGTTCTGTCCTCTCCCCCATGCTTTTCAACATCTACATGAAGCTGCTGGGAGAGATCATCAGGGGGATTGGGCTGGATGTTCACCAGTATGCAGATGATACCTAGCTCTACCTCTCCTTCAAATCAGAACCAGTGAAGGCAGTGAAGGTCCTGTGTGAGTGTCTGGAGGCAGTTGGAGGATGGATCACTTGGGCTACTGCAGTGCCTTTGAAGGTGACCCAGAAACTACAACTAATCCAGAATGCAGCAGCTTGACTGGTGACTGGGAGTGGCTGCTGAGACCATATAACACCAGTCCTAAAAAAATCTTAATTTGTTCCCAGTGTGTTTACGAGCACAATTCAAAGTGTTGGTTTTGATCTTGAAAGCCCTAAACAGCCTCAGTCCTGTATACCTGAGGGAGCATCTCCACCCCCATCATTCAACCCAGACACTGAGTTCCAGCGCCGACGGACTTCTGGAGGTTCCCTCACTGGAGGCAAAGTTACAAGGAACCAGTCAGAGGGTCTTCTCGGTAATGGCACCATCCCTTCTTCAGATGTCAAGGGGATAAAGAACTACACAACTTTTAGAAGACATCTGAAGGCAGCCCTGTATTGGAAGGTTTTTAATGTTTGATGTTTTAGTATGTTTCAATATATGCTGTGAGCTGCCCGGAGTGGCTGGGCAAACCCAGCCAGATGGACGGGGTATAAATAAAATAACAATAACTATAACAATGTTGCTATTATTCCAGACCTACAGAGCAAAGTATTAAGAGCCCCCTGCTTCACACCATGGTTTCAATCCTTCTCCCCCCCGCATACCCTATTTATTTGTTACGCAAAAAACAGCAATATAACAAAACTACATAATAAAAGTCATGTTTACTATGGGTGTTCAAAGCAATCATTTTTGGTCACCAGTTGCCTTTGAAAAATTGGACTCATTCCCTCCTGCTGACACAATGCCACCATTATTTAGCCCCCTGTGCTTCATTAACTCCTGTGTGCACGCACACACATGCACGCATTAAATGGCACACTTTAATTTAAAGTGGCAATGGCTCTCCTGTCTTCTGTTATTTTCAAACTTGCTTGCAGACTCCAGCATTTGGGGGACATTGATTGCAGCTGAATTGCCCCTAACACATTCAGTGTTTCACAGAAGTACAATACCCCTGTCCTGGTTCTTGGAGTGCATATTTCTCTGCATGCGCCAAGAATCAATACAAACTCCATCTTTTCCACTTCTGCATTGCACCTTGCCCTTCCTCAACCCTGTATCCTGTTACACATTTTGCAAAGGCAACTGGTAGAGACTGCAATTTCTTCTTGTCACAGAGAGAGAAAGAACATTCTGATATCTGGATTAACAAAGAAAAAACAACAGAAAGCAAGCTTGATTGATGAGAGAAACTCCAAAACACATTCCACACTTAATATTTGTGTCTGATATATGTCAGAGCAGAATTCAAGGTTAGGATACCCCTCTGAAGTTTGAAAGTACCTGAGAAGGAACACATCTGTTCTCCAGGCCAGATAGCTTTCCCTCATGTTAAAAGTGATTTTTGATGTAATAGGTTCTTGCTGGTGAATAATTTACACTGCTTGTAGCACACAAAGAGCTTTGGTGGTGGTAGTATGTGTGTGTCTGTGTGTTTTTGTATATGTATATGTATATGTATATGTATATGTATATGTATATGTAACCAGCTGATGCAATCGTTTGGAAGTGTTAAAATTTGTTGAGGAAGTGCAGGCTCAAATCTCTGTTTGGCTGCAAAGCTTTCTGTTAAGCCATAAAGCTCATTGGGTGAATTCAGCCAATCCCTATCCTTCAGCTTCTGTTGGGGAACCTGTGGCCCTCTGGATGTTGTGGCAGTTCTATTCCCATAATCTTTGACCATTGACTTTGTTGGCTAGGGCCGATGTGACTTGGAATCTAGCAACATCTGGAATGCCACAGGTTCTCCATACCCACCCTGAACTGTGGTCAATGGCACCTTTGTGTTTAAACAAGCCAGCTTCACAGCCAGCTTCGAAGTTTGCTTGTTTCGAATAAAACTATATTTACATTAACCACAGTTTGCTGAGTTCAGATGGTTGAAGAAACTGTGATTATTCAAAAATGGGAGCAAAAAATTCCAATTTCCTCCTCACAATTATATTGGAGGGGGGAAATGTGCGACCCTGATGCTTGCTGTGGTTCATTCTCACCATTTTTAACAATGGTTTAGCATGTTGGTCAATGTGGTGCTCTTTAGATATTATCAAACTCCAATTCCGATCATTGCTGACCATTGGCCATGCTAAGTGAGGCTGAAGGGAGTTGGAGTTCAACAGCCTCTGGCAGGCACCACACTGGTTTAAGCATAACATCCAGGCTGGGCCAGCCCATAGGACCTGATGAACTGGATGTAAGTCTCAGAGTGAGAGGTTCGGCTGATGTTAGAGCCTCCTTTCAGACCACCTTATATTCTTCCCTCAATGCCAGCTCTTCAGCTGACTCATTGTTCAATTCTTTACCTTTCAGAATGTTATGTAGCCCTGAAGGCAGGTAGTAGAGCTGCAGCAAAGTGGTCTACCAAGAGCAATTCGTTAGCTGTTTTTCTCCAGTGAAAGCCACAGGAAGCTGTGACCTTCTTCTTCTTTTGTGCATTGCGGGGGTGGGGGTGTCTTATGAAATGTGGGACATGAAAATAAGAACAACCATACATAGACTAATTGTGTGTGAACGTGAAGTGAGAGGCAGCTTGTTTCATTATCGAGTTTTATAATCTCTGATTCCCCCAAATCTAGCAAGAACAGGTTATGTGAGGCTGGGAAAGTGAGAGAACATCTTGTTTGAAGGGGAACAGACATCTAAGTCTGATGTTAGAAGCCAAGGGCAAGCCTGGAATATGAAGCTTTGTAATGACCCTCTAAAAGGGGGCATTTTATGCGGAGGACCACTGACCTGGTGTTTTAAAATTTAATGCAAAGGTGGGAATCTCAGGCCTGGATCAGTAATTCAATAGCCATTTCAGTAACCCACTATGGAAGGGCTTTGATATAATGCTAAACCATAGTTTAGTATTACATGCACAAGTCTCAAGCTTGTGCACCCCCTCGCTCAAGGCTTCTCCTCTGGTATAGTTGCAAGGAAATCAGAAGCATTCCCTTCCATTTGAAATGAAACACACTGCATTGTTCATCTGAACAGGGTTAATTTAAACTTTAGTTCACCCGAAGAACTGAAGATCAACCCATGGTTTCTGATCCTACCTTGTTTGGATAAACCAACAGGTGGGGTGGGGGAGGGGCATGGGAAGGGAGTGGCATGGCCTATGGAGAGTTCCAATGCCCTTATATACATTTGTCCCCCAGGCCTGAGTTCCCATGAGTTCTCTTTACTATCAACCTATCTCCTTCTTTGATTGTAGAACATGAGTGGACTACACTGACTGACAGTCATTCACCTACTCAGGGCTAAACCAGATGCAATGACAACAATTTGATTACAGTGGTATTTCAGGTTACATACACTTCAGGTTACATACACTTCAGGTTACAGACTCCGCTAACCCAGAAATACTACCTTGGGTTAAGAACTTTGCTTCAGGATAAGAACAGAAATCGTGCTCTGGCGGTGCAGCGGCAGCGGGAGGCCCCATTAGCTAAAGTGGTGCTTCAGGTTAAGAACAGTTTCAGGTTAAGAACAGACCTCCAGAATGAATTAAGTTCTTAACCCGAGGTACCACTGTATGCCTCTCCAGCACATGAAGTTTAGCCCGTAATGAGGCCGGTCTTCTGAGGAGTAAGCTGCCCCCGTCAGTATGTAGATAGGTAGAAAGCCATGTGATGGCATTTTGTGTCCTTGTGTTAGCAGATGACCTCAAGCCATGATCAGGAGTCCAGCAATACTGACTTGACTTGCAAACCAGCCATTAATTGTGGTCATCTTCACACACACCCAACTCCTCCATTCTTTGGCATGCATGCACGGAGAGCTGGGGGCAGGGTGCTCACTCATTTGCACAAGGGAATGGAGAAGATAAGAAACAACAGCTTGGAAATAACTGCTGCTGTTTCTTACCTGTTTTCAAAAACTGCAATAGAATTGAGACCTCTGAGATAGGGACCTTTTTGGTTCTGGGTATCCTGCGAACCTTTTTGGTTCTGGGTATCCATGACAGCCAGCCGTCCAACCTCTGCTTAAACATCTCCAAAGAAGAAGAGTCCACAACCTCCTGGTGGAGACCGTTCCACTGCCAAACAGCTCTCACTGTCAGAAAGGTTTTCCGTATGTTTAATCAGAATTTCCTTTCTTGTAACTTGAAGCCACTGGTTCAAGTCCTACCCTCCAGAGCAGGATAAAACAAGTTTATTCCCTCTTCCATGTGACAGCCCTTCAGGTATTTGAAGGTGGCTATCATATCTCCTCTCAGTCTCCTCTTTTGCAGGCTACACACCCAACTCCTTCAAGCACTTCATATAAGTCTTGGTTTCCAGACCCTTGATCATCTTGGTTGCCCTCCTCCTGCACATATTCCAGCTTGTCAACATCCTTCTTAGATTGTGGTGCCCAGAATTGGACACAGTATTCCAGCTGTGGTCTGTTCAAGGCAGAATAAAGTGGTACTATTACTTCCCTTGATCTAGACACTATACTTCTGATGATACAGCCTAGGATAGCATTACCTTTTTTTGCTGCTAGATCACACTGTTGACTAATGTTAAGCCTGTGGTCCACCAAGACCCCTAGATCTTTTTCACATGTCCTACTAGTAAGCCAGGTGTCCCCATCTTCTATTTGTGCATCTGGTTCTTCTAAGTGCAGACCTTAAATTTCTCCCTACTGAAATTAATAATGTTAGCTTGAGCCCAGTTCTCCAATCTGTTAAAGTCATTTTGAATTCTGATTCTGTCTTCTGTAGCTTTAGCTATCCCTCCCACTTTGGTGTCATCTGCAAATTTGATGAGCATCCCCTAAATTCTTTCATCCAAGTCATTTCTAAAGGTGTTGAACAACAGGCTCTGGACAGAACCCTGCAGAACCCCACTTGTCACTTTTCTCCAGGATGACGAGGAACCGTTAATGAGTACTCTTTGGGTTCAGTCAGTCAACCAGCTACAAATCCACCTAACAGTTACCTCATCCAACCCACATTTTACCAGCTTCCTTACAAGAATATCATGGGGGACTTTGTCAAAAGCCTTACTGATCAAGATACACAGCATTCCTCTGATCCACCAAGCTTGTAACTTCATCAAAAAAAGAAATGAGATTCTTCTGGCATGACTTATTTTTGAGAAACCCATTCTGGCTCTTAGTAATCACAGAATCCTTTTCTAAATTCTCACAGACCAACTGTTGAATTATCTGTTCTAGGTATTATCTGTTTCCTGGTAACGATTTCAAGCTTACCAGTTCGTAGTTACCTGGGTCTTCTCCCCCCCCCCCTTTTTGAAGATGAGGAGTAACCTCATCTTCATCTTCTCCCTCCCTTCAAGTCCCATTCTCTATTATAGTCATTTTATGACAAAAATCCATTTGTGCAGGTGATATAGCCCACAAATCACAAGCTTAATTACTCAACTTATTTACTTAATTACTTCTGACGATGCTTAATTGCATTTTGTTTCTTAATTGCTCAGTGCAGGGCTAGCTTACAGTTAGCATGCCCACTCCCTTCAGAATGATTCGGAGTTCTATGCTCATTCCAATCATAAAACCTTGGACATTTCATTAGATTCATGTGCCTCTGACAGTTTCTATATACTTTCTGATATCATTTCTTGTCAACTTTGGAAGTCACCACTTTGATTCTTCACGTAGTGGTCTCTTAAAGTGATCACATAAAATTCATAACAGAATCCTATAAAGAGCACATAACAAAGCAGTAGAGGAAAATTACTAGTAGCCTCAATCAAGTCTCTCTTCTAAACATTGCCAAAAAAGGTGCATTTTAACTAACCATCTAAAACTATAGAGAGAGTGCGAGAGATGTGCTGCAACCCAAAGTTAAAGAATACTGCTGTAGTACAGGCTTCCCCAACCTGTGCCCTCAGATATTTTTGTAAAAGAACTGCCATTATTACTAATATTATTCATAGTGGTAGTCGGTGCTTTTTTCAGTCAGGGCACATTGGAGCACAGTTCGAGCACCTTTCAGGTGCATGCCATTGTAGGGTGGTGCTCCCCCTGCCCTCTTCTTGCCTTAATGTACTTCTCAGAAGCCCAAATCAAACATTTGAATTCATAACAGAATCTGGGCAGCATGTGCAAGTCTACACTTTTTTAAAGGTCTATGACTCTACCTAGCAGCTAGCCACTCCTAGCCATCACTGGGACGGGGCTAATTTGTGTATCTTCAGTCTTTCTCCTGTGTAGTAATGGTGGGCTTTAAGCTTTCCAGCTAAGCATCTACTGTTGCATTCAGACACACGATTGTGCAAGGGCCCTTCCAAGCTGTCCTAGCCATCCGCCTGAATCTAAGAAAATGAGAGAGGTGGGGGCACATTTGTTTTACTTGCAGGGTAAAATAATCAGGGGCATTGGAATCTGGCTCGAGTTACCTGCTGACTTACCGTAACAACTTCATGGTGAGTTCCGGCACCTATTTTCTTGAATAAAAGCACTGGTGGTAGTAGAAGTAAAGTATATATTGCTTGATACCTACTTTCTAAACAGAAAAAAAGCAACAGTTGCACAACGTTGTTAAAACACAGAATGAAAAATACAACATAATTAAAAATGCAAGGAAGAAAACAACCCCAGAAGATGGGGGAACCTGGCTTGTGAAAAGAAGTTTAATGTAAGTCAATAGCTAACAATTCTAGGCTGCATCAACTTAAGTATAATGTCCACTTCTTAGTACCACTGTATTCTCCCTTGGTCAAACCACACCTGGAGTACTGTGTCTAAACCTGGGTGCCACAATTTAGGAAGGATATTGAGAAGCTGGAACGTGTGCAGGGGAGGGTGACCAAGATGATCAAGGGTCTCGAACCAAACATTTTGAGGAGCGGTTGAGGGAGCTGGGTATGTTTAGGCTGGAGAAGAGGAGACTGTGAGGAGATATGATAATTTTTAAATATCTAAAGGGCTGTCACATGGAAGATGGAGCAAGCTTGTTTTCTCCTCTGGATGATAGGACCCGAACCAATGGCTTCATGAAATAAGATTCCAATTCAGTATCAGGATGGAGCAGAATTATGTTCAGTCTGCATTTTAAAATGAAACGATCTAACTGAAAACTAAGCCTTATGACAATCAGTTGAAGGAGCCGGGTATGTTTAGCCTGGAAAAGAGGAGACTGAAAGGAGATATGACGACCAGTTTCAGAAACCTGAAGGGCTGTCACATGGAAGAGGGAACGAGCTTGTTTTCTCATGCTCTGGAGGGTAGGACTGAAACCAATGGTTTCAAGTTACATGAAAGGAGATTCCGACTAAATATACGGAAAAGCTTTCTGACATTAAGAGCTGTTTGGCAGTGGAAGAGACTCCCACGAGAGGTTGTGGACTCTCCTTCTTTGGAGGTTTCAAAGCAGAGGTTGGATGGCCATCAGTCATGGATGCTTTAGCTGAGATTCCACCATTGTAGGGGTTGGACTAGATGAACCTTGGTGTACCCTAACAACTCTATGATTCTATTCTTTGAACTCTCAGGAAGATCTTTCTGACAGTAAGAGCTGTTTGACTGTGGAACGGAGTCCCTAGGAAGGTGGTGGACTCTCCGTCATTGGAGGTTTTTTAAGCAGATGCCTAAGTTTTAGATGCTTAAGTAATGGGTGCTGCATTGCAGAGGGGTTGGATTAGATCAGGGGTCAGCAAAGTTTATCTTGCCTGGGCTGGATCGGTCCCACGGAGATCCCACCATCACACATGCGCAGATGCAATTCTCGGCACCGCAGAAGCGAGTCCCTGCATTGCGCTGCGCCGGTTTAGTGCAGCGTGAGAGCAGGTGGCTTGGTTCAGGGGTGACGTGGGCTGGTCAAACGACCTCTGTGGGCCGCTTCTAGCCCATGGGCCTTAGGTTGGTGACTCCTAGATTAGATGATCCTCAGTGTCCCTTCCAACTCTACAATTCTATGATTAAAACATTAAAATGCAAACCACCAGTGTTGAAATGAGCAACAAAACGATCCCATTAAAGCTGCTGTGCAATTAAAACAAAATTCTTGTGTTAAGAGGTCAAGAAACTGCTTGTGTGTAAACAGGGCAAGACGAATGGCAGTGAGGATGGGGGCCTCTCACATTTCAGCAAGGAGCACATTCTGCAACACCCGCATTACCAGTGAAGAAGCTGATAAGCATCATGCCTCTGTAAGGCTAACTAGGGCCTATTTGTTGATCTTAATGCCCTTCCTGGACAACAGAGAGAACACCTGGCATTTAGGTAGCCTGGCCACTGCATATTTTGTTGTACCACCACTCCCATCATCCCTGACCATTGGCTAAGCTGCCTGGGGTGATGGGACGTGCAGTCCAACTACATCCTGGGACCCAGAGTTTGTTTATTTATTTCATAAAAATGATATACTGCTTGATTATAAAAAAGAAAAGAAAAAAAGTAAAACAAAAAAATTCACAACCCTACTTTAAAACATACGGAAGTTAAATTACTGAAAAGGATTAAAATCACCTCAACTTTCTAAGCATCTGGGTAGGCTTGTTTAAAGAAGAATGCTTTTAGCAGGCACCAAAAAGTGAACACTGAAGGTGGCTTCTTGATCTCAATAGGCAAGGAGTTCCAAAGTTGTAGTCACTGCCACACTAAACAATCAGGTTCTTACCAATGTGGAACTGGCATTATGTGGCACCTCTAGTAGTAGCAATTTCGCTGGTTGATCCAGTCATGTGCGGCAAGGCAGTCTTGTAGAGAACACTTTGGAGAACACTTTGCTGGGGAGTAACCCCTTGAATGGGACGCGGGTGGCGCTGTGGGTTAAACCACAGAGCCTAGGACATGCCGATCAGAAGGTTGGCAGTTCGAATCCCTGCAATGGGGTGAGCTCCCATTGCTTGGTCTCTGCTCCTGCCCACCTAGCAGTTCGAAAGCACGTGAAAGTGCAAGTAGATAAATAGGTACCGTTCTGGTGGGAAGGTAAACAGCATTTCTGTGCGCTGCTCTGGTTCACCAGAAGTGGCTTAGTCATGCTGGCTACATGACCCGGAAGCTGTACACTGGCTCCCTCGGTCAGTAAAGTGAGATGAGCGCCGCAACCCCAGAGTCGGTCACAACTGGACCTAACAGTCAGGGGTCCCTTTACCTTTTAACCCCTTGAACATACTGAGTTATTATGCACAAGAATGCAGTCTCCAAGGAAGAGACAGAGACATTGTGCCTTGAAGATCAGATGTACATCAGTGCACATGCATGAACGTCAAGGCCTCATGTCACACACAGGCTGCCATTCCATTTGCTGTAGCTTTTGAGGTTCATTTCCCCACTACTGATGTGCTGTTATAAGGACAATTATGCAATTTTATGAAACTCTCAATCTGTCTATCTTTACGAAATACCTTTAGCTGAAAGCACAAACTTTCTCTTTGTTTTCCAATGAGCACAGTCAGGCTAGCATATACAGAAGGCAAAATGAAATGGAATCAGCAATGGAAAGTGTTTGGGTGTGAGTTCCTGAATACTTTTGGATGAACGCAAGTGGAAACTGTAGGCAAATATCCTTTTGATAATTTAAAAACAAGCACTGAAACCGCTCTTCTTTGCCCCTGTTTTTCTCTTTCCTTTCTTCCCTACCCACCTTTCCTCTACTCCCTCTTTCCCCTCCCTACACAGGACTCCACAGAATGGAGCAAGAATGAGAGGAAAAAGGCAGACAGAAAAGCATGAACTGGAGGCTTGCTGAGTTCCTCTACTTCCTCTTTATATGGGACCATATAACAGTACAGCCCTCCCACCAGCAACCCGCTGTGACCAACCAACATGTCTCCAAGGAATTTGATTGGCTTATTTCAGACAGAGGGCCCTTCCACCACTCGCGGAGCTACTTATCCTTTGTGGAAAGACATCGTCAGGGATTTACAACCCGGTATAAAATATACAGGTAAGGAGGAATCTTTTGTTTGGGGGTGCTTTCCATTAAACCAATAGCTTCCCTTTGATGTCTTCTGAGTGTTACATGGATGATAGGCAGCTGCAAACTAGAGGACGGGTGATGCCTGGCTTGTGAAAAGGAGCTCAGAATTGCGGGATATGACTGGCAGCATGGCAGCTGCAGAAATGGCTAATACAGTCTATAGCTGCATTGATAGGGCTGTAGCTTCCCAGTTGTGAGAAGTGAGAGTTCCAATCCCCCGCCGCGCTCACTATTCTTGAAGGACTGTCACATGAGGCTTGTTTGTGTTTTGCACTGAACACAGGAACAAGCTGTCTCTACACCATAGCTGTCAATTTTTCCCTTTTCTTGCGAGGAATCCTATTTGGAATAAGGGAAAGGGGAAACGTTTACAGCTATTCTCTACACATGTGAAGGAGTGGACCCTTGTTGATTTGCACAGCTCAGCTATTGTGTGCAGATTCATAAACTGTATATTCATTGAAGGATACATGTGGATTAGAAGCGTGTATCTCGGCTATACATGGACTGTATACTTGTAGCATCTGAACACCTCTATGGAAGAGGGCAAGGACATCTGCACCACAGGGGGTTGGAATAGATGAACAATAGGGTTCATTCTAACCCCACAATTCTGTGGTTCTATGTGCTCTGCTGCCCTAAAGGAGAGAATTAGATCAAATTCAGGATGGCAGATTTCTCTTGGATCAGCTGGAAAAACTGCTTGGCCGTAGAAGTGGTTGGCAAGGACAGGAGAGAGATCTTTTGTGCAAAGAGAGCCCCCCCCCAAAAAAAATCTTTCTTTAATAAAGGCTCCCAGGGTGGGTGGGTGTGAGTTAAACCAGATCCTCTGGTGATGTGGTTTTAGTCTGCTATTGCTGTTTTGGTTTTTTATTAAACTCTTTTATGATTTTGCTTTATGATACTCTTCTCACCCCATTTACTGCTGATTGTTTACTTTTATTGTTAGGGTTGGATTTAATTATGTTGAGATATAAATTGGAAGCCACCTCAAACTTTGCTAGGTGTAAGTGGTCAAATAAGTAAATAAGTAAGCAAGCTATCTAAGCAAGTAAATAAATAAATAGCCAAGCAACCCGAGGTCAAAATATATCAATGGACAAGGCAAATAAGGCTATAGAATCACTTTCTATTCATTGGTTTATAATGTGATATTTTATGGAGAACTTGGGGTCTTGAACCTTGTGTCAGACACGGAGAATGGAAGAGGATTGCTTTCAGAAGGCATGTTACATTCACAGGAATTGGTGTTAATTCCATGCTGTTTTGGGTGGTATGAAATATTTTTTATCCCCCTCCCTTCAATTCTTTCTCTGTGTATTGGATTCCTTCATAATGGAAAGAATTTGAAGCTTTTTAGTTTAGAGAAAAGGCAGGTAAGAGGGGCATGAAAGAAGTGTTTAAAATTATTCATTGCGTGTAGACAGTGTATGGGAAAAAGTCCCCCCCCCTCATAATACAAGAGATTCTTACTTGTGTAAGAATGCAAATACCTATTTCAGCAGTTTTTAAAATCACCATCTGTGCATAGCTTACCTTTAGAAGCTTTTAGAGACAAGGTTGTATAACCTCGAACAACTATGATATTCAAAGATGCTTAGGTAGACGTGGATCATCTCCCTTCTCTCTTTCCCTTTTAACAAAGAAATCACTTGTAAACAAGAAAAAAGTAAAGTTTACTCACATACAAGTCCTGCCAGGATTAAGGAGCTACACTGATGCGAATCAGTGAGGCAATAGTTCTTAAAGTTACAAAAGACCATTGTCCAGTTCAAAATGGTGTGTAACTCTGTGGAGAAGACCCTACAGGCAACCTAACCCATTAAAGGTAGGTAGCGTGTTCTGTGATGAGGGCTGGATGATTTTGGGTTTGCAACATCGTGATTTATCACCAACCAAACATTGCAGTTTGGCGATAAACCACGATGTTGAAAGAAACTGCATCAGCCCCTGCCAGCAAGGCACTGAGGTGAAAGTACCTCAGCTCTCACCGCCGGAGCTGAGGCACTTTCACCCCAGCACCTTGCGGGCTGGGGTGTGGGTGTGTGGAAAAGCTCCTGTCCCCAGCTGAGTGAGCCCTGGTGTCCTTGCCACTCGCACACGAGTGCCAAAAACAAACCCCTGTGTTGCAATGAGAACCAATCACAGAAATATAGACACAACACGTAGGCTGATAACTGTTAAAGCATATGTAATAAAATAATGATATCATTCAAAAGGTAGAAATAAATCTATTAGAATTCATAAATACAATGTAACGGACTAGTGGCGCAGAACGTTAAGCCATGTGTTCAAGATAGGCGTCAAAGGTCAGTAGCACAATGGTTATGCAAAGGTTTCAACAGAAAGTCTCAAAAGTAAAGTTTTCTCAATAGTTTTACATGAGTGGCAGGGATGGCGGGGCTCCTTCCTGAGGCTCCCTCTGCTTTTGCTGGCTTGGGGGTGGTGGTGTGAGCAACCTCGCTCGCTCACCCCACCCCACTCCCTGAAGACAGACGAAGCTTTTCCTTTGTCCATGCAGGTGCGCTGGCTCTTTCCTCCTGGGATGGTCATTCACCCTGGGTAGAAAGACGCAGCCCATCCTCCCGGGGTGAAGTCCACAAGGCAGGGTGGCCTGACGCTGTTGGTGCACCGCCTGGCTAAGCCCGACCCCCCTGGCAAGGCTGAAGCAAGGCTCAAGGGAGAAGTGTGACAGAGCCCACACCTCCCCAGCTGAGCAGCCAGGGCTCTCTCAACCGGGGAGGAGGAGCACCTCAACGGAGCCCCCACCCCAGCGCTGGTTCGTGTGAGCTGGTGGCAGGTTGAGGGCTCTGTAAAACTGCTTGGCTGAGGTGAGGGCAATGGTGCGCCCCTCGGCCAAGCAGTCTAAAGAGGCAGAGGGAGGAACAAAATCAGCACCTCACTGATGTAGCTTGTTTCTCCTTCTGCCAATATGAGGACAGATGATGGTGGCTTCACTCAGCGGTATATCGCTGGTGGAACCGCTGCCTTCTGAGTCCCCTTGCCTCCAGCACCCGGCTACATCTTGTTTCTCCCTTGGCGCTGGTAGAAGGGGGACTCAGAAGGAAGTTTCACCCATGATATACCACTGAGTGAAACTGTCATCACAGTGTGCCCCTCGTACTGGTCCTGGGTGATATGTTGATATATTGCCCAGGCCTAGCTGTGACAGGAAGATGATTAAGTTTTCAATTATTCCTCCTTCTTCTATAAAGGTTTAGAGGATATAACCACTGGTTTAGAGGATATAACATCAGACAGTCCCCTGTCTGTAATTCTCTAGCAACTGTGCATTTGCAATTTTGGCTTCAGATTCTCCCACAATTTTGACAAAGCATATAAGTGAATTGTAGAATTTGCTCCCAGAATGTAGTAACAACCCTCAAATTGAAGGGATTTAAAAGAGGATTCAACAAATTCATAGAATATAAAGTTATCAGTATTGCTGGAGGCAGAATGCCGCTGCTTGTTTATTTTATTTATTTCATAAAATTTATACACTGCTTGATCATTTTTTTAAAAAAAAAATGTTTACAAAAGATAAAGCGGTAAAATAAAGGGAAAAATTGCAAATGTACTTTCAAACATGCGAAAGTTAAGAATATTAAAACTGATCAAAATCACCTCAGTTTCTTAGCGTCTGGGTAAAAGGTGAAGGTAAAGGGTAAAGGGACCCCTGACCATTAGGTCCAGTCGTGGACGACTCTGGGGTTGCGGCGCCTATCTCGCTTTATTGGCTGAGGGAGCCGGCGTACAGCTTCTGGGTCATGTGGCCAGCATGACTAAGCTGCTTCTGGCGAACCAGAGCAGCACACAGAAATGCCGTTTACCTTCCCACTGGAGTGGTACCTATTTATCTACTTGCACTGTGATGTGCTTTCGAACTGCTAGGTTGGCAGGAGCAGGGACTAAGCAACGGGAGCTCACCCTGTCGCGAGGATTTGAACCGCCGACCTTCTGATCGGCAAGCCCAAGAGGCTCTGTGGTTTAACCCACAGCACCACCTGCGTCTGGGTAGGCTTGTCTAAACAAGAAGGTTTTTATCAAGTGCCAAAAAGAGTACATTGAAGGCACCTGCTTGATCTCAGTAGGCAGGGAGTTGTTGGGAATTGCTGGTGAGGAGAGTGCTGTTGCACTCAGGTCCTGCTTGTGAACTTCCCATAGGCATCTAGTTGGCCACTGAGAACAAAGTCCTGGACAAGATGGGCCTTTGACCTGATCTAGCAAGCGCTTATTAGGCTCTTCTACATGGGGAAAACCCTGCCCTCCAGAAAATTATGCTGAAATGGCAGGATTGCTATGTCTCCTCTTAATCTTTCCTCTTGTTTTAACACACCCAGTTTTTTTTAAACCAAACCTCCTAGGACTTGGTTTCTAGGCTCTCCTCGTCCTGGTTGTCCACCTCTGAACATGCCCTAGTTTGTCCATGTATTTTTCTTAAAAGGAGGCACCCAGAACTGGACCCAACGTTCTAGAAGGTGGAAGTTGTGGAATCTTAGTGATAGCAAGCTCTGCAGTTGACTGCATTGTGGAAGTGAACGTGAATATTCCCCTTGCCGGTCACGTACAAAGATGGTAATGGACATCTTCATTTCGAGAGGAAATTGCAGAGTAGGAATTTTTATTATAAATAAATGAAAAAATTAAAAAAATCAACAACATGCACAGAGGCTACATAACTCTAAATATAGATGAAGCAAACATTTGTGGGCTCCATCTGGAAAGATTATTTCCTCTTATAATTGGCTGACTAAATAACTGTTAGGGTTGGTTTAGTTATAATTATTTCTTTAAAGGTTCCCCCCTCCATGGTTAAAAATTGCTTATTTCACAGTAAAAATGTGCCATTTCATGGTACATTGATAAAAAAAGGGGGGAGGAAAAAAAGAAAGACAATTTTGTGGGTAAATGGAATACATTTATTAATATCAGAAAACAGTTATGTCATACTTTCCCATATTTATGACGGATGTTCATGCACTAAATTGACATGTTTTGCGAGTTACAAATATGACTGGACAGAGGTGTAAATGATTTTTATGGGTGGAAAATGAATGCTTGCCACACGACGTTAGAAACAGCCCAGCTGGATCAGAACAAAGACCTATTATTATTACCACCACCACCACCACATTTGCTGGATGCTGCATAAGATAGGTTCTCTGGTCATTTTGCCAAATCAGTCACAGTGTACCTGCCACTTATGTGAGGTCTACATGCAAAGGCAAAACCTTGCAAAGTCAGGAGCCCCTGAGACCACCACTTCTGGTTGCAAGGGGGACCCTGAGACCCTGGGGCCTTCCCAGACCCTGGTAAGCGAGAAGGTGCCTTCCTTACTGGCCTCTAGGAGGATTCTAGTGCTGTCACGCCTCCTTCCAAAAGTCTGTTAAAGAAGGTGCTGCCATGCTTACTTGGCCTTGGGAAGCTGACACAATGGCTCTGGGACACTGTCAGAACTCTCGCTCTCTTCCCAAAGTCTGGTAAGTGAGGAAAACCTGTGCAGGTGGGGTATAAAGTAATAAATGGAGAGCAGGGAGTGGTGGGTTTCCTGGCTTTCCATCAGAAATTCAGGAGGCACTTCACTTTAAATAATTTTATTAATTGTTATTCTATGTTATATATATTGAATACAGGAAAAAGCATACATTCAATTAAAGTTCCCCCCTGTCCGCACCGTAACAACCCCAACTACATCCAGTTGTATTAGTATTAAATAAAATATAACCTTACTTCAATAGCTGATGACTTAAAAAGTGTTGTTTCACAGGTTTCCTTGTGTTTTGTGTAGTTTGTAGATGAAGTGAAAGTAGAACACGTCTTTGCAGATGATTGTGTTGTCTTCTTTTCTTGTACTTTTCTGTCAACTTTTCCATCAAAATTAAATCCCAAACATAAGCGTATCAGGCTTCATATATGTTCAGTGTCCTCCAGCGCCTAGCAACAGCAAAACGTGCTGCAGTTACAAGATGCAGAATTAAGTCTCTGTTCCTAAGTTCTTGTGCTTCATCTGCAAATATTGAAAGTACAGTGGTACCTAGGGTTAAGTACTTAATTTGTTCTGGAGGTCCGTCCGTACTTAACCCAAAACTGTTCTTAACCTGAAGCACCACTTTACCTAATGGGGCCTCCTGCTGCTGCTGCGCCGCCGGAGCACGATTTCTGTTCTCATCCTGAAGCAAAGTTCTTAACCTGAAGCACTATTTCTGGGTTAGCGGAGTCTGTAACCTGAAGCGTATGTAACCTGAGGTACCACTGTAGTGCCATTTTGGGATATATTTTTTTAAAAAAATTGTTTTACAGGTGATTTTTTAAAATGTGTTTTGTGTGTGTGTGTGTTGTACACCAATGTGATATGTGTTTTAATATTGTAACCTGCCCGGGGTTCTTAGGATGAAGGGCAGATTATTAATACAGCAATGATAGTATTGCGGCTACCCAGCCGTGTAGCATTAGCTACCCAGCCCTGCTGCCATCGTGACCCTACTCCATCCCGCTTCCTCTGAGGCCGGGAGAGGAACACCAGGCCAGGCACTGTGGGAGCCCCTGCCAGGGTGCCTGCTTCACGTCCCCTCAAAAATCCATGCCCGGGCCCACGACCCCGCTAGCAGCACCCATGCTATCCCCCTGGGTCTCCCCATAGGCTTCTGGTTGGCCACTGTGAGAACGTGAGAACATGGAAACTGTCTGTTTTCATGGACACCCCACTTCCATCTTGATTCCCTAGAGCCTAGACCAAACCACAAAGCTCTGTCAGTTGCTCCATGACACTGCTTAGACATTGATTTGATCCCTGCATTGCAGGGAGTTGGGCTAGATTACCTTTCAGGTCCTGTGCTACTTTACAATTCTATGCCCATTTTAAATTACCGTGTCAACTGTATGGCTTCTGACAGCCCTTGCAAGGCTGCCTCAGTCCTTGTACAAGGTCCTAAAATCTCCTTGCGTTTTATCCCCTCTTTTCCGTAATCCAGGGCCTGCTATTTTCATCCTGCTTGGGCCTTCACCTTTCTTTGGTGGTGGGCATCACCATGACTCTGAACAGAAGCCTCTAGTTAACCGCAGTTTCCAAACAGGGAAACTATAGCTACCATATTTGGAACAAGGCAGGATCTTCAAACATCTTCAAGCCATGGTTCTGCCTTGCTTCAGCCATCACCAAGTCATAGTGCCTTATTCTGAAGTTGCTGGCCATAGTTTCCTTTTTCTGAAAAATGGGAAACAAAGATGAATCAGAGGTTTGTGGTCTGCATGTTCATGCTGCAAAAGAGAGGAGAAAAGGGGCTGCATGCATGGACAAAAAAAGCCATTGTCCTATCTCAGCTTGAGAAGCCAGCATATAATGTCTCACACATATGATGCATTTTCTCATAAATCACACCTAATTTCTAACCAGTTTAAGCTTATTGGTTGTGTTTTTTTTAATTTTACTTTCCATTTTGTGAGTCACTCTTTCCTTTAAGCTGTTCTCAGTAGGTTTGAAATGAAGAAGCTGTTTCACCCCCTCCCAACTGCCACATCCAGTCACTAATTGCCACAGTGTACCTTGTTTAGTTGTGATTTCCCTGGAGTGCCTTGTTGTGAGGGAACATGGACACAGTGTGTTAAAATCATGTCATTTACACTGGAAGCCCTCAGAGATAAAATGGTGTTGTTGGCATTACGTGACGTACATAAAGTACAAGCCACCAGCTTTGCTAGAGTGAAAAGGCTCAAAGCAAGAGGGGGGGAAATGCTTTCTAATTGGCATTTCTGCCCAAACTGGATTTGCAGGTAAGTTTCTCAGACCAGAGATACTTCTGAATCCCTTCACACTTGGATTACTTGTTCTAAAGGTGTAACTGATCCATGGGGATAGATGGCTCAGTCTTGATGTACTTTATGCCCCTTTGCCTGTGCCCGCATGTCCGTTGATTCCCATTTCCATGTGGACTACCTGTCTTGAAAAAACCCCACACCATTTAACCTCCCCCTCCAAGATATGGATAAAGCATGTACCTCATTAAAACTCACTGCTTATCATTCAGAACCTTTCGATTCCGAATCCACAGAATGTGGTCATAGTCATGAACACTGTCTTGGACGACTTTAAAACAGGATATAACAATCTTAAATACATGGCTTTAAGAAGTGGGTCTAGTACTCTGCCCCATTTGTCTCACATGTGGGCTGAATGACATGTTGATGGGGTGATTCAGAGTCTCCCACAATCCTGCACTGAAGTACAGTGTCAATACCCACCCATCGCAAATTGGATCGAGGCCCCACAAAGTTTTGTGTCAGCTCTTACTGTTTTCCAATACAGTAAGCCCACAATTTATGTGGGGATTATGTTCCTGGGATCAGGCCTAAAGCCAATATCACATATGGTCAAAATACATTGGGTTCAATAGTGGGTGGGATTGCCAAAGTCTTTTTTTTCCAGATGCCCGCCCCCTTCCATTCCCCAATTTAAATGCACGTAAGTTGTGGGCTTATCATTTATCTCTATTTCTCTCTATGAGCTTTGCAAGGAGTGAAGCTGTGCAAAAAGTTGCTTGCAGAGCACTGACGAGCTCTAGATAATAAGAAAAAAACCAAACATGCCATGTTGGTTTGCCAAAACAAAGCCAATAGAACTATTCAGAATTCTAGACGGCCTCATACTACAAAGCTATCAGAGGCCTATATATATAAATAAAAATATGCAAGTAATAATAAACTTCATTCGACCATTTAATTATTTTAAGGTAATAAAGACACACCTATTCTCTCCTTTATTATGGAAGAAAGTACAGTATATACCTTTTATTTTTACCACAAAAAGCCCCTGAAGCTATTTGTCTGCAATTTGGCAGGGCTCAATTCACTCTGCAAGGGCTCATATACCCATAGATTTCATCCTCTTTGGTGAAAAAGGCAGGAAAGTCATGGCCATTTTTATATTCTCCATTACAGTAACTGGGAAAACTCAGGTATTCACTGTACAAAGAGCTCAGAAGCTGAAACACAGCACAGAGAGACACAAACAGATAAGATTGTGTGTGTTTTGAACCCCACACAGATATGAGTCAAGTCATGGGGGCTGTGAACACCCCTACTATCTAATGAGAGGCAGAATATATCTAAATCCCAGGCACTGTGGAATCCCAGAGGGCTATTGCACTCATGTCCTGCTTATGGGCTTCCGATAAGCTTACGGTTGAATATTATGGGGAAAAGGATTCTACACTAGGTTGGCATTTGATGGGATCCAACAGGGCTCTTCATATGAATATGCATGCATTTTGCAGGACATCCATTTGAGAACCTGCATGCTCTGGTGCCATTTCTGTGACCCTTGGAAGAACTTTATCAGCTTTACAAAGTAGTGAGGGCCATGCAGCCTGCCAGCACTTTAGATTGCACCCCTGCAGGGGAATTAATCCAGGACCCCAGAAGCATCAATGCCACAAAGCTATTTTGGA
The DNA here is from genome assembly GCF_964106915.1 of Podarcis gaigeae. Taxonomy (NCBI): domain Eukaryota; kingdom Metazoa; phylum Chordata; class Lepidosauria; order Squamata; family Lacertidae; genus Podarcis; species Podarcis gaigeae. The sequence goes on from NC_139691.1 coordinate 5,960,821, forward strand.
ACACATGCTACTTTCGTTCACTTATACAGGCTATTTTGAACCAGAGTAAAGGAGGGCAGGTCAGGAGACCAGTAGCTATTGCTTTTTGTATCTTGCCCCTTTGAGCTACCACTGCTGTAGTTTTCTTTGGATCTTTTGTCAGCCTTGTCATGACCCCACTCAGCTAGCCAGACACGGACTACAGGGAGGAGAAGAGGCACTGAGCCTGCTCTCTAGTACAGAGTGGTGAGACTCGGGATGAGCTAATCAATGCAGATTCATAAACAGCTTGCCCATTTGAACCTGCAGCCTTATCCCAATATGAATTGTCTAGATCAGCGGTAGCCAATATGATCTCATACCACCTGTCCTGGCCACCACAGACAATGGCAAAATTTTAGATTGCAAAGAAAAATAACTAATTGGCCACTTGCTAATTGTAGCTACATTGACCTTCACGCGTCTTTGGAAATGCATGAATAAATCCATGTGGAAATTTGCCACGAGAAAGTCTTAGTTTCTGGCCATGTCAGAAAAGCTAAATCAAAAACTGTTTAACACAGGAGGATATCAATAAAAGAACCTTTTATGCACTCTGGTTTGACTTTATTAAATAAACAAACGAGGGAACAGCATCTGCAAAGACACAAACAAGGTATGCGAGTTTATGGAGCTCTTAATAGCTAAAAGACTTGACATCAGAGCTCAGTCACCAATATCTTGCGAACTCTGTGCTACACACTGTGGACTTTGTGAAAAGAGAAAGAACAGAATCATAGACTCGTAGAATTGGAAGGTTTCTGAAGGCCACCTAGTTCAACCCCCTGAAACCATATTGGACCCTGCTTAGCTTTGTAAATGTGTTTGCAGTTTCATTGCTGCACCAATAACAAGACTGATCAGTGGCTTTTGTTTTATGTTTTTACTTACCTCTGAAATCCTGGGGGGGTTATCTCATGTGTTTGTTATATTTTATTTGTAGTCTTGTCTTCTACAAAATTATATATCTATAAATTATGCACATCATCACACCCGCCTGCCCGCACACACACACACACATATATATTAAATTAAAGGGACAGTAATCAGAGATAATGGGAGTTATAGTTCAGCTACATCTGGAAGGTGCCACATGGGCTCCCCACCTAGGTTAGCATGAAAGAGGTTTCACCAGACAGAAACCTCAGAACTACCAATCTGCCGTAGCAGGTACTGGAGGCCTCTGAAGGACCGCCCCACCTAGTCCAAATTGTTAGAGTCACAGAGTCCAGTCGCTAGTGATGTCAGAGGGCCTTTCAAGATGTATTTCAAGATGTATTCAGCAACATGGGTTTTGTAGTACTTAGGCTGCAGAAACAATTATTGCAGATTGCACACCTAAAATACAGAAAAGTCTGGAGAACCATCTGGTGAGAACCAACATTCAATTTTAGGAGCAGTTTGGCCACAGTGCCACTACCCTTGATGTTGACTGACTTTTTTTCTTTTCATGACTGGTGGAAACTAACAACTTTTCAGTGCATTGTTTCATTTACAGCAGACATAGGCAAACTCAGCCCTCCAGATGTTCTGGGACTACAATTCCCATCATCCTTGACCACTGGTTCTTTTAGCTGGGGATCATGGGAGTTGAAGTCCCAAAACATATGCCTGATTTACACCTTCAATGGATCAACACAAGGTGTGACTCTCTCTCTCTCTCTGTGTGTGTGTGTGTGTGTGTGTGTGTGTTTGCGCACACACTTTCAAAAAGATGAGTTTTTGCTAACATTGATCGGGCAGATGAAAGAGTGGAAGATGAAAGGAGGTGCTTGTTGGCAAAATGATGGCAAATCAGCTCAGCAGGGCATGGAAATAACAACATTTCCATAGTCTGTATTATACATGCCAACCAAGTGTGTACAGTGGTACCTCGGTTTACAAACTTAATCCGTTCCGGATGTCCGTTCTTAAACCAAAGCTGCTCTTAAACTGAGGCATGCTTTCCTTAATGAGGCCTCCCTCTCCCGGTGCCCTTCCACCATTTGGCTCCCATTTGTAGAATGAGGTAAAGTTTGCAAACCGGGACACTACAGTCATACTCTGGGTTACAGACACTTCAGGTTACATTTTTTCAGGTTATGGACCTCCAAAACCTGGAAGTACCGGAACGGGTTACTTCCAGGTTTCGGCGGTTGCGCATGTGCAGAAGCGCCGAATCGCAACCTGTGCGTGTGCAGACGCGCCTTTGCGGGTTGCAAACGCTGCGGGTTGCAAACATGCATCATGCACGGATCATATTCACAACCCGAGCGTCCACTGTACTTCCAGTTTTGCGGAGTTCATAAACTGAATAATTCATAAACAGGGCTGTTCTTAAACCGAGGTACCACTGTACTGGGAGGCAGCCTGAGTGTAGGATTTTGAAATCAATTTATGTACAGTGTGTAAGGAAGGAGACCTTGCAGAAGCTTGCTGCATGGATTCCTTAAAGTCTATTGTTCACAGGCTTTTGTGAAACATTTTAAGAGATTGTTCCCTTACTCTTTTTTGCCTTGTGCTTTTCGCCTTGTACTTTGGCAGAGAACTCACATCCTAGTACTGAATGCAAGCCAGTGAGTTGCATCATGTAGCTGCAACTGCTATTCCTTCTGATGTTGAGGGAACATCCTTGCTGGATGCCTTGCATAATACATCAGAGGGGATAGGGGATGTCCTTTCATGTATCTGCATCTTGAGAACAAAGGGGGGGCAACAGGTGGGAAAGGATGATCCGAGTAAGACTGGGGGTGTGGGCTGCCTACCAGAATTAAGGGGATCAAAGGAAGCTTCCTGATACTGACCATTGATTGACCCAGTATTGTCCACCCTGACTAGCAGTGGCTCTCCAGGGTTTATGGCAAGGGACATTCCCAGCCCAGACCAGAAATGCTGGAGATTGAAACTGGAAACTTCTTCATGCAAAGCATATGCTCTGTGAATTCTTCTTCTTCTTCAAAACACAGAGAAATGCCTCTTACAAGTCAGCATAGTTCAAGCCATTACTGGTAATGGGCAAAGGTCAACGCCAAAATTTAAAAAGGTTCAAAACTATATAGCAAATCACATTTGCAAACACAAATAATGAAATGCATGCTGGAGATCAAAGAATTAAATAAGAAATAAGAAAAAGAAGCAATGAAAGAAACAAAGAAAGTATATCTGAATTTATTATTAAATCAGGGCATCAGCACAACAATTTATAGCTGTCAACAAAAGCACTTTTTTACACAACCTCACAGCAGTCACTTCAAAAAGACATCCCATAAGTCACTCAAATATGTTAGTGTGTTTCAAGAGATTACAGTCATACCTCGAGATAAATACGCTTCAGGTTGAGCACTTTCGGGTTGCACTCCATGGTGACCCAGAAGTAATGGAGTGTGTTACTTCTGGGTTTTGCCATTTGTGCATGCGCAGATGGTCAAAATGACGTCATGCGCAGAAGCAGTGAAACACGACCCGTGCACATGCAGACACACTGTCACATCTTACATTCTGTTCAGGATGCGAACAGGGCTCCGGAACGGATCCCGTTCGCATCCCAAGGTACCACTGTACACCAGTGGCATAGCGTGGGGGTGCAGGGGGGGCTGGCCACACCGGGCACAACATCTGGGGGTTAGGGTTAGGGTGTGCAAATCCACGGGTTAGGGGGCGCAAATTACTTGCCTTGCCCCGGGTGCTGACAACCCACGCTACGCCACTGCTGTACACATATTTTCTATGGTGGTTTTTGAGAGAGGGAGAATCTGAAAATACTAGAACTTGTGGACACCCAATGAATTTGAATGTACAAAGTGTCAGGACAGACAAAATGAAGTACTTCTTCATACTTCATAGTTAAACTATTGAAATCACAAACCCCAAAACTTGGATGCCTTTAAAAGAGGGTTAGGGAAATTCAGAGAGGCCAAGGTGAGCAAGCGTTATTTGCCTTGGTGCCTGTTTCCTGTATCCACTATGAGAAGCAGTATGCTCCTGAATACCAGTTGTTGTGAATCACGACTGGTTCGAGCGTTGCTGTGCTCTGGTCATGATTGTGGGCTTCCCACCAGGGCAGCTGGTTGGTGACTGTGAGAACAGGACGATGGACTTGATGAGCCATTGCCAGATTTGGGAGGTTCTCCTTACATAGTTGGTCTCACCCCTACCCTAAGAAAAAAAGAAGTCCACTTGGAGATGACTGCCGTTTTCAACCTAACAGTGTTATAGTAGGTCTGAGGCATTGAGAAAGATGCAAAATGGTGGTAACATTGCAAAAAAACAACAAAAAACAAAACAAAAAACCACTTCACAGAAAAAAAATTGCACACTCATGCGCGCACATACACACAGCCAAGCAGGTTCCCAGAGTGGCTTACATAAAATCAAGACAAGACACTCCCTCCCCACAAGTTTACAGTCTGAAATCAACCTCAACACACAAGGGGCAAGGAGGGAAGGGGGAAATCAAAATCAAATCTCAGACAACAATTTCTGGACCTGAGTCTGTATTTAAGAGCTGTCTCAGTGAGCATAAAAGGCATACATTCTGCAAGTTTTCATATACAGTAACTAATTATGTTGATACATGAGTACTAATGGTTCCATATATCTGCATGTTATCAGACCAAGCTAGGGCAATGGCGTGAATGCAACCCTCCAGGGCTTCTGAACTCTTCCCCAGCCACGTTCCTTCTCCTCAAGCCACACTCCTCACTGGCCCTGTTACACACACACACAAAATGCTTCTGTCTGTTTGGAACATGTCCATGAAATCCAATCAATGCTTCTTGTATGTCAGGATGGAGGATAGAGAAGGGTGCTTCCTGTACAAAAGTAACATTTGCATTTGCTACCCCACACGTTTTGCCTGTGGTCCTGCCTTCCTCTGGGAGGTGGCCTTGGAAGGTCACCCAGAAGAGAACGTGGCCCTTTGCTTTTGCCATGGCTGAAGAAGGTCCCCCAATCCTGCCCTTCAGGAAATCTTAGTCTTGTTTGGTACTGTAAGCATGGTTTGGGCGTGCAGGGGAATCCCAGATTACGCAGGGGTTCCATTCCCTGCAGCCACACACATACATGGGACACACAAATCTGTTCTGCCCTGTTCTGCCCCTACCCTGCCCCCTTTCTATGCCCAAAATGGCACTCATTTCAGTGGTCGTAAACATGCTGATCATGCGCATGTTGGGTGGGTAATTCCAAACTTCTAAGAACAGAAACTTTTTGTATCACTGCAGGGAAATTCTACCTACTGCGTTCTCCCTCAATACAGCAGTTACTGGAAGGGGGGAAGGGCAGAAATTGTACATGTCTTGTTTCCATTCTGATATTTTCTAATCTTTTTCACCCTGTCAGGCCTCTCCAGGGTGTCTCAGGTGGGTCTCTTCAGTGCTCGATGCTGGAACAGCTTTGTCTCTGGGAAACATTTTTAAAGATCTCCATGTTGCAAATCTGCTAGCTCACTCCTGGAAGCCGGGAGGCTCCATAGGGCATAATTTAAGGTTCTAACAAGCCAAGCAGAAGCCATTACTCAATTTTAATTTTAATTCGGCTTTTTCTTTCTCCAAATGGGCGGCTTGCAGCCTCCTGCTGAAGCAGTTATGTAAAGAATAGGAGTCATTGTGTTTGAAGCTAGGAATTAACTTTTTTTCTCAAGCACAAGGAGTTCTGGCTCTACCTATTAAAGTGTTTGCTATTTCTGGAAGCTCTGTTATCCTCCCCTTCTTCACTCACTGTTTCTGAAGACAGGAAGCCACCCACGTCCCTCTATAGAGAACCACCCACATGCCTCTCTAAGAAGAGCTCACCCTCAAGAGACTGGCGTGGGTCAGACCTTGATGTGACGTGAAGACGATGCTATAAGAACCATGTTGCCACACATTTAGGAATGGAGGAGAATCTTGCCCTGTCCACATTTTAAAGAAAGCTTCCCTAATTCACAGTTAGGGTAAGGGGCCATCGCTCAGTGGTAGAGCAACTGTCTTGCATGCAGAAGGTCCTGGGGTTTCTGTAATTGTTACAAGCTGCCCAGGGACCTTACAGAGACCATAAGAAATCAAATGAATAAACAAATGCCTGGCAGCTCCAGGAAGAGCTGGGAGTGAACCTTTTCTGAGCCACTACCAGTCAGTGTAGTCTGTGCTATGCCGGATGGACTCATTGGTCTGAATTGGTATAATACAGCTTCCTAGGTTGCCAGCCATATACCGTATTTTTCGCTCTATAACACGCACCTGACCATAACACGCACATCGGAGGAGGAAAACAAGGGAAAAAACATTCTGAATGAAACAGTGGATGTATCATTTTTGTGCTTCATGCTGTGGCCACAGACATGTGATCTGATGGTGAATTTGGGCTGACCCAATGCAAAAATCCTGAGAATCCCTGTGCATCCATGGTTTGTAACCACGTTTTTGCACCATTGCAGCCCCAGGCAACAGTGGGTGCGTGATTTTTGGGGGGCAGGCTGTAGCCATGGACATGCTATGTGCTCTGATGGTGAATTTGGGCTGACCCAATGCAAAGATCCTGAGGATCCATGTGGATCCATGGTTTGTAACCACGTTTTTGCACCATTGCAGCCCCAGGCAACAGTGGGTATGTGATTTGGGGGGGGGGCGGCTGTAGCCATGGACATGCTATGTGATCTGATGGTGAATTTGGGGTGACCCAATGCCAAAATCCTGAGAATTCCTGTGGATCCATGCTTTTTAACCACATTTTTGCACCATTGCAGCCCCAGGCAACAGTGGGTGCGTGATTTTGGGGGGGCAGGCTGTAGCCATGGACATGCTATGTGATCTGATGGTGAATTTGGGGTGACCCAATGCAAAGATCCTGAGAATCCCTGTGGATCCATGCTTTGTAACCACATTTTTGCACCATTGCAGCCCCAGGCAACAGTGGGTGCGTGATTTTTTTGGTGCAGGCTGTAGCCATGGACATGCTATGTGATCTGATGGTGAATTTGGGGTGACCCAATGCAAGGATCCTGAGAATCCCTGTGGATCCATGCTTTTTAACCACATTTTTGCACCATTGCAGCCCTAGGCAACAGTGGGTGCGTGATTTTTTTGGTGCAGGCTGTAGCCATGGACATGCTATGTGATCTGATGGTGAATTTGGGGTGACCCAATGCAAAGATCCTGAGGATCCATGCTTTGTAACCACATTTTAAGTGGGGAGCGAAGGAAAAACAAAGAAGGGACATTAGAGGGGTGTGCAGAGAAGCAGCTGGCTAAGAATGCAGGAGAGGGATTTAACGGGAGGGAGGAAAGAAAGGCAAAAGTTTTCCCCCACCCAAGCCAGCCATATCTCTCTCTCTCTCTCTCTCTCTCTCTCTCTCTCTCTCTCCCTCCCTCCCCCCCTCCCTCCCCCCTCTCTCTCCCTCCCCCCTCTCTCTCTCCCTCCCCCTCCCCCCTCTCTCCCTCCCCCTCCCCCCTCTCTCTCTCCCTTCCCCCCTCTCTCTCCCTCTCCCCCAGCAGCACCAGAGCTTGCCTGGAGGGGAGGGGCTTTCCCTGCTCTTTGTTCCGTTTCAGCAAACACAGCAACGAAACAGAGGGGGTGGGCAGTAAGACCCTGAGGCAGAATGCAGGAAAGCAGCCGCTTCCTCTTTTCAGGTTTCGCTTCTCCGTGCAGCGTGCAGCGCCGCGATTTGATTTTTGCATGATTTTTCGGCTCCAGGGACCACACATTCACTCTATAACACGCACAGACATTTCCCCTTCCTTTTTAGAAGAAAAAATCTGCGTGTTATAGAAGGAAAAATACGGTAAATGGATTGAAGTGTAGTTAACAACTGGATTTCAGGTAGCATAGACTTTGAACGAGGGATCAGGTAACAAGTAAATCATTTGCTCTTACGTTGCCCCAGCCACTCTGGGCAACTTCCAGGAAAATAGAAAAACACAATAAAAGATCAAACATAAAAGAAATTCCTATACAGATGTCTTCTAAAAGTCATATAGTTGTTTATCTATTTGATGTCTGATGGAAGGGCATTCCACAGGATGAGTACCACTACCAAGCCTCTCCCCAGTTCTCTGTAACTTCACTTCTTCCAGTGAGGGAACCACCAGAAGGCCATCAGAGCTGGACCTCAGTGTCTGGGCTTGATGATGGAGGTAGAGAAGCTCCTTCAGGTATACAGGGCCAGGGCTGTTTAGGGCTTTAGGGCAACTCCCATCACCACTGACCACTCTCCATGCTGGCTGTGGCTGATAGGAGCTGGTCCAAAAACATACGATTCTCCACATCTGCTATGTGGTAAACATTTGTGTGGATCTTTATACAGCTAACATTTTCAGTGGATCTCCTTCCTTCCTTCCTTCCTTCCTTCCTTCCTTCCTTCCTTCCATCCATCCTTGTGGAAGGGCTTTGTGTCTGGGATCTACCACTGCAATGCCTTGCAAAACCTAATAGTTGCTCTGGTGTTGGGAATCTATTTGCACCTTCAGAATGGTGATTTCAATGGTCCATCTTGCAAATGACTTGAAGTGATCTTGCCTGTAATGCATCCTTGAATTCTTGATGGTGTCTCTTGCTTGGATGGAGGATAGAGAGGAAATAGAGAAAGAAAGAGAGAGTAGAAACCTCTGACTTTTGCACAGCTGGAGTACCTAGTGTACAAAGGTAACAGTCACATCCATTCTGCCTACTTTTGTTCGTGGTCCACTCACATTTTGCCTCTGCCCCCTGAATGATTGCCTGTGATGGATGCAGACTTTAGACCAAAAAAACTGTTTTTATTTGAGTTTGGTGCATGCTAGCTGTAACTAGGTCCTTTATCTCCTAGTTTGATGCATGCTAGCTGTAACTAGGTCCTTTATCTTAATCCTATTGATGGACATTTTGAGCATCTTTGAGTTCAAGAGGTGGGAGAGTTGCTAATTATTTTAAATATAACACTAATGTTTCCACAACTTCCACAGCAGGCAGTATTTGGTGCTCCTTTTTAGTTTACTCAGAAGCATGTTTCGACTTCTAAGCCATGAGTCAGTTTCTGTGGTGCTCGGAGACTATTTCACATACATCTCGCTTCACAGAACTTTGCGCTGACATAGTCATTTGCAATAAAATATTGACAGAAAGCTGCAGCAAGGCCAACTCCACAAAGGAGTCATTCTTGCTGCTTGGATAAATCCCTTCAGGATCAGAAATGGAGTAGTGGGGAGAGACTCTGAAAACCAAGAAATCAAAACATATTTACATTACTGGAGTCTGCCCTGTTATTGTGTGCTTCTTATAGTGGTGGGGTTGCCTCCGATACCAACTGAATACTCTCGTGTGAAGGCATGGTATGTCCACAAACATTTCAGCTGCTCAGGGAAAGAAGCAGATGAGATGCTTGGAGTTCCGAGTTCAGTATGTGAGGGAAGGGAACCTTGTCAGTTGTCAGGGATTAAAACCTCTCTCACGCAGAGAGTAAGGGCAGGGGTGACCTTGTGGGGCAGACTGAGAAGACCAGGGAGAGAAAGGAAACTAAAAACATTGGGAAGAGAGAAGGCAGGTGAAGGTGAAGACAATCCTCCGAGAAAAGCTAACTTCAGTGATGAGAGAGAAGGCAGTTTGCAAAAATAGACACTGAAAACAATCACTAAACTAGAAATGTGCAAAGAGGGAGTATATATTGTCGATGAGAGTGGAGACGTATGTATGAGAAACTGGCTAAGGGACAGGGTGGATGAAGGAAGTGTCACAGGACAGGTAATTGACTGAAGAGCACCAAACTGGTCACACATAAAACAATAGGAGTAACCAAGATTTGTTTCTACATCTACCAGCTCCTCCTTTTCCTTTGGCTTAAGGACTTCATATGCCTTAGATGTTTCTCAAGCGACAGAGAAGTATGGAGGAATAAAGGATTACACAGCACGTCTGTCATTCCACTACTGCTGGCCCCCCAGGTGCCCACGTGTATATTCTTCTCTGTGCATGACATCTTTTATTTGATTTTAAAAGAGCTCTACATTTTTCAGCTAGGAAGGAATGTTGGAGCCACTTCTGAGCTGCAATCCGTCAGTCTGCATTTGCCATTTTAAAAAAGGAAAGAAAGAAAAGGGTGATTTATTTTTTAAATGCGTGCGCGCACAGACATACACACACGGAGAGGGAGAGAGAGAGAATATCTCTGGCTTTCATGAACTGTTTTCTTCGTCAAATATTTGCAGATGCGTGTTCATTTATGAATGGGACAGAGATATATTTAAAACATAATAGTGGGCTTGCATCAAGTTATATCTAATGCTACTGAGACCCAGTGAAATTAATGAACATGCCTAACACAGCATTATTAATCCTATTGGATCTACTCTCAGTAAAACTTGGTTGAATACAACCCCGTTATCTGTGATGTGAACATTATGCTGTTCATCAGAATACAGCAATATCTACATACCTACCTACCAGGTAGTTGGGGCCCATTGGGACTTGTAGGACAGAAAGCAGGGAGGCCATGGATGGGCAGAACCAGAGACAAAGGCAGCACCAACTCATTCCAGTTTTGCCCTATCCTCCTCTCTGCTGAGTTCTACAAAGGGAACACTGAGGCTAAGGAGAAGGAAGCTGGCTGCCAGGAACAGCTCCTGAACTGGTTGTGCTAAGTATGCAGGCATTGTAGGCCAAAGCCAGGTTGTAAGTTAAGAAGGCAGGCAAGTGAGGGCAGCTACAATCTGTGGGCACTTCCCTGTTGTCTCTACTGGACCAGCCTCCATTTCTCACCAGCATCTGTCCTCAGCTATAATCTGAAACCATCATCTGCTTGGGATATGGGTGGCGCTGTGGGTTAAACCACAAAGCCTAGGACTTGCCGATCAGAAGGTCGGTGGTTCAATTCCCCGCGACGGGGTGAGTTCCCGTTGCTCAGTCCCAGCTCCTGCCCACCTAGCAGTTCGAAAGCACATAAAAGTGCAAGTAGATAAATAGGTACCGCTAAGGTGGGAAGGTAAACAGTGTTTCCGTGCGCTGCTCTGGTTCACCAGAAGCGGCTTAGTCCTGCTGGCCACATGACCCGGAAGCTGTACGCCGGCTCCCTCGGCCAATAAAGCGAGATGAGCGCCGCAATCCCAGAGTTGGCCACAACTGGACCTAATGGTCAGGAATCCTTTATCATCTGATTATGAACATGTTGGCTTCTTCTAGTTCTTTATTGGTGTCAAACATCATCTCATCCCCCACCCCAAAGTTTTTTATTATTATTAGAAGTAGTACTGCCAAATTACTCGGCTTCTTCCCCACTCAATAAAAGATGTTGATGACCCTGTAAATTCCAGCATATCAGAAGCTTATTATGTAGAGAGGAAAAGGTCAGGGGGGGGGGGGGAGCGGCAAAGGGGAGGGAGGGAGGGAGGAGGTGTAATTCTGTTGGAAGTTTCTGGCTCTGATACTTACAGGTCAAGTTGGCTCAAGGGGGAATATCTTTTGGAAGTATCTTGATAAAGGCTCGTAATGGGGAAATGTGCCAGCAATACTGAGTTTGTTTCATCAGATAAATATTTAATATAGATGACTGGAGACGAAGCGAGCACAGAAAAAGAGGTGTGTCCCATGGGTGATATATACAGTAGAACATCTACTTACAACTGCCTCCACTCGCAGACGTTCCAAGTTGTGACCATGGCAAACCTAGAAGTAACCAGTGGGTTTGCCACCATTCACACATGTGCAGGAGCGGCGATTGCCGTTTGCGCATGCGCAGGAGTGGGCAATCACTGTCCGCACCTGTGCAAAACGGCGCCTCTCCCAGCGACCTGTTTGCCATAAGGACAGGCCTCTGGAACGGATTGTGGTCGCGAGTAGAGGTTCCACTCTAATAACTTATAGAGCCACAGACCCTTCTAGTCCAGCATCCTGTCCTCACAGTGGCCAACCAGATGCCCAAATGAGAAGCCTGCAAGCAGAAGCTGAGCACGAAAGCACTCCTGCAATTCCCACAACTGCTATTCAGAGCCATGCTGCCTCTGCAGTGTCATTGTGCCATGCCAATAGTGTGTGTATAGACAATCTACAGCTATCACTCTGAGTTTTATTCCGGAGGCTTAAATGAGAGAAAGGGATGCAGGTCACTTCAAGTAGAAGGGATTTCTGAGTTTGTGCCCCTGACTTTATTTATTTATAAAAGTATTTCTATATGGCCATATCATTAAAAAATCAGGGTGGTATACAATGTTAAAACATAAAAAATCATTAAAATAACATGCACACAATCATAATTGTGACTGATTAATTTAAAAAGTTAAAGTTAAACAACTGCAAAGGCTTGTCAGCATAAAAGAGCCTTCAAGAGACTCTGGAACGCAAAAGCAAAGGTGTCTGCTGAATCTCTCTGCTGGGAGAGTTTTCCCAAAGCATGCAACTGGTGACTCAAAATGCTCAACTACTAGCTGAGGCCAGCCAGGCTTCTGTAACATGGGAGACAACTAACAGCACTCTTCTGGATGATCTCTGACATTGTGCTGGGATGAAGGGCTCAGGTGCTCTTTAATGTACCTGGTTCAGGGCTTTGTTTCTCATCACAAAAAGCCTGAGCCTGGCTGATGGCATATGGCTAACCAGTTGAAGGCTCTGAGATTACATCCGTAAACTCCTTTAGAACCCTTGGATGTAACCCCATTCAGAGTAGACCACACCCCATCCATCTGGCCTCAGCCTTGTCTGGATCTAGCGGCAGTTTATTGGCTCTTGTCCAGTACAAACGTGCCAACGATCCCCAAAATGTTGGCAACCCTGATCCAGGGGATACTTGGTGCTGCTTCTTTTAATCTTACAGTTGGTAGAAAGTGAAAAGAGGGGTTCTAATAAGTTCAAGGTGCAGGTGGGGATGAAACACTAAACGGCATAAGAAGATAAGTTAGTCAGAGGGCTTTGGCATAGTAGATGAGTGAGCAACTGCACATGTCTCGTTGTTCAGCAAACCCGTAGGCTTTAAATACAGGAAGCAGCTGCCCTTCCATGGTGGGAGGAGAATGATGGCACTGAGACATGAAACCAGTGTAGAACAAAACAGCAGAATCCTGTGATCTGCTGTGTGGGTTTATGAGGCCTTGGATCTGGTGAAAGCATTATGGCACCACTGCAGTATCACCACTTCAAGGAGGGTCATGCGAAACCCACAGGAGGAATCATTCTTTCTATTTTGCACTCTTCAGGCTGTGAGTGATGTTATTTATGTAACCAAAATGGCACCACCAATGTCATCAGTGGTGGTGGTATCTGCAAGTTAAACAAGGATCCACTCTCGACGTCCACATGATTGACGTTCCTTAACAAGCACACAGCCTTGCACACAGAAACCTAGCATATTGGGGAGGAGGGTGTTAGCTTTCCATGTGACCGAGTAGGTGTGTCTGTGGTTTTGTGAAGGAGCATGTTGTTCAGGGCATTGTTCTTCATATCATCAATGAGCTGGAGGGGCAGGCAGCCTCAGATAGAGGTGAGGAGATTGTGTGATTGGGCACTGAGCAATGAAGTAAGAGGATCCCTAGGCTCTTCAAGGGCAAGGCTCTATGTTCTAAATTACTGTTTTAAAGTACCAGCTATGGAGGGTAGTAGATTATAAAAACGGTGTTTGCCAGTACAGTCAGTTAAAATATATAGCTGATTGAAAGTCTTTTGTTTATAATAAACTGGGTTCCTCGTTATAGCTTTGCAGGGTTAGGCTAACGAGGGGACCTTATTTAGATTTCCTGTATTTTGTTTTTATTTTACGTTTTAATTCTGTGCTGTGGCTTCTCCCTGTCTTCCTCCGAAGGGAAATATGCACAAGCAAATAAGCAAAGCAAAACATTATGTCAATTCAGAACTCTCAGTTGGCCACCTTGGAGGTCGTTGACAACTCTGGATGATGAGGATTAAAATTCTTATTTACCCTGTCATACTTCTTTGTTCAAAATCAGATGTCCCCACTAAAGTATCAAGGATTGGATCCCAACTTAAGGCTGCATTCCAACAGTGCATTATTCTGTTTTCCTGACATTTCCACGTTTTATGGGATCTTTCACACAAGGTAAAAGCCACTGTCTAGTGGAAGTGCTCTTTTCCATGTTGTTTCCAGAGGGGGAAATATGCATTTGCAACCCAGAAAATAATGGGAGTTTTGTATTGTAACTTCATGTGATGAAATATGGACTGGTATCCTGGCATACAGTTCTTTCCCACCATTCAGAATTTAGTGTGACATGGTAGTATATTGATTTAAAAAGCCAGTTTCATAATGCAACAGGTACTGCAGCATTAAAAACAACAACATTAGAAACTGGGGCAGATGTGCTAGCTTTATTAGTAAAACTAATAACCAGGGGAATGAAGATATTCCTGGGCTTGGCTTAGTGTTGCATGCAAATGAGGCAAGTGGGAGCCAGAGAGCACTGAAGCAGTTCCACCACCTCCCTTGCAAGGAACAAGTCCTACATTCTGAAATAGTCAGGTGAGGTAGGTCACTTAACATAGCACAATCCTTCATAACAGCCATGAGATTGTGAAACTCAGTGCTATGGAAATGTGACCTAGACTCCCACATAATTAGAATTTGGGTGAGGAAGTAAATAAAAAGGTAAAAGTACCCCTGACCGTTAGGTCTGGCCGTGGATGACTCTGGGGTTGTAGCACTCATCTCACTTTACTGGCCGAGGGAGCTGGTGTTTGTCCTCAGACAGTTTTTTCTGGGTCATGTGGCCAGCATGACTAAGCTGCTCCTGGCGAAACCAGAGCAGCGCATGAAAACACCATTTACCTTCCCGCTGGAGTGCTACCTATTTATCTATTTGCAGGAGCTGGGACCGAACAACAGGAGCTCACCCCGTCATGGGGATTTGAACCGCTAACCTTCTGATTGGCAAGCCCTAGGCTCTGTGGTTTAGACCACAGTGCCACCCACGCCCCTTGAGGAAGTAATTACCAGTACACAAATCATGAAGGGAAAGGACCCACAAAATCCACCCATTGACCCCTATTTTAGCCAAATCATGATCTTCATAGTTGGGGGGGGGGGGGAGAATGTGTGGTAAGAATGTACTTCTGACTTGGACATTGTCGCCAGCTTTGATCTGAGTGAACAGGGTTGTTCTTTATCAAATACAAGGCAGCCAGAGCAACTGCTGACATCAGCTGCAGTGTTAGAAATCGTAACTTTAAGAACTTGTGCTGAGCTTGCTTTTCCCTCTTCTGTCCTCCTCTTTCTTCCTTGTGTGTCATGTCTTTTTTGATTGTGAGCCTGAAGGCAGAGATCATCTCCAGCACTCGATTTTGTAAGCTGCATTGAGACCGTTTTTACTAAAGAGAGGGGTGTAAAAATGGTAAAATAATAATAAATGAAAACTGTAGCTAAATGCAGCCAGTATTGCTCTGCTCCCTTTTAATTAGGGTAAATATGCTGCTATGTCAAAGCACCCTCTGATTACCATGGAATTAAGCCCCACTGAGTTCAGTGAGACTTACTCCCCAGTAAATGTGCCTAGGCTTGCGGCCTTAGTGATTTATTTCTGTTTTAGAGGTCTCTGCTGCTGTTTCTGTTGCTGCCACTGCGGCAGTTTTCTCATTATTTGTGGCCTTATTGGTTTCTGTTTATTTATTTTTTATATGAGTTGTCGTATTGCCAATTGATTGTGCTTTAAAATTGTTTTATATCAATGATAGCCACCTTGTAGACGCCTTGTTGGTACTGGCACGGGGTGGGGGGGGGTTGGAATATAAATGATTTAAAAGAATAAGTAAGTTGAATGCAGAGACCACACATAAGCTTTGCTTTAAGGCACAAAAGCAAGTGCAGTGTCAGAATGTATCTGGCGTATTAGGGATCACCAACATGGTTCCCACAAGCACCAGTGCACCTACTAGTACCTGCTACGGTACTCCTGAAAGGACTCACTTTGTCATACCTATCTCTGATTCACTTAAGAATGTTGTGGAACAATTTTACATCTGATGCCAAAAATGCAGCAGGAGGAGGTGGTGGTGATGGTTGTTTTTTGTTTTTGTTTTGTGGAGAGAAGGAGGAAAGAACAAGGGGATGAGATGAAAGTTTTGGAAATGCTGATCAGGTAGTAAATTGCTTCTAAGAGGAGATAGGTTTGGTGTGACCTTCAGCCAGCTCTTAGTAAGTGGATTATTCCAGCTCTGTATTAAAAAAAAGAAAGAAAGAAATGGGGGGGGGAGGACGACAAAAAAACAACCAAACAAGCGTGACATTGACTCTAGTGTTGTCTGCTCAGACAGCCTGGCCTCCTTTTATGAGTCAGACCTAATTATTTGCTGCTGAGATGATTTTATTGTGCAAGTAAAGTAAGGCAAGAGAAATCACCTGTCAGGAAGATGGCCCAGAGCCAGAATGGGATCAGACTACTAGAAGTTAGGAGCTGCTCCATCTTCTTCCCTGCTCCAGCTGCTGCTCAGTGATGCTGTTAGGGCAGGACTCTGTGGCAGAAGACCAGGGCCCCACTCAGCAGCATGAGCAGAAGATGCCCCAAACAGAGAAGGGCTGGCTTGCTACATTTTGCAGGGCAGGACTGTCCCCTTGATGTTCATAGGCATGCCAGAAGCATCTGGATTGGCAATGCGGGAGGCAGAGTGCTGGGCTAGATTAACATTTGGGTCTTATTCAGGAGAGGTCTTCTTATGTCCCTGAGTGATAAGCCTGCCTGGAATGGGATGCCGTGTAGCAAATTTCCTACAGGATTTCCTGCATAAGCAGAAGGCTGGGCTAGGTGGCCTTTGAGTTAATTTCCAACTCAGTGATTCTACTGATAGCTAAATTGTTTAAATTCAAGCCACACTTCATGTCTAACAGACACACATCCAGGAAACTTGGTCAGCAAGTCCCTGACCTTTCTAAGTCCTTGGTCCCATTTAGATTTTTGAATAAGTCTCTTAGGTCACTTCTCCATTTGAGTCCCCATTCTCTACGCCAGATCAGTAGCACAAACAGAAAGAGAGAAAGCGCACACCCACCCACCCACCCACCACCCTTCACCTCATTTCCCCATGGGATCTGGGTAAAAGTTGGATCCAGCCAAATTAATCTGAGCCTTGAAAAGCACATAAAGCTGAAAGAGGAAGTAGGGAAGGGTGTTGCTCTTCCATCTTCCTCCTCCAGCTCTATGTACTTCTTAAGGGAGCAAAAGGAAACAATGACAAGTGGGGCAGTGAGTGAGTTGAGTGCATTGTGTTCGTAGGCAGGCTCAGAGACTTCATATATGCTTGGAGAAGTTCTCAAGGACACCATTCTGTCCACAGACACCACACTGGCATTCCTTTGTATGGGCTACATGCCCAATTTTCACAATGTTCTACATGGAAGTGGCTTTTCAAGTAGGGCATTTTGTTCTGTGCAAAGGACTCCCTCCAACCCTTCAGGCTTCCTCATTGTCAGCCTGATTTCTCCTGGTTGCTTCAGAAGCTGAAAGAAAGAAATCCAGCCACTGCAGTGTTAAATGCAGTAAATCACGCAAGTAGGAGGCTGACCCAGCAGCAAAGGAGGCAATGCTAGGAATAGAAAAACATTGACGTGAGCATGTGTCGAAAAAGCCACCGGCTGACAGATCAGGCTGTGGGTGGCACAGAGCAGATGGTACCTCTTGGGTGATGCTGGGGAAGCTGAATAATAAGCAGGGAGGGGTAGCAATGGGGGCCACGATGCCATTCTTCTTAACCCACCTAACTCAACTCAGTAGCAAAAGACAGCCCCCCCCCCCCAGAAGAGCTTGTAGTCAAAGATCTGGCTTCAGCCTAGTTTTCCTGGGGTTTGCATACTCCAGTTCTGAATTTTTCTTTCAACACACTCGGATTTTTCTTCAATTGTTGTGTTTAATTCCTTTATTTTTCGTGGTATCAAGCAACAACCCCCAAGGTTTCACGCTGATCTAATTTCTTTCCCCCTTCATGCCCTCTGGCCTGTGCGGTGGTTGGAAGATGGAGTATTTAATTTTCTCTGACGGCCTCTCCTTCGTGGACTCGTCACTTATGTTAGATGCTCCCGTGCCCTTGGAGTCTCCTGTTCCCCAGAGGGCAAACTCTATGCCCCCCCCAGGCTTTGAACTTTATCCTTCCTCTGCAGCATTTCCCTCCAGTTCTCTGTCCCCTTGAGGGAGCATATTGCTAATGAGCATCCCAACAGTCCCTGGTGGCACCCAGCATTCCCTCCCTGTTCTTCTTAAAAACCTGTGCAGGCTTTATTGTGTGCTCATTAGTGTGGCAGTGCCTTGGGGCAAAGTATACATTGCCTTTTGCTGTGACAAGAAACAAGGTCAAATTCTTGCAACTTCTCTTCTCCTCAGGCAGGCAAGCAGTCCTAGGTGGCTCCAGAAACCAATGTGTAGATGCTTCCCCCACCCCAGATATTAAAGCTGAGACACCCATAACTCTACTCCCTCCAATCCAGCACTGATAAGGATTGTCAGTGCAGAGGAGCCATAGCTTAGTGCTTAGAACATACGTTTTGCATGAAGAAGACCCCAGTTAAATTCCTGACATTTCTAGCTAGGGCTACCATAGAATTGTTGAGTTGAAAGGAACCCCAAGAGTCATCTAGCCAAACCCCTCTCAGTCTTCTGTTCTCCAGGCTAGGTAAGGTAAAGGTAAAGGTACCCCTGCCTGTATGGGCCAGTCGTGACCGACTCTGGCGTTGTGCGCCCATCTCGCTTAAGAGGCCGGGGGCCAGCGCTGTCCGAAGACACTTCCAGGTCACGTGGCCAGCGTGACAAAGCTGCTCTGGTGAGCCAGCACCAGCGCAGCACACTGAAACGCCATTTACCTTCCCACTATAAAGCGGTACCTATTTAATCTACTTGCACTTAAGGGTGCTTTTGAACTGCTAGGTGGGCAGGAGCTGGGCTCCTCTCCAGGCTAAACACACCCAACTCCCTCAACTGTTCCCCATAAGGCTTGGCTGCCAGACTCTTAATCATTTTGGTTGCCCTCCCCTGCACATGTTCATTTGTCAATACCCTTCTTAAACCATGGTGCCCTGAACTGAACACAGTATTCCTGGTGGGGTTTGACTAAGGCAGAATAGAGTGGCAGTATTACTTAACAGAGCAGCAGTATTACCCTGGCTATTCATATTGCCCAGTACTCCAGTAATGGGAAGCCTGTGGCCCGCCAGAAATTATTCAGCTCCAACTCCCAACATCCATGCACATTTGGGGCTGATGGGAGTTGGAGTTGAGCAACGTTTGGAGGGTCGCAGGTTTCATGCCTCTGATTCAAAGGGTGAGGATGAACAACAAGGACCTGTCTATCAGCATGGTTGGGACCAATGGCCAATTTAACCCTCCACTCCCAGAACCATCTTCCTAGATACTACTGAGTATCTTCCTAGATACTACTGAGTATCTACTGAGTAGAATCATGCCTAACTAAGCCTGTTGCTGGCACTGCTGTCTGGGAAAGTCCTTTCACTTAAGGGTTACCAGGATGTACCTTGTGAGTGCAGCAGGGTGGGCCTGAGCAGCATGGCAGTTATCAAAATCTTCGCTTTTCTGGATGTTGCTGGTGAAACCCCTTCTTGGACCACCCCTTGTCTATCTTTTGTAACCTGGCTGGATTACCATTTTCTTGACTCAGCAACCTTTCCCTAGAGCAAGGAAGGGAAATCTCATACCTGATGGAGTGGAACAGATCCACCCTCTGGGACTCACTGTCCGGCCCCTGGGGCTTCCTCCATGCGACGCGCCTCACCAACTCTGCTTCATACGGACAGATAGGGATGTGTGAGTGTAGAAGGTAGCTTACTGTGAAAAAGGTAAAAGTTACATTATTTGGCTTCCCATTCTTTTGCCTCTGCCCCCACCCATCCCTGGCATGTCTCCGCTGGAAGCTTGCCAAGTAGGGAATGTGGCCCTCAGGCTGGAAAATCTTCCCTACCCTGAACCTAGAACTAAATCCAAGCCACACAGTTCCAGTATCAGTGGAAATGGGCAACCCAGCCATGTTGCATTATAAACATTCATAGAACTGCAGCACTGTAGAGTTGGAAGGCGCCAGAGGGTCATTTAGTCCAGCACCCTGCAATGCGGCAATATGCAGCTGTCCCATATGGGGATCAAACCTGTGACCTTGGTTTTATCAGCACCTTACTCATCTAACTGAGCTGGAGTGGGGAGGACGTAGTGGGGAGATCATACATGACAGATGGCCATCCAACCTCTGCTTAAAAACCTCCAAGGAAGGAGAGTCCATCAACTCTTATGGGAGACCCGTTACACTTTCAAAGAGCTATTACCATCAGAATGTTCTTCCTGAAGTTTAGTCAGAATCTGCTTTCTTGTAACTTGAATCCTTTGGTTTGAGTCCCACCCTCCAAAGCAAGAGAAAACGAGCTTGCTCCATATTCCATGGGACAGCCCTTAAGATATTTGAAGATGACTATCATATCTCCTCTCAGTCTCCTCTTTTCCAGGTTAAATATACACAATTCCCTCAACTATTCCTCATAAGGCTTTGTTTCCATTCATTACCCTTTTCCACCTCCCATGTAATAATATAAGGAATCAGCAGCTATCCAGTTTTAACTTGGATCCTTGTGGCTGTTTAGTTCCTTTTTTGATTGGCTTCAGAAGGGCCAGGTGTTCCTGACCATCTTGCTGGAGTACGAATCAATGCTAAGGTGGGATAGTTTCTGGAAACTCCCCACGAAACCTAATTGCTTCCCCAAACTCCTGCTTCCTTGTTGTTGCACTTATTTCTGGGCATGCTGACAAAGCAAAACAGTGAAATATTTGCCATGTCACAATCAATTTGCATTTACTTGCTGTGGCAGCATATTTTTTATTTGTAGTCAGGTTTTCCTTGCCATCCACAGCAAATGCCCAACCTTAGGGAAAGAGTTGTAGCTCATGTGTTGGGCAACCTGCTTTGCATGCAGAAGGTCCCAGGTTCAGCATCAATGAGCAGGATTCAACCAGTGTGCCGTGGCACCATGGGGTACCTTGAAAGATGGTCATGGGTGCTGTGGGAAACACTGGCCTGTCCCTCTTTCCTTCCCTCCTTCTTCTGATGCCCTCTCATGTCTCTGCCCCCAAAAGGCTCGCACAGCTATTTTTTGCAGCAGCCCTGGCTACAAGCTCCACAGGCAAACGGTACCTCTGCAGCTGGCCAGGGGGTGCTGGTTGCCAGGAGCTGAGGCGGCCTCAGAGTTAGCAAGCAAGCGGGCGAGGGAGCCCAGCCTGCCAATCCCCCAGCCCTTGCTGCTGGGAATGGACAGACAAGTCCAGGGGTAGCAGCAGCCGCTACCCGGAGGACTCCCAAGGAGAGGAGGCTGAGTGGGTGTTCAAAAAAGGGTGAGGGGCTGCCAGCTCTGCAGGCAAGGGATGACATAACTGGGCTCCTGAGCCCCACAGGGGAGCTGCAGAAAAAATGTAGTTGGTCAAGGAAGTTGTGGACTCAAAAAGGTCGAAAGCTTCTGCTCTAGATGGACAGAAGGTATGGCTCGGTAAAATGTATTTCCCTATGTTTATATGTAACATAAAGAAATAGTGTGCTATTTTATGCCTCTAGGGTGAATTGAAGTGGCTACTTTTCCCCCAGCACCCAAAGGAAGAACCACATGAATTTAGGCGGGTTATTTTTTTCCTTTTTGAGGGAGTGGAGGGGGAGCAGAGGAGGAGGAGTGGTACTGGGAAATGAAAACAACTGGGGAAGGGCAGAGAAGGGCCAGTGTGCATTTTTTGGGAAGTGGGAAGCTTTATCTCAGATGCTGAAGTTTTGAAAGAGAAAATTAAAATATTTTCTGTGAAGTCAAACAGATTGACTTTCATGGAATCATCATTCAAATTAACATGCATAGTCAGAAGTGTGCAGCCTTGTTTAGATTTCCTGTGTTCGTTTTGTTTAAAATTTGTATGTGGAATTGACTTTACTTCACTGGAGTGGTCTAATCAGAGGAAAGAGGGACTCAACTGGCTTTTGGGGTGCTGGGTAGGGGCTCGCTCACTTCCTTTTAGGAAAATATATAAGTTTGTGTTCATTGTTAGTGCTTCTGAAAGTGGACCCAATGAAATTAATAGAAGTAAATTGATCATGTATATTGATTTCAAAGGGTGTTTTCCTAGTAGGACTAACAGATACAACCCACAGTACTTAACACACCTGTCTGCAGCACATGTATGAATGGATGCTATTATTCCTTTGTTGGGGCAGAACACACACATATATAAAATGTAGCCTTGTATCTTTTTGAATTATTATTGACACCAAAGCACATAGCTGAAGTACTGGGAGCAGGGAGATGGCAGTGAACTGTGATTTGAATAGGCGTTTCAAGCGACACTGATTATTTTTATATACAGTTTGTAATGGTTGATTCAGCATTAATCTTCCCAAATATTTTAACTTCTCTAAAAATAAATCTGTCAGTTTAGATAATAGGCAGAGAGGATAGAATATGGAACTCAGTCTAGATGGGCAACAAGCCATTGTGTCACTGAAGGGCTTTGGGCAATTGGCTACTCTAAAAATGAGGATAACTAAGACCTACTTGACAGGGTTGCCATAAGGAGAAAGACAAATGAAAAAGTGATGTTGCCCACTCTGTGCCTTGGGATACCATCTATAGATTAGTTCACTTGTCCGTCTTCATTCAGAGGACTCAGGAAGGTGTGACCTTCTTGCAAAACTTGGGATTCGCTGCTGCAGAACGAGGGCACTGGGATTCATATCACTATCATGGACTTTATGTGAATTCCCTTGTGACACCTGCCTATTGCCAGTGGTTAAGTTATCATAATCTGTATGGGTCTGGTTCAGGATACAATTTGCCCAGCTTGCAAATGTTTTGGGGTATCACAAATCTAATGTTGTTTCCTTGGAAAGTTCTTGTCCAACCTATAGTCTGAAATGAGATTTTGTTCATCTGTGACCAATCAGTTCACCCATGAAACACTAATCAATGCTCAGACAGAGCTGTACAAACAAACTTGAAAGCTGTTTCTCAAAGATTGTGAAATGGTATAGTCCATGGATAGGGAACCTGTGGTCCTCCAGATATATATATATATTATTCTACTCCAAATAGACCCATTTAAACTACAGGGCCTAAGTTAATCATGTCCATAATTTTCAGTGTGTCTCGACTCCAACCCCCATCATCCACAACCATTGGCTATGCTGGCTAGTGGCTGATGGGTGTTGGAGTCCAACAACATTTGGAGAACTGCAGGTTCAAGTGTAGTCCCTGAAATACAGGCACAGAGCACTGCTCAGAAAACTCACATTCCTTGGTTGAAAAATCCTAGATTCATCCTCTCACCCCTTGAGCGATGTTCAGTTTCATTCTGTCAAGTGAATGGTTTCCTCCACATCTAGGGGATGTCTGGTTCTTACTATGGGATGAATCAATACATATCAAAATAATATCTTTCCTTCTCCTCTCCTCCTCTCCTTCTTTTGCCTCCCCTTTCTCCAGCCCTCAAACCTTTTAGCTCTAGCCCTGGAAATGTGCCTGGGTATCTCCCCAGTGGCGTAAGATGCGGTGAAGTTGCACAATATTTCCCCTTTGTGTTCCTCCACAAACCATTTCCCCAGTGGTCTGCCTTTCCTGCCTGGACTTGGAACCTCACCTTTGTTGTGTTCCTGTGTTGTCGCTTAGGGAATTTGCCCGTTGGAAGGTGAGGAACACAGCCATCGAGCGGAGAGACCTGCTCCGCAATCCCGTCCCCCTGATGCCTGAGTTCCAGAGGAGCATCCGCCTGCTGGGCAGGAGGCCCACGACACAGCAGTTCATTGATACCATCATCAAAAAGTACGGCACACACATACTCATCTCTGCTACTTTGGGAGGTAAGTGGCAGTGAGGTTTGCACCTTTCCTGCAAGGGTTTGGGGTAGGAGGTTGGTGAGTAAGGATGGGGGAGGATATTGGTTGTGTTTGCATTCCAAAGTGAACTTAGCTGATTTTGCATTTCCTCAACATATGCACAAAACAAAACACAGGTATCCTATGAAATTCACACTGCTCCAGGCTTTGCAGCTCAGTTTTCCAACCAAATGATGTGTCTATTAAAGGAAAGTGTGTATAATTAGTGAAAATAACAAACAGAAAGGAATGTTACTAGGAAAAAAAATGTATATAGTAGTCAAAACTTTATACACAAATGTGTCCATAAGCAGGGAAAACTCCACTTATGATTATTTTTTATGAGAATTCTGTTGTTTGTTTGTTTGTTTTAAAAAACCACATATTCAAGGGTGGGGGGACCCACTGAGTTGGTCTGCCCTAGAAGACTGGTGGAATCCTGAATGCTCTGGGGGATTTTTCAGCTGACATGGCTGACACTCTTGTTGAGTCTCTTGTCTCACTGTGGAATGGTGAAATGTGTGGAGTCATTGACACAATTGCTGAGTGCACTCATCTTTGCTGTGGAGAACATAGGTCTCCTTGATATTCCTGTGACCTGCATGCCATGAAGCAGGAGGGTTGGTAGTAGAGTGCAGGTGGTATAGGACCCTGTCTAAACCTGACAAACATGAGTGAGGCTGCTTCACCGTGTCTACCACGTGACAGTGTTGGCAGCAATGCAAGCCTACTTCTCTGTCACCATTGCATCCCCAATTAGCTGTCTTTGTCACCCGTGTTAGTGGCATTTATTGAGAGAGAGAGAGAGAGAGAGAGAGAGAGAGAGAGAGAGAGAGAGAGGTGAGAGTATAACCCTGCTTGTTCTCAATTTCTCAATGGCTTTTGATGTTGTTGACCACAGTATCCTTCTGGAGCATCTCAGGGAGGTGGGTGTTGGGGTCACTGTGCTTCTTCTTCTACTCCCAGGGCAATTTGCAGCAAGTAGTTATAGGAGGCTACTGCTCAGCACCATGGGAATTCTGCAGTGTCCTACAAGGCTTTTCATTTAGAGAAAATGTGGGTTAGAAGTGACATGCTAGACGTTTTTTAAAATTATGCATGGCATGGAGAAAGTAGGCAGAGAAAAGTTTTTCTGCTTCTCTTATAACACTGGATTCTGAAAGATTCAGGACAAGCAGAAAGAAAGTACTTCATCACTCAGAGCATAGTTAAACTATGGAACTCACTCCTGCAGGAGATAGTGGTAGCCACCAACTCAAATGGCTTTAAAAGAGATTAGATGGATTCATGGAAGAGAAGGCTATTGATTGATGTGCCGCTTTGCTGAGAGATATTGATATTTCTGAATACCAGTTGCTGCAAACCACAGAAGAGGAAAGGGCCCTTGTGCCCAAGTCTTGCTTGTTGACTTCACACAGGCATCTGTGTGGTCATTGTGGGAACAATATGCTTCACTAGGTGACCTGATCAAGCAGGTTGTTCTTATGTTCTTAAGTGGTTTGTCTCGCTCCAGCTTTTGCATATCTACGCAGAAGTAAACTCTGTTGAGTTCAATGGGATTTACTTCCAGGTAAACATGCATAACAAGGCTGGGGAACCTTGCTTATACTGAGGGCCATATTCACATATGTGCAGCCTTTTGAGGAGCCCTCATGCTGCTGTTGGCAAGGGCCAGATGCAGAAACAAGCAGAACAATGAATCTGACTCTTAACTTTGAACATGAAGTTATATTCCAGCCATGCAAAACCCAGAGGTTTCTTCTCACACAGAAACACCCCTCTCTATTCATGCAAGAAGAGGCACTATTGCAGCACAAGGGCACATTCCAGCCATGCAAAAGCACTCAAGGGTGTGGCCTTTGGGAATCAGGTGTGGCCTGTGGAGAGTCCTGAGGGGTAAAAAGAGAAGCCTGAGGTTCTCTATCCCTATTGTTTAGATTGTTGCTTCAGGCTTCAATTCAGTTCACACTTGCCTGAGATTAAACTGCATTGAACACAGTGGCACTTTTCTGAACAAACAAGCAGATGATCTGACTGCGTGCCTTGAATTTACATGAGGGAGGGACTAGGGTTTGCTTCTTCATTTCACCTCCTACAACCAGCCAATTTTCTTTCCTTTTCCTTTTTTTTTTTCTTTCTTTTTATCTCCCTGGAAATTCCGAATAACACAGACCTTTTGACGGTGAAATATATTTTTAATTTTGTTCAGGCGCGATGGTGAATTATTCACCTTGGCTTGTTCGTGCTCCTGATTTTATGACACAACACTTTAAAATATGCACAGGCTTGTAACGAGAGCTGGCGATGGACAGCGGAGCTAAGCGTTCCATCAGCCCCCAGCACAGAGCGCATGGGGAGGGAGAGCCGCCAGGGAAAGGCGCAAGAGGAATGAAAGATTTGTCTTGATGGCAGTAAAGAGGAGGATGAGGCAAAGGGACCCTCTGGGGAGCATGCATTGTTTATGAGCAGAAGTATTTTCCTATTTGGAGACTTCAGGTTCACACACACACACACACACACAAACTTCCCCAATTCAGCCAGAATATTCATACAACCTATCATCTCTTGACATTTGATAGTTCCTCTTTCTCATTGGGATAATGCAGACAAAAGTACTTACCCCCAAAGAGCTTGAAAACCACAACACTAGAAGGCATTTCAGTGCCAGCTTCTTAGTGCTGATGGGTACTAATGAAGCCCTAAGTGTGCACATTATTCTTTCTTTCTCAAGTCATAAGTCTTGTGCCATCCTTTGTTAGGGTGTAACATGGGGAGTTGGGTGGTTGAGTGCTCCTCTGTGTCTCATTGCCCTCATTGGTGTACAGACCATTGTGCTATGCTGGTGCTGTGCTCAGACCAGAGAGATCCAGGTTCAAGTCCCTGCTTGGCTGGGGAGCTCACTGGTTGACCTTGAACCACTCAGCCTAACCTACTTCATAGGGTCGTTCTGAGGATAAAATGGGGGTTGAGCCATGTATGCCATCTTGGATGAAAGGTTGGATATAATGTGATGAATAAAGAAACTCTTGGAAATTGAAAACCATTTGCCCATGATAAAGGTTCACACCTAGCATGTTCCCTGACCTATTGGCTTTCTATGCACAGAGTGGGGGTTTTTGGTGGCGGGGGCGGAGGGAGGGTGTTGTTTGGGATGTTGGAATATACTCAGTGAGTAATTATTTTTTTGTAAACACTATATAGCCCTAACGTATTATTACTGTTCATCAGGTCAAAGAGAAGTGCAGACTTTGAACACTTTTACCCAACATGAAACTTTTCTGTGTGGATTCTTTTTGTGTGTGTGTGGAGGGGTGAGGGGGGTGGATCTGGAAGAGCATAGCATCATAGAAATCCTCACCTGCATGCAACCACATGTTGCATGATGCAATCACACTTGGAAAACCAAATACACTTTTGTTCACCACTGGAGTACAATAGTACAACTGATCAACTCTCTTATGAATAAACATTATGACATTTGGGGCATTTTAGCTCAGAAGAAAGGCGATGAAGGTGGGGAGACGTGTATAAAGATGAAGGGAGGGGAACTGGTGTATAAAGTTTGCATGGGGTGGAGAAAGTGGATAGGCGTAGAGGATTTTCTCCCTTTCACATAATGCTAGAAACAAAGTCATCCAATGAAGTGCAATAGTAAGAGAACAAGGCAGGTAAAAGGAAGTACTTATTCACACACCTTAAAGCAAATCCCATAGTACAGTTTTAAAAGGGGATTAAGCAAATTCACAAATTCAGTGACTACTAGCAATGATGACTATACAGTGTCTCCATGTTTCTGAGTACTGGCTGCTGAGAATTATAAGAGGGAGGCAACCATTGTGCTTGTGTCCTGCTTGGGGGGCTTCCCAAAGGCATTTGGCTGTCCACTGTGGGAACAGAGTGCTGGGCTAGATAGGATGTGGTGGGGAACAGGGGCCAAATACAGCCCTCTAAGCCTTTCTGTCTGTCCTTTGGGACTTCCCCAGTCCACAACCCCTTTTCCTAGGCCACACTGGCCGCCAGCCCTACTTTGTAGCCTTCTTGAACATTTTCCCCTGCCTGGGATGTGTTCTTGCTTGTCAGGGTGGGGTGGGGGTGGGGGGCGGAGAGAGAGAACTAGCCAAATGTAGGTGCATTATTTGTTCCACCTACTTTTTGTCTGCGGTCCCACCCACCACTGTCAGTAAGCTTGCCCTGGAGGAAATGTGGGCCTTGGGCTGAAAAAGGCCACCACACCTGAGACAGGCCTCAGGTCTGATCCAACAGAGATCTTCTAGTGTTCTTAAGTGCTACTGAAAAGACAGTCCCCTGAGAGATAAGAACTAAGCCTCTAAGCTCTACAGTGAGTAATCTCTCAATGTTTTGCTGCCTTTGCATCAAAATGGCGTCCACAGCGGCAACCAAAACAGTAACATTCAGGTGGAAGAGGGTGGTATCCTCCGACTAGTGGAAATACCAAGATTTGCAAAAGTACAAATGTAGGAACATAAGAAGCGGCCTTATGAGTCATACCATTGGTCCATCTAGCTATTGTCTACACTGACTGACAGAGGGTCTCTAAGATTTCAGGCCAGTCCTTCCTAGAGATGCTGAGGCTCTACCACTGAGCTCAACCTGGGGATGAGTTCTAGCTCACACTGAGGATCACTGAGGACCTGCAGATCAACACACCATTACCTATGAATGACATCTCATCTCTCTGAAACTCATCAGTGAAATAGCTTGCCCTAAACTGGTTTCTGAAGCAGGGAGTCATCTGTCTAGCTTGATAACCAGATAAAATTGGGGTGGGAAGCAGAATGCAAAAGTGATACACTTTTAAGAGCACTTTTGCCCATTCTAATATGCTTCAGATATTGTTGGACTCTAACTCTAAGCAGCCACAGGAAAAATGGTCAACGGTCAGGGATCATAGAATCTTAGAGTTGGAAGGGACCCCAAGGGACATCTAGTCCAACCCCCTGCAATGCAGGAATTTCAGCTAAAGAGTCCATGGCAGATGACCATCCATCCTCTCTTTAAAAACCTCCAAGGAAAAAGAATCCACCACCTGTCATAGGAGTCTGCGCCACTGCTGAACAGCTCTTATTGTCAGAAAGTTTTCCCGAATGTTTAGACGGAATCCCATTTCTTGAAACTTGAAGCCATTGGTTCGAGTCCTACCCTCCAGAGCAGGAGAAAACAAGCTCCCTCCTCCATGTGACAGCCCTTAATATAGTTGAAGGTGGCTATCATATCTCCTCTCAGTCTCCTCTTTTCCAGGTAACATACTCAGCTCCTTCAAGCACTCCTCATAAGGCTTAGTGTCCAAAACCTTGATCATCTTGGTTGCCCTCCTCTAAACCCATTCCAACTTGTCAACATCCTTCTTAAATTGTGGTGCCCAGAATTGGACAAAGTATTCCAGGTGTGGTCTGGGATGATAGGAGTTGTAGTTAAAGAATAGCACAGCTTCCCCTTCTCTGTCTTATATGTTCACATTCTCCATATCAGGACTCCAGCACCTCATTCTGTTACATGAGTAGACCAGATGCCTATGCAAGTCTAACAGCTCTAGGTTAGATTACTGCAACATGTTGCATGTAGGACTGTCCAGAAACTTGAGATGATGCAGAATTCAGCAGCCTGGTTGCTCACCAGGACAATAAAGAGCATATAAAATCCAGTCCTGGCCTGACAGCACTGTCTGCTAATTAGGTTCCAGGCCCAATTCAAAGTGCTGGTTTTGACCTATAAAACCTTAAACAGCTCAGAACCACAATACCTCAAGGACTCTCCTTCTCCCCAACCTGGACCCTCCAATCATCATTAGAGGCCCTTCTTAGTGTGCTTCCTCTGCATGAGGTCTGGAGAGCACAACATTAGAACAGGCCTTTTATGTGGTGACTTCCTGTTTGTGGAATGTTCTTCCCAGGGAGGTGCACCTGGCACCTAAAGTTATGTAATATTCTTCTTCCCCCAGACCTTTGGCTAACTAAATAATCTAGGACCTTTAAACTATGGGCAGAGGCGGAGGGGTTGTGTATTGTTATTGTTCGTTACTATGGTATGGTATTTTCGGGGGGCGGGTATATGAGCTGAGATAAGCCTCCAGTGTTTGATTTGTGACAGCATCTTTGTGTATGCATGTCATAACTTGATGGTAAGCCTGATTCTTCTGGTGGGGCTCAAACCTAATCAGAAAATCAAGGAATGTAGAAATGTGCGCAGCCATAGTCTTATCCTCTGCTGCCACCTGCTTAACACCTGAGTTATGGAAACACCCAGTCCAGTCCCTGATGTAGACCAATGGACTAAATTAGAGCTTGTGTTAATTGTGTGGATGCAATTAATGTGCTTTTTTCTTTCCTTGTGCAGATAGTGGCTGAGGGGAAGCCTGAGCAACCACGGGACCATGGATGTGTGTGTGTAGAGGGTCATTTTCCAGCCAAAATAAGACTCCCTTAGTAGCTTAGAAGAATCAGTAATAATATGGTTGCAGCATTTAGGCTCATGCTCTAAAAGACATGACAGAAAAGGAAGGGGAGATTGGGAGGGAGAAGGAAAAACAACCACATTTGTGTCTCTTCCAGCCTGTTCCTATTTTCAAGTGGGATTTAATCACAAAATGGGATTTAATCACAAATCCAAGTTGCACAATTATAGGTGATTGGGAGGTCTTGTGCAACAACCATACTTTCCCGAAAGATTAGACTTCTGGGGATAAGGAGAGCAGCTGGAAAATGCACTGAGAAGTGTGGGACAACACTTGCTTTGATGCTACATCATCCAGCCTCATTGTATACAGATAAGAAAGAAAAGTAATTAAATCGCCAACACCATCTAATCTCCTTGAGTGGATGAAAGTTCAATAAACAGGACACCTGGAAGCATCTTAAAACACTAGCTCTTAATTGCAGAAGTCTTCAAATTGTTCTTTAAGTTCCATGGTCATGGCAAATATCACCTCTCTGAGGCTGCTACTTGCATATCAAGGAAACCTCTTCATTGGCAGCAAAAAAGGCTTCCCAGAAGCGGAAAGTGTGCAAAAAGATTAGGGAGGTCCCATTTGTTGCAGCATGTCTGGCCCTCCCAGCCTAATTCTGATCTGTCCCAGTGCCAATCCCTTTGTCCCAGTGCCAGTAAAAGGCCCTGTCCTCTTTTTGTTTCTGTACAAAAGAAGAAGTAGAAGTAAAGAGAGAATGTGCTAGGCAATTCCTTGGACTGCATCTGCTTGAGGATGGAGTGGGCAGAGCTGAAAGCTAATTTTCAGGGAATGCCCTGAAGGGAAGATGACTTTGAACACTGCGTCTGCTTAATAAATGAGAAATTAGGACTTAATAATGCAGAAAAAATCTATTAACCCTTCTTGATTACTGTTGCTGGCTCTTTCCAGGGAGGTGATGTGTTGCTCTTTTCCTCCCTTCCTCGAACATATCCACCCATGCTTTTTGCAGGTGAAAATGGGCATGTTCACAATTGTGACACCACTTCTTTCATCCCAGTGACTGCTACTCCATAGTAGCTCTGTGCATGTCGCCCCCCCCCCATTTGATTTAGGACCTGATTTGATGCTTCAGAGCAGCCCTGATCTGACCTGGGATGTTTTGGGGTACACTTGAGGAAATAGGCGTGCATATGTATAACATAAGTTTGGAAAAAATCTCTGTGTGTGTGTTTGTGTTTGTGTGCGTATTGCCGAGACAACACTCCTAGCCCTAATTGTGCTATTGTTCTGCAGACACTGTGTCAATGTTGTCAAGCACATATAAGTACTAGAAGCCTTTACTTTTTAAATAGAAGCAGAGATCCTCCATGTGTCCTTTGTCAGGTTTCACAAAATCCCATGCACTTTCCACATCACCCTAGATTCTTCCTAGTGTTCGAAATGATGATTTTGTTGCTTATGGTTTAAAACAACATCGATGAAGAGAATGTAAAATGGCAGGCTTGCACTGAGATGTGAAGCTTTCCTTATGGTTCTTTTTCATACTTTGGGTGTCAGTGATGTAGCAACACTTTTACACCTACTCCTTATCATCACCGTGATTCTTCTCCTTCTCACCAATCTCTTCCTTCTCCTTCCTCCTCCTTTCTTATTCCTCCTCCTCCTCCCCCTCTTCTTCCTCTTCCTTGCATTCATGCTTTCTTCTTTTCCCTGCTAGGAGAGGAGGCTTTGACCATGTACATGGATAAAAGCCGACTCGATCGAAAATCAGGCAATGCCTCCCAAAGTGTCGAGTCCCTTCACCAGCTCGCCTCCTCCTATTTCTTGGACCGGGATGGAACTATGAGGCGCCTTCATGAGATCCAGATCTCTACCGGAGCAATCAAGGTATGGCTTTGGTTGCATGTGTTCACTGAGCCTGAGGAAACTGGATTTAAAGAGAGTGGGGGTACTGATGTTGTGATGGAAAGGAACAACATCACAGCATTTAGGAGGCATTTTGTTGCAGGTAAGGATTGGGGAGAATTTTGATTCAGTTTGCCTTTAAAGCTGAAACTACTTGATATTCTCTTCCTCAAACGATAAATGATTTTAAACACATACATCCTTTGAAATTCTTTCTTCTCTTAAATTTGTGGTGCACTTCCCTAACTAAATAGTGTGTGCAAAAAATGTATTAACTATTAGAAAGTGTGCATATACATTATAATTTGAATACAAGGAGAAATGTGCATGATTTTTATTAATTAAATTTATATACCACCCTTTATCCAAATATCACAGGGCGGTTCACTGTACAGAAACACAAAATATATAAAACAACCGCTGCTATAGCAGCAACAAAACAACCCCCCCTTTTTTTAAAAGCCATAGATTATTTAATTAGCCAAAGGCTAACTTTAGATGCCAGGTGAGCCCCCCTAGGGACAGCATTCCACAAAGAGGAAGCCACCACAGAAAAGGCTTGTTCTCATGTTGTCACCCTCTCATGGAGGAGGCATTAAGAAGGGCTTTAGATAATGTTCAGGGTCCAGGTCAGTACATGTTATGTTGCTGATGAAATGTCATGAGGACTTTTCATATATAAAGAATTGGGAACTGGTGCAGAAATGTAAATAGCTGAACTTGAGATTGGAAAAATGAGAAATTGAGGGAAAGGGTTTATTGTGCATAATAAACAAAAAGGCAGTGTTGACCAATGAAAGTGTTAGGATGAGGAGGGTGGAAGATGCCCACTCCTTTGGACAATAAGGTCTTGCTACTGCTGGTGGTGGTGGTGATGATGTGTTTGTTCCAAATGCTGTTCTTCCAACGTGTTGCTGTGCCGCATCAGTCCAAAACATTTGGAAGGAATAGGTAGCAGTCTTGAGAAGCTCCACCACCACCACAGGCAAGGCAAAAATAAGAATAAGAATAAGAATAAAAGGAACTATTGCCACTATCACCACCAATTAGAACACAACACCCATTTTCTTTTCTTTCTGTTTCTAAAGCACTTTGCTTCCTCCCCAAAATCAGCCCCTGCAGACACAGGTGCCCAAACCCACAAAAGTTAAGCCAACAGTTTTCTTCTCAGAAGGAAACAAAGCCTTATGAAGAATGGTTGAGGAGTTGGGTATGTATAGCTTGGAGGAGAGGAGATTGAGAGGGGGATATGATAGTCATCTTCAAATATCTGAAGGGCTGTCACACTGAAGATGGAGTAGGCTTGTTTTCTCTTGCTCCAGAAGGCACGACTCAGACCAATGGATTCAAATGATAAGAAAGGAAATTCTAACTATACATTAGGAAGAACTTGCTGACAGTTAGAGCTGCTTGGCAGTGGAATGGAAAATGATGGGCTCTTATTTATTGGACGTTTTAAAACAGGTTGGATGGCCATCTGCCAGGAATTCAGCTGTGATTACTGCATTTCAGGGGGTTGTACTAGATGTCACTTGGGGATCCCTGCCACACTTTTAGCCTTTTAAAAAATGTGCTGGTAATGCATACCCTTGAGTACCCCCAGAAAAACCCCCACTGGCTGCTGCCCATAGGGTATGGAAGAGCTGAAGGCAGGAAGGCCAACAGTGGAACCAGAGTCACTGATAGACAGTCAAACTAATTCAACTATTGTTCCCATCCTCTTTCTTGCTGAGTTCCACAAGGGATTTAGGAGGACAAGGAGGTGCCACCCTGGTTTGGTTGTACGCAGGCAGGCAGGCGTGGACTAGTTGGCAGTGCCCTATCTGCCCTAATGAACCAGCCCCTGCAGCTTCTGTGTATGTCAAGTTCAGCTCTAGTCAACACCTCACAAAACCCAACCAGGGAGGTGGAGAGGAGCGTCTTTGCACACACACAGAGAGAAAGGAGCTCACACAATGGTAACTGTTGTTTCTGTCCAGCCTTTTATGTTGCACAATTTAGCTTGAAAGTCTTTTCACAGGCTCTCAGGTGTATCAGCAACAAGAGCTGACAATAGGACTGGACAATACTTTTCCAGATACAGGTGGTCAGGGATGCAGAACAAGGCATGGGAGAGTAGCAGCGGAGGGGCGCTGACAAAAGAAACAGAAATGGGCCTTCAGACAAAGACCTTTTCAATCTGTGAAAGCAATCTACCGATACTGGATGAATGGAGCAGGGGGGCGGGGAGAAAAGAAGTCACATTCCCCAAGCAAAGGTCTAATTAAGCTATTACAGGCTGCAATCCCCTCCCCCCCCCCAATAAAACCCCACCACTGGAAGTTGCTTTGCAATTTTTTTTGCATTTATATCCTACCTTTTCTCCGAGAAGTTCAAGGTGGTGCACATGGTTCTCTGCCTTCTCATTTATTCCCCACAACAACCCTGTGAGCATCCCAACCCACACCCAGACC
Source organism: Podarcis gaigeae (assembly GCF_964106915.1). NCBI lineage: Eukaryota > Metazoa > Chordata > Lepidosauria > Squamata > Lacertidae > Podarcis > Podarcis gaigeae. The sequence goes on from NC_139691.1 coordinate 5,995,369, forward strand.
AACCCACACCTGGACCAACAAGGACAAATGACTGGGTTTTAATTCTTTGTTGGCAAAGCACTCAGTTACATTGGCTCCCAACATGCAAGTGCTGTACAACACTCTCCGCTAGCTAGCTGCCTAGGCAAACTTTGAGGGTTCCTCCTCAACAGCTGTTCTGACTACTCTTGTCACTTTAAGCTCCTCCTCAAGTGTGGAAGCAATGGGGAAGAGGAATTCCCCAGGGGATTCTGGAAACATGACCCCCTCATAGAGAAATTCATGGTGTGTAGAAAGTGAACAGAATTTTTTCCCCCTCCCTCCCATATAACATGAGCTGAATGAATTTTGTGAAATTTAGAAAGGACTCTTAAATGAAAGAACTTTACAGAGGGCAGAGTTAAATTGTGGTTCTCTCTCCTACACATGGCAGTGATGGCCACCAACTTGGAAGGCTTTAAAAGAAGATAACGCAAATTCTTTGAGTAAAAAAAATATATTGATGGGTACAAGCCACCATGGCAAGGCTCTCCCTTCACAACTGGAGGCACTAAATGCCTTTGAATACCAGTTTCTTGGAATCACAAATGCAGAGACAACTCTTACCCTCAAGTAAGACTTCCATTAGATATGCATTTGGCCATCATGAGAACAGAGTGGTAGACCATATGGGCCTTTTGTTCTGATCCAACAGGCTCTACTTACATACCATTCCCTAGTCTTTACATACTGTTGGCAAAGGAAATGATTTTGCGTGCTTTCTTTTTAAAATCTCTGCTGCATTAGGTAACCGAAACACGGACAGGCCCATTGGGCTGTAACAGTTACGACAATCTGGACTCTGTGAGTTCTGTCCTTCTGCAAAGCGCTGAGAGCAAACTCCACTTACAAGGTAAGGGGAGAAAGGAGTTGGACTTACTGGCATCAGTTCCTCTGATCTCCATTCCATTCCCTCTCTAGGATGTTCCATGACTTTCCCTGAAGTTTTGTAGCATTGAATGAAAATTCCCCACCCTGAATTCACTGCCCTGTTCACATGGAGTAAAAGGGCAATTTCAGTGATATTTTTGCAGGTATTCACCACATTTTTCAGGGGGGACTTAGGTGGAAAATCTGTGATATTTTATGTTTCTTTTTTAAAACTTTGACTACATATACCCTATACATTTAAGGCACGCCTTAAAAAAAAGTTCACGGGAACTGTAATTTGACAAGGGTGCTGGGAATTGTGGCTTTGAGTGGTAAACTATAGTTCCCATGACTCGGGTGTGTGTATTTCAAATGTATGGTGCTTATGCAACCTTTGTTTTGCTTCTGCCCCCCCCCCAACACTGGCCCTCAGAACAATACTACTTCATCATACACCCTACTCATACATTCTGTGAACCCAAATAATCTAAACTAGGAACCTTTAAGCCCAGCCATATTCTGTTTTTCCTTCTCTTTCTTTGCTGATGCATGTTTCTCGTCCTTTTACTTGTGATAATATAAGGAAAGCTGTGCATGGAATCACTCTTCTAGGGGTCAAGGAATGCAAAAGCAGTGGGACAACTGACACCTAACATGATCTTACTTCGAAATGTGTGGTTTAGGGTGCAGTCAAAACTATCTTTGTGGTGGGCTTGGGTGGTGGTGGTGGATTGAGCTAAGATGCCCTTCCATCCAGTTCTGCTGGCCTCTGTCTTTGAAATGATGCCACCAGCACTTCACTAATGTGGAGCTCCTCCTTCCACCTGCCTAACATGTAGGCTGATGGAAGTGCCACTGGCTGGTTCCCCAGCAGCAAGAGTCCATGGAAACTCTTGAAACAGAACATTTTGGCAAGGGTTGACATAAGATGGTGGCATAGGACCTTGATGTGCAATGATCTGCCTGCCCTGCTTTGCCCTGGAGTCCCAGCCAGCATTGCCAATGGTCAGGGATGATGGGATTTTGCATCCAACAACCTGGAGGGTACAGGTTCTCTATCCTGAACTATAATAATGATAACATTCCCAGCCAAAAGTTCTAGCCAGAAGCATCCAAAGGTTCTAGCCAGAAGCATTCCATAGCCAGAAGCATCCAGTGTGGGGTTTTATATCCGAGGGTACTCTCTGCAAAATAATTTAACTGAGCCTGGTTGACTCAGTCAATGAGATTAAGGGGAGGGTGTGTGAAAAAGCATCACTGAAGCATACAATGAGGATGGTGGTGATTTAAATTCATGAGTGGGGCTCCTGTGGCCTTCCAGCTGTTCTTGGGTTCCATCTCCTTTCAACCCCAGCAAGCATAGCTAATAGCTCAGGATTATGGGTACTGTGGCCCAACTCTGATGCCATCTTCCAATTGTGACCACAGATACGCTGAAGCACAGATTGGCTAAAGCCTTAATGAATCTACTATAAAAGATCCCTTGCCAATGGTTGCCATCCCTGCCACATATGTTAGAGCTGAGAAGGAATTCTATTTGAGATCCTTGGAGAAGATTGCTCCTCAGAGTAGCAGGAGAAAGGGATGAAGCTCAGTGGTTTACATGCAGAATGTTTCAGGTGAAAGAACAGGTAGGGCTTGAAGAGATCCCTGCCTGCAGTCCTGAAGAGCTACTGTCAGTCAGTCTAAACAAGATTGACTCCCCGTAGTACTACTGCATGGCAACTCCCGTCATCTCTGGCCATTAAACTCCCAGTATACCTGAAGGAGCGTCTCCACTCCCATCGTTCTGCCCAGACACTGAGGACCAGCGCCAAGGGCCTTCTGGTGGTTCCCTCACTGCAAGAAGCAAAGCTACAGGGAACGAGGCAGAGGGCCTTCTCAGTAGTGGCGCCTGCCCTGTGGAGCGCCCTGCCATCAGATGTCAAAGAGATAAACAACTACCTGACATTTAGAATACATCTTAAGGCAGCCCTGTTTAGGGAAGTTTTTAATGTGTGACATTTTAATGTATTTTTAATCTTTGTTGGAAGCCTCCCAGAGTGGCTGGGGAGACCCAGCCAGATGGGTGAGATACAAATAATAAATTATTGTTATTATTGTTATTATGTTGACTGGGGATGATGGGAGCTGGAGCCCAACAACATATAGAGGATACTATGTGGGCTACCCTAAGTGTGGACTGGTCTAGATAGATCCTACCCTTGCTAGCAGCTTCCTATGTCCCTACAGCTGTGCTAGATTGACCAACGTGATGTCATTCTGGTTGTGATGGTCCTTTCTCCTCCTTTCCTCTTCCTTACAGACTCTTGCAACTCAGGACAGTAAGTGGTATCTTGGAGACGTTGCTCTTTCCCCTAAACTGTCCTTCAAGCCACAACAGATTACTGATTCGTGACAGTGGTTTGTGCTTGGCTGCTAATCAGATCAGAGGAGACACATTACCTGTGGCCCTGTAAATAATGCTTAATGAGCTCTTGCAAAGCAGCTGGAGAAGAAAGTCAAAGATCTTAGCTAATTATTCTGAGAGCCACCTTCTCGATTGTAGTGGGGGAAAGAGAGAGAGGAGGAGGGTAAGGCTAAAGCGTAGTTTTAAAGGTCACAGATATATTGTAAGGCACCCATCCTATTCTCCCTGCTAAGTAACCACTTCTAGTCTTGCTCATACGAAGCTATCTGATAACTGAGTTACACCACTGGCCCATCTTGACTAGTGCTGCTAACAATGACATTCTGAAACCTTTTTCAGTCCTGATGCCTTAACCAGGAGTTTGACATGGGATCTTTGTCATGTTAAGCACACTCCCAACATTGCCTGCTATTGTCTTTGCACAGCACTGAATTAAACTATGCAATTCACTTCTTCAGGATGTAGTGCTGGCTACCAAAGTTGTTGTTGATGATGATGATTTCAACAATTTATATACTGCTTAATCATAGTCATCTCCAATAGGATTCAACAAATTCATGGAGGATAAGGCTATCAGTTGCTGCTAGCCATTGTGGTTTATGTTTTCCCTCCACTTTTGAAGGCAGCATGAGAAACACAAATGAGGGAGGGGGGTTGTTGCACTTGGCTTCTGGGAGGAATCTGTTTGGCCGTTATCATAAAAGAATGTTGGAGTAGATAGGCCTTTGTTCTAACCCAGTAGAGGTCTTCTTATGCTCCCTTTCTGTTCTGTGTTGCACTGGCTCCTTGGTGATCTCTGGCAATGCCCTTTCCCAACCCATCTCTGCTCCTGAGATCCTTAGCTGGAGATGCTAGCCCTCCCACTTTTGAATGTAGAGAGGGAGATTAGACTCTTGGACAATTCTCTTAACTCAAAAACTTCCCATCTTGCTCATCAAGGGAAAGGATTGTAGCTTAGTCATCTTTGTGATATCTTAGTTTTCTATGTGCCAGGTAGGTTATAAACTGAGGGGGAAATTAAATGAAGACGAAAAAGCTAAAAAGAGTCTTGTGGAATCAGACCAAAGGCTAATTTCAAGTAGGAAGAAACTGTGTATCCCCAGATGTTGTTAGACTACACTTTCACTCATCCCAGCCATTAGCCTGGTCTGGCTGGAGCTGCTGTCCACTAGCATCTGAAATCATAACTGTAGTGGTTGCAATCATGGCAGTTAGCCATAGCAAGTATGTTAAGAATAAAGAGAGGATGAATGATAGTATGAATGACTACAGCAGCAACCCACTCAGCCCTTGTTTGGATTACACTGTGAATCAAGACTGCCAGTTTGGATTCCTTTTGTTATTACTAAAGAGCAATGTGGTCGTATGATACCATCAATTGGGTTGTCAGGTTTCAGGGTTAGATCTGAAGGCTTGACCTTCTCTGGGTCTCAGTTAGATTTCATGGTGGTGTGTTTGAGTCAAATGGGGCAGTTTTTGTTGGGCTTTGGAGTATTTGCCATTCTTCACACCCTCCAGTCCATCCAGAGACACCAAACTCACAGCTTAAATTCCAGCAAAATTGGGTTGAAGCAATGGCACTTGCTAGAAGGGCAATGTTCTGTCCCGAGGAGCAGAGTCACCTCTTTTAGGGTAAAGTCAAGATAGATTAGGCAGGATCACAAAAGGCCCCAAACTCTGGCCTTTCAGGACCCTGAACAAATCACTGGCACATGCTGGCTAGGAACTCACCGAAGGACAGTTATCTCAGCGCAACTCTTAGCCTTATAAAGGTTAGCTGGTCTGGACCTGATGTTAACCCTGCCCTTGTTGTTTCTCAAAGGGTCATTGCCTGATTCTGTAGCAGCTGGCTCTGATATTGTTAAAATGCTTTCTGGATTGTAGGAATTTGACAAAGCTTTGCCCTCTAGCCTGGAAGCTCCTGGAGTGGGGGGGCAGACAATGGCTCCCCACATGATTCGTCCTTTCCTTCTGAGTCTTCTTTGAGCCTGGGGGGGGGGGGTTGAAACCAGAGTGCATGGCACCCAGGTGCCACTATTGTTGTTGCTGATTCATTTAATCGTGTCTGACTCTTCGTGACCCCATGGACCAGAGCACGCCAGGCACTCCTGTCTTCCACTGCCTCCCGCAGCTTGTCAAACTCATGTTCATAGCTTCAAGAACACTGTCCAACCATCTCGTCCTCTGTCGTCCCCTTCTCTTTTCATGAGGTGGCCAAAGTATTGGAGCCTCAGCTTCAGGATCTGTCCTTCCAGTGAGCACTCAGGGCTGATTTCCTTCAGAATGAATCGGTTTGATCTTCTTGCAGTCCATGGGACTCTCAAGAGTCTCCTCCCACACCATAATTCAAATAATTTCCCATACATCACTACTGGGAAAACCATAGCTTTAACTATATGGACCTTTGTCAGCAAGGTGATGTCTCTGCTTTTTAAGATGCTCTCTAGGTTTGTCATTGCTTTTCTCCCAAGAAACAGGTGTCTTTTAATTTTGTGACTGCTGTCACCATCTGCAGTGATCATGGAACCCAAGAAAGTAAAATCTCTCACTGCCTCCATTTCTTCCTCTTCTGTTTGCCAAGAGGTGATGGGATCAGTGGCCATGATCTTCATATTTTTGATGTTGAGCTTCAGACCATATTTTTCACTCTCCTCTTTCACCCTCATTAAAAGGTTCTTTAATTCCCCCTAGTAGGCGCTGCTGAAATCCTTCCTGACACAATCAAGATCCTAATGTATCCTAATCTACTAGGTCCCAGACCTTGCCCCCGTGACTCAAAGTCTCAGCTGAATCTGTGGGGAATATTTGGAATAATAGAAACTCTTTGGGCATTCTATAGTATATTACAGGTTTCATTAACCAACCTGAGGACTGCCTCTTCCTTTATGCTCCTGTTGCATGATGCCAAATGCTACAAAGAAGTGTTACACTCAGAGATTTTGTCCATGTTTTAAAGGCAATGGTATTGTTCTTGTACTATAAGCTTTAGTATTATTACATTTATATCCCACCATCAGGGTTGTACACATGGTTCTCCCACTCCCTATTTTATTCTTTGTGACAATCCTGTGAGGCAGGTTAGGCTGAGAGGTGGTGACTGGTTTGAGGTTACCCAGGGAGCTTCATGGCTAAGTTCAGATTTGAACCCTGCTCTTCCAGGTCTTAGTCCAGCACTCTAACCATTGTACCACAGTGTCTTCCATCAGCCCTAACTCCCATCACCCCCAGCCAGCATGGCAAATGGCCAGTGATGATGTGAGTTAGAGTCCAGTGACATTGGGTGGATAGCATGCTGGCTCACCCTGTTATGCTGCTTCCTTGAGGTGCCTTTCTAAGCTAACTTGCCTAGTGCTGTTTTGCTGATGCTGAATCTATAAGTTCTCAAAATGTGGAGGGGGGGTAGGGAAGGAGGGAGATGGGGAGAGAGAGAAGAGATGGAAGCTACTTAAGGATTATAACTCCCAGCTCAATTCAGTAGGATCTGCAGGTGCTAGACATGTCCTTTTCTTATGAGGAAAAAAGGAAAAAGATCGTGACCTGAATCTGCTGCCACGGCCCTCCCCTTTCCTGCTGTGTCCCATATATCATTCCTATTGACTGCAGTGCTATGTTTATCCTCTCTGACAGCTGCCACTGCTCCCCTCTTGCTTGAAAATTGGGTCAGACAAAACTGGGTGATTCACTGCCATTGGGCAAGGAGTTCTAATCTGGACAGGCAGCCCAGAAGAGAGTGGCCTGTTTTCTATGAATCATTATGACCAATATGAACAAGCGGGTCCTGCAACAAAATGTTGCAGCATTTTCTCACCTCCTTATCAGAGAGTTTCTGTTCAGGGTTCCAGCCAGCTAGCCACAGATTCTCCAGTCTGAAGATCTTGTTGTTTTCTATAACTTCCTCAAACACTACAGTTAAACCAACTGTGCTGATGCCTCCCTCCTGTTCTTTGGTGCCCACATTCCTGGTGGCACTCATCACCAGAACTTGCTATTGGAGAGATCATAATTATCTGCATCTGGCTCTCCATCTGAAGAGCTCATAGAGCCATCCCATTTTTATCCTCATAACAACCCTGTAAGGTAGGTTTGTGTGAGAAAGTATCACCCCTGGTGCAGTGGTGGCTGGTGTTGGTTGGAAATGCTAGGGTTAGAATTCCTACCTGCTGAATTCTGCGGGGGGCAACACTGAAACTAAGGAAGAGGAGGCTGTCAGTCAGAGCGACCCTCCTACACAGGTTGTTAGGTAGGAAGGCAGGCAGGCAAGAGGGAAGTGCTGGCTGAGGGCAGACTGTGATTGATAGGGCAGTGACCCATTTGCCATATGGCCCATCCTCTACTGCCTTGCAGTCAGGATTTGAACCTCAGCCTTTCTTACCCTGACTACATAGCATCTCTGTTCTATTCTACCTACCTCTGCCTCATGCACTGCTGAGCATCTGTCAGATTCTGTAGCAGCTACTATATAAGTACTATATATGAGTACTATATAAGGCATTTTATTTACGTATTTATTTTAAAATTGTGCTCCTTTCATCCTTTTTAACCCCCCTCTTCACTGGCTATTTGTGTCCTGGCTGCACTTACAGTAGCCATGGTCCCTATTCTTGTTGGGTGCCCTTTCTGCTCAGTTTTTACCTACTTTTGTCTTCTTCTTCTTTTCATCTCTCCCCCCCCCCCACCCACCCAAGATGCTAGATTGAGGGGGCAAACTATTGCCCTCACTCTGATTTGGCTTCAGGCAGCATGGAGGCCAAATTATTGCTGGTATGCAGAGGAGCGAGTTGCTCCACTTTGTCCTCACAGCAACTCTGCAAGACTGAGAAATAATGACTAGCAGCTACACAGAATCATAATGGAGCCAAATCAGACTGAAGGCAAACATGTCTGCTCTTCTTCTGGGTAAGATAATGGGGTACCCAGCAGGAGCCGGACATTATTTACTAAGTTATAATCCCACCTTTCCTCTAGAAAACTCAAGCTACCCGGTTCTCCCTCTCTCTATTTTATCAGTGCAATGACCCTGTGAAAGCAGGTGAGATGGTGACAGGCCCAAGGCCACTCAGTTCGTTTTCTGGCCAAGTGGGGATTTGATACTGGTTTCCCAGTCCAGCACATTAATCAGTAAGTGGGATGAACACATAAGTCCCATTCACAGCCTGCCTGCCCTCATGAAAATTAAAAAAATGGGAAGTGGACTGTTCACAGACAACAAACATGGTTGTGAATTTTGCCTGGCCAGGGGTGGGGTGGATTTCGGCTAAGCCTTTTCCGGTTAAGGTTTTTCTGCCAGCATCTCTAGGTCACTAAAGTAACCCTTCCCAGGGACAGGACTCAAACTCTAGGATGCACCCACAACAGTCCTCTCCTTTTTGCCCAGCTCCACCTTGTGAATCCTGACTTCTTTCCCCCTCTCCTCTGGTGGGCTGGCAGCTTTAGAAAAGTGCCATGCAGAACCACAATGGCACAAACAGGATGGGTGACTGACCAGCCCACCTTCTGTAGGCCTGTAGTTCACTGGGGCTTGTTGGTGTCTCAGACTCCTTTTAAATCTGCCAGCCTGAAAAGCCCAGACTTTGACGATGAGGCCAGACAAATCTGGGCAAGGGAATTATCATAAAGGATTCACTTTCTGTACTGCTTCCCATGCTGCCAGAAACTGACGTGAGTCTGACAAGCAGAACTGATCAGGTGTGAGGAAACAGCTGGGAATCCTCCTGGAGCCTCTGGCTCACAAATAGAAAGCTGCAGAATTTGATCTAAAGAAAGCTAATGGAAATATATGTATTGTGTGTGTCGGCCTGTACAAGCCTTGGGCCAGACAGGGGGATTTAGGCTCCACACAGAGACCTTGGAAGCACCACCTTGTATTCTTATTCCTTGACCCACATGTCCCGTGGAAGATAGAGAATGCCTGTTTTCTCCTGCCCTGGAGGGTAGTATTTTAACCCATGGATTCAAGTTACAAGAAAGGAGATGCCGGCGAAACATCAGGAAGAACAGCAAGAGCTGTTAGGGAGTGGAACAGACACCCACAAGAGGTGGTGAACTCTCCTTCCTTCAAAGTTTTAAAGCAGAGGTTGGATGGCCATTTGTCACGGATGCTTTGGTTGAGGTTCCTGCATTTCAGGAGGTTGGACTAGATGACTCTTGGGGTCCCTTCCAGTTCTACAAATATATCCAGTGGCATTGCAGCATTTCCCGGCACCCGGGGTGTGTGCTGGGCAGGGCATGAAGGGCAAACGGAACCCACCATGCCAGTCCAACCCTTAATGCTGACACTACCAAGCAGGTGTGCACTGGGTGGAGTGTGTAGGGTTCACAGAGCCTGCCACGCCAGCCCAGTTCTCACCACTGGAGCTAAGCAGAGCCATGCTGCACCACCTGCCTGCCCATGTAGGAGGGAGCCCAGCCAGCCAACGTTGGGGCTGGGGACATGCCGGCCAGGTGGGGAGGAACATGGATCCCTGTGTGGGAGCGCCTTGTTTGCGTGCTTTTAATGTGCACCTGGGGCTAGTCCCCTCCTAGCCCCAGCCCCATGCCCATGATTCTGTGAGTCTATGAAAACAATGCTGACAAAACCAGGGCATTTTCTTTCACTTCTCCATTCATTCATATGCCAGTGAATGTTGAAAGCAAAGTCCATGAATGCAGGTGGCATTTTCCCTTCATAGTTGCAGGCTAGTATTTCATCGTCTGCATCAGCAGTGGGGAACCATTTTCAGCCTGAGGGCCACATTCCCTTTTGTGGAGCATGCTAGGGGCCACATCCCAGGGCATCAGAGGGAAAAGTGGCTGGAGCAAGAAATGTAAGTGTTGCCTTTGTACAGTAAGCTAGTTCCTACACACACTCACACCCAACTCTATGTCCTCCATCCAGACAAGCAAGAGGCATGTTCTGAGCTGGTCTGAGGGCATATTCCAGCCAGGAAAACAAAATACTTGAGGAAGTGTGAAGAAAGGCCGGTGAGGGTTGTGGCCTAGGGAGAAAATATGTGGCCTGGGGAGACTCCTGAGGGCCAGAGGGAGAGGGCAGGCATACCACATTCACCCCCCAAGCAAGAGGTGTTCCTACCCCTGCTTAACATTTTTCATCCTGCCCCTCTGCCAAGGAACTCAAGGCATTTTTGCAAAGGTTCTGTTCTAGGGCTCCACACACACAAGGAAAATTGCAGAAAGTCAGGAGCCCCTGAAACACGCATGTGCCTGCAAGGCAGAGGGCTGCTTACTGGGGGTCTGGGGAGGTCGTGTGGGGGCTCTTGGATGCTGTGTGACCCCTTTTCTCTCTTCCCAAAGCCTGGTAAGGGAGGAAAACCTGCTGGGTGTACAGGTGAGAAATAAATGAAGATCATTTACTTTTTTTTTACCCCAACCACATAAGGCCGCAAACACGTAAGTAAAGCAAGTGCCAATTGGGGGCTTACTGTAGTCTGATCCATTCAGAAGTGAACCTTCTAATTCACACTTTCCAAAACAATATGTAGTGAATGTATAGCAGCCTTAGGAAATGCCTTGATTTTTGACCTTGAGCCTGAGTAGATGCCTTGCAGCCTGACGCCTTCTGTTGCTAGCATTACTATACAGAGTGGACAGAAAGGCGTTTGAACTGGACACTCTTTTTTTATATCAATTTGTGTTTGATGTTCTAAATGGTGCCTTCCAGAGCTTCATACGTCACAGCATAACCTTATAGTAGCTGGCTGATGTGATAAGATTTTCAACTCAGCAGAATCCAAGCTGAACTTACACTCAGTTTTCCATGCCCTCAATCCCTTGCTTATACTGTAATTTCACAGCAAGGTTTTGCTGCCACTAGCCACAATCCCTGAACTGCTAATAAATTAAAATAAATAAATAAAAATACAAATAGAACCTATATGCCATTCCTTCTAATAGCAAACTCAGGTGACTTGAGTGCCTATCATTTTGGAAGCAGAATGTGGGAGCACCTAAAAATAAGGTAGCAGTTTCTACATATGCAGGAGTCTCTATAGGTACAATGAAGTGTGCATGTTTGCAATTAAAAAGGAAACAAATGAATAAAACAAGACAAAGACCTGTCAGCTTCCAGGATATTCAGAATGTTGAGGGTTGACTTGGACCTTGAATTTTTACTGTCTCTTTTCTTACGCTCAATTATTTTCAATAGGCCTCCAGCTAATCTTTCCTCAGTATTTACAAGAGAAATTTGTGCAGTCAGCATTGAGCTACATAATGTGCAACGGAGAGGGAGAATATATATGCCGAGACAGCCAGTGTGGATGTCAGTGTGCAGAAGAATTCCCACAGTGCAACTGTCCCATCACTGACATTCAGATCATGGAATACACCTTGGCCAACATGGCAAAATCTTGGACAGAAGCCTACAAAGACCTGGAGAATTCAGGTAATGAAGAGGAAAGGAGAAGGTGGTTTTCAAAGGAATTATATACTAAAACTACCCTATACCAGGCCCAGATAGTTGTCCAGCTGGCTGTGTATCATCTGCTCCAACTGACAGCAGTTTATATAGGGCAGATATAGTCAACAAGACCATGAATACCCAAAGTGGTGCCCTCCAAATGCTGTTGAACTACAACTCCTATCATCCCTGACCTGCAATGCTGTAAGGGGTTGATAGGAGTTGAAATCAAACAACTTCTGGATAGCCACAGTGTCCCCAATCCTGGTCTAGAAAATGTATTCTGCACATACTAAAGGAAAGATGAGGAACCTATGGCCTTCCAGATACTGTTAGATGACAAATCCCATCAGCCATGGCCATTGGCAATGCTGGACGTAGGTAATGGGACTTGTAGTCCAATGGCATCTGGAGGGTGTCATGTTAGCTTTCCATTCTCTATGGTTTCAGGCAGAGATATCTTCCCTCACCTGGTTCCTGGTCATTTTAGCTCATAGATCAGGGACCTTGTTTTCAACTTGAGGGCCACATTCTGTTCTGGGCAAACCTACTACTAGTGATAGGTAGCACCACTGGCAAAACCAGGCTTGGGGGAAAATGTGAGATTTACCTTCGTATACCACACACACACACACACACACACACACACACACACATACATCATCCATCCATCTATCCAGGCAAGCAAGAAGCATTATCAGAGTTCTTGGGCAGTTAGCAGGTCAAAATACTAAAGGAGGATACGAGGTGAGGATAGTAGGGGATGTAGCCTGGGGAAAGTCCCAAGCGGTAGATTTCCCGACACTGTTTTAACTGGAAATGCCAGGAACTGAGCCTGGGACCTCATGCATGCAATATATGGGCTCTACCAATAATTTCATATTCCCCAAAGTTTGCCAAACTATAAAAAATTAGAAAATTAAAGAGGGCATAATGCTACCACCCCCAAAAAACAAGAACAACAACTCCACCTTTTCTCTGTTCTTGGCTTTATATGTGTCTTTGTGTATTTCACAGACGAATTTAAATCTTTCATGAAGAGGCTACCTAACAACCATTTCCTGACCATTGGAAGTATCCACCAGCATTGGGGGAATGACTGGGACCTTCAGAACCAGTACAAACTCCTGCAGAGTTCCATGGAGACCCAACGCCAGAAGATCCAGCGCACTGCCCGCAAGCTTTTCGGCCTCAGTATCCGTTGCCGGCACAACCCTAACCACCAGCTGCCGCGAGAAAGGTACTGGTAATCCTTATTTATGTAAGGGGTGATATAATGTATTTAGAGAGTGCTTGGTCCATACATTAAGAGTTCAACATGCTTATTGTATATCACTTTCTGTGTAAGAAGGCTGCACATCTTTTTTTTATTTGCTCAGAGAATTCAGTAAACAAAAGTAGCAGGAGAGACAACTGCTCTTTCTTTCCTCATCTGAGCACTGGTGCAAATTAGGCAAGACTCCAGTTCTCTCTATAGCACTATATGCTTACTTGAGCATAAGGGAAACAAATTCAATTCACTTCCCACTTAAGCATGAACCTATGTAATACTCACTTTGCAAAACAGTACATGAACTGAAACAATGCCATGCTTTTAAATTCACAGTTCTCAAAATTTTGCAGTGTTGTTCTCCAGCCAAATAATGAACAGGTAACTCTCATTTTCACTTACTTTACTTACATTATCACAGCTTTGTGCAGGTGTGTGGAGGGAGGGAGAGTGGGAAAGTAAGTAAGTAAGAAGTAAGCAAGTAAGTAAGTAAATGGGTGGGTGGGTAGGTAGGTAGGTGGAGAACTGTGGAAACCCACTCTCCATTTATATTCCCCATACACCTGCACAAAGCTGGGACTCTGGCAGCATCTCAGAGCCCTCTTGCCACATTCCCAAAACTTGATAAGCAACGCCCACTGCTTTGGAAATGAGGCTCAAGTGTTCTGTCAGGGTCCTAGAGCTCTCCTGTCCCCTCCCTCAAGTTGGGCAAGTGCTTACTGGGATTTGGGATGATGGTGGAAGGGCCCTGAGAAACTGCCAGAGCTCTTGATCTGCCTTCCCTGAGCTCCTGGCTTTATGTGTTTTTTCCTTGTATGTTTGGACCCCCAGAACAAAATGCTTGAGTAAGATGAGAGTTACCTGTACACAGAAATGCATACACTGGGTTAAAGTGTGCATCTATTAGTGAAACTAACCTAAGAAAGAAAGAAAGAAAGAAAGAAAGAAAGAAAGAAGATTTATGTAAGGAAAATGCTTTGCAAAAATGCATAGATTATGCAAAATTGTATAAAAATGTATGTATTAGGAGAAATTCACACCAAAATTATACATTTTCATGAGGACTTAAAAAAAAACAAAAACCCTCAGAAAGTGATGCAGATTTGTGGTAAAATGAACTTAAAAATGAGAAATGGAGAGAAACTGAAATTGTAAGATTTGCCTAATCTTCCTTTGAGGAGAAAATTGTGGTTTGTCTAGTAACCCAAAATGATATTTGTGAATCCTTGTCCACTGGGCAAGAAATCAGTCTGTACAAAACTGCACAGATTAGAGATAATTGCACACAGTATGTATACATTACTGGAAATAATACAGCAAAAATGCATTATGTTAGGGGGAATTGTTTGCAACAATGTGTGGAATAGGAGCAATGTGTATGCAAGTGCCTATGAATTTTCATGCATTTTTAAAGAAAAAATGAAATATGGTTCATAAATGGGGCAAATGGTACAAAAGATTTGAAAAATTAAAAATGGATAGGGGATAAATGACAGGTTTGTCCATCCTCTACTTGTGTACATGAATACAGGAGACTCCTGGGTATTTGGTCAGTATTATAGACGAGTGGCTTCTCCTTGTCCCATTTTGTTGGTAGGAGGACTGTACTGCAAAATTGGAGATGTGCAAATTTTGACACATGCAAAGGTCATCAATCCTGGATTGCCCTTGGTGCCCATGTGGCTTCTAGCTCCTTTCTCTTTCTCTCTGGAGAAGTAAATAAAGTTGGGAAAGGAAGACAGAAAAGTGCCCCCTTTCCCACTTCCTCTTTTAGCTCTGTATGCTCAGAAGTATTCTACTTGCTCTCAATTTTATCCACACCATTTGATAAAGTAAAGTGTGTGGTGCATGTGCGTGTCCTTTATCTTTCTGTGCCAGGGGTAGGGAGGCATCTGGTCCAGGAAGCAGAAACATAAGAAGAGACTGCTGGATCAGGCCAATGAACCATCCAGTCCAGTGTTCTATTCTCACAGTGGCCTGTAAGCTGGGCATGAACCCACCAGAAATCCCCAGTAGCTGGTATTTAAAAAAACTGAATGGCATAGTTGAAGAATCTCTGTTCTCCAGAAATAGCTGTATTCAAAGCCAGCAATATCTGGGGCACTTACAACAGCAATCATCTCCACTTGATGTGCTAGGAACCTAAGAAGAGCCCTGCTGGATCAGACCAAAGGTCCATTTAGCCCAGCATTTCCATGTTTCACAGTGGCCAACCAGAGGCCTCTGGGAATCTCACTGTCCTGGTTCCCACCTGGCTGTTGCTCGTAAAATTGTAGAATCATAGAATTGTACCCAAAGGGTCATCTAGTCCAACTCCCTGCAATAAAGGAAACACAGCTAAATAGTTCCAGTTACAGATAGGTAGCCGTGTTGGTCTGCCATAGTCAAAACAAAACAAAATTCCTTCCAGTAGCACCTTAAAGACCAACTAAGTCAGTTCTTGGTATGAGCTTTCGTGTGCATGCACACTTCTTCAGATAATTACAGCTAAATAGTGTAATTATCAAACTCTCAGTGCTTCCTCGGTGTTTCTAATAGGATTTTCATTATTATTCATTTTGGGAGTTGTTCGAAGTTAACTAAGTTGAAAGTGAGTGGAAGTGCCATGACCCTCTTTCTCTCTCTTTGTTTTCCTTCAAGTGACCAGAGTCTGGTGGTTCCATTGCACTCAGTCAAAAATCCAAATATGCCCACAAGCCTAGAAAGTTGACAACACTTGACACATTGATTTCAGGGAGTGATGATTAGTTTGGTTCACATTAAAATGTGAACCAATTTTCTCCCCTATCTTTAGGAAGGAGGCAAGCTGAGTCCAGTTAGAACAGGAGGCAGTTTTTCAAGTGGCGTAGGTTTCAGATTATGACAGCAACTTAGGGGAGAAAGTTAGTGTGTTTTCTTCAACAGATATCCAGATTCAGCTTCACGCTCCACTGTTCAGCCTCTGTCTTTGCCACACATCTGACATGAGTTTACTAGAATATACCTTGCACAAAATTAGACCCAATATGGCCCCATACTGGGGCAATTTTGACTGTGTGAATGCCCCGACCGAGACAGCAGCATTTAATATGTGCCGCTGACTTTGAAAAGATGGAGTGGTTATATTAACAGCGTGACACTCTCTGTCCCATTCACAAAGGTCTAATAGAAATAGCATGTTCTATATTCAATTATAGCCTAAAGGAACGTGCTGACACTCAACTGCCCTTCCGGAAATGAAGCAGAATAGAGCTGAATGCTGAAAGGGAAAGTTGTGTTCAGCCAATTTTAATGGTGCAGGAAGGTGTGAATCCAGATTTTTTAAAATCTATACTCCCTCCCAGTTTCACTTTTTGTTTTTTTATCTATAGATTTTGTTTGCCAAACAAGCAGAGCAAATGAAGTTAATTAAAAAAATAAAATTAAAAGTGACTCAAATGGAAATTGAATCAAATGCTGGATTCATTTTCTTCTCTCTTTTTTTTCTTTTTTGCTGACCTGTTTGTGTGATTTCTGAATGGGCAGGCTGATGCATAATTTGCCTCAGGGAAGGCTGCTAACTTTGCAGGGTGGAGGGGAGTAATAGATTTAAGAGCTCTGAGCTTGACTGAAGATTTATGGGCCTGTTGTGCTTTGGGTTTTGTTTTGCTTTGCTTTTTTCGTTTTGTGAGAATGCAAGAGTAGCTGATGCAGGCGGATGAAATACGGCAAACGGCAATATGATGATGAAGAGGAGCTTCTGCAAAGTCAGATCAGATGTTCAAAACAATATATTGAAATATTTGTGGGATTCAGCTAGGATCGCATGTAGAATGGCCGTTTACCATCTTGCTAGTTGCGGCTCAGTGCGATGCCTCCTCTCTCGCATGACACACAGTGCGATTTTTGAATGTTTCCCCATCCCCTCTGGCCACCACAGAGGCTCATGGGTTCCCGTCAAACCCATCCTTCAAATGAGCCAATACATGGCAGGTTGGGGATGTGGCATGGCCATTTACTTAGCCCGGCCGACCAATCAGCACAGCATTCAGTTGGCCAGGAGAGTCACCCACCTTTCCCCTCCCTTCATTAATAGTTGATTACTTCTCTAACCATTTCTTTTCGGCTAGCCAGGCTTTGCTGTGGTCTTTTGATGGGTGCTGTATTCAGAGCCAGGAAGGAATTTTCCCTGTTCTGCAGGTTTTGCCTTCCCCATAGCATTAGTCACAACTAAGGCGATTTAGGCCTTGGGCAGAATCCTATAGTCTTTCATCCAATTGGGGTGTGGTGAAGTGGTGACTCACCCACCCCCTGTTAATGATGACGTAACCAGGGTAACAGGTTAGAGGGGTCTGGAGGGAAGTCTTTGTCCAAAAAGCCAGTTGTTAGGGCTAGCGGGCCATAGAACCTACCTGAGCGTTTGGAGGCCATCCACATAAACTTGCATTTCGTGATGGATCCACCCCCACATAGACCCACCCCCACATAGACCCTTGTGCATCAGTCCTCCAGCAGGGGAGGGGCTGAGGGGAATACACACCCAATGCATATGCCAAGGCTTCGTATAACTGAAATCAGTAAAGTTGTGGCCATTTCAAATACCAGACAGTTGTGTCCATTCATTTTACCCCTAAGCAGCTAGGCGCTGGGCAGGGGAACTCTGCGTCTGGGCACCCCATCAAAGCACCACTTTCCTACATCTTTTTCTTCCTCTACCACCTAAAGCCTATTAAGTGAGGAAACCTGCTGGGTGCATGGGTAAGGAAAAAATAAATAAATTGAGAGAAGTGGGTGGTGGGTTTCCCCACATCTCCATTTTTTTATTTTATCCCCCCCCCCAATGAAAGGTTGTAATTGCATAAGTAAAGTGAGTGCAATATGGAAGCTCACTGCATGCAAAAATGTGTAAATCCATCAAAATTTACATACAGAAAAATTTGCACTACAGGAGAAATTTGCACTAAAATTCTGATGAATTTTCATTTTTTTAAAAAAAGCAAAGTGCTGTGAAAATGTGGCTTAGATGCATCCTTGTGGCTTAGAACCAGGCAATACCTTCACAGATGGGAGCGGACCTTCTGCTCCAGCGGAGTGTGCACTTGCAATCTCAGCATTCCTTCAAACACAAGAGTCTTGCAAGTGAGCAATCATTGAAAGCTTGATGAGTACAGAAGGGAATATGGTGGGGGTACCTTTGGCATTTCCATCCATTTCTGAACTTCTTGCATTGCTCCTGAATCATGACTCATGGGTGCTGTGTCTGCTGCCAAGTCTGTACTGTTACTTGGCTGAATAAATACAAGTAAGAGCTTCTGTCTGCACATTTTGGGTGGGAGCCAGGGCAGTGAGATTCCCAGAGGCATCTGGTTTGCCGCTGTGAGAAGCGAAGATGCTGGTCTAGAGATGGACCTTTGGTCAGACCCAGCAGGACTCTTCTTAGGTTTTTTTCAAACCAAGTGGAGAAGATCACTGTTGTAAGTGTTCCAGATATTGGAACACTTGGAATTTTAACACAGCTATTTCTGGAGAATGCTGCCTGTAGCACAGGGGTGGTGAATCAGTGGCCTGAGGTCCAGATCTAGCCCCAGGGGTAGAACAATGGTTTTATTGGCCGAGTACACTGTATGTGCATTGAGCCCTCCAACCCACTTGCAAAGTATGAAAGTCCATGTGCTACTTTTTTGGGGGGGGTGTTCTTTAACATCCACCCATACTTATCATGCAGAAAATAATTTCTAGGAAGTACCTGATCTCAGGGAAACCCACCACAGGAAGGATGTGTCCTGGTTGCTAGATGGGGAAAAGAAGAACACAATTTCCAAGGAGTAGAAAATGAGAGAGAAGCACCTAAAAGGGGAGGGGGAAACAGCAGCTGTTTAGGACCCCAGGGATTCCTTTTGCCCAGTGTCAAAACAACTCATTCATCAATCACAGTTCTGGCTTCACTTACTGGCCAAAAACGCTAAAAGACTGGAACAGCCAGGCTGGCCCATCTCACAGAAATTGCTTATCTGAGTATATTTTGCTTCATAACTTTGAGAGAAGTAGGTCCCTGCAGGTTCTGAACCTGGTTCATCAATACCCACTGTATCGGCCTCTTGGGTTATCTATCCAGCCCATGAAACCCCTTCTAGTGACCTGCCAACCCTCTGTTAACTCACACATTTATTACATTGGAAAAGTACTTCTCACCCTGGCACACAACCATTAGTAGAAAACCATAGAGGCTCAGAAAACAAAGCACAGGGCTTTCTTTCACTCCATCACTGTGGTGGGCTATGCTGTGATGTGGGGAGGGGAGGGAGGACGGAAGGGAGCATCCTCTCCTCCTAGCCCATTGCTGTGATGGGGAAGACTTCCCTCCCCCCTCCCTTGCACCAAACGCATACACCTCTGGTGATTTGTAGGTGATGAATGGGGTGCCTGAATATGTGTACATCTGTATGTATCTGTCTGAGTGTGTGTGTGTGTGCCTGTGTATTTTCACTCTGTGTGTGATGAGTGTGTGTGTATCTTCTAACACACATGAGTGAGTGAGTGTTGGACACCTTGGCCCAACCCATTGCTTAGTCATTAAAGAGCTGTTCACCCTTATGTTTGGCCCTCATGCTGAAAATGGTTAGTCACATTTGCAGTAAAAGAGCCTCGTGTTCTTTTAAATACAATCTAAATCTGTCCCATTCTCTATTGAAGTTTTGATCCTCCTGATTTCTAGTTTTCCCAGTCAATCCAGCCATCTTTGCATAGTCCCGTAGTTTTATCTGCCAGTCTGCCTGCGTAGAATATATTCAGAAAGCACCTCTATGGATGTGCACCTAACTGGCGAAAGAAAGAGTTTAAGAGAGTTTTTGTTTTGAGGGGGACAGCTGTGAGTCTCCCTCCCCTTTTTGTCAGTCAGTGTTGCTACACAACTCTCAATTATATTTGCTTTAGCCGCTCCAGTGGTATATGGCCTTTCTTCTTCAGATTTGGGTGTAGTTATGCTGATTTTGACATGGAAATATAAAGCAATCAAAATCTCTGAGAGAATCGCCTCCTCCTCCATGAAATATTCTCAGAGGGTAATTCTGTTGGTCTTTTGCAATGGTTTTCAACCAGTGTGCTGTGGCACCATGGGGTACCTTGAATGATGGTCATGGGTGCCGTGGGCAGCACTGGCATCTGTTCCTCTTTCCTTCCCTCCTTCCTCTGATGTCTTCACGCATCTCTGCCTCCCAAAGACTTCTACAGCTGAATGGTGCCTCTGTGGCTGGCCAGGGGGTGCTGGTTGCCAGGAGCTGAGGCGGCCTCAGAGTAAGCAAGCAAGTAAGTGGGCGAGGGAGCCCAGCCAGCCAGTCCACCAGCTGTTGCTGTTGGGAATGGACAGACAAGTCCCAGGCCCCTGTGGGGCAGTGTGAGGGGGCACCTCTCTTTGGGACAAGGCAGGGAGGGCAGCTCAGATACCAGCTCAGAGAGGGAAGAGGAGAGGAGGCTGAATGAGCACTCCACAAGGGAGGGTGTTTAAAAAAGAGTGAGGGGCTGCCAGCTCTGCAGGCAAGGGTAACATAACTGGGCTCCTGAGCCCCACAGGGGTGCTGCAGAATGAATGCAGTTGGTCAAGGGAGCCATGGGCTCAAAAAGGTTGAAAACCTTTGGTCTACTGTATCAAATACAGGGAGGTGGAGTATTGCAGCGCCTTAAAGGCTAGCAGATTGTGTAGCCCCTGTGCTTTGCCTGTCATTTGCTGAGCTTCTCTGATTCCATAGAGGGGCTCTGTATAAATTGGATCCCATTCCCTATCTTCCATCTTCGGAGGTGCATTCTCAGAATGCGTTATGTCAGGTTAGCTTTTTAAATGCCAAAAGATTCTGTGTTTTCTGAAATGCATCTTTGCCTTCAGCAAAAATGTGGAACTGTCCTTGGCAGAGACTAAGAAGGTGAGTTCTGCAGTGTTAGCCATTGTTGATGTGGCTTTGTTGCTGGGCTTGTTCTGTGAGAACAATATTTATAGATTTCAGTGCCTCTCTCCGCACCCCCCCCAATCCAGTGCATTGGCTTCCTTCTACCTCGCAGGAGAGGGAGAGGGGGTGATAGACTCTAGCAGCTTCAACACAAGCGAGACATGTGATAAAAGTCCTTTCACACTTCCAAAACCCTCTGGAAGCACATAACTGCTGATTCATTTTCTCCTTACTCCCCACTCTCTTTCTCTCCATTTTCTCCTTCCTTCTGGTCTTCCTTTTCAGGCAGCTTTGGGCTGTATCACTGGCAGGAGGGGCAGTGGACGGAAGTGCCTCATGTTCCCTGTGCACCTCCATGTTGCTGAATATGTATTAGATCTGCACTGGATGAAATGTGCAAATTGGTTCTGCCTGGAAGAGCAAATGCCGATGGGTAGCCCCACTGTGCAGGAAGCTATGGGAAAAAGAAAATTAGGTCCAGGCTAGTGGGTGCAGAACTGACTCATTTGTCAGCTGCTGAGGCAACAACAGCCTGACTGTTGAGGCAGTGAGTGATTGTGTCTCTCTCTATCACACCTAGGAGGGGAGAAACATCAGGCTACAGCCACTAGACTTTGCAATACTCCCCCTATCTAGGAGCAGAGGGTGTAGATCTGGCTTGTGGCCTAATTTCTCGTGGCCTATACTATACTCTCAGCCACCACTGCCACCAGGACAAGTGCCAGCTCATCCTCCTCTCTGAGTTCAGTGGTGGGGAAAAGAGGGACTTAATGGAATCAAATTAGAAGCTGGGATGGCTTATGTAGTTCTGGGACTGTCCCTGGAAAACAGGGACAGTTGTAGGGTATGGAATTATTAATTAATTTAATGTGGCAAACGGGAAAAACTGGGGCGATGGCTGTCAGAGAGAGATGAGGGTTGGAAGGGAGGAAGGGAGAAAGAAAGAAAGGATTGTAGAGAAAAGAGGATGATGGGTGGGGGGATTCCTTCTGGGATAGCTCAGTTGGTCAAGCATGAGATTCTTAATCTCTGGGTTTGTCCAATTTCCACCATGGGCAGAAGATTCCGGCATTGCCAGGGGTTGGATTAGATGACCTTCATGGTCCATTTCAACTCTACATTGCTTTGATTTTGTGATTTTTTGGCTGCCGCCCGCCAGCATTTTAAAATCGCCCCGGGACAGTGGAGGACTTCTCCGCTGTCCCGGGGCGATTTAAAAGCCCCCGGGAAGGCAGGCAGGGGGGGACAAAGACTTTTGCCCCCCGCCAGCCTTCAGAAGAGGTCCCGGGGTTTTTTAAAATGCTGGGGGTGGGAAGAAAAGCCCTTGTCCCCTCCCCAGCCTTCAGAAGAGGTCGGGGGACAGACTGATTGATTTTCAATGCATTCCTATGGGAAACCATGCTTCGCAAGATGAAAAACTCGCAAGACAAAAAAACTTGCGGAACGAATTAATTTCGTCTTGCGAGGCACCACTGTAGATAGATAGATAGATAGATGTGATAGATGATAGATAGATGATAGATAGATAGATAGATAGATGATAGATAGATAGATAGATAGATGATAGAGATGATAGATGATAGATGATAGATAGATAGATAGATAGATGATAGATAGATAGATAGATAGATAGATAGATAGATAGATAGATAGATAGATGATAGATAGAGATAGATAGATGATAGATAGATGATGATGATAGATAGATAGATAGATAGATAGATAGATAGATAGATAGATAGATAGATGATAGATAGATATAGATATAGATAGATAGATAGATAGATAGATAGATAGATAGATAGATAGATAGATGGTAGATAGAGATAGATAGATAGATAGATAGATAGATAGATAGATAGATAGATAGATAGATGGATGATGATGATAGATAGATGATAGATAGATATAGATGATAGATAGATAGATGATAGATAGATAGATAGATAGATAGATAGATAGATAGATAGATGATAGATAGATGATAGATAGATGATAGATAAGATAGATAGATAGATGATAGATAGATAGATAGGTAGATAGATGATAGATAGATAGATGATAGAGATAGATAGATGATAGATAGATAGATGATAGATGATAGATAGATAGATAGATAGATAGATAGATAGATAGATAGATATAGATAGATAGATAGATGATAGATGATAGATAGATAGATAGATAGATAGATGATAGATAGATAGATAGATAGATAGATATAGATAGATGATAGATAGATAGATGATAGATGATAGATAGATAGATGATAGATAGATGATAGATAGATAGATAGATAGATAGATGATAGATAGATAGATAGATAGATAGATAGATAGATAGATAAATAGATAGATGATAGATACCGTATTTTTTGCACCATAACACTCACTTTTTTCCTCCTAGAAAGTAAGGGGAAATCTCTGTGCGTGTTATGGAGCGAATGCCTGCGGGTGGCGGGGGGGGGGGATCTGCTGCAGTCGTGAGCAGAGGATCCATGGTTCCCCTTCCTTCCCTCCTCCGTGGTTACAAAGCATGGATCCACATGGATCCTCAGGATTTTTGCATTGGGCTACTCCAAACTCACTGTCAGATCACATGTCTGTGGCCACAGCATGAACCACAAAAATCATATATCCACTATTTCGTTTAGAATATTTTTTTTCTTGTTTTCCTCCTCTAAAAACTACGTGCGTGTTATGGTCTGGTGCGTTTTATAGAGCAAAAAATACGGTAGATAGATAGATGATAGAGTATAATGGTTGTTAGCTGCCTTGAACACCTTGTGGTGGAAAGGTGGCATATAAATTTCAGCAAATGAATAAATAAGTCCTATCTTCCTTCTCCACTGGGTCAGCCAGAAGAAGGGTCCCATGTGGGGGTTTCAAGACACCCCACCCTTCAGACCCACATCCAAGTCTTGTTATGTTTCAGATGATATGAGAGGCAGAGGAGGGAGAGAGGAAACATTTCAGGGGGTTGGACTACATTACCCATTGGACCCCTTCAAACTATACAATTCTCTGATTCCTGCATTGGAGGTTGGGCTGAATGATCTTTTTATTACATATCTAGTCTTATCATTCCAAGCCCTCATTCTCCCTCATCATCTTGAGGGGTTCTGGTGTCTCTACGTTTCTCTGCCTTTTGTTTCCAGTCTTCTTTAAATTATACATGCCCATCCATTTCCCATCCTCCCACGCCAACTCCATGTCTCACCACCCCGATTCCTCCCCCTTCCCATCTCCCTCCCTCAATTTGCCTTGCTCTTCTGCACTATTGTGTCATTTTTAAATCTGCCTTTGATACAGCACACAACCTAATGATTATTCTGGGGTCAAGCTAGGCAGGTGCCGTGAATCCTACTAATCCAACTCTCAGAACCTCAGTCTGTAATCACTCCTCCCAATCTGCAGGGATGGCATCCTAATTTCTCATTAGTAAGTGTCTTGTCGCTGCTGAGCTGCTGAGAACTCTCAGCCTTTGGGGAAACAATGAAGCATTCATTAGCACAGCCAGGGAAGAGGGGGGAGTTGGAAAGAGTTCTTTGGGCAGGAGGAAATGATGGTAGAATTAAGAAGTCCTGGAAAACCATGACTGCTCTGTTAAGGGTGGTCCACTTGTTAGTCCCATCAAAAGAGGGCTAGCTGGCTGTAATCTGGTTGGGATTCAACGACAGGAGGTTGAAGTTCTGAAGCAGGGGTGGCAAACTTGACATGGCCCTCCAGATGTAGGCCGATGAGTATTATGTCCAAATGGTGTTCTCCTTCATTGGAGGTTTTTAAACAGAGGTTGAATGGCCATCTGTCAGGGGTTCTTCAGTTGTTATTCCTGCATTGCAGGGGGCTGGACTAGACCCTAGAGCTCCCTGCCAGCTCTATCTACAGTTCTGTGATTCTGTGAATGAGGGTCTCCCCAATGGTCATGCTGAACACTACACCACACTGGCTGGCAGTCAGACAGGCAGAATAAAGATATACTTATCTGTGAGGTGGGTGGTAGACTAAATGCATACATTAATGTATGATTGTTCTTGAAAGATTTTATTGGCACACAGGTTGGTTGCACTCAGTGTCTTGCTTCTAACTGTAGCAAGGGAAACTATGGGTAGTGGTGGTAGTGCAGAATCTTTCCCCAATAATCCATTTTCATGGGTTATCTGGTTTAAAGGGGAATGGTGTGTGTGTGTGTGAGAGAGAGAGAGAGAGAGAGAGAGAGAGAGAGAGAGAGAGAATATTTGTAAAATTATGCAGGGCACAGAGAATGTGAATGGGTTGGTTGCCAGTGTTATACCTATCTAGGGTATAGCCATTGAAATTGATGGCATGACTTACTCTGATGGGTCTACTCTGAGTAGAGCTTTGATGGATTAAACACAATCCAGTGCAGAACAGCCACATAATACTCAGCGCTGTTTAGGGATTTATTTATTTATTTTTTAATGATTGATGTTTTAATGTATTTTTAATCCCATGTTGGAAGCTGCCCAGAGTGGCTTGGGAAACCCAGCCAGATGGGTGGGGTATAAGTAATAAATTGTTGTTGTTGTTGTTGTTGTTGTTACTCTGCACTTGTAAGAAATCAGTATTTTAATGTGGCAGGATATACACTTTGGAACTCCTTGCCTATTGACAACTTCCACTTAGCTACTTCATTTCTCTCACCTCTACTTTGTGGCATTGAGTTAAAATGATACCCTAGACAGCTGCCTTTAGAAATTTGGAGTTCATGCCCCTGTCTTTCTCCCTTATAGGACAATACAGCAATGGCTGTCACGGGTTCAGTCCCTGCTCTACTGCAATGAGAACGGGTTCTGGGGAACCTTCCTGGAAAGTCAGAGGAGCTGTGTCTGCCATGGAAGCACCAGCCTGTGCCAGCGACCAATCCCGTGCATCATTGGAGGCAACAACAGCTGTGCCATGTGCAGCCTGGCCAACATATCCCTCTGTGGCTCATGCAACAAGGGCTACCGTCTCTCACGGGGTCGATGTGAGCCTCAGAATGTGGACTCAGAGCGCAGTGAGCAGTTCATCAGCTTTGAGACGGACCTGGACTTCCAGGACCTGGAGCTGAAGTACCTCCTGCAGAAGATGGACTCTCGTCTGTATGTGCACACCACCTTCATCAGCAATGAGATCCGCCTGGACACCTTCTTTGACCCGAGGTGGCGCAAGCGCATGTCCCTCACCTTGAAGAGCAACAAGAACAGGATGGACTTCATTCACATGGTGATTGGGATCTCCATGCGCATCTGCCAAATGCGCAACAGCAGCCTGGACCCCATGTTCTTTGTCTACGTTAACCCGTTTAGTGGAAGTCATTCCGAAGGCTGGAACATGCCCTTTGGAGAATTTGGCTACCCACGCTGGGAGAAAATCCGCTTGCAAAACAGCCAGTGCTATAACTGGACCCTGCTTCTTGGGAACAGGTGGAAAACCTTTTTTGAGACTGTCCACATCTACCTACGCAGCCGGACTCGGCTGCCCTCCCTGATGCGCAATGAGACTGGCCAAGGGCCCGTGGACCTCTCTGATCCCAACAAGCGTCAGTTCTACATCAAGATCTCAGACATTCAGGTGTTTGGATACAGCTTGCGCTTCAATGCTGACCTCTTGCGCAGTGCAGTGCAACAGGTCAACCAGTCTTACACACAAGGCGGGCAGTTCTACTCCTCCTCCTCCGTCATGCTCTTGCTTTTGGATATAAGGGACCGAATCAACAGACTGGCACCTCCTGTAGCACCAGGGAAGCCCCAGCTGGATCTGTTCTCCTGTATGCTCAAGCACCGTCTGAAACTGACCAACAGTGAGATCATCCGTGTGAATCACGCACTGGATCTGTACAACACCGAAATCCTCAAGCAATCTGACCAGATGACTGCCAAGCTCTGCTAACCAAGACTTTATGTACTTAGGTACTACCAGACTCACCTTTTTGCTGTAAAGAACAAACACAAAACCCCCAACCCAACATTAAAAAAGAAGTTAAAAGAAAGAGATTTAAACAAATAAAAAAAATGTAAAATGTAATTAATATACGAGAGAGAGAGAGAGAGAGAGAGAGTGATGGAAAGGTCTTTGTTTATTGGAATACTGAAAGAAAACCATTCAAGCAAATATGTAAAACTGCCGGGCATGTTTAGTTATTCCTGTAATCATTAAAAAGGGTCAGAACGTGAAAATCTGCTGAGGTGTTGCTCGGTGGGATTGGGAGTAAAGAATATGGGATGGGGGAGGGAATTACAGAACATGCAGAAACGGCTTTTTTGAGATTCCCTGTACTTAATTGTAAAGATTTCAGCTATGCAGGTGCCAAAAAGAAAGAAAACCAGAGTGAGAAAGAGAGAATTCTGTGTAAATGTACCAAGAGTTGCCATTTCTCCTAATGGGAGCTAATGGCCAAAGATAAAAGAAATTTCTTTTGTGAAGTGTTACGGAAGCTTTATTCTCAGTCATTTCCCCCACTACTCTAGGATGAGTTTGACGACGACCATGACTACTATTCTGATTTGCATTGCCAAAGGGTATAATTTTATGGTTTGGAATTAAGGGTTTACCCAGCCAGTAATGCCTGGATGTGCTACCAACCACAGTGATAATATCTTTCAGAAGTTATTTTTCATCAGGGATGAGGAGACCTCTGGCCTTCCAGATGTTGTCAGACTCCAACTATTGTCAGTCCCAGCCAGTATGGCCAATGATCAGGGATGGCAGGAGTTGTAGTCCAGAGGTGAAGAATCCTTTTCACCCCAAGAGTCACATTCCCTTTTTTGGCAGTGGCAGTGGGTGCGGTCCGCCCTGGGTTTCATCCCTGAGGGGGGGTGTGACATCGCCATGCCACATCGCTCGCCACTTGTCGTGGGTGGCACCGCCCCGGGACACTCGCTGCTCACTGCGGACAGCACCCCCCCCAGGACGCTAGCCCCGCCCCTGGGTGCACATCATGTGGGTGGCTCCAGGTGCCAGAGCAGCTAGCTCTGCCTCTGCCTTTGGGGCAACCTTCTGAGAGCCACATGATAGTGGTGGATGAGGACAGAGACAAAAGCAGGCAAAGCAATGAGAATGAAGTTTTTGCCTTCATACAGCAAGGTAGTATGTGTACAGTACATACACACTCCCTCTCCCTCCCTCTCTTTTTCTCTCTCTCTCTCTCCTCAAGAAAGCCAGGCATCAACAGAGCATCCCAGTAAGACAAAAACACCCAAATAGGGTGCAAAGCAGAGATCATAAGGGATGAATCTAGAGAGGGTGTGTGGTCTGGGGCGGGTCCCACGGGCCAGATAGAGGGGCTTGGGGGGCTGTCTTCACCGTCGCCGGGCCAGAGTTTCCTCATCGAGAAGGCCACACATTCCCTGCCACTGTTCTACAGCCTGGAATTCAACGTGAATGCATTTTTCTTCAACATCTGAGTCCTCTGCATATTTACTCTAAGGTGAATCTCCCTATCTTCAGGGGGTGGGTGGGGGGACTTTATCCGAAGTAAATAGGCAGAGGGAGGCAGTTCCAGAAAAGAAGAAATCCTATGGATGTTTCATGGTGCTTGGCACATTTATTTCCATGTAAGTACATGGAGGATGGCAACCATGTAGTGCAGTTATATGCACATCTACTTAGAATTAAGGCTATTGAGTTTAGAGGGATTTATTTGAAGTCAGTGGGATGGTGTAAGCAAGCAGTAATGACGGGTTGACGACATGGCACCAGCAGCTGCGCATGTGCCCTCAAAGACCTTCTGTAGAGCCCACATGGCCTCTGCCACCACCTCTCCCTCACTGAAAGCAGGCTTGAAAGAAGCATAATGTTCTGACCAATAAAATAGGTTATGGGGTGTGTGACAGTTTTTCATGTTTGCATATGTGCTCAAGTGCCCAAAAGCTGGTGATCCTGCCCTAAATCCTTCCTTCCTTCCTTCCTAGATGACCCCAGGGACCTCTTCCAATTCTGCAATTCTATGATTCTTTCTCTTCCACCTTTTTTCCTTCTGTCTAGGTGTGGAAACTAATTTAAAACTGTTGGGAGAGGGGAGGAAATGAAGTTTTTGTCTTTCTTTTCTTTTTCACGTTTCCCCAGTGACTGCTTGTAATTGCTGGCTCTTTTCCGAACCATGCCGTTGGTGGTGGAGGTGAGGGGACTGGTTCATCACTAGGATTAATCTGTAGAGAATCCCTTCATGTGAACTTTCTCCCCTCTTCATCATTTGCCAGAGGAAGATCAGTTCGGTCCAGCTTACGCAAAAGATACTGTTGTAATGTGTTTATGTGTGGTGGCGATGGGGACTTACCAGGTTTGAGGTTGGAAGAATTTTGGCTAGCAGGAACAGTAGTGACTGGAGTGGTGTTCATATAAAGTCACTTAACATCTATGGGGGGTGGTCAGGATCTCACCTGCTAGTCAACACACATACTAGCTGTGTACTGAGGAGTGCATGTTCACCACTTTAATGGAAAAGAATCCTATATACAAATCATTATATACATGCCCATAATGTGTGTGTGTGTGTGTGTGTGTGTGTGAGAGAGAGAGAGAGAGAGAGAGAGAGGGAGGGAGGGAGGGGGGGATTGTGCATCATGGGTCAGTGTTTATGCTTATGAGAACCACATGGCTCAGTAGTGGAACATATATATATACCCTGCATAACATCCCAGGTTCAATCCCGGAAATCTCCAGGAAGATCTAGAAGAAAACAGTCTCTGAAACATTCAAGAGCCACTGCCAGTAAGGGAAGTAATTACTGAGTTAGATGGACCAATGGTCTGCGGCTATACAAGGAAGTCTCCTATGTTCTCAAAGAGCTGTATCATATTCAGCTGTATGTGCACATAGCCCTTTCTTGTGAAAAGTGAATTCATGGACACTCACATAGATTTTCTCATTAACACTGAACATGTGGCTGCTGGGGAGTGTGGGAGCATGCAAAACTTTGGTACCCTGGTCAAGTAAGGGAGATAATATTATTCTGCTAGGGGGTCAGTGGTGCCATCTTAGCACAGTCCCTGTGCAGCAGAATGACCACACTTTGAAGTACAGAAACAGAAGAGCAACAGAAGGCTTTGTAGGTCCTTGATAAGAGACTTTGGGGTGGGGTGTTGGCATTGTGCTTCAACTCAGAAAGGAGAAAGGTCCTTAAGTCATTCCATCTGCATCTTTATTCAGCCTCCCCACATACATAATTCACACCTATAACTCTTGAGATGGGACCAGTCTAAGAAATGGTGGCAGACCCAAATAATCAGGCCACATTTGGGGGGCTAGGATGTAGGATAGCACCAACATCAGGCACGTCATATGGCAACAGTGAGAGTGACTAAGAGAAGCAAGAGTAACAGATTGGCTGTTGCCCACCAGTTTCACTATGCAGTAGGACCACTCCTGCCTGAGGATCATAAGAGATCCCACACAACTGGCAGCTGAAGGACAGGTGAAAATTGCAGAAGCAGCCTCTGCAAATTCCCACTTCCTACTTCATTGGCAGGAAACCTTAGACCTGGGTCCCAAATGCACCCCCCAATCCCCTGTCCAAGCCATGCCCTTCAATGTCCCTGCTCTGCACCCTATAGCAATCCTACCTGGCTGGAATGTATCCTTGAACTGTGTTAATACCTTTTGCTTGCCTGAATGGAGAGTGGTGTGCATTTGGTTTCTGGCCCTTGAACTGAGAAAGGTTCCCCATCTCTGGCCTATCTAATGTCCACCAATGTGGATTCTTGGCCCAGATGCCTTCACTATCTCAGCTTTCACCAACATGGTGACCTCCATGTTTTTGGAACAAAAACTCATTTCAGTCTCATCCATTATAGTCCTGGGAGTTGCAGTCCAAAACATCTGAAGTACACAAGGAGGGTGGAGGCTACCCTAGAGCAATGCTACAATGAGTGTTCCAGGGCATTCTAAATGACTGCTCACAGCTGCCCACTGATATAGAAATGGGAGCATGGGAGGCCAAAGGTCTTGTCAAATATGTAGCTGGCAAAGCTGTCTAAGGGATTGTTGTTGTTGTTGTTGTTGTTGTTTTTATGTATTTATACCTTGCCTTTTTCCCTGACAGGACTCAATGCAACTTACAGATAAAGCATAGAAAAAAACTATCATTAAAACAGCAATAGAATTAAAATGAGAGAGAGAGAGAGAGAGAGAGAGAGCTTAAAAGATAGAGATAATTACAATAAAAACAGCACAGCACCAGCCCTTTCATTCAAACAGTCAGTTCTTCAAAGCTTGTTACAACAAGAAAGTCTTCACCTCCTAGTAGAAGGACAGCAAGGAGGGAGCCAGTCTGGTTTCTTTAGGGAGGGAGTGACAAAGTCTAGGAGCAACCACCAAGAAGACTCTCTCCCACGTCCCCACCAAGTGTGCCTGTGAGGGTGGAAGGACTGAGAGAAGGGCCTTCCCTGAAGATCTCAAAACCCAGGCAGGTTCATATGAGGGAATACAGTCTTTCAGATAGTGAACGTGTGCTGCATTCCTGGTGCTACTGGGTTGAGGGGGTCTCTGGGTTGCCAAGAGGTGACTAACACAATAGAGGGAGGTGAAAGGGTTCTGAACGGATATGCAGTGGTACCTCGGGTTACAGACACTTCAGGTTACAGACTCCGCTAACTCAGAAATAGTACGACAGGTTAAGAACTTTGCTTCAGGATGAGAACAGAAATTGCGCAGCGGCAGGGGGAGGCCCCATTAGCTAAAGTGGTACCTCAAGTTAAGAACAGTTTCATGTTAAGAACGGACCTCCAGTATGAATTAAGTTCTTAACCAGAGGTACCACTGTAGCTGGTTGTTGTTTTTAAAAAAGTTGGCCCAATCATATTTTGTCTGGTCAGCACACCTTATAGCAAGGATGGGGTACCTCAAGCCTGAGCATCAAATGCAACATTTGGAACTCGTCCCTCGGCCACATACCCTCCGTGGCCACATCCCTTACCGGCCGTGCTTTATACAAGCCTTGGGTGTTTTTGTCTGACTGGAATGTGCCCTTGAACTCTCATAATGCTTCTTGCTTGCCTGAGGAACATGTGTACAAACTAACCTAACACAAAGGTAACATTTACATTTGTTGCCCCAACTAGTTTTGCCTCTGCCCCCAACCACCACTGACCCCTAGAAGGTTGGTTGCTCAGAAGGGAATGTGGCCCTCAGTCTGAAAAAGTTGTTCTGCAGTCCCAGAGAATTTATCAGTATTTCTTTTAAGGCCATCATTGATATCCTGGGCAAGACCACTCCTTACATTGCTCTCTGGGTGCTGTCTTTTCTTGTTTAATGAATTATTACCATAAATATCCCTAGTGGGATAAAATCAGAGGAAAATAAACATCTTCAGAGGAACAGAAGATGAAATGTCCTGCTTCTTTCCTGCTTCAGGCAGTGGGAAGGAGGAGACGGGGAGGGGAAATGCAAGGCTCATATTAAGCCAAGAGGAAACAGGACATGCTTCAAGCCTGCTTAAACCTCCTCTCCACCCTCCACTCAATATTTTCTTAATTCAATTACTATCTTTGCCAGTCTGATGTGGGAGCAAGCAAGTTTCATCAGCTTGCTTTATTAAGAAATACATGGATGCTAGGGTAGTAGAAGCAATTGAATTGCCACTTGGAGGAAGCCTGAGAGCAAAGCATGAGGTTGCTGTGGAAACGAGAGGCCATTAATTAGCCCTCATACAATATCATTGGGAAGAGACTCTCTTGGCATCGCTGCCCCATGCAGGGGCAAAGGGGACTATAGCAACTATAGCTTTGCCAAATAACAAGGCCAAAAATATGAAGACTTGAACCCACAAATGTATTCATTTCATTTTCTCTGAGCTGCTTCCCATGAAAGCCCCTGAATGATTAACAATAAAGCAAGAGAAGGGCTGAGCATCTGCCTTACAAGCAGAAGGTCTCAGTTCAATCCCCAATGGCATCTCCAGGCTATGAGGGACCTGCATCAGAAATCCTGGAGAGCCACTGTCCATTAGTGCAGACAATACTGAGCTGGATGGTCTACCTTGGTATAAGGCAGCTTCCTAGGTTCCTACTAAAAACATCAACAACTAAAACTCATATAAAAAAATTCAAAACCAATGCAGATGCGGACTAGGATAAAGATTTTCTCTTAAAAGACCTGTTGGTAAAGGAATGTCTTTAGTGTTGTTGTTGTTTAGTCGTATCCGACGCTTCGTGACCCCATGGACCAGAGCACGCCAGGCACTCCTGTCTTCATGTCTTTAGTAGGTGCCAGTTAACATAGGAGAACAGGCAGTTGCCTTATACCGAGCTACTGGCCTATGTAGCTCAATATTATCAACACTGGCTAGCAGCAGCTCTCCAGGGTTTCAGGCAGGTAATCTTTTCCATCCCTATCTGGAGAGCCCAAGTGTTGAGCTTCAGGCCTTCTGCATGCAAAGCAGGTGCTCTTTCACTGCACTGTGGCTCTTCACTTAGCTTGGGTTTCAGGCAGGGGAAATTCTTCAACCTGCCTGGAGATGCCAGGTACTGAACTCAGAATGTTCTGCATGCAAAACAACTACTCTAGCATGATATATGGCTCATTGGAGCAATAGTAACAAAGGAAGCTATTTTATACCACATCGGGCCTTTGGTACATCTAAAGTCCATCAGTATTGTTTACACTGACTGGAAGGGCTCTCCAGGGTTTCAGGCAAAGGTCATTGCCAACCCTACCTGAAGATGCTGGCTGTGCCACTGAACTATGGCCTTTCCCCATGTACTTGCTCCACTTGATTTCAGTGGGACCCAATTTCAGCTAACCTAGCTCACATCTAACTCTTTCTACATAATGATTTTGCTGAAGATTGCCATACACCAACAGTATTTTTACTTTATTCAAAAATTCACTCTGAAGTTGGTTTTCCAGGGAGACCACTGATTACTGACCCAGGATGAGTGTTATCAGCATAAATAGGAACCATTCCCAATGCAGGGACTAGGTAGGAAATGATTTTGTGTGTTTTTTTTAGGTTTAGTTTATTGGGACCTGTTTTTTAAGAGTTGGGGAGGGAGGGCAACTTATTTTCAACAGGATGTAAAGTGAGCACACATTGACTGATTTCCCTGATGTCTTCCATACTAGCTTAATTTCTAGTAATTCCCACATTCCCCAAACAATACTGTTTGCCAGTATTTTTGCAGCAGAAATTGCCACTCCAGACCAAAAGTTCTTTCAAGGGTCACACTCCCCTAGTGCTTTTGCTGCTCTTCCTCCTTACAAGGAAAAAAAGGAAAGAAATATGTACCCACTGAGTGTCTGACTGGGATTCTTCGATTGCTTTCATGGCCTGAATGGGCTTCTCAAAAACATATGAGTGGCTATTGTAAGGTGCAGGAGGCACAACTAGACAGACCTTTGGTCTGATACAGAAGGACTCTTCTTGTTTTCTTTTCTTTACTGCCTTCTTTGTGGGCTCCCTGGAATTATGTTGCTGGTCACTATTGAAATCAAGATGCTGAGAAGGACATGCCTTTGGTCTAAGCCAGAAGGGCTTTCATTAGGCACTTCTATACGAATGTAAGAAGAGCCTTGTTGGGTGAAACCAAAGGCCTATCTAGTTCAGTTTCCTGCTCTCACAGTGGACTACCAGATGCCTGTGAGAAGCCTGACAGCAGGACCTGGGCATGAGAGCACTCCCTTCACTGTAGTGCATTTTTACAAGGCATAATGTGATTGACATCATGTTCCAGGATATACTTTGAAAGAAGAGGCTGAACTCTGACAGTTAAGATGTTTTCTTTGGTGTTACCCACCTCTTTTCTTGAATTTATGCTTCTCTTTTCCACTTGGAACACCTTTACTTATTTTTATTTTAAAACTTTAAAACTTTATTTTTGAAACTTGCAAATTAAATTCTGGAAGAATCACTTAAAGGATTATGTTCTCAAACTGAAAATGTTCTGGGCATTCTTTGTAATGATGACAGCCATGAGTGGAAGGCAGTATTAGTCCTACCCAAAGGAGACCCATTGAAAATAATGGACATACCTAACTTTGGCCCATTAATTTGAGCAGGTCTACTCTGATTAGAAATTAGTTGGCTACTATTCAACATTTCCATTTAATTTTTTTACAAGAAAACATGAACTTCCCTAAAAAGTTCCAGAATGGCTCACAAACAAAGTTTGTTTGTTTTCAATTTTTGCTTTTATTTTTAATGCACTTCATTAATTGATACACCACTTTTCACAATCGTTCATAAAAACAACTAAAACAGTTTTTTAAGTGCTACCTGCCTCCCAAAAACCCCAGCTAAATACAGTTTTTTAAAAACAATACAGAGTAAACACTGAAGGCAAATGCCTTTTTATCCAGCAGGAAAAGCTTGTTGAAACAAACATGTCTTCAATTGTTTGCAAAAACTTCAAATATTGGATGCCTGTCGTATCTCAGCAGGTATGATGTTCCACATAACAGGGATAGTCACACTGCAAAAACCTGCTCTGAGTTACTTTGTAGAAAGCTTTTGATATTTTGATGCAAGGCTGGAAAACAAACCAAAACCACATCATTTTGTGTATTGCATTTAGAGCCTACCTGTTCTCCAAGTGGCTAAAGATGCATAGAAATAACAGAGTACTCTGTGTGTAAGAGAGAAAGAGGAGAGTGGAGGAAAAGAAAAATAATTTGTCACACAGTGAACTGCAGTCTGCATAGAAAATTGGGAGGCTGTTCTTTCTGAATTCCCTTTTTCTTCTCCCCTACTATTGAGACAGCCCTATATTCTTCCCAATACATTTAAAGCCGTAGCATTACACTTTGAACAGTCCTAACTTCCCTAAAAAAAACAAAAACAAATGACAACCATTGGAACTGTAGTTCGTCAAAGATGCTGAGAGTTGTTAGATCCCTGGGAAGAGATATTGAATATAAAACTACTTTGGGAACTGTGGCTCTCTGAGGATGGTGACTGTTTAAAGTCTGTTGAAATGTGCTGTTTAAATGGTGGTTCAGATGGGACCTGACACTCATTAGAGGGAAATCACCTTGTCAGCCCCAGGGGGAGTGGGGACAATGAGGTTGAGGATCCAGCAAATACTCAGCAGCCCTGGGACACACTCATCTAATTGTGACCACAACCACCCCTGGGAAATGTTGAAGGCACGCAAAAAATAAAAATAAGAGTGAGTACCACAAGAATCAGTACTGAAACCAGTACTGACTTACCCAGTGTTTTTTTTCTGGGGGTACGCATACCCCTAAACATTTTGTGAATCTAAGTTTGGCCTCATTGAGGGGCAGTATTTCAATATGAGTAGGAAAATAAGAGTACCCCTGTCAGGACTGCCGCTAAGTCCCAGCTCACAGAGGACCAACGCCCAGTGGATGTTATATACAAAGGTCTTTATTAAAGTTTAGTTTCCATTTCCAAGCTCTGGGCGCGCAGACCCACGTCTCGACGCTAGACCGGCTAAGTCCCCTCTGACTCACTGCTCCACCCACACCAGTTTAAGATTCTAGCCCGGCTCCACCTCCTACACTGTTCTTTCCTTCGCTGGGTCCTTCTGCCCTCTGGGGTTCCCTCCTTCCTGGACTCCTCTGACGCTGAGCCTCCTGAGTCTTGCCCCTCCCTCCGGCGGGCTTTAGGACCTGGCTCCCTTTCCGGGCTCCCTGCTGTGCCGCGCTCCTGTACATTTGAACTTGGCGCGCGCGCCCAGCCGGTGACTTTCCTTCTGACCGTTTCCCCGCTTCCTGATGTGGGCGTTGCCAAACCTGACTCCTCTCCTCCCTCTGGTGGTGAGGACACTGGTCCCGACTCCTGGGACTCCCCCTCCCCACTGCGCTCTGGTGGAGAAGCTGGTCCTGATTTCCAACTGCTGCTCAGGGACTCCCCGCTAGCCCCTTCCTCCTGGGGCTTCCCCCCTGGAGCCCCCTTCGCTCTGGCCACCGGCGCTCCCTTCTGTGAGTCCTCCGATTCACTAGAGAGGCTTGTGGAATAACTCTGGCCACTGTCACTGCCTGCGCCCCCCTCGTACTCCTCCTCCTCACTTTCCATTTGCTCCCCCTCCTGTGTCTCTCCTTCTGAACCCCTGACAACCCCTAAACTTTTTTTTTTTTTTTAGGGGGGAAAGCCCTGGGCACAATATCCCACAAGGCAGCAGTAGTTTAGGATCAGAGTTTTCCTTCTAGATTGGCTACCTTCCAAGCTGATGAGCCCAATCTGCCCCTTATTTCCCTCTGCAGCAAGTCCATGGAAAATCAGAAACTAGGATGGCTTCTGTAAATCCGGGACTGTCCATGGAAAACAGGGACACTTGGAGTATCTGCAATAACTTCTAGAGGGTCACAGGTTCCTCCTCTCTGATTTAGTAGTTTAGATCTCTGAGTGGAAGACTAGTGGATGTACATAGAGCACATAGAGCAGGCATAGGCAATCTTGGCCCTCCAAATGTTTTGGGACTACTGTACAACTGCCATCATCCCTGGCTAACAGGAGCAGTGGTCAGATATGATGGGAGTTGTAGTCCCAAAACATCTGGAGGGCAAGTTTGCCCATGCCTGACATAGAATTATAGAGTTAGAAGAGACTACAAGAATCATCTAGTCCAATTTCCTGCAATGCAGGAATTTTTTACTTTTTTTATTGGTTGGTATTGAACCCATGAACCTGAGATTAAGACTCATACTTTACCAACTGAGCTATCCATCAAAGGTAATGCATGCCCATATATTTGTTGGGAGTAGGGAACCCATGATCCTCCAGAACCTGTTGGATTACAACTACAGTTGTACCTTAGGTTACATACGCTTCAGGTTACATACGCTTCAGGTTACAGACTCCGCTAACCCAGAAATAGTACCTCGGGTTAAGAACTTTGCTTCAGGATAAGAACAGAAATGGTGTGGCGACAGTGGCACAGTAGCAGCGGGAGGCCCCATTAGCTAAAGTGGTGCTTCAGGTTAAGAACAGTTTCAGGTTAAGAACAGACCTCCGGAATGAATTAAGTACGTAACCAGAAGTACCACTGTATCACCATCCCTTATGACTGGCCAGAGCCAGCTAGAACTGATGGGAATTGTAGTCCAACAATATCTAGAGATCCACAGGTTCCTCATCCCTGACATAAATGGACAAAAAAAGGTCAGCAACAGACCTTCCTTTCCACAGTCCCCCATAACCACCTATAAATATAGTAAATATCTCTAAATACAGTTGAAGTTTTATCTCATCTTTAACCAGATACATATTAATATCAAATGTTCTATTAAAACATTCTGTACTTTTCTGGAAGAGGAGTAGGAGTTGGCATTGGGGTGTCTGTGTGAGAAGGCGACAGCTTCCATTTTTGGCCAACCTTGACTGTGAGATGCATTATGGCAGGGTTCAGCAACCTTTTTCAGCCTTGGGCCGGTCCACTGTCCCTTAGACCAGTGTTTCCCAACCTTGGGTCTCCAGCTGTATTTGGACTACAATTCCCATCATCCCTAACAATTGCCCTTGCTAGTGAGGGATGATGGGAGTTGTAGTCCAAAATCAGCTGGAGACCCAGGGTTGGGAAAGACTGCCTTAGACCATGTGGTGGGCCCGACTATATTTTGAAAAATAAAATGAACTAATTCCTATACCTCACAAATAACCTAGAGATGCATTTTAAATAAAAGGACACATTCTACTCATGTAATAACACATGAGTGTTATTCCCAGACCGTCTGTGGGAGGATTTAGAAGGTGATAGGGCCACATCCGGCCTACAGGCCGTAGGTTGCCTACCACTGTATTAGGGCATGGGTAGGCAAACTAAGGCCCAGAGGCCAGATCTGGCCCAATCGCCTTCTCAATCTGGCCCACGGACGGTCCGGGAATCAGCATGTTTTTACATGAGTAGGATGTGTCCTTTTATTTAAAATGCATCTCTGGGTTATTTGTGGGGCCTGCCTGGTGTTTTTACATGAGTAGAATGTGTGCTTTTATTTAAAAGGCACCTCTGGGTTATTTGTGGGGCATAGGAATTCGTTCATTCCCCCCCCCAAAAAAAATATAGTCCAGCCCCCCACAAGGTCTGAGGGACAGTGGAACAGCCCCCTGCTGAAAAGGTTTGCTGACCCCTGTATTAAGGGCTTTTTGGGATGCTAGGGGAGAGGTATTACCTCTGGTGGGGGACATGTAATGCTTTTTCTGGGGCAATTTGTCTACCTTTGTTCCCCACCCTGCCCTCATCTTTCACCTGCGGCTTCTGGGAGCTGTCAGCATGCAACAGTGTCCACCCCCCAGAAAACAGTTTCAACTGACCAGCCAAACCATGTGGGGGTAGCTGATGGGTCTGAGATTGTTGGTGGGTTAGGGGCTTTCCCATGCGTGGCACAACAGACTCTGGCAGATGAGAACAATTGTGGGTCCAATGGTCAAGATGGTGGTTTCTTCACATGCTGCAGAGGGATATAAGCAGCAGATTGGGCTCATCAGCTTGGAAGGTAGCCAATCTAGGAGAAGGAAAACTCTGACCCGAAACTTCCACTACCTTGTGGGACATTTTCAGAAGAAGAAAAGGCTAAGGAGTAAGCCATACAAAAATCAAGAGTGGAGTCCATAAGGCGGTTGGATGGCAACATGTACACCTGCTTTTGGCAACTCCTGCAGCCCAGCTGGTGCCAAACCTACCCAGTGTTAGTCATACACAGAGCAGACATGATGAATTCAATGGACACATGTGACTTGAATACCATTCCTCACTCCCCCGCAACTGACTCTTCTCTCTTCCTCCATTTTTTGTCCTCCCCAACCACAGAGCATTTCCACCACCACTACAGCAATGGGATGCAGCACACACTCTCCATTGCCCTAAGAAAACTCCTTAATCTCAATTTTACTTTATTCTTTGGTATATTTACAAAAAGCAAAGCACACACCAATAAATAAATTTTAGAAAGGGGCAAGATTAGACATGGATGCACAAAGCATTAAAAACAAAAAACCTAGACTCCTTTCGTTCTCTCTGCTCTCCTTTTCTTCTACCCCAGGGCCTGCATGTCAGGGCCGGCGCCCCCCACAAGCCTGGGCCTCAGTGGCAGCAGCCTCTCTTCCTCCTCACCTGCTCTCCAACAGGCACGACAAGCTGCCCAAGCAAAGAGGCCCACAGTGGTGGCCATGGAGAGGCAACAGGATGCTCCTTCTCAGCCACCACTGCCACCAGGACAAGTGCTAGCTCATCCTCCTCCCTGAGCTTGGTGGTCACAGCACTGGTGGGGAAAAGAGGGACAATCTGCGACTGCCCCTGGAAAATAAGGACAGTTGGAGGGTATGGACTTGATTACACTCAGGGCTTATCCACACATACCATTTGCCCCACTTTTTTCCAGGCACAGGTCTGCACTTTAAAGTTCCATGTTTGAGCATGGGTTGTTTGTTTGTTTGTTTGTTTGTTTGTTTGTTTGTTTGTTTTGGTGTTTGCTTTCCCCCAAGCTTTCCTTGTGAAAACCCACTCTTTAGTGTTCAATCAGAACAAATATCAGTTCACGCTTTCCATGGATTGCTGTTTGCTCTAGTTCAGTAAGAGCTGACAGGGCCTGGAAAGAGAGGAGGAATGGTAGGTGTGGATAAGCCTTCATTAATTTGATTGAGTCTACTCTGAGTACGAGTTAGTTGGATATCACCCATTCCAATTCCAGTTTACAGTATCTTTTCACAGCTAAATGCAATACAGATACAGTTGTACCTTAGGTT
Organism: Podarcis gaigeae; assembly: GCF_964106915.1. Taxonomy (NCBI): domain Eukaryota; kingdom Metazoa; phylum Chordata; class Lepidosauria; order Squamata; family Lacertidae; genus Podarcis; species Podarcis gaigeae. Next base: position 6,035,874 of record NC_139691.1, read on the forward strand.
ACATACGCTTCAGGTTACATACGCTTCAGGTTACAGACTCCGCTAACCAAGAAATAGTACCTCGGGTTAAGAACTTTGCTTCAGGATGAGAACAGAAATCGTGCTCCAGCGGTGCGGCGGCAGCAGGAAGCCCCATTAGCTAAAGTGGTGCTTCAGGTTAAGAACAGTTTCATGTTAAAAACGGACCTCCGGAACGAATTAAGTCTTAAGCTGAGGTACCACTGTACAGATCCCAGTGTAATAGCCAAACAGAAATGCCTTCAAAATAAAAATTAACATTAGGATTTAGTAACAAATTTGCTACATAAAGTATGTGTGTTTAGAGGGATATACCCATAAAATGTGATTTCTTTTCTTTGTGCACTGAATATTAGCTAAATGTGCAAAAGTAAGCAGTTTTTGCATCTTTATTCATATATATCTACACACATACATGCTGGTTTCAGAGAAATTGGAATATAATTTAACGAATCATTCATAAACAAGAGAAAAAATCAATTTTCCTCTTGATGCTGTATAAAATCTGCAAAGAGAGCGGAGAGAATTATCAGTATACTATATTGAGTAAAAAGTGGCTTAGTCATGCTGGCCACATGACCCGGAAAAACTGTCTGCGGACAAACGTCGTCCCTTGGCCAGTAAAGCAAGATGAGCGCCAAAACCCCAGAGGCATTTACTTACTATCTATCATCTATCTATCTATCTATCTATCTATCTATCTATCTATCATCTATCTATCTATCTATCTATCTATCTATCTATCTATCTATCTATCTATCATCTATCTATCTATCTATCTATCATCTATCATCTATATCTATCTATCTATCTATCTATCTATCTATCTATCTATCATCTATCATCTATCATCTATCTATCATCTATCTATCTAAGTAGGAGCAAAAACATTTACATGTGTCGATAATATTTTGTTACCTTCTCAAAGAATGTTTTTATGATGGAAGGTTGCAATGAGCATGCTTCTGTTCTATCTTCCCAAACCCGCCCCTCAGTGCAGATACTTACACCCCTGGAATGAGCTGGTGGTGTTGTTTCCTGTTTCATCCCAGTGTTGTGCTGTCAGCCTCTGGCTCTGAGCCCTTCCATTGTAACTGGAGTCAATAGCGGAGAATCTCTACCCCCATTCCCTCCTTTTCTAGTTGAGCTCGCCAATCCATGCTTGAACCTGATAGAGCTAAAGGGCTCATGATACTGGGGCTGACCTCTGGCTTACATCACTACCATAAATTCTGACTAAAAGCATCCAGGAGTGTATGGGGTGTTAGGAGAAGGGTAGTATCTGAGAAGGAAGACTCTGATCCTAAACCTCCAGCCATGCTGAGTGGCTTCTGACATATATAAAAACAAAAGAAAACATTAAACTAGGGCTGCTTTCGGATGTCTTCTAAATGTTACTTATCTCCTTGTTATATGATGGGAGGACATTCCAGAGTGGGTGCCACTGCCAAGAAGGCCCTCTGCCTGGTTCCCTGTAACTTCACTTCTCATAGTAAGGGAACCGCCAAAAGGCCCTTGGAGCTGGACCTCAGTGCCCAGGCTGAATAATGGGGGTGAAGACGCATCTTCAGGTATACAGGACCTTCAGGTATACTTCTTTAATAGTTCCCCTCAAGAGCAAATACATACATCAGCGGCGTGTGTATGGATAAACAGTAAGAGGAAATAATGAGAGGCCTCCAGCTGGCCAAATTTTACAAGGAACTGTCTCTAAATTTGGGTGTACATTCCTTGCAAAGTTCTGCCGCTCTTTTGCATTTTCAGTCTTTCTAATTCAGCGGCAAGGGACCTATGGCCCTCTAGTTGTGACCAGACTTCAACTTCTTTCATACCAAATCATTGACCAATAGCATACCCTCCAACATTTCTCCAATGAAAAAATGGATATTCTATTCCATACCCTCCAACATTTATTGGATAAAAATAGGGACGTCCTAAGGAAAAGTGAGGTATTCCAAGATCAAATCAGAAACTAGGATGGCTTCTGTAAATCCGGGACTGTCCATGGAAAACAGGGACACTTGGAGTATCTGCAATAACTTCTAGAGGGTCACAGGTTCCTCCTCTCTGATTTAGTAGTTTAAATCTCTGAGTGGAAGACTAGTGGATGTACATTCTAGAGCACATGGAACAGGCATAGGCAAACTTGGGCCTCCAGAAGTTTTGGGACTACAACTCCCATCATCCCTAGATAACAGGACCAGTGGTCAGGGATGATGGCAGTTGTAGTCCCAAAACATCTGGAGGGCCACGTTTGCCTATGCCTGACAAAGAATCATAGAATTATAGAAGAGACTACAAGAATCATCTAGTCCAATCTCCTGCAATGCAGGAATTTTTTTTATTTTTTTTTATCGGTTGGTCTTGAACCCATGAATCTGAGATTAAGTCTCATACTTTACCAACTGAGCTATCCATCATAGGTAATGCATGCCCATATATATATATTGGGAATAGGGAACCCATGATCCTCCAGAAACTGTTGGATTGCAACTATCATCATCCCTTATGACTGACCAGAGCCAGCTAGAAATAATGGGAATTGTAGTCCAACAATATCTAGAGAGCCACAGGTTCCTCATCCCTGACATACATGGGCAAAAAAAGGTCAGCAACAGACCTTCCTTTCCACAGTCTCCCCCATAACCACCTATAAATATAGTAAATATCTCTAAATACAGTTGAAGTTTTATCTCATCTTTAACCAGATACATATTAATATCAAATGTTCTATTAAAACATTCTGTACTTTTTTTAAAAAAAGGAGGAAGTTGCGTCTAGTTCACAGTAGGCAGAGACTTCATCTGTATCTAATGGGTGGTAGCTAGTCAGTGACCCTTGCTGTAAGAATATGAAAGTTGTGTGTAAATGAAATTTTGGTGGTTAATAATCACAGCTGTCCAAAACAGACACTGCTTAAGAAATAAGGCCTGATTTATGCCATTTCTTTTCCTTTTAACTGGGAGATGCTAGTGACCAAGATATTTCCTTCATACTTTGAGATGTGCTGATTGGTTTTCTCCTCTCTCTAGGAGAAAGTAGATATTCCATTATTCCCTGAAAATGGTTCATAGCCTTGTATGAATATGAGCTCCAGAACTTCAGTGAAGAAGATAGTTCTTGTATATACTGGAGAAGCTGAAGGAAAGAAATAATCTGAAATGTATTTCCTTTTGATTATTTCCTTTCCCTCATTTTCCAGGTCAATGCAGCTGTGGTATGAGGATATATTCATGTTGTTGACCATTTTCAGAGACAATGGAGCATGATCCCCTGGGTGAAGTCAAACCGCTGGAGAATCACAGCCCCTGCTGTGTCTGTAGAGACCAGTAATTTATAACTGCTGCTTCCTGCTTTGTCTTTGCTGCATTGGGAGTGCCAGAGTAACCTTTCGGGCAGAGTGGGGGCAAGTCTGGGCATGAAGGTCTTGGGCTGCCCAGATGACAAAACCTCCTTTTTGGCCTCACTGATGCCATCCAATCATCTTAGGGACTCCACCCTGGATTTGTGTAGGGTTTTCCTTCTCCTGAAGGTGTCCCACAAGGCAGAAGATACACATTTTCCCTCAGGGTTTACTTCCAAAGCCTTTCCCATGAAGGAGTATGGCTGCAAGGCAGAAGAGCTTTCCTTCTCCAATATGTATGACCTTAATAAGATTACATGAAGAATTCATTTTAATTTTCCATCAGTGGATTGAGTAAAAAGAAAAACCCGAACACAATGAGCAGAAAGCCAACAGCCAGCAGAACATTCCAAGAATCAAGGGTAGGGAACATTTTTCAGGTTTAGGGCCACATTACTTAGTGAAAAAGCTTCCAAGAACCACCTGCTATTAGCAGTGGGGACCAGAGGCAAAGTGTGGATGGAGCAACTGATGAGACTCTCACTTTTGTAGAGTTGGCTACTTTCTAGCTATTCAAAAAACAGATGTTTCTATGCACATACTCTCCATTCTCTGTTCAGGCAAGCAAGAGATATCATCACAGTTTATTGACATGTTCCATCCAGGCAAAAAAGGAGGGATCAGAGAAGACCTGGTGGGAGGTGAAGCCTAGGGAAAGTGATGTGGCCTAGGGAGAGTCCTAAGGGCAACATTTGGGGCCCCCTCTCCACCACAAATGCCTCAGTGTGGAAGCTTGTACGAGTGACCACATCACTCAATACTTTAATAGGGAGGAACTGATACCTGTTTTCTTGTTTTTGCAAGAAGTGGTAGAATATTTGGCAAGACATCTTTCCTTTCAGGTGTATCATGCAAAGGTGAGGTTTGAAACAACCCTTGCACTGCCAAAGACCACATACGATCCAACCTTTGGTATTTCTGATTAAAAAGCAACAACACCCACTCCACTATGCTTGTGTGAAGGCATCACTGGCCTACTGGAACATCACCAGAAGAGCACAGTGCATTGAAGGTCAAATAAGGGAAGGCTAGGAATTTAATTTAATTCTTGCAATTATGTGGTAATTACTATTTTATGTCCCCAGATGGGAAGAAGGGGGAAGCTAAAGGGGATGGTGAAGCTTGCATAAGAAAACAATCAGTGCAAGAGTTTAGCAAAGTGAGGTTTAAATGCAGAACCTAAAATTAATTCATCTTATTTTTTTGTAGTAGAGTGGTGGTGAAAGTGGTGGTTATGGAGAGACTTGCATATTTCACTTACTTGATTGGCATTTTGAGTTTTATACACATACAGATTAAAAAATATCTACCAGTTTTCTCCTACAGTCAACGTGTTGTCCAATAAAGAGATCAAGAAAATACAAGAATAAATGCATCATTAGATGACAGGAGGTTATATGGTGGGGCGGGGAGAGAGAGGGAGAGAAGTTGTAGTTATGAATTACATGCTCTGGTTTATGATGGGGAACCAATGCATTAGGATTCCTGTTCTGAAGACTGGACAGAGACTGTTGGTGGTTTTTTCATTTTCCTCTTCTCTGTATTAATAGTGTGCCCACCCACCTGAATAAACACTGCGTGCATACATTCACACACACACAACACACACACATGCATGCATACTAACTATGATTGCTACCCTCGGATGATGTGTTCGTTCAATTGCATCAATATTCTATGTGGTGCTTTCCCCATGTAGAGATTATTATGAAAGCAATGACACCAGACTGGACCTGTTGCACAGCTCAGGAGAACAGAGCTTTGATTTTGCCTCAGCAGCAATCAAACTGAGATCAAGCAGCAAGCAGCTGCATCCCAGTTGCTCACCCCACCCACAACAGGGAGGTGCCTTTTCAGTGAAAGTAGCTCAGTCTACTCAATAAGTCTTCCACTCAGATAGAGAGGAAACTACTCTGGTCTCACTGGAGCCTCTGTGATAGGTGAGTCAGGACATATTGACATTTTGGAAATGTCTTCAATATCCTGAGAGTATCGGTTGCATCTTAGTAATCATGGTGCAGAAGTTGTTGAGGCACACAGCCGAAGGGTGATGTCTGTATGCCATTCCACTTCTGGTTTGAATTCCTTGACTTCATTTTCCTGAAGATTGGGAATCTGATTCCACAGTCATGGCACACACCCCAATATAACATCATGAAAAAAAAAGTGTGCAATGGCATCAAGGTTGCTATTTTTTGCCGTGTTTTATGAAAGTGTGTGAACTCAATGATGATAAAGAAATGGTAAATAGATGCAAATAGAGTGAAGGGACCTAACAGGTCTTGACATAATGGAAAACTGTACATACATCTATACATATTTATTTTGCCTAATTGAACCAGAAATTGGAAAGAGTGAAACACAGGGCACAGACAACTGATAGAACCATCTGGGAATTTGACAAAGGAAATGTACCCAACCCTGGCAAATGTGCCACATGCAACCTGCTGAAACAGCCTGGGGTTTCCCTGGATGTGGTAAATATTCTTAGTCAAGAAGAAGAAAACTTGGTCTCTTCATCTGATTTCTTGCATCATATTCTACTTCTCAGTTTCCCTTTGGTTCTGATTTCTTTTTTGACCCTGACTCCTCCTGGTCCAATGTGCCACTGGTTTAAATGAATGCGGGACTTCATGGGGAGAGACAGTAAAGAGACACAAAGGTTGTATTCAATGTTAGTCATTCTCAGAGTAGACCCATGGAAATTAATACACGTGACCAGCTTAGGTCCATTAATTCCAATGGAACTCTTCTGAATATAACTTAGCTGGCTAGAAACCCCAATTCACTAATGTTCTGAACAAGAATGACAAAATTATAATGCCATCGTGATCTTTCCATCACTCTATTCCATTCATGCATAAAAATATGACCATATTTTTATGGTCATATTTTAAGTTGGCCAGTTTGGGTCGACCCACGATTTTACAGGATTGAGTTGAGATAACCATGGATTGCCCTAGGTGCCCATACAGATCAATCAAGGGCTGCCAAAAAGCAGGGCAGATGGGTGTTGGGTGGGGGAAGAGGGGAGGCAGGCAGCCTCAGCAGGGTTTGCTTGGCCAGCATGTTGCCTGCAGGGGACATACTCTGAAAATCATAGAATTATAGAGTTGTAGAGTTTAAACGCACACCAAGGGTTCTAGTTCAACCACCTGCAATTCAGGAATCTTCAATTTCTTATACATGACAGTCTAAAATCTCTGCTCTTCTGTAAGCTTATGCAGCCACACCAGTTTCCCTAGATGCCCCCCACTTTTCTTTCTTGTTGGAAATGTCTGTATTTGGGCCTTCCGTATTTCTCATTTTAAAAACTCCCATTCTTCTTGGACTCCCTTCTTTTTAAGTATTTCTGACCATAGGATCTTACCTAGTAGCTCCTTAAGCTTTTTGAAACTGGTCTTCTTAAAATCCAGAGTGCCTGTCTGACTACTCTCAGCTTTCCCGTCCCTGTGTATCATGAAACCTAGGAGGACACGATCACTTCCTCCCAAGTTTCTGAGTACTTCCCCTTTGTCCATCAGTTCCTCTCTGTCAGTGAGTACTGGGTCCAAGATCAAAGATCCTCTTGTTGCTTCTTCTACCTTCTGGGAAATGAAGTGGTTGGTGACACAGTGGGGGAATTTGTTGGACTTTTAGCTTCTGGTGGGCTTATGTACAGTTTAGGGTATTTTGTCTGCTTCAAGTTGTCCAGTACAAAAATACTTCCTTACCTTGCTTCAGCTGTGCACCTCAGCAACATCTGTATCATCATTACTAAGCTGCAACAGATACTCTTAGGATATTGAAGACAATTCCAAAATGTCAATATGTCCCTAGTCCCTCAAAAGCACCTGAACATGGGATCAGTATATTGCTATGCTTTCTCCTCATAAGAGTATTTTAGGTAACTACTATACCATACAGATCTCTGGAACACACCATTCAGTCTAGTAAGAGGAGAGTTTTCATATGAAATGTCTTGTTCTGGTCTGATGCCAGCTCAGCTACTTCAGGACCACAGAGTGAACAGCTTGCTAGAACAAAGACTGAGAAATACTTTTTTATGCCTTTGCCCCTAGACTACCACTGCTGGGCTCCACCCCCTTTTTGATACTGTCAGATTTTTAAAGGGCTAACCATCAGGCTTGAAGATGGGCATGCTTTCTCTTCTCCATAAACTCCCACTTGACATGTCCCCTGCACTACTAGACCAGTGAGATCCCATGGGACACATTGGGTTCCTAGAGGGAAGGCACCTGTGAGATTCCTGGCTCTGCTCCTATAGGCCCTGATCATACAGGAGGTTCTTCTGGCAGCTAATATATGTCAGAACCCCAAACCTACGCTGGGACATGTCCAGATCCTAAGCCAGGGATTCTGGAGACTCTGGCTCAGAGTCTTGATCACTGCTGGTCTCTGAAGTTATAGCATGACACATGACATTGAGTTCCCATTATCTGGCATACCCTAGACTGCTGTCCATGGCTCAGTCTTGAAAAAGGCTGATCAAAGTATTCAAATGGAAATACGTCAGTGATGTACATTTGTAAAAAGGCACTGATGGAACCTTAAGGACCAGAAAGCATAACATGTGCTTTCCTGGGTCAGAGTCTGTTTTTTCTCCAGATGCATAAGTTGTTATCTTCAATTGCCATGTGTGTGTGTGTGCGCGCACACACACACACAAAAACACACACACACAGAGAGAGATGTACAAAGAGGAGGAACTGCCATTATCCAGAAAATCCAGAAGAACCAGCAATGTAAGAGAGAGGTGTGTCGTGAGTCCTGTGTGGAAGTGAAATGAAAGCAAGCTGAAGTCAAAAGGAGAAAAGAGTCAATCATACTGGGTGTCACCCACTCCCAGCTAGTAAAGAACTGAAAAAGCAAGATGAATAGTGAACATAAACACCTAAAGAGGGACAATTGTGTTGTGTAGATAAGAACATTTAGTACATAAGACTTCAGTAATGAAAGAATTCAGTAAAGCTACCAATGGCTAATAGCCACAATGATACTTTTCTCCCTTGACAGCCAGAGACAGTATGCCCCTGACTGCCAGTTGCTGAATATCAGAAGTGGAAATAGTGATGTTTCATTCAAGTCCCAGTTGTGGGCTTCCCATAGGATTCTGGCTGGCCACCGTGAAAATAAAATGTTGAACTGCATGAACCTTTGGCCATGATCTGGCAGGACTCTTCTTATATTCTTAATATTAGAGACCTAATTCTCATTGGTGATTTGAAGGAGCCTTTGGGCAACTTGCCCTTGGAGGGAGGGGAGCTCAATTCTTGAGGAAGACAGTCACCTTTTCATTGCTCGTTCTTTCCCTGTCATTCTGGATTGAATCCATACCACCACCCAAAGGAAGAATACAAGGTGAATGACAGTACATTCATCACACTCCTAGAATAATAGAATCATAGAATTGTAGAGTTGGAAATGATGCCAAGGGTCATCTAATCCAACCTCCTGCAATGCAAAAATCTCAACTAAAGTATCCATGACAAATGACCATCCAACCTCTGCTTAAAAACCTCCAAAGGAGAGTCTACAACCTCCTAAAGGAGTCTGTTCCACTGTAGAACAGCTCTTACCATCAGAAAGTTATTTTGACATAAATGCAGTAAGAATCAGACCAGTCTACAGAACAAGGATAATAAAAACCAAGAGAAAAATCTGGCCTAGGGGGCGGGGCCCAGGCTCACCTTCGCCACGGCTTTAAGAGGCCTCATTGAGGCCAGGGACATCGCTGCTGCTGCACCGTGAGTGTTTGGAGAAGGCCTCTCCCTCCTCAGGCTAATTCCATCTGGCCTAGGGGGCGGGGCCCAGGCTCACCTCCATGATAGTTTTAAGGACACAGGTGCTGCTGCAGCAAATGCTAAAGATGTTTTATATATTTTAAGGGTTTTAAACGTGTTTTTATTGCTTATTTTGTTGTACCACCGTGAATGGTGGTTTTTATCTATGTATTATTGTTCTGTTTCATCTTGTTTTGTTTTGGGGTGGGATATTAGTGGGGTGGGGATTGATTTTGTTTGGCATAATTGTTTTTGGTCATTTTGTTTTTCTATTTTGTAAATGGAGGTTAGTTTGAGGCTTGGGATTGCTACCGTGGAGGGGCGAGGGAGGTATGGCAGTGGGGGCAGATGCTATAGGCGAAGGGGATCGAGATATGGACATGCTCGTACCCCTTCCAATCTGCGCCCCATCCCGAGAGACTAGGGTAGGGTGAGCAAGGATTACTCACCTCCTTCACTGGTGTTGTGCAATGCCAGGTCTATAGGCAACAAAACCGCCACCCTGCGAGATTTCTTTACCTTGCAGGGGGTTGACCTGGCTTGTGTGACGGAGACCTGGGTGTGTGAAGGGGTAACTGTTACCTTACGAGAGATGCCGCCCCCGGGTTTCTCCATCCTCCACCAGTCACGGACTGTGGGCCGGGGGGGAGGGGTGGCATTATTAATCCGGGAAGATTGTTCTTTCAGGGCTCTACCATCACCATCGATCCCTGGCATTGAATGTGTTGGCCTAGTGTGGGGCTCCGAGGAGAGCTTGGCTGTCTGGCTGGTGTACCGGCCACCTAGCGCACCAGCAGCCACCCTGTCAGGCCTGCTGGAGGCGGTGGCCGGCTGGGCCTTGGAGTTCCCTAACCTATTGGTATTGGGAGACTTCAACTTCCATGCTGATGCCACTCCCTCCTCACAGGCTCTGGACCTGGTGTCTTCCATGGCGACACTAGGGCTCTCCCAGTTTGTTTCGGGCCCCACACATCAAGCAGGCCACACACTGGATTTGATCTTTGGCGCCGGTATAGATGTGATCATGTCTCCTTCGATGAAGGTGCCATGGTCTGATCACTACGCTCTGAAAGCCAGGATTGACTTTCCACCCCCACCCTGCTTAGGTGGCGAGCCGATTTGGGCTCGCCCGCAGAGGCTGATGGACCCTGATAGATTCCGTCAAGCCTTGCGGGACCTTGCTCCCCCTGGCGACTCATTGACTGAGCTTGTTGAGGGCTGGAATACCCAGCTCCTGGCAGCCATCGATGAGATCGCACCTAAGCGCCCTCTGCGACCCCGCAGAAACCGGGCTCCCTGGTTTACCGAGGAGCTTCGGAAAATGAAGCGGGACCTCAGACGGCTAGAGCGAGTATGGCGGGGTGCCTGTGACGGAGCCTCAAGAACATCTTATAGGGCTTTTATGAAAACCTATGAGATGGCAGTGAAGGCCGCTAAGAAGTCTTACTTCTCGGCCTCCATTGCATCCGCTAGCTCTCGCCCGGCACAATTATTTAGTATAATTCAGTCTTTAACGTCCCTTGAAGGACAGCCAAATTTAAATAACAATCTGACACACAGCTGTGAGGCATTTGCAAGCTTTTTTGCGGAGAAGGTCCTGTTGCTCCGCCATGACCTCCCTGCCAATCTGGATACAATAAAGGAACTGGAGGCCCCTCGACTGTCCTCGGGTCCAGTATTGGACCACTTTGACCGGATATCTCCAGCCGATGTGGACAGACTCCTCCGAGCTGGAAAGCCCACCACCTGTCCTCTTGACCCGTGCCCGTCATGGCTGATCAGAGCGTGTCCAGACGAGGTGCGGGCCCCCCTGGGGGATATCATCAATTTGTCCCTTGGCACCGGGATATTCCCAGGGGAACTGAAGGAGGCGGTGGTGCGTCCGCTCTTAAAGAAAACATCATTAGATCCCTTAGATCTATCCAATTACCGCCCGGTCTTGAATCTTCCATTCCTGGGTAAGGTGATTGAGAGAGCGGTTGCTGAACAGCTTGGTAGGTTTCTGGATGAAACATCTGCTCTGGATCCATTCCAGTCCGGCTTCCGTGCTGGTCATGGGACCGAGACGGCTCTGGTCGCCCTAACAGATGATCTCCGCAGGCAGCTGGATCGAGGCGGGTCGGGGCTGCTGATTCTTCTAGATCTGTCAGCAGCCTTCGACATGGTCGATCACGAACTCCTGGACCACTGCCTTGCCGACGTGGGAATCCAGGGCACAGTACTTCAATGGCTGCGCTCGTTTCTCTCTGGTCGGGGACAGAGGGTGGTGCTTGGGGGGGGGGGAATTGTCATCGCGCCACTCCTTGGTGTGTGAAGTGCCTCAGGGTGCAATTCTCTCCCCGATGCTTTTTAACATCTTTATGCGCCCCCTCGCCCAGCTTGTCCAGAGTTTTGGGCTGGGCTGCCACCAGTATGCTGATGACACCCAACTCTATCTGTTGATGGATGGCCATCCTGACTCAGCCCCAGACACACTGACGAGATGTCTGGAAGCTGTGGCTGGATGGTTACGTGGGAGCCGGTTGAAGTTAAATCCTTCAAAGACAGAGGTCCTCTGGCTGGGGCGGGACGATATGGGATTGAGGGGGCAACTCCCATCTCTTGCGGGGGTGCAATTAGTGCCAGCACCGTCCGTTAAGAGTTTGGGTGTAATCTTCGATACCTCCCTCTCTATGGAGGCGCAGATTACAGCTATAACAAAGGCGGCATTTTTTCATCTCCGCCAAGCTAAGCAGTTGGCCCCTTATCTCTCTTGCCCTGACCTAGCCACTGTGATCCATGCGACGGTCACCTCCAGACTGGACTATTGTAACTCGCTCTACGTGGGGCTGCCCTTGAGACTGACCCATAAACTCCAGCGGGTGCAGAATGCCGCGGCGAGACTCCTTATGGGGTCTTCGCTGCGAGATCACATTCATCCAGTACTATACCAGCTGCACTGGCTCCCGGTGGAGTACAGGATCGGGTTTAAGGTGCTGGTTTTAACCTTTAAAGCCCTATACGGCCTAGGACCCTCGTACCTACGGGACTGCCTCTCCTGGTATGCCCCACAGAGAAACCTACGGTCTGCAAATAATAATACCTTCAAGGTCCCAGGCCTCAGAGAGGTTAGGCTGGCCTCAACTAGAGGCCAATCTGGTGGAACACTGTCACAAGAGACTAGGGCCCTGCGGGACCTGACATCTTTCCGCAGGGCCTGCAAGACAGAGTTGTTCCACCAGGCCTTTGGTCAGGGCGCAGCCTGACTCCCTCCTCTGGCAACCTGTACAGAATCTTGTTTAATCGGTTGCCATTAATTTGATTTTAATTAATTTTTATAATGAAATATTTTGAATGTGTAACTATTTGATTGTTTGATTATTTGATTATTGTTAGCCGCCCTGAGCCCAGCTTCGGCTGGGGAGGGCGGGATATAAATAAAATTTATTATTATTATTTATTATAAGAGAAAGAGAAAGAAAATACCTGTAAGACCCTTTACCATATTTACCATATTTATCATATATATCCTGTGTTTTATCCACATGTAGACATTCCCATCTCCCACCTGGGAGCCTGTGTCTTCTCCCAGTTTCTCACACTGGGAGACCCTTTCTACTCTGCCTTTCATGCAGGGACCCCTCTCTTCCAACTGTCCCCTTCCTGTGTGTGTCCTCAGTCCAAAATAAAGGACTTCTCTCTCCTCACGCCCCCAAAACTTTTTCTAAATGTTTCCAATACAGATTAATAAAAATACAAAGAGAAAACAAGCAAAAGAGAAAAGAAAAAGAGAGAACCAACAGAACCAATTCATCTTTACATTTTATACATTTTAGAAATCAATTTTTCATTATTCTCAAGCAGCCCCATTTCAGAATCAGATCATTGTTCCATAAAACCATTTAAATAGTTCTTAAATAGTTCATTTACTTGATGATACTGAAACTAACCTGACTACAATCTTGTTTTTTTCTAATTTTTAAATTTTATAACCACTTTCAGTATAACTTAATATATCTCTGTAAGTCTCCCAGTACTCCTTCATATTTATTTCTTTTTGAGCACAAGCTTCTATGGGGGAAAACCACAATGGCATTTTTCTTTCAAGTACGTTTTTATACCTGGCCATACTCTGAACAAACATCTCATTACACAATGATTTGAAAAACATTTATGGACCTTTACTTTTTTCATGCCACAGGTAAGCATTCCCAGTGCACTTTTTCTAAAAAAAGAAGAGGTGGAACTCACCATGAACACCTCCCTTTTTCTCTTATTATGGCAATGGTGCCCACCTGAGAAGTGCCAGAACTGAGTTACTGTTAGTTCCAACAAAAAAAGCCCTGCATGCTATCCATATCTTCTACCATAAACTTCCAGATCCAACAATGTGGCATTTTTTAATATCATCCATTCCTTTATCCATGTCAAGCAGGCTGCTTAATAATAAAATTTTAGTTTTGGAAGTGAGAATCCTCCTCTTTCTTTAGCATCTGTTAATATTTTAAATTTAATCCTTGGTTTCTTCCCTTGCCAAATAAACTTTGACAATTCTTTTTGCCATCATATGAAATACCCAGGATTACATATTATCAGCATAGTTTGGAACAAAAACATCTTAGGCAGTATGTCCCCCCCCCTTTACCAACATTTTAGTTTTATCATTAAATAAAAACCTGCTAAAGTGCCAAACTATCAAAGTAGTGATGTATGGAAGTGAAAGCTGGATCATAAAGAAGGCTGATCGCCGAAGAATTGATGCTTTTGAATTATGGTGCTGGAGGAGACTCTTGAGAGTCCCATGGACTGCAAGAAGATCAAACCTATCCATTCTGAAGGAAATCAGCCCTGAGTGCTCACTGGAAGGACAGATCCTGAAGCTGAGGCTCCAATACTTTGGCCACCTCATGAGAAGACTCCCTGGAAAAGACCCTGATGTTGGGAAAGATGGAGGGCACAAGGAGAAGGGGACGACAGAAGACGAGACGGTTGGACAGTGTTCTCAAAGCTACCAGCATGATTTTGACCAAACTGCGGGAAGCCATGGAAGACAGGAGTGCCTGGCATGCTCTGGTCCAGGGGGTCATGAAGAGTCGGACACGACTAAATGACTAAACAACAACAACAAAAGTGCCAAACTGCTTTATTGTCTCAAATACATTCACCACATTTTCCAATGGGTTTTCAACAAATAAAACAACATCATCTGCAAATGTCCTTAACTTATAAGTTTGTTGTCCTACTTTGATACTTTGTATCTCATTACTTTCCTTGAATATGTAGAGATGTAACACTTCTAACACTAAGATGAACAAATAATGGTGACAGTGGACAACCTTGTCTTGTTCCTTTTGATATAATACATTTTTCTGACAAAATTCCATTTACTATAATATTGGCATATTGCTTTGTGTATATCACATTCATCCCTCTTGAAAACACATTCCAAAATCCCATTATATCCATAAGCTTCCTCATAAAGCTCCAAGAAACATTATCAAATGCTTTTTCAACATCTAGAAAAACCAGGGCTGCTTGTCACTACATTTTTCAAAATATTCAATAACATTCAGCACTGTTCTTACATCATCTCTCGGTTGGTTTAAGTGTAAAATCCCTGTTTGATCTTTATGTATTACATTTTTCAGCACTGCTTTAAGTCTCCTTGCCATTATTGCTGCAAAGTTTTTATAATCACTGTTAAGTCAAGAAATAGGCCTCTCTTAATGTCACAAGGTAAAAATTAATATTAATTGCTACATTCACTTTGCCTTTGCCTTCACCCTTAGCTGTCATGTGGCCATGAAGAAACATGGACCACAGTTTGGAAACATTTATCCAACCTTATTGTTGATAGAGTGAGACTAGGAATGGGGGCACCAGGGCTTAAGTCACCACTCAGGCATAATGTTGACTGGGTGACAGTCATCCAAGCATTAGCTCTCAGCCCAACCACCTTGCATTGTTGCTATGAGGTTGAAATCCAGTGGATGGCTTGTATACTGCCATGTGTTCCTTGGAGGAAGATTGGGATAAAACTTTAAGTAGGAACACCTTTTTTTGGCCAGCAACTGTTCTCTTGTAGCAAAAATCTCAAACAGAAAATAACTTATCAGGTTTGGAATAAAAGCAAACAAGTGAACCCAGGTTCGCAACAAAATGGACCCTCTTTATGACATTGAAGTGCATTTCCTGCTACTCTCCATATACATTCCCACACTTTCAGTGTTATACATGAATGCAGAATTTGAGATGGAGATATTTATTTTGAGTGTGTTAGGAGGGAGATTCAATACCAAGCAGTTAGTTTGATGGTTGAATAGATGGTTAGGGGTACAAGCTTCAGCGCTCAAAGGGGAAGGAACTGTCAAGGGTTATGATTTTTATAGCTTTTTACACTTGTTTGGTTTCCTCATTTTATAATGCCTCATGTTAGCTAAGAATTAGATAATGGATCTCTCTCTCTCTCTCTCTCTCTCTCTCTCACACACACACACACACACACATTTGCTATTCCAGGCAGAACTGTTTTATTCACCCATTAAAAGAAATCTGAAGACGGCAATGGAGGTACAAGCTTTCATTGCCTCCTGCAAGTTATCCTGGGGAGGCAAGGTTCCAATTTTCAGGCATATGACACAGTGAGATAAGCTGCGACAATAGAAAAGCAAACAATGCAACTCCAGCCTCTGGGTGTCTGGAAGTCATGATTCCAATGTATTCACACTTTGCTGCCAAATTCGGCGAGTGAAACTGAATTTTGTTTTCCCAGAAGCCAAAATGTATGATGTTCGGAGTTACAAAACTCCCTGCTCTCACCTTCCCAGGAGCCCAGCTTCCACCCCAAAAGGAATTGCCTAGCAAAAGGTGCTTCGTGATCTCTGACAGACTATTTACAAGCTTTCTGCTGCCCTCAGGCCCTGGCATTTGCCCCCACCTAACAGCACAACAAGACTGGGTGTGGTTTTTTCATACTTTATTTTTGTAACCTACATATTTGTTTTGAAATGGAAAGAAAGGAGTTTGATGGTACTTTGAGATTGACTTGTTTTTTTTAAAAAAGTCTCCCTTTTATAAAATGGTATAAGCTTCAATTAATTATTTTTCTACCCCACTTTTCTTTCAAGGAGTTCAAGTGGCATACAGAGTTCTCCCACTCCATATTTTATCCTCACATGAAGCATGTGAAGTAGGTTCTGGGATTATCTACCCCTGCTTCAGATCAGGGGTAAGGAACTTGGGACCCACCAGATATTGCTAAACTCCAGGTCCCATTAGCCTCAGGCACCTGTTCAGTGGTCAGGGATGATGGGAGCTGTAGTTCATAAACATTTCACACTTTTAACATCCCTGCTTTAGATGAATAGATTAAAGAAATGAATTCTGTGAAGAGCGTATTATGACTAGCATAAATAATACATTTTACATCCTCACTAATAGCAGTTCTATTTGAAATCCCCATTGCTACGTAATGGTTTAAAAGACATTAGCACGTAAACAGGGAAAAGAAAATGGTGGGATCACCACCACTCTTGTTCTTTAATTTTCACGGAATGGGTTAGAACCAGGAGGTGGAGGGGGTGACATTCGAAAAAAAGCCTTGGAAATAGGTTTTACTTCTGATATTACCTCAGTGTTCTATTAGCAAATATGAGAATCCCAGAAATGATTTTTTTCTGTGCATGCCCTTAAACTGTGTAATTAAGATAACACATGATAAAAATCAGCTGCACATTTGGGAAAGGAAGAAAAAGAGAGAGAACTCCGTGACTTGTACTTTTCTGAATATGCTTCATTGAGATTGTGCCTTTGAGGTCAGAACATGGCTGCAGAGGGGGATGAAGGAAACTGCTTTGCTGATAACACTCTATAATGAGGTGAACCACAGTTTGCACCAAGTACTCCGAGAATAAAATAGAAGGTGGAGGGAGAGAAAAAACCAATCAGAATATTGCAGAGCCTCATGGAGAATTCCTAAAGAACTATATACTTCCATAGATTTTAAGTAAGCCATGACCAACCAGGATGTATAATTATTCTTTTTTTTTCAGATTTGACCAGATTTGAACATTAAAGGGAGCATTGCTATTGGGATTTATTTTATTCCAAAGTTATTGTTCCCCCAACTCAGGTTCCTCACCTATCAGATGTCTTTCTTGCTTCTGATCTCTGCTTTCATTACCCAACTGAAGGTGAAAAAAGGAAAGGAAAGGAAAGCCGCCTATGTGGTGTGAATCTGAACATCGAGCAAAAACCAACCACCAAATGATGTGCGGACCTAAACACTGTCCAATGCCCTGTCTCATTATGACTTTATGGGATACCATGTAAATACCACATAAAATGTCCAGTATGTCTCCAGTGATGCCTAATCCAATCCCCCGCCCCCTCTTGGGTAAGCGGCAGGAAAACTGTTTCAGCTTCAGGTTCATATTCCCCCATGGCCAGATTGCCAGTGAAGGCAGGGGACATAGACCAAAGTGATCAATTGATGTGGATCTTATTTTTGTACTGCATAAATTGAAGGTTTACACACACACACACACACACACACACACACACACACACATCTCCATCAATGACGAGCAAGAGGCATCAGATCAAGGACACATTCCATTCAAGCAAAAACATTCAAGGAGGAAAAGAGATGGGTTGGTGAGAATGAGATTGCTGCAGCACATTATTCATGGTGCTGCCTCTGAAGACGGTTTGGAATCCAGCTGGGGCAGAATTCAGCATCCAGGTGGCTCACCGGAGCAAGACAGTTTGAGCATATAATGCCAATACTTACTAGACTGCACTGGCTGCCATTTCAAAGGGCTGGTTTTGACCCATAAAACTTAAACAGCTCAGGACTGCAATAACTCAATGACTGCCTCTCCCCACATGATTGAACATGAACCCTGCAAATCACCCTCTGAAGCTGTTCTTCATGTGCCTCTTCTATGAAAGGTCCAGAAGTTGGCAATATGAAAACAGGCCTTGTCTGTGGTGGCTCCCCATTTGCGGAATGCTTTCCATAGGGAAGCTTACCTGGCACCTTCATTGAATATCTTTATGCACCAGGTGAAGAATATTCTTCTCTCAGGCCTTTGCCTAATTAAATAATCTATGGCCTTTTAAACTGGGGAAGGGGATCATTGTTTTGTTTTTGATAACATTACATATTTTTATGTTTTTGTATTGTAAACCACTCTGTGGTCCTTACATGAAGGGTGGTAATTGGTGAGAAGCATGGTTAGGAAGAGTCTTGAGGAACAGATAGCAGGGCATAGAGGGCTGCATTTGGCCCTAGGTCTGAGGTCTGGAAGGGAGAATGAAATTCCTGTGTTTAACTTCTACTTCATTTTCCTTAAAACAAAACTACCAAGTATTTTTACTGCAGTAATAGTTCCACTGAATACACAATGATCCAATATTTTAAAGTGAAAGAGCAGAGCATAATGGTAATTATAGTTTCCTTATGAAACTCTGGGTTCTCTTTATGGAGGGGGGGATGTGCAAAGGACCATTGTTTCATGGCAAGCAACAAGTAAGACAAAATATCACTCAGAGGTTTCATAATAAAACATTTCAGGAAAGAGAAACATGCATCATGATGCTCTGACCCAGTTGTGGGCACCCAGGAGTATGCTGGCTAACCTCAATAGGAGTCAAAGACAATCAGAACCATGGATAGATCGTGTGTGGAATTAGTTACAAGTTCAGGCTGGGCATGAACCAAATAAAGGAAAAGGGATCTTGGATTACTGGTCCAGTAATTAGTTGGAAGCCAACTGTGAGCTTAGCATGGAACCTGTGTTGGACACTGATTACCACTATCCCCAGCTAGCACGATCTATGGGTTGATAGGATTTGTAGTCCCACAACATCTAGAAGGCAACAGGCTGCTCACTCCTGATTTAGAGACTCTTGAAGTAAGGTAGATAACTCGAGCTCCACTGCTTGGACAGCTTGGACATAAAGGGGCTGCCCCTAAACATGTCAAAAGAGTGGGAGCCTGTTATTTCCATGCTGCCTGTGGCTCTGAGGGGCTTTATCTCTGAGTCACAAAAGGTAGGCAGAACAATTCCTCAGGTACAGAGGATGGAGACATCAGTAGTCACTGGGGCCCCTCTTTTGTGGGAGTCTTTGGGGCTCTCTCCTGGGAAGGTTTCCAAACCAGCATCCATGAAATTGTCCTCTTTGCCATCTTCCATGAAACTGGATGCTTTATCTGCTAGCAGGAGATCTGAATCCTGAGGCATGACACATGATGAAGGTTGCGGTGTACAGCTAGGGTTGAAGAAGAAGCAGAAACTGGGAAGAGAGAAAAGAAAAATGGTTCTAAACCAGCTACTCCCAACCGGTGGGGGGCGGGGGGATGGCAGGGGTAGCAACCATGCTGACAAAAGCACATTTTCCTTCAAAGACCAATAGTTAATTTTTCATCCTAGCATTTTTTTAAATTGCTATCCTACTCTGAAACATTACTAATTAATCCCTGAACCTTTAATCAAGGCCAAATGTAATCCCATTCATCTGACTTTTACTCTTAAATGTGTTTCATTTTCTGCAAAGGGGTAGCAATGACAATGAAATAATCTATGAAGTCTGGAATGGAGACAACATCTACGAGGACGTTTATTTGCTTTTCATTTACAAGGAGCCCCTGACCTCAATTTCATTTCTTATTTTTATTGGTTCCTTTCATTGTTTCAAAGTACATCTTCAGAGTCCCTTAATGGAAAGAGATTTCCTTCACTTTTGATTAGCGTTTCATCATAGTTATTGTTATTATGTACTGCTATTCCATTCAATGCATTTTAAAAGTGAACGGTACATTGTAACAATGTTACAGGAGGGGGATCCTTTTCCAGCTCAAGAGCCAAATTTCCGCATGGGCAATCTTTTAGGGGCCATGTGCCAGTGATGAGAAGGGCCACAGAAAAAAAGTGAGTGGAACACTGGATGTGACTCTTTCCTATGTACAAGAGGCTATATTCCAACTACACATTTCTCCAACACATTTCAGCCAGGCAAAATTACTTGAGGAGAACACACAGCAGGTCAGTTGGGTATATCCTGGGGAAGAGGCAGGGCTAACATGTTAGCCTTCTATGATCAGGGAGTTGCTGGTACTGAAGAGCATTTCTGTTTGAATCAGTGTTAAATTCCTTGAAGGTTAGGGTTACTAAGGTACAAAAGGGCCTAGTGCCTTGTGTGTGTCTGTGTGTAGAACCAAGATTTCTGTGATTCTGGTATATACGATGCAGGAAACTCAAATCATTGGTGAAAAGCAGGCATTTATCCATGACCACCTCTTTAATGCATTTCTGGAATGCTTATCAGTTCTCAGGCTGACCTGTCAACGTGTACAGGACACTTAGTGGAGGAAGATTGGCATGGGAAGCATTATGCATTTAATGGACTATCAACCTAACCAATATTGTATTCTCCTATTTTTTTTAAGGCACAGGAGACTCAGAAAGTCCATAAGTGGAATTTGTTTTGAGAGACAGACAATCACTGCATGTATCTATAGGTTGCATCCAATTAAGTTCTACTCAGAGTAGACCTATAAAAATTAACATAACTAATCTAGTTCACCAATTTCAATGAAATTGAAAGTACAATTTACATTGAATACAGCCTTTTAAAGTGTACATCTAGCCTTTCTTCCTTCATGGAACTCAGGATAGTGCAAATGGGGGTTCCCAAGTGGACTCTCTTCCAGGTTCTGACTAGACCCAGCTCTGCTTAGCTTCAACAAGGTGCATGAGAGCCATACATGGCTTTATTTTTTGTGATGGGGGTCTCATGCTGAAACCCCACACAAACTTACTCAGGAGTGTGCCCAACTGAACTCAGTAGGACTTACAAGTCCTGAAAAGGTGTGCACTGCTTGTCAAGTTATTTTTCAAGGTCTGTTGACACCTGGGACTTCTTGACTTTGAAGAATGAGTGATACCCCCAAATTGCCCAGGTCTTATCAGTCTCCCACAGCAGGGCTTCTCAGCTGTGCCACCCATCCATCTAGGGAAATGACTGAAATCCTGTTGGTGCTCGCTTGGCCCAGTAAGATGGTCAAGGACACATACATTTCTGTCTTCACACATCCCAAGATTCTAACTGATACTTTGGGTCCAGCAGCAGTGAAACATATCTTATCTGATAGTGGCAGACTTGTTTTTGAGAAACCTTTGCTGGCTCGTAGTAATCACAGCACCCTTTTCTAAGTGCTCACAGACCGACTGTTTAATTATCTATTCTAGGATCTTTCCTGGTATCAACTTCAAACTCACCAGTTGGTAATTACCTAGTCTCCCCTCCCCATTTGAAGATGGGGACAACATTTATCTGCAGTGACTTTACCTCTTCTCTAAGAATTCCCAAAGACTATAGACAGAGACTCTGAAATTACATTCACAAGCTCCTTTAGTACCCTTGGTGCAACTCAAAAGGCCCCGGAGATTTGAAATAATTTAAAGTAGCTAAGTGTTCCCTTACCTCCTCTCTTCCTATCTTGGGCTGCAATTCCCTCTTTGCATCATTTACTCTGTTATCAACAGGTTGGGCACTGTTTTCCTCATCCAAGGATGTTACTCCAAAATGAGTGCTGTGGAATCAATGTGTTCATTTCTTGAACTTGGTGATTAACATCTTTTTGAAATGGGGACCAAACACCCCCAAATCTGATACTGCTTGAGTATTTCTCCTCTGGCCTATTTACACTGGGGAGTTAGTTAATTGCAGAAAGCAATGATGGCTCTCACATCATGTAACACTTGGGATGGACTACAGCTCAGGGGCAGAGTATGTGCTTTATATGCAGAAAGTTCCAGGTTCAATCTCTGGATCTCCAAGCAGGGCTGGGAGAGACCCCTGCCTGAAATCCTGTGGAACTACTGCCAGTCAGTGTAGGCAATTTCTAGTCTGATGGAGAAACGGTATGACTCAGTATATGATAACTTCCTATGTTCCTAACATTTAATGTGTTCCTCTCCCTTAAAATGCGGCTGAAGAAAGTTAAACCAGATAAAGCACACACCACCCTTTGATTCCTCTTCACCTAGAATTCATTATCTCCTCTTTTCTACTTGTCACAACAAAGTGTCTTCCAGCAATTTATCATGTTTGTGCTCATTTGTTTCCCCTTAGAATGTCTTTGAGCCACAAGACTCCATGACCTCTGGCAATGAAAAGGGACAGTACACACTTCTAGCTTGGTATTATGCACCACCAGAGACAAACTGGTTTACACATGTGTGTGGGGGGTGATGGGTGGAGAGCAAAAAAGAAGTGATGTCAGCTGAAATATTTGCTGCCCAAGTTTGATTATCTTTGAAACTAGAAGAGATGATAAGACTAAAGTGAGCCTGTAAGTAGCACTCTGTAATAGATGCAGGGCCTGGGTTGGGGGCACTATGCACAGTCTCAGAGACTCCATCACTAGTTTATGATTAAGGAGCATGACTATTGGTTAGTATTTCTCAAGTCTGGGAACTTTACTCTCTGATGGAGCAAAGACATAATTTGCAGGGTGCTCCTGCACCCAGCTCTGTTGCTAGATGTGCAGGTATCCTTGGTAGCTAGGAGTGCCTTTTACCAGCTTCTGTTGGTATTTGAACAAGATATTTTGCTTGATTAGGTAAATGCTAGCATATGAATCTTAAACTGTCAGACAAATTAAGATAAGCAGCTCCACCTCCTTTGGGCTATATTTATCCTCCCCTCTTCTGCTAATCAGCATGGAGGATCATTCCCCACTATGTTGAGGATCAGAAGCAAAGCAGTGGTGTGAGGAAGAAATACTAGTAGATAAGATCCTCTCCCCCCCCCCCGTTCCTTGGCACCCTGCACAAAAGTAGCCCTCCAGGCCATTCACATTTTGCTCTTGTGTACTAGACCATGTCCTGGATTGATCTGGTAATGCTTGCCATACTCTCCAGAGACAGGAACCCAATAGCTCCCCTTGCATAGTCATGGGGTGCAGATCCTCTGAAACACAGAACTATCCTACTTTCCCCACATGACCTTGTAGCACATCCTCAGATGATGCTGTGAGATCTTTTCAAATCATTCAATTGCCTGGTTACCAGATTAGCACTGATGACAAACTTTTGATGACAGGCCAGCTGCTTTGCCCAGCTCCATAAATGCTACATTTTCCTTTCCCTCCTCACTGGCCTCTAGTTTTTCTCTCCCCCTCTACTATGGCTTCCTTCCTCCCACCCCCTTTAGCTGTTCAAAGCACTCATGGTGTGCTCCTTGCCCAAGGTCCTACATTTATTCTGATGCCACAGAATTGGATTCCGATGCCATAGAATTGGATCCGTTAAGTGAAATAAATGATTTCATTCTGCAGATGACTTGGTGTGGTAAAACAATGAACTTTGCTTTATGCAAACACCATTTAGTACTAACAGAAATTATACTATCAGGTTCAAGACAGTGCCATTCATTCTAGATTAGATTTGGTACTAATTTTCCTACACTCCATGACCCTTTATCGTTTACAGACTATGGGCTGAAAAGTAGGGTTATTCTGAATGTTCATAGATACCAGATTTGAGTAATTATTTATTTCTAGTCTGACATGTTTAAGAAGGATATTGACAAGAGAAGGATAACCAAGATGATCAAGGGTTTGGAAACCAAGTCTTATGAGGAACAGTTGAGGAAGCTGAGTATGCATAGCCTGGAAAAAAGAAGACCGAGTGGTGATATGATAGCTATCTTAAAATACAGTATCTAAAATGATATCACATGGAAGATGGATCAAAATTGTTTTCTCTGGTTCCAGGGGGTGGGGGTGGGGAGGAGCCCAATCAATGGATTCATATTACAAGAAAGGAGATTTCGACTAAACAGTAGGAAGAACCATTTTATATACGTATAATATTTTATTCTTTTTTCCATATAGAAAATTACATCTGCTATTCAACAATTATATTCCAGTTCAACAAAATTAGTGACTTCCCGCTAACCCAACATTGATGTTTATAACCCAGATTACATATAATTGCATTTTATGTAATTTCATCCACTCTAACATGTTTCTTAATATATTCTGCCATTTTTTTACACTTCAAACCCTGCTGTGGTCTCCACATATGGGAAATAACATTTTTATATATACTAGAAATGGTTTCCAGTCTTTTTTAAAAGATTCTAAATTTGTATCTTTTATCAGTGCCATCAATTTTGCCTCTCTGTGTATTCCAAGATTTTCATCAACCATTCTGCCTTTGAGGGTGCCTTCTCCTCCTTCCATTTCTGTGCATAAGAGAATCTTTGCCGCTGTGTTCACATACATAAATACCACTGATGCTTTCTTTGGGATTCATTGTCTAGTAGGAAGGATTCTGGCCTCTTGGGAAAAATCACTTTATTCCACCCCACCCCCTTAATTTCATTATATATCATGCCCCAAAGGCCTTTGTCTTCCTGCAGGTCCACCACATAAGATAGAATGAACCCTCATAGACCTTATATCTTCAGCACTTGCCTGATACATTTTTGTACATTTGAGCTAGCTTTTTGGGAGTAAAATAATGATTCTGTTACTGCATAGCAAACATTCAGGATGACTAGGCTGTTTTGGTGACTCATGGGCAGAAATTCTTTTATTTTAGTAATTCACTCTCAGTGAAACTGTTGCTCTGCTGGGCAGCCTGTGGTCCTCTATACATAGCAGGACTACAATGTATGTCACTCCTGGATATTAGTCATGCTGTTGAAGCCTGCCCCCTTAAAAATGAGTCCACTATGCAGGACTTTCTTTGGGAATTAAACTTTAGTTCCCATTTACAGAGTTATGCAGAAGAGAGCCTGGATCATTGTAAGCCAACCACAGTTTGACCCTTTAATTAGTTCCCCTTTTCTCATATAAAAATGACGCAAGACATTCTCTGTTTAAAGTTTAAATAAAAAAACTTTTACTCAGTGTACTTGCACTTGTTAGATTAAAAATATACAAGGCAGGTGTTATTTCTGTTGCTGGTACATCTTACATTGGCTTGTCTCTAAGACAAATATTGTTGCAGATTGACTATCTCTGAGGCAGACAGCAGAACAACAGAAAATACCTGCTGCTTTCACACAAAAGACTGTTAATAACTGCCACTGCTGTGCCAGTGGACATAACTGCCTCACATGTAGGACAACACAGAGTTCTATAGCCCTTGTAAGCATTAACTTTTAGCTAATATTTTGAATGTTTTCATGCCACACTTTCTCTGCACATCAACTGCCATTATTTTTGTGATAGCCACCATTTTCCCAATCCACAAAGTCCCAAGGTGATGACTCCTTAGTCCAGGGTACTGACTCCTTAGTGTGCTGTGCCCAGGGGTAACCCGTGAAACAGAGTCCAGGACTGGTCCAGAATCTGAAGGTTCTGCTGGAAGTCAGTCCAACAGGGTCAAGGCAGGATACGAGGCAGGAAACCAGGCAAGGACAGGTACAGGATCTCAGGCAGGATCTAGCATACAGCAATGTTGCTCCCACAACCTGGGGGGTCTGTGTGGTCTGACAGCCTTTTATCTTTGTCAGGGTAGCAGCCGGTCCTGATCCCCCAGCAACTCACCTCCCTGTTTCGCCCGAAAGCGAGCACTCCTCCTGCGAGTACTCAGGTCTCTCCTTCTCTCAGACCTTAGTCTCCGCAGCTTGGGAGATGTCGGTGGGTTACTAGACCCAGGGGCTGCCTCAGCCTCCCTTGACCAAACCGGTAGTGGAGCAGCTGTAAGTGATGGCCCAGCTGAAGGCAACAAGGTAATCCCAGCATCTGGAGCCAGGGCAGGCTCAGGCCCCTGACTCGGCTCAGCTGTGTTTGCTGCAGGAGAACCTGTGCAGTCTGGGACTCTTCAGGATCAGGCCCCAGACTTGGTTCAGATGATGCCTGAGGCAAAGGATCTAGTGCAGACTGAGTCTCCTCTGGTTCCGAGTCTGAGCCCGAGTCCCAGGCCATCACACTTAGTACCATAACTCAGTGATATAGAGCATCTGCTTTTCATGAAGAACATCCCAGTTTCAATCCCCAGCATCTCCAGATTTGGCTGGAAATCTCTCTTGTCTGAAACCCTCGAGAGCCACTGTCTGTCAGTGCAGACAGTACTGAACTAGATGGACTTGGAATAAGGCAGCTTCCTAGGTTCCTATGTAAGATACAAAAATGGAGGCTAGGCTGCCATTTGCAGTGACACTGGATTAAAAATAAATAAAAAGAAAGTAGCTGTGCTACCATCATTGTTACTGGTGTGCCTTATCCAAAGAAACTATTGGAGAATTTCTCCTCCCCATAAGGAAATTCAGTAAAATTACCCCCAGCATAGTGCAGTAATTAGACGGCTAGACTGGGACCCGGAAGACCAGGTTTCAGACCCCCCACTGAGCAGAAGTGTATTCTGACTCTAGGTCCTTGGAGGAAAGATGAATATCAATGTGATACATACATTTTTTTTTTTTTTAAAAAAAATATGAATAGGATGGAGACTATTGAGAGACTGTTTGTGCACAGGCCTGGGTCTAATTATTTCCAGTCTGTAGATCACTGGTTACTGAACAAGTCAGCTATTCTACTAACAGAAACTATCCCTCAGAGAAGATTCATCCAGCTTGCCTCTTTGATATCATTTCTCTCTAATCCAGGGGTCAGCAAACTTTTTCAGCAGGGCGCCGGTCCACCATCCCTTAGACTATGTGGGAGGCTAGACTACATATTTTTTTTGGAGGGGGGGAATGAACAAATTCCTATGCCCCACAAATAACCCAGAGATGCCTTTTAAATAAAAGCACACACCCTACTCATGTAAAAACACCAGGCAGGCCCCACAAATAACACAAAGATGCATTTTAAATAAAAGGACACATTCTACTCATGTGAAAACACACTGATTCCTGGACTGTCCATGGGCTGGATTTAGAAGGCAATTGGGCTGGATTTGGCCCCTGGGCCTTAGTTTGCCTACCTATGCCTAATCTCTAGACAATGCAGTGTCCTCTAGATGATTCTGGACTACCAACATCTATCATTCCTCACCATTGATCCATGCAGGTAGGGCTGGTGGGATTTGGGATCCAACATCTCTAGGTCACCATATTGGCTACCCCTGCTTTAGCAGACGGGTTAGCAAAGGTGCCACCAGTGCTTTTTTCCTGTGGGTATTCAAGGGTACTCAGTACCCTTTTCTGGAAGAAAAGCACTGGTTTAAATTGTGGCACTTACTGTAACAACTTAATGGTGAGTACTGGCACCTTTTTTTTTCTAGAAGAAAAAGCACTGGGTGCCACCAAAGCTATAAACCACAATCTTGCCCTGTTGAAGTGTAAATTGACTAGAATATATTTCATCCTCCCACTGCCAGAGCCTAAAGCATCTGGATGAATATGTGCTTAACTATTTATAATTGACCTTTGCACAAAAGAACATGAAATTTTTATAGCCCAAAGCTTCATTTATTAACTTTACTGGAGTGTAAAATATTGCTGTTTGCTATAAATTTAGAGCAGGACAAACAATATATATGCTAATTAGTGGTGTCGCAGCCATTCAGTACAGATCTGCTTGCCGGCCGTTTTCAAGGGGGGGGGGGGGAGAAGTAAGTGACAGAGGAAGGGAAGCCACAGCAACATGACAATTGAGTCATTTGATACTCTCTGTTCAAACAGGGAAGTCTGAAGTGGTGAATTAATGGTCTTCATTATACCAAGTCCATTTCCTTTTCATTTCCGTTATATATTAGCCCAGGTAGCATGCTGCGTTCCAAAGAAAGTGGTTCGGAGACAACCTGCTGAGTCGCACCTGCAAATGGCCAGGATTTCACCATTCTCTCTCCACCCTCACCCCCAATCTCTAGACATCTTTTGCATTCTGTTCTCTCTCCCCTCTTTCAACTTTTCTAGACTCATCTTTGTTTTCAGTCTCCTCATGTCACAGAATTGTAAGGAACTGCAAGGCTGTCATGTTTGACCTTTTGTCACAAGAAAGGTGTGTCCAAGTTATCTCCCCCTCTCCCCCACAGATTCACTCCACACTACTTTCCTAGGGGTGGAGGATAATTTCATTGATATGTTTTTAAGTGAACTGACCTAATTCACACATCCTCTATCAATATATAGATTGGACCATAATTAATACACTTTGCCTCAAAAGCATACGTAATGTCCAAACAGATATGCAAAGTATAGTTGTTGTATGCAGTTGCTGTATGCAGGAATCAGACGAAAGATACGAAAGATCTTAACATATGCCTTTGCAAAATATCATTGTTGTATACATACTTTGCAAAGGCATATATGGTACATTACAAAGAAAACGTTCATTTCCTGCAAAGACTCTCCTCCCTGGAAGAGAGGGGAGTGGTTGTGGGCGGGAGCCCGAGCACTGCCCCTAGCAGGGGGCATTAGCCCCCTGCCTCCACCTTACCTGGCTGGCGCCCACGCCCCTCGGCAGGCACCCAACCAGGTGCCTCAGAGGGGGCGTGTTCAGCAGCCTTTTGCTGCGGTGCCAGCCTCTCCCCGGCCTCATTCTTCGCCGTCGTCTCGTCGCGAGTCACCCACCCTGCACTCCCTTTGAGTTAGGGCTTAGGTCATTGGCTTTGCTATGGACCTTAGGTTGGTCGCCCTGGTTGTCCAGGGGGCCTGGTAGGAGTTTTTCCATTTGGCATTAGGCCTTTTGGTTTTTTCGCCTACCTCATAGCAATCATCACAACTTTTGTGGTATTGGTGGGTAGGTTAGGCATTGGAATAATGTGTTGTGGTGTGTCGAAGGGCTAGGTGTGGCCATCGCCTATGCCTTCAATTTTTGGGTATTCCATTAAAGGAATCTGGCGGTCGTGTATTCTGTCCGATGCCTGCTTGGCGGGAGGCCATGGCACGACCCTCGGTGACATCAGGGGAGAGCCTATAGTTGGATTAGCATCAAGAGGCTCCACCTACTGGTGAATAAACCCACTTGTTTGAGAGATCCAATGCCTAAGCCAATACCTTTTTACTGCTGTAATCAATAAAGTTGTGGCCTTTCCTTGCCCATTAACCTTATATCACGTGTCCTTGTGTATTCATTTCACATTGCGGGGGTCGGATCCTCGAACCACAAGTACTGCTTCTTAAAGCTGTCGTGTCTGACACTTGTATTCGTAAAGACATACGTGGAACAAAAAACCCCTTCTATTTGGACATTACGTATATAAGAACTGATCTATTTGTATCTTCTGTTCAAAATGTTGGTCTTTAATTGCTTCTACTTGATTTGATAATGTGAAAAGAGGTATGTTTATATGATGTATAAAGAATTCATATCGTTAAACATAGCCAGTTACATTGTGGGTGTTATTGTTAGTTGGATTTACGTAACTATAGGTTTGAGAGTGTTGTGTGCTTGTCATACATGACAGGCTTCCCAAAGGCATCTAGTTGATTGCTGTATGAAATAGGATGATGGAATAGGTGGACGCTTGAATATATCTAGCAGCGTTCCCCTTTTTGCCAAGGATAAGGAAGAGATGTAGCTGTCACAGAACATGTGCTTTCTGAGTTTCCCTGCCTGAAACCCTATCCCCATGACGGGGTGAGCTCCCATTGCTCGGTCCCAGCTCCTGCCAACCTAGCAGTTCAAAAGCATATCAGAGTGCAAGTAGATAAATAGGTACCGCTCTGGCGGGAAGGTAAACGGCGTTTCCGTGCACTGCTCTGGTTCGCCAGAAGTGGCTTAGTCATGTTGGCCACATGACCTGGAAGCTGTACACCGGCTCCCTCGGCCAATAAAGCGAGATGAGCACCGCAACCCCAGAGTTGGCCACGACTGGACCTAACGGTCAGGGGTCCTTTTAAGTCCATGTAGACAATACTGAGCTAGCTGTATCAATGGCTTGGGCTTGACTCAGTACAAACCAGCTTACTATGTTCCTGTCACCTTCCAAATGTTGCTGGATTCCCAGTTCCCATCATCCTGGTCCATTGTCCATGCTGGCTGGTCCAACAGTATCTGGAGGACCACAGGTTCCCCACCATTGCTTTCTGTTCTTATTCTTAGCAGTCCCTTGCAACTTTACAGCTGTCAAGATCCCTCCAGTGAAAGTGAATTAATTTTTAACCCAGTTTGTCTGGGTAGATATGGCCAGAGAATTTCCTAGTTCCATGTGTTGTTTTTGTTTTTATCTTATGTTTATGTTACTGTTGAAAACCAATAAAATACATTTTTTAAATAGAGAGAGAGAGAAGCAAAAAGAAAGAAAGAAACATCCCTAGACTGGCCTTTCAGCCCTCCCGCCCCCACATCAATGCTTGTAAAGGAGGGCCAGATGGCTAATGATCATGAGATGTTTTAAGATCTTTGGTGTGTGAGTGTTCCAGGAGACCCAGCTGACTCATGGAGGAGTCAGCAATTTCCCAAAGTTCCTGGTTCTCCATTGACCTCCAGGGGGGCAGTTTAAATAACTGAGAGACAGTCATTTGGTTTTCTATATTCTGCACATTGGCAGGAGCATCTGCCTGCATCAGAAGGCATAAAGGGATAAACCATAGGATACAGAGAGCAACCATTTCCAATGTAATTGCCCTCTCCACTCTCCACATGCTGGTGCAAAGAGAGTAGTTTAACAGGTGGGCTCTCCACAGGCCCTGTTCCCTGGCTGCCTTCTAGCCGGCAACTAGTGATGATTATCAGCAAGCAGAACAGAATGATGGTTGCTCCTATGTATGCCTTTCAGTCTCAAGGTAGGAAATTCAAGAGGACATTCTGGTTCCAGATATTAGATGTTGTGAACTCCTGAAGCTGAAATTGAATGGGATGGTCTCAGCTTCAGTACCATATTGCCTTTTGGGCATCCTTCTGAGGGGCCACATGCCTGTCATGGGTGGGGCGAGAGGCAAAAGTTGGTTGAGCAACAAATGCAAATTTTATCTCTGCATAGTGAGTTAGTTGTGCGCACACACTCACATGCCTCTCTTTATCCACCATAAAGACAAGCAAGAGGCATTGGCAGAGTCCGAGGACATATTCCAGGCAGGGAAAAAGGAACACCAAAGGAGGGTGTGAAGTAGGGCTGAGAAGGGGTGTTGCCTGGGCAGAGGGAGTGTGGCCTGGGGAGAATTATAAGGGCCAAATATGGAACTAGAGGGCATGAGCACAGTCCAGGTAAAGCATGGGGAGCCTTTGGTCCCCAGACGGCAGGGCCTTCCACAGATAGTGTACCTCAACAGAGAATGTCCTACCATACATCTTCACATAATGCACTTCCTCTAAGAATGGACATGAAGAAGAGCCCCCCCCCCCAGGTGTTAAATCAAAGGCAGGCTGGTATTGGAATGATAAAGTAAACCAGGGCTGAATGAACTGGATTACATTCTGCGTAAACATATGGGAGGCCACATACCACTGGTGTGTGCGGGCAGAGGCAAAAGTGGGCAGAGCAACAAATGTCAAATTTACCTTTGCACAGTAGGCTACACTCACACACCCTTCTCTATTTTTGTTATGGGAACCAGGACAATTCCAGCCACCCAAAATGGTTGGGGCAATCCAGTCAGATGGGCAGAGTACAAATAGTAAAATCATCAACCTCCTCCTCAATTATTCATCCAGCAACCAGGACACAACTTTCAAGTTTAATGACACATTCCATCCAGCCAGAAACACGCAATGAGTGTGTGGAGTGTAACTGGTCAGGTGTGTGGCCTGAGGAGAGTAGGAGGGGCAGATAGAGAGGCTGGAAGGACACATTGGCTCTCAGGCAGGCCTGAGGTCCCACATTTCTGGAACAGGTTGAACAATATTCTGAATTGGTAGAAGACAGTTTCCTATGCACGTGCAAGCTTATGGAGAACTTTTAAAAATTGCTACCAAGTTTGGAAAGCCTCATTGCCCTCATTATGGATGCAGAGGCAGTTCCATGCAAAGGGTTAATTGCCTCCCTTTTAAATGTTCATCAGAACAAGCCCTGCGTCATGCAATGAAATGACTGCTAGGTGCTTTTTATAAATGAAACATTCCATATACCCTCTGATTATTCTTTTGCAAATGTTAAATGTGTTTTTGCTGAAACCTCCTGCTTCTCTTTTTCCCAGAGAATAATACTTACCCCTGCTGTGAGGCAGGCCTGGTATATTTTAAATAGAAACAGAAACAATTAACAAAATAGCTAATTGCTTAGAGAAAGAGGAGAGAGAGGGGGGGGGAAACACACACGAAAGCCATCAATCTCCTGGAGCTTATGCACAGCCTAACATCCTGCCCCCCACTCCGCTTCCCCAAAACAATAACAAACAATGGTTTGGTTTTAATGATTTTTCTGTCTGTTTGTTTCCATTAATTTTAATCAATTTTAAAAGAACACAAATAACATAGCCGAGTGGCCCTGCAGCACTTTCCAATTTTCTCAAATATCCCCGTTGAAGAAAAATGCAATTTCAGCTTCCAGTCCATGGAATGGAATAAGAAAGGATGGTCTCAGTCATGGAGTGTGTATATGAGCACAGGTTGCAGTGAGAAGACAGAAAGAGTTGGATCTACATATGCACCACCCTGGTTTCTGGTTCTGTTCCCACACCATGGCAGAGGTTCTCTCAACATAGGTGGAGGAAAGGGGAATGGAAGGGGTTAAATCATTCCCTAAAACAGGCTTCCTCAACCTCGGCCCTGCAGATGTTTTCAGCCTACAAGTTCCATGATCCCTGGCTAGCAACACCAGTGGTCAGGGATGATGGGAATTGTAGTCTCAAAACATCTGGAGGGCCGAAGCTGAGGAAGCCTGCCCTAAAACCTTCCAGAAGGACCAGAGGACCCTTGACTTTCTCCTGTGCTGGGGGTTGATGTAGGTGCTGGGTGCTAAACACTTGGCCTGATGCAATTCCCCCAGATCTCTATTGAACGTAGAGTTTCTCCTAATAATTAGGTTTTAACTGGCATTGAGGACAGACACACGCCAGAGGAACTGCACATTATAACTGTGGACTATCCAGCTTCATAGAACTGAGGTTTGAAATCAAGAGAAGACTCTATTCTGTGTTGGAGGTGGATGGAGGAGGAGGGGGCTCTCTGCTATACTTTATACTATGGAAGTTCCTACATTTATGATTTGGCAACCCTCTGCAAACTTGGATTTAAAGATATACAAGTGAGGATGGTTTGATGTATGGTACAACATTGAGATTTAAAGAAAATGCAAAGCTGTGTGCAGTTTGAAATGAGGGGGGAGAGAGCTTTGTTGTCTTGAAAGATGATGCTGGGAAGCTAGAACTTATTCCCCTAATAATAATAGGAAGGAAGGAAGGAAGGAAGGAAGGAAGGAAGGAAGGAAGGAAGGAAGGAAGAGACTTTGGAGATGTTGAGATATAACCTATTTTAAAGAGGAAGGGCATTGGCCAAAAAATAAAATACTATGGTAAAGGCAAAAGTGCAATATCAGCAAGCAGGATTTGGCCATAAGAGCACTTTCCACTCCTGTGGCTTCCAGCAAGTAGTATTCAGAAACATTACTGCCTCCAGCTGTGGTGGCTGAGCATTCAAACCATTCAAGTTGGTGGCCATCAATGCCTCTTATGGGAGCAAGGCACCATAGTTTAATTCTGTGCAGTGTGAAGAAGGACTTTCTTCTGTCTTGTATCTTTCAAACATTCAGCTTCATTGAATGTCCATGAATTCTAGTGTTATGGGAGAGAGAATTGTTTCCCCTACCCACTTTCTCAAAGCTATGCATAATTTTATAAATTTCTATCATGTTGCCTCTTACACGCCTTGTCTCTAAACTAAAAAGCCCACAGACCTGCTCCCTATTCCCCTTCCCCAGTTGTTCTCCCCCGCCCCCACTGTCAACTGATTATTCCTCAGGATGGATGAGAAGTGCCTCCAGTGCTAATCTTGTGGAGAATGGGGTGGTGTGCAGTGGGATCTTCTCACCCCCACAAGACAAGGAAATAATCAGCCATAGTTTGGTGGGAAGTCTGTCTGCATGTCTGTGGTGAGTGAAGGCTGTGGGCTGTATCCAACATAGTCAGACACACTTCAGTGTTCACTTGTTCCACTGTTTTGTGCCAGCGTAACATGCAAGAGAATGCATAAGCAGGCCACTGACAACTTTGTTGCACAATAGATTGCAAATCTATTGCATAATGGGCTTCTGCTAGTGCAACTGTTTCATTGGGCTTCTCTATCATGCAGCATTAAAACTTACTTGTCCATTAGTGCAAGAAGCATTGCACTAGTGAACAGAGAACATCAGATGCAGCCCCATGTGTCTGTATCTGTATATGTACATATGATTGTGTGGTGCGTGTGTGTGTGTGAGTGAGTAAGAGAGAGAGAGAGAGAGAGAGAGAGAGAGAGAGAGAGAGAGAGAGAGAACCTATGCTTCACCCACCATTATCCTACCCACAACCTTCATGTGGCTCACTCATGGCACTTCATCAGGGAGAGGTCTGTCAATGGATACTAAACAAGATTACTGCAGTGTGCTTCACATGGTTCTGCTTCTGAATATGGTCCAGAATGGTAACTTGGTAATTTGGAAAAGTGCAAATTCTGAGGGATAATTATGCTCCAATCTGCACATTAGTCTAAGAGGTGTTTATGCTTCCCATAGGCAACTGGTTGGCCACTGTGACAACAGAGTGCTAGACTAGATGACTCTTATGAGGCAATAATAAAATCACTTCACATTGGAATTCATAATAGGTTCCTCAAGGATCCCTAGTGATCTCAGGGCCATTTGTGGGCTTTTTCTGCACAACACTCTACAAAAACTATAGTTCCGTCCCCCCCCCCCCCCGCTTTGCCTCACTGAAAAACCATTCCCTGCTTTATCTGTTGCTCCCTTGGTCTGTTGCAGATCCTGAACAGTAGGACATGTAAACAGATGCTATGTAAAATATAGATGATATCCTACTCCTATGATGTGCTGTGAAGTAGAGAGTAGGCAGGATTCTTATCCCAGTGGAAACATGAATTGCATTGATGCCATGATAGTGCTCCTGCCTGTGAAATGCTACTAGAGACCACCACTGTGAGGCATCAATCCAACCCTGAACCTTCGCTTCTTTTTGCACTCTGAGGAGCAGAAGGATCACAGCACAACCCTTTCTACCATATGGGCACCCACTGAATTCTGTTCCTTTTTGATCAAAAGGAGTTTGGAGGCTGCCCGTTGGTCAGCACCAGCAGTATGGCATTTGAACAACTCTGGTCAAGAATATATCACCAATGTATTTTGATTTAGCAAAATATTGTCCATTGCTTTTGAAATTTCAACTAAAGATTTTCCTATCCCAAACAAGCAAAAAACGAGAAACAGAATCATACGAGCTGGATGTTGAAGGGTTCAGGACAGCCCAAATAGCACCCACAGAAAGTACTCCTCTCCCAAAAGAGGCAGTGATGGTCACCAACTTGAATGGCTTTAAAAGGGGGTTAGAAAAATTCACGGAGGATAAAGCTATCAACAGCTGCTCATTATGATAGCCATGTTTTATCTCCACTGTCAGAAGCTGTATGCCTCTGAGTACCGGTTGCTGGAAGTCAGATGTGGGGAGAGCACTGTTACACTACGGTTCTACTTGTGGGCTTCCAGTGGGCATTTGGTTGGCTGGACTAGATGAGCCTTTGATCTGATCCTCTGGCAGGGTTCTTACGTTCTCAGCTGAAGTTGAATTTGAAGGTTCAAACCATTTCTCAATGCAGGTTCTATAATGCAGAATATAACAATGCTATCCATGACAGATGGGCATTCTGTCCCGTTTAAATATTTCCAAGTAAGAATGGTCCACCACCTCCTCTGGCAGTCTTCCTCCACTGTTAGACAGCTGTTACCATTAGGAAAAACTAGCATTTAGCCAGAATTTGCTTCTGAGTCATTTTCACTCATTTCTAGGTCTAGCCCCATTCACTACAGCCAAAGAAAACAGTTCTGCTCCATCTTCTTGACATCCCCTCTGAAACAGTTGCCTTCTTAATCTTCAAAGTCAGGTGAAGCAGCTCAAGTGTTGCAAGTCTCGCTGTGTCACTCACTGATGCTTCTATTTGCTCTACGTACATTTGGCCAGAATTCCATGGCATAGACAACTTTTACAAAGAAAGAGGTATCTTTCTTCTGAGAAGGTATCTTAACTTCTGACCTAACTGTTCTATACTCAAGCGAATCCTAGATATACACTTTTGTTTCATGACTAATAAGCGTCTGAATTCTAACCTAATACAGCATTCTCTGCACAAATCCCAGCACTTGGTGGTCCATCAGAAAATATGTTAGTGGCCCGTTGGTGAGTCACTACCTACCTTCCACCCATTCCTCCTTTATGATGTCATAGTCAATGCCATCATAGAGCAACTAATTAAATATCAGCTTGTAAATAACTCACCTTGCAAAAGTGACAAACCTATTGTGACATCAAAGGGCCTACTGGGTGGCAAAACTAAATTGAAATAGCTGAATGAGATGTATTAGAATCATTGGGAAGAATCATTGGGAAGGAAAAGAGGAAGAGAGGCAGAGCAAGTAGACATTAGAGAAGCAGAGAAGGGAGGCAGTGACAAGGCACGAGGCTTAATGATATTCTCAGCCCACTCTACTAGTAAGCACACAGAAAGATGTTCAAAGGTTGCATTTTGACATTTTGGAAGACATGAAATTGTTCAGAAACATCAATAGCATTTTGGAACTGGGATTTCACTCCCACTCCCAGCCCCCACCCCAGTTGCCAAGTTTAAAATGTTAACATTTTGATTTTTTTTTAACTTTTCACACTCCCTACATTGAATTAGTCATCTCTTTAGCCACTGCATTTCATACACACACACCCTCCAGCTACTTCAGGTTGCACACCAATAGCTTTCTTGGAAGTATAACATACTGAGCCTTCAGTGTGCAATTCACTCAGGATGAAACAATCAAAATATTGTCAAATTTGTAAAGAATGAAAAGCCTGAATAACAAACTTGAGTTAATATGTATCAACATGCACACAGACATTAACATAATACATTTCAGGTGGAAATGAAAATTTTAGCACAAATTTTCAAAGTTTTAAAAACAGTGAAATGCTACTCTTCCAATCCTCAGGTCTTGGTTGAACGAGATTTTATCATAGCTTGTTTCTTAACCAGGTTTTGTGGGCAACAACAATAAAAAACAGTTGTATCCAAAGTCCCCATTCCACTAGTGCAATGATTCTGCTGCTAGTGGGCAGGTTAGTTTTAATAAATCCAACAGCTGTGCCAGCTGAAACTCAGTATCTCTCAGATTTGCAATCTACTGCACAACAAATCTGCAGATTGCTTCTGCATTTTCTTGTGCAGCAACATTCCACTGGTGCAAAGCATTTCTCCAGGAAAGCAAGTACACTGCTATTTTAGCACTACATTGGATATAACCTCTAAAATGCTATTATAAATGACAATGAGTTTGTACTTTCTTAAAAAGATTTTCTTTTCCTTTGTCTCATTTTATCTTCTTGTACTTATTGCTTCACTGGTTTCAGACTGTTTATAGGTCTGTAAAATAAATCAAAACTCTAATGCAGTATAAAAACTCCAGCAGCAGAGAATAAAATCAATCCTGTAGAAGGTGACGGTTAGTGAAAGAATATTCACCAAGTGCCAACAAGAGCATAGAACACACCAAGTGAACTTTTCTGGGAAGAGCATTCCACACCTGGGGTGACACTACTGGAAAGGCCATCTCACATGGCTTCAAAGCCGTGGCCTTAAACCCAGACCTGGCGAAGGAGAAGCTAAACACTTCTCCTGCTGCTGGCACCACCAGCTAGAGAACTGGATCAAGCTCCCAAAGCTAATGGTTTCAGGCCCACAGAACCTGAGGATGGTGGTGTGAAGCCAGCAGAGCTTGAGTCCATCCTGAGATAAGAAGGAATATAAAATGCTGTTCATTCATTTTGCAACTTCATCATGTCCAAAGCTACTTTAAGCTGCTCCAATGTCCCCAGGTAATCTGTGAAACAAAAACAAACCTGGTTTTGTTCCATATAATCAGATCCCAAAATGATAGCAGACTTCATAAATCTGAAGGGTTTGCGGATGCCTCCAGAGCACACCCCATCTGCTGCTAATCTTCCTTTACTTAAAAAACACTGTGTGGTTTTATTGATGAAATAACCTCAAGGTTGTTTTTGTGCAACTCACTAAAGTGACAGAGGTTCCTTCCCTTCTTTCTTCTATTTAAAAAGGGGGCAAAAAGGGAGATGATCAAATTGATAATAAAAGTCGGCAAGATAATAAAACATTCCCCATCATATCAGTATTCATTTCAACAAACAGTGTCCCAATGCCATTTTGTAATATTAACACTTTACAAATGTCATTGATCTATTAAGACTTTCCAAGCGTTCAAAACCTAAATCACTGAGAAACGAGTGCAGGGAAAATATGACTAACTCAACAAGATTAGAAGTGATATTTTCTTGTGAAATTAAATCTGATTCTAATGTTTGTGAACACAGCAGAGGGGATTATACACAGGTTATAAAGAGCTGCTTTGTGCTGAGTTACAGCTGTGGGTCCAGCTTTGAAACCATTCCTGACTACTTGAAAGACCAGCAGGTACCTTACAGCAGGACTCTACCTGAAATTCTTTGAGATATTGGACTCTGAACCTAGGATCTTATGCAATCAAGGTATGTGTTTTAAACCTGCAGACTTCCATAAATTGCTGCTACAACTTCCACCATCCCTTGCCATTGGCTACAATGGCTGGGAATCATGGGAGATGTACCCCAACAACATTTGGAAGGCCACAAATTTCCCACCTTTGAGTTAATTCAAGGGTGAAAAACCTCAGCTCAGAGGCCAAATGTAGCCCTCCAGTCTATCTATCTAGCCCCTGAGGACACATGGAGGAGGGCGTACTTTCATGGCCACTGAAGGGAGCAACTTTCATGTATCACTGAGGTTCAGGATGGAGGGATTCTCAAGTACTACTATGAGAATCAGGGATCTGCTGCCTTTCTACTCACTCTTCCAAATCAGATGGCCATATCTTTCGATTCTATTAAATAGATATCCCATGACCAACAATTTTCACAGCAGAATGATAGTTTTCTTGCCAAAGAGTTGGTTCCATGTCTGTTTTCTCTTCTGTTGGGAAATAAACACCTTCTAGTTCAGAAACACTACTGCCTCTGACTGCCTGGGGAGGTAGAAACTGAAATTGACAGATGCATCCATCCCTAATGACATTTTAAGAATTGTAAGGTTCATGTAAGTCGAAGCTGAGGAAGTTTCTAGGCAAGAACTCCCAAGGACATAGCCTTAGCTTCTTCTCCAGTCCTCTCCCCTTCTCTTTGCTCACATAACCAACTGCATCTAGCTCTGCATCTTCTTACCATAAGGCCAGCTGCAGCTCCTGCTCCCTGTATTTAAATTAATTTTTAAAGAAGGAGGGGAGCAATCTGAACTTCCTTTTGTTTTTCACAACCTCATCCATATTCATAAGCCACTAATCATGTTTGATCAATCAAAATTCATTGTGGAACATATTAACCCCTCTTGTTGCTTGGAATTTTAATCTTGAAGGGGGAAAGCTGCCATTGAATGTGTTGGATTAAGCAGTCTCATGGCAATCCATTGAGTTTGTGGGCATCCTCCCCCCCCCCCCCCGGATGGTTGTCTTGTATTTCAGAATCAAATTGTTCATTTGAAAGTCTAATTAAGTTTCTTGTCCTTATGGTTAACCTTCACAAAATGAGAACCAAGGACAGCTGATGCTTTGATGTCACTAGCTGGTTTTGTTAACGTGACACTTGTAGGGCTAGGGCAGAAATGGAGGGAAAGAAGAATACTGTATGAGAATTGTGGCAGGTTAGTTGGTCTGAAATTAAGAGAGACTTGGACAGTTGGACAAAATTGAAGCTTTCTTTGTTAGGCCGAATTGCTGCTATTAAGATGAATGTATTGCCAAAGATGTTGTTTTTGTTTCAAACATTGCAAATTGTGGACAAGACGGAGTGTTTCCGGAAGTGGCAGAGAGATATCTCTAAATTTGTCTGGCAGGGCAAAAAGCCCAGAATTAAGTTTAAGATTTTAACTGACGCGAAAGAAAGAGGGGGCTTTGCCCTGCCAGACTTAAAACTGTACTATGAAGCCGCAGCTTTCTGCTGGCTAAAAGACTGGCTACTTCTTGAAGACACTGATGTGTTGGACTTGGAAGGTTTTAACAATGCTTTTGGTTGGCATGCATACTTATGGTATGACAAAGTTAAGATCAATAAGGCCTTTAAGAACCATATTGTCAGGAAAGCAGTATTCAATGTCTGGACAAAATACAAAGACTTATTGGAAAACAAAACTCCGAGGTGGCTCTCCCCTCTGGAAGCTAAGGCCCGAAAAAGACCCAATATGGAGGCCAAATGGCCAAAATATTGGGAAATATTAGAAAAAGACGGTGACAATTGGAAATTGCAGAGTTTGGAGAAAATGGAGGGTAAAGTGCGAGACTGGTTACATTACGCCCAGATTAAAGAAGTTTTTAAAAATGACAAAAAACTAGGGTTCCAGGTGGAGAAATCGAAGTTGGAGACAGAATTGTTAGAACCAAAGACTAAGGTACTATCAAGAATGTATAACTTGCTGTTAAAATGGAACACACAAGACGAAGTGGTTAAATCTGCTATGATAAAGTGGGCACAGGATATTGGGCATAACCATTATGTTTGAGGACTGGGAAAGGTTGTGGACCACTGGGCTGAACTTCACTGCATGTAATGCTTTGAAGGAAAATGTAATGAAAATGATATACAGATGGTACATGACCCCAGTTAAACTTGCCAAAATATACCATTCGTCTGATAATAAATTCTGGAAATGTAAAGGAAATGAAGGAACATTCTTTCACCTCTGGTGGACTTGCCCTAAAGTGAAGGCCTTCTGGGAAATGATATATAACGAGTTGAAAAAGGTATTTAAGTATACCTTTACTAAGAAACCAGAGGCCTTCCTCCTGGGTATTGTCGGCCAGAAGGTGTTAAAGAAGGACCGAACATTTTTTATGTATGCAACAACGGCAGCAAGGATACTCATTGCCAAGAATTGGAAAACTCAAGATCTACCCACACTGGAAGAGTGGCAGATGCAGCTGATAGACTATATGCAACTGGCGGAGATGACTGGCAGAATCCGAGACCTGGGAGAAGAAAGGATTGAAGAAGATTGGAAGAAATTTAAGATTTATTTACAAAAATATTGTAATTTGGTTGAATGTTAAGAAGGATGCTTGATCATAAATAATTGGCCACCACTAAATTAGACTGGAATATGATGATAAGTGAGATCAAGGAAAAGACAAACCCTTTGGGAGAACTATTAGACTATATTTAAATGAGTGGATATAAGATTGTAAACAAGATGATAATTTGCTTGAAAAAACTTTTCAACAATGTAAGTGGGAGCAGGAGACGCGAGGAAGTCTAAACAAGTTATGAAATTTTGTTATGATATAAGCAATGTTGTTTATTACTTATGTTTTTCTTTCACAAAAAATCTTAATAAATATTTATATATATATATAAAAGAGAATTGTGGCAGGTTAGTTGGGAGGGAACTCAGTAGCAGAGCACATACTTTGCCTGGGGAACACTCCTGCCTGAAATCTGGCGAGCTGCTGCCACTCATTGTAGACCAGGAATGGGGAACCTACACCCACCTGTGATGTTGCTCGACTCCAATTTTAGTCACCACTGACTTTTGGCCTTACTGGCTGGGCTTGGTGAGACCTGGAGTCCAACAAGATCTGGCTTCCTCCCAGATAAGTAGGGTTAAGATTGCAGCTTCACTTGTCATTTCTCTATCACTAGCTGATAATGTAAGTCAGCAACCAGCAAAAAAGGGCTTATATAGCTAGAGATGACAATATGACGCTCATATAGAATCAAATAAGTGATGGTATCACAAAGCCAAGTCAGAGTGACAGCAATAAGTTCTCTTACTCATAATGGGAGAATGCTATCAGCCTTTCCCTGAAATTGGGGGTCATTTCCTTGTGGATTACAGCTGCTACAAATACTAAATTCTCCATTCTATTTCAGTTCTACTCCGCTCCTTTTAAATACCCTTAGAATATCTATGTGTATTTAAACCAGCACTTAAAGTTTTGATATTACTGGTTTGAGTTTTGAAATATGAACTGAATGCCAAATGTGAACAAAATTTCATGTAATCTTTAATGTTACCCACAGCAAGCATATGCACTACCTTAGCGAACAATGAATGCTTTAAGCCTTGTGTGAAGAACCTTTGGCCCTCCGGAGTTTGCTGAACTACAACTCCCACTATCCCTGGCCATTGGCCACACATGCTGGGGAGGATGAAAGTTGATTCTAGCAACATTTGGAGGGCCACACATGCTTTAAAGCCATGACCTTTATGCAGGTAAACTCAGAAGTGTAAAATAGCAAAGTAGGGATGCTTGAAAAATCTAATATTCATAAATACCCATATGAACTGACTCGATTCTCACGAACTAATATGTGGACTGGAATATAGTTACCCACCAGAATTTTCACTTCCAGATTATTCCAGTGTGATTCTTGGTTCAAAGCAGCACCTCAAAATCTGCTTTAAGATGCACATCTTATGAGAAAATGTGTTTCAAAATATATATTTTAACATAAAATACATATTTAAATAGCAGTCTTTAAAAACATCTCAAAAGAAGGTGGAAATGGGATGAAACATCATGCAGAAGTGATATAGACCAGAAATAGACAGATTCTTGGGTTATTTTTAATACTATGCTCAAAGTTATGCTAATTTCCGCTGGCTGCCAAATGGATCTCACACGTTGCTCTGCAGAAGTGCCACGGGTGCATCCTGTGACACAGTCTAACTTACA
The DNA here is from genome assembly GCF_964106915.1 of Podarcis gaigeae. Lineage (NCBI taxonomy): Eukaryota > Metazoa > Chordata > Lepidosauria > Squamata > Lacertidae > Podarcis > Podarcis gaigeae. Next base: position 6,078,872 of record NC_139691.1, read on the forward strand.
CCTAATAATTCAGTGATGAACTTGGCGCCTGAACACAGCTTGAGAACTCTGCTTTACATGTCATCAATCCCACTTTTGCATCTTGCTAACCTTTGCAACCCTCTCATCCCACGCTACCATTTTTTCTCTCCAATTTGTCCAATACATAACTATTCCCAGTTATTGTTAACTGGAGAGAGGCAGGTCAGTAGAAAGGAGATACATTTTCTATGCTAGGGAAGTTTATTATTTACCTCTCTTGTGTTTTGTACTCTTCCTTGTAGGGACTCTTCTCCAAGGCACCAGTGAGTTCGTTGGTAGAGATGAGTAGAATCTGAAGAATTAAATTTACACCTCCTAGCTTCCACTGTAATTGGGATTCCCAGGAGATGCAACCTTTGTCTGGTGACACAAGTAAAACTTGCCAATCTCCTTCCAGTCCCCTTCCCTCCCTTCTTCCAAGATGTGCATCAGCCAAGGCCCCTGGAGAGGTCCTCTAACCAAATTACTCTTAAGCAAAAAGCTGCTGTTGTTGCTAAAGACAGAGCTGCAGAGCGCCCTCAATGTGTTTATTGAACACATTTAATGGATTTATTTCTAGAAATCCCCCCCAAAAAACCTATCTGAAGCTGCAGCAATAAGAGATGTGGGATGGCGGAGGTGGGGAGGGAGGCAGAGAGAGCTGCATTCTGAAAACCTTTTTATATCCATATACCCAAATGGAACAATGTTATTTCGTCTTTTAACTTTATTTCTTTTCAAAAATTTGTAACAACTTCCATAAAGTCAACATAAGAAGCAGAAATATGGTAAGCAGCATAATATCAACAATAAAACTACATTTGTAAAATAGGCACAAAATAGACTACAAATCAGCTTAATACATCAACATACCTTGTTCACCCACCATGCCTTGGGTGAGTTTTAAGTGGACATCTAATTGCCACTGCTGTAGATGATTTCCTGGTGTTTGTTGAGTGGGTAGACCAAGAGCCTATCTGCACTATACATTTATTTATTTTATATTTCTAAAATGTATGTACTGCCCTTCATCTGAGGATCATAGGGTGGCTTACAAAATAAAACACAAATATATATAACATAATGACAAACAAAACAATACCCCCCAGTTTAAGAGGCCATAGATAATTTAATAACACTCAGCATCCTTAACTACAGTACCCCAGCATTCTTTGGGAAGAGCTATAACTCAAAAAAATGGCGTGGAACTGCTTTAAACGTATAGGGCAGATGGGGCCTAAAGGGCAGGTTCCACCACTTTAAAGTAGGGATAAGAGAAGAAATTAGATTCATATTGAGTGCACCTCTAATGAGAAAGCAGAGATCACATTGAAATACATTACCTTGTCCAGAATATTACCTTGTCCAGTTTGTCATGTTTGCCCATGTTACAAAATATGTGGCCCTCTCCAATAAATTTCCATCTACTCTCAAAAAAAGCAGGGCTGAAAATAACAGCTCAATTTGAGAGTAATGGGTAAGATCATTAAAAAAAATAAAAATCCCTGTGTTTTGTAAAGTTGGCAGGGTCCAAAGGGTCATCTAGTCCAAACCCCTGAAATGTAGGAATCAAACATCCAGTTCCCCACAGCTGCCACACAGATTCCTGTGGAAATTCAGGCTGGAGACCTCTGATCCTGGAAGTAGTAAACAGCTGTTATAGTCATTGACAACTCCAAACTCTATGGTTTAAAGCCATGATGCTGAGAGAGCCCCTTCACACTTTTCAAAAAGATGTGCCCCTGAGATACACTTAAAAAAGGATACACCTAAAAAAGTAAAATGTGAATGGGTCAAATACATTTCCTCATTAAATTGATATCCAATCTTTCCTGCATAGAGTTCAAAGTGACATACATGTATCTACTCCTCTCCACATTATCTTCACAATAACCCAAGGGAGACTAAGTTGGCCTAAGGTCAACAAGTAAGCTTCATGGTTGAATGTGGATTTGAACCCTGGTCTTCCATTTCCTAGTCTGACACTCTAACCATTATACCACCACTGGCTCTCAAGCTTGCTCTCTGGTACAGGAGAGTGCTCTTGCACTCAAATCTTGCTTGATGACTTCCTAGAGGCATTTGGCTGGCCACTAGGAGAACAGGATGCTGAACAAGGTGGGCCATTGGCACGATCCATCAGTGTTCTTCCTTTATTCTTTTTTCTCCTATTATTCATTTATTAGATTTCCTGCCTGTCCTTCACCATGAGGTCTCAGGGCAGGCTACCACATGTTAAATATAAAATACTGAACAGTTAAAACAGCTTACAATCAAGAGAATAGGACGGGTCTTAATAGCTAAGGTGTCAAGGGTCAGGGTATAGAGGTGCATCTTCATTATCCAACAAAAACCACATAATGAAGTGCCTCAGCTGCACTATACAGTTAAAGCAGTATTATACTACAGTGGTACCTCAGGTTACATATGCTTCAGGTTACATACGCTTCAGGTTACAGACTCTGCTAACCCAGAAATAGTGCTTCAGGTTAAGAACTTTGCTTCAGGATGAGAACAGAAATTGTGCTCTGGCGGCGTGGCAGCAGCAGGAGGCCCCATTAGCTAAAGTGGTGCTTCAGGTTAAGAACAGTTTCAGGTTAAGAACGGACCTCCAGAACTAATTAAGTTCATAACCAGAGGTACCCCTGTACTTTAAACAGTGATGACTTCCTCCAAAGCATCCTGGAAACTGTAATATAAATCCTTTTCTCCAGGGAAGAAGATAGGATCTACTGGAAAACTAGATCTGCTAAAAGATCTATAGGTGATTTGCAGTTTCTAGCTCCCAAATGTATAACAGGAGAAACAACAAAAATTTCCCTCTGTGTTGAAGAAAGCATAGTAGGAACACCAAGAGAGAATTTTTGAGTGTTCTGTGAATTCATTTCTGGTGTTGTTGACAGAGAGTGTCTAGTTTGAGGAAGGCACCCTCAATATATTAAAAGTGCATGTCTAGCTTCCTGGGACACATTTTGCAGCTTGCTCTGATGAGTTGGAAGAAGAAGAAGAAGAAGAAGAAGAAGAAGAAGAAGAAGAAGAAGAAGAAGAAGAAGAAGAGGAGGAGGAGGAGGAGGAGGAGGAGGAGGAGGAGGAGGAGGAGGAGGAGGAGGAGGAGGAGAAGAGGAAGAAGATAAGCTCACAAGTTTGAATTCTGTCCTGCAATGCAGGAGATCAGCTCAGGTTGGTGGTGTGAGTGCTTTCTTACTTTTCTAATGGGGAGGGGAGTGTCAACTCTTCCAACTTTATCTAACTTGCCCCGACAGTCTGCCACCCTCATCACCATGGTTTCCAAGCATCACACTTATTACAGGAATAAACAGCTTCACACCCAAAATGAAGCTAAGATTGTTAAGTAACAACAACAGTTTATTTGCCTCACATCATTTCCAAAAAGAAATATATAATAGTGGTGAGTGGGAGGGGAACACATCACTTTTAAACATAAAACATGAGTGACTGAAGACAGTAGTGTAGTATTAAATGGTACTCCTGGTCAGAGTAGACCCATTAATTTTAATGGACATGACTAAGTTGGATTTAGTTGAATACAACGCAGAATATAATGTCTCATTGCTCACTTTGCACCATTCTTTTGATTTTATGCCAATATGCTTCCATTTCCTGCATGAGAGCCACAAACACCCCACTGTTGTGGGGCATATGGATGCTTGGAGTTTGTATGCATTATTTTGATTCGCCAGATGCTTTCTTTCATGCAGATATTGCTCAAGGAATATGATGCCCTGAAAAACAATATTTAATTAAAAAGGTCTCCTCTTGAAGAGTGAAGCGGTCACTGCATACTTTACATTCTGAGGTATGAGACTGGATAAACAAACAGGCAATCCTCTGGGTAGGATGGATGTTTCTGAGTCTGTTCAAGCCAATGCAGTGATCTCTGTGTCTAACAGGGGTCGGCAAGGTTTACCTCGCCTGGGCCAGTTCACTCCAGCAGAGATCCCAACCCCTCACCTTACCCCTCACCCAAATCCTTCCCCTGACAGATCACCAAAACCACCTTCCATCCCTTTACATATGTCGAAAGTACAGATCACTCAGACTTGCTTGGCTTACAGGTAACAAAAACTGTGCTTCCTTCCCATGACAGATGTTGAAACTACATGCCCCTTCCCCTTTGTTTGTTGTTGTTTAGTCACTTAGTCGTGTCCGACTCTTCATGACCCCCTGGACCAGAGCATGCCAGGCACTCCTGTCTTCCACTGCCTCCCGCAGTTTGACCAAACTCATGCTGGTAGCTTGTGGTCCATGGGTCTTAGGTTGTTGACCTCTGCTCTATCCCCAAACACCATCCCAGAGGGGAGAGGCTGTTCAGTAGCAGGAAGCATCACTGAATCAATATCAGTCTGTTGTGACATGGTGCTTGGGGTATCTGGTGCCCTGATAATCCACCTGGTCCAGCATTTAGATCTGGTTTGGTGCCTCCTAACCAGTTGGGCACCTCCCTAGGATTCAAATCCTCCAGTTTCACATTCTCATCCCAAGCCCCTTCCCCCTCTGAGCAATCCACCAAAATGTCTCCACCAGACTCATCACACTTCCAGGCATCATAGACATTCCTGGGATAGATGACAGCAAGAAAAGAAATACTTCTTGTATCGTGGGCTAAGTGAGACCCAGAAGATCTCAGTGGATGTTGTTGCTTGGCAACTGACACCAAGGAAACACTTGCTTAGTTGTTCAGCCCTACCGCATTGCCTTAGAGGACCTTCTGCCTCACAATGGCCACCAGTGGAAGTCTGCTTTCACAATGGGCTGTGTGAAACCCAGATTCCATTTCTCTGACATTTTCTGATAATATCTGTGTTTTATGTGCTCTTTCAAATGATGTACAAATCGCACCTGGAAATCTAGTGGAACCTAGTGGAAGTTTAGAACTCATTTCCATGTTAATTCTTCATGGGGGGGGGGAGGAATCTACTTAACCTGGAAAATCATGGGCATTTTATGTTGCAATTTCAGGTGATGAAATATACAGTTTTCTGCTATTCAAAATTTAGTGTGACATGTCGGAATATTGATTTTTGAAAACCAAAAATTCATAAAACAACAGGTACTGAATTGTAAAAGGGATGTTGGAAATCAGAAAGGAAGCACTAACATTATAACTAATAAAACTAATGCAACAACCCCATGTCTGAATGCAGCCCCATAAGACCTCAGTGGAAGTTGTTGCTTGGCAACTGCCACCAAGGGAAGACTGGCCTTCATCACTGCTGGAATGAGATGCTGCTTCTTAGTCCCACTCCCCAGCCTCAGAGGACCAGCTGCCTGCCAATAGCCACCAATGGAAGACATTTTACATCATGGGTTGAGAGCCCTTGCCTCAGAGAGGAAGCTTCTGCCTGGCATGACCCTGGCAAGGAAAGAGCAGGAGGTATAAATTTCTTCTGGCATAATCCCAGTTCCATATGGACACCAAATAATTTATCTTACTATAGTAGATTTCAATGTGGTTTTAGGTTGAGAAACATTTCTAAGACACATCCAGAGCCTTTTAGACCTGTAAAAGTGGGAAATGTTTCTGCTTCAAGAAGCTTTTCCAGCTGGATAAAAAAATTCACCGCTGTCAGTTTAAAAACAATATGAAATGTACACCTATCTTTGTTTGTGTTTGTGCTGTTTGAAAGCTATTTTTTTTAGCTGTTTTTGTAGCTTTTTGCAGATCTCAATGAAATCACCATCTTAATAAATAAACAGATAGCCTGACATAGTCATTTCCCCAATATTAAATTCAGTCAGATTGCTCACTGATCTGGATTCTGCAGTACATTTTTGGTATGCAAAAATGTTAGATCAAACATAGCTCCATGGTAGAGCAGGTTCAATCCCCATCATTTCCAGATAGAGTTGGGAGTGTATCCCTACCTGAAATGCTGGGGTGCTCCTGCCAATTATTGTAGGCATTACTGAATAGACCAATAATCTGACTAGTATGTTCCCATGAGTACAACAAGAACAAACCACCCAAAACAAATCCATATATTTCATGCAAAGGATGGGATTGTAAAATAGAAATGGAACATAATTAACTGTTTGGCCTATCCCTATATTTGAAAGTATTTAGTGCTGGTTATACCATCACACGGGACATGGATGGCACAGTGGGTTATACCACAGAGCCTAGGACTTGCCGATCAGAAGATTGGCAGTTCGAATCCCCACGACGGGGTGAGCTCCCGTTGCTCGGTCCCTGCTCCTGCCCACCTAGCAGTTCGAAAGCACGTCAAAGTGCAAGTAGATAAATAGGTACCGTTCCGGTAGGAAAGTAAACGGTGTTTCCATGCGCTGCTCTGGTTCGCCAGAAGCAGCTTAGTCATGGTGGCCACATGACCTGGAAGCTGTACGCCGGCTCCCTCGGCCAGTAAAGCGAGATGAGCGCCGCAACCCCAGAGTCGGCCACGACTGGACCTAATGGTCAGGGCTCCCATTACCTTTATACCATCACACACTGATATCCTCCACCTTCATTATCAGATGCATAGGTGCCAGCTCCCTGGGGCTCTGGGTGCCCAAGCACTTACAAAATTCCCCATAAGGGGACGGGCACCCACAAATTTCAGTGTCAGAGACATGCACACTGTATGGCACCCACGACCCTGGCACCCATGGTTGCAGAGACAAGCTGGCATTCCTGACGAGATGCTTCTGTTCCTCAAACCTTTAGGTACTTGGGAAAACAATAAGCTCTCTCTCTCTCTCTCTCCCTCTTTAAAAGCAGTTCAAAGATAAAACAAAAAAGGGCACATTTCAAAGCATAGCCTTTGGGCTGCAAAAGGGACCCAACTCAAAGAGATAGAATAATTTGCTCCCTTTTTTAGCCACCTACCTTTCCAAATCAAGGGCACAGGTTTTCAGCTGAGCTCTTACTTCCAAAGTAACAAAAGATTCAAAGGTTCATAGAAATTTCAACACTAAATCAGTAGTCACCTTTCCTAGACCAGAATTAGCTGACCATAGTAGTCATCCTTGGCAGGTGAAAAAGTACCGGTACTTGATACTAGGGGCTGTGCCCCTGCTCATGTTGCTCACTAATCTTGCCTACCTGACTTCCACCAAAAACCCTGCCCCTTGCCCTTTACGCCTCACCTCACCCAACCCCTCACCTTACCCCTCACCCAAATCCTTCCCCTGACAGATCACCAAAACCACCTTCCATCCCTTTACATATGTCGAAAGTACAGATCACTCAGACTTGCTTGGCTTACAGGTAACAAAAACTGTGCTTCCTTCCCATGACAGATGTTGAAACTACATGCCCCTTCCCCTTTGTTTGTTGTTGTTTAGTCACTTAGTCGTGTCCGACTCTTCATGACCCCCTGGACCAGAGCATGCCAGGCACTCCTGTCTTCCCCTGCCTCCCGCAGTTTGACCAAACTCATGCTGGTAGCTTCGAGAACACTGTCCAACCATCTCGTCCTCTGTCGTCCCCTTCCCCTTACAGATTAACAAACTGTATCCCCTCCCTTTCCACACTTCAAACACAAAGCTTTCTTTCTCTCATTCAGACCCACTCGATGCCACCACCACTACTACTGCTGCTGCTGCTGTGGGTGGGATGCAGCAATGGGTGGGAAGGGAGATGAAGGGGAGAAAGACCTCCCACACACTTCATTTGTCTTTCCACACTCCTGTTACTGGAGGTAGCAAAAGGGAGGAGCACAGGAAGTCTTGCAAAGCCTTCACCTTTTTACCCACCAGAATGCACACTTTTTTCCTGCCTCCATTTAACCTCTTCCTTGCATCCTAGCTGGCCTTGGCCACCTGCTCACTTAATCAGTTGACCAAGCCACACCCCTTCCCCTTACAGCTTAACCAAACTGCAATACAGTATAGGCGAGCCATATGAGAAGATATAGGGCAGTTTGTGGCAGCTCCCCAGTAACCATCCTGCTTTGCTGCCACTCCCCTCCTCCTTGGCATTTGACATGATAAAGCCAAAGTAGCATTTGCTGTCCTCCTCTGTCCTGCCTGTGCTTTTGCAGCTCAGCTGGGCCTCCCACTCAGATAGTCATCCACCACCTTGTGCTGTCAGCCTGCTGTTCTGTCATCATGCTGCATATTGGCAGTCACACACACCACAGTGACAACAGCCTTGCAATCTTATTGTATAGTAAGAAAGCTTTTCCCAAAAAAAGTTCAGTGGGGAAGAAAAGTAAGACAATTGAAACATTTTTTTATTATTTACTGCAGGTAACTTTGCTAAAAGCAGCAGATTTAGAACATTGTCAAGACCTTTTCAGAATGCAACATTGTTGTTGTTTTTGCTTCAAAATCATTTCAGAATGCTAAACATAAAAAACCAAGATAAAGTAAGTACTCTTAACTTCTGCCCCCTCACTTTAAAGCTGACAATGAAAATACCTAGTTTCTGTTTAAAAACTACTCCACTTTGCTTAAAAAGGGGGGGGGGGGTTCCATGCAATTGAATTCTTCATTGTCACTATCAGATATTTCTGTCCTCAACCCCCTTGAGAAGCATGAGAGAATTTTCAACTGCATTAAAAAAACACAAAAAACTTTTCTTCTTTCTCATTGTATGAATCTATTTCAAAAACTAAGCACTTTCCCTCACACTGCATGGTTTGGGACTTTTGATCTTTGTTTTGATTTTGCAGTTGTCTCATTTGCTTCCGTGTAATTTGTCCTGTTGCAATGTTGGTTTTGTTTTCTTCTACTTTGTATTTTAGTGTTCTTATTATTTGTGTATGTTGCCCAGGGAACTTTTGTTATTGGGTGGCTGATGAAATGATTGATTGAACAAATATGCAGAGAGCTGTAGCTCTGTGGGATGGGGGAGGTGCAGTTTGGTGGTAGAGCATATGCTTTGAATGCAGAAGGTCCCAAGTTCTATCCCTAGTATTTCTCTCTGAAACCCTGGAGAGCTGCTGCCACTCAGTGTAGACAATACTGAACTAGAAAGAACAATGGTCTAGCTTAGTATAAGGCAGAGTCTGATAACTACTATACATAGACCTATGTATTACAATTAAAAGGTGGACATGGAAGGAAACCATTGTGAGTTTCTACCTCTCCTATATTTCTCAAGCTAGCTTTGTAAAAAAAAAAGAAAGAAAAGTCTCATTCCTCAGCAGACAAAAAGTTTCCACGAGGAGCAGCTGTCACTTCAAACTTGTAATAGGAAATAATTGGGATTCTGTCTCAAACCACAGAGCCCTGAATTAGCCAAGTCAGTCTCAACCAGGATCCAGGAAGCATCTGGTGTCATTGGAGATGGCAGCAGTTCAAGAACCTTCACACTCATCGGTGCTGATAATGCCATGGTTGCAGGTTTGATCCCTGTAAGGGACAGTTGCATATTCTTGCATTGCTGGGGGGGGGGGAACACAGCAGCTTGGATACCCTGCAAGCCCAGCACTGCTCATAGGACTGGTGCATGCCTGTTGGTAGTATTGTACTACCAATCTTACTATATGCTTGTGAAACATGGACCACTTATTAACGCCATCTCCAACTCCTCGAAAGATTCCATCAACGGTGTCTCCGAAAAATTTTACTCATCACTTGGGAAGACAGGCAAACTTATATCTGTGTACTGGAAGAAGCAAATATCACTAGTGTTGAAGCAATGATTCTTCAACATCAACTTCATTTGACTGGTCATGTCGTGCGAATGCCTGATGATCGTCTTCCAAAGCAACTACTCTATTCCAAATTTAAAATGGAAACCGTAATGCTGGTGGTCAACAAAAGAGGTTTAAAGACTGTCTCAAGGCAAATCTAAAAAAAAATGTAGTATAAACAGTGACAACTAGGAAACACTGGCCTGTGAGTGCTCCAACTGGAGAACAGCCTTTACCAAAGGTGTCATGAACTTTCAAGACACTAGAATTCAGAACACAAGGGAGAATTGTGCTAGGAGGAAGGCATGCTTGGCGAATCCACACTGTGATCAACTCCCGTCCAGGAACCAATATCCCCACTGTGGAAGGACGTGTGGACTCAAAATTGGCCTCCACAGTCACTTACGGACTCATTGTTAAATCCATGTTTATGGAAGACAATGTTACTCAGCTACGAGTGACCGCCAATGAAGAAGAAGAAGAAGAAGAAGAAGAAGAAGAAGAAGAAGAAGAAGAAGAAGAAGAAGAAGTTGTATCCTTCTTGGCCACCAGAGGCAGGGGGGACGCAGCAGCTCAGGTGTGCTGCAAGCCCAACCTTGTGCTGCTTTTGAGAGTGGCATGCTACGCTCTGGGGCACCTGGGCTTGTGTGCCACCTTAGGCTCCCATGTGCCACCCTCAAAGGTAAGTGCCATCCAGGATGATACCCCCCCCCCAGCACACACTCCTAACTACGCTGCTGCTCTGATTGGCTGTGTGTACAGCTAGCCAGAGGGGATGGGTGGGGACAGTACTTTGTGAGGGGAAAAGAAAAATCATTTGAGAGTTGGGATCCTGGCATTCAACTGGATATGAATGTGCATATAAAATCCAGCCTGAGGGAAAAATCTACACCCAGAGAAAGAAGTCTCTGGGCTTAGACTGAAAGACAGTGATTAGTATATTTTGAGAGTATACAGACAAGTGAGAACTGGGCAGCTGAATCTAAGACAGGAGAAGTGGAGTTGTGAGGGAACACTCTATTTGGGTCTCTAAGAATGGAACAAAACTTCTACGGAGAGATTTATAACCCCAAATCAGTTAGGAGGAGTGTGGTGATCCCCTGGTCTGCTATACTAATAGAGGATCCTCAGGAGTGAGATTTATGGAAGGTTGGGAAACTGTCAGAAAGTACCAACTTATCTCAGAAGCCAAATATTAAGACCTAAAGTAATTTCGCTGCAATTAATTTAAGGAACTGAAGTAAATAAAAGATGCACATTTATCATCTTGTTTAGAAGCCCGTAAGTGCCACTGAATTTAATATGTATATAAGTGAATTGTTTCCTGACAGATCTTTTGTTTTACCAGTTTTGTTATAGTGTCACAAGAGCTGACCTCCTAGGACTGAGGTGGACCCATTCTGTACTAGCTGATATTTTTGAACTATCTGTAAAGGCAGACCCATGATGAGTGCATTGCAGTAGTCCAGCCAGGATGTTACAAGCAAGATTTGACTTCTCCAGTTAAAGTTGCAACTGGTGTATCATCCTAAAGGTGAAATTCTAACTACAGGGACTGCCAGGTGGGTTTAACAGAGGAGGGGGACTGCCACCACCACATCCACAGTCCTTCCAAGCACACTAGCTTGGAAGGTGGGGGACAGGCAGATTGCTGTGCCAGCCTTGTGCAGTGGTCAGGCCTGGTACTATCACATGTACCAGTGGATCCTGGACTCACTGAGCCCATCTCCCAAACACCCCAGTTTAGAAACAGAGCACTCAGTGGGTGGAAGGAGGAGCTCCACACTGGTGGGATGACATTGGTGTCTTTCCACAGGCAGATTATGGTGGAAGTTGGCAAGGCTGGAAGGAGGGACCCATGCAGCTGATCCAACATCCTAGCATACTAAGCCAGAAGTCTTCCCTAAAAAAGTAGGCTACAAATAAATTGATATTTTCAAAGAGGTTTGGGAAACAAGAAAATCATTTGCCTAGTGTTAAACTTCTTGCTGAGAGGGAAGCCAAGAGAATATGAGAACATGCTTTGCAAATTAAGAACTGGAGAGAACAAAAGGAAGCAGGTGCTGTGAAAACTTTCCTAGAAGACAAAGGCAGATGAAACAAATTCAGCAAAAGAGCAATGCAACCCCCAAACATTAACTAGAACAGGCATTGAAAAAGCACAAGGACGGGTGGGGAGTGCCATCCCTTTTTTTTACAATACAACATGAGATGTTGCCATTCATGGAACTCAGTCGTGGCTGGTGGCCATTGGAACTGATAAGGAGGCCAACAGTAGGGGGAGATGGAGCCAATGACAAAGCTGTCTTCTAGTAGTAATGGGGAAGGCTGACTTGATTCTTCTCTCTCATTCTTCTCTCATCCCTCCCTCCTTACAGATAGGTAGCCGTGTTGGTCTGCCATAGTCAAAACAAAAAAAATTCCTTCCAGTAGCACCTTAAAGACCAACTAAGTTAGTTCTTGGTATGAGCTTTCATGTGCATGCACACTTCTTCAGATACAGAACTATGGAAGACACCACATTGAGCCGCATGAAATGGAAGTCCATCAACCCCTCCCTCCTTAGTTCACTGAATGCTGTGATGGCAGCATCTCAGATGGAAGGTAACCTGGGAAAATGCAGTTTCCCAGAGCACCCAATTCCTTAATGGTGTTATAAATTTAAGGGGAGAGAACCCCCCTAAACCATAGAAAATAATAAATGCAAGGATTCTGATTATTTGAGATATGAAGGGGGAATGCAAGCTGAAGAGGAACTCCTGGGCTAGCATATGCAAAACAACCTAGCTGAGCTAGGGACATCAAAGAACAATAGAGGGCCATTTGCAATACAAGAGAACTTCCTCCCCCTGGCCCTGAGGTGTGAACAGAGACAGGGGTTTGAAAGGTTGCCAGGGTAACTGTGTGCTTGTGTTTTGTAAATCTGCCTGATGAAGAATTAATAGACTTGCTACCTATTGGTGGAAAGGAAAGGAAAGGAAAGGAAAGGCTGTGCTAACATCTTGGCTGAAGATAAGATGAGTCCAAACTATAGAGCGGCTTGATTGAGAAGTCACTGCAGAGCCTTTCTGCCCCTACCCTTTTTGGTGGGATGTTTCTGGAAGGAGACAGATTTCTTTCTCATTTGCTTGTGAGTGACTCTGGACTGTTAATTCTGTGTCTCAGTTTCAGAAATGGTCATTCAGTTGCCTTTCTGAAACATACTGCCACCACCCTAACTGCAAATTGGCTGCATTTTGCAGTCTTTTTAAGTCCAGAACAAAAAGGCACAAAGAAAGGCAAGTGGTGATATAAAGGCAGCCCTTTGGATGAGAACACTCTTCATCTGCAGTACAATGCAATTCAGGTCAGCGTCACTTGCCTCTTTTATTTAAGGGGTGTTTGTAGTAAGTAGCCCTGGGCCATTGATACTAATCCAGTTTTCGGTTTCTTCATTTTGGGAGAGGTGGGTGAGTTTTACATTCTGCTCTTCTCTCTCTCTCTGCTTAATGGCTGTCATACTCTTCCATGACTCAGGGTGACTGAGTAGGTCCATTAAAACTACCTGAAAGGTAGAGATAGCAAAGAAGAAACTTAGGTCACACTGAGCCGCTGTGTGGCAATAGGACCGTGCAACCAAATTGGGGTGATTTGGACCTAATTTGAATTGGATCAAGTCAGTGCTGAATCAGCATTTAGATTGATCTGAATTGATTCTGACAGCCAGGTAGACACAGAACTCAAAATACTGTATAAGAAAACCAGATAGACTGTCTCCAAAATGTTGCAAAAATGAAAAACAATATCTTGTAAAGTCTGTAAAGGATAGAGGGAAGGTGGACTTTGCTCACTGGAGGCTCCAATTTCCAGTCCAGGGCTAGAACACTAGAGCTGGTGGACACCCAGTGAAGCTGAATGTTGGAAGATTCAGGACAAATAAAAGAAAGTACTTCTTCACACAGCACATAGTTTAACTATAGAACTCACTCCCATAGGAGGCAATAACGGCCACCAACTCAGATGGGTTTAAAATAGGATTGGACAAATTCATGGAGGAGAAGGCTATCAATGGATACTAGCCATGATGGCTATGCTCTGCCTCCACAATTGGATGCAGTAACACTTCTGAATACCAGTTGCTCGAAAACACAGGAGGGGAAAGGGCTCTTGTGCTTGAATCCTGCTTGTTAGTTTCCCACGGACATCTAGTCAGCTACTGAGAGAAAAGGATGCTGAATTAGATGGTACATTGGCCAGAGCCAGCAGGTTCTTCTTATGTTCTTTATTCTCCAGTCACAGTGCCTTTCACCCTTTTGTAAGTTCTCTGAATTTCCCACTTGTAGAACCCAGCAGGGAGGAGAATGTGGTCAAAATATGAATTAGTTGGCTCTGCCTGTAAGTGGCTCTGGCTGCACCTATTGCTATCCTCCCTGCCTTTACCTTACCAGCCCCAATGCACACCAGCCATCACTGGATGAAAAACAGGCTATCCATTATTGGATGTTTTAATTTTAACTTCTATGAGGGACATACGATGGACTAGGGAAGCAGTACTAGCGATGACTTTGACCCTTTCCCTTGTATGTGGTTGCTCTGCTAAAAACTGCTCCTACTGCAGTTCTGAAAACTCCAGTAAAGTTTCAGGTGGGAAATTTGAATAAAAAACAAACAAAGCTGTGGCTCCCATAGTACTACTGTTATATTCCAATTCCAGAGATCACTGCAGTTGGTCTTAAAATCAAGTAGGCAGGATAACTGATCACCATAGACATTCTATTTGTCCATCTATCCCAGTCTGAGCTAGTGCGATTAACAGTAGCTTTTCAGTGTCCGGGGCAAGGATATGTCCCATCAATCTGTTTAAAATGAAGGTGCCAGGTTTGAACATGAGACATTTTCTGCATGCAGAGCCCATGCTCTACCATAGAGCAATGACCCTTTACCAAATGATAGGGGTGATGAGCCCCAGGTTTGTGGGCCCAACGCAGCCCTCCAGGCATCTCTATCTGGCTCCCTGGACTTTCTACCCACCCTTATCCCCAGGTCACACCCCTCACTGGCCCTGGTTCTCTCTCCCACTCCCCACCACAAGTGTTTTTTGCTTGGGTGGAATGGGACAATGAATTATTATAATGCTCGTCTTGATAGAGAATAAAGACAGGTGCATGAATGTGTGCAGAAACCAGCCTACTGTACTTTTGCTTCTGCCTCCACTCATCACTGGCACATGGCCCTCAAAAGCTTGCTCTGAAGGGAATATTCCCCCACACCTGTCCCTCATCACCAGTCTTCCATCTCTTTTGGCACTTGGATTATATGAGCACAGGAAATTATATATGAGCATTGGAAAAGGGAAACCAAAGATAAAAGACAAATTTGACCCCTTCTTTCTCTCACACACAAATATTCCATTGCAGTGCGCCAATTCTCTAGCAGCTCCTACATGCCAGAAACAGCATTAATCTACTTTTTCTCCTCCCTCCCCGCAAGGCCACTGGTAGCCAGCCCTTAAAATAATAACAGAAATTTACATTAAGTAGGTGAAAATGTTGACTTAACCATAATGATGGGAGGTGTGGGTGTGGGTTGTGCAGCCCCAGAATCACTTGTTATTCACAGGAAATATCATTTTTAAGCTGCTGTGAGCATAAGGAGGGGTATCAGGAGATTGGGTAATTAGTGATAAAACAGAGTGGGCTATAAAATGCCATTTGCTCATGCACGTGTGAGCATTTTAACAGCTCTTTGGGGGGATCTTGAAGGGTGGGTTGAAGAGGTGAGAAATGGGGAGGTGCTTCTCTGTGCAGGCAATATTGGTTTTGTTTCGTTTCCTCCATCTGCTCAATCTCATCTTGAGAATAGGCTAAATGCCCTGCGATGTTTGCGCCACTAGAAAAATAATAATATTGATGCTCAATAGGCTGCTGGGGATGCATTTGAAATGCTGATCATTCCTTCCAATTTGGGAGTTCTGAATTGTCTATTATGGTTTCTAAAGTGGCATCAGTGCATGAGGAATCCTTTGTTTTTTGTTGCTGCTGCTATATTTGTTGGGTGGGGATCAGTGGGTTTAGCCTTACCACTGATCAGTGCCTCCACATCAGTGGAGAAATCCAAACCAATTTAAGCTCCATATTGGTTCACAGATAAGCTTGGGCACATCCTGAACTTCCCCCATCTTTCCCCTCAAAATATAAGAAAGAGGACCAGAAAGGAAAGGCTGTTTTTGAATCCTCCAAAGTTTAACCAACAGGAAGTTTAAGCACAAAGATATTTAAGTGTCATAAGTCCTATTCAGGCACTGCAATGCTGGATTTTCTTAACATCTGAGGGGAAGCTGTGTGGATGAGCCTGCTAACTGCTTCTCCCCCATCTTTGTTTTTGTCACTTTCCACAAACTGGAGGGTGACTGTGAAGTGCAAGTCTAATCTATACAGTCGTACCTTGGTTCTTGAACGGAATCCATTCCAGAAGTCCGTTCGACTTCCGAAAACGTTCGAAAACCAAGGCATAGCTTCCAATTGGCTGCAGGAGCTTCCTGCACTCAATCAAAAAACGTGGAAGCTGCATTGGATGTTTTGCTTCCAATTCCCCCCCCCCAAACTTATTTCTGGGTTTGCAGTGCTCGGGAGCCAAAACTTTCAAGTCACAAAGCGTTCAAGAACCAAGGTATGACTGTACATGTATGTCAGGGTGAGGAACATTTTTAGTTTTGAGGACCATATCTCTTTTTGAACAGCTTCACAGGGGTGGCCAAGGGCAGGTGAAAGAGATGGCAGAGCCACAGATGTGAATTCTACCTTTGTACAGTAGGGTAGTTTCTACACGTACTCACACACCCCTCTCTGTTTTCCATCCCAGCAAGCAAGAGACATTATCAGAGAGTGAGGACCAATTCTAACCAGAAAGAAGCACTCAAAGTGAATCCAAAGCAGCACTGGTGTGGCCTAGGGAGATCCCCAAAGGCTAGATAGAAAGGTCTAGAGGACCACATTTGCCTCCCAGTCCTGTGATTTCCCCATCCCTAGTGTATACCCTCAGCTTTTTAAACCCCTGGTTCTCCAGGATGTGAAAATGTGTGGAAAACTTCTACAGCAACAGGAGTCCTCACTTTGCAGTTGTTTTACTCTAGCTCATAGAGAATGAAAAAAACAGAGATGGGAGGCTAGAACTAGAACACACATCCCTCCCCCCATATGCTTACTCAAAATGTTACCAGAACATCTGAACAAAGCTATCATTTGCCAAGGTTTCTGAGATCTTACCACGGAAACTTTTAACTCCCGGTTATATGTTTTGCCCTACAAACTTCTTGCTGGTAAGGCTTTGGAGCTGATGGTGGAAGACCAGACAATCCATATCCACCACCTGAACACTGCTGCTGAAAGATAAGTGGGTGGAAAGTATAAATGGGTGGAAGCTTAGGGGAAGGAGTAGGTAGTAGGAACCAGGCTTGGTGAGGGGGGGTGGAGTCTGTTGAGCAGTGGAAGGCAGAATTAAAAACATCTGGAAAAGGTCCTCAACATTTTAGATTTCAGAGAAAAAACCTCAAAGACCTCTTAGGGAAAAAAGCACTATTTTCTTTGGTGAAATGTTGTTGGGTTGCACAGTCAATTGCCTTTGCATTGTTCAATTTGAGAATTAAGAGAGAGAGAAGGAATATGCATGAGCAAAGGTGTGCAAGAGAGCATGTGTGTAAGTGACAGATAACAGTGATAACAGTGACAAAGGCGAAGTAGTGGAGGCTCTTGTCAGTTTCTATCCTTGCAAATCCCCCAGGCACCATAATCATAAACAGCCTCTTCAAAAAAATATGTGACTACTGTATTAGGTTCCATTCTGTCAGATTCCCCACCCCCACCCGCTGCCTCATTCCCTTCTGTCCTAACAAGGAGCTGAATAAAATAAATATTTAATGTCCCTCTTCAATATTTTAATGGAGAATTTCTGGTTTTTAAAAATGCCACAAATCTGCCTAGGCAATGGAGATGAGAGTATCACAGAAGGACGGGAGGAAAGGTCTAGAGCAGATTACCAAACATCAAAAAGGAGAGATCTAGAAGTAATGGGAGACTTCAATTTCACCAATATCTGTTGGAACTCAAACTCTGCCAAGAATGCATGGTCTGTTGGATGAAGTGAATATTGTTTTTATATAGCAGACAGATGAAGAATTCGAAGTTCTTTATTTTCTGAATCCTATTTTTCTATCTTTCTCTTTTAACCTCTTTTCTACTTTTTTCTATTTATTTCTTTTTCTTTCTTCCTTCCTCCATTTTGTGTTTTATAAAAGTCTTGGTTTGGTTAAAAAAATGGAAAAGATATTGATGTACTTTTAAAAAGAATGCAAGGTCTGGCAAATTCCTCTTTTGCCTTGCTCACATTTTCATTTCCCAGATGATGGAAGAAGCAACAAGGGGATCATGTATCTTGGACCTCACCAACAGGGAAGAACTGATTGACATGTCCTCCTGGTTTCATGATACAGAGGTGAGGAAAAGCTGAGTGTAGTTGGGCAGGTATTCTGGACACTAAGAAGGCCAATTTCAAAAGGCTTAAGAAGCTACTGGGTGAGATCCCATGGTCAGAAATACTCAAAGAGCAGGGAGTCCGAGATGGATGGGAGTTTCCAAAAGGAGAAAATGAAGGCCCAAATGCAGACAATTCCAACAAGAAAGGGAAATGGGAGGTATCTAAGGAAACCAGTGTGGCTGCATAAGGAGCTTACAGATGAGCTGAGAGTTAAGAAGGGAGTGTATAAGGAATGGAAGAAAGCAGAAATTACAAAGGAGGAGTATACAGGAGTAGCCAAGAGTTGCAAGAGGAACATCAGGCTGACCAAGGCTCAGAATGAGCTCAGGTTAAAAATAATTTTAAAAAGGTTTCTTCAGCTATGTCCAAAGCAAGAGGAAGAACAAGCAAGTGGTAGATCCACTGTGTGCTATTGGGTGACAGAGAGAAGGTGGAACTACTATTTTGCCTGTCTTCACCCAAAAGGAAAGAGATGCCCAACCTGGTGATAACAGAATAAATGATGTAAAGAAGGAGCTGCAGCCCAAGATAGGAAAAGAGGTGGTAAGGGAACACCTAGCTACATTAAATGAATTCAAATCTCCAGGGCCTGATGAGCTGCATCCAAGGGTACTAAAGGAGCTTGCAGATGTAATCTCATAATTTTTGTCTATGAAAGGTAGAGACAGGCTTCAGTAGCTTGGATAGCTCCAAGTTGATATTGCTGACCCAGGGTCTCCTACTAAACTTACATGTGTGTTAAGTAATGCTAGTGCATGAAGGCTTGCCTAGAATCCTGCAACCCTACTTGTTGCAGATTCCAGGGAAGCCTTCAGATGCACAACTATGAATGTGAAGTTCCTCTCACTATAGACATTTATCAGCTCTGTTATGTGCTTGAATCATGTGTTATTTTTTTGGTCCTGGCATCTTGTATGTCCTTTGGTTCTAACTCACCCTTCGGTCCTCCAAACTACTGGCCTGTCCTGATTCTCAGCTCCTTGCTCACATCAGACTGTTGCCCACAATGCAGCCCTGACATCAGTGCATACACACACACACACACACACACACACACACACACTTGCAAGTGCACAAGGCCATCATGAAACAGACTTCAAGCATTCTTCTGCTCTTTTGGCAAACAGGAAATATATGCTCCTTACATAGTCAACAGAACATTGCACAATGCTAGGTACATAAAGATCCCAGGGCAACTGATTCTCTGGTATACTTCAGTAGACTATTGTGTGCATGATGGTGGGGAAGAGAGAATCTTTTAGTCTCCATCACCAAAGTCATCCAGTCATACACAATCTGGAGTAAGATCCCATATATGTGAGTGCTGGGCCAAATGATTCTTTGGTAGACTGCTCTGGTCTCTGTGTTGAAGAAGTGCAGAGTACAAGGGAGAAAGATATAATCTTTCTAGTCTCCACTGCAAGTGCCTTCCAACCTTACTAGCTCTGGATCAATGTCCTACATTTGTGAATGTCAAATTCCTTTACTCAAGTATGAGAGCCAGAGCCATTTTGTGGCAATTGTGTGGGATACATATCTGTTTCCCCATTAACTTGAAGCAATATGAATGATTATGATTATCATTTCCATTTTATCCTCACAACAACCCTGTAAGCAGAGAGAGAGAGAGAGAGAGAGAGAGAGAGAGAGAGAGAGAGAGAGAGAGAAGCAGCTGGAGAAGAAGAATAGCAAAATAAATCTATTTGCTGCAGAGCAGAAACTGTTCTGCATGAATCTGTTGGCTGTGTATACTCACCTGGGGCAGCCCAACAAGCAAATCAGTCCCTCCCCATCCGATTTTCTCATTTCCACCTGTTGCCATGAGAACCTTTGCTCAGAACATGTGGGGGAAATAAACATGTGCTATACAGACACACAAGTGGCAATAAATTGCATTGTATTATTTTTGGCATAGCCTCTTGGGAACTGAGGTGTGGAGTTGCAGTCTCTTCTCTCTCTCTCTCTCTCTCTCTCTCTCTCTCTCTCTCTTACCATTGTAGATGGTCCATGAATGGTGTCAAGGAAAATCCTGTTTTAAAAATAAATAAAGCTTCTTTCTCTTTGGCAGACAGCTGGTGAAACGTGGGGCAGCCATGGACTGCCATATCAAGGATAGTAACCAGCATGGAGACTGGTCAGCTGTCAAGGCTACCCATGGTGCAATGAGCTGTACCACCTTCCTGCCCTCCACCACCCAGTTACTGGAAAACACAAGTAGGGAGAGCGCTGTTGTGGCTAAGGTCCTGTTTGGGGGCTTCCCACTGGGGCATTCCATTTCCCACTGGGAGAATAGTATGCTGGACTAGATAGGCCTTTGCTCTTCTTATGTTTTATATAACTATATACTACCGAGTGCATTCTTGCATACAGAAGGATGGGAACCATTTAATTCTATGGGAGGAAATAAGAGATTGATTTCAGGCACTTCATTGAGGATGGGTCTCAATTTGCCCCATCCCATCTGCAAAATGTGGGTGACCACAGCCCCATCCTCCCCCACCCCAAATAGAAGCATTCCATTTTAGAGAGAATAAATACAGACTGTATTGGTAGGCACCATGCTGGTAATATGATGAGCACTGACAGAAGTAAGCTCAAAAAGGTAGTAGCAGTGGGAGAAAGAACAATGGGAGCAATCTCTCTTCTCTCCCTACCCATTACACTAGGCCTCCAGAAGTTTGCAGCGTTATCAGCAAGAAAAGCAATATCAGCTCCTGAAAAATTAACATGACATTTTGCTGGCTGCCTGGGCTCTCCTTGGCTTGTCAATAATGCAGCCCATTCGGCAAATATTAAATCTCCTTGCCAGAACCCTTAATGTGACAAGGAGCTGATGCCAGGGAGTGCTATTACTTTCAACTCCACATCATATTTAATTTATTACGTAACCCGATGTTATTGCCTTTATTGATGAACTGTACAGTGTAAAATGATTATTTCTTAAAGATTCCACTGTAGTAAAATATCTTTATGGCTCTGCAAAAGTGTTTGTGAGAAAGGAGCTGGGCAAGGGAATTCCTTATTATTATGATTATTATGATCTGCCTTTCTGCTCTTCATATTCTTAATGGCTTGCTTACCTGTGGGCTAAACAGAACCCCTTGTGCTGTTGGAAATGGCACAGAATTAGAATGGGGGCTGAAAGAATGATAAT
The DNA here is from genome assembly GCF_964106915.1 of Podarcis gaigeae. NCBI lineage: Eukaryota > Metazoa > Chordata > Lepidosauria > Squamata > Lacertidae > Podarcis > Podarcis gaigeae. The sequence goes on from NC_139691.1 coordinate 6,100,139, forward strand.
AGTAATACTCGGGATTTAGATGGTGCTTTTAGAATGTGTGGAGCACTCTGAACGGAAGCAGGCATCAAGAGGATGGGCCATAGCTCACTGGCAGTGTTCGTGCTCGGCATGCAGACGATCCCAGGTTCAATCCCAGGCTTCATTTTAAAAAGGTCCAAGTTGCAGGTGATGGGAAGACCCCTCTAATACACAAGCTTCATAATATAATTTTAGATCTGCCAGTGAGAATCCACCTCTTTCTTTCACATCTGTTAAAATTTTAAATTTAATCCTTGGTCTTTTCCCCTGCCAGATATATTTAACTATCGCTCTTTGCCATTGTTTGAAGCAGCTCATATTACTTATCACTGGAATTGTCTGGAATAAAAATGACACATTTGATAATATATTCATCTTTACCACTGAAATCCTATCTGATAAGGAGAGTCTCATCCTATTCCATCTTTCCATGTCTTTCTTAATCTTACTCCACACAACCCCATAATTTTTCTGGATTAGTTTAGCGTTATCAGTTGCTAACCAAATACCTAAATATTTCACAATGTGTTCTTATACCTCTACTCAGAGGTTAGCCCTATCGAAATCAACAGAACTTACTCCCAGGTACAGTAAATGGGGTTAAAATTGCAGCCTAAAATACCACTGATTCCAATTCTGTATGAGGAAGGCCATTAATGTCCTGCCAAGATCATTATGCGAAAATAATTCCTTGTATATAGAAAAAGAACATGTTGACATAATGTCTGTCCTTGAACCCGTCCCCTAGTTTTCTATGTACAGGGATTTTGTTACATGATCATTCAGCCACATGAGCTTGCACCTGCAGGTGGAAATCACACAGCCCCAGATGTGGAGGGATGAGTCATAGCTCAGAGGTAAAGCATCTGTCCTAAAGGCCCCAGATTTAATCCCTGGCATATCTGGGTAGGGCTGGGGAATGTCTGTTATAGACAAACCTGAGTGCTGGATGGACCTTTGGTCTGACTTGGTGTAAGCCAGCTTCCCATGTTCAGTGAGAACAATGCCTCAATTTGTGCTTTACAACAATAGCTGCCACATTGAAAACCCAGCTCTTCCACACCAGCATTCAGCCAGATTAAAACTTCTCTTCAAATAACATTTCAGATACCAGCCACTGCGCCTTAATATCTCTCTCCCATAATATTTCTCTCAGCTTTGCACATACGCACCGCTCCCCTGGGTAATTTCCTTTTCTAGGTCTTGTTGATGTTTGAGAACACACCGTCTTCACTACCCATCAGTTTGTCTTGTTGGATCCTCGGCGTGAAATCATCATTAATAGAACGTAGGTCTGCCTTATTCCTGCTCTCCCTGTTGGCCCTTGAATAAGATTTCTTTTCTTCTCTCTTGGACTAAATTACATCTCTGCAGGCATGAAACAAAACCTGTCCTCTATCGCCTCCCTGACTGCTCTCCACAACAGTTGAGTATGGACCACAACACTGATGCAGTCACATATGAAGGGGAAAGGGGATTTAGGAAGGAAAAGAGACACTGTTAATTAGATTGTCAGAAACTCCCCTTCTTCCAACACCCCTCCCCCCAAAAAACCCACAACTGTCGGCTTTCCAGCTAGATTGCTACTCTAAGGGCTGCCTTTGAAAATCTTATTTGCTTCTTAGTAATTTGCTTTCCTTCTGAACATTTTCATCATTGCATTGGGGATACTGTGACTTCATGACAGGTACTTGGTGGCTATTCCTTTATTAGAGAATCCCAAACTGGCAAATAAGGTGAGCTTTGCAAGAACAAAGTTTGTAGAAGAACACTGAGCTCCTTGCAAGATATCAGCTGTTTTGCAATGGGAGATAGTAGGATGGAAATGGAAGGCATGTGCTTTATGAAGGATGAGGTCACAGTTTACCATGCTCTGATAATTTCCATGTTGTGGAGCGGCCATTAAAAATTATCCAGAAGTCGCAACTAGAGAAAAATTCATCAGCTGGATGACCAGAAGGTGCCCTGGAGCATTTGAATGTCACATTAAATCTAAAACCATTGTACTGATTGCCTATTGTCTTCCAGGGACAATTTAAGAGGCGAGAGTTAATAATCAGTTAGGAATTTATTAACAGTGGGTTTGTTTTTCATTACAGTGGCATGTATGTTTTGAAGTATTGTTCTGTTTTTTTATATAATGTTCTTGCTTTTATCTTTTTGTAAACCGCTTTTTTACAATCAAGTGGTGTACAAGTTTTATGAAGTAAATAAATCTTTAAATAAATATATAAATACTTCACTGTAAAGTCAGTGCCTCGATCAGCCTAACTTACCTTACAGGCTTATTGGGGGATTAAATGAGGAGGGAGAGTAGCATGTACATCACCTTGACCTCCAGTGTGAAGTAGTGGTTAAGAGCAGTAGACTCGTAATCTGGTGAACCAGGTTCGCGTCTCCGCTCCTCCACATGCAGCTGCTGGGTGACCTTGGGCTAGTCACACTTCTCTGAAGTCTCTCAGCCTCACTCACCTCACAGAGTGTTTGTTGTGGGGGAGGAAGGGAAAGGAGAATGTTAGCCGCTTTGAGACTCTTTTCGGTAGTGATAAAGCAGGATATCAAATCCAGACTCTTCTTCTTCTTCTCCTCCTCCTCCTCCATGGAGAAAAATGTAATAGCAAGCAAGCAAACAAACAAACAAACAATTTTTCTGCCAGAATGTTGGTGGTGATATCAATAGTGCAATATGCTAAATTTCATTTAAGCTAGTTGGGCATCATGCTAAAGATCAAAAATACCCATTTCCACATCACCTTTACTTCTGGTGCTCAGGATGTGCATGTCTTTGTTCATGACCCCAAAAGGACATCCTTGTCATGAGCCTCTCAGCAATGTCAGGATCTAGCATGTTTGGAAGCCCCAAAGAGACCAGGAGGTGGTAGAGGACGAGGAGGAGGAGGAGGAGGAGGAGGAGGAAGAATGACAAGATGGAGGGCTGGGAGGCTGGCACCAACTGATGGAGGACAGAGGTCATTCCTTTTTGACTCTAGATATCAGAGAGTGAGAAGCAGGCATGACAGCTCTCTCCTCCGCTGTTCCTGCAGAGCACAGAGCATCATCAGAGACAGGGTCTGAACAGCAGGAGGTGGTATAGAAGCTGAAAACAGGGAGGCAGGGCATTGTCTTTTCACTGAGAACCAGGTGTCACCTGTGTAGATGGGATTAGATGGCCATCCCAGTGGAAGCACGTTGAAGAATAATATCATACTTTTGGATATAGCGTCATATCCTATCATATGAAACTTAGCTCATTGCAGCTTCTGGGAGCTCATGACCAAGAGCTCATGACCAGGACCAGGGAATTTAATGGGGAAGTTTGAAGGGGAGGCACAGAACCAAGAGACATGGAGGGTGAGGTAGCTGCTGCAGTGATCTGCAACACCTGTACCATGTTTGTATTTCTACAAGAGTACATGCAACAGTATACTTGTAGCAAGTGCAAGCTGGTTGTCTTGCTGGAAGAGAATGTGCAGCAACCTGAGGCCCACCCAGCCACACTTCTAGCTATAGGACAACATGCAGAGTTTCTTGACAGAGCTGAGTTGGCTGTGATGGAACAGCAGCACAAATGGGGTGTCCCTAGGGAGGAGGAAGATCAGCCATTGCAAGAGACTAACCCCTGGAGGAATGTGACACAGTCATGAGCCACACTGTGTCATTAGAGCTGCAAAATCACTTCCATGCTCTCACCTCAGACATGAATTCTGGGTCAGGGGAGCTAGGACAGCATTGCCAACCTTAGAATAGCACTGTGAAAGGTACAGTGCTCAGAACAATTCTTGCCGCCACCACCCCACCCCACCCCACCCCACCACCAGAGGAGGAAGAGAAAGGAGGAGATGGACTCAGAGGAGGTTTTTTCCATTCTTGACCTAACCCCTTCAGATCCAAGGCTACTGATCCTGGATGGGTATACTGATAGCACACTTGCTATCTTTCATGGAGAGTGTAAGGAACATGGCCCCCCAGAGTGCAGGAGAAGATTTAGACTCAGAAATCAAACCAAATGAATGAGAGACAGACTCTGCAGATGAGAACTGGCTGACAGAGTCGAGAAAGGGCAGTTCGACTCCCCTTCCCGGGGAAGACTCTGTGAGCTCTCAAGACGAAGAAGAGTTGGAAGGCAGCCAGAGCGTTGCTAGGCAATCAGCAGATAAGCAGAGGTCTGAGTCTGTGTCGAGTGAAAGTGGGGAGCAGAAAGGCCAGCCTCTCAGTCCCCATTCTAGGTGTGTGGATAAGATCAGATGGCACGGAAGGGCAAGAGGCAAAAGGCTGGAGTTTGGCATCCTTCCTGCTGTGGGAGGGGCAAAAATTCAGGCTGACCAACTATCGTCAAAGCGAGCAGGCAAGAAGCCATGCTCTGGATGTGTCTTTTTGTAAATAAACGTACATAAAACTGTCGGAGAGTTATTACTTCTTATCGGGGCTTGATTGCCTGCCAGAGATCATTACAGAGACGATCTCGGAAAAAGGGAATTGCAGTCTGGAGCTCCAATAATATATCAAGCAGCTCCAATAGGCAAGAGGGGGAGACTCAAGACCAGTAGTTGAATAACTTAGAACAATCCAAGGAGGATGATTCCCGCCACTCCTCAGAGGAGGAAGAGACATTTTGTGGTGGTAGATAACTTGCTGCTGACTGGGACAGAGGCAGTAGATATGATATCTTCAAAAATTCTACATGAAGATGGCACAAGCTTGTTTTCTCCTGCTCTGAAGCGTAGGACTCAGACCAATGGCTTCACATTGGATTGGATTGGATTACAAGAGAGGAGATTCTGACTAAACATCAGGAAAAACTTTCTGACAGCAAGAGCTGTGGAAGATTTTCCCTCAGGAGGTTGTGGACTCTCCTTCCATGGAGGTTTTAAAGCAGAGATAGTATGGCCATCTGTCATGGATGCCTTAGCTGAGATTCCTGCATTGCAGGAGGTTGGATTAGATGACCCTTGGGGTCCCTTCCAACTCTACAATTCTATGATTCTATATCCAAGCCCATGGGATGGAAAAGCAGAGGAAACCTTAGAAATTGATGGGCAGGAATTGCACATGTTTAGCAAATGTAATATTTCTGACGAACAGCATGGTGTCTAGATATAACTGTGCTTTATTCTACTCATCAATATTACAAAAAAGACTTGCACCATTCTCTCTCTGTCTGTCTGTGTTCCCAACCAATACTTTCTCTAATCATAACAACATAATATGAGACTGCTGGATTGCTGGAACAGTCCAGTGGTCCATCTGCTCCAGAATTCTGTTCTCATGGTGGTCAAACAAAAAAGTGGTGCTCTTCCCATTTGTGACTCCCAGCAGCTAGGATTTGGAGGCATACTGCCTACAGTCGTGGCGGTAGAACAAAGGCATTGTGGCTAGAAGGCATAGCCTCCATCTCCAGGCCCCTTTTGCCCCTTTGCATGCATACTTTTGGAGCCTGGAATAATCCCTCCATTCCTCTCAATCATTTCATAAATCTGGCTATAATTTCCATGCCTAACGGAAGACGTATTGGCAAGAGTTGACATTAAGTGGAACTAATGACACTGTTAACTGCTAAATAACTAAGGAATAACTACCCTGTAATTTATGATGCAGCACGGACGTTTGTGTGGCAACTTTCAGAGACGTTCTCTCTGCAAAGAGCTCAGCAGTGCATAGGGCCCTGAACTTTTCCCCAAGCTGGCATCTTCCAGTCAATGTGAAATTGCAAACTTTGCATAAGCATAAAGATGAATCCCCTGAGCTAAAGCACAGCATGGAACTGCCCTGCTATTAGAACACTCCACCGTAATGAAAAAACAAACCCACTGTTAATAAATTCCTAACAGATCATTAATTCTCATTCCAATTATTGTTTTAAACCCCAGCTCAGTGAAGAATGATGTAATGGGTTCCTTCATTAGAAACAACCAATGGAGTAGGCTGGATTGCCAAAAATGCCTGCTCTTTTCCAGTGTGCCAGACTCTCTCTATTTCAGAACTACAGTGACATCATGAATTCCAATCGCAAACTCAATCCAGGTGCAGTTTTTCTCAACCCGTCTTTTCCTCTATAGTTCTGTACACACCATAAATTTAAAGCACATGGCTTCCTCTAAAGAGTCCTGGAAACTGCAGTTGACCATTCACAGAGCTGCAATTTCCCTAACAAACTACAGTTCCCAGGATTCTTGGGGGGGGGGGAGCCATGTGCTTTAAATTTACAATGAATATGCAGCCTGAATCCATTGTGCAATTTCTGATCCCAATATCATTTTCATCAGAATTCTCTGACACCGCTATTACAGAGTGAGAGGGCAGATAATGCCTGCACATAGAGACACCTATACATTCAGTAGGGAAAGGGAACCCAACCAGCAGGACCCATGGTCAGGCATGATGTCAGCTGCAGTTCAACATTGGTTCTCCAGTCCTGCCTTAACATTTAGCAGAATGGCTAAAGTCACCATGGATATGGTTACCCTGTTGTTTACGGTGGTTGCCTTTCCTTGCATTGCTTATGTGCAGGGAATAAGTGTATAGGAAAAGGAACAGGACCATGCTTTTAATAACAAAATGCCCTGGAAGTGTCACTATTTTGTAAGTTATTGTCTTACTGTCTAGAGCAGGGGTGGGGAACCTGTGGCTCTCTGGATGTTATTATGATTATTGTTCATTACTTATTGAATTTATATACCGCCCTATACCCGTAGGTCTCAGGGTGGTTCACAACATAAAATACTATGTTAAAAAATACAAAATACATAATTAAACCAATAATTAAAACAATTAACAAGCATACAAACTAATAAAAAACACATTCCCTAACAAAAGTCCCTAATCGATACCCCAGACTACAAATACAATATTCAAATTAACATATAACATTTAAAAACAATTCAAAACAACCTCACCCCCATATAAAACAACACCCACCCAAGTTAAACCCCATCCCTGTTAAAAATGTAATTTTAACACAATGGGTCTGGCTCACGCTCTCATTCCACCCCTTTGGTTATGGCCCTGCCCCCAGGGCAGGCAGGCTTTATAGAGCTGCCTCAGCAAGTGGAGCATGCCTAGTTGGGGCAGCAGGTGTTTCCAATGTAGCCTGCCTGTCCAGGGTACTGGCCCCTGCCCTGCCCTGCTTGCTCAGCTGCAGGCAGGTCCTGGTCTGGAAGTCCCCCAGGGGGCTCCTGGCATTCCTAACTGTTAGCTGTACTTGTTAGGGCTGATGACAGCTGTACTTCAGTGATAGCTGGTGGGAGGGGGCAAATGTTCACCACCCCTGACCTAGACCAGGGTAATGTGTGGCACTCCACATATTGTTGGACTCCAGGTCCCACTTTCCCCCAGTCAGCATAGCTTGATGGACTCCAACATCTGGAGGGCCGCAGGTTCCTCATCCCTCCTTTAGAGCACCTGGTATATATGGACCACTAAATACATATTTAGCAGCTGGAATAAAATCAACAAGAAGAAAACACACAAAAATAGCTCGTCTGGTAGGTAACTGGAGTGAGAATGGAATCCACCTTGGTGTGTGTTAAGAGAGAGTGGGGGAAAGAAATAGTGTGTAATGAAAAATCAGAGTGACTGGTGAATGACGGAGAGTGAAAAAGAGATTGACTGAGATAAGAACAAGAGAGAGAGAGAGAGAGAGAGAGATACAGCAGAGATGCAATTTAGGATTCTTTCCTTGCCTAGCTTGTTCTTTCCCTATTCTCATGCGCCAGACCAAACTCATCCCCTTTTTGGAGCGGGGGCTTAGAAATGGGGAGGGGGGACTCTAATAATGTTCCACAGGTGAAAGAGTTATCTCGGTTTCTCTCTCACACACTTTTTTCAGCCGAGCTAACATTCAGTACATGAAATAAAGGTTATCTTGAGAAAGAGGCGCTGCAACTTGCATACAAAGAAGGCCTTTTCCCTGTGACAGGGAGCTTGTCTCCGAAAGTCTCTGATATAGATTTCTTTCTTGAAAGTGGTTGGGAGGGGTGCTGCGCAATTGAGAGAGGCTTTTAAATTTTATTTTGCAACAGCTTTCCTCTGCCTTTCAACTGCTTTTAAGAGCCTAAGAGTCTGCATGCAAGGGAAGCCCTCTTGTTATGCCAGTGGTGGGCAGCGACATTCATTTCTGGTCAACTTTTCAAGGGCCACATGGCAGTGGTGAGCCCGAGGCAAAAGAGGACAGAGCAAGAAATGCATATTTTACCATTGCATTGTAATTTATTTTCTACCCACAGCCTTCTTTATACTCCATCCAGGCAAAAGCACAGACGGTGTGATGCAGGGGCCAATGAAAGAGGTGGGGAGAGTTGCGTGGACCAGGTGGGAAGGCCTGAAGGTCCTCACCTCTGCATTCTATAAAGTGAGGCATCTTCCTCAGGCAGCACATGCTACGAAGCATTGGCAACAGCGCCCCCTGGCAGTTCCTCATAACACACTCCTCCGGCCATTCAGCTGGTCCTGATGCCACACCTAGGAAGGTGTGTGTGTGGGGGGGGGTGCAGTCCGCCCTGAGTGTCATCCTTGAGAGGGGTGACAAAATGGCACACCACAGGTGCTTGGCACTCACCACGGGGCCTGGCCTGCAGCGTGCCTAAGTCATGCATCTCTCCTGGGAGTGATGCGGTGGCTCAGGGCCCCACGCTGCATGCCCCCTGTGTGTGGATTGCCATGGTGCCCCCGTGGGCAGCTCACCTCGCCCCCACCACTCCGGGTGCCAGAGTAGCTAGCTACGCCCCTGAATGAAGACCAACATCCTGGGTCAGGACGTTGCCAACACTCCATGCATCAGAATTGGTGGCCAAATGCTAGAGATAGTAGCTGATTTTGTCTACATAGGCTCCACCATAACCAAGCAATGTTTCCATCGATGCTGAGCTGCACAATTACACTGGCAAGAGGGTGCAAAAGGGTGTGGGAGAATGTGGTGCTAATAACCAATACCAAGATGAAGGCCTACCAGACTTGCATGTTGAGCCTGCTGTTTTATGGAAGTCAGTTGTGGGCAACTTTAACCTGCTAGGAGCAACACTTCAATGCCTTCCATGTGTGCTGCATCAGGAATATTTTGGGCATCACATGGCAAGACAGAGTCTCAAACCAAGATGTGCTCTTCCAAGCCCACATTCCCAGCACCTCTCAGTGGTGTCTATGCTGGCTTGGTGATGTCCACAGAATGGAAGATGACAGGATCTCCAGGATGTCCTCTACAGGGAGTTGGCTTCCAGCACTAGGCCTGTTGACAGACCAATTCTGTGTTACAGCATTAACCCTGCCATATGGGAATCCTTTGCAGGAAGTCACAGTGCCTGGAGATAGTTAGGTCACTGAAATATACTTGGAGTCGAGAGTGTATTTCATGCTCTTTATTCAGCTCATAGTGGTGAGGAGGAATGGAAGTTCCCCCAGGATGTCTGCTTTATATACATTATTTACACAATGGGCCCCACGTGATTGGCTAATTCTGGGATTCTCCTGTAGGCCAATCAGGTTGTGGATTCACTTCCACCTGGAGCTGGATTGGGTGGCTCCTGCGGACCAATCATACTGCTGCATTGTTCTAGGACCAATCAGACTGCTGCATTCTGAATCCTATTGTTCTAGGACCAATCAGACTACTGCATTTTGGATCCTATTGTTCTAGGACCAATCAGACTGCTGCATTTTGGATCCTATTCAACTCAGTACATAACACCCATGTATCCACAGCAGTGACTGAAGAAGAAATGCCATTGCACACCTGAAGCAGCATAACCACATGCTTTCATCTGCCCCAGCTCCAACAAAACATGTCTCTTCCGTATCAGTCTCTAAAGCCACAGCAGGCACTGTCACTCTCCAATGGTTTCACTTTACCCCCTAAGGCACACTCTTCCATTGCCTCCTGAGACAGATGCCATGAAGAAGAACTATGACTACCTTATCTGTGTGCATTTTCTAGTGATGAGAGGAGAAACTTGATTTTCTTGGTGTTTTAATTGGAAACTCCCTAATTCGCACTTCTAAAAGCAATACACAAACCAAAACACAGCTGTCTTTGAATTCCACACTTCTCTGAATCTGGCAGTTCTCCAAAGAGTACAAAAAAGAAGAAGATTATATTAGGGAAATGTGTACATAGAAATACATATATCCACAATAATAACATAAACATGAAATATTAATGGAAGTTGCAAACTATGTATATTAGTCAAAACTGCATACGTACATTTGTTTATGAGGAGAAACTTGCATTTAATTCATGACTTACAAAAGCACATATTGCTGAAGAAATATGGAAAACTTAAGTTAAAATTAGAAAAATGGGGGGGGGGAGACTGAGAGAAACTGAAATTGACAGATTTGACCATCCCCAGGGTTTCCACACAGTGGTTAGGGTGTCAGACTAGGACCTGGGAGACCAGGGGCGAAAAGTCTGCTTTGCCATGAAGCTCCCTGAGTGACCTTGGGCCAGTCGCTGCCTCTCAGAGTACCTATCTCACAGGGTTGTTGTACAGGTTAAGTGAGGAAGGGGAGAACTATGTATGCTACCTTCAGCTCTATGGGGTAAAGCTGAGATAGAAATGCAGTAAGTAAGTAAGTACGCACATAAATAAATAAATAAATAAATAAATAAATAAATAAATAAACAAACAAGTAAACAATAAATAAATAGGGGGTGGGTGCACATATGCGCAAATGTAAAAGAACACAGGCTTAATTTTTAGAAGTTTTCCTAGATAAGCTGGATTCCAGGAAGAGTGAATTGCCCAGCAGACAAACCCAGAAGGACAATCAAGAATGAGAATTGGGGGGATTCACTTATGGTATCTCTAAAGAAGACCTACGGGTGATGGGGAAACTGCAAGGTAGCCCCCATCACAAATGAGATACTCTGGAGCATTTGCCACATTCTCAACACAAAGCAAACAAAGGACATGACAAGCAGAAGGGAGCAGAGCTGGAAAAGCAGCAGGAGGTCGTGGGAAATCAAGGCAGGACACAGAAATAATAGCAATAACAAGAATAAAATAACACCTAACTCTGCACATGATTTTTTGTTTTTTTTTATTTGAGGTTATGAACCTGCTAAATTGCCTGTTGGGTTACGTAACAGAAGTCATTGTGCGTGTATGTTTGTTGAAAGGGCAGGCTTGTATGAGGAGCTCACCACACTCCTTGAATGATAAGTGGCTGGCCAGCATGAGCGAGGCGGAGGCGAGTGGGCCCCATTCCAAATTGATTAGTTCTGCTGCCTTCTCATTATTGTTCCGTGTGAAGTTTGGCACACAAGCAAGGTCATTCCATGTACCAGGGCGCCACTGTCAGCACAGCCAATTCTACTGCAAAGTTTGCCTCCGCCTCCCACTTCTGCCGCAAACAACATGAAGCGGCGGCGGCGGCGGCTGCTTTCCGCATGAGAAAAAGAGAGAGAATAAAAGCTATAAATTTTACATGAGTGCCTTTCAGACTGGTGCGAGGAACTAATTTGATGTTGTCTTTTGACAAAGATGTAACCCTTTCTGGAAGTTTGCAATCTGTGTGGAGGCCTTGCTATGCTTTGGGCATGACCCATGGCCCCTTTTAGGTAGGGATGAACATATTTCCCTCATCCCACACTCTTATTATGCACTTGAGTACCTGCTGGCCTTTATTCTATTCCACCTTGCCTTCTGATTTAACCTGAATAATAGTTTAAAATAAAAATGAAAATGGGAACTTCAGTCGTGTGTACCACTGTTCACACTTTCTTTTTCTTGTAATGTCTATGCAAGGGATGAGGGAACGTGTGGTCCTCCAGATGAAGCTGGGGTCCAGTTTGTAATAAATCCTTGACCATGGACCCAACTAGTAAGCTGGAGCCGATGGAGTCCAGCGACATGAGCGCACATTCAATTTGGGTTGAATCCTGATGTGATCACACTGTTGTATCTTGGTTGCTTTTTTTCAAACTGTATTCTATCCTGCACATGTATGTGCATGGATTAAATCACACAGAAGAAAGGAGTCATGATGGTTGTGTCAGGATCTCTTTCTGTGCTGTGATTTAATCTCTTTGCTTATGTGCTACAGAGGTAAAGGGACTCCAGGAGCAGGGACTGAGCAATGAGAGCTCACCCCATCGCAAGGATTCAAACTACCAACCTTCTGATCGGCAAGCCCTAGGCTCAGTGGTTTAGACCTGAATACACATGGATAGACACTGCTGAATACACATGGTTAATAGCAAAGCTGCAATCACTGAACTATAACTCAGAAGCTTAATGGATGAAGGAACCTCTTCCCTTTGCAGATCCTTTCACAATAAACTTGTAACAGAAAAATCTATGCTCATTAAACAAAGCCTTTGATTATTTGGCATTTCCAGTTCATACAAGAGCATCTTGGTGATTCTGCATTATTAATGATTTTTAGCATTTCCATGGCTCATCCCAAGGATCTGTTGTTGAATTGCCCCCCCCCCCGCTTTCTTTTGCCTTTCTTGGAGACTGAACTGTTTAATTAGGGCTTGATTAAACATCTTTACAATCCTATCTGTCACTGATTAGTCATGGCACCTCTGCTTTTGCCAACTGTGGGTTCTCAGCCAGTCACAGGAACTTAGTAAGGCTCTTTGGAGGAGAATTGGACTGGCCCCATGCTCCCATGTTCAGCAGAAACCAGTTTTTGTAGTTATGGGACTGGTGACTTGGAAGTAGTATATGGAGGAAAATCCCTCTTCTGATGCTAGAGTTTGAATCAGGAGGAAATCTTCCATTGGCACCAGTGGTAGATTCCAACACACACACACACACACACACACACACACACACACACACAGCACTCCAAAACAAATGTCAGTTTCAAAAGAGCATTTTTTCTTCATGTATACAGCAAGGGATGAAATGGTTAAATCCCTTGACCAAACCTACTCTGATCTTATTAAGTACTAACCCCTCCCTCTGATATTATTTGCATTAAAAAAACATCATCCAAACTTTTCATTAATGCCACATGTAGCTTGGCCTAGAATATATGCTTAATATAGAATAAGTGGAAGGCTTTTTAGACTTGAATTTTGGGGTTACAGGGGCTGGTGACAAGAAGTCCCTGAAAATATGCACAACCATTCAACTTTTTTTTTTTAAAAAAAGGACGCTGCTACTTATTCCTGTGTTCCTTGGAGCCTCCTAGCTGCATGCTCTTCTTCCTTCCAAAGTCTCCTCCAAAGCCAAGAAAACTACAGGAAGGACAGGAAGCTATGCTTCTTGCTTCTCTTCTCATCCCCTATCTCTGATGGCATTATATTGAAGCTAATTCAGAGTAAGGGCAAAAGCCATGGTAGAGTAAGGGCAGAATCAGGACTTCCTTTCTGTACTCAGGTGTCTTCTAGATAGGAAGAAATCTTGAAGAAAGAGCAGTGGAGAGTGTGAGAGCAGCTACGGGCAAGTGGGACAATTGTTTTGCCTCCTTCACCTGTTAGTCTCTCACCATGCCCCAACCCACCAAACAATAATTCAGCTTAGTGTCCTGAACTTTTGGGTAGAAGTAGGTGTGTGGGTTGTCATTGCAATGTGTGAACACTTCAGCTCAAGTTCAGGTGGAGGAAAAGCATTAAAGAAGTAAAAAAGAAAAGTAAGAATGAAAGAAGAGTCCTACTGGATCAGGCCAATGACACATTTAATCCAACACTCTGGACTAATCTACACTTGTGAGTTATAATGTTATAGGTGTGTTATAAATGTGTGACACCAGGGGGCGCTGCACAGCAATCAATGGAAAACTTTTATAACTTTTTTCCCCTTAGTGTTTTTTTAGATAAGTGTAGATTCAGCTTCTGTTCTCACAGTGGCCACCCAGTTGCCTGTGGGAAGCCTGCTATCGCCCTGATTCCATTGCTTAAGTGCAGTGGAATCCGTCCTGCAGTTTCCAACAAGCGGCATTCAGAAGATGCGTTCTGGGAAAATAAAAAAATAAATAAAATAAAGACAGACAGACAGACATCACAGCTCTTAGGAATGCAACTGTTTATGATTCACCTCTCTGAAAGGCAGCACTACCTTAATTTGCAATTTCCTTGCTCAAATGGAGACCAAGGTGTAATATGCAATGGAACTCTGTACTAATCACTTCTTAATTATGCCTATCTAAAAGCAATTACCTGTGTCGGCACAGTTACATATGGAGTCAGGGTTGAAGTGACTTGAAGAGTGGAATCAGGAGGGGAGGTCATCTGTGAAAAGACCATCCTTATGAGTGGCTGGTAACAAAAATGAGATGGTTGGAGACTAAAGATTGCAAAGTCAGTGGTGAAAATGATCTTTACTTGTAGATTCAAAAGATCTGGAGTGCAGTCTTTATGTTGGGATGTGAATAGAATCAAGGAAAGGATATATTTATTAGATATTTTCCTTCCTTCCCCATGTTTGTGAAATCAGCAGACTGCCATCCTTTTGCAGCTTAAAATGGAAGTTTAGATAGTCTAGTTTTAGCGCTTTAGTTTAAGTTATCCAGGATGCATTAAGGCAGACTGGATTCCCCTAGTCTTTCCCCCCTTAAAACAATAATCACACAAACAGTCTTGTAAAAGGTAAAAATAACATTTACTCATTCAGAATACTTCTTGAAGAGTAACAGATACAGCAGCTTTGTTCAGGCAGACTTAAAATGATAATTCAGTTACAAAGACATATGAAGCCTCGCTTATATGGTGTCTGAGCTTCTCTCTAGCAAACTTACAGGGAAATGCTGTGAGCTTCAGCTCCTATCATGTGCCTATCTAACAAAACATGAATTGTTGGTTGACTGCATTTAAAATATCCTATACTGTATTTATTTACTTCATTTTATTTTACAAAAGCATAAGCTGCTTCATGGCTTGAGGTCATCGAAGCAATATACAATATAAAAATAAAATAAAATAAACCCTAAACCAATTAAAACCATCTCTACAAATTCTAACAAACAACAGAAAACATTCCTATAAATGAACACTTGGTATTTCCCTGCTAGCAGTTTGAAAGCACGTCAAAGTGCAAGTAGATAAATAGGTACCACTCCAGCGGGAAGGTAAACGGTGTTTCCGTGCACTGCTCTGGTTCGCCAGAAGTGGCTTAGCCATGCTGGCCACATGACCTGGAAGCTGGACACCGGCTCCCTCGGCCGATAAAGCGAGATGACCACCACAACCCCAGAGTCATCTGTGACTGGACCTAATGGTCAGGGGTCCTTTTACCTTTACCTTTTTATTTCATAAATGACTAGAGGCGGGTCTTGTTAACAATTGACACTAGAGGGTGCTGCAGAGCAACCAGGAACTGGCAGTAGGGAAACAGCAGTTTTACAGAGAAAACAGGGTATGAAACGCTTTTAATTTACCAGTATGCCCTGTGATGTTTTAGAACAATATATCTAATATTCTAATAATGTTAAACAGGTCAGTGTAGATCCAGCCTGGGTCACATCTCAGGGTAAGCCAAGAAGAAGAAGAAGAAGAAGAAGAAGAAGAAGAAGAAGAAGAGGAGGAGGAGGAGGAGGAGGAGGAGGAGGAGGAGGAGGAGGAGGAGGAGGAAGTCTAAACATAAGGACTGTGGATGATTCCAAAGGGGTGGAGCTGTTTCAAAGGGCTGGAGCCCAGTTGTGGTGAGGACTGGTTTGGTGCAGTGGACACCATTCACCCTCCACACACACCCCTGCATGCAGATGCACCCAGAGTGCTGGTAAACCGTGCTACACCGCTGTTTTGAAAATTACCTGAGTTTCATTTCATGAAATGTGAATGAGTTCCAATAGAGATAGATAGATGATAGATAGATGATAGATTTCTCTCAATCTATAGCTGTATGACTGGGTTGACCCAACATAGTGCACTCCAGATGTTACTAGACTAACAACATCTGACAATTGAGCCTGTTGGCTTGGGCTGATGGGGGTCATAGTCCAACAATATCTGGAGTGAACTACATTGGGCTACCCATGTTGTAGGTTATGCTTACTTTCTCAATCTGTACTCTGAAATTTATCCAGATCTCTCTCTCTTCCTCTTCTTCCTCTTCCTCTTCCTCTCCCCCCCCTCTCTCTCCCTCCAGATTTTCACAAAGTCCCTCATTAGTCCCCCAGATTCAGTTGCAGAGAATCAAAAGTAGGGAGTGCTCTGTGATGCTCAGGTCCTGCTTGTGGGATTCTCATGGGCATCTGCTTGGTCACTGTTGAGATCGAGATGTTTTTGATGAGATGGGGTAGAATAGCACATTTGGAACAGCATGAGACTCTTAACCCCAGGGCTGTGGCTTCAAGCCCCTCACTGGGTGAAAGATTCATGTATTGCACAGGGCTGGACTAGATGACCATGGCACCTTCCAACTCTACAAAAGTATTATTCTATGGGCCTCTGGCCTGAACCTGCAGAACTTTTCTTATGTTCTTGTTCCCCCCTCCCCCCTAAAGAAAGCACCTAAACCATGGGTAGGCAAACTAAGGCCCAGGGCCAGATCCGGCCCAATCGCCTTCTCAATCCAGCCCACGGATGGTCCGGGAATCAGCGTGTTTTTACATGAGTAGAATGTGTCCTTTTACAGTCATACCTTGGGTTGAATGTGCTTCAGGTTGAGCACTTTCAGGCTGCACTCTGCAGCAACCCGGAAGTAACAGAGCGCGTTACTTCTGGGTTTCACCACTCGCGCATGCCCAGACGCTCAAAATGCCGTCACATGCATGCATGGAAGCAGCAAAACACAACCCGTGCATGCACAGATGTGCCGTCGCGTCTTGTGTTCCATTCAGGATGCGAACGGGGCTCCGGAACGGATCCTGTTTGCATCCTGAGGTACCACTGTATTTAAAATGCATCTCTGGGTTATTTGCAGGGCGTGCCTGGTGTTTTTACATGAGTAGAATATGCTTTTATTTAAAATGCATCTCTGGGTTATTTGTGGAGCATAGGAATTTGTTCATTCCCCCCCTTCAAAATATAGTCCAGCTCCCACAAGGTCTGAGGGACAGTGGACTGGCCCCCTGCTGAAAAAGGCCCCCCTGACCTAAACCTTTGCACCTGCTCTGAACTTCTCAGAGAAGAAGAATCTGTGAGCCACTACAAACACACTCAGAAAGCAGTGGTGGATGCAAATAGCTGAAAGGCCGACCCATCCCTGGTGGGCTCTTTCGCTTTGCATCGCACCACTGAATGGGATAATACAATTATTTGATAATTAGAGTAATCAGAAAGCGTTCTGCAATGACAGACTCTTAATTGACTTGCCCATTAATGGATAATGATCATGTTCCTTCACTCACCAGGATGACCCTTGGTGGGGGGGGGGGGGAGGTAAAGAGGCGGGTGTATGACCTAAAGGAATGCTCCTCATATAGCCGTTCAGAGAACATCTCAGGTGAAGCAAGAACCTCCCAATAGGCTAGATCACGGCAAGAAAATTACAGGCCTGGGCAGCGGAGGTCGTGGGAAGGGGGGGGAAAGTGGTCTTCCAGACATCTCTCTCCAGCCCTTGGTATACTTTCTAGCCACACTGCCTTTCACCAGGTGATGTCCACCAGCAGCACAGCTTCATATACCCCTTGACTGTTTTTGTCTGGCTAGAATGTGCCCTTGAACCTTTGGCTTACCTGGATAGCTGATAGGTAGGGTTGCCATACCGTAGTGCAGGCAGAGGGTGAACATGGGAACAGAAGGTTTGTAGAGCGAGGTGCATTGATAGAGCATCACTGTGCACAGTTACATATGCAGCTCTGTGGGGAGAGAGTTCCACAATTTGGGGGTTGCCACAGCGGAATTCCTCTCCCAAGCTGCTATTCTCTGTACTTCTATGGTGGCCAGATTTTCCAGAGAGGTTCAGGAGGGATAGAGATGGTATTTCAGATATATGGGGACAAAGCCATTTATGGCTTTAAACACTAATGCTTGTGCCTTGAACTGGGCATTGTTGAACTGGCAACTAGTACAGCTCTTTTCAGACAGGGATTATGAGAGTTCTAAACAGAACTCCAACTAGCAATCTGGCTGGTATGTTTTGGACCCATTTCATGGCCAGCTTCTGTCAGATGCAATGTGCATAGAGGAATCATGCTTCCCTCTGATGCAGATACAATGCTATCCCCATGCCATCTACTTGCTTTGGGAAAGAGAGCACACTTCTCTCCAGTGCACATAGATTCACAGAATTATAGAATTGCAGAGCTGAAAGGGATTGTGAGGGTCACCTGCAATGCAGGAATCTCAACTAGATCATACGTGACAGGTTGTTATCCAACCTCTGCTTAAAAACCTCCAATGATTCCCACCTCTCATGGAAATCTCTTCCACTGTCAAACAGCTCTCACCATCAGAAAGTTTTTCCTGTTATTGAATAGAACTCTCCTTTCTTGTAACTTGCAGCCATTGATTTGGAGCATGAGAAAATAAGCTCGCTCCACCTTCTGTGTGACAGCCCCATAGATATTTGAAGATGTCATCATGTCTCCTCTCAGTCTCCTCTTGTCCAGGCTAAACATACACAGGTCCCTCAACCATTCCTCATAAGGCTTGTTTGCATTTACATGCCGGCACATGGGCACATAAGCACCAACTATGCAACCAGTACCCCCTGGCCTCCCACAGTGTACCTTTAATATAGAAAATAGCTGGCAAGAAAGAAAGAAAGAAAGAAAGAAAGAAAGAAAGAAAGAAAGAAAGATCAAGAGAGGCTTTTGCAGAGGAAATGAATAAAACAGATTAAAGAGAGCCTTCAGCAATGGGTACTGTAGAGTGGATGGGGAATACCAGGCAATGATTGTTGGTGTGAGCATAACAGCACTACAAAAGAGAGTAAAATGTTGCAGTATGCAGTGTTCCAGACGGCCAGCCAGCCACTGGGGGTCCTCCTGTGGTGGGTGGGTAGGGGTTATGCCATTTTAGGCTACATTAGGATTGGCACTAAAAACAGACAGTATGCTGGCATCGCAGACTGTATTCAGATTATCTTTTCTTGGATCTGATTCACTGATAAAAGCCAGAGCAATATCCTGACTTAAACCTGAGGATCCCTTCTTGACTATTTCTTCATGTGAAATCCTTCAGGAATGCTTCAGGCGTGGGAAGAGTTAAGAGGTGTTAGGAGAAGGAGGAGGAGGAGGAGAAAGAGAGAGAATGGAACTTGCCACCTTTTGTGGAGGCAGCATGTAAATAGCATTTTGCAAAAGAGTCATTTATCAGTGAGATTATGGAATCTGTTTGAAGATTCCCCAGGAGAACGTGCTGGAGAGATGGTTTGTGTGAAACTTAACGAGAGGCTCCGCACGGTGCACCGGGTTCTGCGTAGGCAGGAACGCTTGCAGAGAATTAAATCCGCGCTGCAAATGTTAATAGATGCAGACACATGTTCGTGTTTGTTAAGAGCTTCTTGTTTTTAATCCTCCCCCCACCCCCTGCTCAGGATGCTGTTACAATGTTTGCCCCCTTCCTTGGCAAATCTTCAGGGACTGCCGCCCCCCCCATCCCTCCTCCCTCCCTCCCTGTAGCTGTAATCATTTACATGCCCTTCTGTTTGTTGATGTCTTGGCAGGGTTATTTTTTTAACACAACCCAGAGTATCGGGGAAAAAAGAATCGTCTGGAAAAGGCTCCTGGCTGGATTTTCACTGGCTCCCTTTAGGGGTGGGTGAAGAATTTGATCCAGTTCACATTTAAAGGTGAATCTACCTAATTTGAATTTTCCAAAACAATAAGAGAACCAAAACACAGCCCTCCTTTGAAATCCTCACTTCTCTGAATTTAGCAGAGCTGTTCTCCAGCCCAGTGATGTGTACAGGAATACATTTGCTAGGGTAAAGAGCAATTATTATTGCTATTATTATTCGTTGCTTGTTAATGTCGCCAGGCAACTTACAACACAATTAACAAATAAATATACATATATCATACCATACAACAGAACAAAGCAACACCCACAAGAGCCACAGGAAGCATTAACAGCACACTAGTAACAAAACAACATCTTAGTCTATCAAATATGTTTGATGTTTTATTATGCCTTTATATGTACTGTAAGCTGCCCAGAGTGGCTGGGTAAACCTAGACAGATGGGTGGGGTCTAATTATTATTATTATTATTATTATTATTAGGGAGGTTTTTTACTGTTGCTGAAAAAATGACAATGAAGATGCCAGGTAGACCTTACTGGGGAGAACATTCCATTGTTATTAGTGGCAATAGCATACAAAAATCAATCATATTAGAGCAATTTTATTTCAAAAATGTGCATGGTACTAAAAAATTGCATATTAAATGTGTATGAGGAGAAATTCACTGATGGGTTATCGTGATTTTATTAAAAATCACAAACTAATGGAGAAATGTGAAAAAATGATTGGAATGAGAATCTGAATAAAACCAAAATGGATAGATATGGCCATCTCTTCCCCTTCTTGTAATATAGGTAAAGGTAAAGGGACCCCTGACCATTAGGTCCAGTCATGGCCGACTCTGGGTTGCGGTGCACATCTCGCTTTACTGGCCATGAGAGCTGGCGTACAGCTTCCGGGTCATGTGGCCAGCATGACTAAGCTGCTTCTGGCGAACCAGAGCAGCACATGGAAATGCCGTTTACCTTCCCGCCGGAGCGGTACCTATTTATCTACTTGCACTTTGACGTGCTTTTGAACTGCTAGGTTAGCAGGAGCAGGGACCAAGCAACGGGAGCTCACCCCGTCACGGAGATTCGAACTGCCAACCTTCTGATCAGCAAGTCCTGGCTCTGTGGTTTAACCCACAGCGCCACCCGCGTCCTTCTTGTCATATAACCCACTACAATTTCCAATAGGACCCCAACATTCTAGTGTTGTCAAGGGTGGAAATGGTGGGCCATGTCCTGATACTATGTTATCCCCTCCCCCGCCCCAGTATCCTATGGCAGCCCATAAAATGTCTCACTAAATACCCCTTCAAAAATCCAAGATGCACAAGAGACTATAAATGCTTCCTGCTCAGTTTCTGTTTCCACAGACCTGGACTCCCCAACATGGAACATATCCCCTCAAACATGCCCACACTTCATTGGATGCCAACATGGGCAAAGCTAAGGGGGGAAGCTGTCCCCTCTAAATCAAGTAAATCAGTAAAAATACGTAACTAACTCAGGTTCTGCCCCCCCCCCCCAATAAAGCTTGCCTCCCGACCCTCAATCCTGGCTATGCCCATGGGTACCAAGATTGGACACCCACATTCTGAACAGAGATGGAGCTCAGAGCTTTTATCTGTGAGAAAGCACACTGGTAGCTGGTGAAGGTGCCATTTTGCTTACTGACTGGTGTGTCCGATGGGTGGGGTGTGGAGGCCTTGTTAATGCTGTGATCCAAATTGGAAATATGAGAATTTTCTGCAAATAACCCCAGTTCACCTTGTACCTTGTTGTGCAAAGCTTGCTGGGTGGTAGAGCAGCTACTTTGCATGCAGAAGATTCCAGGTTCAAATCCTAGCACCTGTAGTTACACGTTCCTTGCATGAAACCCCACAGAGCTATTGTCAGTTAGTGTAGACAATACTGAGCAAGATGGACGAAATGGCCTGACTTGGTATAAAGCAGTTTTCTATTTCATTGGGCAAGAAACATAGCTCATTGGCAGATCATCCGCTTAGTACACAGAAGGTCCTATGTAGGGATGGAAGACACCTTTGCCTGAAATCCCGGAAAGTTGCTAACTAATAACAAAAACAAACAAACAAACAAACAAACAAACAAACAAACAAACCTTTATTGTCACTACACTACCTGTGTGCAGTGAAATTGCCTCTCTGTGTAGGCAATACTGAGCTAAATGGATGAAATAGTCTGACTTAGTATAAGGCAGAATCTTTTGCTCTGCAAGATCCATTTGCTGCATTTGGGTTAAATCAGTGCATTATCTGTATTAGTAAGCTTATTTAATTCAACAGTAGCTTGTGTCTATCAGAGATTAATTACCACTCTATTTTCTTCCTACTTGATAACAACCTTATAATCTGGAGTTATATTTTCCTTGCTCTCAAAATAGTCAAATGCAAGTCAAACAGTCCAAAATGTGGTGATCTGCATAAGTGTACTCTCTCTCTCTCTCTCTCTCTCTCTCTCTCTCTCTAATTTCCTATATGCACACAGAGACACAGAGACACACATTTTTATATGGCTGCATTTTTGTGAAACATCTTGCCCATGTTTTCTCAAAGCTTTCTCAGTAGTCATAAGGACTAGACACTTACTTTTTTTAAAAAAAATCACATGCACTAAACAGCAGCAGATTGTCACATTTTGCATCAGATTCCAACGTTGGTGGTGGTTCAATGATATCACAAATGCCAAGAATACATGTGTGCTTCCTTAGTACCTAAAGGAATTTGCAGTCTAATCCACCCATTATTGTATTTGTAGTTTCCTGGCAAATCTTTCCCCACTGCAATATCTGATGCAATCAACTATTTCCCACATATGTTCTTGGACAATTATCATGCCTGCATCACAAACAAATCAACCTTCACACTTCAAGAATCCTTCCTGTCAGGGAACTGCCATGGGAGCCAGGAGTGGAGGGAAGGCTCTCCAGCGATGCCGGAGAAGGGCCCAGCAGGGAGAGAGGGAACGCATCCACTGAGGAAGGAAATCAGCGTGACACCAGGAAGAAAGGGGAGCAGGGGAGGGCTTCGGAGAGATGTCTCCAGGACTCTTCCACAGAAACTAGCGGGGAGAGCACAGGTCCTCCGCTGCCCACGCCCACCCTGCGCAGAAGACTTCCGCGCAGGGAGGCTAGGCGGAGACTTGGCGTCAAAGAACTTTTATGCTGGAAGAAGTTCAGGAAACGCCCACTGACGGATTCTGCCAGTGACTGACACAGCCGCGGAGTAAGGGCTGTGCAGCCAGGGAAAGGTTTAACCAGGCAACTTTGCCAAGAGTAGAGGCAACTTACGCATGAGCAACCCCAATCCCCATTACACTTCCCAATGAGACTCTCTCACATCCACTTTCCAGTAGCTGGTACTCTGTGCCTCTTGCACACCTGACTTTCACAAGATTGCTCACATATACCCATAGAGGAATCAGATCATACTCTACTTCTACTGAATGGTGATTACTCCCCCTCCCCACCCAATGCCATCGTTTCAGGTTGCTATGCCCTCCTCTTGCTTTGCCTTTACATAACAGGCCTTCACAAAACACCAGCTGTTTTCTGTTTGCCTGGCCTGCTCTCCCTGCACCATCTCTGCAACAAATGGTTAAGCTACTGTGAAGTCACAAGCTGTGTACCAACATTCCAACTGCAAAGGGGGAAGGGTCAAGGACTGCTAAATAAGGAAGGCCCCTTTTTTCTCTTGCCAAGCCTCTTGCTGACACTGCCAAGCCTGGCGAAAAGGAAGAACCTGCACTTGTCCCAAGTGGTGGTGGAAAGGAGGAGCCGATTTCTTCTCCCTGGCCGCTGCTGCCAGACTTTTTCAATGGGTAGCTCGTAGCACGTGCTAAGGAGTGGGCAAGAAGGAGGAGAAGCTGCCACCATAGAGGCCCACCCCTGTGTGATGGGACATTTGTGTGATGGACAGGCAGAGGGCAGGGCCATTCTGGGCAGGGAGAAAGGGGAAGCAGAGGGCAGTGGAAAGAGTCTTGATTTTTTGTGATTTTTTTTTGGGGGGGGGAATAGTAATAAAAATAATAATTTATTATTCATACCCCACCCATCTGGCTGGGTTTCCCCAGCCACTCTGGACAGCTTCCATTAGAATATTAAAAACAATACAGCATTAGACATTAAAAACTTCCCTAAACAGGGCCGCCTTCAGTTGTCTTTTAAAAGTAAAATAGTTGTTTATTGCCTTGACTTCTGATGGGAGGGTGTTCCACAGGGCAGGTGCCACTATCGAGAAGGCCCTCTGCCTGGTTCCCTGTAACCTCACTTCTCACAGCGAGGGAACCGACAGAAGACCCTTGGCGCTGGACCTTAGTGTCTGGGCTGGTTGATGGGGGAGGAGATGCTCCTTCAGGTATACAGAACTGAGGCCGTTTAGGGCTTTAAAGGTCAGCACCAACACTTTGAATTGTGCTCAGAAACGTACAGGGAGCCAATGAAGATCTTTCAGGACCGGTGTTATATGGTCCCGGCAGCCACTCCCAGTCACCAATCTAGCTGCTGCTGGATTAATTGCAGTTTCTGAGTCAACTTCAAAGGTAGCCAGCCCCATGTAGAGCACATTGCAGTAGTCCAAGCTAGAGATAACTAGAGCATTTACCACTCTGCAAGACAGTCTGCGGGCAGTTAGGGTCTCAGCCTGCGTACCAGATGGAGCTGGTAGACAGCTGCCCTGGACACAGAATTAACTTGCACCTCCATGGACAGCTGTGAGTCCAAAATGACTCCCAGGCTGCGCACCTGGTCCTTCAGGGGCACAGTTACCCCATTCAGGAACAGGGAGTCCCCCACACCCACCTGCCCCCTGTCCCCCCAAAACAGTACTTCTGTCTTGTCAGGATTCATTCTCAATCCGTTAGCTGCTTTGTGTGTCTGCATCTAATCTTGCCCCTTTCTAAAGTTTATTTATTGGTGTGTGTTTTTCTTTTTGTAAATCCACCGAAAAATAAAATAAAATAAAATCAGAATTAAGGGGTTTTCTAAGGATGGTGGAGGGTATGTGTGATGTGTCCTGTTGGTGTAGCAGTGGCATCACTCACCCTTCTTCTGATAGGAAATGATCTGTGGGGACAGGGAACAAAAATGGGGGTCAAGGAGGGCCAGTTGGAGGGAGCGAGAAATGTCCCTATTTTCATCTGAGGAAGGTTGGAGGGTATGCACCAATCAATCTGAGGAATGGTTTGGTTGTTCAGCAAGAAATCTGCACATTGTTGAAACTTTTAGTTAACTTGCAATGCTTATAAGGTGAGGTTCAAGGATCACCTCTTTTCTGTTGCTTGCTTTTTACAACCACCTCTGAGTGGAGCTGTGAGGCGGACACATTTTTCCTGAACAGTGTTACCTCGGGTTAAGAACTTAATTCATTCCGGAGGTCTGTTCTTAACCTGAGGTGCCACTTTAGCTAATGGGGCCTCCCGCTGTCGCTGCACGATTTCTGTTCCCATCCTGAATCAAAGTTCATAACCTGAGGTACTATTTCTTTGTTAGTGGAGTCTGTAACCTGAAGTGTCTGTAAGCTGAGGTACCACTGTATAGAATTCCCCCCATCCTGAGCAATGACACACCATCAAGCTATGCCTATGCATTTATACTTTTTGATTGGAGCTGTGGCAGGGCCCTGTGTGCCAGCTAGCTGCTTGTGAGCATCTGTAACTCCTTTTTTAAAACAATAAAGGAGAGAGACAGACACAGTTGTCTATGACAACAGTCTCACAGTGTCCTCTCTAAATCTATAAATCCATTTTGCTCTTTCTTTCTGTGAAGGACCACCAGGAATCACCCCTCCTCCATCCTTTTGTGCTTTGGTCCTCTGTGGATACAACATCAGGGTTCATCCACACTCACCTTTTTCCTTACACTTTCTAGGCACAGGTTCTACACTTTAAAGCTCTGTGTCTTGAGCCGCCCTTTTTTGCCACACCACTTTCCTCAGGAAAACCCACTCTTTAATGCTGAATCAGAACAAAGGGAGATTCAGATTTGCTTCAACTCAGTGGTAAAGAGTGGGTTTTTACAGGGAAAGTGCGAGCGGGTGACACTGCTCAAACAAGGAGTGCCTAGAAAGGCAGCACAAAAAGGAAGTCTGGATGAGTTATTGCTGGTGGAGAATGGCTGAGAAGGAAACCTGAAGGCAGACAAGGAATGTCATTTCTCCTCCTTGCTGCCTGATAAGACATATATATAACAGCTGTCATGGGGCAGAGAAGGCCTGATTGGAGGTTCAGGGGAGCTTAGAGCCAAGCAGGGAGAAGGTGCTGGAGAAGAGTCTGAGGGGCTGGCAGGCAACTATACACAACTGATTCTTCAACAAGGAACTGCAGGGTTGTTTGCTGTGGAGTAATAGAGGGCTTATGAACGCTTACCTTTTGCCCCACTCTTTCAGGCGGAGGTCAGTGCTTTAATGCTCCATGTCTGAGTGTGTGTGATTGCTATCCCTGTGAAAACAGCTCTCTAAAGCTCAATCAGAGCAAACATCAATTTGGGTTTTCTGCGGATTGACATTTGCTCCAATTGAACTTTAAAGAGTGGGTTTTCACATGGAAAGCTTGAGGCAAAAAAGAGGGGGGACTCAGACAGGGAGCTTTAAATCATGGACCATGCCTACAAAGAGTTGGAGAAAAGGTAAGTGTGTATAAGCTCAGAGTGCGATGTAACACCTTGTCCCTTTAAAAATGATTGTGGGTTGAATGATCCAGTGGTTATGGCTATTAGTCTGAAGGAATGAAAGATCTGGGGCCAGGGACACAGGGCCTTTTGACATACCCCTGTCCACAGGAGCTCAGCAGTATATATAAATCCTGAACTCTCTGTTGTTTTTTTTTTTTTTTTTTTTTGCATTTTAAAATTTTATTGAGTTCGATTAAATATACATTATATACATTATATTCGAATTTCGACATTTCTTATCATTTTGGGCTTCCTTCAGCGATGTTGACATTCATTCGTGTTTGAGTCTTAGAATCACATCCCCTCCTTTCATATTGCCATTCGTACCTCCTTTTTTACATTGTTTCAATTAGACAATACTTGTTAGCTCTTTACAAAGCCTCTTTAAATGCCACTAACGTTGTATTTACAAAGCATTTGTTCTCCAGATAACCCACGAATTTCCCCCAGTCTTCAATAAAGTTTTGATCTTTTAAGTATCTTATTTTCCCTGTCAGTTTGTCCAGCTCGGCGTGTTCTGTTAATTTTGCTCTCCACTCTGCGACCATTGGGATTTCTTCCTGCTTCCATCTCTGAGCTAACACAATTCTGGCTGCCGTGACCGCGTACTGGAAGAGTTTGTAATCCTTTCTCCTAATATCCTTTCCCATAATGCAAAGTAAGAAAGCTTCTGGTTTTTTGACAAAAGTATAGCCTAACATCTTTTTCAGTTCATTGTATACTTCCTCCCAGAAGCTTTTAACTTTCTTGCATTCCCACCATAGATGGTAAAATGTCCCTTCCTTTTGTTTGCATTTCCAACATTTGTTGTCTACCTTGTACATCTTGGCCAATTTCACGGGTGTCATATACCACCTGTATTGCATTTTCATCACATTTTCCCTGAGTAACATACAGGCCGTAAATTTTATATTCACTCTCCAAAGCTTTTCCCAGTCTTCCATTAGAATATTATACCCGAAATCCCTCGCCCACTGTACCATCACTGACTTCACCTCCTCCTCCTTCGTGTGCCACTCCAAAAGTATTTTATACATTTTAGAGAGGTTTTTATGTTCACTGTTTATTATCTCTTTTTGAAATATTGATTCTTTTTCCTCATAGCCCCTTTCCTTCACCTCTGCTTTAAACATCTCATTTATCTGGAAGTAGTGGAGCCACCCCTGTGTGAGCGTTTTAACCTGGTCGTATGGTTTAACTTTCCACTTCCCTCCTTCATTTATGACCATATCTCCATACATCCCCCTCTTTTCTTCCATATTAACTTTCTTAACGCTTGTTAAATCCTGGGGAGAAAGCCAGTGTGGTGTTCTCGGCTCTAATATGTTCTTATATCTGTCCCAGACCTCTATTAGTGGGCCCTTAAAGATATGACTGGTGAACCCCTTGTGCGCCCTTTTTTTATCCTTCCATAGGTATGCGTGCCACCCAAATTTGTTGTTGTACCCTTCAAGGTCTAATAACTCTCTGTTTTCCAGCTTAACCCATTCTTTCATCCAACACAAACATGTCGCTTCGTAATAAAGTCTCATGTCTGGTAGGGCGAAGCCCCCTCTTTCTGTAGCATCCGTCAACAACTTAAATTTAATTCTGGGTTTCTTCCCTTCCCAAACATATCTAGAGATGGCTTTTTGCCATTCTTTAAAATTTTTTGTTCCTTTTAGTATGGGTAATGTTTGGAACAGAAATAACAGCTTGGGTAACAACATCATTTTCACCATAGATATTCTTCCCCAGAATGATAGTTTCATTCTGGCCCAAACCTCTAAATTTTTTTTAATTTTATTCCAGACCGGAATGTAATTGTTTTGATATAGGTCAATATTTTTGTCGGTAATCCAGATTCCTAAGTATTTTATCTTTTTAACAACCTCAATTCCAGTTTGTTGTTGTACTATTGCAGCCTTATCCTGATCCAAGTTTTTAACGATCATTTTTGTCTTACTCTTATTCAATTTGAATCCTGCAAGTTTCCCAAATTCCTCCATCTCGTCCAGAATCACCCTTATACTTTCTATAGGTTCTTCCACCGTTAAAACCACATCGTCTGCGTAAGCTTTAACTTTGTATTCATTTGAACCTAATGTTATCCCTTTAATTTGCTTGTTTTGTCTTATTGCATTCAGCAGCACTTCTAGGACTACTATAAAGAGCAACGGTGAGAGCGGGCAGCCCTGCCTCGTTCCCTTAGAAATTTTTATTTCCTCAGTAATAACTCCATTGACTATGAGTCTCGCCTTCTGCTCAGTGTAAATTGCCCCTATACCATTTAAGAACTCCTGTCCCACTTCCATTACCTCCAAATTTTTAAACATAAAGTCCCAAATTATATTATCGAAGGCTTTCTCCGCGTCTATGAAGATTAGGCTAGCTGGTTTATCGCGACTATCTGATAGGTATTCGATAAGGTTAATTATGAATCTTGTATTGTTTCTTATTAACCTACCCGGGAGAAAGCCCGTCTGATCTTCATGTATCATCCTTGTTAATATCTTTTTTAGTCTTTTGGCTAGAATACCGGCAAAGATCTTGTAGTCCGTGTTTAATAAGGAGATGGGTCTGTAGTTCCTAACTTGAGTTAGATCCGAGTCTTGTTTGGGGATAATTGTTATAAAGGCCTCTTTCCACGAACCGGGCATGTCTCTTTCTTTTAAAATGTTGTTCATTACTTCCATTAGTGGTGTTATCAATGTATCTTTCATTTCCTTATAATAACTCGGTGTGAACCCGTCTGGGCCCGGTGCCTTTCCTCTTTTCAGTTCTTTTATCACCTGTTCTATCTCTGTTCTGCAGATTGGGGCATTTAGCTGATCTTTTTCCTCTGATGACATCTTCTTCACCATCTTTTCTTTTAAATATCTTTCTATCTTTTTCTTGTTATTCCTTTCTTTATTTCTGTAAAGATGCTCATAAAAATCCAAGAACCCTTTTCTAATTTCTTTCGGGTCAGTTTTTTCTTCTCCGTTTATTACTATTTTGTTAATTGTATTTTGCTCCTTCCTCTTTTTGACTTGCCACGCAAGCCATTTGCCTGACTTATTGGCAAATTCAAAGTTTTTTTGTCTTAACCATTTAATATTCCACTCAACCTCCTTATTTATTATAATTGCAACCTGTGTTTGGAGGGTCTTTATTTCCTGCATTATTCTTTCATTATTCGGCTTTTTGATCAGTTTCTGCTCATTATCCATAATCTGTCTCAAAATCTCTTTTAACCTCTTTTCCTTGTTCTTTTTTTTCAAGACATTTTGTTGGATAAAGAGGCCCCTCATTACAGCCTTACTTGTGTCCCATACCGTACTTGTTTTCACCCCTTTGTCGAGATTATCTAGGAAGTATTCCCCTAGTTTTTTCCGAATTCTTTCAACAAATTTTTGGTCATCCCATAGGTTATCATTTAATCTCCATCTAAAGGTTCGTTCTTCCACTCCCTTCATCTCCATTTCGATTAGATTATGATCTGATATAACTTTGGCCTGGATTTCGACTTTTTTAACTCTTGGTGACAGTTCATTCGATATCCATATTTGGTCTAATCTTGAGAATGACTGGTTCGGCTCTGAATGATATGTGAATTGTTTCTCTAAAGGGTGTTTCAGTCTCCATATGTCAATAAGGTTGCAATTCTTAGTCAATGTGAAAAATGTCTTAGGTAATTTACCATCTCTATTTTTTGAGTTTCTTAGTCGGTCCATTTCATTTGAAACCACATCATTCAGGTCTCCCATTAGTATGATTTTTTGGTCCATGTATTCAAATAACTTTTCTTCCAATGAGCTAAAAAATTCTGTTTTATTCCCGTTAGGGGCATAAATCCCCACTATTATCAATACTTCGCCTTGCCAATTTATACGTACCGCAATTATTCTTCCTTCCTCATCCTTAAATAATTCGTGTGCCTCAATTTTGCTTTTAATATATAATACAACTCCCCTTTTTTTCTCTTTGTCTGAGGAGATGAATTCGTTCCCTAACCTCTTATTAATCAGGATTTTTCTGTGTTTCTTCGCCACATGCGTTTCTTGTAAACATGTGACATCCAGGTTCTTCTTTTTTAAGAAACGCTCAATTCCATTCCGTTTTTTCTTATCATTCATCCCATTAACATTCCAACTACATAATTTTAATGTCATTTTTATTGAATTTAGTTTTTTGTTTTTTTGTTTTACCTAAAGTCTCTCTGGTTCTTCTCCTTCTTCGTCTTCTTCCTCTTCCTCTATTTTCCTTTCGCTCCGATCTTCCTCTTCTCCCAGCTCTGATTCCACCCTCGGACTTCTTCCGCCTTCAGCTCCTTTCGACTCCTCCTCTCCTTGTTGAAGTTCTTTGTATCTTCTTGTAAACTTTCCTACTTCTTCGGGGCTTGTCAGCCTTCTTTTAACTCCTTTATAAAAGAAGGAAACACCCTCCGGGAATTCCCAACGAAAGTCTATTCTATTTTTTTTTAGTAATTGCACCAGTGGTTTATATGATTCTCTACGTTTCAGCAGTCTTATAGGAATATCTTTAAATACAATTATATAGTTCCCATCGATGTACAATCTCTTCTCTCTATTCCTTTGTAAAATCAGGTTCCTCATCTCTTTATCTTTGAATGTAACTAAACAGTCGCCTGGAAGTTTCCTTACTTTACTTCCTTTAGTTTTCATTCTGTATGCATTTAGAATTGTTCCTGCCACTTCCTCCTCTGCTAACTCCATCCACTGTGCTATTTCCTTTGTTAATCTTTCTTTTATATTTTCGTTTTGTAATTCCGGAACCTGTCTCATTCTTAAATTCACTTCCCTTTGTTTGAGTTCGTTCATCGCGATGGAGTCTTTTAATTCTTCCTGTATTTTATGTAAGTCTGCTATCTCATCTTTCATTTTTTCTTCTTCCCGTCTCATTTCTTTCATTTCCTGTTTAGTCTTTTTTAGCCCCTCATCTACTCTTTTTGATACCTCCTTAATCTGTCCTTTAAGTTCGCTCACTGTCTCTTCAATCCTTTTGTCCATTTTTCCAATTTTATTATCTAACTGCTCTAATTTTGTCTCCAGGTTTTTCTCACTTTGCTTTATTTCTGCAAACATCCTCAATATTTCTGTTCTAAATTCCGTTTCTTGTTTTGAGGCTTTCCTCTCTGTTGGTGTACCCCCCTCCGCCCCTTTTTTCTGGTTATATGACATTATCACTAATCTTTATGTATCAAATATTCCACTAGTTTTTACTGGTCTATCCCTTCTTTCTATATTTTAGAGCTCTTATTCTTACTCAAAAACCAACTCTTGGGGTAGACCAAATCCCCTGAACCAATACCAGAATTATTCGCCACAAAAAATATATACAGATTCAAATAGGTGAGCAGCAAATAACGGTAACCGAAGCGGAACTACAATTGTAAGATAACAAACCCAAAATAAAGATAAATACAGTAGTAACCGACTTCGTTCGCAGTTTCTCTCCACTTAGTTGATTTGGCTAATGTCCCTTTCCCCCCAAATCTCGAGGGGGGTAGGTTATCCGTTGGTTGTCAGAGTGGTCAGTTTGGGATCTTCCTGCCCCTATTCGGGCTAATCCAATCGGTGGCTTAGTGTTCGTGGACCTGATTTATGAACTTGTAAGACCATACAGTCCAAGTGAAGATCGAATACAATTGTGAGAGGCCGCTCCCGGAACCTCCAGTCTGAGCTGAGCCCGGGTACCAGACCATGCACCCCCAACGAAAAACGTTCACGTTAAATTGAACCAAAAGTTTAGTCCTGAAAGGTGGGTGGATAAATTCTTTCCTGAGCTGATATCTTTCCCGAGCTGATATCTTTCACTAAGTCCAAAACCACGAGAGAGGAACAGCTGGGGTTTCTAGCGTTAATACTGAAGATTTAAGTGTCCCAGTGTGGTGCTATGCACGCGCCACAGTAGCGACCTATCTATTCAGTCTATTTCCAACTTCTCAATCGGGGGTAGCGGGGAAGAAAACACAACGGGGGTATAGTGGGTAGGGGAGTAGGTACGTGGCCCCTCCAGCATCAGACCACAGTGCTTTTTAATACCTTAATCCCCACATTAAGCGTTTGGTTTTTTGAAGTCCTTTAAAATGTCGTCTGGGGCGTTTCTCCTTGCTTCTCCCACTGAAAATGGCGTCAGAGCGTCAGAGCGTCTTCTCGCTGCTTTGCCTCTTCCCGAAAAGAAAATTTTTAGCGACAGTCCTGTCTATAATTCCAGTTGAACAGATGTCCTCCTGACTGGGCTTTCTTTCTATCACGCCTCTTTTCTGCTCCCTCTTAGTTTCCTCCCTTTGAAATAAAGGGGGTTTCTTTTTAACTTTTTAACTTTATCTACCCGAGGGAGACGGATACAGTATCCGCTAGCGGTAACTTACTTTCTCTTTAGGCTCTGCTCATAACACTGCGTCTTTTTTTTCAATGAAGTCAAAAACCAGCGCTGAACTCGAGCTTCAGTATTAACGCTAGAAACGTTCCTGAACTCTCTGAATAATAGCAGGTTTCCCATGGGCTACTTACACCAAATAGAACAGCAAGAGACCACCAGCTGTCCCTTGAGCCTACGTTGCGTGGTAATTGTGTTTTAGTTTGCACTCCATATAAATATTTTTTGTTATACAAAAGTCTTCATGTGGGCATTTTTTTCTTTTGAGAATGTTGTGAACCCTTGGCCCCTCCCACATCATCATCACTAAGGATAAAGAATTGACTCATCATAAGGGCAAATGCGTCATCTAAGAAGCATCTCCATATGCCCGTCTGATGCCAGGTGGGACGGGTTGTTCTAAAATGTGTTCCAGATTGTATCTGACACCAGCAAAACTAATTTCTCCTCCCCCTCCCCTTTATAATCATAATGGAATCTTGGCAAAAAGGATGGATTTGTTAATTTCCATTTCTTCTCACTTTCTCTTTTAATTGCTGTCACACATAAATTAATTTCAGCATGAACAGCTTCAACCAGATCCTGTCATTGCCTGCTTTTCTCAAAGGCCACAACAGAAGATAAACCCCCAAATGCAGCCCATGTCTTCTTATATTTCTTCTCATTCCCACTTCAGTTTCCTTAGCATGGAGTGATCTTCTTGTACTATTCAGTGGAAAAAAAAATATGCAAATGAAAAGACAGAAAGTCACCAGTAGTCGGTCAAGATGAACCTGTAGCCCAAGACATGCTGCCCAATGCCTAAGCAGGAGCTGGGTGTTCTGTTGCATCTCTAGGTGCCCTTGGACTCCAACTCCCATAAGTCACAGCCAACATGGTCAACAGACATTGCAGTCCAACAACACCTGGAGAGTCAGAGAGTCCCCATACCTGATTAGAAGCATGCAGAAAATAAGCACATCAGCTAGATTTCAATGTAGGTGCCCAGGCATCAGATACCAAATTCTAGAAAGCCCCTCCAAAATGTGAAATGGTGTCTAGAATGGTTGGGAGATCTAGTCACATATGCCAGGGCCAGTCCTAACACTGAGTAGAGGAAGGGAGTTGATGAAAAGGCATAACATTGTGAATTAACTTTTTTTTATTGCATTTTGACTGCCAGGGAGAGGGAGAGCTGTTTGTGGAATATTTAGCCTTGGGTGGCACAATACCTTGATTAGACTTGTAATTTGATGTGGTGAGACAGGGAATCATTTTCTGTTTCACCTTATGCAGCAAAATTTCTGGAAGCTCCTTGTATTCCATGCACATGAATAACATCATCACATCACCTAGCCATGTCACCTTTCTAAGTACTTTTTATGCATGCCTTATAAGAGGCACGTCTAACAGGTGGATTGTGATCTCTACCGGTAGATAACTGGTAGATCACTGGCTCCCCACAAAAAAGCTCCCCTAAAAGCATGTTGCTAGGAATTACAAAAGGAAGTGCACTGCTGCACTCAGATCATGTTTGTGGGCTTCCCATAAGTATTTGGTTGAGCTTCTGTAAGAACAGGATGTTAGGCTAGATGAGCCTTTGACCTGATTCAGCAAACTCTTCCTCATGAGGAATCCTTTGGGGAACAACAACTGGAGAGAGAAGTTGCCTTCATGCCCTGATGACTAGATTTCCTGGGAACATCTGGTTGACCACTGTGGGAAACAGGATGCTAGTTGGGTGTTTGTGTTCATATGCCCCTCCTGCACAAAACTGGCAACAAATCTACCCATATCTAACAATGGATGCTGTGGGGTCTAAATTCTAAATGGATGCTGTGGGGTCTAAATTCAATGGCAGAGCCACAAATCCACCTCTGAATTTTAGTAGGAGAAAAATTGGAATAGAATCCCTATTGGTTGATGATGTTTCCCACCTGCTGTCTGAGAAATGGGGCTAACAGATAAAAATAAGGACAGGGTTTGAGATCAGAAACACAGACCAAATGGATTTACTTACATAACTTGCCAGATGCCAGGCTGTCCTTGTGCTCTCCTCTGGAAATGAAGGCAATGAGAAAATATGCATTTAACTGAATTGCAATTACACAGACCAGGAGTTCTCAAAATGTGGTCTGCGGTATTTCTGTGGATTTATGGCTGAAGACAGGAGATGGCACATCTATCATATTAAATATTCATATTGATTTTTAATTGTATTTTTATTGCTTCTTTTATTTCTCATACCATATATTATCATGTTACAATTGGAATTCTATAGTATTCAAATTGTAATACAATAGAAGTCCTGGCTCCCATCCCAAATGCTATGACAGAGGCTATTATGTGAGAATAGAATCATAGAATCTTAGAGGTGGAAGGGATCCAAGGGTCATCTAGTCTGACCACCCACAAAGCAGGAATCTCAGCAAAAGCATCCATGACAGATGGCCATCCAATCTCTGCTTTAAACCTCCAAAGAAGGAGAGTCCACCACCTCTTGTGGGAGTCTGTTCCAGCACCAAACAGCTCTTACTGTCTGAAAGTTTTTCCAAATGTTTAGTCAAAATCTCAATTACTATAACTTAAAGCCATTGGTTCAAGTCCTTCCCTCCAGAGCAGGAGAGAAAAAAGGCATGTTCCCTCTTCCAAGTTACAACCCTTAAGATATTTGAAGAAGGCTGTCATATCTCCTCTCAGCCTCCTCTTTCCCATTCTAAACATACCCAGCTCTACTCCATACCTCCTCCATTCTTCATAAGGCTTGGTTTCTAGACTCTTGATCATCTTGGTTGCCCTCCTCTGCACAATTTGCAGCTTGTCAACATCTTTCTTAAATTGTGGTGCCCAGAACTGGACACAGTATTCCAGGTGTGGCATGACCAAGGCAGAATAGAGTGCTGCTATTACTGCCCTTGATCTGGACATTATATTTCTGTTGCTACAGCCTAGAATAGCATTAGTTTCATTTGCTGCTGCATCACAATGTTGACTCATGTTAAGCTTGTGGTCTATTAAGGCCCCAAGATACTTTTCACATGTACTGCTGGCAAAACACCTGTCCTTTATTTTATGCAGCTGGTTCTTCCTGCTTAAGTATAGAACCTTACATTTGTCCCTACTAAAATTCGTTTTGTTAGTGTCATTGGCCAGGAGTCAGCTTCACCTGCTGAGTTGTAGCCTGAAGGAGTAGAAGGCGATGTGACTCCACTTGCTGCTGATCAGCCTTCTTGCTCCTGATGACAACCAGCTGGCTCCAGATTTCTTAAGCAGGGTTCCAGCCTCAGTCAGTTGTGAGAAACAACATTTGTCGTTCCTGGCCAGACCTTGCTGCTTCTTGCTTCTCATGACCTTGGATCCTTGGCTTTCTTGATCGTCTGACTACATGAACTGAGATACTCCTGACCTTAAGACTGGACTGGACTTTGTATACGGACTCTGCCTTCAAACAGGCTCAGCTGGTTTGCTGGTTTCTCCCTCCACTGAGCTCTGCCATGGCTGGCAACACAGGACTATTAGCTGTGTTAGCTTGCACCCAGTTCTCCAATCTGTTAAAGTCATTTTGGATTCTGATTCTGACTTCTGTGGCATTAGCTACCCCTCCCAGTTTGGTGTCATCTGTAAATTTTATGAGCATCCCCTCAATTTCTTCATCCAAGTCATTTATAAAGATGTTGAATAACAATAGGCCTGGGACAGAACTCTGTGACACCCAAATTGTCACCCTTTTCCCTGCATGACGAGGAACCATTAATGAGTACTCTTTGGGTTTGATCAGTCAACCAGCTACAAATCCACCTAACAGTTACCTCGTCCAACCCATATTTTACCAGCTTCCTCATGAGAATATCATGGGGGACTTTATCAAAAGCCAACTGAAATCAAGTTATATTATGTCCACAGCATTCCCCTGATCCACCTAGCTTGTAACTCCATCAGAAAAAGAAATGATCAAACATTCCATTTCCCAGTAAGATTATATGTGTGCATGTGGTGATTCACCAATGTGCAGGCTCATTAGAACCCATTGGCAGGTGGGTGGGAAGTGGCGGTTGGAATGAAGAAAACCTAGAAAAGCTGTTAATCTCTTAAGATCCTGCTTTTGGAGGAATCTAAGCAGAAGCTGAGCAGCCATCTGTCAGTGAAGCAAGACTCCTGCATTGATGTAGGGGTTGGAACAGATGGTCTTCAGGACCCCTTTCACCCAGTGGTAGCTGTTGACCCTTGGAACAATTAAGACAGAAGGTAGGGAGGCCAATGTAGATGGAGCCAGAGCCAACAAAAGGTGAGGTCAACTAATTCTAGTGCACTCCCCCTCCTCACCTCTATCCTCTTCCATGGTAAATTCTACAAAGAGTGCATTCTGATGTGGGGAATATTGTTAGAATTCCCAATTGTAGTGCTCGCACTTCTGCCACATTTTCTAATAATCCTCTCACACTACAGTACCTGTTGTATTGTGGAACTGTGGCTTTTTGACCAATACAATGGTGTGTCATGCTAAATTTCATTCACACCAGTAGGTGTCATTGGACAATGATGCTGTTCCCAACCTTTTCTGCACATGCCTGCTTCTATTCCCCTGTGACTTCCCGATGAAAACAACAGGAAAAGGTCTGTATGTTTTGTCACTTTGCTCCCATGATTTTCCAAGTTAAGAGGGCTAAAAATGTGCCCCCCCCCAACCAGAGTCAAATAAAATTAAAATGAGTTCTAAATATGTGCTATAGTCTGTTATTTTTCTGGAAGTATGTTTTTACAGCGTGTGACGGCTCAAACATAATGCATAGATTCATAGTTAGGAGGAAACCGATTGCCATCAAATGCAGCAACAGTGGGGTTACGAAGGGAAAAGGTACAGTTAGTGTAACCCGCTGGACATGCTGTAAGCAGGAAGCACAGTGGTGGGGTAGTGCCCCATTCATCCTTAGGGACCAGGCTCCTTTGCTTTCAGCTCTAAAATTCCATGATTCTATGCTAACGAAAGCCGGCTGTGTTAGAGCTCCTCAAGGAAATATCACAATGAACAGACATTTCAATGCTGGCTCTAGCTACCAGTCTTGAGTTTTGGTCAAGCCAGGCTCAAATCAGAGTTGCATCCCCCCCCCACCCCCAATCAAGCTGCCTTTACTGCCTTTCCCTGGATGACTCTGATGCAGCTGGCCCTTTTAATAGGGTTGCATGTAAACCTCCCAGTAAGCCAGTTGGCATCTTTTCAAATGAGCCATTGAATGGCAAACGTGCAGATACACGGGGATAAAATGAGCTCGTCTTATTGATTTTCTAAACCAATATGGCACCAGCGACGCATCTCCATGCCATTTGCCTCCTCTGCCAGAAGGCATTTGCGCCCCTTCCATCATTTTAATTAGACATTACACCTGACACAAATGCCGACTTGATTAACCTTAAAGGGAGCTGGAAGAGGTCCTTCTGATCATTAACATGGGGCCCCTGACATATTATAACTCACACTTAACATGTCCTATTGCACAAACTCCTCGCTCCTGCGCCTCATTCGCCGCAGCTGCCACGCGGCATTATAACATCTACCAAGAGCTGTTTTATGAGACTTTCCCCCCATAATAAAGCAATAAAGGAGAGATTTAAGAGAGAAACGACTCTGGACCTGGCAGGCGATGCATTTTAATGTTTACATAAAATGTGCGTTTTCTGTGGTGTTTTCAGAGATGGAATCATCTTCAGATGCCTGAGGTGTTGTGTGAATTTTTTGGTGTGTTTTTTTTTAAAGACTGGGTCTGCGTTTTCTTCTTGGCCCCACAGGTTCTCAGACAGAATGCGTTGAGTTGAAATCACCTCTCCAATCTTACTCTGCTTCAGTCTCTGAAATCTCCAGTTAGAAGAAGAATCAGATACTCTGGCAATATGTGCACAACCATAATATAAATATGCATTTTTGAACATATTTCCTCACAGAATATGCGTTTCTAAATGCATTTTCTTGGAAAAGACAAATTTCTAAATATATCTTATCTCAAAATATGCATGGTAAATGCATAGAGAGAAAGAGGGTGGGAGGGAGCTAAGAAGTACATTTCAAACTTTGTAGAAGTGTAAAATCCAAGGTTTGTACAATGTGTGGATCACATCAGTGGCATAGTGTGGGGTGCTAGTGTCCAGGGCTGTGCAAAGGGTGGTGGGTAGCTCAAGGGAAATGGATGGAGTACATATGCTGCATAAGGGTGTCCATGTCACCTGGAGATTGCAGGTGCAGAGATGAGAAAATAAGAGTTATTCCATTGTCTGGAGAGGTCACTTCCTAGCAGTGGTGTAGCGTGGGGGGTGCAGGGGGGGGCCGGCCGCACCGGGCGCAACATCTGGGGGTTAGGGTTAGGGGGCGCAAATCCACGGGTTAGGGGGCGCAAATCCATGGGTTAGGGGGCACAAATTATTTGCCTTGCCCCGGGTGCTGACAACCCACGCTACGCCACTGCTTCCTAGTATGCCTGGAGAAGCTGTTTTCAATGGAGCCCAGAGATGGAAGCACACAGCTGTATTGAGGCAACACCCAGAGTTGAAATTTTACACCCATAACAATTTTGTGCCCAGGGCAACTTCTCCTGTGGCCCCCTGCATGCTATGCCACTGAGCCACGTCAATTCATTCTGGAGTTCTTGGTCATTGTGTGAGTGGAGTACAGATACATTTTCAGCACAAGTGCAAGACTCCCTTTTCGGCAACCTTCTAAGGGCCACCTAACAGTGTTGGGTGGGGCTAGAGGCAAAAGTATTTGGAGCAATGAGGGTTATTTTTGCCTTTGCACATTAGGTTTGCTTTTGCAAACTCTTGTGAATTCCTCTCTGTCCTCTGGTATTATCAGAGCCAGGCAAAAACACTCAAGAAGGTTGCAAAAGCAGGGCTGGTGAGGTGTGTGGCCTGGGGAGAAGGGATGTGATTGGGGTAGATATGTGGCTTGGGAAGATTCCCAAGGGCCAGAGAGAGAGGCTAGGAAGCAGCATTCAGTCTACAGATTTGATATTTTCCACTTCATTTATGATTATGGGAAAACCTGAGGAAGCAGTGGGAATGTGCATGGCAGATCTTCCCCCTGCCACCATCCTGGGTGTGTATTGGGCACTTCTAAAGCAAAAAGTCTTTGGTACTCATGGAGTCTCCTCATACATCCTAGAACCCTTGGAAATCAGGGTTCTAAAATACATGAAGGAGGTTCCATGGGCAAATAAGGGTCACCACGGCACTGGTATGCTGGACCCCTTCTCTGTATGTTGTTGTTTAGTCGTTTAGTCGTATCTGACTCTTCGTGACCCCATGGACCAGAGCACGCCAGGCACTCCTGTCTTCCACTGCCTCCCACAGTTTGGTCAGACTCATGTTTGTGGCTTCGAGAACACTATCCAACCATCTCATCCTCTGTCGTCCCCTTCTCCTTGTGCCCTCAATCTTTCCCAACATCAGGGTCTTTTCCAGGGAGTCTTCTCTTCTCATGAGGTGGCCAAAGTATTGGAGCTCTGTATACTTGCCTGTAAATGTAACACTTGAAGATGGCTCTAATTCCTCAAGCACCCCTAAGTAGGTATATCTTTGTGTTGCCTGAAAATCTTCCTACACACACACACACCAGACATTCTATTGTCCCGCTTTCCACATAGCCAGCTTCATAATTAGAGCCTGCAACCTCTGGGCTTCTTCTCTTCCAACGGATGAGCTGCTAAAAATACAACCCCTGCGGGTATCCATTCAACTTCTATTTCTGTATGATTATATTTCCTCTTTTCTTTTCTTTTTTATCCACAAAGCAATTGGAGGAGAAGGGAGGGATGTTGGTGGAGGAAATGCTGTGATCACAAAAGCAGGTCTGGGACATGTGCTTTACATTTTTGGTTTTAGATCTTATTATTTATAACAACGAAAAATTATTGGCCTTACACTTATCAGCTTTCTTGTTAGGCTCCTGATGGAATGTTGGAGTTTCTGACCAGTAGGGCTTTTGTGCTCTTTTGATAACTTCTCCCCATGCCTGACAGGTAGAAGTACCTTTTCTGCTGCCCCCCAAAGGCTGCAAATGAGGAAGTGGCATAACTATAGCTGTTGTGGGTCACAAAAGATATGTAAGAAGCTCCCTGGATCTTTTTGGCTAATAGAGATGCCACACTGATAAGGGGGATAAAAGACAGTGATGCTACATGACAACAAAAGATTTCCAGTAATTTGCTCCAAAGAAAGCCACTAAATGTTGCTTCAATGCACATTCATGCACAGCATTTTATTATTATTTTTCCAAAAATGGAAAGGATCTCAAGTCGTCCAGCTCTCTGCCATTGAAGGAAATCCACTTCTACAACACCCCAATAAGTGGTTATCTAGATTTCACTTTAAAATCTCCAGTGAAGCAGAGCCCACCACCATTCAAGATAGTCAATTTTACTGACATCAGGAAATTCTCCCTGCTTAGTCTAAAATCCCATTTCTCTTGCAATTTGAACCCACTGTTTTGGGTTTTACCATGGGGAAGAGTCTTAGTTCAGTGGTAGAGCAGCTTCATCACATACAGAAGGTCCCAGGTTCAAATTCAATGTGGCACCAACACTCTAGAACAGATTTAAAGGGCATGGGGGGACGAGAGGGGAAGGCCCATTATGTGCATGGATCTCATCCCATCCTATGTTTCTAAGAAGCAACAGAGAACAAATCTGCACCATCATGTATGTGAAAGTTCTTCAAATATTTGGCTATGATAACTTTGATTCATTCTTCTCCGTGTTAACTCCTCCAATCATTCCTCAAAGGACTTTGTTTCCAGGCCCTTCACCATCTTCAAATTTTACTCCAGAAATGTTTCAGCTTGTTGATATCCTTCTTAAACTTTGGTGCCCAGAACTTCACATAAGAAAAGGTTTGTCAGAGCAGGCTAAGCATTCATCTAGTTATAGAATCATAGAGTTGGAAGGGGGCGCAATGATCATCTAGTCTAACCCCCTTCAATGAAGCAATCTTTTGCTCAACCTATGGCTCAAACCCACACTCTACCAACTGAACTATCCCAGCTTGGTCCAATGTCAAGTTTCCAACGCCAACAGTGGCAAGAAAAGTGCCTTCAAAATCCCAAAAGCAGAACATGAAGACAATAACTCCTCTCAGCAACTGGTATTTAGAGGTATACTGCCTCTGACCCGAGAGCTTCCATTTTGTCATCATCAGCTATCATCATGGCCAATAGCCATGTTATTCTTCATTAATTTGAAATCATTCTAAACTAGTGACCATTGCTGCATCATGTGGCAATAATTTAATCACTTGTGCTAGGAGACAAACCACATATGTGGTCTCAGTTGTGGCACATGACTGGTCCCCTTCATTTACCACTAAGTAATAATGGAGCATTATTATATGTCATTTGTTGTACAGTTCCCTCATGGGAACATTCTGAGGGCTGCATGGCTTTGGTAGGAGGGGCCAAAGACAAAAGTGGGTGGAGAGATGTTGCATTCCAGTCACATACAAGCCATGTCTGTTTGATTTTCTGCCCAGGAATTCAAAGAAGGAAAGAAAAGAAATGTTATTTTTAAATGCTTAGTATAATTTGTGACCTTTAGGGTTGTGTGTGTGCGCGCGCGCGCACAAACAAACAAACATACATACACATACATACATACATGCACACCAACACAGGGCTCTGAGCTGACCAGGGTCTGTTCCAGAGGGTAGGACTCGAACCAGTGGGTTCAAATTACAAGAAAGGAGATTCTGACTAAAACATTAGGAAGAACTTTATGTCGGCAAGAACTGTTCATCAGTGGAAATGACTCCCTCAGGAGATGGGGGTGCAAGTGGACTTCTCTGCAACCCTTTCCCTCTGCAGGGAGGTTGGCACAACCATCTCCCGAGGGAGCAGAAGTCTGGAGTGACTTCTGTAGGAAAGTAGAAAATCTTAGGAATTTAAGAAAATTGAGATTTGTTTTGACTGATAAAGATAAGTATGATATGATATGCTAAAACTACTTAGGACCATAGCTGTCAACTTTTCCCCTTTCTTGTCAGGAATCCTATTCGGAATAAGGGAATTTCCCTTTAAAAAAGGGAAGCTTTGACAGCTATGCTTAGGACCCACGATGGGGTGATTGGAAGCCGCTATAGAAGCAATGTATGAAAGTATTTTATCTTTTGGTAATGTGTATTATTCTTTTGTTAACTGTTTTCTTTATGGATTCAATAAAGCATTTTTTTTTTAAAAAAAAGATAACTTGAAATGGGCTAATTCAGTTCAGGTTCAGGTCCCAATATTCAGCCAGATCTGGTGCAAAGTATTAATAATTCTACTTAATAATCATACTTAGAAGCTACTTTGTCAATTATGTGGTATATAAATTAAGAAATAATAATAATAATAATAATAATAATAATAATAATAATAATAGGGATATTCCTCATCCTCTATGCATTCCTGCTTCCATTCTAAGACATGGCAACACTGGCCTTGAAGGTCACCCTTCAGACAGACTGTCAGAAGAAGCCAGGTGGAGAGAGAGAAATCCATGGGGACAAATTTGCTGAGAGACTGTTTTGCAGGGCACCTGTGAGGAGAAACAGCCAAGAGCAGGGAGGGGATATTGAACTTTCCCAAAATTGCTAAGGATGGGAAATAAATCTGAAATCTCTCATGGGACAGATCTTCAGGGCAAACTCCCAATTGCACCTGAGTTGCAGGTTTCTCTGGGAAGGTCATCTTGACTTTCCCCTTGGGTGCTGAGGAAGCTCAGTTGATGGATTTCAAATTACTTAGAGAAGAGAAAAACAGGGAGGGAGGAGGGAGGAGGGAGGTTTTTATTTAGATAACTTGGCATATATAATTATTCTTCTGATTGCCTTGGTGGAAGTTATATGGAAATAAACTGATGATGATGATGATGATACTTAAAGTCAATTCTGAGCTGCTGAGGCCAGTATGTTGCAACAAATTAAAAGATCAGGAGCCAAATGCCTATGGCAGTCAATGAATATGTGGAGGTCCCTCTGAAGAAATGGAGTGCATAGACCATGTATGTGACCTTGGTCGCATGGCAAATGATGAGGAGAGCAAAGGAGCATGTTCCCAATACCCCATCATGCATTACCACCCATATGCTTATGAGCTCTCTTCCCCACAAGGGTAAGCTTCAGATTTGAGAGGGCGCCAGGAAAAATTCTCATGAGTTTTTTCTCTGGCAGAGGTAGTGTGCAGCATCAATAATATTCTGAGCAGCCTCAAGCTTTACTAACTGAACACAACAGGACTAGACTGTGCTCTGGAAACCCCTTGAGATTCATCTGCTTTAACAGCGGTGGCTGGATCCCAATGGATGCAAGCAATTTTATCCTCAAATGCTTTGCAAACAAGGTTCTGCCATATCCTATGGGCAAAACTGTAACAGACCCTGCACTACCCCGAAAAGCTCTGCCAGACAGTACAATGAGGATGTAATGGAGGCAGCAATGTAGTCCTTCTTTTCAGCCTTCACTGCCACTAGGTAGGCTCAATGATGAGCCCTCACTAGTTCTTGATTGCATTTAGTCAGATTTTTCCTCCACTTACATTCTGGCTTGTTTCATCACCCTAAACTCTGGAGTATACCAAGGAGCCAAACAGACTCCACAAAGCAGGAGAGGGCACTCAGGAGCGATTGTGTCCATGGCCAGAGACATTTGG
The DNA here is from genome assembly GCF_964106915.1 of Podarcis gaigeae. NCBI lineage: Eukaryota > Metazoa > Chordata > Lepidosauria > Squamata > Lacertidae > Podarcis > Podarcis gaigeae. The sequence continues at coordinate 6,144,411 of NC_139691.1, forward strand.
TTGTTCCAGAGGTTGGCCAGGGCTTCTACAGGAGTGCCAGTCATATCAGTCGGAAAATTCCTCAAAACCATATGGAATCCCACTGGATCCATTAGCCTCTGAGGCTCCCCTCCCTCTGTGGAGGGGAAAAGGTGCTGAAAGCCTAAATCTTAACAGGAAGTGATCTGGCCTTGACAAGGGACTGGTGTCAATGCCCCCCACTTTCAGATCCCCCTCTTCCTGTCCAGTCGAAAAACCAAGGTTCAAATGGTGCCCTACCACATGCATTGGGCCAGTGAGATTATGGGACAGCCCCATGGTTCTCATGGCAGCCATGAAGTCCTGAGCCACCCCAGAGACAGCTGCCTCGGCATGGATGTTGAAGTCCCCCAGAACCAACATTCTGGGAATCCTCAACACTCAGTAAGCTCTGTCAGGGAGACTGCTGGGCAGTGAGGCAGATGGTAAACCAGCAGGATCTCTAATCTGTCCTGATTGGTCAATGCCAGGAACACACACTCTAGATTGCCCTCTGACTGAACAGAGAGCCTGGAGAGAGAAAGAGAGAATCTCTATAAACTGCAGCAATCCCCCCTCCCTAACCTTCAAGACTGGCATGATGCTGCACCAAATACCCAGGTGGGCACTGTAGCTGGATGTAAGACCAAATATCTGGTTGTCCTTGTGGTGAGACCATGGTGGGGAACCTCCGGCTAGTGAGAGGGATGAATGTGGCCCTCCAGGCCTCTCTATCTGGCCCTCAGAAGCCTTCCCAGGCCACACCTCTAACTGGCCTTGAGTTTGTGGGATTTTTCTTATAGAAGCACCAGAAACCTGCTTGCCACAAATGTGCAGTGCAAGACCTGAAAACCAGGGACCAAAAGTGACTATCTAGGTCTCTCTTCCTGACCCCCCAGGACTCTCCTCAGGTCATGCACCCTCCCAAGCCATACCCTGCACCAGTATTGCTTTACACCTTCTTTGGAGTGCTTTGCTTGGGATGTGCCATTTTACTCTGATCACCTATTATGATTGCCTTGATAGCATTTGGATGGGTGGTGAGAGTGTATAAAGGAATTTGCCTTGTGTACAATGATAACATTTTCAGTTGTTGCTTCCTACCTTTGCCTCTGGATATGCCCACCATGGATGTGGCCTCAGGAATGTGGAGGACAAAGTGGTTCTTGGGCTAAAATTAGTTCTCCTTATTTGTCCTAGAGGAGGGTGCTAAAGCATAAATCTAGCTCCATAGATAAAACAATTGAAAACAATTCCATATATAAAAACAATATTCCTGCTTTGCAGGGGGTTGGAATAAATAGCTGTTTGATTCTAATACAAACATTTTAAAAGAACCCCCCCCCCCCAATCCCATACAGATATAGTGTGGGATTAATACCTCCACTTAAAAGGTTGTTGAAAAAGGAAGGTCTTCAACAGATACCAATAAGTCAAGAGAAATGCAGACCCTTCCAGTGTCCCTATTTCCCAGGGACAGTCCTGGAATTACGGAAGCCATCCCCATTTCTGATTTGATCCCAGAATGTTCCACTTTACCTTAGGATGCTCCTATTTTCATCAAAGAAATGTTGAAGGGTATGGAGCTATGTGACTCCTGAACTATCTGAAGGTGGTCCTATGTAGGAAAGTTTGTTAATGTTTTTATATATGTTGGAAGCCACCCAGAGTGGCTGGGGCAACTCAGTCACATGGGTGGGCTATAAATAGTAAAATGATGATAATGATGATGATGGAATAGGACGTCCCTATTTTCATCGGAGAAATAGTGGAGGGTATGAAATGGTGGATGTCTGATACACAATGAAAGGGAATTCCAATGGTTAAGGGCTCCTACATTAATGGCCCAATTCTTATAACGTACAGAACAGACCTCCTGGTGATGAGATGGAGTCTGCAAGAGGCCCTTGCCATCAGTGGTCAATTGAGTTTACAGGGTGATCTTTTAGGTATCCTGGTCCTTAGCTGTATAGGGGTTTATACACCAGCATTTTAAACGTATGTTGGTAGCTAAATGGCCATCTGTGCAATACTTTCAGCAGCAGCAGGGTAGCCTGGCAATGATAGTCTGCCGCAGTGAGCAGTTGAGCAGCTGCATTTTGCACTTGCTGCAGCTTCCAGGCCAACCTCAAGAACAGCCTGGATCTTATCTCCCTACCCTACTTTGTTTCTTCTATGAGTCAAGGGTGTTGTCCAGTCACAAAACCCCCAACCAACCTGAGTTTGTGCCCATAAATGTGTTTTGGCATCACCTGTCAAAGTTATCCCAAATCTGCATTTCTGAAATATATGGGGCAGAGAGAGGCTGTGTGTGCCTAGATTATTCCATGGTTCCTTTGCTTCCTGTCTCCATATTCCCCTGTCCCCTTGACAGCCTGTCATTAGAAAGATTTCTGCGTATTAGCTGGAATTAAGTTAAACTGCGCCTTGAAAATGGTTCAGTGACTGACAGCTTTCTCAATGGATCTGAACAAATTAGTCCAGGCCTGTTTCTGACAGATCATCTACCCTGTCATATTCCACCCCATCTCCTCAACTTGCTGAAGGTTGCCTTAGCTAGTGAGCCCAGGAATCAGATAAGAGGTCCATCAATGCTGGGCGTTGACATTTACACACCTGAAGCCTGAAGTCAAAAAATTATGACTCCCCTCCCTTTCCTGTACTAATGTCTGTTTTTTAATAGCACACGTAGATGGAGGCTGGACTCAGAGGGGCGGGGGAGAAAGAAAGATGGAATATTCCTTCAAATCTAATCTAATTCCCGTAGTGGAGTTCTTGTGTTGTAGCATATTGAGACCAGAGCTTCCTCCACCTGCACCCCAAAATCAATCCCCATCTGTAGGGATGGCAGACTTCAGCTAAGGGGTGGGGGGCAAATACAAGCCTCAAAACCTCTTTATCTGGCCCGTGTAATTATCCCCAGGCTGCACCCATCATTGGATCAGCTTTACGCTGAAAGTCATCTTCCCTGCCTGGAAGGTGTCCATGAGCTCTTATAATGCCGCTTGCTTCTCTAGATGGAGAACAGAGAGTTGGGGTGTTTGTGTGCAAGCATGTCTGTGAAAACTAGGCTACTGTACAAATACAAAAAATACATTAGTTGCTCTGCCCACTTTTCACTTTCGTTCTACTCACCACTGGCATGTGGCCCTCAGAAGGGGCCAAGTAGGAACTGGGGGGGGGGATCGCTGATTGTCCATGTGGTGCCCTTTTCGCCTACTCTGTACTGTTTAGTAAGTGCCACTTACTTGGTTGATGAATTTGTTTCTTTCTTTGTTGCTCTTCCCTTCTGCATTTTATCATCACAACTTTTCCTCAAGGTAGGCTATGCTGAATGTGTGTTACTAACTCAAAGCCACCCAGTGAGTTTCATGGCCAAGTAGGGATTTGAACCCTGGTCCCCCAGGTCCCTAGTTAAGCATATTGTCAGCATTTGGTGTATTGGCATGCTGTGATTCAAAAGTCAACCACTCTGTCACACTATGAGACTGTGAGTTAGGGTACCACCATTGGGGAACAGACTGAGGGTGGCAGGCAATCCCTTAAACAGGGTCCTAATATCAGCCCTCCTCCTCATCACCCCACATTTGAACATGCCAACAGGTGCCTCACAGGTGCTTCCTCTCTTAGCCACATAAGCCACAAATGTGCCCCACCAGCCAGATCCAGAGCAGAACAGATAAAGGAATGAGCATCAGATTCCTTTGGTTCAGAGGACACCTCTCCAGTTCATTCTTCACTGCCTCCATGCTGTTGGAGCCAGTAGTTACAGGATAGGGCAATGGTCCTTTAAAAAAATAGACAGCTCCAGGGGAGTGGGGCAAGTCTAATGGGAGATTCCTAGGGCCTTTGAAGACTTTAGCATGCTTCTGAAGTGGCATTTATTCCAAAAATAAGTCCTATTCAGCACCACACATTGTGAGTTTCCCATGGTACTTGACAGACTATGTTTGCACCGCCTTCCCCACCCTTCCCCAAGCTAACTGGGGGGGGGGGACTTGCCCCAGATCTACTCTCAAGGTAATTCCAGGGTGGGATAATGTTTCATTTGGAATTTTAAGCCCTAATGAAACATACAGTCAGGAGAACAGGGAAGAAGAAGATGAAGACGAAGACGAAGGCGAAGAAGAAGAAGAAGAAGAAGAAGAAGAAGAAGAAGAAGAAGAAGAAGAAGAGGAGAAGTTTGGATTTGATAATCCCTCTTCATCACTACCCTAAGGAGTCTCAAAGCAGTTAACAATCTCATTTCCCTTCCTCCCCCACAACAAACACTCTGTGAGGTAAGTGAGGCTGAGAGACTCTAGAGAAGTGTGACTGGCCCAAGGTCACCCAGCAGCTGCATGTGGAGGAGTGGGGAATCGAAACCGGTTCACCAGATTATGAGTCCACTGCTCTTAACCACTACACCACACTGGCTCTCAAGGGAGTTCAATTCTGCAGGGTGCTGCTTCTCATGAGCCTCCGATGGAACCCTAAGTTGGGGGGGGGGAGGTATAGGAAGCTATAAACCATTGGACCATCTAGCAAAATGATGTCTATGAGACCTCTCAGTAACATTCTGGAGTTTCAGGAAGCAGCTTCCCCCAACTCTACCAGGAGATGTTGGGGATTGAACCTGGCACATATTGTAAACAAAGCAAATGCTCTACCACTGAGTTACACCCCCCCCCCCAATGACAGTGTAATGACAATAATTAGAGGGCACTGGAAATATTTTGTACCATATTGGTTGTGTTTATTTCTCCTTTTTTCCCTTCATAGAACTCTAGGTAACACAACTGGAGTTTTCAGATTCATGTCTCATCTTGAAAGTCCAGCAGGGGAAATAGCTAAGCAAATTGCCACTATGATTAGCACAACAGCTCACCCTCTGATGGTTTAGTTTAGTGCAAAAGGCAGCCCGTGAGTGTTTTGTTTTCTGTGGGAAGCTATGTGGCTACATTTGGGGGTTAGGAGGAAAGTGATGTATGGCAGAATCCTAATAAATTAAAAAGTTGGCTGTTCCTATTGGATAATCAGCAAGAATAAAAACTTCACTCCGAATAAATACTGTACCTCTTTGAGTTACATGATGAAGTACAACTTTTTCTGATAGATTCAAAATTTCCATGAGATCAGCTGAACAACTTTACATGGTTGTGTATGGTAGCCTGCGTAGCAGATGTTTTCACATACTTGAACATTCTCAACACAAGCCTTCAAGGCAGTGATGTGAATATTTTTTACAATGAAGATAAGATCGAGGCAGTGATTAAAAAAAATATGGTTATGGGCAAGCCGAGTAGATAGAAGGTTGTAGCCTCACTAACATCTCAACTCTGGAGATATTTCTGGAGGCCACTGACAAAGAATTGATACCAGAAGTGAAACATTACCGTCACTGAGTACCTTCATGATTTAGCAACAAGCTTGAGATTATTTCCTTACACTAAATCCTGAAAACTCATGGATAAGGAATCCTTTTGGATGTGGTGATGTACATCTAACAACTCTTAACTGTGGAAGAGCAATATGCACTTGTTGAGAAGACATGTGATGGTTCATTGAAATCATTTTTCAAAGAATGTAGAATGGACCAATAAGAAGTTAGGTAAAGCACCTAGTTCCCTTTTGTTCCACATATCTTTGTGAACAAACATTTCAACATTTTGTTTTATGAAGAACAAACATAGAAATTGGCTTGATGTTGAATCAGATTTGAGAATAAAAATAGGAAATATTGAACTGGATGTGTAAGGGATTATTTGGGACAAAAAGAAACATGATTTCTCCCAACACATGTAGGTTTAGTGTGTTTTTAACATTTTGTTTGGAGCTATCCAGAGTGGCTGGGGCAATGCAGCCAGATGGGTGGTATATAAATAAATAATTTATAGAGGCTTGACAGCCATATGTCAGGAGTGCTCTGATGGTGTTTCCTGCTTGGCAGGGGGTTGGACTCGATGGCCCTTGTGGTCTCTTCCAACTCTATGATTCTATGATTCTATGAATTATTATTTAGGTTTAGTGGCTGCTAGACATGTCGTAATTTGTTCACTTGTGCTATACATTAATAAAATTACATTCATCCCTCCCCAAATCTTTGTCATTTTTGTGGCAATATCACGAATTTTAAGGTCTATTTTTTAGTATTACTAAAATCCATTGCTTAGTAGGGGCTGCCCCACATTTTCTTCAGAAAATTGCTTTGAGTTATCAACATTTTCAAAAGTGGGGGGGGGGGAGGTCTGTGGCTTGACTTTTGAAAAATAGGGGGTCCTCAGTACTTAGCTAATCGGGAACCAATGTGCTAGAAGATTCTACTGAGGTGTGCGGGAACGAAAAATGTACAACCAGCACGAACAACAGAAGGAGTGCACTCTATAGATGACAAATTGGAAGGAGTGGTAAATGGATCTATGAAAGGGCTAAAAGGTTGTGTTGAGGTAGTATGGGAATTCACTTCAGAGAAAAATGCACAACCAGCAGATGGTGATATACTGCAACTCAAGCTACTGTCTCCTATGAGGAAAATGATCTGGAGGAGATGCCAGATAAGGCAGCGGAACTAAGTGTCTCTTCACTCACAATGGAAGAATCAAGGGTAGGGGGAAGGAACCACAACAAAGGAGAACTGGATGAATATAAATTGGCCACAAATTTAGACTGTGACTTGACTGAAACTTGGCGGAACTTTAAAAGTATTTTATATAGAAACTGGAGAAATATCAATTTGGATTACTAGGAGGACATTCGCACGCCCTCCACCATTTCTCTGATGAAAACAGGGACATCCCATTCCATAATGATAATTTTACTATTTATACCCCACAGATCTTACTGGGTTGCTTCAACCACTCTGGGCAGCTTCCAACATATATAAAAATAATAATACAACATTAAACAAGACTTCTCTATACAGGATTGCCTTCATACAGCTCAGGGGTCAGATAACTCCATACCCTCAAACATTTCTCCAATCAAAATAGGGACATCCTAAGGAAAAGTATGACATCCTGGAATCAAATCAAGGATGTCCCTGAAAAATAGGAACACTTGGAGGGTCTGCATTAGAATAGTCATATTGTGTTGTCAGAGTGACTGGCTGGGCTTGGGAAGGAAATTTGGGGAGGGGAATGCATTCTGAAGTGCATATGTTAAACATTTTGAATTATTGTTGCTACAGATAATTGTCAGATAGGGTGATGGGAGTTCTTTTAATCTATTTTTCTATACTTTTCTATTCTTTTAGTTATTTTTCCTCTTTTTTATTTCTTTCTCTTTTTTATATAATCGTGTTTTGTAAGCATCATGAGTATTCTATTTTATATTTTCTTTCTCTTCTTCTTCCTTTTTGATATATTAGGGTTGCCATGTGTCCTCTTTTTCCAGGACATGTCATCTTTTTTTTTTTTTCAGGGGTAAAATTTCTGTCTGGGTGGATTTTTTTAAAATTTGCCAAAATATCTCTGACTATACTTTCTGGATAAGACTTAGACATTTTTGTGGTTGAATACTTGCTTTCCTCTTTCTTCTCTTCTCCTGCCCCCCCCCCCTCAGCAATTATCACAGCTTTTATTGCCTACATATAGTAGGGGTATTTAAAATGAGAGTTGTCATAGCACCCTCTTTTTCGCTCTTCAACATATGGCAACCCCATACATTGCTTTTTATTATCTTTTTATAAATGAGTTTGGATTTTAGTACTCAATATATTAAAAACCTTCAATAAAATTGTTTTTTAAAAGGAAATATATATACTGTATTGCAATGCAATCTTATACATGTTTACCCAGTTATTATCTTCTGTGTTCAATGGGTCTTCCTCTCAGAAAAGTCTTCCTTAGGTTGCAGACTTATTCTGTAAAATTAATGCATAGCAAAAGAATGCACGTTATAAAGTTGTAAATATATACTCTTCCTTCCAGGCTTCTCACTGCAAATGTGTCACATTGGGAAGGGAGTGAGCTTGGAAGGAGAAGTTTTGTACTGTCAGACACAGCCCTGGGGTCAAATTCACAGAGCTATCTATGGCAGAAGCACATCTGATGCTGAGACAGGGAAAGCAGAACAGAAAGTCCTTCAGAAGGTCATCCTAACACTCTTGCCATTTATTTCCAGAGCAATCCTAAAGTGATGGTGGCAGTGGGGAAAATGCATAGTAGAAAAATCTACTCTTCTAATCCCTGCTTGCTTGTGCTGGCCAAGCCAGAAGGTAGAATTGACATATTTTCAATCTCTTGTCATCTGGCCTTTGGTATGTGCATTCCTTCACACTAATGGGAGGAAACAAAAGAGCAGCCGGTTTTTGTTTCTTGTTTCTGCTTTTTCCAGGTGTATATCAAGACCAAGGCCATTCCTTATCCACCCCTCCATGTTGATCATAAGATCTATTGTGACTAATAACATGGCCCTAGTTTACACCCATGCCTTTGTGTCTTGCCTGCTTATCTCCTTTTTCCTCATGCACAAAGCTATTTCCTACATCAGCCCTTTTGAAACCTGGTGCCTAAATCTTGTTGGACTGCAACTCTCACCAGCCCCAGATAGCATGGCCAAGGGCTGAGGGGGGTGGGGTTTTTAGCCCCAAACATCTGGAGGGCACCAGGTTGGGGAAGACTGTCCTAACTGAGAGGGGGAAGCATAGTCTTTTTTTCTTTTTTTTTCAAATGCAAAACTAAAACAAATAGAAGGGATCTAAATATCTTTCCTCCTAAGACTTCCTGGCTCCATTTAATCATTTAATCCATTGCAGGCCAGTGAGATGTATTCCAAAGTCAAAAAGCATTGGTGGGCATTTATAGCTGTTGTTCACTGAAGTCTTGTGTTTTGTCCCAAAAGGACTCCCCTCCCCTTTACTTTATCCTTCTCAGTCTTCCACATCAGCGCACTGAAGATTAATGGCTTGGGCAAAGCTCTCTGGCTGCCAGTGGTTCCAAACAGGCCCTGTCTGAAATGACCGTATTTCCTGCTATCTTTCCAAAGTGCAATACAGGAGTCAGGTCAAGCCCTCATTTCCCTCAGAAGAGTCAGCAAGTCAAAGTTAATTAAGATAACAAAGAGCAAAAAGCAACAATAATTAAAATTTGGCATTGCCTTCAGAGATGTGCAAAAAGGAAAAGAAGAAAAGGGGAAAGATTTGAATACTTAGGCCTGCTGATGGCACAGAAGGGATTCCATCAACCCTGAACATCCCCTGCAAAATCTTTTGTGTAGTTCCAGTACATTTTCATCAAGTCTGGGTAAGGGGTTTCTGATTGCAGTAAGTTGTTGTTTGCATTGTGTAGGTTGATATACACGTGTGGTATGTGCAACAAGCCCTCACAGCAGTGGCGGAGCGTTTCTCGCTTGCGCCTGGCATAGGCAGGTGCATACACAAGGGCACACACAAGGAACACCATGGGGGCAAGGGGGCACTGCTAGACTACACCTGCCCACTGCTGCAAAGTGGGTTGCATGCCCCTGGCACCCTCCAAGTGGGGGGGGGGAGCTGAGAAGGACACAACAGCTCATGGCACCCTTCCTGCAAGCAAGGACCAGGATGCATGACAGCTGGAGAGCACTGAGGAGGCCACAGCTCACGATGGGGCAGGGCACCATTATGTGCCCCCCCCAATAAACTGTGCCCAGAGCAATGGCCCCTCAAACACACACACACACACACACACACACACACACACACACACACACCACACCACACCAATGAATTTTATATTAAAATCTTTCTTTTCCCTAACTCACAACAATAGCCTTCATAAACGTACCATATCATGGACTTTGTGGTCTCAATGATGCATAAATAGTCATTCTTGTGTGCTGTGCTGAAGACCACTTGTTGCACCAATTAACAAGATATTGGTGCATTTCCTGGAATAAAAAAATACTGCAACATAAATATACATTATTAAAATGAATCCAAAGAATTTGCAGTCAAAAGAATAGGGTAGCTCCTAAAAACAAGTATCTTTGGTGTCAAGGGCCAGCTGATCCATGCAGATCAGCTGAAGGGTGTTATTTCTGCCTTGTCACTCATCAAATAATTGATATAATGACTAGGAAATGAGTGGTTTTCATCTTCGTTGAGCTGCTGGGCTGGGCAGAGAGGTTTAAGCATCTACCCTAGTGTTGTATTTACTTTACTCCTCCCTTAACTCCCTTCTTTTTTACCATTGCTCTCAAAAGTGTTGCTTTTTAGGGGGGGTGTTGGAAAATATTTGCTTGGAGTGCCAGATCAAACACTAAGACTGGGAGTTGGTCACCCCTTCAGTTGAAGACTGGACAAAGTTTATCCAACGTTTTGTGATCGTGAAGCTTTCCTATCAATTTGAAACAGGTATGGGCTGGTTGTGACAACACAGTAATGCAAGAACTGGCACATCCTAGAGCTTAGCACCAGGGCTAAGCTTTTGGCATTGACCAACACTTTCCTAAGCTTCTGAACCTACCAGCACAGCCCTATTCTATCACTCGGACCTACCCACATTGCTATGGTGTCTTCTACCTGTTGGTGGTGACCAGGGGCATAGCTAGCTGCTCTGGCACCTGGTGCAGTGGGGGTGGGCGAGCCGCCCATGGGGGTGCTGAAGGAGTGAGGACCAAGGGTCCACCTGGGTCCACTTTGGAGAGCCAGACTGAAGCTATTTTATAAGAAGCAAGCTAAAAGCTAAAAACTATTTCTCTCCTCTGCCTGCACACAGCATTTTTGTAAAGGCAGCAAATGTGGTCAGAGCACTTCACACCTGCTCTAGCTATTGACCCAATTCCCGTAAACACACCGAGAATAGAGCGAACAACAGGAAAGATGTAGCCCACCACAAAATAAGGTGAGAATACGGATGGCCAATGTGGTTTTACAAGGAATTGGAAATAGGTCAAGAGGATTTTAAGCCATCAGTGCCACCTAGTGGATAATGCAGCTTGGAACCGAAGGGCCACCATCAATTCTTTAATTGGTTGAGCTTCAATGAATATGCATAAAGGGAAATGTTTGGGGGGTGAGTTTAGAGGCTGAACTTTGCTTTGCCTAAGGGGATAAAAACTGTCTGCCCCTGGTGTTCGGGGGCATTCTCTCATTTTTGCCGAATGTACCCACTTTGCTTTGCCTGTCTGACAAATAAACCAAAGTCAATAAAACTTCTTTTAAAAAATATTGCTGCCTGGATTTTTCCATTCTGGTCTGGATTCTGAAGTCTCCAACAGTGCCACAGTGATCCATTTTGGGCAGAGATGAGTGGCCCAGGCGTGCTGCAGGCCAGGCCCTGCAGTAAGTGCCCCCCCACGGTGTGCCATTTTGTCACCCCTCCTGAAGGATGGGGTGCCACAGTGATCCATTTTGGGCAGAGATGAGTGGCCCAGGCGTGCTGCAGGCCAGGCCCCGCAGTAAGTGCCCCCCCCCACGGTGTGCCATTTTGTCACCCCTCCTGAAGGATGACACCCGGGGCAGCCCGCACCCCCCTTCCTATGCCTCTGGTGGTGTCTTCCTGCCTTTTCTTCCTGTAGCCAAAATGGTCTCCTTAATCCCCATCAGAAGCTGTTCCTGACAAATGCTCCAGATTAATTCTTCTCTTTCCCACTCCCTTTTTCAGAAACTTTTAATTAGGACCTGATACTGTGCCATTATTAGTATTTGTTATTAAGTGTTAATATCTTGTTCGCTTTCTGGCTCTAATGCGCCCATGCTCCATCTCCCTTCTTTCCCCTCTTCCTGGGCTTTGTTTTAATTGTTATATTTTTTCATCAGTGATCAGCCGAGCTTCCCTAATGATCTCAACTCATTTAAAGGGGTTTATAACTCCAATACAGAACTCCAATAAAAAAGAAGCAACAGTCTTGCTGGGGATCCCCTAAGGGGATTCAGCATCTACAAAGACAATAAACTAATTTACTACTTGCTGGCTTTTCTTATCCCTTCCCCACCTCCTACTGCCTATTATATTATTTTGTGCAAAAATCCAAATCCTACTAGAAAGGGGTGCAGAAGACCCACAAACTTTATTGCCTACTCTGTGCCATGAAGATCAAGATGAAGTCTAAAGCCTGATTCTTTATTATAGGAGGCCATATCCCACAAAGAGAAACCACATTCAGATATGAATTATAGCTCAGTGAGATGGATTGGGTCTTGTACACAGAGGGTTGTATCCAATTCAGGGCTAAGATAAAATCACTTGGTTTGCTGACAACATGTTTAATGCCAGTGGAAGGCTGTTGCAGGTTGGTGGTAACTTTGGGCTCATCCACAGCCACCTTTGACCCTGCTCTTTCCAGGCACAGTTTCATATTTTAAGGCTTCTTGTCTGAGTGCTCTTTTTTTCTGCAGAGCTTTCACCATGAAAATCCACCCTTTAAAGCTGGTTTGCCAAAAGCAGATTAGTCATGCTGGCCACATGATCCGGAAGCTGTCCGCGGACAAACGCCAGCTCCCTCGGCCAATAAAGCGAGATGAGCGCCGCAACCCCAGAGTCTGTCACGACTGGACCTAACGGTCAGGGGTCCCTTAACTTTTTTTTAAAGCTGAAGCACAACAGATGGATGAGCCTGTTGTTGTGCAATATATGACACAATCTGTTGTGCAAGAGTTTCCTCTAGTTAGGCTATTGCATTGGATTCCCCTACTGTGCAACATTTAAGCTAATCCTTCTGCTAGTGGAAGAGCCCTTGTATTAGCAGACACAGAGAATAGCATACAGCCCAGAACATCCTGGGTGCCTTCCCTGGAATAGGCCCCAACTCTCTGGGGCCCTGGGTGCCACCTCTCTGATGGGGTGATCACAGCTTCAGAGAAGGGCATTCGGGATAGAGCTGAGCAGCTGGGGTGGGACAGGGACCGGCATATTCTAGCTCGGAAACATGTGTAAGCTTCTTGCAGGGATGAGGAAACTGGCAACTTTGCAGCTGGAAAAGCAGTTGAGGCAGAGGCTGTTGGAGCAAAGGGGTGGAGGAAGCTCGCACTAACATTGCCAGAGTCTCCTCCCCCCCCCCCATTCCTGGCTCCCAGAAAGCACAGACGAGTATAGACTCCAGTCTGAGCAGTGAAAAAGAAACACCTTCCATTTGTGCCCTTGAGAGCTTGCTCGTTTTCTGCAAATAGCACCACAAACCAGAAGTTATGGGCAGTTTTATCTAGCCCTGCTTCCCACCTCCAGCCCCCTCTCATAAAGCGCCCAGTCACCCCCATGGTGATAGGGTGCAGGCAGGCATGGACATGACATGACATCATGATATCATGTAATGTGGTGCACACGCATGCTAGGCACCCAGATTTTGGGGCTTAAGTCAGTGCCCCTGATCCCTGGCATCTCCAGTCAGAAGGTGATGGGAAATATTTCTGTCCACCTGAGCCCCTGGAATGTCATAGCCACAGTAGACAATTTTGGACTAGAGGTGCAGGTAGGCTGAAATGATATAATGCAGCTTTCTGTGCAAGATAAATATAAGAAGCCCCAAAATATCAGAACAGTGCAAGGGATGGTTTGAGCAGTTAATCCCATTCAAACTTATTTATTGATAATAAATATCTATTAAAAATGATAACTGGCTTTTTGGTTTCAAACAAATTATCCAATTGTTTCAATGTCTCAAGTGTCTCAGAATCTGAAAAAGCTGCCAATCCAAACGAATTTATTAGAAGATGTTGTAGCTGCAGATATTGCCACTGGTCTGCACCTGATAGGTGATATTTTTCTCTTGAAGCAGCATACATATAAAATTCATCTTCCTCATCTATCAGTTGGTCCAAAGTCATAGCTGTCAACTTTTCCCTTTTCTTGCGAGGAATCCTATTTGGAATAAGGGAATTTCCCTTTAAAAAAGGGAAACGTTGACAGCTATGTCCAAAGTCAATACCCCTGCCTCCATCCATTTTTTCCATGTTACTATCTTTCACCCAATTTTTTAAAAATAGGATCTCCCTACATAGTGAGTTTAGCATGTGAAAATGGATCAGATTTATTTTTATTAGACAATATACTCCATATCCTTCTAACAGACTTGTTTCAAGAGTCACCTGAATTTTCAAGTATTTTGATCCTAATATTCTCCAGCCAACACAATGGCCGACATTGATGACAAAATCCAGCATCGCTTGAGCTCTGTGAATGCAGCTTTCTCCAACTGAAATGCAGAGTGTTTGAGGACTGGGACATTTGCAGGGAAATTGAAATGCTTGTTTACAAACCTATTGTACTACCAACCTTACTGTACGCTTGTGGAACATGGACCACTTATAAACACCATCTCCAACTCCTTGAATGATTCCACAACGGTGTCTCTGAAAAATTCTACAAATCACTTGGGAAGACAGGTGAACTAACCCCCATGTACTGAAAGAAGCAAGATCATCAATGTCAAAGCAACAATTCTTCAACATCAAATTCGTTGGACTCGTCATGTTTGGATGTCTGGTTATGGTCTTCCAAAGTAACTACTCTATTCCAAACTTAAAAATGGGAAACATAATGCTGGTGGTCAACAAAAGAGGTTTAAAGACTCTCTCAAGGCAAATCTAAGAAAATGTTGGTTAAACATCAGCAACTGTGAGCACTCCAGTTGGAGAACAGCCTTTACCAAAGGTGTTATGGACTTTGAAGACGCTAGAACTCAGGACAAAAGGGAGAAACATGCTAAGAGGAAGGCACGTTTGGCAAACCCTCACTGTGATCAACTCCCACCCAGAAACCTATGTCCTCACAGTGGAAGAACATGTGGATCCAGAATCATAGCTGTCAACTTACAGATTTGAAAATAAGGGACCAGCAACCTCAAAAATAAGGGCTCAGAAGCCAAAATAAGGGATTTTGTGGACACAGGAATGTTCAACTTCTGAGCCCCTCTGAGCCAAAGGCAGAAAGCCCAGCCAGCAGCCAAACGAAGCCTCAAGCCTCAAGGAAAACCACCGTCACCTCTCCACTGGGAAGCGCTGATCAAAGGCGAGTCCCCAGGCAACACAGCCAATTTGATCAGCACAAGGCATGCAAGCTCTATGCCTTGGAGATCCAGTGTGGGGTAGTGGTTAAGAGTGGTGGACTCGTAATCTGGGGAACCGGGTTCGCGTCTCCGCTCCTCCACATGCAGCTGCGGGGTGACCTTGGGCTAGTCACACTTCTCTGAAGTCTCTCAGCCCCACTCACCTCACAGAGTGTTTGTTGTGGGGGAGGAAGGGAAAGGAGAATGTTAGCCGCTTTGAGACTCCTTCAGGTAGTGATAAAGTGGGATATCAAATCCAAATTCTTCTTCTTCCACCCCCCCCCCAGTCGTTCTTAGACTTCTTATTGGGTGAGCAACGCAGCCAAGCAACACAGTTGGAGCCTCCCTCCTCCCTGGCTGGCAGGGAGGGAGTGAGGGAGAGGAGCTGCTTCCTTTGAAACCCGGGAAATTTAAGGGACATCATCAATAAGGGACAGCAGCTGGACATGGTGCTGGGATAAGGGACTGTCCCACCAAATAAGGGACGCTTGACAGATATGTCCAGAATTGGCATCCACTGTCACTTATGGACTCACTGTTAAGACTGTGTTCATGGAAGACAATCTTACTCGGCTACAAATGATCACCAAAGAAGAAGAAGAAAAGTGTGTTCTAAAGTTGCTCAGGTCGGGAAGTTATGACCAACCACAGGTTTCAAATATTTGATACTTAACAATAAGTAGGCATGATGGTATATTTCTAAATCTGGAATTCCAAATTTCATTAATTTGCAATTGCATTTTCTGCAAGGATATTCTGGGTGTTATTGAACCCAAAGACATTTCCTAAACAAAGAGTTTATCTTTGGGAAATATGATAGCGGCTATCAAACCTTGAGATTCACAGGATTCTGTATTTTTCAATATTATCTAGAATCTGTGAGCTGTCATCAACACCAAATAGCAATTTGATGCTTTCTTGGTTACTGTTTCAGGCATTTTGTAGCAGAGTTGAAATCCCCATGATTCATATTATGTTCCCCCTTTGTGAAAAGCCTCCTCTAATTGAGCAGACGGTGACCAATTTTGGGTGTGAGAAACTGCTCAGAGGAAATTAATTACCTGCTGGGCAAAATCTATTTCCGCTGGCATAAGTGCAAGTTGTGTTCTTGAGTGATGACCCAGCAGCGTATCAGAGGGCAGAGCTATAATTCACCTTGAGAGTCATTGTACAAAGAATATAGGGTAGCTATAATATGCTCACTCAGGACTAGCAACTGGGACACGTTGAAAAAGGCAATGAACTGGAAGTGATTTCCTTGTGAGTAAAAGCTTTAAGTATTTGGAGAATTTAGGAGTGATTGCTTTTTGGCTTTCTTTAGTTTAGAACAGGGGTGACAAATTGCAGATCCAGCGGCCAAATGCAGCCCCTTCATACACACTATCTTGCCTTCATGACTCTCACCAGGCCACACCCTTTCCCCATAAACACCCTTCTCAAATGTGTTCGTGAACTCTGATATTGCTTCTTGCTTCCCTGGATGGCAGACAGAGAAGGATGTGTGAGTGTGTGCAGAACCTAGTTGACTGTACAAAGATGATATTCACATTTATTGCTCTACCCACCCACATTTGCATCTGGCCCTGCCCACCACTGGCATGTGGCCCCTGGATGATTGTCCAGAAGGGTAGGTGGCACTCTGGCTGAAAAAGGTTTCCCACTCAGGACTTAGGAAAGGACCTGGTTCCACCCTCCCAACCTGATAACTGGATCTGACTGGGCAGCAAAGACTATAACAGGGTTTATTGCTTAAGCCATACTTTGAATGAACAAAAAGCAATTAAAATGAATCTCTCAACACACCAAATTCACTATAATGAGGAATCTAAATACAGCTATTTTCCCCCTTTCCACAGAACAGAAGTGGATGAAATATGCAGGCACAACGGTTTCTCCAGAGTGGATTTAAAACAGCCAAATTGTAAGTAGATTTACCGGAGGTTGTATTTTTGTTCTGTTTTGGCTGAAGACATTTTTAAACTTTTACCATTATTATTGCAATTTATATTATTGTACTAGTAGTGGTAGTAAACAAAACAAAGGGAATGTCTACAATCTTCACTTTCTTTGAGAAATGGATGAAATTTGTAGGCATGGTCACCCCTAATGAGGGGAATGATGGTTGTAGTGGTTCTTCTCCAATAACACATTTTGGAATGGGTGCCATAAGAATAATAGGGAGGGGAAGTTGAAAAAGGTATGAATCCCCAGTAAACCCTGGGGTGGGGAAGATGCCACCCTTCCCCACCCCCCACCCAGGTACCTGTTACCTTAAGGATCATTGGTGTGGGTGGGCTTCTGCCCCTCCAACAGACTTCTCCCTGGGAGAGAGAGATCTCTCATTTGACTTGCATTGGGGAAGGCTAGTGGTGAGAGAAAATAATTCCTTGTTCTCAATAAATACTGAGGTAGGAGAAATGTTATCTTCCCCACAAATTATTCTGTTACCTCAAGAATAATGGGTGAGCAATGGGCTTCTGCCACCCCTTGTGGATTTTGGGAGATACAATAGGCTTACATGTGGAAAGGCATAGATCCTGATGAAAAATAACACAGTATTTAGTCCCGCTCCCAAATCACTGTAATTGGAGTGCCCTGGGAAAACAATATATTGCTGGTCAAAATGAAAGAATCCCCCAGCTCTCTGTTCTCTTTCATCTTGATTTCTGGGTGTTCCCACAGTCAGCTTGATTTTATTTCTCAGGGACAGGTTGTCTGTTTTCTGAATGGACTAGACTGACATGGAAGCTTAATTTGTGTCTGATCTGACTTAAGCCTTCTTGTTAATAATGCAGTCTGACTCAGATCTCCCCTACATCACAATAATTCATCTCATAATTTGGGCTATACATGGAGCTGGTGCACACCCCTGGTATTGGTATTGGTCTACTGGATGAGGTCACCAGGTCTAATTCAGGTGAAACTTCATTTGTTTTCAACCTTAAGAACTGGCTATCTATCTTAACCTATCTTCACACTTCATATTACGTTAGGTTCTGGTGGGATTATTTGGCTATCCCTTGGATTTGTGATGACATGTTACTTGCCCATCACAATCCATCCCTCAACTGGAGGACCAGTCAATTCAGTGACATGATATGAAGGCATTAAAAGCAGTTCCTAAATGAGATATGTGCTGGAGACCTGTGTGGGCCAACTAGAGTTCCATAGAAGAGTGGGGAAAGGAGTAAATATAATGATTGATTTGATTTTTAGTTCCTCTCTTGAGCCTGCAGTGAAACCAGATTAGCATCACCAGCAAACAGCAGGGAATCATTGCATAGGTCCATGAAAATGACTGGGAGCTGTGAGGCAACAGTGCATAGCATAGTGTTCCCCAGCAAATCCAGATCTAAACAATGACTATTGTATGTCGGTATCCTGCTCCTGGGCTTGGAGCCAGGCCCTCAGTTGCTCAGATGTGGCTGTTTGCTATGGTTACATTATGTTGTAGGATTTATAATTCATGTGATTGGTCAATTAAATGGGGGAGGGTGCAGCTAAATCCTTCAAAAGGGCCATCTCTCAAATTTTATTCCCATGTCTCTTTCCAGCTTCTGAGTGTGTGCCATCTACAGCCTTGGGGTACCTAGTCTGGGGCATGATTGCCATATGGCCCCCAAATCGACATATACATTCACAAAGTATTTCAGTTTAATATTGGAAAGATGTGCAAGCTTTATAGAATGGCAGTCTCATCCACTGTTTGGAACTATCCATCAGGCCCTGAAATGTGGATCATGTATGCAACAGGGGCAGCAAAATGGATCCTTTTTATGTTGATGGACTCCAGTTTCCATCAGCCTCAACCAGGACAGCCAATGGTAAAGGATAATGGGAGCTGCAGTCCTGAATTAAGGATCTGTACTCTTCACCCTGAATATGTATCAACATCAGCAGAAAAAGGAGACATATGAAGATACTGGCTTTTTTGTGAGACTTAAACTTAATAGTAATTCTAAACAGCATTTTATTGCACATTGGGTTTTTTATTTCATGCCCACCCACTTGTTTATTTTAGTTGCCCTTTTCTGAATATTTTTAAGCCTGACATATTTTTTTTGAGGTAAGATAAATATAGATAAGATAGGTAAGATAAATATTTGTTCCTAATTGAAAATTTACTATTAAAACACTTAGAGGATGAATGGAATATGAATTCCAGAGGAAGGAAACTCAACCTGCAAAACAATCAAAATTCAACTGCCAGCAAATTTATATTTCAAGCTTCACCTCCCCAAATTTCAGTGGCATCTAGGGGTGTACAAATCTGTTTCAGATTTTCTACATTTCTCTTTTTTTTCATGCTTCAAGGTTTAGTTTGCCCCATTTTACACATAACCAATTTGTTTTCTTTTTAAAATAATCTGCACAGAAGTCAGTACACATTCTGCACATTTTTAAAAATGTGATTATTAATTTATAAATCACCTTCATATTTGTCAAGGTTATTTACAAGCATACAATAAAAACAACTAAAATAGCTGATGATCCTAATATATGTCCTTTTATGCAATTTGGACAAATATATGCATGCCTGCAAACATATTTCCCTAATGTGATGGAGCTATGTACATTCTGTTCATTAACATTTGCATTTTTCACATACCATTTGGTTGAAGACCTACATCACACATTTTGGAGATGAGTGAACTTTAGTTCACTTTATTGGTTCAGGAAGCACAATTTGGGAAGATTTGCATGAAAAATGTGACCTGAATGAATGACTCCTCCATATCAACTTAATATCTCTCCTCAGCAAGGGACTAGTGATTTTTGCTCAAGCAACCAAGTTTCACTTATTTCTTTCAAGTGCTCCTTTTCACAGGAGAGGCCAGATCAGGAGTAGGCTGCCTGTAACATTTTCAAGCTTTTGAGACTCCGCATGGCGGCATTGCGCTGGAATTTCTGTCGTTTCTTTTCTCCACATTCAGCTGTCAGGGACAAACCGCTTGCATTTAAATGAGACAAGAAAAGCACCTCTTGCAAATAGGGCCATTTCATTTACCCATTATGAATGTTCCCCCCTCCCCACCTCCACTGATACCTCTTCACAAGGCCTGCTACACAAGTGAGAATGAATAGGCAAGTAAAACAGCAGAGACGCTAACTGTAACAGGGAGGAACTGGAAATAAGGTGATGGAAATTTCACGAAGAATGAAATGAAATAATATGTAATTTCCCTGGTCATAAAGGGTCTAACTGCTCTCATTATGAGCACATCAGAGAAGTCAAGGGAAAATAATGTCATTACATGTGAAGAAATGTGTAGTACTTTTACATATTGTTACATGCCACCCCAGTCTCCAAGCAGTGCTAGATTCCAAGGGCAACAAGTATGCTTACCAGGGTCTGTGTTTTCCTTTGGACAATGAGGCACAGTGGAGACTGTGGTGTCCTTGTGATATGCAGTTTATTTACACATATATACAACCTGAGCCTAGGATGGAGAGGTTTTGCAGGATCACTTTCCAAGAGGTTTGTATTCCACTCTGCACTGCAGCCTTGCAATCCCACCAGCAAAAAGCCCCATTTTTTTCCTGTCAGTTTGCATCACACTGTTACCCCCTAAGCTTTAATTGTCTCTGCCTTTTCTAACTCCTGGAGAGGCTCCACCCTTTCGATGCGCTAATGGCCAATACCTCAAAAGAAATTAGGGTGACTCCATTACCTTTAAACTCATGTTGATTTACCAGGATTAAGAAGTGCCTAACACACAACTTAGGAAATATGCCCAACATAATTAGCTTTCCCACATGCTAATTAAATTATTAGGAGCATCTAGTAAACAGGTCAAATGCATAAATGGATAGCTTAGTTGGTAGAGCATGAGACTCGTAATCTCAGGGTTGTGAGTTCGAGCCTAATGTTGGGCAAAAAGATTTCTGCATTGCATGGGGTGAACTAGATGATCCTGTCCAATTCTACAGCTCTATGATTTTAACTTAAGACAAACAGGCCTGACATCCCATTTTAACAGACAAGTGCTAATTAAATGCTAGTGTTTACTGAGCCCAGACATTTAGCACCCACAAACCTATAACAATATATATTTGTGTATTTGTGTGTGTGTTGAGTATTCAATGATGGGGAGCCTTTTTGAGTACCAAGTCTATGTTCCTTCCCAGGGTGTGTGTAACAGTGGTGGGTGATATCAGAGGTAAAGTGGGGGAAACTTCAGCTGGGATGGAGAACTGGAACCTTACCTCCCCCAGGCCCACAAGCCAACATTGACAGGTGAGTGTGGTTGCTCACTTGTCAATCACCTGGCACTCTTATGACGTCAAGTGACAATTTCAGTTGGGATCAATCTTTGCACCACCCAGCTGTTTGGCACTGAGAGTGAACCTTGTCAACTGCACTAGGTAATTCAGACCATCCCAGTGAGACTTGCTAGCTGCACTGTCAGCAAGCCCTGCTTGTCCAGGAACAATCCAGAGCAGGCTTTAATCTCCTGCTTTAATTTCCTGATTTCAGTACCTGTCCCACAGCAGCTAAGCCTAAGGATATTGAAACCATGAACTTGAAAAACTTCCAGTTGCCTGTGGATAAAAGTGGGGGGGGGAGGGGGGCTAATCTAGAACTTTAACATAATTCTAAGCCAGAGAGAGAGAGAGAGAGAGAGAGAGAGAGAGATGGAAAAGAATGAATGAAAGAATGAAATAAATAGTAGGTTGTTTTCTGTATTCTTTAGCGGAATAACCTACAGGAGGTTTAAATAGCTTAGCATCAGTGTATGTCAAGAGTCCAGGTTCCCACTTGATAACACAGTAAGCATAGTTAATAAAAAAGGATGATGTATTGTCAAAACAAACAGATAGCTCCGGACGGCTCTAACACAGCCTCCAACATCATCAATCAAGATGACCCTTCTGAAGACTTCTTCCGCTTTCTACAGAAGGTAGAGAACTTCCATGTCTTACGTCCCTTGCCTTGTTTCCAGTCTAACAGCCTTCCCCTTAGCTGATTCTGAGGAGGGATTGGATCAGCTCCTCACTCCTCCCTTTCTGACAAACTACTTCTGTCTCTGTTCGTGCCAGTTTGAATTTCCCGAGAACTTTGGCTGGGTTCCAACCCGCTCTCAGCTGTTCCCTTATCACCCGGCATTCCAAGGGGTGGGGGAGTCGGCATTAGCTGCTGTTCATCCTGCATCAAAGTTAAGTCTCTCTGTTCCCGGCTGCTTTCTTTCATTGGCTGCAAACCTTCCCTGGGAGCTGGCTGCAAACCTTCACTGGGAGCTGGCTCATTCCTGACAGATGGTTTCAGCTGCTACTGGGACTAAGGGATAGTTATGGTTAATTTGGTTCCCAGAGGCTAAGTCCTTGTTAGAAACAAGCAAAACTAGGTGGTGTAATATACTCACTATTTCTCTTAGCAGGGAGTCAATATTGTGTGTCCTAGTGGCCACCCAACAAAAGTATTTTGCCAGAAGATCTACAGAGCACATATCTGAGGAGATAGGCTCAATGAGTGGTAATCTTATTCTGTGGTGAAAAGCAACTTCAATCTTAAACATTGGTTCATTGTTAGCAGCAAGTAATGAAACTATATGTCATTGGGGCAATAAAGACCAGTTCATTCTTCTGGACTGTTTTGAGAGACAAAAAATAATCAACTTGACTTTGTTCAGAGTGGTTCAGAAGGTAAATCAGTTAAAGAGCTGGGTCTCTTTCTACCTCTCATGTGCTGGACTCAGTAAGGACATAACACCTATATAGGCTGCCAAACATGCCATGTACAAGCTTCTTCTCCAGTCATGGGATTGCTGTCAGCCATGCTCCCCAAACGTGCCACTAATTGCATCATTACTGCTCTGCTCCAGATTGCTAACAGATGCTCTTGATAAACTTCAGAGCCAATGAAGTGTTCAAGGAAATGAAGCAAAGATACTTAAAGGGGTGTGGTTGCTTGCAGTGATCTGAAATACTTGACAAAGTCCTTGAAATGGCCCTGTGGTTGTGAGATAAAGGTTGATGAAGCCACAGTACAGGAAAGTGGGAGGTTGTGCAATAAAACTGAAAAGCCACCACCCCCACTTTCACAGAACCACTCCTCTCCCATGAAAAGGGCCCATTTTGGAAACTTTTGAGGTGGGGAAAAAATGTTCCTTCTGGGTTTAGAAGCCAGAATTGTGGTACATCTTTGGGAGAAGAAAAGGCTGAGGAGTAAACCCTACACCCTACACAAATCTGGAATGCCAAAGGCAGTTGGATGGCATCTTGTACCTCTTCTTCCAGCAACTCCTGCAGCCAGTAGCAGAGCAACATGCTGCATTCCCCGGGGAGGAGAACAGATGGGGGTGGCGGGCTGGCGTGAGTCCTGAGGGGTGGGGTGGGTCGCCTGAGGGAATGCGGTGCACGGCGTGGGGTTGCACGTCCCGGGGGGGCGGCCACAATAGCACCCTTCCCCCTAAAGGTACCCGGTACGGCATGCTCCCCCCCCTTCATACGCCAGTGCCTGCAGCCAGGTTGGTGCCAAATGTACTGCTTTCTTTTTCTTTTGACAACATCAGTAAGGCCAAGAGGAGGACTTTGTTGTCTGGGCAGCCCAGGACCTCCAAACACGCTGCCTAGGACAGCAGTTGTGTGTTATAAGCTCAACCTGATTGGTGTAAAGTCCCTACAGCTAAAGCAGGTGTTGTAAGTTTGAATTTGACTTCACCCTCAAAGGCGCACTCTTCTATTGTCTCCTGAGACAGACAGATGTCAACAATAAGGCACAGCAGATCTCCTCATCGAGAATGGCTCAATGAGAGCAAATGCTATGTTACTGTTCCAGAATGAAAGATTATTAAACCAGATGGACCCTTCAATGTTTCCATTCATTGTAGAAAAAATGGAGATTCCTAGTGAACAACGGGAATGTTTCCACATGCTCAACATGGTAGACTTTCTCAGACTGTGTGGCAGCCACAGCTTTCAGGCCCTCTGTATGGGGTTGTCACCCCACCCCACATTGCAAGAAGGCCATAGCAATGTGAGTAGTCTTGGCTATTTCTCTCCCATTCTGCATCCTGTTTCTCACCATTGCTGCAAACCCCAATTCTGAGTCAGACAGCAACTTCACGGCTGAAAAGCAAATGACAGTGCTATTAGCTATCCAGTAGAGAAAAGAGATTAGGTGTGGAGTGCCCCCCCTTTCCTTTTTCTGCACTCAGAATGGCTTGGAGGCCAAGGAGAAAATGGATCAACCAAGATGCGGGGGGGGGGGGGGCATGTGGTTGAGGACAGAAAGGCAATGTGTAATGGAATGGAAAGAAAAAGAGGTGAGAAAATGAAATGGAAAAATAGAGATGTACGGCACAGGAGAATTTCTCTGAAATGAGGTTCTCATCAAATCCACTATGGGCTTAAAATGGGGTGGGGGGTTCCCTACTGAAATCATAACAGGATTCTGTGATGCTGCTATGTTTGAGTGCCTATTTCTCCTCCTGTCCTTACTCCTCTTCCGGATTAGATTACCCTTTGTGAAAGTCCCCCGAAGTTTTGATTGCTTCCTTTAATGGAGGAAATCAGATTCATACATATATTCTCTGACCCAAAGTTGTTGCTGTTGTTGTTGTTTTTTAAAAAAGAAAAGTCAAGTAAGAAATTGGCAAGCACCATGATAACATGGCAAGCACCATGATAACAACCTAGAAACTTCAATCCTTGTGATTTCAGAGGCACAGCCAAGTTCGGCTCCCCATCTGTAAAGATAATAGGTGCTGCAGCACCTTTGAGATTAACCAGCACATGCTTTTTATAGGCAACAGCTCACTCGAGACAGTGGCAGTGAAGCCAAGTTCTCAAGGTGAGAATTAAAGAGGAGGAAGTGTAGGGGGTGCCATTCCAAAGGAGAAGTGCCCAAGCTTGCCTCTACAGGCTTCTATGAAAGACTGTACATCTATTGAATGAATTACTGCAATGGGTGGGAATTCGCACAGTTAATTGTCAACTTATTTATTTGGAGGTGGGATGGGTTAGGTAAATTTTCCTAAACCAGATGGTATAAGGTAGCATCCTTGTTTGGAGGATTCTTTATGGAGGGAAAGTGGCAATTTAAAATGGAAGGTATGTGGATCAATGACAAATCATCTTTGTTGCAGGAAGAAGGTCCCAAGATCAGTCCCCAAGCATCTCCAAGTAGGTCTGGGAAAGTAGCATTTGGGACTTTTTAGTTTACAGAAAAGACAAGTAAGAGGGGGCATGGTAAGCGGGGAGAGGCTACATGAACATTTTTCTCCCTCTGCCATAACACAGGAACTCAGGGACATTCAGTGAAGCTGAATGTTGGCAGACAGCTTCTTCTGTCCCTGCATTCCTATGTGCTCTACACGGAATAGCACTTGGAGGAATCTCTTTTGCCCTGAAAATTATAGAGCCTAAACTTTGCAAAAAAGCAAACATTAGGTTCCCCCAACATTGCTTGAAAGCAGCTTTCTCTTCCCCTCTGCTCACAGCACAGTCTCAAAAGACCATTTGAATCATAGCATCTGTTCGTTCTCCTGCCCCTTGGCCTTCTTTCCACAAATTGCCTCTCTCATAATACTATAATCCACTGGGGCCATTCAAAGAAGCTACGTGCTGCAAGATTCAGGACAAACAAAGGGAAGCCCTTCACATAGCTGAACTGTGGAACTTGCTCCCACAGGAGGCAATGATGACCACCAAGTTGGATGGCTTTAAAAGAGTATTGGACAGATTCATGGAGGAGAAGTCCAACAATGGCCAATAATGGTGACTCTGATTTGCCTCCATGGTCAGAGTCAGCAATGTTTCTGTATATCAGTTGCTCAAACCCACAAGAAGAAAGAGTGATGTTGCACTCAGGTCCTACTTGTAGGTGGCCACTGTGAGAACAGTCTGTTAGACTAGCTTGGCCATTGTCTCATCCACCATGCTGTTCTTATGTCCTCTGTTTGGAACTCTGGAAACTGCTGCTGGTCAGCATAGGTAATGATCTGACTCAGCTCCCTGTCTTTGTGTAGTCTACTTGTACTGAAAACAATGATATTCCCTGTCTTCCGTTCTTATCTCTTCTTTTCGTTTCCCTAAATCGTTTCTTCTATTTCTACCCCAAGCTTCATGCAGGATGCTTGATAACTGTGATTTCTGTTTGCTGCCTGGCTGAGGTCATGGAACTTTCTTCATTTTCTGTTCTATTGCAAAAACAGCCTCTGCATACAAGAAGCTCCATTAGTAAATATTGATGCACGACAGGTTTTGGGTGTGCATAGATTACCCGGATGTGTCAAGCCACAGGAATGACAGATAGCCCACTGAGTTGTGAGATCTCATGTTAATGCAAGGAAGAAAAGTCAGTGGATGCAACTGGGGCAAGGGGGTGGAATATATGATGGCAGGTCCCATCACCAAATCCTAAGTCACCAAACTGGAAAAGAAAGCAAGGTGGAGATTCTCCACTTGAATATATCAAGGGTCTTTCTAGCATGTAGACTGAGATGGAAGAAGCAGGAAGAGAGGGAGAACACCAGCCCAAGGTCACTCAGCAAGGGCCAGACCTGATATCAGTAGAGTCTGCCCTGCCAACTTGAATCTGCTTTCAGCCGGTCTCCACATCTGTCTACCTTCTAGGGTTGCCACCTGTCCTGTACAATACAGGACTGTCCAGTATTCCAATTTAAAATGCTAGTCCCATATTGATACAGTTTTGTCCTGTATTTCAGGTCTTCTCTCTCCCTCTCTGCCAAGTTAGGGAACCTCTCCAAATACATGTGTTTGAAAGGGTATGTGAAAGGGCATGTATTTAAGCTCTAGGTAGCCAAGCACAGACAGATTTACAAGTGTGTGTGAGAGAGAGGGGGGTGGGTTGCAGTAGATTGTAATGGGTTGCTTTGAAGTCACTTCAGCACCAGATGAAAAAATAAATTGCCACCCAACCACATGGCCTGGCCTGGTCCTGGCCTGTATTTTACCAGAACAAAGGTGGCAACCCTATTTACAACCCTTTCCAGTAAGCGTCACTGCTTGTCACTTTTCTCCTTCTTAGACTCAGCATGACCGGGGGGGGGGGGGACTAAACCAGAATTAGTTGGCTGTGCCTGTCTTTGGCTCTCAATCCATCTCCTGTTGTGTGTCCTTGCCTTCTGCCCAACCAGTCTGAATGGGCACCAGGAACCACTGACTGATACAATGGGACTGTCATTCACATGCCTATCCTATTTGTGTATGCAGCAGAAAGCGGGGGTCTTAACATATTGTTCCCAGAGCTGGCAAAGAAGAGGAGGA
The DNA here is from genome assembly GCF_964106915.1 of Podarcis gaigeae. Lineage (NCBI taxonomy): Eukaryota > Metazoa > Chordata > Lepidosauria > Squamata > Lacertidae > Podarcis > Podarcis gaigeae. Next base: position 6,171,582 of record NC_139691.1, read on the forward strand.
GGAGGAGGAGGAGGAGGAGGGAATGAGAATAGTAATAGAAGTGTATGAAGAAAAGACAAATGAAAAAGCCGGTTACCAAAGTGCCCTGACTGATCTCTGCTTCATAATTGAAAGATTGGGGTATTAAAGGGACACAGTAGGCCTGTAGGAATGGCAAGATCATTTGTGCAAATGGTAATTTCAGTATTCAGCCTATCATATCCATAAGCCTAATGTGCTTGGACCTGACATGACTTATAGTAAATTTCTCCTCCCAGGGGGCTTCATGCCAGTTTGATGCAATGCTTGGAAATCAGAGAGTAGTGGAGTAGCTCGAGATGTTTCTGTTCACTCTTTCCGTCATTCTCTCTGCTGATGGGCGAAAACCCGGTCTGATTACGACAGATTTGAAGGAATTAAATGGAAGAGCCATGCAGTGGAGAGAGGGAGGGAGGAAAGAACCATTTCAGTTCCAGGAAAAGCTTTTTTGCTTGCTGCTACTTACCACCGAACATCACAAATCTTCTTGGTAAATAAAGACATGTTGCTTCATCTCAACACGTGCCTGTTGCTGAAGTGCTAATCCCCTGGAAAGTATGTTCCCAATATTCTTCATGCATAGGAATGTGGGGGCGGGGGGATTTGATTCAGATTGTACTTATAGGTGAACCTACGTACTTTGCAGTTTCTGGAGCAATAAAAGACCTGAAACTCAGCCATCCTGCCAAATTTGCAATGCAGTTTTCCGGCCAAATAATGTGTATACAGTGGTACCTCGGGTTACATACGCTTCAGGTTACAGGCTCTGCTAACCCAGAAATAGTACCTCAGGTTAAGAACTTTGCTTCAGGATGAGAACAGAAATTGTGAGGCAGCAGCAGGAGGCCCCATTAGCTAAAGTGGTACCTCAGTGGTACCCCATTAGCTAAAGTGGTACCTCAGGTTAAAAACAGTTTCAGGTTAAGAACAGACCTCAAGAATGAATTAAGTTCTTAACCTGAGGTACCAGTGTAAAACCATATGTGCCAGGGTGAAGTGGAGAACAGAATTTAAGGTTGGAAAAACAAGAAATCAAAAGAAACCAACATGGACAGATTATGGATGCACTACTCAGCTTCCTGATCTTTGAACTTCTAACAAAAGCCATTTCGGGGCCTAAAATTGCAAGCAGGCAATGTCTAAGACCTGTCAATCCCACCCCCAATGTGCAATGGAAAGATTTTGTTTCAGTAGGTATTCTTTCTGAATCTTACTTTGAAAATAACAATAAACATTATTTACTTGGTTAAACTATGGGATCTGCTCCTACAAGAAGTAGTGAAGGCCAGTAACATGGATGGCCTTAAAAGAGGATTAGACCACCCTACTCTTCCTCCCTATCATGTCACTCCAGTATGATGAAACTAAACAACAGGGGAATTGACACTTGGCTTCATCTCTAAATCAAGCAGTGCAGAAATGGCTCCCCAGATGATAGTCAGCAATGAGGTTACCAGCTGGAGTATTATTTCCCCACAACACCCACACCTTTACTATTCTCTACCAAGCCTGTCACCTCACGCTTCTGCTGCTAATTAAATGAACTAGAGTCCAAACAGGTTAACAGCTAGAAAACAACCTGCATTTTTCTTTATGTATGTTTCATTCTGCCATACACGTTCCATGCTTAGTTACCTCACTTCTTTCCACATGATCTACTCCCTCTTCCTTGTTCATCCAGACATTAGAGAAGGATGCCTTCAGAAGGAGGAGAGGGGGGAGAGTACTATTTAGGAATGCTTGAGGAATTCAATTTCTGTGAATTCCAGTGCAATATGACCTTCATCTACACCTCTCGGACTAATGTGCGCATCAGAATGTAATTAGTCTTTTGATTTCATACATCTCCAAATTTTGTGGTACACTTCTTGATTAAAACTATCCACAAAAGTGCATTTAAAAAGGCATGTTTTTAGGGTTAGATATTTTTAGAAATGCATACATTGAGATAAACTTTAGGAATATATATTTTGTGATAAAATGTATGTATTTAAATATGATGTTTGTTTAGTTTTTTTAAAAAATGCAGATTAATTGGAATAGGATGGAGTTAAGAATGGCAACATGAAACATTGGCATGGGACAGAAATAAACTGATCCATCCATCCCTATGAGTAGGAAGAAGACCCATTCATCCATAGTCTTGTACCAACAAACCATTCCCTCTTATTATCAGCACTGAAGCTGGGAGTGTTGTTGGTTAGTTTTTAAGCAGCAGTTGGAAAACCATCTGTCATGTATGATCTAGATGAGATTCCTGCATTGCAGGGGGTTGGAGTAGAGGACCCCCAGGGTTCCTTCCAACTCTGAAATTTTATGATTCAGTGTAGCCAAAACAGCACAACTCAAGCACAAAAAAGAGGCAGTCTTTGGGACAGGGTAGACCACATGGCTCAGAAAAGTACAAAAATATTTAGGGAAACTTGTTGGGAAACTGTGTACGTGCAGCTACTCACACAGAGTCAATTAAGGTTTGGCAGGCAGCCAGAAGGTCATGTGAAGGAGTAAGTCTGCCTGGTGATAACAAAGACATGGAGACAGCTCCCTGATTGGCCAAGCTCTCTCAAGGGAGTAATAATTAATGGCCTACTAACTGGAATGTTCAGTAGTTCAGTGTTCTGAGTTCAGAGGTTCAGAGTTCTGTGTGTCAGTGTAGGAGTTGTGAGTCGTGTATGAGAGAGCTAGCAAAAGATCCGTATTCTGTTCCTGTAAATAGTCCACTGTATATAATAAACACCTAACTACATGTTCCTGGTTCCTGCTTCGTCTATCCTGTCTGCAGCCAAGTCGCCAATTGCTTCCGTGGATTCTGCGTTTACTCTGCTAGGTCTGGCTAAGGTCCTGCAACTAGTCAGAAAGTTGCGAAACACCAATTGGTTTTACCAATAAAATTCACACCATTCCTAGTCTTGACCTTATTGCAGACACTGAATTCTCAAAGACAAACAAACATTCCATAGTTTGATTACCTTGAGGAACGGATGGAGTCTAGTGGGAACCAGTGCCATTAAAAGTTTGCACTGAATTTTGTGATACATTTCTCCAACCAATGTTTACGAAAATGCAAATATTAGGGGAAGGTGTGCATGAAAATGAAGATATTAGTGAAAATAACATAAAAGTTTATTATATTAAGAGAAATTGTTTGCAAAAATGTGCACCTTAGTCTTATAAAAAGGTGTTCATTAAGATAAATCCACACTAAAATGCTAATAAGTTTTCATGAGAACTTTTTTTAAGAATGCAAATTTCTAGAACCTTTGGAGACCTGAATTTAAGCTTGAAAAAAAAAAAAAAAGCTCAGAGAACAGAAATGGGCAGATCCTTCTGTCCCTACCTGAAAATCCCATACTGCCTGCAGTTGCAGCTGGGGCATGGTCTAGGAGACTATAGCTTATTAGGTGTTGCCTCTTGAGCCTTCTGGTTGCTGAAAACAACACAGGTCTCTGGCTCCTTGTTTTCCCTCCTTGGTGTGGTGTATCTAGCTGAACTCCTTGTGAAGTTGACCTTGAACTGTTTCCTGACCAGCTTCTGGATCTTCTTTGGAACTAGATTGATTCCCTGCATTGGAGCTTAGTTTGTTTGGGCTCTGCTGCATGTGAAACCCTGTCTGTGTTGGTGAGTAGTCTTGTGAGAGACTTTTACCTTGTTGGAGTGGGGCCCACTGGGCACTCACTGGAGCATGACAACTCATAGGTTTTGGTGGGATGGAACCGAAATATCCCAACAGAACTGCCTATTGAGGCCCATGGGAGTGGGTTCAAAAATTGGGAATGGAATAGTGGGACTGGAATTCTAAACAGCAAAACTCCGTGTTGCAACCTATTTTAGAACCTATTGCATACTTCAGGATCTGCTCTTGATAGTAAACAACAAAATCAAAATAAACCAGAATTCGCTCCCTGCACTAAAATTAATCCATTTCACTTCCCAAACTCTCTTCAAAGCTTCCTTTAAAAAAAAAAAATGCTGAGACATTATGATCCACTCAAAGCTCACTGCCTCTTTTTCTAAATCCCCTCTGTCATGGAAAGGAGTAATGGGAGAAGCTATATTTAAGGGTCTTTAGAGGAAAAAGACTCAGCCACTTTAGGAGTACAGTTGTCTGCCAGATAGTGACCTTTCAAATCCTTCACTTCCATTTCACATTCCTCTTTTCAGCACTTCCCAAATTGCTTCTGATTTGGGGACTGGGTTTATGAAATGTGAACAGAAACTTCTTTATGGAGCGGTGAAAGGCAGGCTGAGGCATTCCCAGTGAAGGCTCATTCACTGGGGCAAACGGGGCACTGTACCACCAAATGCGGGATGCGGGTGGCGCTGTGGGTTAAACCACAGAGCCTAGGACTTGCCGATCAGAAGGTCGGCGGTTCAAATCCCCACGACGGGGTGAGCTCCCATTGCTCGGTCCCAGCTCCTGCCAACCTACCAGTTCGAAAGCACGTCAAAGTGCAAGTAGATAAATAGGTACCACTCTGGTGGGAAGGTAAACGGCGTTTCCATGCACTGCTCTGGTTCGCCAGTCGTGGCTTAGTTATGCTGGCCACATGACCTCCCTTGGCCAATAAAGCGAGATGAGCGCCGCAACCCCAGAGTAGGTCTCAACTGGACCTAATGGTCAGGGGTCCTTTTACCTTTACCTTTTACCATCAAATGCAATCTCCCCTCAACTGACTCCCACTTCCCTGCTTTCTTACCTACAACCTGTTCAGGAAGTGGGGTGGCACTGCCTGTTAGCATCCACCTCCTGAGTCTCCTGCTACCTGTCATTGGCTCTAGCTCCACCTCTCCCTGGCTTCCTTGTTTTTTGTCCTACCAGCCACAGTGGGTGCCAGGCACCAAAGGGCACTCCTCAGAAATCCTGGAGAGCCACTGCCAGTCAGTGTAAACAATAACTGTGTTAGATGGACTGATTGATCTGCCTGGTGTAAGGCAGCTTTGCATCTTTCTATGTTGCATGGTTTTCCTGGGCTCTCCCACAGGGCTGACCCATCCATGAGGCAAGGTGAGGCAAGGTGAGGCAACCACCTCAGGTGGCAGAATTCACAGGAGCAGCAGACCCAGCTTCCAAGAAATGCATCATCTACTGCTGCAACTGGATTAGAGGATTCCTATCCTCCTCAAAGGGGACGCGGGTGGCGCTGTGGGTAAAACCTCAGTGCCTAGGACTTGCCGATCCCGTTGCTCGGTCCCAGCGCCTGCCAACCTAGCAGTTCGAAAGCACCCTCGGGTGCAAGTAGATAAATAGGGACTGCTTACTAGCGGGAAGGTAAACGGTGTTTCCATGTGCGGCTCTGGCTCGCCAGGGCAGCTTCATCACGCTGGCCACGTGACCCAGAAGTGTCTGCGGACAGCGCTGGCTCCCGGCCTCTAGAGTGAGATGAGCGCACAACCCTAGAGTCTGTCAAGACTGGCCCGTACGGGCAGGGGTACCTTTACCTTTATCCTCCTCAAGCCATCATTAACCCACCAAATTATTATGAGAGATAAACAGATCCATCTATTTCCAATCCATATTGGTTTTGAATATGTTTAATATTTATTCCATTTATGCATTTAAAAATAATACAGAAACATGGGGGGCTGCACTCGAACAGTCTCTATTTCCCCCTAAAGTATGCATTATGAATGCACTTTTTGTATTGCATTGGCCTCCAAAGTATGCAGTTCTCAATCTCCTCCTAAGATATGTTTGTACACATTTTGTGAGCTAAGAACTGCGTTGCAAAATTTGGAGGAGTGTTGTATCATAAAGGCGATAGCATTGTAATTCATGTATTAGTCCACAGAAGTGAGAATTGGGGCTTGTCGACACTTCTACTTGCTCCGTGCCTAGAAAGCATGGGTCCAAGTGGTTTTCTGCTTGTCCTGCACTTTCTAGGCATGTGTCCAAGCAGTTTTGCATTTGTCTCACAGCTTTCCCCCTGAAAAACCCACTCTTTACAGCTGAATCAGAACAATTAGAAATCCATGGAAAACCCAATTGTTATTTGGTCCAATTCAGCAGGGCAAACAGAGGGGTGGAAGAGCATTTAGTCTGATTCACTTCAAAATTCAGATCAAATGAAATTCTCCTCCATCCCTAATCCACCACTTCCTCTCCTCATACAGTATGTGTTTACTGGATGCTACTAAATCTTGAAGTGAAATGAAATGAAAATGAAGCTGAATTGCCATCACTGGCTCTTGTTTTGATGAATTCCCATTCTCTCTTGCCCAGCTTCCTTCTCACTGAGGTCAAACCTTTGAGCATGAGGTATATGCAACTTGACTGCAGACTAGAATACAGACACAGAAATGGACTGACTTGAACTCTTAGAGTATAATCCAGACTATTCATTTGGGACCATATAAGTCCAAGCCACCAATGCTTATTGTCTTTCCTTTCTATACGTAGCTGGTAGGAGCAAAATAAATGGATACCGTTTTAGAAAGGAAGAAAGGAAGAAAGGAAGAAAGGAAGAAAAAGGAAGAAAGGAAGGAAGAGACCCATAGCAACCCAGACTAGTGCACTTCAATCCTTTCTCCCTATGCATTTGTTCTGTGCTACTGGCCGGTGCCCTTTTCCAACTGGCTAAGCATTTGCATGGCCTGGAACTATTGAAAAGAGTGGCTGAAAAATGGTGTGGAACTGCTGATAAATAGCCCTAAATGGAAGCAATTTTAGCTAGGGAGCCCTGAGGCTGTCTGTGACTCTATTTCTTGAAGACTATAACACTCCAAAGAAAAGGCTCCTGGCTACAACAAAGTCCTAAAAGACAGAGTGATTGGATAATTTCCAGTGAAGAGAAAATATCTTCAGCTTCGCTTCTCTCTTTAACGATTGTGTAGGTCCAGCTGGTTCTCTGCACTGGCCAAACAAGAGCCTGGGTAGCTTAGTGAAGATATGTTCTTTTGCCAACTTTGTTCTGTCTGTGTATCAGCAAGTCTGAGGTATGTGTTTGTATTGGGACACATTCTCCCTTAGAGCAGCAGTGGGGAACTTCTATCCCATGGGTGTAATTAGGCCTGCACACCTGTCCGCACACCAATCCACACCCATTGCCCCCATTGTCCGCACACCAATCCACACCCATTGTTTGATAGGGTTATCAAACTGTTCAGGGCTGACCTGAATTGTCCAAGTTTCCCTGGCCTTCTCCAGGTGACAGGGGGAGGATTTAAAACTTCACATGGGCAAGAATGCATTGCGTGACCAGGCGGCGACCGCCCCAGCCCCCAGAAATGAATAATGACTCATGACAAGGTGTTATGGAATTAAAATTTGGCCACAGCTTTATTAAACTCTCAAGTGTAGAAAGACTTTGGCTTAGGCATTGGATTTGTATCCCTCCCAGCCAGGGGAACTGGGGCTCATCAGGGTAAATGGGATATGGGGGTGCTCTGCAAAATGTACAGTATGTGTAGGCAGGCAGCTCACCCTATATCCCCGCACACAGGGTAAGTTCACTGGCAACCTTTCAGTGTACAGTGGTACCTCGGGATGCAAATGGGATCCATTCCGGAGCCCGCATCCTGAACAGAACGTAAGACACGATAGCGCATCTGCGCTTGTGCGGGTTGTGTTTTGCCGCTTCCACGCATGCGTGTGACATCATTTTGAGTGTCTGTGCATGTGTGAGCGGCGAAACCCAAAAGTAACACGCTCTGTTACTTCTGGGTTGCCACGGAGCGCAACCCGAAAGCACTCAACCTGAAGCACATTCAACCCGAGGTATGACTGTATGGCCAATGACACCCATACATATAACCCCTTTAAGAGGAGGATCCTGGAATCGCCACTGCAGGGGGGTGAGTCACCACTTCAAACTGCCCCCCCCCCCATTTTAGGGAAGAAAAGGCTAAATGATTCTGCTCAATGCTATGGGGAAGACAAAACCTGCCAATGCAGGAAAATTTCTTCCTGGATCATCAACAGCAGCCAGTCAAAAGACCATAGCAGTGCCCGCTAAACAGGAACAGATTCTTTGATGCAGAAGGTCCCAGGTTCAATCCTTAGCATCTCCAGGTAGGACTAGGAGAGGCACCTGCCTGAAATGTGGTTGATGTTGTTTTCTAATAAAGAAGCAGGAACATCCATTACTCTCTCTCCTGAGCCGTGATTTGTGCTTGCAGGCCCACAATCGTTGGCACGGACCATAGCTCAGTGGTAGAGCATCTGCTTTGCATGCCAAAGGTTCCAGGTTTAATCCTTGGCACCTCCAGGTAGGTCTGGGAGAGACACCTTGCCTGACTCTGTAGAGATCCACTGCTAGTTGGTTTAACCAATACAGTACTGAGCTAGGTGGACCAAGAGTCTGACTTGCTGTAAGGAAGCTTCCTATCATTCCTTTGTGGACAATTTTCCAGGGCCACATGCTAGTGAGTAGTGAACATGACCAGAGGCAAAGCAACAGCTTCTATGGTTCTAGAGGGGAGAACTATTTCTCATGGGGTTACGTTTCAGGAGGGAAGACATGAGCTCAACTTTAAAAGACACTTATTGATGCTAACAAGAGTTGGGCAATGGAACCATTTACCTATGAGGTGGTAGACTCTCCCTTTATGGAGGTCTTTAAGCAGAAACCATCTGTGGGAGAAACCCTAGCTATGGATTTCGTATGTTGAGCATGAAATTGGGCCTACAAGACCAGCTTTATGATTCTGTACTTCTATATATGATCTCTTATAGTTGAAGAGGATCTCCACCTGTCAATGAAACCATCAAGAAGCAGGAGTATGTTTCAGATACTGCTGATTTCAGAAACATTTATTTTTATTTTTTTTGTTAAATTTCCATACCACCCTTTATCTGAGGATCGCAGGATGGTTTAGAATATTAAAAAAGAAAACATATTAATTAAATGAGTTGTTGGATCTATGAAAGCAGATTCTTGTAATGGCATTGTGGGTGAGCACAAACATATATGCAGTATCTATCCAATATGTATTTATGACGCCTCAGACCTTTGAGAAATTGATTGTTAAGCTCACCATGCCCTGCTAAAAATCAAAGCTCAATCAAGGATCTGTTGAAGATGGTTTTGGCATGGGCTCAAAGAGAGATATTTTTTTCTTTTCTTTTCCTTTTTAAAATTTATATAACGTATTGGTTCTAAAAGCATGCATGAAAACACACAGCCTGTTAGGGAATAGTTACACTAGTTGTTTATATGAAGAACAGAAGAAGAATGTTAGGTAAAGGTAAAGGGACCCCTGACCATTAGGTCCGGTCATGGCCAACTCTGGGGTTGTGTGCTCATCTCGCTTTATTGGCCGAGGGAGCCGGCGTACAGCTTCCGGGTCATGTGGCCAGCATGACTAAGCCGCTTCTGGCGAACCAGAGCAGCACACAGAAACACCGTTTACCACTGAAGTGGTACCTATTTATCTACTTGCACTTTGACATGCTTTCGAACTGCTAGGTTGGCAGGAACAGGGACCGAGCAACGGGAGCTCACCCCATTGCAGGGATGCGAACCACTGACCTTCTGATTGGCAAGTCCTAGGCTCTGTGGTTTAACCCATAGCACCACTCGTTTCCCTAAGAAAGTTAGATTAGGCCAAAGCCTATCTAGTTCAACATCCTCTTCTTACATACAATATGCCTATGGGAAGCCTTGAGTGCAAATTCTCTCACTTTGTGATTCCCTGCAACTGATATTCAGAGGCATAGTGCCTCCAACAGTGAAGGCAGAGCATAGAGGTTAGCAGCCATTGATAGCCTTACCCTCCATGAATTTGTCTAATTCTCGTTTAAGGCCACCCATCTTGGTTTGCCATCACTACCTCTGAATGTAAAAGTCATTAATACTCAGGGGTAAACAGTGGAAGGAGAAGGAGAAGAAGAAGAAGTGTGCATGCACACGAAAGCTCATACCAATAACAAACTTAGTTGGTTTCTAAGGTGGTACTGGAAGGATTTTTTTTATTTTGTTTCGACTACGGCAGACCAACACAGCTACCTACCTGCAAGTGGAAGGAAAACATAGCCATTGTGGATTGTAGCAACCGATAATTTTATCCTCCAAATGGCCTGTATGTAGCATAAACAGAGAATTTTGAAGCTTGGGTTGATATTTCCAGGTTAATAAAGACTAGAACTGGGATGAATTATTTTGGGTACTTTTAGTAACCTATTCTTTGAACCTAAATGGGATCAGTCAGCATTTTCATTAAACTACTTTATAAGTGAAGTCATCTTTTTTCATAGAAATGAGAGAACTCATCAGAACAAGCAGCTGCCATTATTGTCACAAAGAATGCTTTGCTGGAATGATGTTATATCTGTAAAAAACAACAACACTGGGGCCTAATTTGAATAGTAGAATGTTTGGTATCTGGTGGGCGGGGCTTGTGTGTTCTGCTCCGGAATCAGCCTCTTCCTCAGTGTCTGTTCAGTTAAGAGTGTCAGCTAAGAGGGACCAACTGCCTCTTCTTGTCTCTTGCCTCAGACTTGCCTCATGTTGTTGTATTTAGTTTAAGGTTACCAGATTTTTTTCAATGAATCCGGGGACACTTTTCAACTTCAATGGATTTTGTGTGGTGACTGATTTGTAAATCCAGGGACTATCCCCGGGAAACGGGGAAGTCTGGTAACCTTAATTTAGTTTCTCTCATTTGATTCTTCGTGTTTGTCGTCTCAAAGTCATCGTTGACCAAATGGAAAGTTGGGCTGGGTATCTAGTTATTGTTTTCCCCCATACTGTTAATTTGCTAAGAGTTTAATGAATGCATTAAACCATGTGCAAATTAGCTTTTTTTTTTAATGGATTGCTTAGTTGCAGATTGAAAGGGTATGATACATCATCATTGGCTCAGTGGGAATTAATGAGCCATTAGGCCATCTTCTGTCATGGAGACCAGACTTATGAATGATCCCTAAGATTCCACATGCAAAGCTTGTACCGGGTCCCTCTGTCACCCTCCCCATACATCTCCCCCCCCCCCACTTGCCTGCTCATTCCTCTAGTGTCACTGATGTATGTGAAATAAAAATGTAGTTTCTGCATCAGTTTTATAATGAAAAGTAGCCCATTGTGGATGACAAATACTGTTTACGGTTGCCAGAAAAGAGGATGGAACGCAGAGGAAATATATTAGTGGAGAAGAGAGTGGCTTTCTTGTTCCTTAGGCTGTTATTTTGGTCCCATGAAGACACAAAACCTCTCTTCCTTCTCTTTTCATCATACCTCTGCTTTTGGATCACTACATAGCAATAATAAGCCAAGGTGCCCCGCCACACATTATGTATTCTAAATGAAAGAAGTCTTTCCCAGCGGTCCAAGATTCAAAAGACCTCATGCTCCAAGCATTTTTACCAATATACTTTTGGGGGAGCAACTGGACCAGAAGATGGTTTTGTGGGTTGTTGATGGATTTATTTATTTGCACAATCTGCTAATGATAACTAGGTGCACATGAAAGCTGGTGCCATCTTTTAGAGAAACATTGTCCTGAGATTTGCATTGGGATAATAAGATGCAGAGCTGCTCACTGGGAATGGCTGTCACCATTACTCATATGACATGCTCAAGAAGAAGAAGAAGCATATTTGCTCTCCACAGTTAACTTTGTTTGCCCTCCATGTGTAGCTGATTGTAACATGGTCAATCACACATTTGCAACATGGTCTCTGATTGGCTGCGATTAGGACAGAACCAAAGCAGCAGCAGATCAGGATGAGGTGGGCAGTAAACAGGCTAGCATTTTTCATGATCATTCCCCACCCCAGAAATATTTTCATGTATATTTTTTTTATATCAAAATTTCTCTCACTCAGGCTGGTTCACAGCAATTTAAAATCCCAATTATTTTGACAGACCCCGATACACTACACTACACTACACTACACTCATCTCCAACAATAAATATACATAAAATACATTAAAAATGCAAAAAATGTAAAAGATAAGTGTTTTTTAAAAATAGAAGGCAGATAATACTTAGCAGACAACAGTCTGCTGGAATAAAAATGCTTTTACCAGTCAGTGAAATACAGCATATGGTGATGGTGTATTCATGTTTCATCGGGCAATGTATTTACAACATTGGTGCAAACACTGAAAAGACTCCGCCTTTCGTTTTCATTACTCATGTCTCCATCCATTTGCAAAGCTAAGCAGAATCCACTATTGTTTCAAACTGGATGGGGGATCACGAGATTCCTGCATTGCAGGGGTTAGACTAGATGGCCCTTCAGATCTCTTCCAACTTTATAATTCTAGGATTCTAGTCACCCTAAGTGGGACACATTGAAGGCTCTCTCCTTCTGATCTCAGGGTTGTCTTCAACTAATTCCTACTCCGAGTTGGCCCATTGAAATTAAGGTCCCTAACTTTGTGCTATTAGCATCAATGGGTCTACTGTGAATAGGACTAACATTGGCTACAACCCTTAGGGAGTAAGCAGGGTGGCATGAGAGCAGGAGCTCCTACAGGTATCCTGAACGCATGCCATTTAGGACTTTAAAGGTAATTCCAAATGCTTTGAGCTGTGCTGGAAAACTAGTATGTCAGGGAGAGAGTTTCTACACTTGCATTCTCCCTGATGAGATACAGTCCCATCTTCAGGGATGCTTATTTAACATATAGGAACAATCAAAGAAGAAGAAGAAACCTCCAGTTTTAAGTGATTGGGCCCAGCAATCACCCCTGCACATAATTCTTATGCCTTCTCCAATCTCCTTCAAAAAACAACTCTCATCAGCCCCAGTCAGTATGGCCACATTGGATACTACGTCATGGCCATGCAGTCTGGGATGTATGGAAGTTGCTATCCAAATCATCAGGAGAGATTGGAGAAGACTGGTATATCTTGTCTCTAAAGGCTGCATTTGGCTCACTGCAGAGTCAGAGACACCTAGTTCTCTGTTAAGTCCTGTATACCTGAAGGAGCGTCTCCACCCCCATCGTTCAGCACAGACTCTGAGATCCAGCACCGAGGGCCTTCTGGCAGTTCCCTCATTGCGAGAAGTGAGGTTACAGGGAACCAGACAGAAGGCCTTCTCGGTAGTGGCACCCACCCTGTGAAACACCCTCCCATCAGATGTCAAGGAAATGAGTAGCTATCTTATTTTTAAAAGACATCTGAAGGCAGCCCTGTTTAGGGAAGTTTTTAATATTTAATGCTGTATTGTTTTTAACACTTGATTGGGAGCCGCCCAGAGTGGCTGGGGAAACTCAGCCAGGTGGGCAGGGTATAAATAATAAATTATTACTATTATTATAATTAAGGTTGGACTTCAGCTCTCATCAACCCTACCTGGCTGATTATCAGGGCTGAAGGTAGTTGTGGAGCATCAACATATGGAGAGCCACAGCTTAGCCAGCCCTGCTCTGGTGGTTATATCAGGTGTAATCAATATGGTGCCCTCCATACAACAACTCCCATAATTCCTGATCATTGGACATGCTAGCTAGGGCTGATGGGAGTTTGAGTCTAATAATGTCTAGAAGACACCACATTGGCTTCACACAATGCATAGTCAAACTATGGAACTCCTACACTGATGGCAATCAACATGGATGGCTTTAAAAGAGGATTGGAGAAATTTGTGGAGGATAAGGGTATAAATGGCTACTAGCTAAGTATCCATGGTAAGAGGCAATAATGCTTCTAAATATGTTGCTGGAAGCCACAGAATTAGTGAGTGATCCTGTGCTTGGGTCATTTTTGCCAGTTTCCCATAAGCATCTGGTCAGCCACTGTGAGAACATGACGCTGGATGAGACAAGCTTTGGCCTGATGTAGCAGACTCTCATATTTTTATGCTATTCTTATACGTAGGTATACTGTAGATGCAGATACTTCATCAATGTTCCATCCTGGATCACCTTCAGAAAAGCGTATAAAGCCTTTTGCATTGTTATTTTAAAAGCAATTAAGAATCTATTATCTCCCCCTCCCCAAAGTAGTTTTTCTCCTGTTATTTTTCAAAGTCATTGTAAAAGCTAGCTTGGTTTTGTGTGTGTGTGTGTGTGTGTGTGTGTGTGGTGGTATCTTTTTATTAAATGTTTCTATGTAAAGAGACCCTAGCAATAATTGGGCAGAATGAATGCAATATAAATAAAATTATTATTCATCTGTTATCATTGCTGTGCCTTTTCAGGAGGAAAAGCTTGTTTGGGAAAGCGCCTCCCCACCACTGCTTTCCCTGACATATTAGTGCAAGCTTTACGAAAGCTTGTAATCCCTTTAGACAACAGTTGAAAGAGTATCAGCGCCTGCCAAGTCTTAAGCTTGGAACTGAATCCCCCACTGACAGGCTCCAACCTCCAAGTGGGGTTGGGGCGGTATAGACAAGGTGAGTTGATTACATGCAACAAGAAACTGGAGAAACTTATTAAAAATAAAAAAAAATGAATATGACTATAAGAAGATAAGAGACCACACACAAAAAAGCCCCACAACCCGCTGAAAAGTTTCTATCTCTCTGTGTGCTTGGAAGTTGCAGTGGATATAATATCCTTAAGACAGGGTAATCTGCTCACTTCCTCCTGTCTTTCCTGCAGCACACAGATCTGCTTAGCATTAATATTTCTCATGCTACAGCGAGCGAACACCCAGGGGGGCAGCTGACTCAGTCTGTAGTTCTTCTTTCCCCCTCCATTTCTTTTCTCCTTCCTGTGAACTGCTGAGAAAATTCACACAAGATACACAGTACAAGGAAGAGAGGGAGAGAACTAAGTGTCCTGCAGCATGTTAAAGATTAATAAATATGATTGTGGCTGGGGGCAGCTGGCAGGCTACAAGACCCTCACAGGGCCAACTGCTGATACCTGCTCTTTATGCTTCCCCCCAACTAACACCACTTGGTAGAATGTAGCTATGCTTTCAATTTCCCATATTGACCTAGTATTGTGGGAAATAGAAAGAATGCTTAGTGACAGCTGTCCACTGAGGCTCACTGATGGATGATGGTGTTCACTAGAGGATTCCTTGCCCTCTTTAGAACTTCCAATCAGCTTTCATGGTCTGGAACCCACTTTGTCAGAAGTTATCTGGCAGTGCATAGTTGAAATATGGAACTCACCCCACAGGAGGTAGTGATGACCATGAATTTGGATGGATTTAATAGAGGGTTAGGGACACGGGTGGTGCTGTGGGTTAAACCACAGAGCCTAGGGCTTGCCGATCAGAAGGTCGGCGGTTTGAATCCCCGTGATGGGGTGAACTCCCATTGCTCGGTCCCTGCTCTTGCCAACCTAGCAGTTTGAAAGCACGTCCAAGTGCAAGTAGATAAATAGGTACCGCTCCAGCAGGAAGGTAAACGGCATTTCCGTGTGCTGCTCTGGTTCACCAGAAGTGGCTTAGTCCTGCTGGCCACATGACCCAGAAGCTGTACGCCAGCTCCCTCGGCCAGTAAAGCAAGATGAGCACCGCAACCCCAGAGTCGTCCGCAACTGGACCTAATGGTCAGGGGACCCTTTACCTTTAATAGAGGGTTAGACAAATTCATGGAGGAGAGTGCTATCAGTAGCTACTAGCTATGATGGCTATTCTCTGCCTCCACAGTTGGAGGCAGCAATGCTTCTGAATAGCTGTTGCTAGAAACCAGAAGAGAGGTCTTCTGCATGGGTCCTGCTTGTGCGTTTTCCCATTGGGCATCTGGTTAGCCACTGCGACAACAAGGTGTTGAACTAGGTATTTCACTGTCTGGTCCAGCAATCTTTTCTTATGTTCTTGATTCATGGGCTTGAGGTTTCTCACCTCTAACCTAGGGGGTTTATGGCTGTGAATATGGTATTTTTACCATATTCACAGCCATAAACCCCTTGGTCAGAGGTGAGAAATCTCAGACTCATGGGTCAAATGTGCGTCTTCCAGTCAACACCAGCCTGTGGCCCTCAGAAGGTTGCCCTGAAGCAGATGTGGCCCTCATGCTGAAAAATGTTCTCCACCCTTGACCCTAGGTCTTGCTTAGTAATTCCTCCCATTCCCATATACAGGCCCTTGTCCTTCATCTGCCTCCCCACACCCACCCTTTCCACCAGCCAAACCAGTACAACAACCAACTTTAAGCTCAGAAAGGCTGGAGAGAGAGAGAGGTTTAAAAGCTAAGCCTGCCGCACTACTCAGGCGAGGCTGACGTTACCAGACAGCATTAATTTAATTCCACTCAGTTATGCTTTTAGATTTGATTTGGGGTGGGGGGAGTCATAATATGCTATTGAGAAGTGTGGTGAGGCATTCATAAGCAGCCAGAGAAAGGTTTCCTGCTTTGACAAAGCTCTGGAGTCGAAGCAAGTGAATTTGTGCAAGTATAAAGTCTTATGTGCATTAATGCAGAAGTCCCCAGATTAGGGCAAGGAAGTTTTTTGGAAAGCTGCTACATTTAATGTTCTCGTTATAATAAACAAGATTGATTTGCCTCATTGTCTCAGATATCCACGGAAACTCTCCACAGAGAGGGTCTTGAATATCCTTACTTTTAGGAATTGCAAATCAGTTACATTCCACAAAGCAAAGCCAGACAGTCCTTGTAGAATGAGGTCAGGGAGGTTCTTGAATCACTGCCTCAATCTCACAGCCTTTGCTAAATAAGAGAGATACCACTCGCATCTACAGCTTATGGTTCCTTCAATTGATTTGTGACCACTTGTCCCCTTCTTACATAGTAATAGAACTGGGGGTCATGCAATGAAACTGACTGTTGGAAGATTCAGGACAGGCAAAATAAAATACGTAGGTCTTCACATAACACATAAACTATGGAATTTGCTCCTAAGGGATGTTGTGATGCCCATTAACTTGGATGGCTTGGAAAAGAGGATTATACAAATTCATGGAATATAAGGCTAAGGCTATCAATGGCTACTAACCACAGGGGTTATGTTGCCAGCAGTGGTATGCTACTGAATACCAGTTGCTGGGAAGTACAAGTGGGGAAAGCTGCTGTTGTGCTCATGTATTGCTTTTGAGCTTCCTAGAGACATCTGGTTAGCCATTGGGAAAACAGGATATAGGTGCCAACTCCCTGGGGCACTGGGTGTCTGAGCACCCACAAAATTCCCCATGAAGGGGCCAGGCACACGCAAATTTCAGTGCCAGGGCCATGCAACCTACATGGCACCCATGGCCTCCGGCATCCACTGTCATGGTGCCAAGTTGGCACTTCTGGAACAGGATTCTATTACAGTAAATTCTATGCTTCTCACCACTGTGTGTATGCCACATAGTGCTTTTTTTCCAGGAGATACTCAAGGGTACACAGTACAGACACGTTTGTTTGTTTGTTTGTTTGTTTGTTTGTTTGTTTGTTAAAAGTGTGACACTTACTGTAATAACTTCACAGCAAGTACTAGCACCTATTTTTCTAGAAGAAAAGCACTGATTCCGCCCACCACCAGGTCAGTGTAGTATAAGGTTGCAAGACCCTGCTAAACGGACCAATATATTGAGCTGACTTGGGTGACCTTTGGCCAACCATTATATCTCAGCCTAATCAACCTCTTAGGGTTGTTGCGAGGATAGAATAAAGAGGGGGAGGACACGTACACCATTTTGAGTTGTTTGGTGAAAATAAACACACACACACACACACACACACACAAACACGGTGTGGCCTGGGAGATATACAAATGAACTAAAGGAACTGAAAGCTATGACAAACAGAACCAGCTCCAGTTAGGAATTAATTTCAGAAACTCTTATAGTTAAACATGAATGCAAGAGGAGTAGGTTGAAGGGCAAAGAAAATCAGAGGAATAATAAAAGAATGGTGCAGGGAGGAAATCTTCTCATCCATAGGTCTTACTTTAACCTCTCCCTGTCCTTGTCCCAAAGGAAATGTACATGATGCATTCAAAAAAGGCAGAACTGGGCATTTTAAATTTCAAAATAATTCAGCAGGCAGAGAAAGCATGGTAGAAAGTTCCTGGATCATTACAATAGGCTGCAACCCCTGTGCTGATTATTAATATATATATTTTGAATGTTAAAAGCTTTTTGAGTAGGTCACTTGCTGAAGTGACTGATGAACTGTGCCTTCTGCAAGATGAAGTGTTTTCTGTCGCCTTGACTCTTGACCTCATATACTTTTGCACAGTTAAAAGTTATTCTTCAAATGCGTAAATCATCTCAGCCCAGAATATATTAGAGAGTGTCGTCTACATGGCTGGAAGCAGAAGCTGGCAAAGTTGGGTATTTGCTAAGACTCCAAGACCAGTAAAAGTGCCCACTGTCCTATCAGTGATGCTGTACTTGAGAAGATCAGAGGCAACTTAAAATAAAAATAATAACATAAGAAGGGCCTTACTGGAGCAGGCCAAAGGCTCATCCAGTACAACATCATGTCCTCAGAGTGAGCAACCAGATGCCCATGGAAAGCCGACAACCAGGACCTTAACCCAATAGTCTAGCTAGAGCTAGACTGGCCCAACAAGGGGTATTGATGAGCCTTCATTGATGGAGAGCTCCACATTAAATATTGGGACAGCTATACCTGGAGAAAATGTGGAAGTGGTCCTGTCGATAACATTCCTAATCCCAGCAAAACACACCTGGAAAATAACATAGAGATAATGTCTTCTCCTAGATCTCCTTCCTTCTCTTTCTGTGTTCTTTTGTTATTATAATTTCCCCATCTCTGAAATTTCTCTTTCCTTTCTGTTTCTGGCTCAGAATTAATGTTATAAGCTTTGCCCTTTCTTAAGGACAGGTATGCAAATATTGAAACATTCTCATCCTTGCAAAAATCCATCTACAGTGCTACGGCCCTGAAGACCTACGGTGCAGTCCAAGAATATTGAGTGCAACCTACAGCTTCCCAGTGTTAGTGCACCAGGGACACAGTGCAACCCTAGAATACTGAGTAATTCAGTCTTGCCCACCAGAATACTGAGTGACCAGTTGGTGTACACCACTAGAATCCTGAGTAATCCACAGCCACACTGCTTCTGTGTTGCCAAATAGCTGTACACCTTTTGAATAGCAAGTAAGGGCCCATTACACAAAACCATTTTTTTGTTAATGCAGTGAAGGCTTGTAATGCAAAGGCTGCAAAGACTTGTAACGCACAGACAGGAATGTTGCTTGTGGGCAGGGGAGCGAGAGAGAGATTGACTAACACATCCATGAAGAGAAGACTTGGGAGACACCCCCCTACGACCCCCAAGCCTAATCCAGCATTGGGCACCCCAACGGTACACTTAACCCAATAATGGCACAGGTATCTCTCCCACAGGATGTAAAAAAATTCCATTTCCTGGCCAGACTAAAGGCCAATTAAACCAGTTTAAATGGCCACTCCTGCAGAATACTCCCAGAAACATGGAATGTGAAAAAGGCACTCCCCTAAGATTTAATCAGGGGCTCACCAAAAATTCCTACTTAGCCACTCCAAAGGTGATTAGTAGATGTATATACTGGAGAGGGGAAAAGAGTACTGCACTGAGCAAAGGTATAAGAGGAGCTGGCTTTGAAAGCCTGGTTATCCACCCAGACCACATAGTCATCCCCAACTCCTCCTATGAGATCTATCATCTGGAGTCTTCTTCAAGGTGCAAGTTGGGGTGTGGCAAAGATGCACCTTCTTTGAGGAGAGGAGAGGCAATCTAGGAATGGACAAATCTGTGTATTTCAGTTTCTCCCCAGTTTGGGCTGACATATTTATTGTTGCAATTGATTTTCCCTAAAACGATGCATTACAGTATGTTGCTAATATCTGCATTATTCTGTATGTTCCCCTAACGTATGCATTTTTGTCCGCCTCTTATTGAAGAACTGCACCACAAAATTTTGAAAAGTACAGATTTCAATGAATACTTGTGTTCACATGCATATGGGATCATTTTACTTAATTTGTGAAGGATAACCAGCCTCATACAACAAACTTGCTTAAGCCTAATTAATGCATTAAGGAGTTAACACTCCTTAATGTAAGTAAGTTATCCTGCCAAGCTTAGCTATGTCACTTCTCCGCCTTGGGAGGAAATAGGTAATCAAGCTTATTGTTCCTCCCACCCATCTACCCAAGAAGCTCCGCATGTAAAGAGGCTTGAGCTGGTTGCCCCATCTTAGACCCATGGCTCTCAACAGCCTTGCTTGAGTTTCTAACACCAATAACCTAGGAATTTTTACTGCTTGTAACTAAGCCAAGCTTTTACTGTCTGTGCAACGTTTCTGACTGGTGTATGGAAAAGCACATGAACCAGACCTTTGAAGAGTTTGTAAATAAACCATTTTCGGTCGGCCAATTGGTGTCAAAGAAGGATAGAACATTCTTTATGTATGCTACAACAGCAGCAAGAATACTCATCGCAAAGTATTGGAAGACACAAGATCTACCCACCTTTGGAAGAATGGCAGATGAAGGTGATAGACTATATGGGACTGGCAGAAATGACTGGCAGAATCCGAGACCAGGGAAGAGAGACAGCGGAAGAAGATTGGAAGAAATTTAAGGACTATCTTAGGAAACATTGCAAAATTAATGAATGCTAGAATGACGTTGGTTTAGAAATTATGTGGTTTCCAGCTGTAATGGTTTAAGTAAATAGAAAAGAAAGGTTAAAAACTAGATGAAAAATAAGGGTGAGGATTTGCTGAATTAATAACTAGAAAGTGGAATACAGAAAGGGGAGGTATGAGGAAGTCGGGGAAGTAAGGTACAAGAAAATAAGGGAATGAAATTATACCTGTTTTTTGTTTGTATTTGTTTGTATTGTTGTTATGTTTTGTTAATATAATTTTTGAAAATTTAATAAATATCTATTTAAAAAAAAGAGTTTGTAAATAAACAATTTTCGATCTTCCCAAACGTGTGGTCTTTTCCTATGGTGGGGAAAAGGGGAAACTTTCAGTGGCGTAGCAAGGTCAGGTGGTACCTGGTGCAGAAAGTTTCTGGTCACCCCCCCACACACACACACTTTGAAATTATTAAAAGAAGGAAAGATAAGATACTTACAGTTGCAAGTGTTATTTTCTGGTTTATTTACTTACCGGTAACATTGTGAGCATAAGCACTTAAAACCATTTTTTCATGATGGGAATTTCGTATGAATGGATTTTTTTAAAAAAACTTAATTTTGCTAGTTTGCAGCTTTGGCTTAATGTACAAATACAAACAAATTGCATGCATCATAATGTTTACGTTACTTACCAAACTCAGTATCATACAAAAGAGGGTAATCACAATGAATCAATGAACTAAAAATGTAACAAAAATTTAGCACGGCACTTATAAGCTTCAATAATAATGCACAACTAACTCAACAGAAGGGACGCGGGTGGCGCTGTGGTTTAAACCACAGAGCCTAGGGCTTGCCGATCAGAAGGTCGGCAGTTCGAATCCCCACGACGGGGTGAGCTCCCGTTGCTCGGTCCCTGCTCCTGCCAACCTAGCTTCTGCCAAAAAGCACATCAAAGTGCAAGCAGATAAATAGGTACTGCTCCGGTGGGAAGGTAAATGGTGTTTCTATGCACTGCTCTGGTTCACCAGAAGCGGCTTAGTCATGCTGGCCACATGTACGCCGGCTCCCTCGGCCAATAAAGTGAGATGAGCACCGCAAACCCAGAGTTGTCCCTGACTGGACCTAATGGTCAGGGGTCTCTTTACCTTTACCTTAACTCAACAGAATGATGTGGGGTGACAGACTGGCATGACAGCGGATAGGATTGGTTGAGGGTTGAGTGATGATGAGTCCCCGTTTGTTTACGTCTGGCTCAAGTACAAACTGCAGAGACAGACTTTGGCGAATTGGCGGAAAGAAACACCCCATCCCCTTCCTTATCCATATACTCTCCACTACACAGCGTCAAGTTCAGCTGAGTTTCATTGACTGAACTAAAAAGTTTCATATTATGTTGACTTGTTGAGGTTAATTAATTGTCAGACGAAATTATTAAACTCATTTTAAATATTATTTTTTCAAAAAAAGTGTCATGAGCCCCTCTATTTAATATTAAAAACACATATTTTTGCCATTTTGTAACAAAAAAACAACAACCCCTCGCTGATGACACCCGGGGTGGCCCGCCCCCGCCTTCCTACGCCACTGGAAACTTTGGAAGGAACTTGAGAGGACATTTCTTAAAGACCTAACAGCCTATATTTCCACATTTTACTTTGCTACATATTTTGTGACTGAAATTTCTGCTGGAGTTCTCTCACTAAAGAGTACTTGCCCCAAACTTGAATCTTGGCATCCAGGAATTCTTTCTCTTTTCTTTTCTTTTCTTTTCTTTTCTTTTCCTGCCAACTATTTGTTTATAACCCATTTCGTCCTGTTTTTCTGATAGTGTCTTTCAAAGTAGCTCATGCCAGGTAGACATGCACAGGGAGAGTGAATTGGCCACACCCTCCACCGCAAAAGAAGAGGAGTGGTGGTTCAGATTGGAGTGGAATGTACTGTGGCATATGGGATTGATGGCTAAGAAGGTAAGAGGCAGAGTTCAGGCTATTTAAGTTGGCTCCACCCCACAGTCTTCCCTCTTCTTTGGTTGGCACTTGTCCTCCTGCCCTTTCACATTGTGGGCTTTGCTAGTTGCTCTATTGACAGCTGAGTAGGAATTTTCTGGGGAGCTCCTGATTGGCCTTGTGACTCCTCTTTTTTGTCTATTCCACACTGTGGGGCATTGTGTTTTGAGTGGGGCTTCCCCCCTCGTAATTTGGCTCATTTGGTAATTAGCCTGGGCAGGTGAGAGGATTTAATAAATGGTTGATTGAATACCTGGGGCACTATTAGCTTTTGGCCTGGTAGACATACTGGGGTGAATGCCGTGCCTGTCAGGTTCACACCCAGGGTACACACTACAGGGAGGGTGTTTTCTTACAAACTGCTGTGTGATCGCAGTGTTTGGCTGTAAACGTGCTCTAGAGATTTGGGGGTGGGGTGGATGGAATTACAAATTACCTGCCCAGACAAATTTAATTTGGTTAATTTTGTTTGTTAGATTTAATAAATACAATCTGTTTCCCAAGTATTTATTTGTCTTGACTCTTCTTTGGTGTGTTGGCAAAGTTAGAAGGGAAGGACAAGGTCAAGGAAGACCACTTCTTCCAGATCAGAATGAAGCTGCACCCTTTGGATATTGCTGGGCTCTAGCTCCCATCATCCCTGACTACGTTGGCAGGGCCTCTTAATAGATTTAGTCCATTCCGATCTGGTGAGCACCTCATTAGCTCTATGAAGGCACTTATGTCCAATTGGAGCCAAGCTACTCTTCTCTTGCTGGTGTTTTTGCTTAAATAATGGTTGATGGCTTGTCTTTATTTGTGTCAGGAGTGCATGCAAGAGCCAGGCCCTGTGACCGGTAGGGCTTCCCAGGACTGGGGCTTTGCTAAGTTTGTTCTGAAGAGGCAAGGCGCGGCCACACAGGTGAGGCCGATTGGTAACTCACAGCACCTGGTGGCAAGAACCGGGAAGGGATATAAGCTCAGCATTTCCCTTTGGCTTTTTGCCACAGCAACACACTTCCTGCCTTGCTGTGTTTGGCTTCTTGACTCCCTGCTTCCTGATCCTCGGACCCTAGGCTTCTTGACTCCTGGTTTCCTAACCCCTGGACCCTTGGCTTCCTGACTCCTGGCTTCTGAACTCCCGTTCCTGCTCCCACCCCACCATCTTGCCCCTGGTCCCGACATCCTCAGCCGGGACTTCAACTGCCCATAAACCGGACCATGACAATTTGGCTGATGGATGGAGTCTTGTTGTCCTCCAGATGTTGCTGGGCTCCAACTGCCCTCCTCCCAGGTCAAACTCTCAAGCTAACTAGGGCAGATGGGGATTGTAATTTAAAACATATGGAAGACCAAAAGGTAGACCACTGGTCTGGGAACAATCCAAAAGATGTGGTTAACTCCATAATTCAGGGATTGACAACATGGTACCTTCCAGATGTTGTGGACTCCCTTTATCCAGGCAACAATCCCTGGAGTTGCAACCAGCAACATATGGAGTGTGGAGTCCATGTTTGGTACCCTTGGTATAAACTGTTCTTGGGACTGGCAGGTGGGGAGCATGTCAGGTGTCTTGGAGTGGTGGAATGCAGAGGAATGTTGGGAGGAACCAATTATAGAATACCCAAGAGAAGAAAGGTAAGAGCCTGGGGAGTGGTGGTGAGACAATGAGTGATCAAAGGAAGAAGACTGGGAGGAGAAAACATTGGAAGCTGAACAGGTAACATGAGCTAGGGAGTCTGTGGCAGAGGTCCAGAATCAGAGGCAGAAACTGAAGCAGGAGAGGGGAGTGAGGGAGGCTAAAAAGCAGAGATGAGTCAGGCTGATGAAGAGTCATGGGTGTCTCCCCCTCCTGCTGTGAAAAGCTCCCCTCCCTGCTGATCTCCCAGAACCAGCAGAGGCAGGAAGAGGGTGGAAGATAGGTTGGCTTCACGCAGGTGCAGTTTGATTGCTTGGCAAAAATCCTGGAGAGGAGGGGACTTAAAAGGCTGTGGGGAGGTGGAGACTTTAAGTCTCGGCAACTGATCCGGGGAGCAAGATGTACTGGTGATGAGCTGCTGTGCTTATTAGGCTTGACACCCACCCAGTCTGTGGAGATCATGTTCTTGCTAAAAAAAAAAGAGTTGACTCCAGCTTGCACTGTGATTTACTGCCAGCTTACTCTTAATATCAAGGTGACTTTTCACTGGGTAGGTAGGTAGGCTTATCACCCCGGGGACAGATTTCCTTGTTAGGCAACCTTCTGGGGCCACATACCAATGGTGGGCAGGGCCAGAGGCAAAACTGTGTGGAGAAACAAATGCAAATTTCTCCTTTGTACAGCAGGTTAGTTTCTACATCTGCCCTTTCGCAGCCTCCATCCAGGCAAGTGAAAGGCATAACCAGAATTTGCACATTCTAGCCATGCATAAACACTCAGAGTGCAAGGCAGGGCTAGTGAATGGCTCAGGGATAGGGGTATATAGCCTGGTGACACTTACAAGGGTCAGATAGAAAGGATTGGGAGGCATTTTCAATACTCCTACCTTATACTCTTGTTTTCTGCGTACATTAAGTTTTGCCATAGGGAGGCATTTGTTCATGTGATTGTCTCACTTGCATTTCAAAGTGGTGCTCTTCTAGGCACCCTGTAACAAACAAAATGTATCAAATTGTTTGACTGCAAGTGTATTCCCCCCCCCCCCCAATTTGGGTTGGTGCTCTGACACTCTTTTACAAGGAGTCACTCTAAAAAAAAAATCCTTACCTTTTTGTGCACGAATGCTTCTTTCCCACCCACTGCCCCATCCCTTGAAAGGAGAGTGTCCCTCTTAGGTCATAAATCGTTCCTGTAATTGATGATCAAGCACCTGTACAAGTCCAAAAAGATATTCCCATTTGGCAGGTGCCTGTTCCAGCATCATGTAATTGAATAGCTCTTGCTGTGATGTATTGGTGTGCCCCTAGTCTCCAAAAGATGTAACAGAATCAATGCGAGCATTAAGTATGCCTTGGAAAAGACGAAGGGAAGGAAGGAAGTCCATGAAGACTCAGAAGTTTTATCTTCCTCCAGAGCATTGTTTGGGTGACAGCTGAGTCAGCTGGAGTTGAAAGCCATCTTACACACATTAACAGAATGGTTATCTGACATCAGAGGAGCTCCAAGTTCCACTGCCTGTCCTCTCTCATCTCTTTGAGGGAGACAGACTGCTTGCATGACTTTCTGCAATGCAGTTTGAGAATTATGCACCAAATTGGAAAGTAGCTTGTCTCTGTCTGTCTGATCTCTATTCATTCAGACACCTCTGAAGATATTCTCACCTAATTTGGCACAATGGTTCCAAAGCTCAAAGAGCATGTTCTCATCTACGTGTGGATACCACAAAACACCATTTTGAATCAAGACAGTAGACTGTACCATTAAAAACTACATTGATTTTAACTAAATTTTGCATGGTGTGTTCTGGGATCAAGGAACATTTTGGATGATGTTTGGATACCATTGGAGATACTATTCTGAGTCAATATGGCAGACCAAATATTTCCAAACTATCCTGATTTGGGTATCTCTTAGAATATTGACACAAAATTTGTTTTGAAAGTTCCTAAGACTGAGGAACAGGTTCTGGCTTATGTTTGAATACTTTGGGGCACCATTTTCAATCAAAGATTGCAGACTGAATCTTTCCAAATTGTACTAATTTAGAGACCTCTTAAGATATCATCATAACAGTCATGCCCTCCCTGGAGGATTTCTCTTCAGAAGAGAACCTGGTGCTTCCAAAACCAAACCTGACAGAGGAGCAGCCTTTGGAAAGTGATGATTTGGGCCAATCTTGTTTGTGTTTGGACACCACTGAACACTAATTTGAATCAAGATGGTCTGAATCTTTCAAAACTGCTCTGATTGTTTTGGTTTCTTACAGTTCATGAGCAAAGCCAGGCAGTTTCTGGTAGCAGTCAAATAAAAATAACTCCAGGGTGATTATCTTTTCAGGAGGCATCCCATTTGCAAACTGCTGATTTCTCATCCCTCAGCAGCAAATGTCTGCCATTCTTTCATGTGTTCTTTTCATTCTTGGTCACCCAAACTGTGCATAAAGCTGTTACAACCAAGTTGAATCCCTGCTGGGAATAATTATGCTGATAATAAACATATGATGTTTTTATTGCACTGGCTGCTGGTCAATTTCCAGGCTCAATTCAAAGTGATAGTTTCAACATTGAAACCCCTTTCAGACTTGGGAATAGGAGTGAGGGAGAAATTCTCCCCCCCTTTTTTCTTTGATTTACAAATTTTCCATTAGCATAATTCACATTTCATTGCATATATCCATACATTCAATTTTGACTTCCCTTTCCCCCTTCCATGGTTCCATTTATTCATCTATTAAGCTGGCTGTAATTTATCAATATATTCATATTTCTCCCTTTCCCCTGTATCCAATATTTTAAATGCTGAATTTATATTAATCCAGCTAATGTTTTAACCTGTTTGACATAATTCTTCAGATATTCTGCAAACTTTTCCCACTCTTCCTTAAATACTGTTTTCCTGATGTCTTATTATATTAGTTAAATTCGCTACTTCTACATATTTTATCAATTTCATCTGCCGCTTCCATTTCTGAGTATATAACATTTGGGCTGCTGTAATTGCATAGAGAAATAAATTCTTTTGATTTGTAGGAACCTGTATTCCTAATATTCCTAATAAGAGGGTTTGTGGTCTTTTTATTAAAGTTTTCTCAAACATTTTTTTTTTCATTTCATTATATAACATCTCCCAGAAATTTTTCACAAATTTACATGTCCATCACATATGATAAAAAGTACCCTCTGCTTCTTGACACTTCCAGCACGTACCTGACTTTATACATTTTTGCTAATTTATTTGGTGTTAGGTACCACCTATATATCATCTTCATAACATTTTCTTTCAGTAAATTCATAACATTTTCTTTCCAGTAAAGCTGTAACTTTTAAATCTCTCTTCCACAATGTTTCTCAAACACTCATCTCTATGTTATGTTCTATTTCTGTTGCTCAATGTATTATAGCAGACTTGACCACAAGGGAGGAATTCAGTTCAAGTGACCCTATCCATCTTGCACTTTGTGAAACATTACATTAACCAAAACACAGCTATCCTTTGAAATTCACACTACTCCAAATTTTGCAATGCAGTACTCCAGGCAAACAATGGGTACAAAAATGCATATATTCATGAAAAGAATGTACAAAAATACATCAGGGAAAAGGTGCTGACAAAAATGCAAAAATATGTACACTAAGAAACAGTCTCTGATAAATTTACATAAGAGCTTTTTTAAAAATACAAACTGAAATGGAAATGTGGAAAACTGAACTTAAGATTGGCAAAGACAGAAACTGAGACCCACCAAAATTGACAAAAACTTTTTTTGGGGGGGAGGGGGGAGAAAGTGATAACCAACCATTATTGTTAGAGCAGCATCATATTAGTACATTAATTGCCTTAGAAGCTAAACAAACCTTGACATACATCCAAAGTGGCCAGCATTGGCTCGTATGTGAATTCAATACACAATATAGAATAGAAAATATCCTCCTTGGTCATTATGTGATCAAATGGAGAAAGGAATTGTTGAGGGAGAAGTCCAAGGTATTGGATAAATAAGATGAGCTCATTCAGAAATTGAAGTAGTTGCTGAGCAAATCTAGCAGTACTGGATGTAAATATAAACTCAATAAACCATTCCAGTTATTACAGGCCTTTAAGCCTGCTGGATCTGGCATCTAAATTGTATGTGTGGTATCCACTGATAAAACTGGAATATTGGATTGAATCCAATAATATCATTGCAGAAGATCAGGCAGGTTTTAGGCAGGAAAGAAGCAGTATCAATCAATGTTATGTTTTAAACTGTCATATTAATAAGTTTGGCAACAGGCCTAGGAAATGTCTATATTCAGTTTGGTCATTGATACATACATACATATATATATCTTTTGTAGATCTTACAGCAGCATTTGATAGGATGAACTGTGAAAGGCTGTGGATAAAACTTTGGAATTCAAACAAGGACTGATGTTGATTTACACTTATCAGAATACTATTCTCTGAAACATATATGGGAGTAAGAGTAGGACTGAATGGCCAGCTATCAGCCCCAATTCCAACATCAAAGGGGGTATAATAAGGTTGCTTAATAGCTATCCTTTTGATTAATGATGTAATAGATCTGTGGTACTAAATATTTAGGTTTAGTGAATTTTAGGATTTAATTAGAACTTGTATGCTATTAGTGGACTATGTTATAAGTCTCAATGTGTATTAGAAATGGGGTTATGCAAGGAGTTTGGGTGTTAAATTAGTGTTTATGAGTAAATATTGTGTTAGGGTTGCCATACGTCTGGAATTCGGCCATCTGAAACAGCGCCCGGTAGAAAATTAGTTAAATGTCTGGGGAAATCATATGGCAACCCACATTGGAAGTGTATATTTTGGCGAATTTCCTTAAAAACAGTTCCAACACTACTCAAAAAACTTTGGGCAAAACTAAAAACAAAACAAAAAACTTAACAACTTTTGTGTCAGGACTCTTTCAGTTTTTGAAATATGGCAACCCTAGATTGTGTGTCAGACTTTGAGAATGTAATCAAGATCTATGTGTACTGAAAAGTGTGTACCTACTTCTGAGAATCAGCAATTAGCATGTGAAGAGTTAATTAGCCGAGTGGTGGTTGTTTTTTCTAAAAAAGGTTTAGGGGTACTCTCATTTTGACTAAAGAAAATCACCATTTTATAGTTCAAATCGGGAAAAATAAATACAGTAAATGGACAAAAGTACAAAGATTCACAAAATGTTTAGGGGTATGCATACCCCTGTGTACCCCCAGAAAAAAGCACTGAATTAACTTATGTAAATGTCCTAAGTGTGTACCAGTCTTTAATCCTAGTCCATCAACAAGTTCATCAAAACAGGGGAAATCCTGGGGGGGATTAATCATTAGTACTTCAAGGCATCAGAAGAACTGACCATTAAAATGCAACTGAATAAAGGAGGCTTAGTTCTTAGGAACAGGAGGATGAGGACCTGAGTGCTGCATTGCTGTGGGGAACAAACCCCTTTTGAAATGACCATACTGCAAGATCTGGACTCCCTCCATGCAGACTGAAGGTGCAAATATGTGAATAAACCATATTTCTTAAAGCCAAGGACAGTCTCTTCCATGTCTCAATTCTCCAATTTAGACTACATACCCTGTAAGAGAGCCTGGAATCCCATGGGCTCTTGCCACTACTTGGCAGAGAGAGGGGCAGGCACCCGACTTTTGTAGCAATATATATGTAAACATTGTGATAATGGAACTCAAATAATCAGAATACCTTTCTGTTTCAGTTTTATCCCTTAAAATACCAATTTCGCTATATGATGAAAGGGTTCTATTTTCACAAACACAAGTAGATATGATGTGATTTTTAAAAAATTTGGGGATAATTTGCCATAATGAATATTTGAGTGTAAATAATACTAAGGCAAAAGTTGTAGTGTTTGGGGCACAGCCTTCTAACTATAAATGGTTCCTGGATTGGCAAATAATTGAATAACTTTAATTACCTAGGGGTTTTGGTTTTCTGACAGTGGTACTTGGTCCCATCTTATGACTGCCTTTGCTTTGAAGGTGTCAAATTCCTCACAAGTAGGTTTCAGTTTTACTAGAACTAACAGTGGCGATATGATTGCTCCTGCCCCGAAAATATATATTGCTAAAGTGCTACCATAATCAAGTTATGGAGGAGAAATTTGGGGTTCGGCTAGGATAAGTCAATTGAAAACTATTCAAAACAAAAAGGTTTACCCACCTTTCCTCCAGCAGTTAGTATTAGAGCAGAGCCTGGAATTATGCCAGTAGTCTTATATTTTAATGGTTTTGTTTATGTATTATATTAAACTTCTTAATATGGAAGATTTTAGAATCCCTAAAAATCTTTTATGGATCAGCTACAATCACATAGGGAAAATGTTTGGGTAGTAAACTGTGAAGAGCAAATGTTAGCTTTTGATATAATTTCCCAAGTTGTTACGAACTGGTCCCCAGCTCTGACTTGAAGATATATAAAAAAATAAGCTTAGGGCTTTCTATGCTCAACAAAATCTGCAGGCCATCCAGAAATCATTGTTCTCTCCACAGCTGTGTTTTCTTAAATTATCACATGGATTTGAGAATTACCTATATGATTTACCAGTTAGTTCATTTAGTGAAGCACTTCTGGCTTTGCAGTTTCAGATTATGCCTTCATACTATTTAGAGGGAAGTTACAGAAAGTGGAGATGCTATATGTACTTTCCCTTGTTTATTTGTTTGTTTTGTTGTTTATTGAAGGAAATCTTCAATAAAAACTAATTTAAAAACTCCAGTAGATCCGTGGTAGATCTTTATCATGAAGTATGCTTCTGGGGCCAAAGAGATGAGAGATGATGCTCAAGGATACGGAAACCTCTTGGCATTACTAAGACACCTGAAACTGCCCTCTCTCCCGCCACTTAATGAGGTGGCAGAGCCAACACAGAGAAGGTGGGGATGACTCATGGAAGGAGAGAATAGTCTTTAACCACGTTTCAAAACAGTGCAAACTCCTAGCCAGCGGCAGTCGTTGCTACTGCATGGGAGGGAATGGAATGCTTTGACTGCTGCTTGACACACCTGCATGCTAGTCCAGCAGGCTTTGGGTCTCCTCCACTCCCAGGATTTGCCCTCCCACACTAGTGACAACCTCTGCGGCTGCTCGGTGTCCTCATCTTTCCTTTCACACTGGCCTTGGCTCTGAGCAGGAGCTTTTGTGATCATCTCAGTGGTGAAAAGTCCCAGGAAATGCCTGCAGCCCTTGACCAGACTATGAGAGCAAGGATGAGTCGGAGCCCTGGATTCCCATGGGCTCCAGGGCCGCCCTGGAGAGCAGCAGCTGCAGAAAGTGCAAGGTTTTCAGAGGCGGAGACAGTGCGTAAGGCTGACTAGGTTTTGTGGCTAGAAGCCACACAAGAATTTTTTTTGGGGGGGGTGCCAGTACTCTGTACCCAGGGTGCCATCATGGAGGGGGGTGACAAATTATCAAGGAACAATTGCTGCCCTACTAGGGCGGTTCATAAAAAAAACTTTTTTAAAAAAATGCCTGCTCCAAAGGTCTTATCTTACTACACTAGGGATTATATAGCTATATATGAAATTTCATGCATATCAGTTAATATCTTGGCCCTCCTCCACGAAAATAGCTGTTTACTTAGCCGTTTTCCTATGTTGTGAAGACTGAAATTTCAATTCAGTGGAGCAGCACCTTCACTTTGGAACTCCCTGCCTATTGCAACAAAGCACGTGCTTTGCTAGACTCTTTTCGGGCACCTGCTAAAAGCATTCTTCTTTAGGCAAGCATACCTACAGATGCTTAGGAAGTTGAAGTAATTTTAATCTTAATATTTTAGCTTTTGCATGTTTTAAAGTAGGATTGTTAATTTTTCTTGATTTTACTGCTGTGGGTTTTTTTTTGTTTTGGTAAACCACTTTGCAGGTTTTTTAAGATAAATTTTATTAAATAAATGAACAATAAATATAGATAAAATAACACAAGCCAAAACCCATCCACCCTGTAGATTTAACTATCTGCCCACAGTCGCCGAATTGTTATCAGAGGCCCATAATCCACATTCCTTTGTAAGAAAATATGAAATACAGTGGTATCTTGGGTTAAGTACTTAATTCATTCCAGAGGTCCGTTCTTAACCTGAAACAGTTCTTAACCTGAAGCACCACTATACCTAATGGGGCCTCCTGCTGCTGCTGCACTGCCGGAGCACAATTTCTGTTCTCATCCTGAAGCAAAGTTCTTAACCCGAGGTACTATTTATGGGTTAGCGGAGTCTGTAACCTGAAGCGTATGTAACCCGAGGTACCACTGTAACGTAAAACCATTTTTGCAGGCAACAACAACAAACCACACAATGTGGGGGGGGGGGGGGTGACAAGAAATTTTCCACACCGGGTACCACCTGACCTTCCTACACCTCTGTGAGTACCACTTAGTACCACCAGAAAATAAAGGCACTTGTCCTGCCCCATGGGCACTGGCATGTTTCCAAGGACGATACTACTGCACACTAAATCTAAATCAAACTGATTGCAAGTTGAAAGGTGCCTACCCATCACCAACCGAAACATACAGGGATCTATTGTTGTCCTTTGTATGTTGTGGAGGATCAGGGCTGTCAATAGGAACATCTTGCCCTTCTGAGGTATCTGCATTCTGGCATTAGGCTGAAGGATTTAATCTGTAATTATACGGCATTCTCTGACCAGCTTGTGAAGCTCTGGTGGCAATGTGAATATATTCATTCTGCTATTAATAATGATGCATGATTTTGACTGTGGTTACATTGCTTTACTAATTTATGAGCACCAATGTGATTCCACTCTGTATTGTTGTCCAAATGATAGTGAAATCCTTATTGCTTATGATTGCTTAGTTTGGTCCTCAATTTCTCCTTTCCTTATAGGAGAGTAGAGGAAAATTCAACATGGCACTGCTGGTTCATTATTTCTAATGGGGTATTTGGGACAGTGTTAACTAGTTTTGATTTCTCATAAGGACTAGCAACTCTCAGGAGGAGAGAGAAAGAGAAAGAGAAAGAATGTTTGCTAAAATCCCTATGAGCTCAATTAATCTTGGTTAGTAATCCAAGGAACATCACCAGTCCCCAACTGGGATTTCAGACTGCGGTTTGAGGGAGCATAGGTCATCTGGTCTGGGGTCCTTAAGTCATCCCCAAGGTCTTAATTTTTTTTTAGTGAACTTCTAGCCAAAGTGGGGTGGGGGGCACAGTTCTATAATCATGGGGCAAATGTGTGTGTACACCAGAAGTTTAAAGGGAAAGAAAAGCCATTTGAAATCTTATGGAATTGACACCAGATATCAGATCTTCCAACAGAAAAACTGAAAATGTTTAGGAAAGTTCTTAACAGTTGTCTTATTCAATGCTGGCACTGAAAAAATGATGCCATATTTTGCCAAGGAAAGTAAAAAATAAAATGTAGCAGTTGGGGTTTTTCATGATAGTAGGCTCTACCATACAAATGTATTGCCTGCTTATAGAAAGTTAGCATGTGAAGTTAGAGCCCAGCTCAGTAGCAGCAGTAGCAGCAATATGAAAGTTTTATCTGCAGTCTAAAATCATTCACTACAAGCCACAAATTCAGTTACCATTTTACCCCCACATTGACCGCAGAGCAGGTATTATTGAACCTAATCATTACAGTTTCTCTCTGTCACTCATTTAGCCATTCTTAGGTTCATCTTGCTACATCAGTTTTCATTTTTCTTTTAAAGTCCTCAATAATATTCATCATCATTTAAGTGTGCATTTCTTCTAACATACACTTTTTTTTTTGCATGTGCATTTTCATGCACCACAAAATTCAGACAAATGCCCATTTTCAAGGATAGATACATTTTGGTTCCCTTATTAGTTTTAGAAAATGCATATTAGAGGTTAATACAAAAATGTGAAAAGAATTGAATTTCACCCTTATCCCTACCATAGCCAATGTAGTATAGTGGTTTGAAAGTAAGAATAGGAATATAAAGACCTGAATTCAAATTCTATGAAGTTCACTGAGTGCACTTGGAATTCTCTCAGTTGCTCTCTTTTTCTTTCTCTCAGTTGGATCTACCCCACAGAGTTGCTGTAAAGTTCGTCAGGAAGAATGTCCACTGCAGAATGGCTACCTGGAACTTATGTTGTGCTCTTTTCAGCACCAGGTGAAGAGCCAGGCTTGTTAAGAGAGCCATTGTGGGTCATTAACAAGACAATGGCACTTCTAGCACCAAGTGATAGAAGACTGGAGACTGGAGATTTGGAAGGCTGCCAGGGTAACTGCTCTGTGGGGTGGGCAAGGGTCTTCTGGGAAGAAGAAAGGGAAGAACTACTGTGGGTCATGCTGTAAGATCTGGACCCCCTATATACAGACTAAGGGTGTAAATTAAGGTTACCAGATTTTTTCAAAGAATCCGGGGACACATTTTTTTGTTGAAAAGAGAAAAAAAAAAGCTATTTAAAAAGTTTTTAGTTGTTTTTTTTAAAAAGAAGAAGAAGTAATATCTTCTCTTCTGTAGTCTTCTGATCACATCCAAATCACATACACCCCTCCTTCAAATTCTCTTGAAAACCCATTTCTTGCAAAGAAGCACCATGCACCCTAAAGAAACTGGAGGGAATAGGTGTTTGCTTGGCCACATCTCTGTAGATCATCAGTTTCTCACCTGTTCTCCTCCTTACCATAGTAACTTATAAACTTACAAACACTCTTGCTAGATTGAACTACCAAGGTGAAGTATTACTACTGGACTGTGCACCAGATTTCACTAGATCCCAACCTGAATCAGGCAGATTAGGGGATTTTTGATTTGCCAGTGGAGGAAGCCTCGGACTACCCTTCTTAGATCTAGCCACCAGGAGAGTTCTGGGGCTCTCAGAGGGCAGGATGTTAGGTAGAAAGAAGGAGGGACAATTAGTCCAAATGCCACCTCCTCTATAGGGAACGTTTTGGGGAAGCAGCACCTAGTAGGACAGAACCCTCCTGCTTGCAAATGAGGTCAGGCGAGGGATACACACTATCTCCTCCTTCCCTTGCCTTACTCTCTCCCAAACATATGTTTAATTAGGTGTTGTTGTTTTTTTTAAAAAACACACCCTATTTGTCAGCAGTCTTTGACATGATCTTCTCGACCACCGCCTTGCAGACGTGGGGATACAGGGCATAGCCCGTAACTGGTTGTGCTCTTTTATCTCTGGTCGGGGACAGAGGGTGGCACTAGGGAGGGAAATGTCGTCGCACCACTCCTTGGTGTGTGGAGTGCCGCAGGGCGCAATTCTCTCCCTGATGCTTTTTAACATCTTTATGCGCCCCCTTGCCCAGATTATCTGGAGCTTTGGGCTGGGCTGTCACCAATATGCTGATGATACTCAGCTCTATCTGCTGATGGATGGCCACACTGACTCGGCCCCGAACACACTGACCAGATGCTTGGAAGCTGTGGCTAGATG
Source organism: Podarcis gaigeae (assembly GCF_964106915.1). Taxonomy (NCBI): domain Eukaryota; kingdom Metazoa; phylum Chordata; class Lepidosauria; order Squamata; family Lacertidae; genus Podarcis; species Podarcis gaigeae. The sequence goes on from NC_139691.1 coordinate 6,207,036, forward strand.
GTTTCGTGGGAGCCGATTGAAACTAAATCCTTCGAAGACAGAGGTCCTATGGCTAGGTCGGGATGGCATGGGGATAAGGGACCAACTCCCTTCTCTTGCAGGGGCCCAATTAGTGCCATTGCCTTCCATTAAGAGTTTGGGTGTAATCCTTGACGCCTCCCTTTGCATGAAGGCGCAAGTTACAGCAACAGCCAAGGCGACATTTTTCCACCTTCGCCGCATCAAGCAGTTGGTCCCTTACCTTTCCCGCCCCGACCTGGCCACAGTGATCCATGTGACGGTCATCTCCAGGCTTGACTACTGTAATTCATTCTACGCGGGGCTGCCCTTGAAGCTGTCCCAGAAACTCCAGCGGGTACAGAATGCTGCAGCGAGGCTCCTCAAGGACCCCTGCCATGGGAGCATATTCACCCAGTGCTTTTCAAGCTGCACAGGCTCCCGGTGGAGTACAGGGTCAGATTTAAGGTGCTGCATTTGACCTTTAAAGCCCTTCACGGCCTAGGACCCTCGTACCTACGGGACCGCCTCTCCTGGTATGCCCCACGGAGAGCCTCAAGGTCCATAAATAACAACACCCTAGTGGTCCCAGGCCCTAAGGAAGTTAGATTGGCTTCAACCAGAGCCAGGGCCTTTTCAACTCTGGCTCCGGCCTGGTGGAACGCTCTGCCTCATGAGACCAGGGTCCTGCAGGATCTGATTTCTTTCCGCAGGGCCTGTAAGACAGAGTTGGTCCGCCTGGCCTTTGGCTTGGAGCCAATTTGATTCCCTCCCTCCCTCCCTCTCTCTCTCTTTTTCTTTTCTTTCTTTTCCTTCTCCTCCTGCAATGAGGCTACATTTTAATATTTTAATGTTCCATTATTTTAATGTTGTATTTTATTTTTGTTTTTAAGTTGTAATCATTCATCTTGTTTTTATTATTGCTTTTAAGCCGCTCTGAGCCCGGCCTTGGCTGGGGTGGGCGGGATATAAATAAAATTATTATTATTATTATTATTATTATTATTATTATTATTATTATTATAACATTAGCTTGATTTGTGTCCACATCAGTTGTCTGCCAAATTGGCCCAGGTCAGATCCAGAAAAATTCAGTACCCCCAATGAGTGGGTGTGAGGTGTGTGTACTTCCCTAGTGATGACTCAGGGCTGTCATGGTCTGCAAGGTGAAGCTGAATGGTGGGAGACCACACAAAAGGAAGGACTTCTTCACATAGTACTTAGTTAAACTATGGAATTTACTGCCACAAAATGTAGCAATGGCTGCAACTTTAGAAGAGTATTTGACTCTTCTAATTAGAGGATTAGAGGATGTATGATGCTGAATATCAGTTGCTGGGAATCATGGGGGGGGGGGGAATGACAGTCCTACCATAAGGCAGAGTGAGAATGAGGCAGGTGTCTCAAGCAGCCGCTTCTATGGGGCAGTGCCCCCTAAGCTAGACTTCTGTCCACCAGTGAGTGGACTGCTGGAATCATGTTGTGGTTTGGGCTCCTCATGGACATCAGATTGGCCACTCTGAGAACACAATGCCAGTCCAGATTGGTTTCTGGTCTGATCCAGCTGCATTCTTCTTATGTCACTTTCCCAACAACATGTGTTTCTTTGCAGTGCTTTTTTTATATAGAAAAAAGGTACCGGTACTCACCATAAAGTTGTTACAGTAAGTGCCATGTGCTTTTCCCCTGGGGGTACTCAAGGGTGCGCAGTACTGGATTTTTTTTTCCCTAGAAGAAATGCTCTGAGTGCCACAATTTTAACATTGCGGGTTGGAGGGGGAAGGTGCTGGCACTGCATAGCCTTGAGTACCCCCAGAAAAAAACAGTTTCTTGAGCTGCAGTTATGAGGCACTGGGCCTGCCTGCTGAGATCGATGGCTCTACTAGATCAAGGAGGGTCTGTAGCTCTGTGTAGAATATCTGCTTTGCATGCAGAAGGTGCCAGGTTCAAACCCCAGCATTTCCAGGTAGCACTGAGACTGACTCCTGTTTGAGACTCTTGAGATCTGGTGCTGGTCAGTATAGAAATACCAGGCTAGATGAACCAATGGCTTCCAAGGTTCTTTCCTATTGAACTATTCAGTTTATGCCCAGATGTCTCCTCTGCCACGCACAGAAAAAGCTATCAAATCCAACCATTACACTTCAAGGTGGAGAAATCTAGATCAACGGGGTCCTTCCAGTTGTGACCACCATCTTTAAGTGCCAAGACATTTCAAAAGGCCGAAAACCATCAATGAACCTCCATTGGCATTTCTGTAGCTCAAGAGTGACACCCAGTGACTGATTTAAGTGATTCCCACATGGGCATTCCCTAGATCAGCGTTGCTTCTTCCTGCAACTTGGAGTCTCCAGCATGTCTCACATAATCATGTCACACTAAGAATGGAAAACACATTAAAGCACAATTCCCATTTGGATTTGCATAATCACTTAATTGCAGCCTCCGATTTTCTTTCCTCCTTAGCACGCCGGGCTTCGCAGCCACCAAGGTGCTCAGATCTCATATACACCTGGAATATCTTTTAACTCCATGATAGGAAGATTCGCTTCCTTTTCTGGCCTGATATTTCATGGTCAGTGGTTCCCTGTCTTTCCCTTGAACTGTGGGGATTTTGAAATGCTTTCTAGCACAGACCTTGAAGCCGCAGTGCTGTCTGGTGCAGTTATGTCTCCTCTTCTTCAACAGCTGACAGGGGCAAGACTCACTTAAATGATTTACCAACATATGTCTGAGGAAAGATGGGAAGGGATTGGTTTGGGAGTTTGCACTGGGTAGTGGGATGAAAAAAGGGAAAGGAATTGTATATAAGGACATAGTAGAAAGGAAAGCAACGTTCATGGACTGACAAAAACCAAACTGTGGAGAGGTTTTTTCCCCCCCTAATAAATTGACAGAAGCATTCATTACTGCATCAGGTAGACTATGTGAGAGGCGGCACCAGCAAATTCCCCAGTCCCTACTGTGTAGTGTTGCCATATTCTGAAGAGCAAAAAAGAGGACAAATTTGTAGGTGGACCGAGGGGGAAGGAATTAAAGCAGTACAGTGGAACCTCTGGTTAAGAACTTAATTCGTTCTGGAGGTCTGTTCTTAACTTGAGGTACCACTTTAGCTAATGGGGCCTCCCGCTGCTGCTGTGCCGCCGCCGTGCGATTTTTGTTCTCACCCTGAGGTAAAGTTCTTAACCCGAGGTACTATTTCTGGCTTAGCGGAGTCTGTAATCCCAAGTGTTTGTAACCCGAGGTACCACTGTATTAATCGTGTATGTGCTGGTGTATTGAAATAGTTAATCATGTTAATTAAAAATGAAAATTTCATACCCTCTAACATTTTGTGAGAATTATTCGGGGGGGGGGGCACCATTCTGCATCTCCATAGTTCCCTTCCTCCCATTAACCCCTTCCTTGTCCGCTTGCTCCCCCCTCCTTCCCTTCCCTATCTAAACTTTGCTGCCTTTGGCCTCCTGATCACCAGATGCTGTCTCCAGACGGAAGGGGCACAAAGCCTAACATGGCCTCTGAAAGACCTCACCAGGCCTGGAAGTCACCAGAGACAGCACAAGGCCTAGAGCGCCCCCCCCCCCAAAGGCTGTCCCAGGCCTGGTGGCCACCGAAACCAGCACAAGATCTAGAGCAGCCCCTGGAAGGCCTTGCAAGGCCTCACCACCTCGAGTCCTAGAGGGTCCCTTGTAATAATGGTACAAAAAATAAAATCCTGGACACTTTGCAAAAAAAAGAATTAAAAATCCACCTGGATGGTTATTTTACTTTTTGGGAAAAGGATACGTCTAGGGAAATCTGGATGTAATGCAACCCTACCAATGTCATTCTCACCCTCCTGAACCATGATGCATACAGCAGCAATGTATGATTACAGACTCGGGTTCATTGGGAAGGATCATAGTTCAGTGGTGGAGCATCTGCTTTGCATGCAGAAGGTCCCACTTCAGGTAGGATTGGGAGAGGCCCTTGTCTGAAACCCCGCAGAGCTACTACTAGTCAACATAGAATATACTGTACTAGATGGACATATGGTCTGACATGGTATACGGCAACTTCCTATGTCTAGTCCCCTTTTCCAGTGTATCATAGACAGCAACATTGCAACAGTAGGCAGAGACAGAAAGTAGGTAGAAATGAAGCCATCCCTGGCCACTTATTCCAGTAGGAGACTTCTGTTTATATGCATGATTCTGCTCACTGGACACACACTGCCATTGCTGGAACTTGCAGCATTTCTTTGAATGGGAAGTGAATAGGACCCTGGCAGATCAGTGAGCAAGCATTGCGAAAGTGTTGAAGGAAAGGGCTGTGTTTACCATGTAGCCAGCCCAGTGCCCCCTCAGCAAGTCCCCTTGTATAGCGGACAAAGCTGTCTAGATGCATGCCAGTGTTGAAGGCAGATTCAACTGTCAGTTCAGTTCAAAACAAAAAAAAAGTTCAGTTGAGGAAATGAATGAATGAATCTTTATTTGCATCAGCCATTGGCTATAGCAATAAAACAACAATACAATATACAAAGAATAGAAATAAAAAGCCAATTATATAAAATACTTTTTAGGGTTTTGAATCAAGTCAAATAGTGGATCTTATTCTGATTGCCCCAGCTAAAAACCTTGCAACTTTTGCTGTCACCTGCTCATCTTGATCTGCCAAGAGAAAGGACACCCTGGCAGCGGTTGGGCGACCTGGAATGGACAATAAAATAGGAGTGATAATCTCATTCCTCAAGTCTTTATAAAAAATGCAACCCAGAAGGGCGTGCACGACCGATTCGGTACTGCCATCTCCACAGGGATATGTGTTTTTTGAGTGGAATCTGTTGGAATTGTCCCTCAAGTACAGCCGAGGGCAATACATTCAATTTTGCGAGAGTAAAAGCGCGTCTATATTTTAGAATTGCTAGGTTACGCAGATAGGGTGCCAGAGAGTCAAAATGGGAAGGTGGAAAATAGTCATGCCATGGGCAACATTTCCTTATTGTGGCCAAGTTCTGATGCTCGATATCATTTAGGCACACAACTGAGGGCTCATCTATGTTGTGGAGGTGTGTGTGTGGCAGGGTAATTAACAAAACCACTCCTGGCAAACTGGGAACATCCCCTCACTCAAGCAGTTTAAGACATTCCACACCTTTCCTCAGCAGAGTTTCTTTTTCTTTGAGAAAAATAAGTGACTCACGTAAATGTAAACTAAGCTTTAATAATATAGAAAACTGTAATAACAAAATAGCATAATGAGAGAAACTAAATACAGTGGCACCTCTGAATGTGAACGGGATCCGTTCTGGAGCCCTGTTCGCATCCTGAAGCAAACGCAACCCGCATCCACACATCTGCGGGTTGTGATCATTTTGAGCGTCTGCGCTTGCGTGAGTGGTGAAACCCGGAAGTAATGCACTTTGTTACTTCTGGGTCGCCATGGAGCGCAACCCAAAAATATTCATCCCGAAGCTACTTTAACCCGAGCTATGACTGTACATGAGGCAAGTTTGAGGCAAGAGATAAGAAGAGGCAGTTGGTCTCTCTTAGCTGACACTCTTAACTGAACAGACACTGAAGGGAGGGGCTGATTCTGGAGCAGAACACACAAGCCCCGCCCACCAGACACCAAACACTCTACTATTCAAATTAGGCCCCAGTGTTTTTCTTACTGTCCACACTTCTGCTTGTCCCACCACTTCCCCCAAAGGAAAACCACTGAATCAGAGCAAATGTCAATTAGGCATTCTGCAGAATGACATTTGCTCTGATTTGGTGGTAAAGAGTGGGTTTCCCCAGGGAAAGCAATGGGGCAAACAGAAAATCACTTAGACCCATGCCGAGACGCACAGAACAAGTAGAAAACCTCTCAGACCTATGCTTTCTAGGCATGGTACAAATGGAAGTGTGAACAAGCGAAGAAGAGACAGGTTTGAGGAATAAAGCTGGAAATCAGGAAGAAAGGATACACAAGATGTAGGAATACAAGAGTGGTCAGGAAGACCTTGCTCAATCAAGCCTCAGCAAGAAAAGGAAGACTAGAAGTATTCAGTGGTGGGCTTGGGAGGGTGGAGATAGTGCAGAAGGGCCTTCACAGAGAAGGCTATCATCGGCAGTTCAGTTATTCACCACATTGGGTAGACCAACAAAATGAAGGGGAAATGTGTATGCGTCCTATGGGGCGAATGCAGGCTTTCGCTGAAGCCCGGAGAGCGAGAGGGGTCAGTGCGCACCGACCCCTCTCGCTCTCTAGGCTTCAGGAAGCTATCTGCAAGCCTTGGGAGCCCGTGGGAGTTCCCGCCAGGCTCCCAAGGCTTGTGGACAGCAGCCTGCAGCCCGAAATCTAGGGAGTGCAGCGGAGCACGCCCCGGGCTGTGGGCAGATATCCGCAAGCCTGGGGAGACTGGTGCGACTTCCCGCCGGGCTCCCTAGGCTTGCGGATAGCAGCCTGTTCTGGGGGCTGGGGTCGGGGGAAGCTCAAGCTTCCCCAGCCCCACGCCTGGGAAAAAAATAATCCCCCCCTTCATTCCCCCCCAAAAAAACTAGGTGCGCCCTATGGGCCGGTGCGCCCTATGGGGCGAAAAATACGATACCTGAACGGTTCCTGCCCAGATTGTAACTTGCAAGTGTTTTCCATGATCCAGGGCCTGTTGCCAAAGAAGCCCACTTCACTGATGTGCTCTCTCTCTCTGGTTGTTTGTGTGTGTGTGTGTGTGTGTGTGTGAGAGAGAGAGAGAGAGAGAGAGAGAGAGAGAGAGATCAAACCCAGAGCCAGCCTTGGCCAGAATAAATGTCTTTTGTTTGTTTATTTTATAGCCTCCAACTTTTCGCAGAGGAAAATGGGGATACTTTTCTGTACAGAAAGCCACCCTTATTTTCACACCACATTGGGATAGATAACAAGGTTTTAGAATCAGAATTTATAAACCAATATGGAATCAGGGATACCTGAGCAGTGCACAGAATTAAAATATAAAACATTAATACAGATCCTTATGAAAACAAGAATTAAAATTATAAAACAGATATAAAACAAACAGATTTAGGAAGTCTTGTTAGAAAAAGACAAGCTTTCAACCAATGTCAATAACCTAGCAATGTTGGGGCTTGCTACAGTTCTTTGAGAAGTCTGTTCACCTTCCTTGGTGGGCAGTGTTGTGGCCAGGCCCTGGGCCATGCAAGTGATCCAGCAAATGGCAGGCTGGATCAACAAGCAGCTGGCTAATTGGCCTTTGCCGGCAGGCTTTGGTCAAGTGTTCCCCTGGTGGTGGGCCTAGCAAACCAAGGGTCATTAAATTGTGGTCTGCCTAGCGCTCTGCCCTGTTTTTTCACGATCTCCCTCTCACTCTCCCTTAATTTGAATGCTTCTCTGGTGTTATGACCTTGCTATGGACCAAGTTGGCTGTCGTGTTCGGGGCCAGGCAGGAATTTTTCCATTTGGCAAATTGGCACCGGCTATCTGGCTTTCGCCTACCTCATAGCAATTGGCAGACCTTTGTAAGGTGGTTAGGCATGGAGTAAGTCTAGATCTTGGCTGGAGGGGAGGCTGTAGCCTCTGCCTGCCCCTCCTTGTGATAAGGGTATCCTGTTTGTTTGTTTTAAAATATTTTTGATTAAAAAAATTCTTGATTTACAAAAGTACCTGCATTGTTTCTTTTTTTCTGGTTGTAAAGTCTTTTCTACAAATCAGTCACATCTGGGAGGAGTGGCTTCTGTCTGACCTCCAGGCAAGGGCGGGGGCCATACCACTCCTCCAACGGGGGCCTTGCAGGGGGCACCCCTATTTGATGTAGGTCATAGGGCATCCCCCCAATATGTGGTTTACCTTTAGATGCACTTCCAGCAGACTGACTGGAGTGGAATAGCAATGGCTTTACCCAATGCCTATGCCAAACCATTCTCTTCTGTAACCAATAAAGTTGTGGCCTTATTCAAGCCCAAACCTAAAATGTTATTGTCCATGTGTGGTTATTCATCTCCCTAAGGAACTGTGGGGTCTTAGGGCCTTGGCATGCAATCCCAGAGAACTGGTGTCACAATGATAAAGCAGGTGCTCAAGGAACAGCGTGCTTTATTGCAGGTGTGTGTCACGTGTACGTGTGTGCAGACGCCTACATTAAGTGGAATCCAATTGCATTTTCTGTGGCTGTTGCATTCCAAGCTGTGGATGGTGATGATGCGTTGGGATGTGATCTCCCATATTAATGCAAATACCCCCCTACATGAAGAAAACCTCAATCTAGTTTCCTCCATGGTATTGCTATCTTATCCCTCTCTCTCTCTCTCTCTCTGCAAAAAGTGCTGTGGAAACCTAAAGACCATCATGTTTGTTTCTTTTTATAGCATAAGCTTTTGCATACTAGTCTGTCCTTCTGCATCTGATGAATTTGAATCTAGACCTTTGGGATCACTTCTAACTTTCTAATTCTGTGATTCTATTATTGTATGTGAGCAAAAAGCTTTTATGCTGGAACTTCGGAATGCCATATTTTGAAGAGCAAAAAAGAGGACGCCCACTCATCAACAAACACCCCTTTTGTTTGTTTGTTTGTTATTTCCTGCCAGTATTTGTTTATTTGTTTATTTGTTATTTATTTGTTACTTCCTGCCAGTGGCCATGATGCTTCGTGACAGCCCCCTCCCCAAGGCCTCAGGCTATATGCACCGTGACAGAGATGCCTCAAACACTTCTTCTTGACCCACACACCAGACATGCTCCTGGCACTGCCCTCCTCCCGGGTCTTGCCCAGGCAGCTGGTGGAATAGGAGAACTGGCAGGGATGGAGGGAGGCTGGGCAGCAGAGGCATGTGGCAAGTCCGGTTGCCAAGCTTAGGAAATGCACCAAGCGAAGGAGCATGTGTGCCTTCTCTCTGCCTCTTCCCCGCCTCCTAAGAGGTGTTGGTGGCACCTCATGCTTCTTTTTCACTGCTTCTCTCTCTCTCTCTCTCTCCTCATAAACCTGGTTCCCGCCTCAGTGCTGCCCACCAACGGCAGGGGAGGGAGGGAGAAGGGCCGCCTTTCTCTCCGCTCCCTCGTGGATCTGGTGGGATTTAGGAGTGGGGGAAGCAGCAGCCCACTCACCAGGTCCTGCAGCGATAGGGGCCCCGTTTAGCCAGAAATGAAGGGGCACCAAGGTCCCTCTATAATCTGGCCTCCATTTCTCCCCAGAGCAGCCAGGTTGTTGCAGCCCAGCTCAGCTGTGCTCTTCCCTGACCCTTCCGTCTCAGCTTTGCCTCAAGGACGGCAAGCTGCTTTGCAGATTTTGAAGCGACCCTCCAGGAGGAACGTCAAAGGCATGGACACCTGTCCAGTGGCACCCTCCTTGGCCAGCCTCAGCTGTGCCCCCCAACCGCTCTTGGCCCCACTGGGGCTCCTGGGGGCACGTTGGAAGCTGTAGGCTCTGCCCTGCACCCTCCCCATGGCCCCTCATAGGGCTCCCACAGGGCTCTGCTGCCCCGAGTAAGAGATGTGCTCCTGGAGGTCTTGAATCTGGTGCATGGCATTCAGTCACTACAATGGAGGGCATTGGCAGCCACCGCCAGTGGAGAAGCCAGGACTCTGCCTGCTCGCTCATGGATGGTCCTGCCTCACCTCACCACCTTAGCCACGCCCTTGAAGCTCCACCAGAGGCACCTCACTTGTTGCGCCTACCAGGCCCCAGGGCCTCCCAGTGCAGATAGAGGTGGCCTGGCTGGCCAAGTCCTCTCTCTGCCGCAGCCGACCCTGTTGGAAAAGGCTGGGAATGCCATGCAAAAACCCCTGGACATTTTGTGTGGCATTTTAGGCCTGAAAACGAGGACGTGTCTGGGAAAATCTGAAGTATGGCAACCCTACATAGGTCCCCAATAAAGCAAGAATCACTAATATTTACTCAGGTCTACCAGTTGGGGTGTCATTCTGCAAAACACATCTAAATAACAAACAATCGACCAAAATACAAACCCAAAACAAGGGTAAAGGTAAAGGAAGGACCCCTGACCATTAGGTCCAGTTGTGGCCAGCTCTGGGGTTTCGGAGTTCATCTCGGTTTATTGGCCGAGGGAGCTGGCGTACAGCTTCCGGGTCATGTGGCCAGCATGACTAAGCCACTTCTGGCGAACCAGAGCAGCACACGGAAATGCCATTTACCTTCCTGCTGGAGCGGTACCTATTTATCTACTTGCACTTTGATGTGCTTTTGAATTGCTAGGTTGGCAGGAGCAGGGACCGAGCAACGGGATCTCACCCCATCACAGGGATTTGAACCGCCGACCTTCTGATCGGCAAGTCCTAGGCTCTGTGGTTTAACCCACAGCGCCACCCGTGTCCAAAACAAGGGTAGTTATTCCAATTGTCAGCCTTTCATTATATTAAAAAAATCTACTGTATATATAAATAAAACAGAATGAAACAGAAAGGTCAGAAGTAAAGAAAGTTAGATACAGCCCATAGGCCATGTACATATACTGAATTAATTTCTGTTCATTTAGTGTTGATTATAGTAGTAAAGCAGGCAGGGACAGAGGCAGACAGATGGCTTTACATGCACATTTGTGTTTGTCTTATCTCTCAGTCAAATAGTTTTAAATCCTTTTTGCTCTCCAGCCTTCATCACGTCCTTGTGGTTACTTGGCAGCTATATCTCATCAGGAACTCATGACTGTCACCAAGGCCAGCAAAACCTGGGAGCCTTCAGACACAGGCTCCAAGGTAAATACAGTCCCTCAGAACAACCCCCTGGAAATAGAATACACTTGTTCACAAAACTTGCTTCACTGGTCATCGAATACAAAACGGATTTCCTCTGGAACTTTCTGGAGGATTCAGTTTTCTGTTATAAATGGCTTAACCTGTCATAAGTCATCTGAGGTCTGTCTTACCAGCAAAGCTTATGCTATTTTTTGAAAGAATTTTTAAGGTGCTATAAGACTCTCTCTCTCTCTCCTCTCCTTCCCCCGCTCTGTCTCACTGTAACCTACTTAACAAGACTTTCCCTCTGAAGAGGTGGGAGAGAAATTTGGTTCAATTTGCTTTTTAATGCAGACTAAATTCATATTTCCCAAAGCAATATGTGAACTGAAACACAGCCATACTTAGAAATTTGCATGATGCAGTTCTAACCAAACAATATGCATATGAATACTTATACTAGGGGAAAGCATCACAAAAATACACATATCAGTGAAAGTAACATACAAAAACTACATTATGGGGGGGGGGATGCTGTGAAATAAGAACAAATTTTCATGAAGACTTAAAAAAAATGCTGGTGTAGAAATGTGACAAATTGTAAAAAGTAAAGAATTTAGAGAATCCAAATGTCAGATTTATCCATCCCAATTTCTCTGGGCTTTGCTCAACCCATGGCACAGGTGCCAGTTTCCAGCACCTGAATACCGCTCCCCCTACTCAACCCCTGGAAGACATTAAGCTCTCTTTCCTCTGGCTCTCAGATCCTCAGTAGAAGGATTCTCAAATTTGGTCTTGGGGAGGAAAGTGGCACAGCTCTTTCCAAAGTGATAAATGTCATATTTCTCTGCTGATGCAGAATAAAATGTTGCTCCAGCTGCAGTTCCAGGCCTGCAGGCCTAACTGAATCATTACTAACCTGCACCACCCTTCTTTTTTAACGGGGGGGGGGGGGCGGAGAGAGAGGCAGACAGGGAGAGAGAGGGAGAGCAGGGGGCGGAGAGAGCCAGTCTGGAATCCAAAGTGTCTCGTTGGCCAATTTCTCCCTCTCAGATGCACCATTTTCTTTCTTGTTTAGCTGTCTTACCCCTGCTCACCTCACAACATTTCTCTCTCAGCTCAGCTTTCATAGATTGGATAATGGCAGCTGAAAGGAGGCTCTCCCACTAGCTTAACCTGAAAAAAAGAAAGATGAAGGGAAAGAACTCCTAGTCAATTATTTGGTATTTTCATTCAGAAGAAGACTATATGTAGATTGGCTCCATTGCATGTATACATCCATGGGGAAGGAGGGTCCATTAAAAAAAAAAAAGACTGAAACCTTCTGGGAATAGAGAGGGAAAGAGAAGAAAAAGGGAGAGTCTCATATTTTCAATTTCCTGAGGAAAATGTCAAAGTTGTTACCCAAAGTGAGATCATGACTGATGCACCATTTACTCCAGGGTCATGAAAGCACTCTTCAAATACCTGGAGGGTTTTTATATAGAGGAGGACAATGCAGAACTGGCCCAGCCTTAGGCAAGGTGAGGCCATTGCCTCAGGCTGTGGAAGCCCTCCAGACAGAATGCCCTCAGGTGCCCCAGCCACCTCCATTATTGGCAGAGAAGGGCTGTGACTATAGGCACTGATTTGGGGCAAGATTATGTCCATTTTGGGTGAGATATCACCCAGAGTTCAGTGTGATCTTGCAATGGAACATGAGATGTGGGCGGGGGCTGAGTTTTGGTGTTGCACAGGGTGCCACTAAAAATGTAAAGCCCAAAGTCCTCCACTCATCAGGTGTGCATAGAAGGAAGATTTTGACTTTACCATTGGGACCACTAGGAGGGGGAATAACCATAACCACAAATTTCCTATTTGTTAGTTCAATCCTGGCAAGGCTTTAGATATGCCTCCCTCTCCCATACAGTCAGATCATTTAAAGCGCAAAGTGAACTTAGGTCCCAGATATTTGAAAAACCTCCACCTTGCCTACAGATCCTCTCATGAGTTAAAAAGTCTAGGGTGGCGGCGGCCTGGGACAGTGCATTCTTCTGTGGAATTCCTTCTCCCACAGGTACATGTGGCATCCTCATTATGTGGTTTCTATCATATGCTAAATAAACACCTGTGATGAATACTTTTTCAGGACACACCCTAGTTTGTGACTAATTTGTTTTAAAGCTTTTTGTCAGTATTGTATGTTAAAGTTGTTACAACATGCCCTTGGACCTTATGGTAAAGGGCTGAGAATAAATTGTTGTTGTTGTTGTTGTTGTTGTTGTTGTTGTAAGTGCTCTGTTAATGCATCAAATCTCAAAACCCGGAGAATAGCTTCATTCCAAATTGCCTATGGGGGACATGGATCAGGTGAGTTCATATCATATCAGAATGTGCAATTTTTTGACACCCCAGATCCCCCTATCTTTGGCAGAAGGCAGAGGCTGGACACTACTGCTTTTGAAAATGTGTGTCTTTTGGGATAATAACGGAGGAATATTATAAGTATTTGATGAATTCTGGTGCTATATTTTGGCTGTTTGCTGCAACAGCAGTCCAGACAACAGTTCCCCTGCATCCTTCCTTCCTTGCAATCATGTATTGTTCAATTATCCAGGTTTGGTCTTGAGACCATTAAGCCCTTTAAGGTTTTTTCTGCCTCTTTTGTTCTTCAGGTATTTGGCTGGCCTCACACATTATGGGGGAGATGTGGGAGGGACCTTTCTGAACCAAAACAACTGCAACAAGCTCTTATTTTGCTAAGTTCAAACAACCCAAGACAGGCTTTGTTAGTTCTATCTCTTTCCTTTGTCTTTTTCATAAGATCTCAGACCAATCTGTACTGAAACTCAAATGGAGGTGGGGGGTGGAATATGCTACAACATCTCTCTCTCACACACAGCTCCTGTCTTCTCCCCCTAAAGTATGCTTTTAGTGCTCTTGAATTATGTTAAAATATACCAAACACACATTGTTGGGTTCTTTGATGAAAACTTTAAATTGGTGTTCCAGGGCACAATTCGATGTCTGCCTCATTCTGTGATAAAAGGACTTTAAAATGCTGTTTTAGAATGGAATAGGATTGAAAGAGGTTTTCTTGCTGTTTTTTAATAGTGTCTTTCATGCTCAAGGTATCCCTAAGGGCTGTGGAAAAGCAATGATTTAGACTCAGGAAATACTTAAAGTATAGACAAATGGAACACCAACACGCTCTTAGAAATAGCTCATGCAAGGTATCATGAGGCTTATTTATTATTAGCCACTACCATGGATGATTGTCTTGAGCAAGCCATTTATGGTGGTTGCAGGGGAGGGGAGTGATGGGGTGCCTGCATTAAGTTGGAAGGTGAAAGGGTTGAATCAGGAAGTGAGTAAATGTGACTTCTACCACCCAAGGACACTGGAAGTTAAGTCTAAAGTCCACTCCTCAAATCATAGAGTTGGAAGAGTCCAGTAGGCCCCTGGATCCAAGGGTGTGGAACTCACTATGTGTCCATTGGATTCTCCTGAGATTATACCCCTTGATCCTATTTTACCCTTCCCCTCTTCCTTTTGTGTTTCTGCCTGGCTGGACTGTGTTTAACAAGGCCTCTTGCTTGTCTGGAGGAAGGATAGAGACGAGTGTGAGAGGGCTGTAGAAACTAGTTTACTGTACAAAGGTAGCATGTGCATCCATAGCCCTGCACACTTTTATGTCTGGCCCCACTCACCATTGGCACATGGCCCTCAGAAAGCTGCCCAAGAGGAAATGCAGCTTTTGGGCTGAAAGAAAGCTCCTCACCTTTGTCTTAGATTCTCTTTTTAACTAGTGAGGGTGTGGGGGCTGTAAACTGCATTCATTGGCAATTGAGCTAGATGAGGTAATGGAACGTACAGGGGGAGTGAGGAAGGAGGGGGGATGGCATGATCCTGACCTCTGTCTGATCTTCTATCCCAGCTAGCAAGAGTTTGTGGTTGGGTTTTTGTTTTGTTAGGATTTTGGGTTCAGTGGTCATCCATTCAGCTCTGTTTATCCATAACAACTGAATAAGAAAAGGCCCTGGAGTAGTGCCTAGTTATAGTGGTAGGTTGGATGGGGGGAAATAAGCAGAGCTTAAATCCTGGCAAAATGTAGGCATTGTGCATTGATGGTTCTTGTGCATGAGGCCAACTTCCTGCCCTGGACAAAGTTGCACTGTACCTGAAGGATCAGACTCATAATCTGGAAGTGCTTCTGTGTCTTTTACCAGGTGCAGTTGGAGTAACATGTGCATTCCTGGGCTGGGAGAGCTTGACCATCATAGTTCAGGTATTGGTAACTTCAAAACTGGCTGATAATAATAATAAAAAATAATAATAGTAATAATAATAATTAATAATAATAATTTATTTATACCCCACCCATCTGGCTGAGTTTCCCCAGCCACTCTGGGCGGCTCCCAGTCAAGTGTTAAAAACAATACAGCATTAAGTATTAAAAGCTTCCCTAAACAGGGCTGCCTGCAGATGTCTTTTAAAGATAAGATAGCTGTTATTTCCTTCACATCTGAAGGGAGGGCATTCCACAGGATGGGTGCCACTACCGAGAAGGCCCTCTGCCTGGTTCCCTGTAACCTCACTTCTCGCAATGAGGGAACTGCCAGAAGGCCCTCGGTGCTGGATCTCAGTGTCTGGGCTGAATGATGGAGGTGGAGACACTCCTTCAGGTATACAGGACCGAGGCCGTTTAGGGCTTTAAAGGTCAGGACCAACAAATGTTGCAGCAGATGGCTGCAAAGTAAGCAAACAAAAATAATGGCGGTGAGAGCTTTATAGCTGCTGCATTAATTCCTGGAGCATGGATCGGGGACTCAGGGAAATGAAGTCCCATGCTGCAAATGGATGGTCTCTACACATCTTCTTTCCTTTCTCTCCTAACTACATGCCTGTGCATCTCCCTGCCTGCTCTCCTCACTGCCATATTGGCCCCCCTTTCAACAGCCCCAGAGAGGAGCACCAGCTCTTTTGGGCCTCCGCAATATTTGTTTGGGCCTCACCAATTTTTTTTTTTGGGGGGGGGGCTTTTCTTCAATGTTCAGAAAAAAATGCATTGGGTCAGAAGAGCCAGAAATGCGGTGGCACTACAGCTTCAATGGCCATGCTCCTCCTCCCCTTCCACTGGCCATTGAAGCTGTGCTGCCACTGTGTTCCTGGCTCCTCTGATCTGATGCGATGTTTGAAGTTCATGTGAGACGTCACATGCACATCACCACCATCTTCCTCACAAGTTGGCACCTCTGGCCCCAGATCACTCTGGTTACACCCAGTGGCAGAGCTTAGCGTACCAGCACACAGGCCATGCCCCTGATGGGGCAGGGCACAGAGGAAGGCTGCTGTGGCTCACTTTGCAAAGCAGCTTGGGGGGCACACTTGCAGCCGCAGCCCGGCTGAGGAGAGGAGAGGGGCAGCATCACTG
Source organism: Podarcis gaigeae (assembly GCF_964106915.1). NCBI lineage: Eukaryota > Metazoa > Chordata > Lepidosauria > Squamata > Lacertidae > Podarcis > Podarcis gaigeae. Next base: position 6,223,096 of record NC_139691.1, read on the forward strand.
CTGTGGAATCTCCTTCTTCCCTCCACCCCCCAGGTCAGATCTGACCCAGAAGCGGAGCTGTGGATGGGTGCGATGAAGCTGTCAAGGCAGTTCCCTCGTATGCACAGTCCAGCAGAGGAGGGGAAAGCAACGTTGCCACCAACTCTCTTGCACTCAGCCCCCAGGTCAGGCTTGACCCAGGAGTGGAGCTGCTGTGGCCAGGTGTGAAAAAACTGCCCCAGCAGCTCCCTCGCACACCAGAGTCAGGCTCCAGTGAGGAAGCCTGTTGTGGATATGAATCTGATGGAATTTGTCCATCTCCATTGTCTCCCCTTGAGTCCCTTTTGTACAAAGGATAGGAATGGGATACTTCTTCTTTAATGTCATATTAACAGGAAGTGATTGTGGCATGACTTGAGATTTGAGGCTGCATGGTACAATGCAGCTAATGGATGAAGGTGTCCACAGTGTTTGACTCTGCATCTTCCCTGTTTACACTTTCAGTTTTAGACCACAACACTGACAAAATAGCAAGTACAGTGGTACCTCGGGTTAAGAACTTAATTTGTTCTGGAGGTCCATTCTTAACCTGAAACTGTTCTTAACCTGAAGTACCACTTTAGCTAATAGGGCCTCTTGCTGCCACCGTGCTGCCTTCATGCGATTTCTGTTCTCATCCTGAAGCAAAGTTCTTACCCCGAGGTACAATTCCTGGGTTAGTGGAGTCTGTAACCTGAAGCATATGTAACCCGAGGTACCACTGTACAGTTTTCTTAAAATGGGAGAGAAAGTAATCTAAATGTTTTCCTTCAGGGAAATCCGGTCCCTCATTACAGGGACGTCCAACTCCCAATAAACAGACTGAGATCTACTCACAGTATAAAAACACTGGCCGTGATCTACCCATTACCTTCTTTGGATGGATCAAAGTTGTTGAGCTTTTTTTAAGGAAGCAAATGAATGAAGGAAAACCTAATATAAAGTCAATTATATAAAACACAGTTGAGGGTCCTGAATCCACAATTCGATAGTGGAACTTAATCTGATGGTCAACTTTTTTAGCTAGGAAGCAAAAGTTGTTCATCATTTGGGGGGGGGAGGAGGTCCCTGAGGGACCAGAGATCGACCAGGATCTACCAGGAACACCCCGTGATCTACCAGTAGATTGTGATCAACCTGTTGGTCGTGCCTGCCTTATAGGTTTGGCAGTATAGTTAAAGTTGCACTGAGCTAAAGTAGAGACCAGACATAATGACTCTCCCCACTTAAGGAAGTGCATCCAAATTTTAACTTTTATGAGTGAATTCAAAAAAATAGTAAAGCGTTCACTGGAAGTTTTAGGTTTTATTTTATTTCCCCCCCCCCCAAAAAAAAATGCATTAGCATACCGATTTTCAAATCAGAAAGGGGGGCGTTAAAGCTTTCTTTGACTTTCTATGCTCACATAGCCAAATTTAATGGCTACAGTGTTGCATGGCTTCATCACTTTCATGACAGGATACCTGATTGGCTGGAATTACATAGGTAAGAGTCCCTTTAATGTTGTACCTATATCCGCAGGTCTCTGTACATTTGCAACAAGAGCTATATTAATTGGGGGGGGGAGGGTCATAGCTATGAAGAAGCATGCAAAACAGCACAAGGTCTATTTTTCTGTGAACTCTTTTGCACTCTTCAAAATGTTTTGCTGAAAAAAGTTCATGAGCATTTGATGAAACACAAAGCTAAAAATGGTGTGACACTGTTGAACTAGATGAAATCTCACTGTTGCTTCAGGACACAATGCTCCCAGAAGCTCCGCTTCAAGGAAGCAAACTGGTGAGAGGCCAGCTCATACCTGTCAGAATGAAACAACTCCACGTTACAAATAAATAAAGAAATAATGAAATTCCAAAATGCTACATTGGAGTGAATAGCCAAGGTGGAACTTTACAAAAGAAACCTCTAGGGTTGTTTTTTTCCCCCTGTAGCTGAGTGCTTGCTTTAAACCATTTGCCAAGCGCTTGAGTTTAATATCTGCTTTTGATATAGTGCTATTTCCTCCCCAAAGTATCAGAGATTACATGGGCAGAGAGAAGTTAAAAATAAACCTGAATGGGAGGGTTGCATTGCAATACTAATGTATGTGCCTGAAGGGAAAGTCATGAACGTCTTATTTAAGAACAGAGCCATGGCGTTGTAGAATATTATTTCTTGACTTGAATGTGCACTGTAAATTTCCTAGTGAACTATCTAAAAATACTGACATGCCAATATAGAGACCAGAATGGAAGGGTAAGCAAAAAAGAGCTGATGGGAAGTATATAATGAGAATGCATAGTGTAGCTGTCATCTTGTTGAATATTTGATTGGATTAAATATATTGGATTTGAGATCCATATAAAAAGTGCTATGAAGACATTAGGACTCACCCAGGCAAAATAGAAAGTAGTCACTAAAGTCAATGCTATTGTGAGGGATGCCTGAGAAAAGTTGTATTAAGGGGGAGTGATTCCTAAACCTACAGCCTTTGTTTTCTTTAAATAGGATCATTTCACATACAGACTGTGGCTTATAGTGTGAGTGTGCATGGACCTTTTAAAAAAAAAAAATATGACCTGCCACTTAAGATACTCTATGCTCTCTCCACTTCAGTGTGTAATTTGGGTTGTGTGGCGAGTTCCCACCTCCCCCAGAATGAATAAAGACACAAGACACCATTGTTTTAGGTTAATGGGCTAAAATTGGCCACAACTTTATTGGTTACAGGTAAGAGCGGTATTGGCTTAGGCATTGGTCCTATCCAACTGTCCGGCTTCAGCCAGTTTGCTTGAAGACCGAGAAGGGTTAACACCAGCAGGGGGAGCCCTGCTGATGCACATCAACTAGGGACTCCCCCGGGGGCACGCTTTAGGCCCTGGCCTCCATAGGCTTCGGACGAGGCCATGCCCCCCGGAATCCTTTACCGGACTACCCTTCAGTATTTGGGGGAGGTGATGGCGCTCCTCCCCCCCAACACATCTACATAACAATACCCCTACCAATGCCTAACCGCCAAAACCAAATGGAGTTGTGACGATTTGCTACGAGGTAGATGAAAAACCAAATGGCCAGTGCCAATTTGCCAAGTGGAAAAAAAATCCTACCAGGCCCCTTAACGGTGACCAACCAACGTCCATAGCAAGGTCAGAAGGGGAACCTTAAAGGGCGGGTTGGTGGGAAACCACATCAGCTGCGCGGACTAAAGAGGGAGATCCCAGGGCTGTGCCTGCCTTAAATGAGGCAAGCCACACACCCTCAGCCAGCCGATTGGCTGGCTCAGGGGATGACGCAGCCCGAGGATTCCCCTGATCGCATGAAGCCCACAACACCACCTCTTCCTGATGTCGGAAGTGGCTTTCTGGACCATTATGTGTAAAATTTATCTCTGTGTTCCCCCGTTCACTGTAATGGAGAGTTTTTAAATTTCCTCCTTTTGGCCAAAGTAGATGGAATTTACAGACACAGGAAAGTCTCCAGAGTGGATTAAGCCTGCCGCACTGCAAGCAATGAAGTCCAAAGGATCCAAGTGACTTATAGCCATTATTTTCAGGGGTCTACTGTTAGTAGGACTAGCCTTGGGCACAACCCACTGCTTACATACTCCTGCACAATAGTACAAAAAAACTTTATGAGGAAAAACCCTAGGGATCTCTAAAAGCATCCAATGAGGCCACAGAATGGCTTTTGGGAGGGAAGGAAGTGGGAACCCCAAGGGGAGAGAGAATGGAATAGAGCTGTTGCATTCTGCACTGAAACATTTTGTTGCAAACCCATGTGCTATGTATAATTCAGTCCTGTTTTCACATTACGGTGAAATTACTTTATTTGCTTTATAAAAATCATTTCTATATATACACTAAAATACGCCCGTTTTAATAGATGTCTCCTTATAATAACATTCAGATGTATATTTCTCTCAGTGCACATCTTGATCAGTAACAGCTGCTGAGAATTGCATTGCAACATTCAGGGACTGTATTTATTACCAAAGATACAAAAAATGTATTATATTGGGGGGGGGGAATACTTTCAAAAAATATGTATATTGGGGAAAACTGCATACAAAAATATGTGTATTAGGAGACATTTGCACTAAAATGCTGGTGATTTTTCATGAGGAGCTTTTTTTTATTAAAAAAAAAGGAAAGTGATAAGGAGAACTTAACTCTGAAAGAAAGAGAAACAGAGAAACTGCAACTGGCAGATCTGGCCACCACTACCCAGCGTAGACCCATTGAAATGAAGAAACATGACTAAGGGTTGCAGCCAATTGTAATCCTGCTCAGAGTAGACTTATTAGAATTAATGGTATGATTAAACTAGGTCCATTAATTTCAATGGATCTTTTCTGAACATAACTTAATTGGATGGATCCCCTATGCTCTGTTTTCCACTGAAATGGTCAAGGATTCAATAATAACTGGAAACAGGCACAGCAAAATTTTTGCTTCCCAAAAGATGCAGGAATTAGAGCAGGAAACCAAGCAAATAAAAATGCATGTATGCATTCACATATAAATAAAGTTGCCAAACTCTGTGAATATATATATATATGTATATGTCAATTAAATTCATGAACAACATGTTTTTCAGCTAACGGAGAATACAAAAGGAAAGGTCAGATCTTGCTTTCAAAAGGGAAAGCCATTGAAAAGGCAAAGCAAATAGAAAAACCATTATTGAACATTACGATGAGAGATGAAAGGATCCACAACCAAAAAAGCTGCAAAGGGGTGATATATAATTTGCTTAAAAGTGAAAACAAGTGAAGAAGGATTTGATGAAGCCAGAGACTGAGGAAAAACATGATGGAGGGGTCCAGACTGGTGGCTTGGATGGTAAAGGTATCACTGATTATAGGCTAGATTCAACTTATGAATTTAAAGCCACAGCTACTGAACTTATTACAGTGGTTTACATTTGGTGCCAACACTGTGAGTTAATCCTCCCCCCAAATAAAATATCAGCTGTCCCACCTAACCATTAACATGGGAGCCATTTTCGGGAGTCGTATACCATACCACCTCACTTCAAAAAACATTTAGGCTTCTAGAAAGAAAGAGGGGACTCAGTGCTAGTGAGGGATTTGTGTTGCATTTTTTTTTACTTTAAAATGGGGGGTGTGGCATTCCAGGCCTTTCAATAATGCCCTCTAGACTCTCCTCACTTCTGAGGACACCCCACTAACCCCAACCTACACCCCTCAATTAGGGATGGGCAAATTTGCCAATTTCAGTTTCTCTCTGTTTTTATTCCCCCAAACTTAAGTTCAGTTCTGCAGATTTCTACAACAGTTTGCATTAAAAAAACAAAAGTTCTCATGAAAATTCATACACGTTTTAGTGAAAAATATATACCGACTTTCACATTTTTGTAAGCAACTTTGCAAAGGAATTTTCACAACATAATTCATTTTTTGTATGCTACGTTCACCAATATATGCATTTATCTGCACACTTTACCCTAGTATTTGCAATTTTGTACACATTGCAGGGCTGAAGAGATGCGCTGCAAATTCAGAAAAGCACAGAAGGACCCTAGATGACATCTTGGGTTCAGTTTACATATTGTTTTGGGAAGTATGAGACATGTGAGTTTGCCATTGAATGATAATTATTCCAAGCTAGAATGCCTTTGTGAACTGTAATAATGACTTGCTTGTAGAAATATTTGTACAAACTGTACAAAGATAAGAGTTACATCTGATGCTCCCCTCACTTTTGCCTCTGGGCTCTCCCACCACTGGCCTGTGGCCCCTGGAAAGTTTCCCAAGAGGGAATGTGCCTCTTGGAATTAAAAAAATTATCCAGCCCTGCTTTAAAATAAATGCTGGGGAAAGGTATTAACAAGTTTTTTGGTGTCCCTTACACAGATAGCCTATTCAGTAATCACAAGCCCAACCTGCATGTGTGTTTTTTCTCTTTCTCTTTAAATAGAATTAGCTTTTATTTTAACATTCGTTAAGAAACAATTGTATTGGAAACCCTTTAAAGGTATTTTGCAACAGAGCATTTGAATGATTGGGGCATCAATCAATAAAACATAAGACCTGAGAAGGTTGAAAGGGTTCACCTGTGGTATTGGAAGAATGGATTGGAAGAGCCTCCTTGTTCTGAATACCATTGGAATCTGGTCTTGGGATGTGCAGTGTGGTACCCCCAGTTCAGCATTCACCACAGGATGCACGCCAAGAATAAGAGCACCCCCAATTACCCACACAGAATGAAAGGCGATGAAGAGTGCCCATAACCCAACACTGCCTCATTTGATTACCCCTTAACTCAGGCATAGGCAAACTCAGCCCTCCAGATGTTTTGGGACTACAACTCCCATCATCCCTAGCTAACAGGACCAGTGTTCAGGGATGTGGGAGTTGTAGTCCCAAAACATCTGGAGGGCTGCGTTTGCCTATGTCTGCCTTAACTCTTACCCTGACTTTCTTGCCCTTACCAACAGCCACTGGAGGTGATTAGCTCTAGCTAGTACACCTCCTCCTCAAAACAAACAGAAGCTCAAAAAGAGCTTTTTACAGATCCTCAAGGAAGAGCTTGCATCCTGCCATACAAAGACACACAGCATCATTGTGAAACAGATGAAGGAGATCAAAGTGAATAAGTTCCATCATAACCCAAAACATGGCCTTTAATGAGGCAATTAACCTTCCTGCAAGCCCTGTCCACCCTGTTAGGGTGGTAAGCCCCCCTCTAAATGTGATGCTCAAGGAGCACAGACTATCAATATCAATATGTTGGTGTCATTGATATAAACCCAACTCAGGTCTTTTGTGATGCTGATAAGTATATTGATTTCAGTCTATTGGATGAAATATCCTCCCCTAAATGGATCAACAATATGTGAGGAAGGGCTCCCACCTCCTCCAAGCAGCAATATGTGGGCAAGACTTCTCCCTATAGTGTACACCTTCTAGTTACCAAATGACGTGTAGGATGGGCAGACAAGTAGGGTGGTTATCTATCCAGGAAAAACTATGGCATTGGAAAACTACAGAGAGCTGATGGACTTAATAAGGTGAAAAGCTAAAACTATGGTGCAGAAACAGTGGGATTGTTTAAATTAATATTTGCATAACCAGGGCTCAACCACAAAAATTTGGTTGTGTTTAGACTAACTTTGTGAAGAATATAAAGAATATAAAGTAATAGATTAGGGAAAAACTTATAGGAAGGATATGAAGAACAGAGGTTAACGCGAACTAGCTATAAAATGTTGCGTTTGCAAAGTAAAGGAAGGATAGAAAGTTAGGTGAGAGCTGACTTTCAGCACAGGTTTTCCGGGCTACCGTGGTAGAATTTCTGGGTTACTGCAAATGATGGCAGATGGTGGATTCGACTCAGACAGAACAGAGTAATCCATGGCTGTAGGAGTTTCTGGGGAAAACATGAAGGTGATGTGTATCCCCCAAAAGATACAAAGGGTATTTGGATATCCAGGGGTCCAGCAGTGCCAAGCTGAGCTCTCCCAAGGTGCTCATAGCTCTGGAGGGTGCTCTGGAGCTGGGGGGGGGGGGAGATCTACAGGTGGGGCAACTGAGGTGGCATCAGAGCAGAGCACTCTCAGTTGTGTGTGGTCTCCTCAGCCCTTGCATGTGTTCTCTAGGATGCTGTCAAGGCACTGAAATGCCCAGTGTGATGAATTATGATTTGGGGCTTACTCAAAGGGAGGGCTGTTTCAGCTACCAAAGGAGAATGAAAGCTGTGAATGTCCTTTGTGAGTGTCTGGAGGTGGTTGGAAGATGTATGGTGGCTAACGGATTGACTCTTTATTGTCAAAAGTACACTTACAAGTTAGGAAAAGGCATGTCTATCAGTTCCATGCATTTCAGCTACTGCTAGGTGTGCACCTAGTTAGACAGTTGCTGCAACAGAAAGGTCCTGCCCCCAACCTCAGTTTATGTATCTCCTGCATCCAAGCTGCACACAAGCAGGTGAACACTCCACCTGTGTGTAACCCTCTGCTCCCCCAGTGCTAGATTAAACGCTGTGGAGGCCCCTAGGAAATCGAAATCTTGGGGGCCCTCTCATGTGCACACTCTAGTGGGAAACATTGAACTTGATTATAATTTTTGTTCAAGATCAACCCAATATTATTTTGATCCGTTGTTGCCTATTTTGTAATCCGGCACTGTCTCCTCCCTCTTCAACCCTCTTCTGGACCTTGGAGACAGTGGAGCAGCAGAGGTGGAGGCAGGAGGAGAAGGTGTAGAAACCCTTGACTATACACCAGCCTGACTCCTCTCCCTTCTCCTGCACTTGTTCATCACTATCCAATCTTGTAGCTTTTCCTTCCTCTGACTCTTGTCTCCCAGCTGTTACATGTTCCCCACTTCACAGATTCCCTTATTCCAAGTCAGTCTCCAACCCCTCTTCTCCCGGTGCCCACTAATCAGAATCCAGCCAGCACTCCTTGGTGTCCGGCCAATCCTGGAGAGCTGCCTTCTCCACTAATTATTCCTTTGGAAACTGGGGAACTTTGTGTGTGCTCAGGATTCACTTTCCAAACTTCTCACCAAGGTACCCAGCAAATTGCTGGTTCATGTTTGTTTGTTTGCTGTTGTTGTTTTTTTTAAAAAAACATGCGCCATATTTCTACTGCAATAAAATGACATGACTATGAAATTGGTTAGAAAAGAATATTCAGTATATTTCACTTCACATCTTGATAAAATCCCACCTAGCCTGAAATTATATTAGTCTGAATCACGGACCTTTGATGTACAGAGCTGCAGAAAAAGAAAAATTAACTAGTGCGCGTATATCAATAAGGCGAAACAGACAAGGAGGTAGAAGTCTTCCTGACCACTGCTGCATAGTTCTTTCTGAAATACAGCTCATGCAATGAAGTGTCAAGCAAGCCATCACTCTCTCTGATAAGTTTGTCATTTGATAAAAATGTTTTTCACTGCTGGCCGTGAACCACTCACTTTGAGGCCTGATTGCTCAACAGCTGCTGTGTTTCAAACCCAGAGCGTTTCAGTATTGATTTGCAGGTCTAGTTCTCACACAGGTGGCAAAGTTGTGACTTTTAGAATGTCACTGAGTACTAACATCATTCAATGCTCTTCCATAGACATAGACACCAAATCCCTAGCACTCAGAAAACTAGCAGTCCAAGGCAAAGGGTTCTAGTCTTGACGTGCTAGTTTTTTTATCTGCAAGGGATTTATTTATTTCCAATGGAGCAACATTCTGCGGTGTGAATCCGCATCTAAAGTCAAACGTAGTATACACCAAGAACAGGTTTACCACCTCAATGAGAACTAGGTTTAAGATAAGCATGCTTTGGTGTCCCTCTACCCCTTGTTACATTCCAGAGGTGAATTTGGCTCTACTACAGGGATTCAAAATGATTCAACATTCATAAATGTTAATCAGCATGAAGAAACCCAGGATGAGTTAGTTCGTTATCTTCAATAGGTTTTCTCTCCTTTTGGAAGTTGTTGAACCTAGATCTGACTAAGCTGATGGTTTCTGATTTCTGATTTAATTCTTCTACAGTCATACCTCATGTTACGTCTGCTTCAGGTTGCGTTTTTTCATCTTGCGTCTCAAGGCAACCCGGATGTACTGGAATGGGTTACTTCCAGGTTTCATGGCTCGCAAATGCGCAGAAGCGTCAAATTGAGCCGTGCGCCTGTGCAGACACAGCGCTTTGAGTTGCGGGCTTTTCACATTAAGGACGGGCCTCCAGAATGGATCCTGTCCATAACATGAGGTAGCACTGTATTGCTTAATATATTAAAAATATCTCTAAGTGTATAGAAAATGAAACAACTTAAACAAAGTATTACAAAAATAGTTACATATAATAATGTTATATAAATACAAAGTTACCATATATAAAAATCAATGTAAATTCATTTTCCTTCTGACACAACTCTTAGCCTCCAGGTTCTCACCCAGGGTCCAAACAGCTTACCCATAAAAGTGTTATAACAAGAAAACTTCCTAGAAACGGAAGACATCACCCTAGTCTTTCACTCTTGCCTTGCTTTTTATGGGCAGGCCGAATGTGAATAGAGCTTCCTCAGGCTGCCCATAATCGTGTTCAATTCAGCTGCATTCTCCACACCCAGTTTCAGGAACAGTATGTTTGTTGAGTTTCCCATGGGGGCCAAATGATGGGGGAAAGGTTCCCCTCCACACACAACTATGTTGTTATATTATATAAATTTATATAACTTCAAGTGAGGGATTCTATTATCTTTGTTCTGTCCTGCGCATGAGAGCTGTTATGTATATGCAAATTCCCTCTGTCCATATATGGTATTTTCTCTTTCACTTCCTGGCTGATGCTGTCTTCCATCCTGCCTTAGGCCGGAACTGAATCTCAAAGTTTCTTGAAGGTCTTATCATTGGCGGAGGAAGGGGGGCAGTTCTCCCTGGTTGCCAGCTTTGGGGGGGGGGGTTGACATCGCCATGGGCAGTTAGCTCCCTCTTGAGGCGCTGCCCCATTGGGATGCTCACATGTGCGATGTGCCATGCCCCCGCGTGCAATGTGCCACCCCCCATCCATTGTGCCACGCCCCCGCCACCCAGGGTACCAAAGCCCCTTCCTCCGTGACTGGGTCTTATCTCTCCATCCCTTGCTTTGATGTCTCCGAACAGCCAACAGCCTGCAAAAAATACATCTGTCTCCGATGTGTTGCAGATCATTGCTATCAACCTAGGAAAGAGTGGGCTATTTTTAAACGTACTGGAGATTTAATGCTCCTTTTCACTCCTTTTCAGCTCCTGGTATCTCTGCAATATTCACAGCCCACATTCTTTTCATCCTTACAGCTGAGATTAATGACCAATTAGTCTTTATCTTAACACAAACAAATCTCAGTCTCTTTTTTTCTTGTCCAGTATTTTAAGTGGAGGGGAAGGGAATAATTTTGAGCTTCCCCCTCCCCCTCCCCCTCCTTCTCCTTTCTTCATTTCAAAACATGCAGTCTATTATTTCTTATTAATCTCTATTACTCCATTTTCTTTTTTCTTCACTCATAAATACTTTTTTCTTGTATTCCAGAGAGAGTTGCCTAATCATAAATATAAAGAGAAGCTTAGAATAAACAAATGGTGGGCTCCCCTCTCCCCTGAATCTCTTGCACCAAATAAAATCTTATCTCAGTTCAAACCTTTAGATCTATGTAGCTGAATGTCCCACAGTATGTGGTTGCATTATCTTTTATCACGTGCCATTACTTTAAAGCCAATTTAAAAATACAATTAATAGGGTAACCTCTGCTTCCAGAAACGGAGTCAGGGGGTTGCAGCAGACAAAGTGCTTCTGCATCCTGTTCCTTTGCCAGCCCTCGCATTCCATGCATTCTTTTATTTTAGCTGTTAACTTTGCTGATCCTGCATAGTTCATCACTTTACTTATCCATTCTTTTTTGGTGGGAACTTCTTCATTTTTCCATTTTTGTGCATAAAGAATCCTAGCTGCTGTAACCATATACTTAAACAACTTAACCATATTTTTAGGAACGTCTGTCCCTATAATCCCTGGAAGAAAAGCTTTATTATTATTATTATTATTATTATTATTATTATTATTATTTTGTAAAACCACTTAAAACATATTTTTTATCTCATCATACATCATTTCCCAAAACTCCCCCCCTTTCTTACAATTCCACCACGTATGAAAGGAAGAAACATTTACTTGTTTACACTTTCAGCAGTTATTAGGAACCTTCTTATATCTTTTAGACAATTTATCAGATGTTAAATATCATCTATACATTATTTTCATATAGTTGTCTTTTAAAGCATGACAATCAGTGAATTTCATGTCCACTTTCCACAGCTTTTCCCATGTGTTCATTTCTATATTATATCCTAAATCTCTAGTCCATTGTATCATTGCCAATTTAACCATTTCATATTTCATCTCCCATTCTAGTATGTATTTTTTTTAAAATCATTTTTTTCCTATTCCTTCAAGCAGAATCATTTCAAAACTGGCTCTGCTTGCAAAGCAAGTCTTTGTACAGAGAGCAGCACATCCATAGAGATAGGAAAACTTAAAAAGTGATACTCGCACACACTTCCTGGCTCTGTTTGCAAAAACCTGTACATTTTGGCAAATTAAAAAAATCCACCCAGACTGAAATGTTACCCCAGAAAAAGAGGACATGTCCAGGATAAAGAGGACATATGGCAACCCTGCACAAAACTTTGAAATCCATTATTGCTCTAGATTTAACGAGACATCTCTAATTATGAGTGGGGAGGAGATTTCAAAGTTGTTGCTTAAGCCCAGGACCTTTATTGATTTTAAGTGATAAAGGAGGGAAAGTAATCCTTTATATTAATAACCAGAAGCCAATTTGTCTACAAAGCAGTTATTAAAAACTATTAGCTGAAATATTGAGGTAGAGAGGGGGAGCCTTGGGAAGGCCACAGCCTTTTTGCTTCTTGTGATCAATTTTTCAGTATAAAAGGCAGCAGAGCTATAGCAAGAAGTTAAATGGAACTGGAGACATTTTCAAGTTGAGGAGGATTTTAAGGTGTTGTGCTCCCTTATTATTCACTAGGACTGGATTAAAAAATGCAGTTGATCAAACAAAACAGAATGGCTAATTCAACATGAGGGAAATGGTTCATGGAAGGCCATGATCACATCAGCTGAGGACTTGTTTAGCAAGTGTTGTGGCTAGACTGTTGTTGGGACAGTTTACCAGTAGTACATACCGGTAACTCCAGTGATTAAAGTTTTGCATTGATTGTCCATATGTTACAGGACCAAATTGGTCTGGTATCAATTTACAAGACCCTTAAAGAACTTCAGTTCAGTTTATTTTAAGGAGTGCCTGATTCTTTTTATTCCCTCCCGAATACCAAGATCTTCTGCAGATTCTCTGCTAATGGTCCTCTGTGGCTCAGATGTATGGCTAGATCCACCACACATGCTGTTTTGTGGCCATGGGTCAGATTAGACAGGCCTTCTCCTTGTTGAAATTCAGGCACTTGAAAAAGAGCTTTCTATTTCAGCAAGCATTTTTTGTAAGTTGTGCTATGCCTGTTCATGGAACTTGCATTTTTATCTGTGTTTTTTGTTCATTTAAGCACCATGTTGTTTCAGCTGATGGATTGCCTTATTCTTTTTTGTGGAAACTTCTTCATGACCATCTATAGTGAAAACCAGTCAATTAATATTGGAAAATAAACAATCAAGCCCTGTTTCCTCCCTGATGGTTCCTACATATCCTCCAAGTCTTTGGAGAGGCTGTGCTCCATAGACTGTCCAAAGTAAATAAAGCTTTCCTGGAGGTTTATTGGATATCAAACCCAGAGAACTCAGACTTGCTCTACAAAATTGTGATAGAATCAGAACATCATGAAAGCCTGTTGCTGGATGAAGGCAAAGGCCCACCCAATTTCTGTTCTCACAGTGGCCAGCCAGAAGCATTTGTCTAATCATCTTTTAAAGCCATCCAAGTTAGTGGCCATTGCTACATATTGTTAAACAGCAATTGTTAGACAATTGAAAGTTAGAAACTCTTGCTGATCTAGTTCAGATGATCCAGATGCATTGTCCCATTTCATCACATGCCCCCACCATCTGCCCCTGCCCCCTTGCTCTGGCGGGCTAAGAGCCCTGAGGTAGTTCTGATTCCATAGCATGTACCTCTGTTGCCTCTGAACTTTGATCACTGCTAGATGACCTTGGGGTAATTACGGTTATAAAGTTTTTTCACTAATACTTATATTTTTCATCCCTAATATCCCAGGAGGTCATGCTATGTTTTGCTACAGTCCCCTAGCCATAAAGACCTCCCCACCCCCAATTCTCAATGAGATTTTTGTATGAGAGAAGGGTATTAGTAACTTCAGCCAGCCATCTTTACACATATCTTTGAAATGAACTCTGCTGGTATTTCCATCCATTTCCTTCCCAACTGTTCATTGCCTAATTCAAAATTCATGTTTTAACCCCCAAACTAAAGAAATAAATAATGGTCTCTTTTAGGAATGTAGCAACTGTTGCTCCCATTCTAGTCAATTACCTCACATAGACCCTCCTCAGCTTCTTTTGGTTATGAAATCTACTGTAAATTGTTTCATGTGTGTGTTTTAGAAAAAAAGAAAAGGCCTTCTAGAGAAGAATTAGCAAGAGGTGCTAAAAAATTATATTCTCGCCCAAGAACAACACAGTATAATGGAATGCAAATAAGGCAGGTATTGTCCATATTTGCAAACTATCAATTTTAAAATTCTAGGACTGTCCTCTATTTCTCCATTACATGACAGAAGTTTCTAATTTTCATTACAATATAAATTAAAAGTGCTAACCTGCGTTCACAAGGAGTGGAATTTGTGAATTGCGTCATGAATGGTATTAGTAACTAAACACCACTTAGCTAAATTCAGAAATGGCTTGGCATTTCCAAGCTTTCTTGGAGAATTTATGTATTGTTGGGTTGTATTCAACTAAGTTTTACTCAGAGTATATCCACTGAAATTAATGGGGCTTCTCATATTCCACAGAGCCTAAGACTGATACTTTGGAGCCTACAGAACTCATGGCTGATGGTCTGTAGCCCACAGACTGAGCTGGGGCCGTCACAAATGTCATTTCCCAAGCCTGAGTCACCTGAGGAATCAAATGTTTTCCATGATATCATGCCTATCTGCAGAGATTAAACCAAATGGAAGGCTACCGAACAGCAAAGAAGTGCTCATTTTCAGGCCACAGGGTTGGCCCTTTAAAAACCATAGGCTTCAGGTTAAGTGGGTGGAGTTTGGGAAAGGTAGGCTTCAGGAAGAGATTCATACAAGCTCACTTCTATTCCTCATCAGAGCAAGTTATTTACTTGGAGTTATATTTGGTGCTGCAACCACCAGTATGCCTTGCTGTGATATGGGCTGGTCAGAAGAACGGCATTGTGTATGTGTGGTGGAGAACCACTCAGAAACTTAACAACTTCCCAAATAATCCAGGAACAAGATAGGGGTTTAGATAAGGATGGGGGACAGTAGGCACATGGAACACCTGCAATTTTTTAAATATAAAAATGAGATACTTATTTGATCAAAATAGCGAAGATACTAGAGATAATACACCAAATGAAAAACTGCTCGATTACTTTCTTTCTTTCTTTGGTGGTTGGTTGGCTTGTTTTATTTTCTGCTTTTGCTATTCTCTCCAACCCCGTGAGTACCAGGTGCAGTCATTTTTTTTCTCCATGACCAGCAAGCAATGATGGGATAATCTCTTTATTTCAATTTCTAGACTCTAAATTACACTGAGAAGCCTAACGTTTGCCTTGAACACATGCAAAGCCAGAAGAAGCCATGAAATGGGGTTACTTGAATTCTTTTAAGACATGGGACATTCAATTTTTGTGTGGATGTGCAGTCAAGTTTCCTGTATTTGGGGAAATTGCACGGGTGAACACACCTGGAGCGGAATGGATGAGTTTCACCCTGAGAAAACCACCTCTGCTGTGAGACATGCATGCATAATCTAAAAAGAAAAATGCCCCCCTCCCTTGAGAATGATTGGTTTGTTCCTATGCAGATCTATGGCAGTGGAAAAGATGATTTCATTAATTGACTGGTTAACATTCACATGGTCAATCCACTTTCTTTGATCAAGGGTCAGTCATTGTCCTAATCAGATTTGAATTGCTTTGTGCACCTGGAATTGTAAATGGATAACATGTCACTAACTGCAATCTGGACACATCTGTCCAAGGGAAGGGGGGAGAGAGAGAAACTATGGGTGCCCCTGAAGGCATTTCTGCTATGGGAGTGAGGTGTAGGTTGATTGGCTCCAGGGGTGCTGAAAGGAGTTCCTTTGCCTGCAGGGACTGCTAGACCTTGCATTACAAGCACAGGAGAAGATGTTTTGCAAGAAGAAATCAGTATAAGCAGCGAGCAAATCCCTTGCACTATTTGTGCTGTTGGGTCACAGGCAGTTTTTATCATTGCTCCTAAACTTTTCTATGCTGTTCTCAGTAATTGCAGGCCAACTGGGTTCTTCATGGTAAATATTCGTGTATCTCGGGCTTTAGTTGTTTCACAGTATAATGGTAAACTGCGTTATACTGAGTCAGATCATTAACCCATCTAGTTCAGCATTGCTTATCTTGACTAGCTCCTGAAGATACCAGGGATTGACTTTCGGACCTTCTGCTTGTAAAGTAGATGTTCTAATACTGAGCTATGACTAGTTATTTCCTACTTATTGTTTCCTTGAATTTTTAATCTACTAAGGATTATCTGCAAAGCGAACTACACATTTTATAATGCAGTATAGCTGTGGTTAGGTATAAGAGAGATATTTGGTTTGGTTTGGATGACATTTTAATGCGAATCTATCAAATTTGCATTTCCTGAGCCAATATGCAATCTGACATATAGTTATCCTTCCCAATTCACATTTCTCTGAATTTTGTAATGCAGTCTTCAGCCAAGAAATAATAATAATAATAATAAAAATTAAATGTGCAATCCTCCAAAGTGTGCATTGGGCAAAAGTATACATAAAAGTGAAAATATTAATGAAAATAACAAATAAATGTATGTGCTAGGCAAACATGCATATAAAAATGTGGATATTCAGAGAAATGCACACTTGGATGCTAACAAATTTTCATGGGGATATTTTTTTTAATGAAATGGAAGCTGACACTGAATTGTGCTGAAATGTACTTAGAGGTACAAAATGAGAAGCTGAAATAGACTGAAACGGGCAGATTTGTCTATATTTGGGTCCTAAAGTAATCCAACCTGGTGTCTCATGTCTCTTTCTGCTGTGGTTGCTGCTACTGCATAAGGCAGGGATGAGGAATCTCAGGCCCTGGCACACAGTGCATGCCCCCAGACCTCTCTGACTCTCCCCAGGCTAGTCTCCTTTTCAGTCACACACCCTATTTCCAGTTCATACCCCTCACTGCCTCCACTTTGCATCCTCCTGGAGAATTTTTACCTGGCTGGAATGTGACTATGAACTCTGATCATGCCTCTTGCTTGCTGGATGGAGGAGAGAAAAGTGTCTCTCTGTGTGTGAACTTGTCTACTGTAAAAAAGTAACATTGACACTAATTTCTCCACTGACTTTTGCATCTGTCCCCATGCACCACAGATCTGTGCCTTCCCCCTAGGAAAAAAAAATGCAAGACTTCCTGGTTTATTGCAGAGAGGAATGGCAGCTCCCAGTGCTTCGTCATGCTAAAGACGAATGCTTTGGGGGTCAATGAGGGGAGGCTGCCAGGACTAGGCACCCCCCTTAAAAAACCCTGCAGAAGAGAAGGGCTTTGAAGGGGTCCAGCAGAATCCATTCTTTCCTTCTGCCGGGACCCAGCTCTCGTAACTGCTTCGGCAGTGAGCGAAGTGGGAGGAGGGCAGTTGAGGGGGATTCAAGGCTCCAGTGTGAGCTCACCGACTGAAGTCACAGGTCGCCTCCCAAAGCAATAAATCCCCATGCACCACAGACCTGTGCCCACCCCCTAAAAAAATGCAGCGCTTTGTGTGGAAAAGGTTCTCCACCCCTTAAACAAAGACACTAACATTGACTTTCAAGACAAATATCCTGGGATCATGGAATACAAGGTCAGACTCCTCAGCGTTTTCCTTTCAGTCCAGAGCTCATTCTTCAGTCAGGGCAAAGAAGACCTAAGCTGCACTCAGTGATCTGGACAAATAAGAAAAGCCAGAACAAAGCAGCTGCAGGCCTGCTACCAATATCCCTACATGGATATCAGAGCAGCATGCAGCCCTGAGAAGTCAGGGAGAATGATACAGGATAGCCAGTCAGGCTTAGGAGACTTTGTTTAGCCAACCACTTGATTAGAGGCAATCTGGCTTAATCCCCTTTTTGTTTGACTGTCCAGACACAAGCACCTTTGCTGCCTATGCAAACTAATTATCTCTGGCTAAAAGGAGAAGCCTGCAGTGCTCTTTCGCTCCCCTCCCCCACTCTTTCTCCCCTGCATCTGCCACTAATATAACTGGCAGGGGTCTCAAGCCTGGAGCCAGAACTCATCTTGCCCCCAGCCTGCCATCTGTTGTGGAAGGCAGCTGATGAATGCCAGGTGAACTATGTGATGCCACTGCCATCGCTGGCTGTGTTCCCCATAACTGGCAGAAATACTTTCTGGGTGCCTGGCATGAAATAAGCAAGTTGCAGGATCCAGATTTTTTAATATAATGTAGTGTTTTGCTGCTTATTTAGTTTATTTATTGCAGAGCAAAAACCAGTGGGCTGGGGGTGGAGAAAACAGGTATCCAGCCTTCTCTTATATACAAAGAGGGGAAAATCTTTTCACACTGCAGGCCACATTGCTTCATGGGCAGGCAACCTTCTAGGGCAGTAGTGTAGGTAGGCGGGGGCGGGGGCAGTACGCACCAGGTGCCATGGTGTTCTGTAGGGCAGCAAGAGGGGAGGGGTCTTCAGTGTTGCCTACTGTGCATTGAGGTTTTTGTTTCTGGGCGACAGAGGAGCTTGCAGGTGTCGCAGGTTCCTCAGCTGCAGGGGTTTAGAGCCAATTCCCATCCCCCATCCCTGAAATTGGTGGCTGCTCTAAAAAAAGCTAATCAACTTTAACTTCCTAAAAACTTTGGTCTGCCCCAGGCAGGTTGCTATGCCACTGTTCTAGGGGCTGCATGCCTATGGAGGAACCACGGAAGCAAGTCCTACCTTTGCAAAGGTAAAGGTAAAGGGACCCCTGACCATTAAGTCCAGTCACTGACAACTCTGGGTTTGCGGCGCTCATCTTGCTTTACTGGCCAAGGGAGCTGGCATTTGTCCGCAGATAGCTTCCGGGTCATGTGGCCAGCATGACTAAGCTGCTTCTGACAAACCAGAGCAGCACACGGAAACGCCATTTACCTTCTCATTGGAGTGGTACCTGTTTATCTACTTGCATTTTGACATGCTTTAAAACTGCTAGGTTGGCAGGAGCTGGGATGGAGCAACGGGAGCTCACCCTGTCATGGGGATTCAAACCGCCAACCTTCTGATCAGCAAGCCCTAGGCTCTGTAGTTTAGACCACTGCGCCAAATTCCAGCATGTAGAAGTCAGAGGTTTTTATACATCTAAATACCTCAACCCTCTACCTAGGCAAGCAAGAGGCATTATCACATTTCAAGGACACATTATAGGCAGACTAATGGCATAGAGGAGGGTCCAGAACAGGGGGTGAGTGGTGTGGCCTGGGAGCAGTGGAATGGATTGGGGTGATATAGGAATTTGTCACCTGGATATCCCAAAACCCGTTTATCCCCACCTTTCATGGACTGAAACCCCACTTCACTTCTTTTCACACAGCCCTGAACAGGCTGCAAGGGAACTGTGTAACAAGGTCCGTCCACTGAAAAAGCAGAAAATCTCATACACCTGCAGGGTCACCACTGTCCCTAGTAATTTCGCACTATTGTCATCAGATAAAGAAGCAGCCCACCCATGTTGTGCAATAAAAGAAAGCTTTATTTCAAGATTGCATGCATTTCAGATTCTAAAATGGTCTCTCAAAGCCCCAAGAGGTTTCAAGGCTGTGTGCGTTTCTTAGCTCTTAGTGAATATCTTATGGAAATTGTAACTTCTTTCTTTATGTAAACTGTGTTTCCTTGGGTGGGACTGGATTTGCTCTGTATCTATCCAATTGTATTCCAATTGTCAGCACGCTTATCTCCTGCAAGTGTAAAAAGCCTGAAGCCCTATTGTTAATCGCAGCCACCGGTTATTCTCTGTTCCGTGCACCTAGGATAGAAGTGTGGGCAAGTTAACTCAATCATAAGGGCTGGACTTATCTCTTAACATGCCTATAGGGGGCAATTATTACAACCCACCCAGTGCCATAACCCATTAGCCCCAGGCAATCCATGACTTACCTTTCTTACCTGTACATGATGTAGGTCTGACACAGAGGGAGGGCAGGCATGGGAAATGTAATACTGCCACCAAGGGTATAAAACCTGTAACTTACATTTGTTCAGGGTTCTCTTCTGCCTATCACAGAAATGGGAGGGGGGGGACCATGTTGCAATAGTACTTTAATAAAGATCTGGTCCACTGACCACTTTGCTTCACTATACCTTGGTCTTGGGCCCCTTTCCTTCTTAATCAGCAAAGGGCTCTATATGAGTTTCTTTGAGTGCAGGGAGAGCTCATTTTTGGCTCAAACTCCCTCCAATTTAGCCTCATTCAGTGGGGTGATAGACAGACTGGTGTGTGTGTGTGTGTGTGTGCAGTCAACTCCCTGGATTTGTTTCCCACTTCGCTGTATATACTGGCAATTCACAGCTCACCACAAGAGGCAGTGGTAGATATTAGCAGTTCTCAACAGATCTTAAAAGGTTTGCTCCCACTCACACATGAAAACAAAGTTCATCACAGCCAATCACAAACAGCCACACTCTACACCAACCCCAACTTCTCTCACCACCAAAGCAACACAAGCGAATAGTAAAGAGAACCTGCACAAGTGACGCTGGCACAAAACCCGAAACATCGCCACCCAACCCCACCCCTACTCACCATGGCCCCCTCCACCTCTTCCCCATTTTTCTTCCTAATGTAACCCTAATGTCACAACAAATGAAATTGATCTGTAGAGAAGTAACTTGAAAAAAAGACATTGCACATACCTTTGTAAACCAAGAAATCTTTAATAAAAAATGTTAAAAATTATAAATAATAAATAAAAGGTTTGCTAGCATAGGTTTCAGTTGTTTGCTATGTCCCCCACTCTAAAGTCCTTCCTCCAAATGACCACTTACTAACTCACTGTGGAACCTACTACACGCTAGCCCTCCAGAAAGTTCTATAGCAATACAGGGACACTTTTGGAGACTCAGTCCCAGGAGCAGACCAGCTCTCCCTAGGTGATGATCAAGCAAAGCTGACCACAAGAAGAACTGGCTTTCCAGTCCTGGCTATTGATCTTCCCCAGCTGCCTTTTGTTTGGGAGTCCTGGAAGATTACATAAATCTGTTCTAGGATTGTTTGCTTGCTGATTGTCCTAGCAAACTCTCTGGCACTACAGCCTTTCCTCTGGTGATTATCTCCCCCTCCTTGAGATTTAAGCTTAGGCTGGCAAGCACTTGGCATGTGCTATTAACAAGGATAGGGCAGACTCAAAAGCACTTTGGCTCTGCCTCAGAGTGCTTGTTCCCAGGGGTCTTGGAATGCTGCTGGGCACTCCCCTCTCCCTCTTCCAGAGCTTGCTGTCATTGTCTAGACAGTTGCCTTTACCAGTACAGCCCCCCCTCCTAGCCCCCCAGCAGAAGATGATCTTTACTTTCAGCAATTATGCATCTTTTAAAAGGTTTGATCTACTTTTCAGCAGTCTTTTCACAATGGCTGTCATTTCCAGCCAATATGTAAGAGATGAGCTTGGGGTGGTCTTGGAGTCTCGCCACAACTCTATTATATGAGGCTGATTGCAGCAACAAAACCTTTTGCCTGCTTATGGTAGTAGAGGTCATCTTGCCTGTTGTCCTGCAGGAGCTGCTATACTTTTGTTCAGGGGAGGGGGGTGTTACAGCCACCAAGACCCAAACTACTAACATTGTCACAGTTGGGGGCTGGGATTCCATTTCCATTTCCTTGGCAGCTCCCTCACATGCTGAAGCCAGCCCAATTGCCCCCTCCAGAAAATGTTCCCGGTGGATAGTAGGCTGAGTGGGTCTGGCTGGGTTGGGGAGCGTCATGCATGTGACATCATACACACGTGACATGGCCCCCAATGTTGGGCACAACTCGACGCACCTGTCCCCAGTCCTGCACAACTGAATGCAAAAAGTTTAGAAACTGACCTAGATTGGGAATGGTAGAGCATCTGATCTGCATGCAGGTCATGGGTTCAGTTACTAGCATCTTCAGGTTCACAGGTTCAATCCCTGGTATCTAAGAAAGTCAGAAACTCTGAAGAGCTATTAAGTGGACCAATGTGAATTGACATAAGTCAGTTTCTTCAGATCCTATTCCACCTGCAATGTTCCCTGTGATTCCACACATCTCCAGGCCTGACAAATTGCATCTCAGCTGTAAAAGTTAAGATTGCACAAATCTTGCAAAACGTACTTACAGGTATAAGTGGTCTCACCAGTGAAATCCCACCCTCTGCTCCCAGAAAAAAAAAAATGTAGACAGGAGTTGAAAGGCACATAGTTAACACAGAATAATAATACAGAAAAGCCACATTTTCAAACAGAGCTTGGCACTTACCAGGATACTGACAGAGATGGTCAAATGTTAGTCTCTTTTGAAAATAGGGAAGTAATAGGTCCTGAAGACTTTGCTACAATTTGGCTGATGGACATTGGATTGTCCACATTGAAATTCTGTTCAGCTGGTGGCAAACTGCAAACAATTTCTGAAGAAAAATTGTTCCCAAGTTTGCTTCAGAAAAGTGTTAAATCTGCAGTGGTTGAAGGCTTTTCTTTCATTATTTTCTTTCATCCCTATTGTAGGTGTCACAGAATGAGTTATTTCAGTTAACTTAAAGTATGGTTTTAATTTAGGGAAAAAAGGAAAGGGAGAAATCCCCCTATCACTTAAATCTAAGTGAAATTGCTGTATTGAAGGGGAAATGGGTAAAATAATTTGTTGGGCCTTTTGTCAGTCCCAGAGAGAAACTACAGTAACAAAGTGACCTGATGGAAACAACAAAACAGCAACAACAACAACAAAAACAAAAACAAAGACAAAAACAACAGGTGCTTGTCTAACTGTGCTATTTTGCACCAACTCATGTTTTCTGAACTCTTTTCAAAAGGAGGTTCACAAATAAACTTAGCATTTTTTGTTCAAAGAATTCCCCCTCCATCTGCCAACTAGGGATAGACAAATCTCAGTTTCCATGAGGCTATCCTGCAGTCTTGGATAAAGTTTTGCTACAAGTAAAAACACAGTCAGCGACATTTGCTATTTGGGGAGATTATCCTGAAGAGGAAGTGGCTGGCTGGTGTTTTGTGTTCGCCAGAAATGGACAAATCTGTTAATTTCAGAGTCTCCTTTTTTCAGCCTTAAGTTCCCATTCGTGTATCAGTTTGGGATTTTCTTTTAACTCATGAAAATTTCTCAGGACTTTTTGCACATATTTCCCTAATATACACATGTTTGAAAGCAAGTGTGCTTAAGCCACACATTTTTATGAGTGCTGGTGCCTTATAGCATGCATTTCTGCACATCCTTTTTTGTTATATATGCACTGCACACAAACCCACAAAGAAGACTCAAGAGATCATAGCATTAGAGATAAACTGTTATATTTAACAACCCAATTCAACCAAATTATGAAAGACTGGGCAGGTGGAATATGGATGATTCTTCTAGGGGCACATCTCCCCAATCCCCTGGACGTGTTTACAGCAGCTGTTCCCTACTCCAAAGCAAAGGAGAGGAGGAAAAGCACCCCATCCTAAACGAGCCTTGTGTGTGTGTGAACCTAACATGTGCACCACCAACCCACTGCTCTATGTTCACCAGAGTGCATATGGCAGGCCACAACCCCTCCCCCGCCCCACCCCAAGAACATGCCTATGTTAAAAGGTGTGCTTAACCCAATGATTTTGTTTATTTATTTCATAAAATTTATACACTGCTTGATTTTAAAAACAAAACAAAAAAACCCACCCTCAAAGCACTTACTGTATCCTTAACGTTCTTAAAATCCAGTCATCTGTCACACTAAATGCCAATCAAGGAAAAGGCAACAGCAGTTAATGAACACCACTCCCAGTAAGCCAATTAGAATTGCAGGCAGTGTGGTGAAGAAAGGAGAGCCTAGGGTTCAAATAAGGACACTCGCCTCAATTTTTATGCAGTCCCCCTGAACTGCGCTGTTAAGGCTGGTGGGGTTGGCACTGCAAGAGGAGGAGGAGGAGGAGGAGGAGGAGATGTATAGATTGGGAGGCAGATCTGGCATAAATAGCAGCTGTGAAGGCTTCTGGGAAGTGGGAGTTCATTTATGTGGTTTGAGCAGTGCATTGCCCTCATTTTACGAAGTGGATCGAGAGACTGTGGGCTTGTCCACACATCCACTTGTCCTGTGCCTAGAAAGCATGGGTCAGAGCAGTTCTCCACTTTTCCTGTGCTTTCTAGGCACAGGTCCAAGCGTTTTTGCATTTGCCCCATAGCTTTCACCTGAAAAGCAAGCTCTTTATCACTGAATCGGAACCGACAGCAATCTACAGAAAACCCAATTGATGTTCTATTAATGGTTTCCCTGTGGGAAAGCGGCGGGGCAAATGCAGGCGTTGACGTGCCCTTTATTTCATTTATTCACATGGATTTTGATGTTTTGGGGTTTTCATTAATATCTCTTATAATACAGTATCTGGGGAGTTATTTCGTTGTCCTTTTTTGAGTTTTTCATCACTTCAAAAGGAGACTTTAATACAATATTATGGAGACAAGCCAGCAACCCCTGTGCTAGGCAGATCACATTAAGAGCCCAGAACAGAACCTAAGAACATTAGGAGCTGCTGTACACATTGGTCCCCCTAGCTCAGTATTGTCTACATGGCTGGCGGTGGCTTTCCAGGATTTCAGGCAGAGCAGTTTCACAGTTGCACCTGGAGATGCTCAGGGCTGAGCCTTGAACTTTTTCTGCACAAGGCAGATGCTCCACTGCTGACGTGCAGCTCTTTCTGGTCTGTTGATGAGAGCTAATGGTTAGGAGATAGTTCAGAGTCTGTCCCTGTGCTTGAACAAGATACTTATCAGAATTTCATTACAGCCTCTTAGACATCATACTGCTGTACTGTAGTGATTCTGGAGCAAAGGAGACCACAGCATGAAATTGCCAAATGGCAACTTAGCTAATTTATCACCTGAAACCCACTACATGTTAAATAGCTTACCAATGTGATATTTTATGGATACACTCAGGATCTGGATTCACCAGTAGACATTGAATTAACAACACATTTATTAAAAGTTGTTCATGTAACAATAGGTTACAATTGGGGTTAGTGGTGATGAAATGTTTATCCCTACTCCTTCTGTGATCACTAGCTGAGTAAGAGTGTCATCCCTGAAAACGGTTTTAACAGTGAATCCGTAATTGACTGTGGAGGCCAATTCTGGATACACACATCTTTCCACAGTGGGGACATAGGTTTCCGGGCAGGAGTTGATCATAGTAAGGGTTTGCCAAATGGACCTTCCTCTTAGCTCGTTTCTCCTTTTCTCTCTGAGTTTGTGGTTCTTCAAAGTCCATGACACCTCTGGTAAACACTGTTCTCCAGTTGGAGCGCTCACAGGCCAGTGTTTCCCAGTTATCCGTGTTTACACTACATTCTAAAAGTTTGTCTTCAGAGCATCTTTAAGCCTCCTTTTCTTTTCTTTTTTTTTGTCCACCAATTTTCCATTCTTAAGTTGGGAATAGAGTAGTTGCTTTGAAAGACGATAATCAGGTATCTAAACAACATGACCAGTTCAACGAAGTTGATGTTGAAGAACCATTGCTTCGACATTGGTGATCTTTGCTTCTTTCAGTACACTGTCATTTTTTGGAGACATCATTGATGGAATCTTTTGAGGAGTTGGAGATGGCATTTATAAGTGGTCCATGTTTCACAAGTATACAGTAAAGTTTGTAGTACAATAGCTTTGTAAATGAGGGTTTTGGTTTCGCTGTGAATGTCCTGGTTCTTAAACATTCTGTTCTTCAATTGGGAGAAAGGTGCGCTCCCAGAGCTCAGGTGATGCTGGATTTCGGCATTGATGTCAGCCCTTGTGGAAAGATAACTGCCCAGATAGGAAAAGTGGTCAGCATTTTCCAACGTTACACCATTAAGTTGGATTTGTGGCACTGCAGAGGGGTTGTTTTGTGCTTCTTGGTGCATCACTTTGGTTTTTTGGATATCAAGCAATAGGTCAAGCTTTCCATTAAGCTTCTGTTTGTAGTAACAAGTTTGTGCGCTGCACATATAGTCAAAAGTAAAATTATAGAAGCAACCAGAACGGAATTTTACTTTTGTTTATCCCTACATCAGAAGGTTGGAGAGTCCAAGAAAATTGGACCATATGATAAAAATGACTAATATTGTAAGAGTGAGCGAAGGCAGGCAAGTTGGTAATTTATTCATTGAAAAATGAAGCAGTTTTGTTATGTATTGGTGTAATAAGACACAAGGAAATATTCATCCATATACATTATTGGAAACAATTTAGAGAACAGTAATTGCTATATCCTTTTTGTTTATGGTTTATTTTATTATTACCGCTGATGCTGCCAGTATCTTCATTATGTGTGTGCGTGTGTTTTCTTTATCTGCTAAAAATGAAATAGCTTAAACATGTTAGGATGTTTATGTCAGTATCACTTCTTTGTTAATGGTCAGTGTAATGATTTTGCAAAAAGCTAGGCTAGCCTTCCACCTCCCACCCCAACTGCTGCCCTCTAGTACTCCCTTATCAGCTGGAGTGAGTAAAGTCAGTGAAACAGGGCTGGGGAGTTTCGGGCCCAGGGGTGACATGTATCCCCACCCTCCAGTCCTCCTTATCCAGCCCTTGGGACTCTACCAACGTCCCACCCACCTCAATGCATTGGTAGAGACACAGAAAGAGAATTAGCATGGGCTAACACAGAGTAGGGGAAGGAACCCTCAGGCACAGGTGGCCCTCTAGGTATGTCTATATGACCCCTGGAATTCCTCCTCCCTGTCATGGACTGGCTGGATGCAGAGGAGCTGTGGGAGACAACAGCTGAGGACCCCTGCAAGGAAACCCCCAAGTGGAAGAAGACTCGGAACCAGGGGATTCAAGTCAAATCAGTTTATTGTGTTTTAGCAGACAGCCTTTATACACATGAAAATGAAAATAATAATAACAGAGATTTACATTTCTGCTCCTTAACTTTTAAAGGATAAATAATTTCATATACCCCCTTTAAGTTTAATAGCACAGATTTGTAGAGCCTTAGCAAGAAATTTAGATATTCTGAAGGATGGATACGTCTCTGCAGCAGACAGCAAAAAAAAAAAAAAAGTCTTTTCCTTCTGTGATCTTAACAATGGGTGAATATAGTTGTTTCTAAGATCAGTATAAAAAGGGCATTCAAGGAGCACATGAGTTGTATCTGTTGGAAAATTGCATTCCACCTTAAGTTGCAGACGTGTGAGATTGTTACATGTCACAGGTCTGCTTCAGAGCTTGAATACTACAGTCAGCAGAGTACTATTTGTCCCTGATCCAGCTGATAACTTCCTTAGTGTTTCTCAGCTGACAGAGCAAGACTTTGGCATTTCCTTCAAGAAGGGAGTTTGCTTCATAAGGAAGATCAACGAAGACATTTTACATGCAGATTATGTAAATGGTTTGTTCTTGATAACTTATGATGATGTTGATGTCAATGTACAAAGTGATGAATCTTGTTGTGTTATGAATACTAACAAAATTCTTCATTTAAATTGCATACATTCCCACCACAGGCGGTTCAGTCATATGGCATGGCAAGCACTGACCAAGATGCCAGAGATGGCTCAAGGTTTAACCATTAAACCCTGCAGGTTTTACATGAAGTGTAAGTCATGTGTAGGGCACAAGGTGAGGGTTGCACCAAAGGGCAGGGTTTCTGGCAGGCAGGCATCTAAACCCTACCAGCTTATCCATGCAGACCTTGTTGGTCTGCTTGCACCCTCTCTAGGAGGGCAAGGTACTTCATGGTATTTTTCCAGGTACATTCATGTGTTCATGCTCAAGCAGAAAAAAGAAACATTTCCTAGGTTCAAGGAATTATGTGCTTGGTTGCAAAATGTCCATGGGAAGCAATTGCAGTGTTTGTTTACTGACCGTGGAGGGGAATTCACTTCTCAGCCGTTTGAGGCTTTTCAGACTGAGAAGGGGATTCAGCATGACCTTGCAAGTCCAAGATCTCCATGGCAGAATGGACTTTGCAAAATAGCAAACCAGACTTTGCTACAAGGCCTGCATGATGTCAATCTTCCTGAAGAGTATTGGGCTGAATTGCTGAATTGTTTTGTTTATTGTTACAACAGAAGGTATTCTGCAACAATAGGCCGTACTCCCGAGATGTTTGGTAAGAAGCCATACGTCAAGCCATACGTCGTACCCCTTTTTGTGGGGTATGAAAAAGGTGCATACAAAGTGCTAATGACTGACACAAAGGCAGTACGGTTTACCAGGAGTGTTCAGTACAATGCTAAGTGGGGGAGGGGGACAATGTGGGGATTTTCCAGAGTCACCCTGATGCTGAAGAAGCAGAGGAAGCTGAGGATGATGATCAGAGCTCGGATTCCAGTTCAGTGGGAGGAGCTAGTGCTGTTGTCAGTGACAGTGATGACACAGCAGATTACAAGAGTACAAAGGCCTCACTCAGACCATCTGATGGGTCTGACACCGAATTGGAAGAACCACTGTTCACCATTGGCCACCATTCTCCTAAGAAAGAGGAAATGAGTGCTGAAGACTTGTGTCTAGTACGCAGATCTGAAAGGGCTACAAAGGGCAAACCTCCAAAGAGGTATGCTGATGAGTTTGTTAAAACAGCAACAGCTGTTGTTAGTAGCTCAGAGAGGGTGTGGAAACCTTCAAGCTTCCAAGAGGTCCAGGAGTTAACCTCGAAGGATGCAGAGCTTTGGCTAAAGGCCATGAAGGCTGAACTTGATTCCTTAGAAAGGAACAAGACCTGGGAGCTAGTTCCAATAGTACCAGGGATGAAGCTGGTTGACAGCAAGTGGGTATTTAAGGCCAAGACAGACCCGAATGGCAAGGTAGTAAGACACAAAACCAGATTGGTCGCAAGAGGTTTTTCACAGGTACCAGGACAGGACTACCATGAAACCCACTCACCCACCTTCAAGTATGAGAGCATTAGGCATATGCTCAAGATTTCTGCAGAAGAAAAGTTTCACGTTTCACATCACGACGTGAACACAGCTATTTTGTATGGGGTTCTGGGGGAGGAGATTTACATGCTTCCACCTGATGGAGTGCAGGTACAGAAGGGAATGATCTGTAAGCTACAGAAATCCCTATATGGTCTCAAGCAGAGTGCCAGGTGTTGAAACACAAAACTAACAGGGACATTGTTTTATCTAGGTTTTCATCAAGGCACAGCTGATCCATGTGTGTTTTTCAAAGATGAGGGTGTCAACAAATTGTATTGTGTATGCTTTGTTTATTATCTTCTTCTTCTCTCTCTCTCTTTTGGAAGCATCAGGCTTTGTACCAAAGCACCCTAGCTCAGCTGTGAAAGCACTGTGACATGAAGGATCTTGGTGAGGTATCCAACTCTCTTTCTCTGGAAGTAGAAAGAAACCAGGCAGGTGATTTTTTGGTACACCAATCTCAGAAAATTGCTGATGTATTGACCAGGCTGAATTTGGTTGATGCAAATCCTGTGGACACACCAGGTTTCCAGGTAGATGATACTGGTGAAGCATTTTCTGACACTACATTGTACACATGCATTCTAGGCAAGCTGAATTTCATTGCTAGATGTTCAAGACCTGGATGGAGGATTGAGATATATTTTATAGAAAATAGCCCTACACCACAAACATTTGCTACTACACTCACTCTCTGTCCTCAAATATCACCACCAAAGGTGCACCTCTCTACTAGCTGAAGTAAGTGGGGAGATACCTACATGTCATCCTAATCACATACCTCTGCAATTGACAGAGAGTGGTTAGGAGCATTTTCTTAGAAATCCATTTTGTTACTCAGCTGTTCTGCTGCAGTTCCCAGCTCAAACAAAAAGTTTTAAACTGTGTTAGCAAATCAGTATTTTAAGATGTTACAAGATGTACATCTGAACCCACACATGTGTCCACTGTGTGCACCCAATATACATTCTTGAGAGAAAATGAACCTTCTGAATGGGGTTGGACTAGATGATCCTTGGGGTACTACTCTATTAATTCTATTATTCTAAGTCAGGACATATATCCACTTAAAATGTGTGTATTTAGGCTGATCGCCGAAGAATTGATGCTTTTGAATTATGGTGCTGGAGGAGTCTCTTGAGAGACTGCAAGAAGATCAAACCGATCCATTCTGAAGGAAATCAGCCCTGAGTGCTCACTGGAAGGACAGATCCTGAAGCTGAGGCTCCAGTACTTTGGCCACCTCATGAGAAGAGAAGACTCCCTGGAAAAGCCCCTGATGTTGGGAAAGATGGAGGGCACAAGGAGAAGGGGATGACAGAGGACAAGATGGTTGGATAGTGTTTTCGAAGCTACCAGCATGAGTTTGACCAAACTGCGGGAGGCAGTGAAAGACAGAAGTGCCTGGCGTGCTCTGGTCCATGGGGTCACGAAGAGTCGGACACAACTAAACGAATAAACAACATGCCTGATAAAGAATTGTTACATGAAAAAGTAGGGGGGGAATAGAGTATATGGGTATTGTGTGAGACAGTGAGGTTACAAATATGTGGACAGCACAAATCAATCACTACATACACACACCTTGGTCCTACAAAGTAAAAGAAACCCTAACTACCCAAAAGCCTAGAGAAAGTGAAAGATCTCATTAGATTTCAGGTGAGATCTCACCCAAAATGGACACCATCTTGTCCAAAATTGGCACCACCTGGGAGGCTTCTGCTGCCTGAGGCAGTGGCCTCAACCTGTCTAATGGCTGGGCTAGCTCTGGGCCTTAACCTCATCCCACCTGGGACACTGGGACCAGACTGAATTCTGGGCATGCCAGCTGTCTCAGGAGATGACCCTAGTAAAGAGCAAGTACAGAAAGAAGGCATTGAGAAAGACTTTTATTCAGACATGATGTGTGCAGAATTGCCTGGGGAAGAGAGTGGAATTGGCTAAAGCTTCACTAAGCTTCACTTGATCTTAGTGATAAGTGGAAATTGGAACTCCCATTTCAACCTATACCCCCATGAGACCCTTGGATCAAGGGGTATTCAATGTGCCAGTCCCTCAGGACAGCCCATTTCTAATGCAATTAATGCATTATTAATTGATAATTAATCATCCCACTCTGGCGGGAAGGTAAACGGTGTTTCCGTGCGCTGCTCTGGTTCGCCAGAAGCAGCTTAGTCATGCTGGCCACATGACCCAGAAGCTGTGCACCAGCTCCCTCGACCAGCAAAGCGAGATGAGCAGTGCAACCCCAGTCATCTGCAACTGGACCTAACGGTCTGGGGTCCGTTTACCTTTAATTGATAATTTGCTTCTGACACCAAGCACTTTCTTTCGCAATACTCAGTAAATTTATTTAATCTTTTTGAAAGCTATCATGCATTTTTTGTTCTCTGAATCTCTGATAATCTGCCAATTTCCATAAACAGCAATTCTCATAGCTTCTCTCATTCTTTAATAGCTGATCATTCTACATGTCTTTTTGCAAAAACTCTCACAACCAGGAATTCTTATTTTTATTTTACATTGCTTACTGAGTGATGAAATGTCCAGCCTCACTGATGCATCTATACACTGGCATATGGAAATGTTATGCAAATTTGAACCACAGGCCTGCCCCTGCCTCTCAGCTATTTAGGTTCCCAGAAACATCCCATTGCAGGGTATTCTATCTGTTCTAATCCAGTGAAAATAGACATGTGTCTAAAACTTCAATCAGCAGTGTCCACAGTCTGCTCCAACAGACAGATGTGTTTTGACCTCAATCTTTACCAGTGGCTTAATTTCAAAACAGTCCTTGTCGAATCCACACTTTGCAACCCCCTCCCCTTTCCAGAGCTGGGCAAAGAGACAGCATCACTCTCAGTATGCCATTTCAGATCTAAAAATAAACTGCCCATATATATATATATATATATTGCATGGTTGAAATCAGCTCAAACAACATTATTTAAAGGGGAGAAAAAGAGCAAAAAGGGGAAAGAAATACCGCTCATTGGGCTCATCGAGGCTGCCTTTTCTGCTATGTTTCTAGACACAAAGCCCTGTGTCCATGCTGCTGCTGCTTCTACTACTACTGCTACTTTTGTCCTGGCACTTCTCCCAGGAAAACACACAGTTTACTGCTGAACTAGAGCAAACAGTAATTGGGGTTTTTCACAGATCACCATTTGCTCCAATTCTGCAGTAAAACACAGGTTTTCCTGGGGAAACCACTGGGGTAAAAAACAAAAAACCTGCTCAGACACAGAGCTTTAAAGTGTTGTCTTGTGCCTGGAAAGTATTGCACAAAAGTAAGTCTGGATGAGCCTAGTATCTTGTAGGGATACTATGAGTTCAGCATCCTTTTTGGGGAAAACCCATAGCTCAGTGATGCAACTTTTCCCTTTTTGAGGAAAAGCCAGAGAGCCAGTGTGGTGTAGTGGGTAAGAGTGGTAGACTCATAATCTGGTGAACCGGGTTCGCACTCCGCTCTTCCCCATGCAGCTGCTGGTTGACCATGGGCTAGTCACACTTCTTTGAAATCTCTCAGCCCCACTTAGCTCACAGAGTGGTTTTTGTGGGGTTGGAAGGGAAAGGAGAATGTTAGCTCCTTTGAGACTCCTTCTGGTAGTGATAAAGTGGGATATCAAATCCAAACTCTTCTTCTTCTGATTGAGTGCAGAAAGTCCAAGCTTCAATCCCTGGCATCTTCATCAAGGGTTGGGAGTGTATGCAGCCTGAAACCTCAGAGATCTGCTTCTAGTCAGTGTGGGCAGCTATGGGGGTCTGCTAACTACCACCTGCCTGCCTCATTTCTGACCCAAAACATTCCCATTCCCCATGCTTCCTAAGACCTAGTAGGTAATGTGTCAGAACCCATTGTCAGTGGAGTGAGTCCACCAGAAGGCACTTTGCCTGGATGGGGAAGTAACAAGGGAAACTGTTTTCAACACTACTCCCAACTCTTGCTGTGGCAGCAAGCAGAGGACATCTTGGTGACTACCAGTTGAAATGTTTTTTTTTCCCCTTAAAAAAAATTCCAAGAATCCTTCTCAAGCATAGGTGATTATACAGTGCCTTCCTATGTCATCCTGCCCACCTCCTAAAATCAGTAGATGACATGCTTTTCAGTGCCCCATCTATGATGGAGGCATCATCGATGAAGAAGAAACAGGGCATTTTCAGATTCAGGTAGGTAGCCATGTTGGTCCGACACAGTTGAAATATATATAAAAATAAAATAAATGTCCGGTAGCACCTTAGAGACCAACTATGTTTGTTCTTGGTATAAACTTTCATGTGCATGCACACTTATTCATGCACACAAAAGCTTATACCAAGACCAACTTACCATAGTTAGTCTCTAAGGTGCTACAGGGCATTTTCAGTTAATGCACCAATATTCAGAAATAATTTGCTCTAGGAATCGTAGTCCCCTCTTTGGCTGTCTTTCTTTCATGTGATTCCCAAAGACATTTTCCTCCAACAGGCTTTTGCCTGCTAAGTGTTATCTTTTAATGGGGATGGAGGAGTAACCAGATGTGTTTATATTTTGATGAGAAACTACCCAATTTGTACACAAACCAACATGCAAACAGGAAAAAAAACAACCATCCCTTGAAATTCACAATAGAGTTTTCTAACCAAGCCAGGGGTTGAACCTAGAATGTTTTATGTGCAAAGCAGATGCTCCACTGCTGAAGTGCAGCTCTTTCTGGTCTGCTGATGAGAGCTAATGGTCAGGAGATAGTTCTCTGTGCTTGAACAAGATACTTATCAGAGTTTCATTACAAATGCTGACCCTCAAGAAGTGATTCTTGAGCAAAGGAACTTCAAAGGGAGACCACAGCATGAAACTGCTGAATGGCAACTTAGCGAATTTATCACCTGTAGCCTGAATCAAGATAACAGCTTGCTTGGGTTATTATTATTATTATTATTATTATTCCAGCACATGTTAAATAGCTTACAAATGCATCATAACCAAGGATCTGGTTTTACTAGTAGATATTGAATTAACAAGCCCTCTTCCATTAATTAGGCAAAATGACATGTGAAAATGCATTTGCAAAATTTATTGCAAAAGTTATGTATAACAACAACAACAACTTATTTATATGCTGCCAATCTGACTGGGTTGATCTAGTAACTCTAGGTGACTTCCACCCCGCCTCCCCCCAAAAATCCCAGAAAAAACACAATACATCAAACATTAAAACTTAGCTGAACAGGGCTGCCTTTAGATATATATGCATATATATTTAATCACATAGCTGTTTATCTGTTTGTCATCTGCTGGGAGGGTGTTCCACAGGGTGGGCGTGACTACAGAAAAGGCCCTCTACCTGGTTTCCTGTAACCTCACCTCTTGCAATGAGGCTGAGGCTGTTTAGGGCTTCAAAGATCAGGACAGACACCTGAAGGCAGCCCTGTTTAATGTTTTTTTAATGTTTGATGTTTTATTGTATTTTTAATATTTTGTTGGAAGCCACCCAGAGTGGCTGGGGAAACCCAGCCAAATGGGTGTGGTATAAATTATTATTATTATTATTATTATTATTATTATTATTATTATTACTACTACTACTACTACTTTGAATTGCCCTTGGAAATACACTGGGAGCGGAACTTCCGGTCGCAGCCACGGACCCGACGCAAGCGGGATTTTCTCGGAGAGGGGAAATCTGGGCTTTCGGGGGAAATCGGGGGGTGCTACAGGGCGCGGTAGTCCCTCAAAACCCCTCTGGAGGGAGACCAGAGGGTCAAGATCCCAGCGGAGCCAACAGTGGATCACCTAGCCATCAGGTAACTCCGTAAAAAGGAGCGAAGAGAATGGCGGGCAGAGCAGGCACCGGGAATCCATTGTCTTCCCACCGAAAAGCGCAGCCCCAGGCTTGCAGGGCGAGTGGGCGATTTTCAATTAACAAGAAATTCGAACCAATTTGGGATTTATAATTGGATTTTTATAAAAAGGAAGGTTTTGGAATAAAAAGAGTGAAAAACGGAGGTCAGCTTCATCTGAGATCAAACAGCAACGCACGACTGAGAGCAGAGTTGGAAACGAGAGGTTGGTGAAACAGCAAGCGGTTCGAACTTCTTCCTCTGAGAAAGTTTGTAAAAAAAGTTATATACAGTGTTGCAAATAGTTGCAAATAGTTGCAAAAGCGGGCAGAGGAAGCAGAAATTTGTTTTTGTATGACTGTGGAGGGGTCTTCGTGTAACGATTGGTTTGACAGAAGGAAAATTTATAGAGGCTTCCCGATACTTTCGATTTAAAAAGAACTGCGCAACAAAATAGTACTTTTCTATCTCCATTTTGTGGAAGTTTAGCGCAATCTAGCAACAGAAGGAAGAAAGTAAAAAAGAGATTAAAAGACAGATTGAAGGTTTGACTGGATCACATTGAGCAACGCACTTCCATTTTGGCACCTTCTTATTCTTTTGTTTAAGTCCTTCTCAGTTTAATTTTTAACTTTCTAAGGATTGCTGAGTCTGCATGAAGGCTTTTATGCTAATCCCCTCTTCTGAATGGTCTATCTGGTCACGTTTTGACAGAGCCACTTGAAATATATAGGGACTGGATGCTTATTTGGATTTGATTTAAACTGAGATTTAAACTTCTATAATTTTGGATTATTTTTAGCTCCCTCTTTGTGTTTTTAGGGGGATCCTGTTCTCATTTTTATTTTTTATTCTATTATTATTGTTGTTGTTGTTGTTGTTGTTGTTATTTTTTATTTTTTTATTGTGATTACAAGTATATTGGGACATTTAGGCAATTGAAAAATATTCAATATTTGGACTTAATTTTATTAACCTAATATAATTGAGCTCTGGATTATTTTTTCATTTCCTTTTGCCTTTTTGTGACACGTCTGGCCATTTTTTTGGTTTCTCCTTTGTTTTCCTCTCTTCTGAGATAATACTATTGGCTAGGGAAATGTATTGATTTGGATATTATCATCATTCAACCCTGGAGTCTTGTGGAGCCTTAATCGTGGTTCGGACTGGATTTAGCCTAAGTGGTGGCAAGAAGAAAAAGAAAATTTATTGGTTATCCTGCCCACCGGGTTTTGGGTCCTATAACAATTTTGGGGAAAATCAAAGGAATTTGAAGTTTGATATTCAAATATTCAACAGGAGGGTTATTTTGAAAATTTTCTGAACTATAATTTGAATATATAATCTAATTGAGTTATAAAAATAATTTTTAAGTATTTTAATTTGATATGGGGCCTAAGAATATTTTGGAAAGTGTGAGAATATATTAATTTTGTTTCTCCAGAAAAAGGGTGGTGTTTATATTAATTTGTTAATGACTATATATTGAGTGGGAAAGAGTTGAGATTTCACACACAGAAGAAAGTGAGCGAAAGTGGAACTCCGGCGGACAGGAGAGGTTCTAAACAGGAAACAGACTTTAGAGGAGAAATTTTGAAAATGTTTGCAGAAATTAAAAATGATATTAAGCAGAGTGAGAAGAATTTAGAATCCAAATTAGAACAAATGGACAAAAGAATGGGCCAGATGGACAAAAAAATGGGCCAGATGGATAAAAAAAATGATGAAACAGTGAACTGAAAGGACAATTAAAGGAGGTGAGTAGGAGGACTCAAACTTTGGAGGAGGGAATGAAAAGGAATAAATTGGAGATGAGGGAAGTTAAAAAAGAAGAGGAGAAAATAAGAACAGGAATGTCGGAAATTAATAAGTCACAGGAGGAGGTCTGGGACGCAATTGCCATGAATGAACTGAGACAGAGGGAAGTGAATCTGAGATTTCGGCTTGTCCCAGAGGTGCAAGGAGAGAATATTAAAGAGAAATTAATAAAGGAGATTGCACAATGGATGGAGCTGCAGACAGAGGAGGTTGCAAGGACAATACAAAATGCATTTTGAATCAAGACAAAATCAGTGAAGGCAAAGAAGTTCCCAGGAGATTGTCTGATCACATTTAAAGACAAAGAGATGAGAAACTTGATACTTCAAAAAAATAGAGAAAAGAGATTGAACATAGAAGGAAATTACATATTTATTTTTAAAGATATCCCAATTAGGGTGTTAAAACGAAGAGACCCATACAAAGCAACAGTGCAAATCCTCAAGAAAAACAACATGGTATTCAGATGGGAATTTCCAGAAGGAATTTCTTTCTTCTACAAAAGCAAAAGACACAGACTTACAAGTCCAGAGGAGATAAGCAAATTTTTGAGAAAATATAAAGAGCTACGAAGTGAAGATAAAGAGACAAGAGGTGCAGAACCAGGAATGGAGGCTGCAAGAGGAGTAGGCTTGAAACAGATAGAAGAAGAAGAAAGGAAAAAGTTAGAAGAAGAAGAGGAGGAGGAGGAAGAAGAAGAAGAAGAAGAAGAAGAAGAAGAAGAAGAAGAAGAAGAAGACAGATTATAAAATTTGTAATAAAATCTCCAATATGGCAAAGATTGCGTTGAAATTATGGACATGGAATATTAATGGACATGGAGATTAATGATAAAAAAACGGAATAAAATTGAACAACATTTAAAAAAGAAGAATTTGGACATTATTTGTTTGCAAGAAACTCATGTGGCAAGAAGACATAAAAAAGTTTTGATTAACAAAAGACTAGGAAATGAATTCATATCATCGGATAGGACTAAAAAGAGAGGAGTAGTATTGTATATCAGTAAAAAAATCGAAACTCAGCAAATTTTTAAGGATGAAGAAGGCAGAATTATTGCAGTCCAGATCAAGTGGCAAGGAGAAAAAATAGTAATTGTCGGGATCTACGCATCTAATGGTAACAAAACAGATTTATACAAAAGTCTAGAAGAAAAAATATTTGAATATATGGACCAGAAGATCATAATAATGGGAGACCTAAATGGAGTGGTGTCAACGGAAATGGATAGATTAAGAACAACAGGGATGAGCAAAGATGGAAAATTACCTAAGACCTTTTTTTCAATGATAAAGAACTGTAACTTGATTGACATCTGGAGACTTAGACATCCCCTGGAGAAACAATTTACATTTTATTGTGAGTCAAATCAATCCATGTCGAGAATAGACCAAGTATGGGTCTTGAATGAATTAACTCCAAGAATCACAGACATTGAAATTCAACCAAGAGTGATTTTGGATCATAGTGCAATAAAATTTGAATTAAAAGGTTATGAAGAAAAAACCTTCAGATGGAGAATTAATGACTACCTTTTAGATGATCAAAAAGTCTTGGATAGTGCACGAAGGTGTTTTGTAAATAACTGCAGCAAGGAGACAAAAATGAACACGGTATGGGATGCCAGCAAGGCCGTGATGAGAGGTTTCTTTATCCAGCAAAATGCCTTGAAAAACAAAAATAGAGAGAAAGAAAAGAAGGAAATTTTGAGACAAATAACAGAGAATGAACAAAAATTGATAAAGAAACCTAATAATGGGAAGATAAAACAGAACATAAAGACTCTACAAACACAATTTGCAATGATAATAAACAAAGAAGTAGAAGGAAATATAAAAAGGTTGAGACAGAGAAACTTCGAGTTCGCGAATAAATCAGGAAAATGGCTCGCATGGCAGATAAAGAAAAGAAAGGAACAAAACACAGTGAATAAGATCATCATTGAAGGTACCGAGATAGATAATCTGAAAGAGATTAGAAAAGGATTCCTGGACTTTTTCAGACATCTATATAGAAGTAAAGGCAAGAATAACATGAGAAAAATAGAAAGATTTTTAAAGGATAAAGAGGTGCAGAAGATCCCGACGAAAAAAAAAGACAATTTGAATGCCCCGATCGAAACGGAAGAAATAAAAGAGGCAATAAAAGAGATGAAAAAAGGGAAAGCTCCAGGTCCAGATGGATTTACAGCCAGTTACTATAAAGAAATGAAAGACATCATAATTGTACCTATGAAAGAAGTTATGAATAACATTATGAGAAATAGAGAAATCCCAGAAACATGGAAAGAGACCTTTATAACACTCATTCCAAAACAAGATTCAGATTTAACGCAAGTCAAAAATTATAGGCCTATTTCACTGTTAAACACGGGCTACAAAATCTTTGCAAGTATTTTAGCAAACAGAATGAAAAAGGTTTTACGAGAAATTATACACAAGGATCAGATAGGTTTCCTTCCTGGCAGACAGATGAAAGACAATATAAGAAATATAATTAATATTTTAGAATATCTGAATGCCAGGAATGAGAAACAAGCAATGATGATTTTTGTGGATGCTGAAAAGGCCTTTGATAATATATCATGGGATTTTATGTTAAAGAATTTAGAACATATGGAGGTGGGTAAGGAATTTTTTAATGGAATAAAAGCAATACAGTGGTGCCCTGCAAGACGAATGCCTCGCAAGACGGAAAACCCGCAAGATAAAAGGGTTTTCCGTTTGTGAGTTGCTTCGCAAGATGAATTTCCCTATGGGCTTGCTTCGCAAGAAGAAAGCCCATAGGGAAATCTCTGGGGACCTCTTTTAAATGCTGGCGGTGGGGAACAAAGCCTTTCCCCCCTCCGGCCTTCAGAAGAGGTCCAGGAAGGCCGGCGGGGGCCAAAAGGCTTTGCTCCCCACCGCCAGCATTTTAAAAGCAGTCCGGGATAGCAGGGAAGCGCTTCCCGCTATCCCGGATGGCTTTTGAAGGCAGGCGGAGGGGAGCAAAGACTTTCGCCCCCTGCCCGCCTTCAGAAGAGGTCCTGGACCTCTTCTGAAGGCTGGCGGGGGGCAAAAGTCTTTGTCCCCCCTGCCTGCCTTCCCGGGGGCTTTTAAATCGCCTCAGGATCGTCCTGGGGTTTTTTAAAATGCTGGCGGGCGGCAGCGAAGGTTTCGCTGCCGCCCGCCAGCATTTTAAGATCGCCCCGGACAGCGGAGAAGTCCTCCACTGTCCCAGGGTTTTTTAAAATGCTGGGGGTGGGAAGAAAAGCCCTTGTCCCCCCCCAGCCTTCAGAAGAGGTCGGGGGACAGACTGTCCCCGGACCTGGTCTGAAGGTGGTTTCCATAGGAACGCATTGATTGATTTTCAATGCATTTCTATGGGAAACCGTGCTTCGCAAGACGAAAAACTCGCAAGAAGAAAAAACTTGCGGAACAAATTAATTTCGTCTTGCGAGGCACCACTGTATATAGAGAACAGAAAGCAAAGTTGATAGTAAATAATATTATGACAGAAGACATAAAAATAAATAAAGGTGCAAGACAGGGATGTCCGTTATCACCACTATTATTCATCTTCGTTCTGGAAGTTTTGTTAAAGTCAATAAGGAAAAATGAAGAAATAAAAGGGGTGATTGTGGGTAAAAATGAATATAAAGTTAAAGCGTTTGCAGATGATCTGGTAATAACAGTGGAGGCACCATTGGGAAGTGTTAAAAGAGTATTAGAAGAAATAGATCAATTCAGTCAAGTCGCAGGGTTTTATTTAAACAAAAGGAAGACAAAAATTATTGCGAAAAATATGAAACAAGAATTAATAGAGATAATGCAACAACAAACTGGAATAGAGGCGGTGAATAAAGTGAAATATTTAGGAATTTGGTTAACCCCCAGACATATAGATTTGTTTCAAGATAATTATATACCTGTGTGGAATGGAATAAAAAGGGATGTGGAGGTGTGGGGAAGGTTGAAGTTATCCTTTTGGGGGAGAATATCAACGATAAAGATGAGCGTGCTACCAAAGATGTTATTTCTAATTCAATCACTCCTGATAATAAGGGGACATCAATATTTAAAGAGTGGCAAAAGATAATATCAAGGTATATCTGGCAGGGAAAGAAGCCAAGGATTCAGTTTAAGTTATTGACAGATGCGAAGGAAAGAGGTGGCTTCGCACTGCCAAATTTGAAACTATATTATGAAGCATCTTGCTTATGCTGGCTAAAGGAGTGGATTAAATTAGAAAATGGAGAATTGTTGGATTTAGAAGGTTTTGATAATAGATTTGGTTGGCACGCATATATATGGTATGAAAAGAAGAAAATTCATAAAGGGTTTGAAAACCACATCTTCCGAAGGTCATTGATAAATGTATGGGATAGGTATAAAAATTTGCTGGAATTCAAACTCCCCCGCTGGATCTCACCCTTAGAAGTGATGAGTGTGAAAAAGATTAATATGAGGGGGAGGTGGATAACATATGGAGAACTAACAGTTAAAGAAGGGGAGGAATGGAAAATGAAACCCTATGAAGAAGTAAAAGAATTTGTCTATGATTGGTTGCATTACTATCAGGTCTGTGAAATGTTTAAAAAAGATTGTAAAGTATAGATATGGAGAAAAAGAATCAAAATTCCAATTAGAGATACTGAATAATGAGTATAAAAATTTGTCTAAAATGTATAAAATGTTGCTGGAGTGGTATACACAAGATGAAGAGGTTAAATCGGTTATGATATATTGGGCCAGAGATTTTGGTTATAATATACAATATGATGAGTGGTCAAAATTATGGAATTAAATACTAAAATTTACGGCATGTTCTGCATTAAAGGAAAATGTAATGAAAATGGTATATAGATGGTATATAACGCCAGTAAAACTAGCCAAAATGTATAAAACATGTAATAAGGGTTGGAAATATAAAGAAAAAGAAGGGACATTCTATCATATGTGGTGGGAGTGTAAAAAGGTGAAAGGCTTCTGGGAAATGATATATAATGAATTGAAAAAGATATTGAAATATACGTTTATTAAGAAACCAGAGGCCTTCCTATTGGGATTGGTAGGAAATGAGACAAGTAAGAAAGATTGTAAACTTTTTCAATACGCAGTTACAGCAGCGAGAATACTTCTGGCCCAAAAATGGAAACAGGAAGAAATACCGACTGTGGAAGAATGGAGATTGAAATTGACTGATTATGCAGAATTGGACAAACTAACAGGGAAGATTCGGTATCAACGAGACCAAAAGTTCATCGAGGACTGGGGAAGATTTACAGATTATCTGAAAGGCATATGTGATGAACAAACAACATTTGTTGGTTTTCAAGAGACTCTGTGAAAAATAGAGAAATATTGTTAAAAAGATAATAATAGGAGGGAAGGAGACATCTAAAGGCAATATTATTAATAATGTAGATGCAAAGGAAAGATCAGCAGAGGAGCTGAGGGAAGAAAAAAAAGAGAGATGAATGTGTGATAAAATGTGAATTGATTGTATAAAAAATTGTTGGAAAATGAATAAAAAATATTATATATAAAAAAGGAAATACACTGGGAGCCAGTGCAGATCCTTTATGACCTGTGTCATATGGTCCTGGCAGCCGCTCCCAGGCACCAGTCTAGCTGCTTCATTCTGGATTAATTGTAGTTTCTGAGTCACCTTCAAAGGTAGCTGCACACAGAGGGCATTACAGTAGTCCAAGTGGGAGAGAACCAGAGCATGTCCCACCCTGGCAAGACAATGCACAGGTAGTAAAAAGCCAGTGAACCAGATGGAGCTGGTAGACAACTGCCCTGGATATAGAACTGACTGGTGCTGCCATGGGCAGCTGTGAGTCCAAAATGATTCCAAAGCTGCATACCTGGTCTTTCAGGGGCAGAGTAACCCCATTCAGGACCAGGGAATCCCCCATACACACCCTGTTGGGAGATTGATCACTCGTTTTGCAGAAAACTGAGTGAGTTTCTGTTGATGGGAAGTGGAGAGTGTTCCAGAAACTGACCAGAGAAGCTGAATTGCTTGCACAGGTGTGAGATAAGGATCATGAGTTAATTACTTTCCTTAGCACAGGGTCAGGAACTTATAGCCTTTAAAAGACTGGTCTGTAGTTTCTTTTACAGCTAGAGAAACAGCTAGAGAAATAGCTGGAGAAACAGCTAGAATAAGAGTCAACAAGAGAGTGTGTGTTAGTCTCTCTCACTAAATCATTGAGCCTCTTGGGCTTGCCATCAAGTTGGCGGTTCATATCCTTGTGACAGTGGTGAGCTCCTGTTGCTCTGTTCCAGTTCTGCCAACAGGCAGTTGGAAAGCATATCAGTGCAAGTAGATAAATAGGTATGGCTGTGGCGGGAAAATAGTTTTTCTGTGCACTCTGGCACTTGTCACTGTGTCCCGTTGTGCCAGTAGCAGTTTAGTTATGCTGGCCACATGACCTGGAAAGCTGTCTGTGGACAAACACTGGCTCCCTCAGCCTGAAGCAAGATGAACCCTGCTCCCCACAGCCACCTTTGACTGGACTTAACGCCCAGGGGTCCTTTACTATTTAGCTTTTTACCTTCCTACAACTGCTGCTGCTATGGGCTGATGCTATATGCTGCTGTAAGCTGTATGAGATGTCCAGCTGCTGGGACCAGTAGCCTAAGTGAACTATTCTGTATATATAACAACAGCTACACTTGATGCCAGCAATAAAGAGCTAATTGTCTGGACTGTTCCTGTGTCTGTTCCTGTCTTTCTATCAGGGCAACTCCCACATACAAGAGGCATGTTTAAGAAGTACAGTATTTTTCGCTCTATAAGACACACCAGACCACAAGACGCACCTAGATTTTGGAGGAGGAAAACAAGAAAAAATATATTCTGAATCTCAGAAGCCAGAACAGCAAGAGGGATCGCTGCACAGTGAAAGCAGCAATCCCTCTTGCTGTTCTGGCTTCTGTGATAGCTGTGCAGCCTGCATTCGCTCCATAAGACGCACACACATCTCCCCTTACTTTTTAGGAGGGAAAAAGTGAGTCTTATAGAGCAAAAAATATGGTATGTTGGGCATTTGATTTATGCCAGGAGGTGAAGGCAACAAAACACCCTGTTTCCTTCAAACAGTACTTCTTTCTTGTCAGGATTCAACCTCAATTTGTTAGCTGCCATCCATCCTCCAACTGCCCCCAGACACTCACACTGGACATTCACCACCTTCACTTATTTTGATTTAAAAGAAAGGTAGAGCTGGATATCATCCACATACTGATGAACGCCCAGCCCAAGCCCCCTGATGATCTCTCCCAGCAGCTTCATATACATGTCAAAAAGCATGGGGGAGAGAATGGAGCCCTGAGGCACCCCACAAGTGAGTGCCCAGGGTCTGAACATTCATCCCCCAACACCACTTTCTGGACATGGCCCATGAGGAAGGAGCAGAACCACTGCATAACAGTGCCTCCTGCTCCCAACCCCCCTAGATGGTCCAGAAGCATACCATGGCCAATTGTATCAAAAGCCAGCAAGAAATCCAGCAGAACCAGGAAACAGCTTTCACCTCTGTCCCTAGCCTGCCCATGATCATTGACCAGTGCAACCAGTGCAGTTTCAGTCCCATGATAGGGCTTGAAACTCAATTGGAAGGGGTACAAACAGTCTGCATCCTTCAGGCATGCCTGGAGTTGTTCTGTGGCTACCTGATTGACCACCTTGCCCAGGAATGGAAGGTTTGAGACTGCGTGATAATTGGCCATTTTAACTGGGTCTAAAGTGGTTTGATAACTGCTTCTTTAAGCATTTCTGGCAAGGCTCCCACCGAGGGGAAAGCACTCATGATCTGATCCCACAGAGACCATTACCCAGTCATATCTAGCTCGCTTTTTTGAGCCATGATGGAGAAGGGTCAAGAAGAATCTTAATACAAAAATGCACTCAAATACTCACAAATTTTCATGAGGATAGAAGAAGAAGAGGAGGAGGAGGAGGAGGAGGAGGAGGAGGAGGAGGAAGAAGAAGAAGAAGAAGA
Organism: Podarcis gaigeae; assembly: GCF_964106915.1. Lineage (NCBI taxonomy): Eukaryota > Metazoa > Chordata > Lepidosauria > Squamata > Lacertidae > Podarcis > Podarcis gaigeae. The sequence goes on from NC_139691.1 coordinate 6,267,545, forward strand.
AGAAATTGCTGTGGAAATGTGAAGAACTGAATTGAAGCTTGGGAAAAGTGAGAAGCTGAGAAACTGAAATTGGCTGATTGGGTCTTATGGGAATTTCATTGGATTTTAAGGGAGTCTTCTTAATGTGTTGCCTATGTTATATATTTCTATAGCTGAATGTGTGTGGTAGATAGATGATAGTATTGTGATTTTAATTTTTTATAGGCTACTCCTTCTCCTATAGCGAAAGCTCTCACTGGTCGCATTCTGCTTTTGCCTGACTGCTTTTGCGTGCCTGGAGCAATGTATATATATGTCTGGAGAGTCCTTTGGCTTTCATATGACTGGAATATAGTCTATGGTACAAAATTATAAGGCATATACATTGCTCTCCCCACTATTGCTTCTAGCTCCACTCACTTTTGCTTCTAACTCCATTTAACTCCTGCCAAATGACACCCCACTCTCCAAAGATTCCCTGTGACAGAATGTGGTCCTGGAATAGAAAATTTCCCCCTAAATTCCTAAGTGGGTTGGGGAATGATAGGTGACATCCAACAGCCACCAGGATGATGATAGAAGAGGTATACACTTTTCCCCCTCTTTGGAATGGTGAAGATTGCTGAAATGTGAGCAAGGGCTTTTCATGAAGGGGGAAATGATTTTGTGAACAGTTCCCTCCTTCTCTGATTTGCTCAACCATTATTCTTGTCTTCAGCATCTTCCTCCTGAGTTGTAAGATATCCCACAAGAATACCTGTCCACCATCAATTGAAGGGATCTCCTTACTTCTGGAAACCTCAGGCCACAAATCATCCATGAAATCCACCTCTGCACATCTCTCTCTCTCTCTCTCTCTCTCTCTCTCTCTCTCTCTCTCTCTCTCTGAGCTTGGAACTGAATCAGCAGGGAGTAAATTCAATCCCCTGCCAGAATGACTGTGGGAAATGGAAATGGCTCGACTTGAAAAGTTATGATCCAGTTAGGAGAGGCACCAGGCTGGCTTAACTTCCACTGAATGATGGGATAAACTTCCCCTAGTGCTTCATCTTCACCCAGGCACAGCCATTTCCCAGCCATTAGCCCCCTGCTGACATTTCTAAACATGGGATCCAAAGCAAACATCCTTGCTACTAATGAGACAGGCCGCTCTGTAAGCTGACAAATGTCCTCTACCCCTCTCTCAAGTTCCTGCTGATCTGTGCTTGGCTTGCATACTTTTAATTTGTCAGACACCAATGCAAGGTCCTGCAGCCCACATTATGCCTTGACCTCTGGAGTTATGGAAAGGTTACCCTTGAAACATGTTACAGCTCTAACAAAATAAAATAAGAGTGATGCTGTTAGGGTTGTCACATCTCACAGAGTGATATGACATTTTAGGTGTTCCCCTCATTTGCATGATTAGGGGCTAGACTCAAATGCAGAGGGACTAGTCTAGTAAGTTGAATGGGGCACTGGCCCACCAATCTCAGTCTTCCTTTACCCAGCCATTCCCCACTTGCCTGCCTCGTTACTTACAGCCAGTCCAGTGCTGTCAGCTTCCACCTCTATAGTTTCAGTATTCCCCTTGTAGAACTCAACAGGAAGGAGGATAGGGACAAAGCTATTTCTGCCATTGCCTATAGCTCCACCTACTGTTGGGTGTCATGCCTTCTGCCCTACCAGCCCCAGGGGCCACCAGCCTGCTATTTCCTGTTTGGCTTGGTTAGGTCTTTTATGACTAACTTCCTTCCCAGAGCCCAAGCCAGTTCTACAGGTTTCTGACTGGTGGGTTGCCATCCTCCTGCGCTTCTCCTTTAAACTCAGAAATCAAGCTTTCAAACAGCCCTGTGCTGCACTCTGGAGTCATAATATTCAGGGTTTCAAAGCACAGCATCACCTGATGAAACTATGACACCAGGTGATTGATAGGCGGCACCCTCCATATGTTGTTCGACTTCAACCTCTATCATCCCTGATCATTGGCCAAGCTGGTGGGGCTTATGGGAGTATTAATCAAACAACATTTGGAGGGCACCTTGCTGACTATCCTTTCTCTGCAACAAGGATATCTAATGACTGTTGGTTTCTGCTTCCTTCACTGAGCAGCGAAGTGCTTGTCACAAGACAATGTTTACATTCCGCAGTCAAGTGCTGTTGGGTTTTCTCACGGGAAAGGAGACTGGATGTGACGTACACTGGTTTCCTGTTTTTCACTGTTCTTTGCAGTTCAGTGTGTTTCTCTCCGTGCTTTAGAGGAGAGAGGATGCCTTTCTCTGCTCCGGCAGAGGGAAAATGTTTTTCTGTAAATTACCAGCTTTGAAGTGTAAATAAAGTAATATAGAGCATGTTGGCACGTACTTTTCATCATTCCGCTGTGCACTGGACACTGCTTATCTCCAACATTTGGTTCCGGGCCCAGAAAAACGCAGTGTTTTGAGAATGGACTCCAGAAGTCGGGCTCCTGGCAAAGGAACAAAGGAGCAAAGAATTGGAGTGCCGGCAAAGGATCGGAATGCAGAGGGCCGGATCGGACGATATCTCTGCGCGTCAAGATGATTTGATGAGGTATGTGCTACAGCTCCGGGCAGCCTGCCAGCTTCTAATTAATGGCTTTATGGCTGGACTTTGAACTTTTATAGCCGGTTTTGCCGTGGCACAGGCAAAAGGCTAGGAGGATAAATTTTTCCTATGCTGGGGGAAATCGAAAGTAAAGCAGCTGCAGCAGTGTCGCAGCATGAATTTAAGACAGCAGAGAGAACTTTCACTTTTGAACTTGCCTTTGGAATGCGGTTTGAAGCAGCTGCAGATAAGCAAAGCAGTTAAGCAGAAAGGCACAGGTTCACAAAGCAGAGGCTGTTTTTGAATTTGCTTTTGGATTGAAGCAGCTGTACACAGACACAGCTTGTATAAAGCAGCCTGATTTAAAGCAGCAAAGATGACGCAGAAGGCTAATGCCAAAGTCATGATGGCTAGCTGCAGAAGGCTGGATGAGGCAAGTGGGGAATTTGATGCCAATCAGCCAAATGCTCAACTCACAGTAGCCAGTGATACTGCCATGATTCAGAATGAAGCAGACCGCCAGGGTGCTAGCTGCATGGGCAAGGGGGAGTCTTCACAGACGTCATCCCAGAGTGCAGTGGAACCACCAGATGGCGCCAAAGCTTTGAAGGCAGTGAAATGCTACACGTGTGGACGTCTAGGCCATATGAAGAGGGAATGCAGATATCCCAGGGCCAAGACAGAGCAGCGCAGCGAAAGCTCATCGCGTGGAAAAGGCCGAGGCAAAGGCAAAGGTCCGGTGTCCAGGACAACGCAGCACAAGGCAATGGTCTCACGCTTCACTCCAAAGGTTGCAGAGGTCCAGAAGACGTCTAGATCTTTCTTCGTTGTTGATTCGGCTGCAACGCATCACATGTGCAACGATAAGCGACTGTTCGTGTCTTTTACACCGCAGGAAGGTGCGATTCACCAGGCGGATGACCACACAATTCCCAGTAAAGGCTACGGAACTGTTGTTCTTCACAGTTTGGACTTATCGATACAGGATGTGCTTTATGTGCCAGATGCCAAGCATAATCTGCTCAGCGTTGGACAGCTGAATGAGCGGAAAATTGACGTTTCCTTTAAGAACAAAAGGTGCATCATCACAAAGAAAAATGATTATGTATTGCATGCTGAATATGTTGATCGTTTGTATGTTTTGTATTTTGATGATGTTGTGCAGGATGACACTTGTTGCATTGCAGGTTCTAACAAAAGTTTGCATGCAGAATGTATTCACGATTTTCATCGAAAATTTGGTCATTTGCATTTTGAGGCAGTATCTAAAATGCCTGCCTTGGTTGAAGGTATGACTATTAAACCCTGCAGGTACCACATGAAGTGCAAGGCATGCGCAGCAAACAAGGTAAAAATGGCTGTGAAAGGTAAGGTGTCTAGTAGGCAAGCTACAGAACCATACCAGGTTGTTCATGCTGATTTGGTTGAACCACTAGCGCCCTCTTTGGGTGGAAACAGGTACTTCATGGTTCTCATTGATGCATTTTCCAGGTATATTTATGTGTACAATCTCAAGCAGAAATCAGAGGCTTTTCCTAGGTTCAAGGAATTCTGTGCTTGGTTGGAAAATGTGCATAGTAAGAAGATAAAAATTCTTTTCAGTGATCGCGGGGGAGAATTCACTTCTCAGCAGTTTGAAGCTTTTCTGACTGAGAAAGGAATTCAACACGATTTGTCTAGTCCTCGCTCGCCATGGCAGAATGGACTTGCGGAACGAGCAAATCAGACATTGCTTCAAGGGTTAAAAACCTTGCTGCATGATGCAAATCTTCCAGAGAGTTATTGGGCCGAAGCTCTCTCATGTTTCACTTACAGTTACAATCGCAGGTTATCTTCAGCGATTGGTTGTACCCCCTATGAGAAGATGTTTGGCAAGAAGCCATACATCAAACACATGAAAATTTTTGGTTCTGACATGTGGGTTCACTCACCACAAAACTCCAAGTTAGACAAGCGTGGATTGCATGGTATCTTTCTAGGTTATCAGAAAGGGTCTTACAGAATAATGATGACTGACTCTAAGACAATTAAGCTCACAAGAAGTGTTGAGTACAATGCCAAGTGGGGGGAGAATGTGGGAATTTTCCAATGTTATCCTGATGACAGTGATGAAACTGAGGATAGTCAAAAGCAACCGCAACAACCCACACCCACTGATGAAGGTTCTGATTCTGAGTCTGAAACTGAATCGGGTGATTCAGAGGATTTCAAGAGTGCGAAAGCCTCTATGCGACCCTCTGAAAGCTCTGATCAAGAATTAGAGGAACCATTGTTCACAATAGGTCACTTTTCTCCTAAGAAGGAAGAGGAGAGTGTTGAAGACTTAAGGCTAATTCGCAGGTCACAGAGAGCAACAAAAGGCAGACCTCCAAAGAGATTTGCTGATGAGTTTGCTAAGATAGCAGTAACAGCTGTTAAAAGCACCAAGAAGGTGTTTGAACCTTCAAGTTTCCAAGAAATCCAGGATTTGGATTCAAAGGAAGCTGAGCCATGGTTAAATGCCATGAAGGCTGAGCTTGATTCCTTGGAAAGGAACAAAACATGGGACCTTGTTCCAGTAGTTCCAGGAATGAAACTGCTTGGAAGCAAATGGGTCTTCAAAGCGAAGACTGATCAAAATGGCAAGATAGTCAGACACAAAGCCAGATTGGTAGCCAGAGGTTTTGCACAGGTACCAGGTGAAGACTATCACGAGACCTACTCACCCACCGTGAGGTATGAGAGCATTAGGCTTATGCTCAAGCTAGCTGCAGAAGAGAATCTACACATTAGTCACCATGATGTGAATACAGCTTTTCTGTACGGATCTCTAGATGAATCACTTTATATGCTTCCACCTGATGGCGTACAGGTAAAACAGGGATTTGTTTGTGCTCTGAAGAAGTCCCTTTATGGTCTCAAACAAAGTGCACGGTGTTGGCACACAAAACTCACTGAAGTATTGTTTTCTCTAGGTTTTAAGCAAGGGAAAGCTGATCCATGTGTATTTGTCAAAGAGGAGGGGCAAAAGAAACTGTATTGTTTGTTTTATGTTGATGATCTTTTATTCTTTTGGAAGGATATCACAATGTACAATAATGCCCTAGCTCAATTGAAAGAGCACTTTGACATGAAAGATCTTGGTGAGGTAAACAACTACCTATCTCTGGAAATAGAGAGAGATCAAGATGGTAACATTCTAGTACACCAGTCACGTAAAATTGCTGATGTGTTAAGCAAACTAAACCTGATGGATGCTAACCCTGTAGACACACCGATGATAACAGGTTATCAGGTAGATGACACTGGAGAAGCATTTTCTGATACTACACTGTACAGAAGTGTGCTAGGCAAGCTAAACTTCATTGCCAGATGTTCAAGACCTGACATTGCTGTTAGCTGTAATTTGCTAAGCAGACAAGTCAACAATCCTACTGTTAAGGATTGGAAAGCTCTGAAACGCATAGCGCGGTATTTGAAAGGCACTATGCATTACAGACTGAGATTTAACAATCAGAAGTCTGGTGGTCTTGAGATATTTGCAGATGCAAGTTTTGGAAGTGACACTACAGACAGGAAAAGTACGTCTGGAGTTTGCTATAAGTACAATCAGGGTCTATTTGATTGGTCATGCAAGAAGCAAACAACAGTTAGCTTAAGTACTTGTGAAGCTGAACTGAATGCACTGTCTTATTCACTTAAGGATTGTGAATGGTTGTTACAATTGTGCAAAGACATAAAAATTCCTGTCAAATGTCCAATCCAGGTTTACCAGGACAACAAAGCATGTTTGGCTTTGCTGAATTCTGAAGGTTGTAAGCAAAGCACGAAGCACTTGCAATTGAAGTTGCAACATGCTAGGGAACGTATTCAAAAGGGACTCGTAACGGTGTCCTATATGCCAGGTAATGAAATTCCTGCTGATGTATTGTCCAAGATTGTATCAAGGGATCAACACTGTACCTATGTGCAGAAGTTGGGTTTGTACTGATATTGTACGAACACGCTGCCCAGTGATGTTCACAGAAAGGGGGAGGATGTTGGTTTCTGCTTCCTTCACTGAGCAGCGAAGTGCTTGTCACAAGACAATGTTTACATTCCGCAGTCAAGTGCTGTTGGGTTTTCTCACGGGAAAGGAGACTGGATGTGACGTACACTGGTTTCCTGTTTTTCACTGTTCTTTGCAGTTCAGTGTGTTTCTCTCCGTGCTTTAGAGGAGAGAGGATGCCTTTCTCTGCTCCGGCAGAGGGAAAATGTTTTTCTGTAAATTACCAGCTTTGAAGTGTAAATAAAGTAATATAGAGCATGTTGGCACGTACTTTTCATCATTCCGCTGTGCACTGGACACTGCTTATCTCCAACAATGACTTCCATCATCCCTATCCATTGACCAAGCTGTTTGGGGGTGATAAAGGTTGTAGCTGCAGGACCATATTGACTAACCTCGCTCCACTGATTCATACCAAAACAATTAATTGCAGTGTTGATGACAATACCCTCCATTAGCATGGCATGGAAAAGCAAGTGGCTTTGATACATCCATATCACAAGGACATGCTCTTGAGTCAAACTCTGAAGCAATTGGAATAATTATTTACTTACTTGAGCCGCTAGACCAAAAACTGTATTGTTCATTTATTTACTCACTTCTTCCTTCCTCTACCCCCAGCTAGGCTCCCATTCCCTCACCCCCATGGTATCCATAGCAACATGGGCATCTTTCCCACAAGATGTTCCCCCATCACCATTGATTCACTGAGAGATTTATGGCAGAGGCCTGATCTCAGTGAAGCAGCTAAATCCAATTCACTAAGGAATTACAAGCCTGTTCGATCAATAATCTATTTATCTCCTTCACTTTTCCCATCTTTAAACACTCCAGACCTGTCAAAAGAAACCAAAAGCTTTTGGAGGACAAAATTATCAAATTTTCTGCATTGCTTCCACTGCAGGGATCTGTTGGGTGGCCCCTGAGGCTCTGGGTATTGGGATCTAACCAGGGGAGTTGCAAATTCTACTGTGAACATAAGGACATAAGAAAAGCCCTGCTGGATCATGCCAAAGGTTCATTTAATCTAGCTTCCTGTTTCCCCATGTCCAACCAGATGCCTATGAGATGCTCACAAGGAAGACACAAATGCAATGGCACTCTCATTGCTTGTAATTCCAGCAACTGTTGTTCAGATATATTGCTTTCAACGGTGGAAGTAGAACACAGCCAGGGTGACTAGTAGTCATTGCTAGCCTTCTTCTCTGTGAATTAGTCTAATTCTCTTTTAGCTATCTAAATTGATGTCCTTTATGGCATGTTGAGAGAGCAAGTTCCATAGTTTAACTATGCACTGTGTTAATAAGGACTTTCTTTTGCCTATCTTCAAACAGCTAGCCTTGCTGAATAGCTCCAAGTTCTGGTATTGTGAAAGAAGGAGAAAAACCTTTCCTCACTCACTTTCTCCCCACACAATGAATAATTTTATGCCCCACTTACTTGCCTTTTCTGCATAGGGGCCTTGTTCCACCCCCTTGATCATTTTGGTTTCCCTTTCCCAATCTTTCCCCAGCTCTACAGTACATTCAAGTGCCTGTAATAAAAAGCATCAATACTGTTACAAAAGTTGGGTGCCTGCCCCTCTCTCTGCAAAGCGGTAGCAAGAGCCCGTGGGGTCCCAGGCACATTCACAGGGTCTGTGTCCCTTTGGAGAGCAGAAGACTGTCATGCTTTAAGAAATATGTTTTTTTCAGCTAGTTACACCTTCAGTCTGCATGGAGGGAGTCCAGATCTCACAGTGTGGTCATTTCACAAGGCAGCAGCATAAGCAACCTGTAGCCAGCACCATCCAAAGATGGAACCCTGCTCCTCTTCCTCCTCTTTTCTAACAACTCTTGCTCTAAAACTCCCTTTTCCTATCCCCTCAAACTCGTACCCCTTGGTAACAGCTCAAACAGCTCACTCCCCAGGCTAAAGGATTCCTCTCTCCAGTGGTCCATCAACACCTTTTTGTCATGTTGACAGGTTTGTTCTTTGCATAAACCAACCTAGGAATTCCTGGAATTCCCTATCTCCCACAGTTCTGCACTTTAACTCATATCCCAATTAATCAAAACCCTGGCATTTATTAATTTCTAGGGTTTACCCCAAATCTATAACAATACAGAGGTGGTGAACATGAGGCTCTCCAGATGTTTCCAGTCTATAAGCCCCCTTATTCCCCTTATTCCTTACCAGACCAGTCGTTGCTAGTGGCTGTTAAAACTAATTCTCGTTTTGCCCCATCTTCTAATTCTAGCCAACTAATTCTAGTTTTGCCCCATCTTCCACCCTACAGAGTTTCACAAGGGCAACATTGAGATTAAGGAGGACGAAGCTGACAACCAGCTTCACCCCATGCTTTGGTTGTAAGTTTGAAGGCAGGCAAGTGACTGAGGACAGGATAAATTTGGTGTGGCAGTAATGGATGAGATTGGTAGGGTAGTGCCTCCATTGACCCTAATGTCATTGTACAATGCTGGCTGGGAATGCCAGGAGTTGTGGTCTGGTCTTCCTTCCTTCCTTCCTTCCTTGAGCATTCCAATCACACTTGTGATGTCCCTAAGGCATGGGTTGGCAAACTAAGGCTTGGGGGCCAGATCCGGCCCTATTGCCTTCTGGATCTGGCGCGTGAATGGTCCAGGAGTTGCTGTGTGAATTGGTGTGGGGATTCTAATCATTCGGGCTGCACCATTCCCCCCTCCCTCACATGTACCGCATTGGCGCCTCACAAGGTCTGAGGGACAGTGAACTGGCCCCCTGTGGAAAAAGTTTGCTGACCCCTGCTAGGCTTCCAGTCACAGTTTAAAAAACTTTTTTTGAGAAGGATATTGGACCATCCCATTGGGAGAAGGATGAGCAACCTGTGGCTTTCCAGGTATGGCTTGAATCCAACTCCCACCACTGCTGTTTTACTGACTGTGGCTAAAGAGAGTCCAGCAACCTCTGCAGGGATGTAGGTTTCCCACCCTGCCCTAGAAACACGCAACACTGCCTGTTTCTGACTTGTGACTTCCGAAAGTGACTAAAACATTCAGAGGGGGGATTTATGACCCTCTTTTACCGTCATTGCCTAAATGGTTTGTTAAACACGGTGCTATTTGTTTCTCATTCTATTTATTTCCCCCTTTTTTGCGGGACACATTGATGTGCTTTATGAATATAGCTTCATAAAGTAAATGGCAGCACTGCCCTGATAAATTAGTGGTGTATTAAAGAGTCATATTAGCTTAGCCTAGTAATTTAGCCTGATGAGAACATGGGTTGACTTTATGATATTCACGAGCCAACAGACTGTAAATATCCCACCAGCAGTGACACTGACAAGCCAACACCCAGCATTTGCTATAAAGCACCTCTGCAGTGGCACACCACTTTTTCTTCCTGGTGTAACAAGCAGTATGTGGGTGTGGGTGGGTGCAAGTCTTTTCCAAAAGGCCAGATAAAATACTTACTCTTTGGGAGTTGTTTTTCACTTACCCATGCTAAAAGAATATTGATGTGGAAGAGATGGGGCATTAAAATAAGAAATATGTTGGGGAATAAAAAAGGGGGAAAGCAAGGCATAAATTAGTGGTGTTTGCTTCTGCTGGGGTTTAAAAGAGTTAATAGGAAGAGGGTTAGCAACACTGTATAATTAGCTGGTGTGTGTGTGTGTGTGTGTGTGTGTGTGTGTGTGTTGTGGAGAGCTTTGGCACCATAAATTATGACAGAATATTTACCAGTGACACAAAGACATCATGAGAAAGGTCACAAGGAAATGGATGGCTGTCCAGTTCTGTGGGCTGCCCAAAGCACAAAGATAAATTAAGTGTCTGAAGAGGCATGAATAGTGGGTGTGGATGGAACATGTTTAACATTTTCGGGTGAAAGCAGGGATTAAAGGGGTTATACTCAACAAGTGTACAATCTGTATACACGTGTGCCCAGAGGGTTGAGCTATACACTTGTACAGTTACTCACATATAATGTTCAATGAGTCCATGTACAGTCCATGTAGCTTTGTTCACAATAATTAAGTTGTACCAGTGTACACTCACTCATAATATTAAAGGAGCCTCCTGGATCAGGCCATGCCCCATCAGCTTCATCATCCAGTAGCCAGTCAGATGCCTGTGGGAAACCAACAAGCAGGATTCAAGCACAAGAGCACACTCTCCCATTCTATGGCTCTCAGCAGCAAGTATTCAGAAGTGTCACTGCGTTTGACTTTGGAGGAAGAATATAGTCATCATGACTAGTAGCCACCAATAGCCCTCTCCTTCATTTAATCTAATTGTTAGTTTAATCTTCTTTTAAAGACATTCAAGTTGGTGGCCACCACTATCTCCTGTGGGAGAAAGTTCCATAGTTTCAACTGTGTGCTGTGTGAAGGACTTCCTTTCCTATGTCCTGAATCTTCCAATGCTCAGCTTCATTTGGTTGTCCATGAGTTCTAGTGTTATGACAGAAAGAGAAAACTTTTGCTGCATAGGTTCATACTGACCACTGTAGGTGAAGGGAGAGCCACAAGAATGACACAGGATACTCATATTGGGTTGAATTAGGCCACAGCTTTATTGATTACAGGAAAGAGTAGATTTGGCTGCCTGCTACTTGGTAGGAACCTGGTGGGGTCAAACTTTTGCTGGGGAGTCACTTCCAACATGGAATGGATTCTACAACCCTGCACATGCCACCACTGGGAGAGGTGTATTGACCCATCAGTCCCCCAGTAGACTCCTGGACAGAGTCACCCCTCCTGGACCCCTCCAACGGGGTGCCCCTGTGACTAAGGAACCAGCCCAATGCCTTATCCACCAGAGTTGTGACAGTTGCTATGAGGTAAGCAAAAACCTGAGTGCTCACTGGAACGACAGATCCTGAAGCTGAGGCTCCAATACTTTCGCCACCTCATGAGAAGAGAAGACTCCCTGGAAAAGACCCTGATGTTGGGAAAGATGGAGGGCACAAGGAGAAGGGGATGATAGAGGACAAGATGGTTGGATAGTGTTCTTGAAGCTACCAGCATGAGTTTGACCAAACTGTGGGAGGCAGTGGAAGACAGGAGTGCCAGGCATGCTCTGGTCCATGGGGTCACGACTGGGGAATAAACGACTAAACAACAACAACAAAGCAAAAAACTGAAACCCAGCCAATTTGCTTACAGGAGAAAATTCTGCCTTGGCCCCAAATACAGTGACTTAATAAACCATAACATGGTCTGTAGGCAGACAGGCCCCTAAAGACTTGCTGGATGGAAAATCCTAGGATGATTGTCCAACAGGATGGCCTGCACTTGGCTACCCCCTTAAATAGGCTAGGGGGAGGCTATTCACAGCCCTTAAGCCCCTGCCTCTGATTGGCTAGGTGGGCACTACCCAGCCTTACGTAAGAGCCCAGTCACACCAAAAGACAGCAGTCTCCCTGGACCCACTGCAGCTGCCCCATGAGGCAACAGCTGCCCAGGTGAGCAGATATTCTCTATCCATTTCCTCCATGCTATGAATAATTTAATACTTGTACCTCTATGGGGACAGCTGTGCCCTGTGTTCATTGCAAGGTGTGACCAAGTCTGAAGAGAGCAGAAAATCAGGGATGGGGAAACTATCACCTTCCAGATGTTGTTGGACTATTTTATTTATATATTTCTTAATTTTTCTACTCTATACCAATCCCAAGGTGGTTTACAACTTTAAAAGATAAGCAGTGCACAAAATGAAAAATGAATAGGCACATGTTACAATAAATCAAAATTAAAATGCAGCCATAAATTCAGCAACCACAACAGCTCTCAAGGTCAGTTATTGTTGACCCACAAAGACCTAGTTGAATCAATATGCATTCAGAATGCACAGAAAACTCAAGACTGGGTCCAGCCTTCTTTTCAGTGAAGATATTTTCATGAACTAGACACTACAACAGAGAAGGCCAGCCCTCTGTTTTCCACCACATAGGGCTGCCATACGTTCAGAAATTGCCAGACACAGCTGGGAATCAGCCCTCGGAAACAGAGTCTAAGTGAAAATAGCTTAAATGAATGGGAAAATCTGGCCGTGTGGCAACCCATGTCGGAAGTGTAGATTTTGCTGAATTTCCTTAAAAACAGCTCAAATCTTAAGCTTTTTCTTGCAGAATCTCAAACAAAATATTAACAACCTTGGACACAGACACAAAAAAGTCAACAACTTTGCCAACATTTTTTGTGTCCAGATTGTCACTTTTTGAAATATGGCAACCCTACCACCACGTGTATTTCTGCAAGCTTTGGCAGAACCAGTCTGGCCTCATTCTGAGATTTCAGTAGGTGGGCTGGTCTATATTGGCAAAGGATGGTGTTCCCTGACCACTGGTCCTGTTTGCTAAGGTTGATGTGAGTTATAGTTGAATAACCACTGGGGATCCAGATTTCAGAAACACTGTCCTAGATTATGGCATGTCCCTCACAGAGGGGCTTCTAGCATTTTTGTTGCCTACGCTTACACCATATGCTGAAGATCTATCTCTTTACCCAAGTCTTTGACAGTTAAGAAGAAGAAGAAGAAGAAGAAGAAGAGTTTGGATTTGATATCCCGCCTTTCACTCCCTTTAAGGAGTCTCAAAGTGGCTAACATTCTCCTTTTCCCTTCCTCCCCCACAACAAACACTCTGGAACCCACTGCTTTTCCTGAATTAGTACTGTTCTGGTTATTATAATAGTTTTGTGTGTTTTACTTGTCTTTTAAAATAATTGTAATAGTTTCACTTGTTTGATAAGTGCATATTATATTATTGTAACCAACCCTGGGACCTTGTGGTGAACGGTTAGGTGTTAAGAAATTTGAAAAATTTATAAACAATATTGCAACCATTACTGCTTTTTCAGCAGGGGTGTTACATGCATCCATCATTAGTCATACTCAGAGTAGGCACATTCAAATGAATGGATATAACTGAGGGAGGGAGCCAAACCAGTGATATGCCTGGATTGGTAGAGCTTGGTATAGGCAGATCTCTGGCTGAACCTGGGCTCAGTCGGGGCTACGTTGACTAAAGTGCTCTATCCCAGCTCAGCCAGGGCTTTGTCAAAACCAGCACAAATCCTGGAAACAGAGCATTCTGGGGTGTGTGGGGGGGATGGGTCAGATGGTGATGCCTCCCATCACATAACCTCCAAGTGTCCCAGTTTTCCAGAGACAGTCCTCTAATTACAAAAGCCATCCTGGCTTCTGATTTGATCCTGGAATGGTCCTTATTACCTCCATCAGTGCTACCGCTGCTGAGTTCAGGAAGGAGAGTGAGCCGGCACTTGTCTTGGGCAGCTGCAGCTGCGAGGGAGCATCCAGTTGCCGCTCGGTGTCCTCTCCATGGCCACTGCTGGCCTCATCTTTGGGCAACTTGTAGCAACTGCTGCAGAATGGACAAGGAGAAGAGCCTGCTGCCACCAAGGCCCAGCCCTGCAAAATGTGCCAGTTCTGAGGTTGAGGCAGAGGGCAGGGCTGTCCAGGATGTGAAGAAAGGCAGAGTGGAGCAAAGCATAAGGATTTTTTTTTTAAAAAAAATGCTTTGTCTGTCTGTAACTAATCTTGCCTCTTTCTAAACTGTATTTATTGGTGTGTGTGTGTTTCTCTTTGTAAATCTATCAAAGAATAAAATAAAATAAGGATTAAGGGGTGTTCTCAAGATGGGGGTGTGTGCTGTTAGTGTAGTGGTTGGGGCACTCATTCTTCTGAAAAGAAATGCTCCTTCGGTTCCTACTATTGTGGAGTGGCAGGCAAAAATGATGAACTTTGTGGAGTTAGCCAAACTGACCTGCAGGATTCGGGACCAGGACGAACAGAGATTCCAGGAAAATTGGTATAAATTTATAGATTACTTAAATGATAACTGTAAAAACTTAAAGACACTAGCAGGATTGAAGTAACTCCTACAACATAGATAAGATGTAAAGAGTTAAAATGTGCGATTGGAATTGAAAAGGGATACCAGCTGAAGACTCGGGACTCGGGTGGCGCTGTGGGTTAAACCACAGAGCCTAGGGTTTGCCGATCAGAAGGTCGGCGGTTCGAATCCCCATGACGGGGTGAGCTCCCATTGCTCGGTCCCTGCTCCTGCCCACCTAGCAGTTCGAAAGCATGTCAAAGTACAAGTAGATAAATAGGTACCGCTCCGGCAGGAAGGTAAATGGCGTTTCTGTGCACTGCTCTGGTTCGCCAGAAGCGGCTTAGTCCTGCTGGCCACATGACCCTGTACGCTGGCTCCCTCAGCCAATAAAGCGAGATGAGCGCCGCAACCCCAGAGTCGGCCACGGCTGGACCTAATGGTCAGGGGTCCCTTTACCTTTACCAGCTGAAGGGAAGGGAGGAAGTCGCAAGCTTGGCAGAGCAAAAAGGGTTATAAGTTGAGTAATGTATTGTATGATAAAGTATGTAAAGAAAAAAAATAAAAAATTATTGGGGGGAAGGAAAAAAGAAATGCTCCTTTGGGGGGTGTCGTGGTGGGTCAGTTGTGGGGGGGGGAATGAGAAAAGTCCCTATTTTCATCTGAGGAATGCTGGGGAATATGCATTCTACTTTGTCATGTGACCTATCAACCCAGAGGAATTTTTCCTAGGGTAAACGGTGGTATAAGTCAAACTCTGTTTTAAAGACCCGACCCCCCTCGGCCAGGCCTTGGGTCAGTTTAGCCAGCATTTACCCCACTCCTGAAACTAGTTTGCAAGAGGGCAAGTTACCCTGACATAAATTGTGCTGGCTTCCTATAGTTTGGATTGCTCTGTGACTTTGGTACATTAATTTCAGGTCTACTCTGAGTCAAATTTAACTGGTTGCAGCCCACTGGTTTGATAAATATTATTCCTCCTCACCCTGTTTACTTCTGTACTGCCTGTTTTTCCACATGGGTAGTAAAGTAACAGTTTACCGAGGGGTGGTGCTCAGTACCCTAAGTCCTGAAGTAAAGTGAACAGTGTATAATTGTAAGGAGAAGGTTGTAATTTATCCAATCTGCTTTAATGAAATACTGAAGCTCAAATCTGTGCTTTATTTAACTGACAATAATATGTGTCTTAAGTGTGTTATGAGTTCACATAAACATTCATATGAAAATTAGACTGAATCTGAATACAATATAAGTGTCTAATCACAAGCAAATGATAGAACCAAACAGCATGTTGAAAAGATCAGAGTAATAAAAGATGGCAATAAAGGGAACAGTTTAATATTTTCTGAAGGCTTCGACCGTATGTTCTTTGGCAGTAGCACGGATCTTTTGACAATGACGACTGAAAGTAATAAACCAACATTCGCTTGTTGTTTAAACTTTTGGGGACCCTCGGATAATGTATCCTCCACCTGAATCCAGCCCCTTTTTTACCTGGTCTTCTTTGCAGGGCTATTTGTAGGGCAGGGGAGCCTGTGCCCCTCCAGAGGGTGTGGGAATTTAAATCCCATCAGCTCCAGCCTGCATTCCCAGTAGTCTGGGATGACAGGAATTGCAGAACATCTGAAGGGCAGGGCAGGTTCTCGCTTTTATTAAGTCACTCAGATTCAGAAGGACGTAGACTCCACTATGGTAGCAGGGCCGGGGTGGGAGAGTGCTAGAGTCCTGTCTGGTCAAGTTGAATGGGATCAATTCTAATCTGTTACCTCCAAGGTTGTGGACAGGCTGCTTGGACAAGTGAAACCAGCTACCTCTCTCCTTGATATTTGCCCATCCTGCCTCATAAAAGTGAGCCAGGAAGGGCTGGGCGATGGATTCCCTGGAGTGATGAATGCTTCCCTCTGTGAGGGAGCCTTCTCAGACTCATTGAAAGAGGTGGTTATTAAACTGCTTCTTAAAATAACATCTTTGGACCCGGCTAATACGGCCAGCTATTACCCAGTCTCAAATCTTCCTTTCTTGTGCAAGGTTGTTGAGCAAGTGTTTGCAGAATAACTCCAGGCACACCTGGAGGATGCAGAACATTTGGATCCCTCCCAGTCGGGATTCAGGCCTCACCATGGGACTGAAACTCCCTTGGTCGTGCTGGTCAATGATCTCTGGTGGGCTAGGGACAAAAGTGAAAGCTGTTTCCTGGTCATGTTGGATCGCTCAGCGGCCTTTGATACCATTGACTGTGACATTCTTCTGGACCACTTAGAGGAGCTGGGGGTGCTGTTATACAATGGTTCCTCTCCTTCCTCTTGAGTCATGTCCAGAAAGTGGTGTTGGGGAATGAGTGTTCAGCCCCCTGGGCTCTCACCTATGGGGTGCCTCAGGGGTCCGTGATCTCCCCCATGCTTTTTAACATCTATATGAAGACCCTGGGAGAGCTCATCAAGGAGTTTGGGCTGGGTGTTCAATAGTATGCAGATGTTACCCAGCTCTACCTCACTTTTAAATCAGAACCAGTGAAGGCAGTGAATGTCCTTTGTGAGTGCCTGGAGGTGGTTGGAGAATGGATGGCGGCTAATGGATTGAGGTTGAATCCTGACAAGACCGATGTACAGTTTTTGGGGGGACAGGAGGTGGGCAGGTGTGGGGGACTCCCTCGTCCTGAATGGGATAACTGTGCCCCTGAAGAACCAGGTGTGCAGCATGGGAGTGATTTTGGACTCACAGCTGTCCATGGAGGTGCAGGTCAATTCTGTGTCCAGGGCAGCTGTCTACCAGTTCCATTTGGTATGCAGGCTGAGACCCTATATGCCCACAGCTGTCTTGCCAGAGTGGTGCATGCTATGGTTATCTCCCACTTGGACTACTGCAATGCACTCTACATGTGGCTACCTTTGAAGGTGACTCAGAAACTACAACTAATCCAGAATGCAGCAACTCGATTGGTGACTGGGAGTGGCCAGCAAGATCATATAACACTGGTCCTGAAAGACCTACAATTTCTCCCAGTACTTTTCTGGGCACAACTCAGAGTGTTGGTGCTGACCTTTAAACCCCTAAACGACCTCGGCCCAGTATTCCTGAAGGAGCATCTCTATCCCCATCATTCAGTCCAGCTCCGAGGGCCTTCTGGTAGTTCCCACACAGCAAGAATTGAGGTTACTGGGAACCTGGCAGAGGACATTTTTGATAGTGGAGCCCACCCTGTTGAATGCCCTCCCATCAGATGTCAAGGAAATAAACAACTATCTGACTTTTAGAATACATCTGAAGGCAGCCCTGTTTAGGGAAGTTTTTAATGTTTGATGTTTTATTGTCTTTTAAATATTTTGTTGGAAGTCACCCAGAGTGGCTGGGGAAACCCAGCCAGATGGCCAGGGTATAAAAATAAATTCTTATTTATTTTTAATAATTTGTGGCAATAATACTAAGCATGGCAATAATACTAAGAGAAGATAGCCATCTTCAAATATCTGAAGGACTGCTACATGGAAGATGGAGCAAGCTTGTTTTCTGCTGCTCCAGAGGGAAAGTGGGTTCCAGATTTCAAAAAAGGAGATTCTGATTAAACATCAGGAAGAACCTTCTGGCAGGAAGAGCTGTTCAGCAGTGGAATGGACTCCCTTGGAAGGTGGTGGGCTCTCCTTCATTGGAGGCTTTTCAACAGAGGTTGGATGGCCATCTGTCAGGGATTATTTAGCTGTGGTTTCAGCATTGCAGGACTTCCAACCCTTCAATTCTACAAGTCTCAAGCTGCCTTCAGGAAAGTTTTAATGTCTAATGTTTTACAGTTTTTATGTGCTGTAAGCCACCCAGAGTGGCTAGGGAAACCCAGCCAGATGGGTAGGGTATATAATAATAATAATAATAATAATAATAATAATAATAATAGTAAACTTAGTACCTAAGATCTTAATCTTAATAAAGATATAGATTTAAATGTAGTGTGCGATGCCAGCAAGGTGGTAACAAGAGGCTTTTTAATTCAGCAAAATGCATATTTAAAGAAAACAAGAGAAACTAAGAAACAGGAGATTTTGAAAGCATTAATATCCAAGGAAAAATAACTTAATAATAAATTTGGTAATAAAGAAGTCATACAAGTGATTAATTTTTTTTACAAATGTAGTTTTCAGTGTTGGTGAATCAGGACGTTGAAATGAAAGTAAAATTAATGAAACAGAAAAAAATTCAAATTTAGAAACAAACCAGACAAATTGCTTGCTTGGCAGCTCAAAAATGAGAATAGGAATAAGACAATAAGATTATTGGTGGAGAAAAACACCTAACAAGTCCAAAAGAAATAATAAATGAGTTTGTTAAGTTTTATTTAGCGTAATATCAGAAAGAGAGAGAAGACCTTGAAAAAATGGATCATAATTTGAAGGGATATAATATACCTAAAATCACAAAGTATAATTTGAGTATTTTAAGGGCACTCATATCAACACCAGAAATACAGCAGGTAATAAATCAAATGAAGTCAGGGAAAGCACCCTGTCCAGATGGAATCACAGCAACATAGTATAAAAAGTTTCAAGATGGTTTAATACAGCCACTTAAAGACGCCTTGAATAGAATTTTGGAGACAGGAGTGGTGCCTGAATTGAGGAAAAATGCATTTATCACCCTAATCCCTAAGCAGGACAGTGACTTAATGAGAACTAAGAATTATAGACCAATCTCTCTACTTAATTGTGATTACAAATTATTTGCTGCCATATTAGCCAATAGGCTGAAAATAGTCTTGAGAGAATATACATTAGGATCAATCAGGTTTTCTACCAGGTTGACAATTAAAAGATAACGTGAGAAATTGTGATAAACCTGATTGAAAACCTGGAAGTTAGGAATTAAAAACAAGCAGCATTAATTTTCCTAGATGCAGAAAAGGCTTTTGATAATATTTCATGGTTATTTATGACCAAGGTGTTAGAGAAGATGGAAGTGGGTAATACCTTCTTAAAAGGAATTAAAGCAATTTAATCTGCGAAAATGATTGTAAATAATAATCTCTCAGATAACTGTAAAATAATTAAAGGACTAAACAAGGTTGCCCATTATTCCCATTGTTGTATACTGTATATTGATGGTGGAAGTATTGTTATGGGGTATAAGAAAGAAAGAAAGAAAGAAAGAAAGAAAGAAAGAAAGAAAGAGGAAGATAAAGGAATTTTGGTAGGACAACAATCTTATAAACTAAAGGCTTTCGCTGCTGATGTGGTAATAACAGTAGAACAACCACTTGAAAGTGTTCCTAAGGTATTAGAGGAACTAAAAAAGTTCTGGGAGGTGGCCTTAAAATAAATACCGGGGGGGGGGGGAGAGACACAAGATGTTGGTAAAAAAACCATGGATAACCAGTCAAATAATGAGCTGGAAATGATGAGTGAATTAAAAAATTATTTAAAGATAATTATGTAAAAGTGTGGACAGAGATTCCAAAAAAAGTTGGAGATATGGGGAAGAATGAAGCTTTCTCTAATGGGTAGAATATCAGGGCAGAATACTGAAGGGCAGAATACTGAAGAGGGGTTATTCATGTGCTCTAGAGGAAGAAAGGGACAGATGGGGCTCATCAGCCTGGGAAGGTACCCCAACTAAGAGAAGAAAAAGTCTGGTCCTAAACCTCTGCTGCCTTGTGGGATATCTGTGGGATAAGAAAAGGCTAAGCTCTACACAAATCCAGAGTGGAGTCCCTAAGGAGGGTGGATGGCGCCTTGTATGCCTCATTTTGGCAACTCCTGCAGCCAAGCTGGTGCCAGACTTTTGCTATGCTTTCCTTTGGACCACAACCGCAGGGCCGAGAGGGGGTTCTTTTTGTCTAGGCAGCGCAGGACCTCTATACACACTGCCTAGGCTTGCACCTCAGAAGGTCACTTTGGTGCTGCTAACACAGCAGTCTAACTTTCTGATGCAGCTGCAGACTCCATTGTCTCTCAAGACCGAAAGATGCCAACAATGGGAAGTGATGTGTCAGTTGATAAAACCTAACCCATATTTGTTCTAATAAACCAGGGATAGAGCACTAACGCCTCCCAGGTGTTATTGGAGACACCTACTACCACCATCAACCTCCAATGGTCAGGGACGATCTTGGATCATGCTGACTGTGCTGAATGGGAGCTGGAATCTGACAATTTCTGGAGGGCAAGTGGTTCCCCATCTCTGCAATTGACTGTGACCTATTATGATGTGCTTGCAAAGGTGAGCACTCATCCACACGTCCACTTGTTCTGTGCCAAAAAGTACGGGTTCAAGCAGTTTTCTGCTTGACCTGCACTTTCTATGCACTGGTATGAGCAGTTTTCTCCTTGTTTCATGCCTTTCCAAGGGAAAACCCGCTCTTTAGTGGTAGATAAGAACAAACGGCAATCCAGGAATACCCAAATTGCCATTTGCTCCACCTGAACATTAAACAGCAGCTTCCCCCCAGGGAAAAGCAGCAGGACAAGAGGAAGTGTGCATAAGTGCAATACAGCTTTATTACCTGTTCTTTGGAGTTCACCATCTTATTGCAATGAAAACTGCATGTTCTGTGCCCTGGGCATGCCGCAAAGATGCCTGCTGATACATTTATAAGATTGAATGAACAAACAAATTAAACAAACATTTGGCTCAGCTTCCACTATATGGAAGCAGTGAAGACTTAGTAAAATTTCTCTTTTTTTTAATTACAGATTTTGTTGGCCTTGCTTTGTTTGTTTGTTTGTTTGTTTGTTTTTGTTTGTTTGTTTTAAGGAAGAATCACCACCTCCCTGTACACAGGAGATTGTGGAATGGTGGACAGTTGGAATGGAAAGGAGAGGAGCACAAAGGTCAAATTAATTTGGCTTGGATTAAGATGAATCTTAGTTCTGGGGAAATGGCTTGGCAGGAGGAAATAGCCTTAGCTCAATGGTAGAGTGTCTGCTTTGAGTGCAGAATATTCCAGGTTCAATCCATGGTGTCTCCACATAGGACTGAGAAAAACCTCCTGCCTAAAATTCTGAAGAGTTACTGCCAATCAGTGTAGACAATGCTGAGCAAGATGAGCCAATGGCCTGATTTGCTATGAGGAAGTATCTTTTGTTCTTAGGAAACAATTTAAGAAGGAGCATGTGAAGGGAAAATTTGTCCATTGTTATTTCTGCTCTCTGAAACTTCATGTCATGGTGTTGGTTTCTAAACGTGACATGAGACGGTTTGTTGCTCTTAGAGGCATTAGACAATAAAATAGACTGCTTTTTGTTTATTTTCTTTTTTTGGAAAAACCACTAGAACCCCCCCCCCCCATAATGTATACCAGCATTCAGTATACTGACCATGCTACTATGGGACATTTAAACAAAACATACACTCCCTTCTATGCAATTAGAGTTGCTAACTTTTAACATTGGGTCAAACTGTTCTGCCAAGTTGGGGCAGATTCTAGAACAAGTCTGACAGTGAAGCTAGGAGGGTGACCTTTGGCAGTTTTAGGAGTTGAGAGATAGGGTTCCGGTTGAGAGGTAGGGCTTGATGTGGGATGGGAGATAGGGATTAGGATGAGATTTGATGGAGGGAGAGCTGGTTCTGATTGAGTTGAACATCCTCACTATAGCAAGAGGAAGGAGCCTTGCAGCTTAGATGGGATGAGCAGCTTGAGTGTCTGGGGAAAGGATATAGACAGGAGGTACCTGGAGGGCTGAGTCTGAGCCAGGAGAGGGAGAAGCTGTGGAAATGCAGACTCCCTGGGTCTCATTTTAGCCAGGGCGGGGCAGGGGGGGAGGGGGAGATCTTCTAGGTAAAGAAGACTCCCAAGCCAGTAACAAGGGGTGAGGGGATCCCCTGGGTCTGTGATACCAAATGGAATACCTCAGGCATGAGATTGCTAAGAGAGTGGGTAACTGATGAAAAGTGCCCCTCGCTCCTGAAACAAAGTACAGTGGTACCTCGAGTTACAAACACTTCAGGTTACAAACTCCGCTAACCTGGAAGAGTTACCTCAAGTTGAGAACTTTGCCCCAGGATGAAAATGGAAATTGTGTGCCAGTGGCGCAGCAGCAGCAAAAGGCCCCATTAGCAAAAGCACGCCTCTAGTTAAGAACAGTTTCAGGTTAAGAACGGACCTCTGGAATGAATTAAGTTCATAACTAGAGTTACCACTGTATTAAGCTGTGAAGGAAGTTGTGCTGTGTCAAAAGTATTTAACTGTAACACCTATCATAACTAAGTAAGGGAACAAGACTGAAGTAACAGAGTTAAGCATTTTACCACCCATTATAGAAACCTCAACATCTACCTGAAGTGTAACAACTGATTTTTAGCAACTGAAGTTTAAGAATGATATACTGCTATGTTTAAGTCCATAACATCTTTATATTTAGTTCAGGTAATGTCAACTTATACCTGAAAGAACACATCTCCTGACCCAACTTTGTTTCACAAACTTCTTTTTGTAAATAAAATGTTTCTTGTTTGTTCAGCTTCTGTCTAAAACTCTAAATCACAAAGTTTTCCCACACACAAGACCCCCATAAGATTGGTGTACTATGTGGTGGGTGCACTATATTTAATTGGAGGCAGCGGGTGAATCTGCTACTTTATTAATTGGTGGTTAGTGGTGGGATTCACTACACCAAAATTGCTGCATTTGGGGTCCATTCTGCTGAGTGGACCTGGACATAAGAACTTATGAAGAGCTCTGCTGGTTAAAGACCCACCTAGTCCAGCATCTCCTTCTCACAGTGTCCAATCAAATGCATCTTTCAGAAGCCTGCAAGCAGAACCTGGGTGCAACTGTATTCTCCACACACGCAATTCCCAGAAACTGCTACAGTGCAAGAATTGTTCATTCGGCAAAGCTCTGCTTATTCCTGGCTCTGCACACCCAGATATCCATCTCCTCTAGGACCCTGATGTTGCTGTCCCTGTGGAAGGCTGCCTCCCTCTGTTCAATGCCACAACAATTTTGTTCCTACTGACGAATCATCCTTTGCCACTGTCAGCCAGCTGTCTGTTTTCAAGGACCTCAGCAGCATCGATTCTTCCAGCTGCCAAACCAGAGCAAGGCTTTTTCTCTTCTTTTTTGGAACTTCCGTTCCAAGAACTTTAAATTAAGGGATGGAGATGGAGGCAGCTGCCTTTGCCAATGGTGATGAAGAGGAAGAGACAGATGCAGGCTCTTCAGAGCACTGTATTAATTGACCTACTTCAGTCATCTCTACCCAGGAATTTGTCTTGCAAAGGTTCCCCTTTTTAATGAGAAAATGAGCTGTAATTTCAGATGGCTGGATGATGGGGAGACAGATCTCCAATGGTAGCTTGAATTCTGAGTGGCACATGTGCTTCCAGGGAAGGAAGTGATGACTGAAGGTACATCCGCTTTCAAAATGTCAATCCAGACATAAGCATCTGAAATGTTGGAGAGTCAAACCATCCAACAGACATTGAGTAGCATACTGTATTAGTCCTACTTGGAGTAGACCCATTGAAATAAATAGCAATGGTTAACATAGGTTTATTCATTTCAGTGGGTATACTCTGAGTAGAACTTCGTTGGATCTCTTGAGCCCTAATTCCAAGTCACAATGTACTCAATGGAGCTGCCTTATACTGAGACCAGTTCTCCATATACCAATGATCCACATAACTCAGCAATGGCTACACTGAATGGCAATGGTTCTTCAGAATTCCAGGTAGGGGTCTCTCCTAGCTAGCAGTGAAGTGTATCATTATGACACCCAGGGTGTGTACACAAGTGCGTGTTTGGGGGCACAGGGCATGCCAGCCCAGCCCTCACCACTGATGCAATGCTAGCCCTGATCTGCTTTGCTAGGTTCAGAGTGGCTCAGGGATGGCAGCATGAGAAGGATGCAACAGTCATGAGCCCTTCAATCCCTGCCTCATCCTCACTTTGCAACAGGACAGACATGCACCCTTCCAATCGGTCTGATTTGAAGGGTGCAGACCTGTCCTACTGCATCCTCTTCACACCACCCTGCCAGCATCCCCTAGAAAAATGCGCTCAGGGCCATTGCCCCAGCAGGCCCCCCATGCCATCTTCAGCCCTTTGGATATATGACATCATTTATTACATCAACACAGGGAAAGCCAGGAAAATGTTTCCCAAATTGATGAAATGAATGAACAAAGATTTTCTCTTTTATTTGAATATTAATTACTATGATTTAATTAATGCACCCCTATGCAATATGTAGTACTCAGATATGGAAGCAAAGGTCAGTCAATCCTAGCACGATGCATTTTTGCTCCCTTTTAAGAAAGGCAAGTTGGGGTTTGGGTGAAACAAGGTTAATCAACAATAACATGATGCAGTTTTGCCCCCTGGGAAAGGAGTAGAAACCGTTTAAATGAAACAAAGATCACATATAATTTACAGATTATATGTGATTTCTGCAGTTTAGCTTGTTGCATCCCTATCTCTCTGGTAAGGATGGATGAACTTGCCCATTTTAGTTTCTCATCTCCCTGATCTTAAATTCAGTTCTTCACATTTCTGCATTGGTTTGCTTTATAAAAAAGGGAAGGGGGAAATGAAACATATTGGTGTGAATTTTATCTAATGTATAAATATTTTTATACATTAAAATGTATAAAATTTTAATGGCATGCTCTGGTCCATGCAGTCATGAAGAGTCGGACATGACTAAATGACTAAACCAACCAACCAACCAACAAACAAATATTTTGTATGTTATTTAACCTAATACTGCATATTGATTTTTGCAAAGCATTTCCCCCTAATGTAATGCATTTTTTACATTGTTTTTGCTAATATATGCTTTTTGTGCACACTGATTGGATGCACAACTGCTTTGAAAAATTCAGAGAAGTTATGAATTTCAGAGACTTGCTATGTTTTGGCTTGGGTATTGTTTGGGGAAGCATAAATTAGTTAGGTAATTTCTCTCACATTCCTACTCTCCCTCATGCTTGGTGTAATCTAGGAAGGCAATTATTAGACTTCTAACTTTCTATGCATATAAAGCTATTTTGTTAAAAAGGGGGAATAAAGATACTCACCTTAACTTCACTGTGCCCAACTCTCAAATCTTGAGGCTGTATCCTATTAAGTTCTACGCAAAGTAAGCTCACTGGAATTAATGCACCTAAGTTGGCTGCATCCATTAATTTCAATAGGTTTACCCTGAGGATGAGTAACATTAGATACGCTTGGTATTCTGATGGGAAGTTGTGTTTTAATCTCTTTAGTATGCATCTCTGTTCTAGTGGCACACCACTGCCCAAGAAATTCAGAGCTTTAGATACTGCAGAAGACTTCTTCAAACCTAATTTCCTTCCACAAAGAACCATTGATGGAGATTTGTAGAACGTGACACCTGGCTGCCTCATATTATAGACAAGGGAGACAAAAGAGTGAGCTAATTGTTTCCCATGAATTCGAGTTTAATTCAGTGTGTGTTTAATTAGAGCTGTAAATGGGGGAAGAGAATCAATTACTTGTTGCAGAAGCAGACTCTACCAGGATGGGGGGATTAAAATGACTGCAACACTGCATGGATGAGATTGTGAATTGTGGATGGATCTCAAGGTCTACTTTGATGGGCTTCTTTAAGGTCTTGGTTACTGTTTATTCACTAATGAAGAGAATTTGGAGATTGGGATGCCTGGGGTTAATTCACACTTCACTGGTTTGACAATAGAAATCTGTCTAGCTCACAATGTTAGGCTATATTGCAAATCAACCACCATTTCAAAGTCAGAAAAAAACCAAAGGGAAATCAAACCCCAAAAGGAAAACAAGGTATGGTAGATGATAATTAGTGAAAAGGACCATAGCTCAAAGCATCAGCTTTTCATGCTGAAGGTCCCAGGTTCAGTCCTTGGCATCTCAGGGTAGGACTAAGAAATAGTTCCCACTTGAAATCCTGGAGAGTTGCTGGCAGGAAGTGTAGACAATACTGAGCTAGATGAAGCAAGGTCTGACTCAAGTATAAAGCAGCTCTGTGTGTTCTTTCTTATAACTACAGAGATAAAGATACAGTATGTGTAGGTGTCCACTCATGCAACAGGGATTCTCATTCTCCCTAACAGCTCTGCAGGCTCCTAAAATCTGTCTTGGAAGGCCAGGGAACCCTCTAGTGCAGATTTTGCAGGTGCAAGGGAGGCTTGATGAAGTGGCATTGCCAAAGCAGTTATTACAGCATGGCTGGCTGTTTTTAATCTTTGCATTTATAAAATGTGTTTTATGGATTCTCACATATTTGTATAACTTGGAGTTGTGCATTTGTTGACTATTATTCATTCTGACATGTTGTTTGTCCTTTTTAAAGCACTGTCTCTCCAAGTAGGTCTTCTTCAGCTTGAAAGGTTAAATGGTATTCTGAGCATGAGAAGTCAGCATGAATCATATCAAGTACTGGTTTTGCAGTTTCATATGGATCAAGAAGAGCTGCATCAGTAATAAGGACCTAACATTGAATAGCCTTTGTGCATGCACCTTCAAAGCAGCCTAATCACCTCGTACCTACTGAACCGCCTCTCCTGGTATGCCCCACTGAGGACCTTAAGGTCTGCAAATAATAACACCCTAAACATCCCAGGCCCCAGGGAGATTAGACTGGCCTCGACCAGAGCCAGGGCCTTTTTGGCCATGACCCCAGCCTGGTGGAATGCTCTCTCACAAGAGACCAGGGCCCTGCAGGATTTGACATCTTTCCGCAGGGCCTGCAAGACGGAGCTGTTCTGCCAGGCCTTTGGTCGGGGTTCAGTCTGATTCTTTTCTTTCTGTATAAGAACAAGAATTAAAGAGGCCTCCTAGCCTGCTCACAGGTCCTTTATAAGACCAGTGGTAACATTTGGCCCTGGAGAATATAAACCACTCTCAATTTTACCTGTGGACTGCCGCCTGTCCAGATTTTAATTTGCTCTGAACTAATTTTAAGATGTATTTTAATTAATTGATTGCCTGTTTTTATGTTCTTATCTTCTTTATATATTGTGTTAGTTTTATGATGTTAGCTTCCTGAGCCCGGCTCCAGCTGGGTAGCACGGGGTACAAATAAAAATTTATTATTATTACTATTACTATTATTATTATTGAATGCTAAACCCAAAGCATCAGATTCCAAACCATTGTGGGGAATGAGAGAGAGAGAGAGAGAGAGAGAGAGAGAGAGAGAGAGAGAGAGAAATGATGATCATAGAAACAGAATAAGCTGTTTCATACTGAGTTAGGTCTTTGCCCCAGGTATCTCAATATTTTCTGCTCCGACTAGTAGTGACTCTCCTGAGTTCAGGCAGGGGCTTGTCCTGGTGTTATGTGGAGTCATGAGGGATTGAGCGCAGAACCTTCTCTATGTTCGTGCAGATGTTCTACCATAAGTAGCAAACCCATATTTTTCAAGCCCTGAAGCTTGAACTGTTAGGGAGGGGGGTCCTTCGCAACTAGCAACGAGGTATGGGTAACCACTGTTATTTTCTTCATTGGGGTTGTTCCATGACAGATCACCACAGATCACCAAAAAGAATATAAATTAACTACTACATCTTAAATTTTGATTAAAATTGCTGTGCTGGATTAGCTCACATATCAAAGTCACTGTTGTTGTTACCGGAAAAATCCGAGGGCTCCCTTGGACAAAAACAAAGACACCAACCAGGATAACTTGGAGCAAAACAGCAGCCTGTAGGCTTGGCCTTTATTGAACTGTTGCAACAGAAAAAATGATGTGCAAGACCTTATAAAAACTTTTGAAATTCCCATCCTGTAGGTCAAGCCCACCCCCAGAAACATCATGCATACATTACAGAAAGGAGGGTTTGAGGGAGGAGTTGTGGTGGTAACCTGAGTGTCCTGTCACCTGGCTGATTCCCTTCTCCCCCCCTCCCCATGAGTCATTTTCAGAAGACAAAAGGTAGTCGCAGTTTCCTGCCCCCTGAGGGAAGATCTGATCATTGTCCTTTGTTCCAGTCCATGCTGAATCCACTCCCATATGGAAGTTCTTTGTGATCTTGATTGTCTTCTGTCTAGGACCATCAGGGTTGGCATAGCAACTGGGCAGGGCTCATGTGGATGTGCTGGGATGGTGAAGGGATTATGGCTGGCCTGTATCAAACCTTCCCCATTTTGTAGTCCTTCCTTCATGGAGTAAAATAAAAGTGGAACAGTGCAAATCCGATGTATGCTTGATTTTCTATGAATTTATAACAGAAGTGTAGCGTATGTAGTGTGTGAGTGTGAGTGTGTGTGAAGTTTGTACAAACTGAATGATGGGGGGGGTTTCCTGCTACATTGTGAATAAAAAATTCCTATGTCGTATAGTTTTTTAGTTATTGGGGTGGGGGATGAAAATTAGGAAAATATACATGCATGACTAAAGTCACTTCTGGGGCCTCTCTGGGATTAGGAGCCCTGAATCTTAAACTTCATTAGTTTCATAGCAAATCTGCCCCCGTCTTCCACTGAGCTTATTACAAGCTGGAGCCATTTGTACTTCAAACAAGGTAGTTAAGACCGTCAGTGATATCACTGAGGAAAATACACCACACACCCCTATGAATGAATTAATGGATTATGGTCTAAACTTACATAGAGAGGAACCTAGAAATGCAAGAAAAAAGAATGTAAAAATGTTAGATGTTTAATCACAAGAGTCTGTTGGGTGAGGGTCTGATTTACAAGGTGGGAGTAAAAGATAAAGGTACACATCCAGAGAGAAGAGATAACACCAAACACAAATCAATTGACTAAAGATAACAAGCTTGAATCACCAGAGACCAGCGAGGGAATAGTTGACACATTAAAACTTCAGGCTGCTGTTATATCTGCATAGCACCACTCAGGGGAGCTAACTTGCCCCCCCCCACACACACACATTGACAGGGTGCAGTCATGTGACATGTCACATGACACTTCATGTGATGTTGCCATGCAAGGGCAGGATGTGCGGAGGGAGATCTCCATGCTTGCTTGTCCAAGCCCCTGCCTAGCTCTTGGGCTGCCAGCTGTGGCTAGGACAAGTGAAGTAAAGATCACCAGCCACTGCCCAGCTCCCGGGCTCCCGGGCAGAGGCTAGGATGAGTGTGGTTGATCTTTGCTTCACTCATCCCAGCCCCCACCCAGCTCCTGGACTGCCTGGTGGAGGCTGGGACTGGGGTGCGTGGAGGGCACCTGGTGGTGGGAGTGAGGTGGCAGCCCCCTAAATATTGGGGGCACTGCCCCTGTCCAAAAATATTGGGGGAGGTGAAGTCCCCTCCGCCCCTTATACCCAGCTCCATTGGCATCACTTATGATAAATAATCATATGGTTTAGCCACTTTACTAATCTCAGTCCAGTGCTCAAATTATGGGAGAATAAGGCACTCCTTTGATTTGCTGTTAACCCCTTAGTTACTGCTTTGTAAGACTACAATGAACATGATTTGATTCCTAACTCTAATTCAAGTGTTCCCCGTTCCCCCTTATGATTGCTTGGTTCTCTGCACTATCTCTCTCTGTAGCTTGATTGAGGCAATGTCTTGCCTAGCCCTGATCTGGAACAATATACAGATTTCTTAGAGGATGAACCAGACAACACACAGGTCAAAGACCTGAGGAGCAAAACTGTCCCTGGAAACAGTACTGAGGGCCCCGCTGTGGACAGATCTGCTGAAGAACCCTTGTGGCTGTAAGAAGTGGTGGTGGAGTCTCTCCCCTAGTCCTTGAGAAACCTGGTGCAAATAGGTCTGGACCTAGTCATAATGTAGCTTATGAGTAAGGGTTATCATTGTGACTAAGAAATCACTGGAACATCCAGATGTTGTGATTAGGGTGTGGTCTAGGACAGTGTTTCCCAACCTTGTGCCTCCAGATGTTTTTGGCCTACAACTCCCATCATCCCTAGCTAGCAAGACCAGTGGTCAGGGATGATGGGAGTTGTAGGCCAAAAACATCTGGAGGCACAAGGTTGGGAAACACTGGTCTAGGAGGTCATAGTATATAAGGCATCCCCTTTTGATTCTTTCAGTTTCTGGAAACAGCACAGATCTCTGGTTTATTATAGAATCATAGAAATGTAGAGTTGGAAGGGACCTCAAGGAACCGAATCCCCCCCCCCCCAAGCATCAATGACAGATGGTCATCCAACCTCTGCTTTAAAGCCTCCAAGGAAGGAGAGTCTATAATCTTATGAGGAAAACCAGTCCACTGTCAAACAGTGCTTGCTATCAGAATTCTTTTCCTGATGTTTAGTCAGAATCTTTCTTGTAACTTGAAGCCACTCGTTCCAGTCCTACCCTCCAAGCACAAGAAAACAACTTGTTCCCTCTTCTATGCAACAGCCCTTGTTCCCTGGTTCCTGATTCTAGTATCTCCTCCTTGCTACATTGTGCCTAACCTGAACTCCTTCTGATATTGACTTTGAGCTGTTATCTGACCTTACCTCTGGTTCATGTTTTGAATCCACACTGATTATTTGTGCTTTGTTTGAGTGAACTGTGATGCACCTTTTGGTTGCCCCCACCAAAAGGCTTATACCTCCTGAGATTAAGGCTCTAGCACCTGAGGGCACCCACATGTGTGAGAGGACATACTTTGGTTACTCAGCCTGTCTATCCAGACAGTAGTGGACGAATGCTTTCATCCATGCTAAGAAGATCAGGATTTCCTGTTCAGGGCTGAAATTCACTTTCCTTTAAAGCATTATCTGACCACTGGTGGATCAGACCAAAGGTCTACAGTGGTACCTCAGGTTACAGACGCTTCAGGTTATAGACTCCGCTAACCCAGAAATACTACCTCAGATTAAGAACTTTGCTTCAGGATGAGAACAGAAATTATGCGGCGGCAGCACAGTGGCAGTGGGAGGCCCCATTAGCTAAAGTGGTACCACAGGTTAAGAACGGACCTCCAGAACGAATTAAGTTCATAACTCGAGGTACCACTGTATTTAGTTCAGCATTCTGTTTCCCACAGTGGCCAGGCACATGCCACAGGTTTAATAGCCATGGGCCACCTTTTTCTCCATTAATTTGGTGAATACACTACTAAAGACATCTAGTTGGTAGCCACCACAGTGGTAATAATGTCATAGTTTAACTATGAGCTGCATGAACAAGTCCTTTTTCTTGCATGTTCGCTCCCATTGTTCAGCTTCTATGGATGATCCTGAGTTCTAGGTCACATCTGCATCATTCATTTAAAGCACTATGATACTACTTTAACACTCATGGTTTCCTCCAAAGAATCATAAAAGCTGGAATTTTGTAAAACAACCACCATTTAGCACAGTTGCAACTTTACCTAATGTCAGGGGTAGGGCAGGTGGGCTTTCCCCAAAAGGCCTTGTTGGGAGGCCTGGAGGGGCTAGAAGTTGCCCTCCACTAAATTAAGCTCCATTTGGACTAGACATTTAAGGCAGTATCATGACTTTAAACAAAGTTCCCTGGGGAAAAACCACTGGTAACAACAACAACAACAACAACAACAACAACAACAATAACAACAACTCTGGGTGGCTTCCAACAAAGATTAAAAATACATTAAAATGTCACACATTAAAAACTTCCCTGAACAGATGTCTTCTAAATGTCAGATCTCTTTGACATCTGATGGGAAGCCTTCCACACGGCAGGCGCCACTACCGAAAAGGCCCTCTGCTTGGTTCCCTGTAGCTTTGCTTCTCGCAGTGAGGGAACTGCCAAAAGGCCCTCGGTGCTGGACCTCAGTGTCCGGGCAGAACAATGGGGGTGGAGACACTCCTTCAGGTATACTGGGCTGAGGCCGTTTAGGGCTTTAAAGGTCAGCACCAACACTTTGAATTGTGCTCAGAAACATACTGGGAGCCAATGTAGGTCTTTCAGGGCCGGTGCTATATGGTCTCGGTGACTGCCCCCAGTCACCAGTCTAGTCGCCGCATTCTGGATTAGTTGTAGTTTCCAGATCACCTTCAAAGGTAGCCCCACGTAACTGGTTGTTAAAACACTATGTGATTTGTAGCTCTGTAAGAGGAATACGGTCTCATAAAGCCCCAGAAATCTGTGGGAACCATGACTGTTAAAGTGGTATAGTAGAGTTTAAAGCATAAGGTGCAGATGTGGCCCTAGTGTGATAATAGAGGGAGAAAAACTTCACTTTCTCCACAAAATGCATCCCATGCATAAGTTTATAAAACTCTACCATATCCCCTTTTCTAAATTAAGACTCCACAAACATTTCAATGCTTCCTTATGGGGTGTTGCTACAGGCTGCTGATCATCCTGGCTGCCATTTCATAATTTTCTTTTCTCTTGCCTTGTTGAATCTACAGAATAAATGTGTTGTTTATGAAAAGGACAGAAGATGCTTCATGAAAGATTTATCTGCTGTAGGAACTGCCAAGAGCATAATTATTGTCTGGGCACTGAAACTATTTGACATTCTCGGAACAAACAAATAAACAAATACTCCAATGGTTCCTGCAAGAAGAATTAATAGATGAATGGGGAAAGTGATTAGGAGAATATATAGATGGAGAGATACGTGAAGAGGAAAGAACATGACTCAGCTGTTCCTCATTTGAAACGGATGCATGGCTTGCATAACTTTTTGTTGGACTAAAAGCGTGTTTCTTTTTGTAAGGAGAAAAAAAGTGATAACATGGTTTGCTGAGGTAGGGAAAGTTATCTGTTTTATATATGAAGACCCTCTGCCAGTCACAGTAAACCCAGAGGTCATCAGAACGGTTCCTCAGGATATTGTTGAAGTATAGCTTCCATCAGCCCAAGTCGGCAATCCCAATGATAGCAACATCTGAAAGGGACCACATTGGCTTCCTCTGTAGTGGGCAATACAGTGGTACCTCGGGTTACAGATACTTCAGGTTACAGACGCTTCAGGTTACAGACTCTGCTAACCCAGAAATAGTACCTCGGGTTAAGAACTTTGCTTCAGGATGAGAACAGAAATCGTGCTCTGGCAGCGTGGCAGCAGCAGGAGGCCCCATTAGCTAAAGTAGTGTCTCGGGTTAAGAACAGTTTCAGGTTAAGAACGGACCTCCGGAACGAATTAAGTTCTTAACCCGAGGTACCACTATATTGGACTAAATGGACCAATGGTCTGACTGACAGGGGAGATCAATGTGCAATGATAGAGCACATGATTTCCAAGCAGAATGTCTCATGTTCAATCCTCAGCCTCTCTGGTTAATAAGGAATATAAAACTGAAGGGTGGGAAAAGATTTCTGCTAAAGAATTTGAGAACTGCAACTAATCAGAGCAAACAATGCTGGGTGGGCTAGCTAGATAGACCAATCATCTGACTTTGCATATGTCACAATCAGGTTTTATTGCATGCCCCTGATAGTATTTGCTATCTAAGGGGAAAGTATATCTAAGGAGCACGAGGCAACAGTAACTCTACTAGATTCTAGGTTTTGGTGCCAGAGCTCAAGATTAATGCTGAAATGCAGAAAAAGATTATGACAAGAGCTGCAAACTATATCAATAAAGATTAAGAAAGCAAATTCTATAATGAAATGCCTAAAGTACTAGAAATCATTAGCTTGTGTTAAAAAAAATGGTTACCAGTTTTCAGGTACCCTTCTTAAAATCAAAACTTTGAGCTCTGTTTATTATATTTTTGAATTCTGCTATCTTCCATATATACAGGATGTCACCCACCCAAACCCTTATTACCCTCACAGCAGCCCTGTGAGAGGTAAGTTAGGTTGAGATAATAATGCAGTACTTTCTACTGCAGTGCTATACAAAATCCTCACATGCTATCTTGTCAGCAATCTATGCAACAGAGAAGAGTTAATAGCTGGAACTGTCCATTGAACTGGTGTGGTGATGTAACACAGCAAGTGTAGCCAAACCTTTTGTGCTCCAGATGATGGTGGACTACAACTCCCATAATCCCTGATGGCTGGGGCATATGGGAGCTGAAGTCCAACCATATCTGGATGACAGTATGTTGGCCACACCTACAATACAGTCAGGGCTGAATCATGCAGCTAACTGTGTAGGACAGGATGCAGAAGGCAGCCAGTAGTCAAGGCTCAAGAGAAAGACCGGAGTCATAAACTAGAAGGCAGGGCTGAGGGGAAAGCCAGATATCAAAACCAGAGAGCAAGTCAGGACTGAAAAGAAAAACTAGCCTGCCACTCAACCATCCCAAATTGAGCAGGATATCCTGGAATTACAGAAGCCTTCACAGCTTCTGATTAGATCCCAGAATGCCCCATATTTTGGTCCAGCTTGTGCAAGTCAGCTGGCTTGTGCCAGATTGCAGAACCAAAGGACACTCATTTTTTGTTCTCAGCTCTGTCGTGGATCAGCTGCCTTGCACCAGAGCGGTGGACCAAAAATTGATTGTCCTGATTTTGATTAGTGGGGTGTTGGAACACATGAACTGGGCACCACAGTTCAAGAAGGACACTGACAAACTGGAACGTGTCCAGAGGAGGGCAACCAAAATGGTCAAAGGCCTGGAAATGATGCCTTATGAGGAACGGCTAAGGCAGCTGGGCATGTTTAGCCTGGAGAAGAGGAGGTTAAGGGGTGATATGATAGCCATGTTCAAATATATAAAAGGATGTCACATAGAGGAGGGA
Organism: Podarcis gaigeae; assembly: GCF_964106915.1. Classification (NCBI taxonomy): domain Eukaryota; kingdom Metazoa; phylum Chordata; class Lepidosauria; order Squamata; family Lacertidae; genus Podarcis; species Podarcis gaigeae. The sequence goes on from NC_139691.1 coordinate 6,302,427, forward strand.
GAAAGGTTTTCTGCTGCTCCAGAGAAGCGGACACGGAGCAATGGTTCCAAACTACAAGAAAGAAGATTCCACCTAAACATTAGGAAGAACTTCCTGACAGTAAGAGCTGTTCGACAGTGGAATTTGCTGCCAAGGAGTGTGGTGGAGTCTCCTTCTTTGGAGGTCTTTAAGCGGAGGCTTGACAACCATATGTCAGGAGTGCTCTGATGGTGTTTCCTGCTTGGCAGGGGGTTGGACTCGATGGCCCTTGTGGTCTCTTCCAACTCTATGATTCTATGATTCTATGAACTAGGAGGCAGGAAGCCAAGCAGGTATTAGGACCGAAGAGAAAGCCAGGCCAAAAAGCAAACCAGGAGATAGGGCTCAGTCAAGGCATAGCTCTGAAATTCCTTGTTGTTCAAGCAAGGCTCAACTGGAACAGGAAGTCCTTTTATGTTCATTCCTGCTCAGAAGAATCAATGAGCGGATGAAAATCAGTCCAGGGACTGAGAAGCTGCCACCTGCAGTTCAGTGACTCACCACATGGGGCAACCACACACTGTTCCAGCAATACCTAAGAGTTGGATTAGTTTCATAAAATTTATACACCACTTGATTGCAAAAAAAAAAAAAAAAAAAAACGCAAAATGGTTTACAAAAGATAAAACATTAAAATCAAGAAAAAGATCATAGCCATACTTTAAAACATACAAAAGTTAAAATACTGAAACAAATTTAAATTACCAGTTTTAAGATTGTTATTTAGCCGCTACTAAAAAGACTTACTCCAGTACTTATGGAAACAACATGTTTATTCTGGGTATATCATACCAAGGCCCCAGGAAACAATAGAACCTTTACCTCAAGCTTCTTCTTGCACTCCACAAGAAGGCAGATTGTCCCTCCTCCAAATATTAACCCTTGGTTCACTGATGGCACATTCTTTACCACTACTGGTAAAGTGCCTAGTGTGGCCCCTTGCATGATGATGTTTAGGTGCATACAGAAGACACCTTTGTTTAGGAAGGCTTTTCCTGAGGTGTAACCCAGTCATTTAGGAAGGAGCAAATTTTTATATGATGTGATTGTTTCATTGTTTTTAGAGTTTGTGTGGGTGATTTTGGTGTTTTAGAGTTTGTTATGGTCCTTAGAATTTGTGTACAGTCATGCCTCGGATTACAGGTGCTTCAGGTTGAGTTTTTTTGGGTTACAGATCGCTGAAACCCGGAAGTACCAGAACGGGTTACTTCTGGGTTTTGGCGGTCACGCATGCGCAGAAGCGCCAAATTGCAACCCGTGCGTGCACAGACGCGCCGCGGGTTGCGAACGGGCATCCTGCACAGATCACGTTCGCAACCTGAGCGTCCACTGTATCTGTATTTGTTTTTACTGTGCACACTACTTCTCTGGCTTTGTGCTGTGAAGTGATCTATCAATATTATCATTATCATAATCATAATCATCATAATTATTTTTGATAAGAGCCTCAGTTTCCTATGTTCAAATTCACCTTTCTGCTTCACAGTTGCAGAATATTTTTTTCCAACCAGAGGGCCATATTATGTTCTGGACAGTTTTCTGAGGGCCATTTTCTGACAACAGTGGCCATGTCCAGGCACAAAAATTAGAGAAACAACAAATGGAAATGTTGCTTTTGTACAGTAGGTTAATTGATACATCTAAGTGCACATACAACCTATTTTCCATCTAGACAAGCAGAAGGCATTATCAGAGCTGAATGACACATTCCAGCCAGGCAAAAACACACACAGAGGGTGCAAAGCAGAGCCAGTGGAAGAGTGTGGCCTGGGGAGAGTTATGAGGACAAGATAGAAAGGCCCAGAAGGTCATATTCAATACCCAGTCCTGAGGCTCCCACCCCTGTTCTATTTCCTACTCAACACCACTTCCAAGGTCATGTGACCTCCCTGCCATTTTGTCTCTCTACCTCAACCGCTTTACTGCCATAGCATATGATTAACTGAAATATAAGCTGTATTCCTGGAATGAAAAACTGATAGACTCACAAAGCTTCCCCCTCCCATTCTTCCACTGGTTCTCCTCTTAATTTACTTGGTTTATACCAACTGATGACAGAAGCCCATTGTTTTGCTGAAACATTAACTTCACAAAGTCATTCCGCTCCCATCTGTGGTACTAAAATTAATGATTCCCTCTGCAACATCTGTTTAATTAACTATCGGTACCATAGAAGAGGCTTCCAAATACCCCCGTGACTAAATCAGGCTCAAATTAGGGAAATACGATGTTAAATTGTATCAGAGAGAAGCAGAGATTATCCTTTTGAGCACTGACATTCATTAGCTACCAGCTACCCCATGTATCTTCATAATGAAAAAGTGTCAGCCGCTCCTCACCGTAAAGTTTTCATTTAAGGGCTGCTGGTCCTTTCATCACAGTGATTGGAAAAGGGGGGTGGGGAGGGCAGGGGGGTGCAGAGTGGAGATCAGGCCGTGGTCAACATTCCATCATCATTGCTGATGGATCAGTTGCTGGGAGAATGATGCAGGTAGAGCACTGTGCCGGATAAGCACGCCCTGCACTGTTGTCTCAGATTTAGGAGCCTGGCATCTGCTCCCGACGGTCATCATATCCCCATCAAGACAAATAAATGTGTTGCCAGCACCGCCCGCCTTGAAGAACATCTTGTTGAGATGAAAGCCTTGGATAGATGTTGGGGGGGGGGGGTTTGCAGCGGACAGTGCTTGGGAGAAGTAGTCGGGGGGCTTGGTGAGAGCTCTCCAAAGCTCTCACGGGGAAAATATAAGAGTCCATTATAGCCTTAGCTTCTAAAACAGCCCTGGTGTCTGACTCTGCCCAGGCAAAACACAAATCAAAGAGGCTGATTCCACACATTTTCCACTTTGGGGGTCTTTTTATTTTATTTTTGTAGCCATGGCAACAAATGCAGTGGGAAATTGCAAGTTTCAAGACACACGAAGTCAGCAAGCATCTTTATAGCTTAGGGAGATGAAGAAAATGAGGGAACTAAAGGAGCCAATAGAGAAAGAGAGTGGCAGAGCCATGCTACAGGCAGACGTGCCAATAGAAACCAGTACCAGTACCAGGAACCAGGAACTAGAGCTGCTTCCAAAATACTCCTCATAGGGAAGGGAGAATCAGTCTCTTTCCAGTCCAGATCACTTTCACATATGTTCACCCATGCCTGTTCCAACCCGTTTCCACAGTAATCTGCCTTTTTAATTATTATTTTTAAAAAGTCAGCATAGAAAACTGCACTTAATTATGTATTTTTTCTCAAAACACCCAAATAGATTTTAGCACATTTTTGAGCTGGGCTTTTGGAATATTTGGAAAATAGCAAAGCCAGTGGATAGGTTAAGTTTCAGTCCAATGCATTCCTACAAGTAAGGTCACAGGGCACCTTGAATGGGCCAGGATTTCCCCTGGTATTCAAGTAATATATATCCATAAATCCATACAAGTGTAGACATGGCTGGCCTGCCCAAGAGGCAAAGTAAGGCAACTTCCTTGGATGGCAGGATCCACAGGGGCAGCAGATCTTGATGTAGATGTTTATTCCCCACCTTGTTCCTGATGTAGATCTTTACTCACCCCTTCCTTACTGGCAGGGAAGGAATGCACAATTTTGTGGTTTGCCGCAGGTACCAAAAAGTCTTGGGGTGGCCCTGAGTGTAGTGCTCTTTCCAATTAGGGATGAATGAATCAGCCAGTGTGTTGCATCCCAGTTCTACACAGAATAGACACAATGAAATTCATGTGCATAAGTGAGTCTACTATGACTGTGTCCAAGTTTGAACAAAATCTATTGTCAGTTTCACATATGTTAATTCATAAGTTTATTCGATCTTGTTCATTTCATCCATAGGCCGGGTGGGGAGGATCCAGTCTTCCAGGCCTCTCTTTATGGACCTCAGGACTTTTCCTAGATCACACCACTGTGTCCCCCATGATATTCTTGCATAGAAGCTCCTGGCAGTGATCTTGAGTAAGGTGATCCCACTTGGTGCCTCCATAGAGAAACTGTACGGCTGGTTCAGCCCTACAACTGAGATCACCTGGAAGGCGTCAGCCAACACACCCCATGCCATCATCCACCTCCAGGCATGCTTCAGGTGGCTGTGGAATTGACCCCACACAACTGCTGCCTGCTTCTGGTGGCTCCAGGTGGGGTCAATGCCTTCTCCTCCCTTCCATCACTTTGCAGTCAAGAAGTGTCAGGGACTGGGCATAGGAGGAATGGTGGAGACTTCCCACAGGTATTCATGCCTTACAGAATTGAAGGCCTTGGCCTGGTGAAGGAAGAGGATGTATCTGGATCATTGGCCCTGCTTCACAACCTCCAGCATCTCCCTGAAGATGCACAAGAAGTCCATCATGTTTCTCCCTGGAATTTGTTTGTCTGACCCCAATGCAACACATCACTGACCTTGTTCATGCATTGCAGAAACAAATGAGCCTTCAGTTCTTGATGTCATAGAAGAGAATCATAGAATGATGGAATTGTAGAGTTGAAAAGGTCCCCAAGGCTCATCTACCCAAACCTCCTGCAATGCAGGAATCTCAGCTAAAGCATCAATGACAGATGATCACCCAACCGCTGCTTAAAAACCTCTAAGGAATGAGAGCCCACAAATTCCCAAGGGAGACAGTTCCACTGCTGAACAGCTCCTACTGTCAGAAAGTTCTTTCTGATGTTTATTTGGAATCTCCTTTCTTGTAATGTGAAGCCACATTTGAGCCTTAGTCTCCACAGCATGAGAAAACAAGCTTTTTCCCTCCTCCATTTGATAGCCCTTGATATATTCAAAGATGGCTATTATATCTCCTCTCAGTCTTCTCTTTCCCAAGCTAAACATACCCAGCTAGAAAACAACTTTAATGTTGTATTTCAGCTGTGCCAAGACTGGTATAATTGGAGCTCCTTCTGCACTGGTACCCTGTTCAAAAGCTAGAATTTACTCGTACTGCTCCTTGGCCTGGCTTTCTTTTACCAAATCAATCTTTTTCTGTAGAATTAGAATGTATTTCAGTTTCATGATCTCCATAGCAGCTAAGTGTTCTTAGGTCTGTGGCTGAGGATATGACTCATCGCCAGTTATTAACAGCAGAGCTGTGTCCATGACAGCTGCTCCGTTTAACATAGCAGCCATCAAAATATCATGGCCAGGACAATCCACGAAAGAGACATGCCTAACTAGTTTAAAATTCCCTTTGGTCCCAGAAGTATCTGTTGGGAATTTGTCAGGTATACTGCTCCCACAGGATTGGTAACATTCTGGTTGAGAACAACCTGGATCATGACGTTCGTAAATCTTAGCTTTGGCATAGCCCAGCTTGATAGTGATATTTCTCTCCAGTTCATTTTTGAATCAACAGATTTTACTACTATGGACTTTCCATAAGCTACATGGTCAATTATACCTATATTAATTGTAGCTTGCCTGCTGATGACTTCTGGTGACAGAGGTGTCAACTTATTTACTTATAAGGCACTCAGGGAAAGGTGTGGATGCTCCAGAGTCACTCCTGCCTCATCGCCTGCCATCTTGAGGGAGTTGTCTTTGTCCTCAAGTCACTGTAGAAGAAAGGTGTGCAAATGGGTCTCTTTGGGAGAAAACAGCCTCAGGCTGGAATGCAGGCTAATGGAGTCTGTATGACGAGAGAAAGACCTTTTATTTAAGGTCTGTTTGGTGTAATTTTATATTACTAAGAAGCTGAACCTTTGCTTGGACATGCACATAATTTTATATTACTATAGTAATCTATGCTATTATTGGTTCATCTAACCACAATGGACTCAGTTCATTCCTTTTTTGTATGTACCACAGCTAAAGATGGTAGCAAAGACTCCACCTCATAACTGCAAGACACCTCATACCTTTGCCTGCCTCCTCTGCCAACATGGCCTTGGCTGAAGGTGCCACCATGGACTCTGCTGAAGCCACCACCCCTGGCACAGTCTCCTCTATGGCCTCCTCCACCACCACCACCAATGCAGCCTTTGCCAAAGCCACTACTGCAGGAACAATTTCTGCTGGACCTGCCAGCGTGGCATCTGTTAAAGCTGCTGCTGTTGGTGCATACTTCTGGAAGCCAGCTTCCAGAACTGCCACAATGGAAAGAGAAAAGTGGTGACACACAGAGGCAAATGTGGGTTTTGCTTCAATTTGTGGTCCCATGCTCTTGTGCGAGCCAACTGGTTTGCACCACAGGGTGGGACAAAAAAATGCCCTTACTTTGGTCCCACACTCTGGTGCTGCCAGAGTCCAGGAGCCAAAATGGGACATTTGGGATTGGAATCAGAAACTGGAATGGCTTTTGTCAATCCAGGATATGCCACTTAAAATGGGGCAGTTGTGTCCCATATCTTCCAGTGGTGGCTGATGTCCGTTGGGACTGGTATGGCAGAAGGCAGGGAGGTCAACCATAAGTGGAGCCAGAGCCAATGACAGACAAATCCAACTAATCCTAGCTTTGTTCTCACCCTCCTTCCTGCAGAGTTTTAGAAGGGCAAATGAGACAAAATGCGAGGTACCTGACACATGGTGCCTGTCCTGGCCCTTGTTGCCAGGCAAAGAACTTAAACTCCCAACTCAGCTTCTGTCAAAGGCTTTAAAACATAAATCAGAGTGGTACATAAAGAAGTGTCAGGGCTGGACTCAGATGCAGTTCAGCACGAAAGAAGCAGAGCTCTGTTGTCAGTGAAGTTAACTCTTTATTCAAGGAAACTACACACAACTCAGCAACACTTCCCAGCAGGTCTTGCCCCTATGGAGCAGTTGCCAGGACTGAAGGTTTCTGCCTTCCATCCTTTCTAAGGCTCCTCCTCTCCTGGATGTTTCCCAAGCAGTCTCAAACTGCATATGTGCACTCCTGGCCTACTCTTATTGTTCTGGGCATTTATGGAGAGCAAGGGGGAGGGGAGCTTGTTGCAGCAGGAGAGGGAGATTCCCTGAATTCTTCAGCAGTTTTTTGACACACACACACACACACACACACACACACACACACACACACACCATGCTTCAGCCTTGGAGTCTGAACTGCTCCCTGTCACAGGCTCTTCTTGCTCACTAAACCCTGTAGCCTCTTCAGCATCCAGCAGCACCAATTCCCTAGCTCTGAGTCTTCCTCTTCGGGGTTTCCCTTGGGAGATCCCTGGCTGGTGCCTCCCACCACTCCTCTTTGTCCAGCCTGTCCCTGACAGCAAGACACAATTACAAGGTACAGAAAGTGTGCAAGAGGATAAGATACATAGCTAGGTACAAGCTAAAACATTGATCCATAAGTGGTACACCCTCTGCATCTTCCTTTTGATGGATGGGGTAGGCATAGCTTTAGTGTGACAAATGTTATAAGACTGGATGAGCAAATGGCACCCCTCCAGGCGAATTCAGCTCATGAGGTCTGTTTACAATGGTGCTGTTAGCTTCATGTCCTAGGAGAGGAAAGTGGCACTAGGTTAACATTTAATTTACTCTTCAGAAGGAGCCTCACTGCTGACGGGGAACACCAGGGGTAGTTCCATGGGTGGAGGGATCTAACTAGGGGTGGTCAGTGACACTGGAACGAAACACTCCTCTGCTTATCAGCTTGGTCCCTTCCTGGGATCCAGTTCTCCATCTTCGAAATTAGTGTTCCTTCCTTGGCTCTGACACTTGTTAGGGTCCTACTGACAACTTCCCTCACCCTACCAGGATCCTCCTCGCGGTCATCCAGCTCCAGCTTTCTAAGCTCTTCCCATTTCCTCCTAGGATTAGACCACCCACCTACCCCATGACACTTCCATGGGATTCATGACACTGTCATCCTCTGAACGGGTTGTAAGCAAGAAGGCAGGCAGTTGGGAGCTTGCTGAGGGCAGACTCAGGTTAGTGGCTATTGCCCCATTCACCCTGATGGATCAGCCTCCACAGAGACCTTCCATAAATTAGGTAATTTTAAAATAACTGGGAAAGGGGGACTTGTACCCTCACATACATATATTGCTCCACACAGCCATATGTATCGGCACAATGACCAAAACAATATGGCTGTATTAACAGATACTACATACCTTTTAATGGATCTCAGCTGCCAGGATTAGCTACCACTAATGTACTTTGAGCTGTCAGGCAATATCGCAAACTGTGAGTGCATTACACGTTATAGGCATCAATTTTTTTCTAAGTGAAAAGGCATTTCAAATTCAAAACACTTCACATCTAATGATGGGAAATTATCTTGATGGATCCCCTTCAGTTGGGAGGGAGAAGTGGGAGAGAACCACAACTGATCAGGAAGTGGTGAATTGTATACCCCACCCCCACCCTCAATCTACCCAGAGAAAGCTGAAAGGCATATGTCTGGATGAAGCAGATTGGGAATCTAAAAGCAAATGGAAGAAGACATTTTGAGGCTGCTCTGGTTGTCAGAAAATGAATGAGTACATGGAGCTATCGCCCTATGGCCAGAGCATTCATAGGAATGACAAATGATTCCAAAAATCACCCTCATCTGAATTTCAGGGTTCATTTGGTTGTGATTCCTGCATTGCAGGGGGTTGAACTCGATGGCCCTTGGGGTCCTTTCCAATTCTACAGTTCTGTGTTTCCATACTGAAGTTCCAAAGGACATATTCTTCTTCCCAAAGTGGAACCAATACATCCAACACTCCTCATGGCTTTTGAAGAAGGCTGCTGAATCCGGCCCAAGGCACGTCTAGTGCAGCATCCTGTTCTCACAGTGGCCATTCATATGAATATGACAAACAGGACTTGAACATAAAAGCACTCTCTTTAATTGTGATTTCCAGGAACAGGTAATTAGAGGAATTTGTCAGATAAGCGGAGGTAGAACCTAACCATTGTGACTGATAGCCATTGATACGTATTCAATGCTCTGTTCCTCCATTTTTATTTCCAATTTTGCTAATGTATACTTTCTCCCTCCCCCCACACACTAGAACTCATTTCAAGCAGAGTTCAAATCTAGAGTAAAGTGAGACCCAACTCATAATGGAACATGGACTTCAGAATGATGGGAGTTTATATTCCAAATCCCTCACAGCTGAATTCCCCCACTATAGCTCAGAAAAGTTATTTGCCTGATCAATTCACAATCTCCCCACTCCCCTCCAAACCTCATATCATCCTCTAATGGTGCTTCCAGAAACAAAGTGGCCACCTTTCCAATTTGCACGTCCCTTCCCATCAGAGATGTTACATCCAGTGGCATTTGAGAGTCCCTATGCTGACAAATTAGGGACGCAGGTGGCGCTGTGGGTTAAAGCCTCAGCGCCTAGGACTTGCCGATCGAAAGGTCGGCGGTTCGAATCCCTGCGGCGGGGTGCGCTCCCGCTGCTCGGTCCCAGCGCCTGCCAACCTAGCAGTTCGAAAGCACCTCCGGGTGCAAGTAGATAAATAGGGACCGCTTACCAGCGGGAAGGTAAACGGCGTTTCCGTGTGCGGCTCTGGCTCACCAGAGCAGCGATGTCACGCTGGCCACGTGACCCGGAAGTGTCTCCGGACAGCGCTGGCCCCTGGCCTCTTAAGTGAGATGGGCGCACAACCCCAGAGTCTGTCAAGACTGGCCCGTACGGGCAGGGGTACCTTTACCTTTACCTTTATGCTGACAAATTGCATCCTGGCAGATGAGTTGGATCTTCCAGAAATTCATCCTATCAAAAGAGGAACTGCTTCTTAATGCTGAATAGAGTTTGTTCCTTCCTAGCATGCTGTCAAACTCAGGTATCTCACACCACCTAAGATGGTGTCTCAGGACCGACCTCATGCATGCTTACAACCCCAGAAGATAACTACTAATTCCAAAGACACTTCACACAGATGTGTGAACCTGAGAGTTTCAAATATGGTGAAGCCAAAGAGTACAGCATTTACAAAGAAAGTAAACCTCCACCCCCCACTGTACCCTGTAGCAGTGGTGGAAGATCACCCTATAGCAGGGATCACCAACTTCCAGTAGGCACACATGGGGAAAGTGTAATGGACACATGTCTTGGGGGGGGGGGGAGGCTGTCATAACCCAAAATGACTGCCACATCTAAGAGAACAGAAAAAGAGACAAGATCACAAAATGGTGTGGCTATGTTCTCCTCCAACAATGGGTCACTGTGGCTGCTCACCAAGGGAAGCTCTTTGGACATCTCTACTCTTCAGGAGAGAAGGTAGGGAGGGTGTTGGTGTTTCGTCATAACAGAAGGGAGGGAGGTTGTGGGTGTTGAGTCCTGTCATATAATGAAATGCGAGCATCTCTGAAGGGAAGTGTAGTTTAGGAGAGGCAGACAGAAACAAGCAAACATTCTCTCATGCATTCTGCATTTTTCAGGTGATATTATTTCGTGGGTTCCAAAGAAAATACTAGTGAGCACATGGTTGCCTGTGAGGACTGTGTTGGCTACCCCTGCCATTACACAATCTTCAGCAACCTGGCATCCTGTAGATGTTTTGTAATACAACACCCATCAGCCCAAGGAATTACAGCTGTGGTGGCTGGACTTATGAGAGTTGTAGCCAAAACATCTAGAGGCTGCCAGGTTGGCAAGGGCTGCTTTGAAGAAACAGAATGTCTAAGAACCAAAAGAATGAGCCGGACAAGCTGATTGACAGTCTTCCTGCACTCTCTTGTTTTTTGCCTGAAAACCAAACTGGTTACTGCTGCATTTCTGGTCCAGGTCAGGAGCCCTGAGGGAAAATGGCACCATCCCACCTGTCAGGAGGGATTTCAATATGAAATAGTATTTTCTAAGGCGGCGGGGGAGCAGGGGGACAGCCCTTTGAGATTGCCTCATTAGTCAGTGAGCATTTGCATGCCTATGGCTGAAGGCAAAGGATGACCTTAAGTTGCATTATCACAAGGAACATGATGTTTCACTTGGGGCAGGAGAAGGCAGCAGGAAATTAAAACTGCAGACATTAGGAACTGGGGCTTTGATGACCCTCTCCTAGCCAACATGGCATGCATAATAAATGGTACTAAAATAACAGGGTTGCAGGATGGAACCATAGCTAGGAAACTGTTTCTTTCCTGGAAGCCACAATCAGGACTATATTAAGGACCCAAAATACCGATAGGCCAAGGTCACAAACTACTTGTGTGCTGTAGTTGCAATTTAAAATGGAGATGTTTCCATAAAGTGCCAGCTCTAGGGATGTGTTTGTGTTTACAAGCAAGTGGTGTATAAATTTTATGAATAAAATAAATTAATATCCCAGACCCTCAACCTGGTCTCCCAACCCAAGCTGCAAGGTTCTGTCCTCTTGCTATATATAGTCTCCTCAATGTGTAACTCAGAACCAGTTCTCCCTATCTCACTCCCGATCTCACAACCTGAAACCTGTTTAAAATCTCAACTCAAATCCTATCCCTCTTCTCAAATCCACCCCTATCTCTCATCTTAAATCCAGCCCCCCCTCTCTCTCTGAAACTGCTCCTTTTATTCTTCCCCCAAAAGTGCTGTTCCTCTCCCCACTGTGGCCAGCTGACTTTGTAGCCAATGAACGAGAGGCTCCAGCACTCTGGTGGAGTTTCAGAGGAACTGCATCACCAGACTTTAGTCCGGTTCTGCTGTCTATCACAGATCCACTCTAAATCAACATCCTTTTGTGTACATAGGTTGCTTTCAGCCAGATGAATGACCAGCATGTCACGTGAGCAGAAGTACTGAGTGTATTTAGAAATACACTTGGTTTAAAATCGCGCCACAGCACTGCAGTCTGGAAATCCAGGAAAACATGTGCCCAGGAACAGTGGCGGAGCTTCATGCTCTAGCACACGGGTGCTGAGAGCAGGCGGGAGCATGGTGCACGTCCCGGGAGTGTGGTGCCTAGCATGGGCGGTGGGGCAGCCATGATGGCACCCCACTGGGATCGCGCTGCTGGGGGTGGTGTGCTCCCCCCGCCCCCTCTTCCTCCACCAGTGCCCAAGAAAACATGCACCCAAGGCAGAAGGCATAGCTGGTGAGACCACAGCATGCTGGTACCTGATGATCCCACCTGCTTGTAGCCTGAAAATTAAGCAGAATTACTGTTAGTAGTGTGCTCCCAAAGAAAGACGGACATGGCCCTGAAATGCACCCAGTCACCAACGCCTCACAGTCATTATCAATTCGTCACTAACCCCTGGGAAGCAGCAGAAGTAACAGCCCCAATGTGAAAAAACTGAGTCCATACTCTCTAGGGGATAGCCCCAAGCTCCCCATGGCTGCTCTTAGCAACCAGCCACCTGATCAGCCATGATCCATCCTGGTGAATGAACAGCTGGCTGCCTATAATAAACCAAAAGCTCAGAAAAACCACTCATTTCCCAGACAGGACATGGGAGAATTGGAATAAGATCCTAGTGCCCCTATCGCATTGGTCAGTCTCTGAACATCGCATGAACTCTGAATCTGTACAGCTGACATCAACAAAGCACAAAGCCATGATGAGGAGTTGGTTTTGAAGCTGTGACATATTCACTCACTCTCAGAGAGCCAAAAGGGCCAGTGTGAATGCCGCCTGGAAAAAGTGAGGCCTCATAAGGGGACCAACAAACAGAAGGAACTCAAGGCAGCACATGCATTTGGTTAACAGGTGCTTCCTGCCAGGACCAGGCCTGCTTAGCTTCATCAAGGTGGTAACTTCATGTGCCTTCAAACCTGTTATGGGATAAGGGGGGCTACTCGTGCGTAAGCGTTTAAGCCCTCCAGGCTCTGCAAATCAGTTTCTAAACTCTCCCAGTCCGTGGAGCCATGGGTGCATGGCTACCTCAATCGCTGGCAGAATCCGTCAGTGGGCGCTTCCGGAATTTACGCCAACATAAGAGTTCCTTAACGGAAACTCTCCGTCTGGATTCTCTGCGTGACAGTTTCCTGCGCGGAGTAGGCGTCCCCAGCGGAGGTCCTGAGCCCTCCCCGCTGTTCTCACTGGAAGCATCTTGGAGCCATCCCTCCGCCTGAGTTTCTGCAGGAACTCTCCCTCTCCCCCTGCTGGTTCCTTCCTCAGCATCTGAGGGTCTCTTAGCCTCCTTGAGCCCTTCCACCACCTGACTCTCCGATGGCAGTTCCCTGACATCCACCTCCCCTCCAGGACCCCCCTCACCCCCGTTTCCCCCTCCTCTCTAGGTGGTGAGGTTGGGAACCCCCGGAAAGAATCCTCCTCATCTTCGGATGACTCGAAAACCACTCTCCATCTACTACTGTCCCTTCTGCCCGAATACTGTTCCACATCTGATTCTTCTTCCTCTTCCTGTCCTGATTCTGGGAACCCCTCGAACTCCTCTTCCTCGTCAGTGGTTCCGAAGTGTTTCTCCCAGAACCTAGCCAAAGGCTGAGGCTTCCTTGGGAATCGGCGATGAAACGTTTCTACTAATACCTCATCGTTGACCGTTTCTGCCGGTACCTAGGTATTTTCAGACTCCGGTTCCCCTTCCCATTCTACTAAGTACTCCACCTGTTTACCCTTCCACCGATAGTTGAGTATTTCTGCTACATGACTGCTGCGTTCCCTCTCTTCCACTTGCGGTGCCGTGGGAACCTCACTTTCCCGTCCCAAAATTTTCCACCCCTCCCGGTATGGTGACAGTAATGACCTATGGAATACTGGATGCAGTTTCATGTTGTCGGGCAGCCTGAGCTTAAAGGCTACCGGATTGACCTGCTGTATAACCTCGAAAGGTCCCAGTCGTTTCGGTCTCAATTTCTTGCAACCCCCCTTGAATGGCAACCCTTGTGTGGACAACCACACCCGGTTCCCCACCCTTATGGTCTCTCCTTCCCTTCTGCTCTTATCTGCCTGCCTCTTGTATTCTTCCTTAGCCCTATCTAAACTCAATTTCAGCTGTTGATGTATTGCTTCCATTTCTTCCACAAAATGTTCCGCTGCCGGTACGCTCCATCTTTCCCCTCCTTCCCCCGGAAAGGCCCTGGGGTGACACCCATAATTGGCCATGAATGGACTCATGCCGGTGGACACATTTTCTGTGTTATTGTAGGCGAATTCGGCCAGGGCCAATTTCTCTACCCAATCATTCTCTCTGTCATTTACATAACACCTCAGATATTGTTGCAGAATACCGTTTGCCCTTTCCGCCTGCCCATTTGTTTCTGGGTGTCTGGCGGTCGAGAAATTGACCTCTATGTGCAGTAAGCTCATGAGCTTCCTCCAGAACCTGGACGTAAATTGTTTCCCTCTGTCTGAGACCACCCTCAAGGGGGCGCCATGCAACCTAAAAATGTGTTCTACAAACAACCTGGCGGTTTCTTCCGCCGTGACCGCATGTGAGCAAGCAATAAAGTGGCACATCTTGGTTAACAGGTCCACCACTACCATTACCACATTTTTCCCCTTGGATTTTGGCAAATCCGTCATAAAATCTATGGACACTGCCTCCCATGGCTGTTCGGGTGTGCGCAATGGTTCCAGCAACCCCGCCGGCGCCGCCCTCTCCCCCTTTGCTCGCTGGCAGCGGTCGCACCCCCTTACATATTCTCGTACCTCTTCCCTCACCTTGGGCCACCAGAACTGCCTGGTAACTAACCACATGGTTTTGTGTTGCCCAAAGTGCCCCGCGGTGGGGCTGTCATGCAGTTGTTTGAGTACCCTACTCCTCAATTCCCCCTCTGGTATGTACAATGCTCCCCTGTAATACAACACCCCGTTCCTTTCTTCAAAACCCCCTGTGTTCTCCCCAGCTCTCCTGAGCTCTCTGAGCTTGTTTTGGGCGTATTCATCGCTTTCTGTCCCTTCTACCAGTTCTCTTTGCCCCACCAATGCTGGTCCACACACCCAGTGGTCCTCTGGGATGATATGCCTTTCTTTGGGCGCCCCTCCCCCTCCATATACTCTGGCTTTCGGGATAGAGCGTCCGCTCTTACGTTCTCTGGCCCCGGTACGTAGCGAATCTCAAAATGGAATTTGGAAAATTCCTGAGCCCATCGCACTTGTCTTTGGTTCAGGACCCGGGCCGTTCTCCAATATTCCAGGTTCTTGTGGTCCGTGCACACCTGGACCTTGTGTTGTGCTCCAATTAGCAGGTGCCGCCATCGTCGAAACGCTTCATAAATGGCGAGCAGTTCTCTGTCGTACACGGTGTAGTTCCTTTCAGACTTATTCAACTTCCGCGAGAAGAAGGCACACGGTCTCCAGTCCGACGCATCCTTGCCCGGTTGGAGCAGGACCGCTCCTACCGCTCGATCTGATGCGTCTGTTTCCACCCTCATTGGTTTCTGTAGGTCTACGTGCAAGAGCTGTTCTTCCGAAGCGAACGCTTTCTTTAGCCGTTCAAACGCTCGCTGCGCCTCTTCCGTCCATGTGAATTTCTTCTTACTACTGAGACAATCGGTGATGGGCGCCGTTAAGTGGGCAAAGTTTTTGATGAACTTCCGATAGAAGTTTCCAAACCCCAGGAACCTCTGCACGTCCTTCCTGGTTCTGGGTGTCTTCCATTCCAGTACCGCTTGGACCTTGCTAGGATCCATGGCCAATCCCTTGTCTGACAAATTGTACCCCAGGAATTCCACCTCTCTGGTATGGAACTGGCACTTCTCCAATTTTACCCACAGCTGGTTTGCTTGCAGCCTGCGTAGGACCTCCCGGACATCTCGGACATGCTGCTCCTCGTCCTCTGAGTAGACCAACACGTCGTCTAAGAAGGCCACACAGTTCTTATAGAGCAAAGGTCCCAGGACGTGATGCATGAAGGATTGGAAACAGGCTGAGTCCCCCTGTAGTCCGAAGGGCATAACGAGATACTCAAAGGCCCCCAAGGGGGTGAACATGGTGGTCTTCCATTCATCCCCCTTCCTCATTCGTATCAGGTTATACGCTCCCCTCAGGTCCAGCTTGGTAAAAATCTTTCCCTTCCTCACCCTGGTCAGGATGTCGTCAATCCTGGGCATGGGAAAGGCCACTGGTTCTGACACCGAATTGACGGCCCAGAAGTCCACGACCAACCTGGGTTTACTAGAGTCTTTTTTGTCCACAAAAAACACTGGGCTGCCCCCCACCGCTCTTGACTCCCTGATGAACCCTCTTTTCAGGTTCTTGTCTATGAACTCCCTTAGCTCCTGCATCTCCCTGTCCAACATGGCGTACAGTTTGCCCACTGGTAGCTGGGCTCCCAGGAGTAAGTCAATTTGACAGTCAAAGGGTCTATGTGGGGGCAGTCTATCTGCTTCCTTCTCGCTAAAGACTTCGCTCAGGTCTGCGTATTGTCATGGTATTTCACCCTCCTTCCCCATTGCCATCCCGGCAAGGCTTGCCCTAGCCAGCCCCTGAAGTTCTCTTCCCTTGCAGTGCTCTAAGCAGTGAGCGGACCCAAAAGAGACTGTTCGCTGGTGCCATCCCACTAGCGGATCATGTAACACCAGCCAGCTCATTCCCAATATGATGGGAGGCCCTGCCAGGGTGGCTACATGAAAAGCAATGACTTCCGTGTGCCTCGCCACCCTCATTGTCATGGGCACCGTCTGTTGGGTTACTTCTCCCCCCAGGAGTTCCCTCCCATCAATCGTGGTCACCTGCAAGGAACTACCCAAGGGCAGTGTCTATATCTGGTGCTCTGACGCAAACTCCTTACTCATAAAATTGCAGGAGCTGCCTGAGTCTAGCAGGGCTTTTATCATGAGTGGATGTCCGTTGGGCAGCTCTAGCAGCACCTCTATGGCAAGGGATGCTTGGGGGGGGGGTTCAGGCTTGGGCACATTCACTGCTCCTTGGCCTGGCTGCTGTGCCCTGTCGCTGGCAGCCAGGCGTTGGCTTTTACCTGCTCCTTAACCTCCTCCTCCTCACTCCCAACAGCCCCCACCATTCCTTGCCATCCCTTCCTTTGTGGGCAGACCCTGGCAAAATGTCCGGGCTGTAGGCAGAGGAAACATTTTTTGGCGCTCTTTCCCTCCTTCTTCCGCCCTTCGTTGACGTTTGAAGTTCCGCGCGCGCACCCCCAATCTCCATCGGTTCCACTGGCGGGGAAGGTTGCTCCGGCATCTCAGGAATGCGGAAATCATTCCAACGCTCTCCTCTCCCTTCCCGCTTCTCCAGCACCCTCGCCTCCTGGCGCGCTCCAATCGTAAGCGCTGCCTTAGTCAGCTGATCCATGGAGTCTGGACGGGGCGCGCAGGAAAGTTCGTCTTTCACCGCTGGGGCTAGGCCTTCTTCAAATAGCATTTGAATTGGCTCCGAAGATAGGTCCCACCCCAATTTATGTATAAGCATGGTAAATTGTGTCCAATACTCCCGGACGGATTGATTTCCCTGTTTGCACGCCATTAACTGCCTGCGTACCACCCCCTGTTCGATCTGGCTGGAAAACATCAAGTCCATCGCGATAAAGAATTTCCTCAAGTCCTTTAAGGCGTCATTATTTGCTGCCATCAGGGGCCTCACCCAGTCCCTCGCCCCCCCCTCGAGGTGACCAATCACAAAAGCCACTCTCGATTCCTCATCGGCAAAGTCATCAAACTGCAGATTCAGGGCGTACTGCATCTCTGTTTTAAAGGATTGGTAATTTCGTGGGTCACCCCCAAATTTCTGTACCAACCCCGGTACCTTCCTTGCGATGGGGGTGGGTTTTCCCTGCGCATCCTGAGCTCTCCTTTCCTCGAGCCGCGCCGTGAGCAGTGCCAGCTGGTGTTCCAAAGCCCCGTTTCTCTCCTCCAGAGTAGGACCCGCTCCAGCTCCTCCTCCTGCTCTTCCGGCTCCGTCCGGGTTGCTCATGATGCCTCTCCTTTGCACAAGTAGCGTCAAAGACTGATGGATTGCTGTTATGGGATAAGGGGGGCTACTCGTGTGTAAGCGTTTAAGCCCTCCAGGCTCTGCAAATCAGTGTCTAAACTCTCCCAGTCCGCGGAGCCATGGGTGCATGGCTACCTCAATCGCTGGCAGAATCCGTCAGTGGGCGCTTCCGGAATTTACGCCAACATAAGAGTTCCTTAACGGAAACTCTCCGTCTGGATTCTCTGCGTGACAGTTTCCTGCGCGGAGTAGGCGTCCCCAGTGGAGGTCCTGAGCCCTCCCCGCTGTTCTCACTGGAAGCATCTTGGAGCCATCCCTCCGCCTGAGTTTCTGCAGGAACTCTCCCTCTCCCCCTGCTGGTTCCTTCCTCAGCATCTGAGGGTCTCTTAGCCTCCTTGAGCCCTTCCACCACCTGAATCTCCGATGGCAGTTCCCTGACAAAACCATACCCTGGGACCAGGATATTCCTAGCATTGGTTGGGAGTAAGCTATTCTTAGCATACACTGACCAAACTACATAGGAATAGTCTATAGAGGGATCGGAATAAGGAGACAAAGTGGATTTGGAAGCCAAATAGTTCCATCAGTTCCATCCCAATGATGGCATTACAGCAATTAGGAAATAAACAGAGAACATTATTTTGGCAAGGAATATTGACAGAAGGGCCTGTTGTGCCACAGGTGCCATATCTTGAGACGTATCATTTTCTCTTTGTCTCCCAATAACTGAAATTTGCTATGTAGTAAAAGAACAACCCTCCGAGTCACACAGATGTTTGAGAAAGCATTATGAAATGGCTGATCAGCCTCCAAAGTAGGCCTCGATCTATTCTCCTTCAGTCTTCTCTGACTGGGCCCACCACTAATTATACTCGCATTTCTTCAAATTAGGCGCCTTTGATATGTTGATATGGAGTCTAGCAGCGTGCATTCCCCCTCTGGCCACTGGCAGATCATATCTTGCAAGGAGAGAGTGTGAATTAGATAATTGTACTTAAAATGAACTAAACCAAAATAAAATCTACATTGGGATGACTGACCATATATATATATATGGCTATTTTTTGTTGTTTCTTTCTCCAATCGTATTTTCTATCTGCTGAAATACCTCAGTGGAATCTTTTTGCAACTCTTCCAATTCACCAAAACAAGTTTTTTTTTTGCTTCTATACAACCACATTTTTTGGCCCCTTGAGATCTTCCAAGTTTCCAGAATATAATTTAGAATTAAAGGATGGTGGAGAAGTAGGAAATAGGTTGGCTAAGGAAAGGAAGAAAAAAAGGAATGTTTCTGGGGCTGGCCAGCCAGTGGCAAGTCAAAGAGGATGAGAAGAGTTATCTGAGTGAAAAGCTCACTAGGTTAAAAAAAAAATAAAAAAATCTGAAAGCAAGGCAACCCCTGGGACTCCAGGCAATCTCAGGGGTCTTTGTGTTTCACATACTCACAAACATTCATTTCCGTGCACATTATTTGGCTAAATAGCTGCATTTCAAAAATTCAGAGAAGTGCGAATTTCAAAGGATGGCTATATTTCAGTTTGCATATTGTTTCAGAAAACACAAATTGGGTAGGTTTGCCTTTAAAAATGAATTGGCTTCCTACCTGGTACCCTCAACATGTGTTAGACCAGTTCCAGTCATCATTTAGCATCTGAATTTCCCCATTAATTCTGGGCTTCAGAGACAACTTTCTGCAGTAGAAGCAATGCATCAGAAAACCTGAATTGTTTCTTGTTTCTTATTTCTAAATCTCAGCACAGAGTGTTGAACATTTGTAGACTTTCTTGATCTCCTGCATTCATCAAGCTAGTATTGTAGGTAGGTTTTTAGCCAACTGACCTTTCAAACACTTTAGGATAAATTGCCCAAAATGCAAGGGTACAAGGCAAGCATCACCTAAAACAGTCATGCTAAAAACAAAGGTAAAATCACTTCTACAAGTTGGAGGAAGATTAGCTTTTGAAAGGCACCTGTCTTCTCAGCCCACAGGGAGCAGCATTTGGGACAAAATGCCAGCTACCTTGACAGAGGGCTAGGTCTAACAAGTGCAGATGCAAACCATACAACCATCACCTTCAAGCTCTCTTCTTTACCCATCCATGATATCTGCTCCATTCAGCCATGTTAGGACTCTGCAGGCAGAAGAGCAATGTGTGTTGCTCGGCTGATCAGCAGCTATTCTTTTCCAACATGAAGGTTATTAATGGCTATAATCCATCAAGTAATGGTCCTAAGGAAATGAATCTCCTGACAAGTAACCTTGCCACATCTGAAAACTTAGGTGACTGTTGACATTGCTTGTAGAGAATTTCAGCAAGACAGCAATTGAACATTGGCACTGGAGAAGTCTTCCAGAGGAATATATATATGGCTTTGTTTATGAATCACTTCTCATAGTATACCCCAAAGCAATTTCACAGTGATCTTTAAAACAAACAATTTGTCTATTTGTAAAAGACAAATAGAGATGGCACATGCTTGGAACGTGATGGAAAAGTTCCAAAGGGCAGGTGCCACAACACTAAAGGCCTGATTCCTACACTGTATGGATCAGACCTCTTGGTGATGTGGTGATCTTGGAGGAGGCCCTGTTCTGCAGAGTTGGTTATATAAAGGATGAGTAAAGGGCTGCATATCCTGTCATTGCCATAATCATTTGTATGTAGGGATGAGGGTCAAATTCAGTTCAGTTTGTATCTGGATATGAACCTACCTAATTTGCACTTCCTGAAAAAAATGTGTGAACTGAGCTATCCTTAAAAATATCACAAGTCTCTGAATTTTGTCATTCAAAAAAAGGGGGGGGAGAATATATAGGAAGGGAAAACATGTATTCTATCTTTTTGAAGATAGCATTTAAAAACAACATTAGGGAAGTTGTTTGCAAAAAACCCCACAAAGTTGGGGGAGGATACATTAGCCAAATTGTATATGCTGATTAAGCTTGGTGTGGACTTTTTAATGTTATTTTATATGCATACTATTGCAGAAATATATGGCAAACTGAGCTTAAGATTGGAAAAATGAGAAATGGAGAGGAACTGAAACTGACATGTGTCATCTATCCCGATGTGAGTATGTGCTCTATTCTGATGTCTGAGATCTAAGTTAGGATGGCAGGTGGCATTATTTATTAATTTATGTGTACTCTCAGACACCTTCATAAATAAGTTATCTGGGGTGTCATATAAATCAATTAAAAATCTGCCGTTAAGAATTCCCTCAATAAATCTGTTAAAATATCCAAATAAATGCCACTGACCCATGTGGTTCCCAGGTGGTCAACCACCCAATCATTGACTACAATCAATGGTCCGTGCTTCTCATGTGAGCTGAAACCACAGTTCTCAATCTTTCCATGTTTTCCAAGCTCAACTGCATGTTTGTGAGTGATTTAACACGAGCTCTCTGTAGTTTTCCAATGCCATGGTGTTTCCTGGAGTGTCCATGATAGCCATCCTATGTAGCAGTTTTGACAAAAAAGATATGGTGAGCTGTTCCTATTTTTGGAGTTTAAAACTGCCAGATCCTCATCTCTAAGAGGCAGGCAATTTGCTACCCTCCAGATGTTGGTGAACTACAATTCCCACAGTCCCTGACCATTGGCCATATTAGCTTGCCCTGATGGGCTTTGTAGCTCTGAAGGGTGCAACATTGGCTGCTCCTGCCTAAGAGCACCACTGTGGACCTAAGATTGAACTACGTGATATGCTTGAATTCTTCCTTATGCTTTCAATCTCCACCCACCATTCTGCATCTTTTTGCTACTGACACACTCTGATTTCTACACTGTAATTAAAGTAATGAGGTTGGGTGTCAGAGAGCTGCACTGATGCAAACCTTTGTGAGGAAGGAAAGCATTTGAATTGTTTCCTTAATGTCCACTTGCGCTCTGTTAACTCTGCATAAAGTTTAAAGACCTCTGCTTCATTTACGATTTCCTCAGCATCTCTTAAGTTGTAATTGCTCCCCCCCCCCTTTTGCTTTTTGTCTGTATCTCTTTCTGACCTGGCAGGGACATGGCAGGACAAGCATCTTTGCCCCAGAGTGTCACTTTCACAAAGGTAAGGCAGTTGTTGGTGGGTGGGTGGGTGGGCTCAGTTGGCCTGGCCAGGTAGGTGGTGGTGTGCATGTGACATCATACAATGTGACAGGCTCCCCAATGTTGGGGAAAACTCGGTGTGTCTGCCATTGGCCATTCTGGTTGGGGCTGATGAGAGTTGGACTCCAAACACATCTGGTGGGCCACAGATTCCACACCTCTGTGCTATGTTTGGCTACAGAATTGCCACACAGTGTGGCCAAAACTCTGAAAAGAAAATATCTGAGCAATCATTCTGTCTCCAGCCATTTGGAAAGGATTGCTTCTCCAGGATAAGAAGCCTGTCTTCTGCTTCTAGGCTGCCATAACCCTTGAATGTTAATTGCCAGCCATGCCCCACAGGAGACTGCAGAGGAGGGCCAAAGTTGTGCAAGATGCATGAAAAAAAAGGAGGGAGGGAAAAAGAAAGAAAGAGAGAAGACTCTGGGTTGAAGGGGGGGAAATGAGAGTTGGGGATGTTGATCTGAAAAGGAAAGGGAGACCCAGTGCAGATTCGGCCTTTGTGAGATCCTGAGAGAGTTTCTCTAATGGTCTTTGCAAGTCATTATTTCCTTTACATATTCTCATCTCTCCGACAAAAGAGAACACATAAATCACTTCTCCTTGTCCCAGTTTGACCCCACAACCTTTGTAAGATAATGAGGAGCTGCACCTATCTCCCCCACTCTCACTGCCAAGATTTATATCAAAGGACATTAATTCTCCATGATAACATCTCTATTTTTTAAATGCAAATGCCCCCTGATCCTTCCCTGAAATCTGCTCGGTGGGCTGCTTTTAACTCAGTGTGTCTGAAATTTCCTTAGAAATTGGTGAAATTGGCTTGGCTGTCTCACAAGTTGGTGGATGCTCCTGGGAGAAGATTCTAATGCAGATTTCACTACATGGGGGCTGAACTAGATTGCAGACAGACTCTAAGAGACTTTGCACACATATTTCACACGGCACATTTTCTCCTGCGATATGCATTCAGGAAAACAGCCACGTCCAGCATCATGCACTGCTGAACACAGAAAATGAGTGATTTGCTAAGGTTAGCACTGGTCTGACTTGGAATACAAACTTGCTCTGTGCATAATGCTCCCTGGTGCCTTGAACGATGCAACAGCAGTGTCCTAGGCACCAGAGCCCTGGGAAGTGTACTTTGGGGGTGCTCTGGGAATTGTATGTACCATGATTCCTTACATCTGAGACACTATTATGAACATGCACAGCACCAGCCTAAGCACATGGAGTTCTAGGACATAACAGTTCCCAAAGTTCCTGATGCCCTCAGTAAAAATTGAAAATGCTACATTTCCCAGAGTTCCTGGCTCTCAGAATGCTTTTCGGTGAGGGGGGAACAGAGGCATTTTGGCATATCCCAGGAATAAAGAACCTCAGGCCTGGGGCCCAAATGCAGCCCTATAGGTTTCTCTGTCTGGCGATTAAACATGCCTCACTTAATCTGCTTTACACCCTCGAGTGTTTTTGCCTGTCTGGAATGTGTTCTTTAACTCACATAATGCCTCTAGCTCAGCTGGATGAGGATAGAAAGGGCTGTATGAGTATACAGTGGTACCTTGGGTTACATACGCTTCAGGTTACATATGCTTCAGGTTACAGACTCCGCTAACCCAGAAATATTACCTCGGGTTAAGAACTTTGCTTCAGGATGAAAACAGAAATCGTGCGGTGGCGGCGCAGTGGCAGCAGAAGGCCCCATTAGCTAAAGTGGTGCTTAAGGTTAAGAACAGTTTTAGGTTGAGAATGGACCTCCAGAACGAATTAAGTTCTTAACACGAGGTACCACTGTACATAGAAACTAGTCTGCTATACATTTGCATCCACTCATTTTTGCCTTTGGCACCCATTCACCACTGGCATGCACATTTTGGATAGCTGCCCAGAAGAAAATGAAGCCCTCTGGCTAAAACAGGTTCCCCTCCCCTGCTTATCCCACTGATTTGCATTGTGAAATTAGGATCTTAGATTGACAAGTATGTTTATTCCCAGGCCATGTTACTTTTGCATAAAGACCCTCATAAATACATCCTGTTCAATTCTGCCACCACAGTCATCTTCATTATTTTTTTAAAGATCCATCCCAAAATCCACCTTTAAATATGGATATTTCATGTGTTTTCTTTCAAAAGATGCATTATAAAATGTGCAGTTTTTTTAGCCAACTACTGCACTACAACACCGAGAGGAAAATATGAAATCATTGCAATACACACACTAGTCTAAGAGCTATGGATTGGTTTCAGTTTACATTTGGAATTTGAAAAGATCAAATTCCTCAAGCATCCCTAATTATGGCTAGGAAGATCTCTGGAGGGGAAAGCCTGGAGCCCAGGCTAGCTAATGAATTCCTTGTCCTCTCCTCTATGCATCTCCACCCAACAGCTCCTGTTCATTCTCAAGGTGTTCTGTCCTAATGAAAACAAGGTCACGCTTGCTCAGCAGCTGATGGACAAGAAAGGAACAGGTGGAGAAGCTGTGCAGTCATGTAGGTTTTTATTCTGACATCCTTAATGGAATACAGATTTCAGCATTGCTGAAAGAGCTTATGCTTGAATAGCGAGAGAAGAATTATCCCATTGTCAGACACGGCTCAGGAATCATCAGGCGCGTAGTGCAAATATTTTGTTCTCAATGGAATGCAGGGAAAAAACAAGGAAATGTTGAAGATTGAAGATTGAAAACACGGCACCTTCTCTCCATACATGAGAGATAAAGCGACCACATCTGATAAGTAACTGCATCTGAAAAGAACACTTGGATTCCAGACTAGTCTGGCCCATGATGGCTATACTTGACACACAAATACACCCACCCAAAATTACTGCAGTTTGAGTAGGATGAAAAATTAATATTTTAGTCATGAACCGCTGGATTATTCTTATTCCAGATATTTCTTATGCAGGGGAACCTTATTCAGTCAAGCAACCACATTCCCTTGCGGGGCTGCACACTAGTGTCAGGTGTGGCCACACACACACATCTCCACCCATGCAAACAAGAGGCATTATTACAGTTCAAGGGCATATTCCAGCTAGGTGAACTTACTAGCAGAGGGTATAGAGCAGAGCCAGTGAGGTGGGTAGCCTGATTAGAGTTCCAAGGGCCATATATAGAGGCCTGTAGGTCGACATTCAGTTCCTGGATCCTAGCTGCCTATTTCTGATTTAAAATATGGTGAGTTCACGCTGTGATGCATTACACTCACCTTGAAGAGGGTATGTCATGGCTAAAATGGCCGCTGTTTCTTTAATGCTTAAAAAACCTGGGTCAGCATGAGTCAGCGGCCTGCACCGGGTTGTATATATAGAGTGAGAAATGTTAGTTTGTGGTTGGGTTGGGTTGGGTTGGGTTGGGTTGGGTTGGGTTGGTTGGTTAGTGAAAGCTGGTAGTGTTGTTGTGTGTATAGCTGGTTAGTTGCTTTGGCAGAAAGACTTTTAAGAATAAAACTCTGCAAGGATACTTTTCTCATGGACTCTTTTATGCTGACAAAGGTCTGAGGACTAGGCTGAGGTGACAAAGGGAGGTCAGAACCCTTTCCTTTTTTTTCTTTTCCTTTTTTTTACAAACACTGACACGGTTCAAGGGCACATTCCAGCTAGGTGAACTTACTAGCAGAGGGTATGGAGCAGAGCCAGTGAGGTGGGTAGCCTGATTAGAGTTCCAAGGGCCATATATAGAGGCCTTTAGGTCGACATTCAGTTCCTGGATCCTAGTTGCCTATTTCTGATATAAGATATGGTGAGTTCACGCTGTGATGCATTACACTCACCTTGAAGACCAGACTAACTAGAACCCTATTTGGCTGTTCAGATCCCTCACATGATGAGGGAAGTCGATCACAAGCATTCTACTTCTGCCCCTGAAGTGGGAAGCCCTTCTTTTTCCAAATAATTTTTATTTATTTTTTATTCGTTTTCCAAATTATTACAGATCAGACCAAATTATTTTAATACAATTTCTTTTTAAAAATAATGATCAGGTTTCCTGTTCCTGTTGCAAACATATGTCCATCACTTCCTTCTGTAGCTGCTTCATCTCTTCTTTAATATCCACTTGATCCTTCACTTGATGTTAGTCAATTCTTGCAGCTGACTATTATTCTGTCCTTACATACCTCTGTCAATTCTTATAAATATAAAATCAATTTATTCTGTAAACCACCCTGAGACCCCTGGGTATAAATTTGATTATTAATAATAATAATTTCATGTTTGTAGTCCTTCATAAACGTCCTCAGATCTGGTGTATTGAGAGAGTTAATTGCTATCTTCTTTTGTTTAGTTCCCTGCAGTGCTTGCAAGGTCAATTCACATTCCATTCCTTCTGCTGTTCACCAGCTTGTGTACAGGATGCAGCTATAAATAACTCCCAGATAACATGTCCAATCTCCGCCATTAAAATTCCACTCTGGAGTTCTTCCTCAGCACACAGCTAAAGACAATGTCTTTTTCTCAAATACAGCCTCTTCCCAGATTTAATTAGCAGCCGTTCATCTTACTCTGCATTGCCCCCTCACACTTCTGGTCCAGTCCAAAGATAGTTTTAAATAAAGTCCATTCAACCCCAGTCGAGGGAGGAGGGCATAATAAAACCTTGTTAAATTCCTTGTTGAGCATAAATCAAAAGCCTCTCCACTCTTTTTCCTCGGTTCCAGACAGAGTAACATAGCCATGGCTACACATGTCTCTCATTTTGCAGGGGAGGGGGGGGGGGCTTTGGAAACCATATGAAAACACAAAGCACCTTGTCCTCCCCCTTACTTCCTGGCTGTTGTATGGATTTTCAAGCTTCAGAAAATCATTCAAATACCTTCAAAGAGCCAAACCCAGTTCTTTCGGCAACTGATTGATTGCAGCCTGTTATCATACGTCGTTTCTGGAGTGCCTCATGATTAACACCAACCTTCTAAATTAGTGAGGAACCAATCACAAATCATGCCAGTGAGGGAGGTTCATCCATTGCAGGGACACATTCCCAGGTCACACCTGCTCTGCCTTTCAAATTGACAGACATGGGCTAAAGCAGCACAGTGGGATGCAGTGAACTCCCCAGAACCTACTGGGGGGCATTGCGAGGAATTTTACCTCATAAATCCTAGCTTTCCCCTGCCTGAACTTTCACCATGAATCATGACGTCAGCAGTGAACCTTTTCTCCAAATAATTTTCCCCCAAATTTTTTTTTATTGATTTTCCAAATTTATAAACAAACAAACGCACATAAATCCTAACTGTAATTATTCCACTATTATTAACACTGTTAGGTGACTTCCTCAAACCCCCCTGGCTGAGTTTCAATGTATATCATTGTAACAGTTTTCCAAAACTAATTTCTCATAAAATTTACTTAGTCAATTAACTTCTTTCTTACTTTGCATATAAACTTTAAACATATTATTATATAGAATCACATATTTAAGTCCTAAGCCAATCTGGTATTTGCAAGTATTTCTATTTAAATTATCTTAGCATATTTAGCTAGATATTCTTTAAATTTCATCCATTCTTCCTGGTACTCCTCCTCCTTCTGGTCGCAGACTCCTCCAGTCAGGTTGGCTAGCTCCCAAAAGTCCATCATCTTCATCTGCAATTCCTCTGCTGTTGGCACTTCTTGTGTTTTCCAATTCTTGCCTAACAAAATCCTAGCAGCAGTTGTGGCATACAAAAACAATCTAACAATTCCAGACCTATTATTCCAAGAAGGAAGGCCTCTGGTTTCTTAATAAACATATATTTCAACATTTTTTTCATTATAAATCTTCTCCCAGAAGTCTTTCACCTTGGGGCAGCTCCACCACATTTGATAAAAGGTACCTTCTTTTTCTTTACATTTCCAACATAGATCACTATTGTGATAAATCTTTGCTAATTTTACAAGAGTTAAGTACCTTCTATACATCATTTTGATAATATTTTCCTTTAACACCGAACATGCAGTGAACTTAACCCCTTTCCTCCACAACCTTTCCCAGTCTTCAAACATTATGTTATCCCTTTTCCAAATAATTTTTATTGGTTTTTATGTAAATACAAGAACAAGATATAACTACTGTAACTTGTCCAGTGGTGCATTAAGTTTCATATGCAGTACACAGTACACAAGAAATATGTTTATTTATGCATTATAATTCAAGTATCTTCACCACAGAAATTATTGTGTTGTGGATGGAATAAAAGTATATTCTGTCACATTTATAAAGGAAAAGAATGGAAGCCAAGTCTTGCCAAAAGTGTCTATTCTTAAAGTGCCTTTAATTACCCTTCTGTGACAAGTAAGGCGTTCTTATAGAGCCACACTCCAAATATTATTTACCCAGATTTCAGTAGGGATTACTATAGGTTGTTTCCAGTATCGGGCTATTGTTAATTGGGCTGCTGTTAATAATAAAAAATACCAAATCTCTGCATTGAAGGTTACTGTTTAAATTTGAGTCTAATGATAACAAGGCAAGAGCCAAATTGGGTGAAAGAAATTGCTGCATAATTTTGGAAATAATGTGAAACACCTTTTTCCAAAAGTATATCATTGTGCAACTCTACCATGCATGAAAATATGAGTCTAACTCCCTGTAGCCTTTCCAGCATAGGGGAGAGATGCTAGTGTTTATGTTGGCTAGACATAATGCAGTGTAGTGCCAGTGAAATATAATTTTAAGAGAAGTCTCCTGCCAATGAGCAGAGATGGTTCATAGGGATGGGTTGTGCCAAATTGATTGCCATTTATTATCTGCAGTTATGATCCCTTAGTCTTTTCCCCATACTGTATGGAGGCCTCCTGTATCACCTGCATATTGTTCTAAAAGAATGCTATAAATAAGGCATGTCCAACATGTCGATAGCAATCGTCTTGGGGGTCACTGACTGATTTTCGTCGATCGCAGGCTGAGAAAGAAAAGCCTTTCTCTGCAGCCTGGGACGCAGCCAGTCCAGTCTCATGCAAGTCTGAGCTCTTCCTCCTCCTCTTCCTCCAGCCGAGGAAGCTGACTTGCCTTCCTTCCCCGACACCTGCTCTGCAGTGCACTCTGTGTGTGGGGGGGGGGGAGGTTAGAGCACCAGCGGTGGGGTGAGGGGGACGTGGTGCCCTAAGGCAGGGCTGGGATGTGTGTGTGGGTGTTCCTAGGGTACTGACTTAGGGGTGGGGGCAATAACATGATTGGACTTGAAATCAAAAGCTCAAGAAGCAGAAAGACTGAGGTGGGGGGAGAGAGTGAGGATACTGTGGGTGTGGGTGTGGGTGTGTGTGTGTGTGTGTGTGTGAGAGAGAGAGAGAGAGAGAGAGAGAGAGAGAGAGAGAAGCTGGCTCCTCAGATCTGTGCAAACTAATATAAAAATATAGTTTGACTTTTCTCACTTGTTTAGTTACTTAATGACTTCGGAGAGTGGTAGATCACTGCCAGTTTTTGATACTTGTTGATAGATCACAGCTTATTTGAGGTTGGATGTGCCTGCTATAAATGAAAGATGCAGCTCATTTTATTTCATAACTTGATTTGTTACAGAGAGACTCAAATGACATAAGAGAATGAAGCCCCTCCCCCTTGCGTTCCAAGTATCTTGCTAATGTGAACAATTGAATAGATTGAAACCAGGTTAACTAGGCATCATCCAGTTTCTCCGTGAGCTCATGCTTAGAAATTGCTTTGCCTCTAGGCAGAAACTCTCTTACCTTATTGATGCCTTTCTCCTCAATTTTTTAAAATTGTCCATATTTATCCTGCTGTTGGAATAATAGAGGGTTCAACAGTGGAGTCAATGGTGAGAGTTTGGGAACCAGAACTCAGTCTCAATAGCTCCACGTCATAAGCACTGCCTTTAAAAAAGGGTTTTGAATCTTTTCCCACTCAGTCTGGGATAGTTTTAGGAAAGGAAATGTCCTTACAGACGGTGAAGAGAGAGGGGCCTTGATCTGCACCCATGGAATGTCATATTGTTCCCTAATCAAGGGGATCAGAGATTTAATCTGAAATGCTGCAGAATAAGAGTCCTAAATTTGGCATTTGACCTCCCTTAGATCTATGCCTAAATAAACTAGATCTTTTCCCAGATGAAACAAACAGAATTAGCTTTCGTTGTGATTCTTTAAGCAGAGGTGAGGGAATACGGATGGGCAAAACCTCAAAAGAATATGAAATATTTGGAAGAATAGATATTTTAGTCACAGCTATCTTGCCAAGCCAACTGAGATTTAAATGTTTCCATTTCACCAATTCTTGGGAAATATCTTTGAACAGGTTTTTTATAGTTTCTGTGACTAAGCTGCTTAAGATCGGGTGTTAAATTGATGCCAATATATCTAAACCTACCATGAGCAATGCTAAATTCTGGTTGTGGTATTAGTTACTCATGAATCATTGTGGGTAGGTTAATTGGAAGAACGGCAGATTTTGCATAATTTATCTCCAGTCCTGCAACTGCATGAAATGCATTCAATTGTTTTTTGAGTGGTTGGAGTGCATTAAGAGGGTCTTGGAGAATAACCAGAGTGTCATCAGCAAACCTATTTATTTTCTGCTCAATATTTCTAATGTTCACACCTTCAAGTGTTGCATCTACCCACAATTGAATGGCAAGCACCTCTATCACACTGCAAAAAGCAGTGGCGACAGCAGGCAGCCTTGACGGGTGTATGGGTGTATGGGTTTGGTGTATGGGTTTGGTGATATACCCAGTTAATGTAATGATGGCATTAGATTGTGAGTAAATTTGATTAATGATATGAAGGAATTGCTTACCAAATTGTAATTTAGCTATTAAAGATTTTTTAAATGGCCACTGAATTCTGTCAAAGGCCTTGAAGGCATCCAGAGAAATTAATGCACCAGGGGAGTTTTGTGCGTGGAGCTCATGATTTACATTAAGAATTTCTCACTGAATCCAAAATATTTTCATGAAACCTGTTTGGTCAGTTGAAATATATTGTCTTACAAAAATATTAATCCTTTTGACTATTACTGCCATGAAAAGTTTTGCATCTGAAGGAATGGGTTTCCCAAACCCAAAACTGACTATGCAGGCAGTCTGAAACGGGAACCAAAATCCCAATTTTTCCTTAGCTAAAATCCATTAACTTGAGCTTTGAGTCAATGTATAAACAAAAACTCGGCTGTATAAACAAGTGCTCAGAGCCCTCTCCTTTATCAGTTTGTGATGGCAAGGATGACCTTGGCTGTTTCAGTGGAGTAGGGATGACATGCCTAGGTCTTATCTTATGTCCTGATGCACAGACCTAGTCCGGGAACAGCGCCAGAGTGTGTTCTTGGAATTGGTGACCTCTTGCTCCAAGATAAGAGTAGAAACAGGAATACCCTTTTATGGTCAGAAGTACAGGAAGGAATACCCTTTTATGGTTAAGAATATCGGAGCAGGAACATATGTGATGTCAACCTGGGTGTATAGGCTGATGTGGTTGGATTCCTGGGGAAGGAGGGAGAGGGTGCCTGGAGGATATATATACTGCATGAAATTTCTCATTTCTTTGGACTTGCTGTGGACTGACCACGCAAGTGCCTTTCTGCTGCTCTGAAGAGCAGGAATAAAGAACTCTTTCTCTGAACCAACCCTCGGGAGCAACACAGAGCTCACCAATCGGTAAAGTCTAATAAGGCTACACATCAACATTAATAAGAGCAATAGATCGATACAAGTCCACCTTTGTGGCATCTTTCCTTGGTTTCAGAAATAAGGTAGTTTTAAAGTTCACCAAGTTTTGGGAATTTCCCCTTCTTCTAAAATTGAATTAAATAGACTAGTTAACCAGGGTGAGAGTTCCATTCTGAATACCTTATAGCAGTGGTTCCCCATTAGGGGTCCAGGGACCCTTAGGGAATCCGCAGAATCCATCCAGGGGGTCTGTGGATCCATCCCTTGGCTCCCCCCAATTAAAATTTTGTCATTTTTGCATGGTAATATCACAAATGTTATTGTCTGGGTTGTTGTTGTTTTTTGTATATCTAAAATCCTTTGCTTATTAGGTGCTACCTCACATTCTGTTCAAAAAACTGCTATGCAGAGGTAACTACCACAGAGTTATCGAAAATTTATAAAGTAGGGGGCCCGTGGCTTCACTTTTGAGAAATGGGGAGGGGGGTCCTGAGTAATTAGCTAATTGGGAGCCATTGCCTTATAGTATTTTCCTGAGAAGTCATCTGGCCCTGGTGATTTGCCCAATTTTAGTCTTTTTATTGCATCCTATACATTCTCTTGGGATATTTGTTGATTCAGATGATCCCTGTGCTCCTCAGACAATGGTTTAAGGCACACTTGAGAGAGTGTGCAGTGGTTAAGAACCGTGGACTCGTAATCTGGTGAACCACATTCGATTCCCCTCTCCTCCGCATGCAGCTGCTGGGTGACCTTGGGCTAGTCACACTTCTCTGAAGTCTCTCAGCCTCACTCACCTCACAGAGTGTTTGTTGTGGGGGAGGAAGAGAAAGATTGTTAGCCGCTTTGAGACTCCTTAAGGGGAGTGAAAGGTGGGATATCAAGTCCAAACTCTTCTTCTTCTATAGAGAATTGTGAAGGATTCTCAAAGAAGTATAATATTTTCAGAAGATTTCATCAATTATCAAAGTATCATTGCATAATCGTCATGCATACCAATAATCTGATTTTTTAATTTACACTTTTTGACTGCATTAGCTAATAGATGACAAGTTTTGTTACCAAATTCATAATAACCACTCCTGACTCTTGCCATTGCTTTATGTATACGTTCAGACTCAATGGGTTGTAATTCAGAGCAAGTTTTTTTCAGGGCCTGACTTAATTTTTTTGGATTTTGAGGTCTGTGACTCCTTTTCCAATATTTTAATCCTAGCAGTAAGAGTACTGATTTCAGATTCATATACTTTTTTCCTTCTTGAGGCTTCACTAATGCAGTTCCCCTTTAAGACTGTTTTTCTCGTGTCCCACAGTACAGTAGTGGTAAATTATTTTCATTAAAATAATATTCTAGTGCTTTTAATAAACGGTCTTTAGATACTTTATCAGTGATTAAGCTTGCATCAAAATACCATTTTGGGGACCTTGGAGGGCGTATATCAAAACTAAAAAAAATGAGACAGGGCCATGTTCCGGCAGAGTTAAGACACCAATATTAGCTCTAATCACATTTTGCATAATATATTGAGTTACTAATAGGAGATCGATCCTCGACCATGTTTTGAATTGGTGAGAGAAACATGAGAATTCGCGTGCTTTAGGATTTAAGTGTCTGCTAGGCCCCAGTGGCCAATCATGCTCTGCAATCAGTTGTCCTGACTGCTTCTTGAAGAACAGAAAGAGCTGCAATCTATGGAGTCATTAGGGCAGCATTTAAAGTCCCCTCCAATTATAATTGAGCCGTCTTTGCAAAGTGTCCTTAAGAAAAGCCTGTTGGTCAGAATTTGGTGCTTATGTGTAGGCCAGAGTAAGATTCATAATACCAAGTGAGCCTCTAACAAAAATAAATCCGTCATTTGGGTCTGCTATTGAGTCTCTCATCCAAAATGGGCAATACTTGGAGAAGGGGATAGCCATGCTCCCACTTTTGGAAGAGGCAAGGGCACACAGTTGCTCACCGAGCCATTGACCCTTTAGTAATGGTGATTTGGAGC
Organism: Podarcis gaigeae; assembly: GCF_964106915.1. NCBI lineage: Eukaryota > Metazoa > Chordata > Lepidosauria > Squamata > Lacertidae > Podarcis > Podarcis gaigeae. The sequence continues at coordinate 6,335,823 of NC_139691.1, forward strand.
ATTTACTTCGATGCATTTCCTGCAACATAATTATGTCTGGGTGCTCTCTGTGTCAGTTCAAGCTCTTTTTACTGTTGAGCCCAGGCCTCTAACACTGAATGGGGGGATTTTTAGGGGGGCCAGGATAATTGTAATGTCTGTGCTGGGAGATCAGCAAACTGTTTTGCAACTGTGACAAAGCCTGGAACAGCCTTCCCGGCTTGCAAACTTGGGCCTTCATTGTTAAACACTGGACTATCTGCTGGACTTCTGTCTTGAAAATCAAACAACCTAAACTGAAAACTATGTACAGTGGTACCTTGATTTGCAACCGCTTTGGATTACAACCGTTTTGGATTACAACTACGTCAAACTCGGAAGTGCGTGTCCCTTTTTTTGGATTACAACCCATTTTTTTTGGGGGGGGGGATTACAACCAATTTTGGTGTGAAGGCCCCATTGGCGAAAGTGCGCCTTGGATTACAACCTGTTTTGATTTGCAGCCAGACCTCCAGAACGGATTATGGTTGTAAACCAAGGTACCACTGTACAAAAATCCTACGGTGGGCCAGCAGGAACATGGGAGTGGTGGAGATCCCTCCTATAGAACCCAGGATTGACTAGGGTAGCAGGAAGGGGTTGTGACTAATCTCCATGTTCTCTCCTCCCACCCTTGGACAAAGGCTTTTCCAACTTACTGTTGCACTTGTTAAGAGTTCAGATCCTTTTCACACATAAGGAAATAAAATGTAACCATTTCTTACTTTCTCTTTGGAGTTGCCTTATTTCTTTATGCCTTTTTTGATTGTCCAGCTCTTTTGTGCTTGATCTGGGGAGACGCACTGGGGGGAGACATCTGCTGCTTGGGGCATGTTGTCAGCCTGTTGGTTATCACTCACAACCCAGGTTCTTCCTTTGTGCTGGACTATCAACTTAAAAGGGAAGCCTGAGTGATATGCTATGCCTGCTTCTTTTAGAGCTGGTCTGCTATAATCCTAACGTCTCTGTGCCAAAGGCTTTTGTTCCACAGATGGATACAGCTTGCACTTAAATTCTTCTTGTCCATATTCACTCTTTCTTGATCTGTATCCAGCACAAAGACTCCATTATTTTCAATACCTTGTGCATAAAAAACTCCATCTTTGGCAATTACACATCTGTTGTGATTAAAATTTACATTAAAAGTATGCTTGGTCAGAGTTGACACACTCAGCAAACTTTCTGTTAATTCTGGTAAGTAAACTACATTTCTCACTTCGTTATGAATAGTTTTTTCTGCCTGCAACACACTTGAGCAAACCTGCTTCTTTTCCTTGCAGACATTTTGCGGCCATTTGCAACTGTAACCTGTCTCTGATGAGTTTTCATTTAAGTCTCTGAAAAAATCAGCATAACCAGACACGTGTGCTCACGCTCCTGAATCAACTAACCAACTAGAAGAATTACTGTTAATAGCATCAGTTTTTGCTAGATAGTTCTGATGAACTGCAAAGGCATTTTTAGTTTGCTTTCAGCCACCACCTTGGAACTTTATTTGTGCCAATTTGTTTTGTACAATACCTTGCAAAATGTCCTATTTTCCCACACAAAATGCATCTAGTTTTGTCTCTTTTGTTTGCACCTTGAAAAACAAAAACAGTTTTATTTTTAAAATTATACTTACCAGTCTTTTGTACAGCAAATACCGGTACTTGTGTTTCACCCTCTGCTGCCTTTTCTGCTCTCCTAGCAGCCTCCTCTTTAAGTCTTGATACAACATTTTCATATCAAGTTTATATTTAGACTCTAGTCTAGTGCATGTATCAAAGAATTGTAACTTTCAGGCAGACTTGACAGAATTAAATCACTTTTTCCTCTTCTTCAAATTTCTTGCCTATAGTATTTAAATGATCCATCAACTTTGTCACTTGACTTTGATGCTTTTCTAAATCTCCATTTTCTTTCAATTTAAAACTCAACTGTATTCTTGATAAATACAGTCTCTCTTTCAGAGTTTTCCTCTCATACATTTTTTTCAGACCTTGCCACAACTCCATGGCAGTCTTAAAATCGCTTATGTGGTATAAGTCACTGTCACTCACATGAGTTGAAATTACTGTCCTAGCCTGTCCTGTCCTGCTTTTCCCACTTTACTTTTTCTGCCTCTTCTGCCGCTGCAGATTTTTCAGTTGTTTCCCACAACTTCTTCACTAGCTCATTCTCCATTTGAAATTTCTCCATTTGAAATTTCTCTAAAGGATGGTTACTTGAAGTGAGAACAGGCACAGAAGGCTCTAGGGCTTTCACAGCTTTTATATACGTGGTCATTGTTTTTCTCTCGTTTCAGACTGGGCCCATAACCCTATTGTTGTGGAGGGTGGGGTGATTAACAAAATCAATCCTCCTAGCAAACTGGGAATATCCCCTCACTCACCCAGTTTAGGACATTCCATACCTTTCCTCAGCAGTGTTTCTTTTCTTTCAGCAAAGTAAGCATGTCAAACAAAGCTTTAATAATAAAGAAAATTGTAATGCAATAACATACCATCCGAGAGAAACTAAAATGACTTAATGAGGCAAGAATGACAGTTGGTCTCTCTAACTGATCTTAACTGAACACCAGAAGGGAGGGGCTGATTCCAAAGCATAACACAAAGTCCCGCCCACCAGGTGCCAGACATTCTAATGCTCAAATTAGACCCCAGTGTTTTTCTTGGTCACCCCCCTTCCTAATTTTCTGGTAGGCCTCTTAGATGAATTTTTTTACCTCCTGTCCCTGTCTGATTGTTCCTCCAACTTCATAGCAAAATCTTCTGTCATTTGTAAGAGCTGGATCTCAGATTGGTTAGTTAGAGCAAGATTGTGTGCATCATTTTATGTTTTAGAAATATCAGGCACATATCAAATTTCTGCTCAAGTGAAATTGGGGCTGCTCTCCAGTCCAAGGCCAGTGCCTACCTTATTTTATTAAAGTAATCATCTGACTCTCTGGCCTCTTTCATTACAGCAGCTGCTTTCTTGCCTTTTTAGGCCTTCATGAAGCCTCATACAGAGCTCCCTCTATTTCTTTCTAAAGCACTAACCTTGCAGATTTCCTTTTTGGTCCCCGTATTTCTTGAATAATCTCCTTGCTGAGGCTGTATAAAACTTTTTGATTAGATGCCAGTAGGATCCACTCTGATTAGAATTTGTCCCAGGGCGATTGGAGATTCAGAAATATGCCTCTATTTAGCTTTCCCGCTAGCCACCCCTCCCCTAGCTTTTTCTACACATGGAGGCTTCTCATACAATTTAGATTCCCACCTTCTCAGGTTCTAAACCATGTAGGGAACCTGTACAATTGCAACAGGTTCCATCACCTTTATCAAGGGTGGGAAACTGGACTGAGCAGGTGGGCTAGCTCTAAAATTTTGCCCCCCCCCCCCCCGTGGGCCATTTTAACAGGTGGACTGTGCAACAACATTATATGGCAATAAACAATTTACCCTGTGAAAATTTGGGAGCAAGTTCCTATTTTCTTCCACTCTGTCCTATTTTCTTCCACTCTTACCTTGCAGGTGTGGCCTGCTTCAATTCAAGTTGCATTGAACAACCTTTGTAGGCTTAGCTCAGGTTCATTTCTGCATTTCTGATTGTTCTTGTTCAGTTTGGCTCGTTATTGTATTGCCTCTTAGCTTTCTCCTGTCCAGGTTCCTTTTACTCCTGGAGTGGAGCAATAGCTCAGTTGTAGAGCATCTGCTTTGTGTACAGAAGGTTTCAGGTTAAATTTCCTATCTCCATATAGGGCTGGGAAAAGCTCCCATCAGGACCAAGGTTCTGACTTCGTATAAGGCAACCTCCTGTTTCTATGTTCATCCTCCGCTGGACCATCAATGCAAATGGGTTGTGCAAACAAAGAGGACAGATATGAGCACCAACGTGCTCACATTTCACCACTATGAATCTCTCCCACTGAATTTGTCTCACCTCGAGCAGCAGAAACTTTCCATTTGCTTCAGTGAATCATGTGCTACCTCATAATGTGGAAAGCAGCAAACATTAACAAGACACATGACAAGCTTGGTGAGTCAACCAAAGTGAGCACATCTGTCAACAAGGGGCAGGTGGCCAGCTCTTTTCCTCAAGGGAAAGATGGCTGAATAAATAACACAGCAAAGGTAAAGCAGATCCCGTCAAGCTCCCTTGCCAAATTCAATCAGGTCAGGGGAGCTCTGAACACACAGATCCAAAAATTAAAAGTTTACTGTGCCAAACATGCTACTTGAATACAAAATTCCCCCTTGTAAAGGGCAGGAGGGGAAGACATTATAACAAAGTATTTATAAACTACTTGAATAAAAGAATTGAGGGGATGCTCATCAGATTTGCAGATGGCACCAAACTGGAAAGGGTAGCTAATGCCACAGAAGACAGAATCAAAATTCAAAATAATTGGCTAACTGGGCCCAAGCTAACAAAATGAATATCAATTATCTAATTTCTGTGGTTAACAAATGTAGTTCTTCATGTCCATTTATTATATAACAAATATTTCTAAGATGAGATGCACAATGATACCATTTAAGCAGGGATAGCACTCTGTCAATAGGGGTAAATAATACAATAGCGTGTAGTTGTGATCAATTATCTTAATGAATAAATTATATAATAAGCTTTTGTCACCTAATTATGGTGCAGTCTGGATAGAAATAGTTTGAAAAAGAAGCAAAATTTTCTGAAGTAACATTTTAACTGTTGAAATATTACCCCTTCAAGTCATATATAGGTTCTTCCAAATTCTCATGTTAGTTTTGAAGTCTGTGATTATTGGTTAATAATTTATTCCAGCTTTGAGACTTTTGTATGTATGTATATATGTGTGTGTGTGTGTGTGTGTGTAAAAAATGAATTTGCATATTACACAGTTTAAGAACTGAGAATTTGTGGAGACCATGTATTAATTCTGGTGGCGTTTGAATGCAAAACTATTCTGATTTACCATAATTCACTTTAAATCCAGATACCGAGTTAAATTGGGATTATTCTTGCATGATTATTCTTGCATGATGACCAGAATTAAAATTTGAGGATATGGTGTTATCATTTTATTGTCAACTGAAAAGTTCAATGTATATAATTTACCACGAACTGTTATTTCCATTGATTCCATGACTACAACAAAAAGCCAAGGGGATGGACGGTAATTTTGCTTTGTGCCCTGGCAGATGAGGAAAACCCTCAAAGTATCTTCAATTTACCTGTATGTTTGCATGGGTAGAATCACGTGGTCTTTTTATCAAATTGACAAAGGGGGAATCATACCCTGAATCTGGTCAATGCAGCAAACAAAAAAGGCTTGTTAAATCAATCAAAAGCTTTAGTGACATCCACTTAGAGTATTTCAGTAGAATTTGGTTGGGCATAGGCCATTAATAAAATTTAGTATGTTCCAGATGGGAATAATGATATACATATCTATGGTGAATAAATAATATATGGTCTTTATTAATGTAATTTGGTTCAATTCATGCTTGCCTGTCTGTTTTATCAGGATTTTTTGCATCCACATTTATCAATAAAATGGGTCAGTAAGAGTTGGTTAGTTACAGGCTTTTTTATTTGTTGGTTTCCATGTGCTAGGGACTTCCCCTCTAGAAAAAGATACTTCTGAACAACTTAGAAAGAAGAGGTACCACTTGAGTTTGGAATGCTTTATAGAAAGCTCCCATAAATCTGTTCAAGCTGGGAGACTTGGATGGTTTCAGGTTTTTAATAGTTGTTTTATTGTTGTTGTTTGTGTTGTTATTATTTCTTCTAGCTTAGATGGTGGAGGATGCTTTCTGTGAATGGCAGCAGTACGAATTGTTATCTAAGGAAGTGATATACTTAATCTGTTCAGTGAACAGTCAGTGTGTTTCCAAATTCACTTGACTTGAGTCTGTATGCCCCAATAACATCGTGGTGAATTGCCTGTGCCCACAGCTGATGGGCTGCCTGGACCAGCTCTTCAGGTTCATAGAGTTCAACAGCAGCATTGAACTGGACTGCCGCTAGATTGCCCAGTGACTTGAGGAGATGTGCCAGTGATGCTGCTGGCTAGACCATGACATGCAGGGAACAAGGGAGAAGCTGCGCCAGTCAGTGTCTGAGCATTCAGTCCCAAAAGTGAAGTTGAAACATGCCCGCAACCAAGTGGAGGTAGAGATGAAGAAGAGACATCAGGTGGAAAAGTAGGAGTACAAGCTGCAGTTTCTATATGACTATCTGGTCACTGATCTGCATATCAGTCTTTTCAATGAGGACCAGCACTCAGTCCTGGCAGCTTCAGACAGGCCATGTTTTAACCACAGCACCCTGCTGCCTGGCAAGTGACTATCTGCAGTGGAAGAATATAGCACCTCAATCAGATCAGGCATCAGCTTTGACTACCCAGATGAGGAAGTGAATCTGGAAGTGATAAAAATCCATCAAAGCAGATACAAAGGGTCTCCTCACTCATATTCCTGCTTCAGCCAGTGGTAACAACCAAATCTGCATAGACATCTGTGGCACCTCCTCCTAGCTCCAATGAGATGTCTGTTGCAGTCCTGAGATCTGGAACCATTGCCCACATTTTACCACCTATTGTTTTCATGGTTCATCACTGATCCCATCAGAGCCATTGCACTCTACCCTCTGACACCTCACTAAAGGCTGGGACACTAGTAATCTATCTCAATATTTTTGAATGGCATCTATGTAAATTGTTTCAGCAGTATAGTTTTATGGGTGTGTGTGTTGGAATTGATGTTAAATCTGATTAGCATCAATTTTTTAAAACCTTTGTTTAATTGTAAGGAAAGTACTTGTTTCCATTTTTCCCCTGAGTAAGTTTGCAAATATCTTACAATTTTTGTTGCCAAATTCACAAACTTTTGGGCCCAATACTGAAGTGAGCCAACTACTTTAGGGATTGCTAGCATTTTAAATTCAGCTCATTTACATAGTAATTTTCTGCATACCCTAAGACTTTGGGCTTCCTGTAATCTTATATTTAGTCTACATTATTTTATGCCTGCAAGAAGTGAGGAATGAATTTTTATTTATTTCTTTAATCTAGATCTTTCACTTATAAAATGTCCTCTTACCACTGCCTTCAGAGTATCCCATACTAATGCTGGGAAGTGCTCTCCCATATCTTTAATATATAAGAAATCTGTACTTTCTCCCTGACCAATGTATTTGGTCAGTAAAACACTTAAGGCTCCAGCATGGGGTAGAAGAAGGTGTTGAATCTAAGCTACTAATGGTGATGAGGAGAGCATGGACCGACATCAGTCTTAAGCCTTCTTGGAGTGGAGGAGTTTATTAGTCTATTCCTCTGGGATTAGGATATGATGAATTTGGAAATATGATAGGCAGCTCCCTGAAGAAAAAGTGAAATATTTTTCTCCCCTGTGTTGGGTCCTCTAAGAGTCAATAAGTTTAGACTTAGGTAAAAGGGAGTCAAAGTTTAGAGTTTCATAATAAATAAAATAAATAAAAATAAACCTTTATTGCCACTACACCACCTGTGTGCAGTGAAATTAAACGAGCCCCCCCCCCCCCATAGACTCAGTCTTGTTCACACTCTGTGTGCTTGTCGGAAGTCAATTGCACCACTATTTTTTTCCAATCAGCAGCCCAACAGCCCACGGATAAAAACTGTTCTTTAACCTGTTGGTGTGGCTGACTATACTTCTGTATCTCCTGCCCGAACGTAGGAGATTAAAGAGGTGCTGGCCAGGGTGAGTCACCCCTAAGAATTTTCCTTGCTCTCCTGAGGCAGCGGTCTCCTGTGATGTCATCTAGCAAACTCTGGGGACAGCCCATGATATCATGTGCTGTATTCACCACCCTCTGTAGGGACTTCCTGTCCGTGGCTGTCAAACCAGCGTACCGTAATGTACCTTTTTCTTGCCCCCTGCTACCAGACCTACCTAGTTGATTTGAGAACGTAAGATTTACTACTAGGTTACCTATAAGGAATGATGTAGGAGATGAAGGTAAACATTTCAGAAAGCTGCCTTGTCCTTTGCTAGGACTGTAGACTGAGCCAAAAGTGAGTTCCATGTGCAGTATTGTCTCTTTAACAACAATGCACTGTCTTAGGGGATCCTGACAAAAAAACCTGTCATATCTGAGAGCTAAATTTTGAAGCATTGCTCTTTGGCTGTGCACTAATAATTATACCAGAACACACACCCTTTATCTGAAGTGGTTTGACATTCAAATCTGGGCCCTTAGCTTTCCTTTGGTGTGTCTCCTGAATAAGGGGAATATCAGGATAATATTTACTATGAACCAAAATAACTCTTTCCCATTTAATAGAGTTGCCTAGTTCATTTACAATCCAAGTTTAGACACTTTTAGTTTAGACATAATATAAAATGGTTGAAGAAAACCAAGTACCAAATATTCCGAGATTAGAATAACAATAACTATAAACTGTCTTCTTGTCCGAACATAATCGAGAGTAGATATCTACCTCACATCTCATCTCCCATGCTGGGAATGTAAAAACTAGTATAAAAACTAGAAAATAAATTCAAGAAGATGCCTGAGTTTGTTAACCTGATAGTGACCATGGTGCAAAAAGCAAAAAAGCAAAAAAGCACTTCTCTCATCAATAAACCACCAGGAAGCAAAAAGAAAGGCAGTGGAGTCTCAGCACCATTTTAGATTGAGAGGGAACCATCTGCATTGTTTCTTCCTGCCCTTGATTTAGAATCATAGAATCTTGGAAGGGACCCAAGGGTCATCTAGTCCAACCCCCTGCTGCCATGACAGACAGCCATCCAATCTCTGTTTAACAACCTCCAAGGAAAGAGAGTCCACAACCTTCTGAAGAAGATTGTTCTACTGTCAAACAGCTCTAAGTTTTTCCTCTTTTCTTGTAAATTGAAGCCATTCGTTCAAGTCCTATCTTCCAGTGCAGGTAAAAACAAGCTTGCTCCATCTTCCATGTGACAACCCTTTAGAAATTTGAAGATGGCTATCATATCTCCTCTGTCACTTCATTTCCAAGCTAAACATACCTAGCTCCTCTAACAATTCCTCATAACGTTCGGCTTCTAGACCCTTGATCATCCTGGTTGCCCTCTTCTGCATACATTCAGGCTTGTCAACATCCTTGTGGCACTCAGAATTGGACACAGTATTCCAGGTATGGTCTGACCAAGACAGATGTTAGGAGTCCAGGTTCCCAGCTTGATAACACAGTAAGTGTGGGTAATGAAAATTGTGGATTTATTGCAAAAAGAAACAGATAGCTCCAAGATGACCCTTCTTAAGACACCTTCTGGTGTCGACAGAAGATGTTGAACTTTTGACCCTTACATCTCTTATTTTGCTTCCTGTCTAGCAGCCCCCTTATTCACCGCCGCCTCGGACTTATTGTGTCAGCTACAGCCTCTTCCTGTTCTGAAAAAACTGTCTGTGACTGTTCGTGCCTTTCTGAGCTTCCTGAGAGCTTTGGCTGTGTTCCAGCCCACTCTCAGTTGTTCCCTTGGCAACCAGCCATCCAAGGTCAGGGAGAGTTGATGTTGGCAGCTGTGTGCTCTGCTCAGCTGGTGTCGACTCCAAACTTTTCTGTTCCTGACAGCATTCAGCAGCTGGATGCAAAGTTGCACTTGGAGCTGGCTCATTCCTGACAACAGAATAGAGTGGAACTATTACTTCCCTTGATCTGAACATTATACTTCTGTGATGCAGTCTAGAATAGTATTAGCTTTTTTCTTTGCTAGTTTCAACACACCGTTGATTCGTGTTAAGCTTGTGATCCACTAAGACTCCTAGATCCTTTTCACATGTCCTGCTAGCAAGCCAGGTGTCCTCCATTCTATTTTTGTGAATCTGGTTCTCCCTGCCTACATTTGTCACTTTTGAAATCCATTTCATTAGCTTGCACCAAGTTCTCCAATTTGTTAAGGTCATTTTGAATTTTGATTCTGTCCCCTTTGGCATTAGCTAAACCTCCCAGTTTCGTGTCATGTGCAAATTTGATGAATATCCCCTCAATTCATTAAAGTTGCCCATAAAGATGTTGAACAACAGTGGGCCCAGGACAGAATTCTGCAGCACCCCACTTGTCACTTTTTCCCAGGAGGACAAGGAACCATTAATGAGTATTCTTTGGGTTCAGTCAGTCAAGCAGCTACAAATCCACCTAATAGTTACCTTGTTCAACCCACATTTTACAAGCTTCCTCATGAGAATATCTTGGGGGACTTTGTCAAAAGCCTTACTGAAATAATGATACACTATGTCCACAGCATTTCCCTGATCCACCAAGTTGGTAATTCCATTTAAAAAATATCAAAAAAATCAAATTGGTCTGGCATGGCATTTTTGAGAAACCCATACTGGGCCTTAGTAATCACAGCATCCTTTTCCAAATGCTCACAGACCAACTGTTGAATTGTCTCTTCTAGAAGGACCTTCCCTGGTATAGATTTCAAGCTTAGCAGTTGGTAGTTACCTGGGTCTTTCTCTCCCCCCCCCATCTGAAGATGGTGACAACATTTGCCTGCCTCCAGTCTGTAGGGACCTCACATGTTCTGCAAGATTTCTCAAAGATCATGCACAAAGGTTCTGAAAGTACCCTTGGATTCAGCTCATCAGGACCTGGAGATTTGAATTCATTTAAAGTATCTAGGTGTTCCCTTACTACCTCTTTTCCTGTCTTGGGCTGCAGCTCCCTCCTTACATCATTTACAGTGGTACCTCTGGTTATATATGCTTCAGGTTACAGACTCCATTAACCCAGAAATAGTACCTCGGGTTAAGAACTTTGCTTCAGGATGAGAACAGAAATCGTGCTCCGGCAGCACAGCAGCAGCAGGAGGCCCCATTAGCTAAAGTGGTGCTTCAGGTTAAGAACAGTTTCAGGTTAAGAACAGACCTCCGGAACGAATTAAATACTTAACCCGAGGTACCACTGTTATCACCAGGTTGGGCATCACTTTCCTTTTGGGTGAAGACAGAGGCAAAGTAGGTGTTGAGTATTTCCTCTTGCTCTCTGTCACCCAATAGCATTTCCCATCTCTCCACAAAGAGGACCCACCACTTCCTTCTTCTTCCTCTTACTTTGGACATAACCAAAGAAACCTTTTTTATTATTGTTAACCTCTCCCGTAAGTCTGAGCTCATTCTGAGCTTTAACCAGCCTGACGTTCCCCCTACAACTGTTGGCTACTCGTGTATACTCCTTTCTGATTTCCCATTTCTTCAATTTCTTATGCCCTTCCTAACTCTCAGCTCATCTGAAGCTCCTTATGCAGCAACCTGGTTTCCCTAGATGCCTCCCACTTTTCTTTCGTTTTCTCTTTCTTCTTTTTTGGGCCTTCAATATTTCTCCTTTTATAAACTCCCACCCTTCTTGGACTCCTTTCTCTTCGAGTATTTCTAACCATGGGATCACACCCAGCGGCTCCTTAAGCTTTTTGAAATTGGTCTTACTAAAAACCAAAAAAAGAACCGCAGATTCTCTCATCTGGCAGGCCCTCATAAAAGCGTCAATAGAAAAAGACAATACCAACTTCTGGAAAATTATCTCCAGACAAAGCAAAGCTCCTAACGAGGGCACAATAATCCCTGCAAACTCATGGGAAGAGCACTATTAAGTGCTGTTTAGGGAACATCGACCTTCTGCGCTGTTTAACATCCCCTTAGATAATGATACACCATGGCCCCCAACATCTGAAACTGAAATCACTTCGTTAATTCTACAAATGAAATCTGGCAAAGCCCCAGGAAGTGATTTCATTGTCACTGAATTTCTGAAAGCACAAATAAACTTGTGGGCCCCGGTTCTTGCAAATTTATTTACATATATAGATAAGACAACTGAAATCCCTAAAGATTGGGGACTGGCTATAATTGTTCCTATATTTAAAAAGGGCAACCCCTCTGACCCATCTAATTATAGACCAATTAGTCTTCTGAATGTGATCTGCAAACTTTATACAAAACATCTATGCCTAAAATTATGTGAATTGTTAGATCATAACGATTTGCTAGAAATTGAACAAGCAGGGTTTACATCTGGACGTTCCACCATTGATCACTGCTTAGTGTTAGATTATTTTGTCTATATGTATGTGAAACATTGGAAAAAGTCATTGTATGCAGCCTTCGTGGACCTAAAGGCAGCTTTTGATTCTGTATCCAGGGGTAGGCTCTGGGCCAAATTGGCCAATATGGGTATTAACAGAAGGTTATTACTTCTGATGATTAAGCTTCATGAGAACAATACCCTCCAGATAAGACTCGCACAGGACGGCAGACTCTCTAGAGAAATCCCAGTCCAAAGAGGAGTTAGACAAGGATGCCTATTAGCCCAATTTTTATTTAACATCTATGTTAACTCCCTGGTCACATGTTGCCGTGAAATCGAACCCCCCCCCCCGTGTTCTCTAATGCCAGAAAAGTACCAGTTTTAATGTATGCGGATGACACTGTTCTTCTCTCTCAAACCAAAGTGGGTCTGAAACGTGCCTTAGGAAAGTTTAGTGACCAATGTAACACTGAACTGTTAACAATTCACTTTGCCAAAACCAAAATTGTACATTTTAACCGCTCCTTCAGGAAAGATAATTGGAGCGTAAAGGGAAATGCTATTGAACAGACTAAGACCTTCCAATACTTAGGCATTACTTTTTCTTATAATGCCAAATTGTCAACACACCTGACCACATCAGCTATATCGTCAGGAAGAAGTGCAAATGCCATCCTTAGATTATTCAGAAGGAAAGGAGCTGGCTTCGTCCTGATGGCCCTAAAAGTTTTTCAGGCAAAATCTTTAGCCCAACTCCTGTATGGCTCTCAAATTAGCCCCTCTGCCAACCTTAAGACCCTTGAAACAGGACTTCCGGAGGCGGCGCAATACAGCAATGGCGGTCCTCTTTACTCAGTGAAGAGGGGCTCCGCGAAAAAGGGTCGTCCGCTACGGCAAAGCGGAGACCCATTAAGAAAAACCACAGGCAGAGCGAGCCTGCGGCCGTGGGACTCGGCGGGCGCCCAAAGCCCCCCCGGAAACGAAGAAGGAGCTCCGTAAGGGGCTCCGGAACGCGAAAGGGGGAGCGGCGCTGTGAGTTCATCGCTCTTTTCGTGGACGCAAAGCCGCGCTGCTGCTGCTGATGAGCGCCGACCTTTCTTCTTGAAAACATCAAAATTGGCTGCTACATACCCGTGAGTAAGGGGAGTTAAACATCGGAAAAATTTGGGAATTTGGTTGAAATTCGGCTGAAAACGGGAGGCGAGTAACAGGAAGTCCGCCTCCCGATCCTGCTAACCAGATTAAAGCAATTGCGCAGAAGAGCGCTGAAGCGCTTAAAAGGGACTGTAAAAGTAAAGCGAGGGTGCATTTGACAGAAGTGAAAAGATAAGCTGGAAATCTTTGTAAAAGTTGTGGATCTTATTTTTGGGACCTTCTTCCTAATTTTGAGCTATGTGGAGTTAAAAGAGACAACCCAGCTATCGGGCTGTCAGTGTGCAAAAGAGAACTGTCAAACTGCTGATACTGTTATTGGAGCTTAAACTGATACATTGACTGAGACACTAGAGTTTAAACATTGTTGCTGGGACCTTTCTTGACACCTTGTGGCCTTTCTTTAGGAGAAAGAAAGCCTGGGGAAACTTCCTTTTGTGCTCTGGAACTACTAAAGATTTAACATAGGGAATATAAGAACTTCAATGGTGGACAAGAGCTCTCTCCTTCCTTGAAACTTTGAAATACCCCCACCTAGAGGATTGTGGAGATATAGAGGCCTGGGAACTGTACTTTATTGTGATTCTCTGTGGTTAAATTGTTTACACTCTGGTCTTGTCTAACTTATGAAACAAAAGAAAATTTGACCTTGAACAGAGGCAGGTGTGGAATGAGTGGCACAGGGAGAACAAGAGCAGCTAAAGCTAAAGAAAAACAAAAGAAACCAGGGCAACTTGTTCAAACAACCCTATCTCATCAACGAAGATCATCCGTCCCAACTGTGCTGACAGCACAGGAGGTGGAAATTGAAGAGCCTGCTGTAGAGCCTGCTGCAGAAGATATGGCAACTGGAGGATCTGAAATAGTCCTGAAACAAATCTTGGAACAACTGGCAATTTTAAACCAAAAAGTGGACAATCAATCATCAAAAATTGACCAAGCTACATCCTCTATTACTAAATTATCCGAGCAAGTTTCTCATCACACTCAGGCAATTGAAAAATTGCAAGGGGCAACGACTGAAAATTATAAACTTGCTGTGGAAGCTAGTCAAAAAGCAGAACAGGCGAACAAAAAGGTTGATGAGATTAGGGGGGAAGTAAGGCCTCTGAAAAGACAGGTAGGGGAACAACAAGCCTACCTGTCATTGGTTGAATTGAAAAGTAAGGAAAATAATCTCAGATTAAGGGCTATCCCAGAACTGGAGGAAGGAAATCTACAGGGATTTTTAACACTTTTGTTCTCCAAATTCTGGGGGATTGAGGAAGATAAGGATTTTAAGATTGTGACTGCCTTTAGACTGGGAAAATTGATAAAGAAGGACAAGTCCAGAGACTGTTTGGTTATTCTGAGATCGAGAGAGGAAAGAGACAAGATACTAGGCCTACATTTTAAAAAATCTTTGGAGATAGAAGGTAAAAAGGCTGAAATTTACAGAGACATTCCTAAACACCTTTTGGATCTTAGGACCACTTATACAGATTTGACCAAACTGTTGAGATACAACACAATCCCTTATAGGTGGGAGTTTCCGCAAGGACTATCATTTACCTACAAAGGAAGGAAAGTAAGAATTAAAACACCGGAGGACCAACAGAAGTTCCTACACGACCACGAGGAGGACCTCCAGAAAGGAGCTGCAGCTTCTTGGCCTCCACCACCACCGGGACCATCTCCAAAGCCTACACCGTCTGGATCTGGACCAGCATTACCACCTCCGGGATCGGAGGGAAACCTAGACACCCCATTGTAGACCCACCAATTAGACCAGGCTGTCGCTGCAGCTTCTTAGTTGGAATATAAATGGCGGAAATTCTCCGGAAAAAAGAAGAAAAGTATTTCACATTTTGAAAAAAGAACAATTGGACATTATTTGCCTGCAAGAAACGCATGTGACAAGGCTCCACAGAAAAGTGCTAATTAATAAAAGACTAGGCCAAGAATTTATCTCTTCGGACAAAGTGAAGAAAAGAGGAGTGGTGATATATGCAAAGGAGAGCCTGTCACCGAAATTCTTATTTAAAGATGAACACGGCAGAATTTTGGCGATTGAAATTCAGACACAAGGAGAAAAATTTTTGATATTAGGAATATACGCCCCAAATGAAGGAAAATCGGAATTTTTCGGGAAGCTACATGAGATTATGCTGGATTACTTAGACATCATCATGATGGGTGATATGAATGGGGTTGTGTCTGTAAATATGGATAAGTCGCAAAGTGCTAACATAACGAAAGATGGCAGACTACCTAAAACTTTTTTTGAAATGACTGACAATGTGGATTTAATTGACATATGGAGGGTTAAGAACCCCCTAGGAAAAGAAGGGACTTTCTTTTCTGAAGCTCATCTGACATGGACACGAATCGACCAAATATGGATAACTAGAGGACTGGCACCCAAGACTAGAAAGGTGGAAATCTGCCCAAAAACCTGCTCCGACCATAATGCTTTGAAAATGGAATTGAGACTAAATACAACCGGATCCTTCAGATGGAAAATGAATGACACCTTATTAAGGGACGAGAAGATTGTTAAGAAGGCCCAAAAAACTTTAAAGGACTATTTTGAGATAAATTTAAATACCACTGTGGAAAAAAGAACAATCTGGGACGCAAGTAAAGCAGTCATGAGAGGGTTTCTAATACAACAAAATACGATCAAGAAAAAACTCTGGAATGAAAAGAAGGAGAAGATATTGGAAAAAATAAGAGATGGAGAGAAAAAACTAAGATCCAGGCCTAAGTCGAAGGAGGTGCTGAGAGAAGTGAAATTTTTCCAAGCACAATATTTGAAACTGATAAATCAAGAGGTGGAATGGAAAATTAAACAAATGAAACAAAGATCTTTTGAATCAGCAAATAAGTGTGGGAAACTGCTAGCATGGCAGTTGAAAAAGAGACAAAAACTTAATACTGTTACAAATCTAGAGATTGAAGGGAGAATGGTTCAGAAACCCGAGGAAATTAGAAAGTGCTTCCAGAGATATTTCAAAGAACTTTATTCACAAGGGCCACAGAAAGATTCGGAGGTGGACCAATTTCTTAAAACCAATGGATTACAGAAAATACCTCAGGAAATGAGAACAATCCTGAATAGTAATATCACACAGCAAGAAATTGAAAGCGCCATTCAGAACCTCCAATTAGGCAAATCTCCAGGCCCGGATGGACTTACCTCCAAATACTATAAGGTTCTGAAAGACTATTTGATACAACCTTTGTTGGAGGTCTGTAGCCAGATTATGGAGGGGAGGAAGGCACCGGAAACGTGGAAAGAAGCCTTCATCACATTGATACCCAAACTAGAAACTGAGAAGACCCAGCTTAAGAACTACCGCCCCATCTCACTCCTAAATGTGGATTACAAAATTTTTGCAGACATTTTGGCAAGTAGGTTTAAAAAAGTGCTTAATGAAGTGATCCATAAGGACCAGGCAGGCTTTCTCCCTGGTAGGCATTTGTTTGACAACACAAGAAACATCATCGACATTTTGGAACTTTTACAAACAAAGCTTAACACTAGAGCGGTGTTAATCTTTATCGATGCGGAGAAAGCCTTCGACAACATTTCTTGGATGTTTATGAAGAAAAATTTGGAAGGGATGGGAGTGGGGCGGGGGTTTGAAAATGGAATAGAAGCAATATATTCAGAACAAAAAGCTAAATTGATAGTAAACAATGTGGTGACAGAGGAGTTTAAAATTGAAAAAGGGACACGACAGGGGTGCCCTCTATCCCCTCTATTGTTTATTTCAGTTCTGGAGGTGCTATTGAACATGATTAGAAAGGACCGGTTGGTACAGGGAATTGAGGTCGGAGTGAAACAATACAAATTGAAAGCATTTGCAGATGACCTTGTATTAACATTACAGGAGCCAGTCTCTAGTACTAAAAGAGTGCTAGAATTAATTTCTGACTTTGGTCGGGTGGCGGGATTCAAGTTGAACAAGCAAAAAACTAAGGTTTTAGCAAAAAAAATTGACAACTGCAGAAATAGATGAGTTCCTGAAAGAAACAGAATTAAATGTGGTTAAAAAAGTAAAATACCTAGGGGTGCATCTGACCTCCAAAAATTTGAATTTGTTTAAAGACAACTACGAGAAATGTTGGTCAGAAATCAAAAGAGATTTGGAAACGTGGTCAAGATTGAAACTTTCCTTGTTGGGCTGAATAGCAGCTATAAAGATGAATGTATTGCCAAAAATGTTATTTTTGTTTCAGACCCTACAGATCGTGGACAAGGTGGAATGCTTTGGAAGGTGGCAGAAGGATATCACTAAGTTTGTTTGGCAGGGCAAAAAGCCCCGAATAAAGTTTTAGATATTAACTGATGCGAAAGAAAGAGGGGGATTTGCCCTGCCAGACTTGAGGTTATATTATGAATCCGCAGCCTTCTGCTGGTTGAAAGATTGGATCTTACTGGAAAACACTGATGTCCTAGATCTGGAAGGGTTTGACAACGCTTTTGGGTGGCATGCATATTTGTGGTATGACAAGGTTAAAGTGCACAAACTGTTTAAAAACCACATTGTCAGGAGAGCAATTTTAATGGTCTGGACAAAATATAAAGACTTATTGGAGAGTAAGACTCCGAGGTGGCTCTCACCGGTGGAGGCCAAGGCACGTAAGAGACCTAATATGGAAGCCAATTGGCCTAAATATGAGGAAATTATTGAAAAGATTGGAGACAATTGGAGGTTGCAGAGCTTGGAAAAACTAAAAAACAAGGTGCGAGATTGGTTGCATTATGCACAAATTCAAGAGGTCTTTAAAGTAGACAAGAAGGTTGGATTCCAGGTGGAAAAATCGAAACTAGAGACAGAACTGTTAGAACCAAAAAGTAAACTACTTTCGAGAATGTATAACCTGCTGCTTAAATGGAATACTCAGGATGAGACAGTCAAATCCGCCATGATAAAGTGGGCGCAGGATTTGGGGCATAACATTATGTTTGAAGACTGGGAAAGGTTATGGAACACCGGAATGAAATTTACGGCATGTAGTGCCTTGAAGGAAAACATTATGAAAATGATATACCGGTGGTACATGACCCCAGTCAAGCTTGCTAAGATATATCACCTGTCTGATAATAAATGCTGGAAATGTAAAGAGGCGGAAGGGACATTCTTTCACCTCTGGTGGACCTGCCCGAAAGTGAAGGCCTTTTGGGAAATGATTCATAATGAACTAAAAAAGGTACTTAGATTTACCTTACCCAAGAAACCAGAGGCCTTCCTCCTGGGCATGGTGGACCAGAGAGTGCTTAAGAAGGACAGAACTTTTTTTATGTACGCTACTACAGCAGCAAGGATCCTGATTGCAAAACATTGGAAGACACAAGATTTACCCACACTGGAGGAATGGCACACGCAGTTGATGGACTACATGGAACTGGCCGAAATGACTGGCAGAATCCGAGACTTGGGAGAAGAAACAATTGAGGAGGACTGGAAAAAATTTAAAGACTATTTGGAAAAATATTATAAGTTGTATGAATGTTAAAAAACGCACCTTTTAGGAAATTCTAGCTTCAGTAATGTTAAATTAAAGAAATGGAAATTAAGGTACAAGAAGTCAGAGATAGAATAATGAAACAACTTTATTGTGTTAAAATGAAAACGTACATGATTTGGGTCATAATATATTTGAAATTGGGTAACATGATAAAATGGAAGATACAATAAGTATTGAAACAAGTTAACAAATTGCAGATGTTATGTATCACAGAGAATGCAGGGTTGGGAGGACGCGGGGAAGTCCAGTAGATTTGGAAAAAAGAACAAGAAAATTTGTAACTTTCTTTTTCTACTTTTATAATTTGCTCTTTATTCTTTTTTCTGTATTTCATAAAACTAATAAAAAATATTATATAAAAAAAGACCCTTGAAACAGTACAATCAAAATTCTTAAGATCATTATTTGCTACCCCAAAGTGTACACCTAATGCAGTCCTAAGGCAAGAGGCAGGACTCCCCAGAGTGGAATTAAAAGTCTGGGAGCAAGCAATATCCCTCTGGCTGAAAATCCATTACAATCCTAAGGGACTGTTACCTTGCTTCCTGGCCGCAGTTCCCTATCCTCCTTGGCTTATGCAAATAACTAACAAGATCAAACAAATTGGCCTAAACCCTGAAAATCTTCTTATTGGAACTCTGAACAAGGCAAAAGCAATTATCACTCAGAGATTTTATGATGTCGAATTACAACAAGAAGATGCCCTACTCCCGGAGACGTATAGATGTTTAAAAGCTTGGCCCAATTTTGCAGCTGCCCCTTACTTAACATCACTAACGAAGCTTATAGATGGGCTTTTTCTAGAGCCCGCTTTGAGACAATGCCCTCAGCAGTGCTGTACGGCAAATTCACGCGGGTACCAATGCATGCGCGTCTCTGCCCCTGTATGTCTAATAAGGTAGAATCTGTCACACACATCCTTCTATTTTGCGAATTTTATAGTGAAGAACGAGTTCAAGTTATTTTGCCGCTTTTATCAAAATTTATACCCCTACAACATTATTTGGAATCCTCCCCCGAAATTCTACGAAAATACCTTCTGGAAGACTCCTCAAGCTCAATATCATATGAGGTGGCCAAATTTTGCACTTTAGTAATCAGGAAGCGTAAATCTCTTCTGTTGAATGGCACACTGCGAAGTTCCCTTGTGTAATCTCCCCCCCCCCCGATGTTGTTGTTGATTTCTTTTTGTTTGATCCTGTGGTGTTTAGTGTCACTGGCTTTTGCCGCAATAAAACTTGGAAACTTGGAAATTGGTCTTCTTAAAGTTCAGAGTGCATGTCCAACTACACACAGTTTCCCATTGCCTATCATGAAACTAAGGAGAACATGATCACTTCCTCTCAAGTTTCTGAGTACTTCCACTTTGTCGATCAGTTCCTCCCTATTGGTGAGGACCAGCTCCAAAATAGACGAACCCCTTGTTGCTTCTTCCGTCTCCTGGAATTGAAATTGTCAGTGAGGCAATGGAGAAAATTGTCGTCCCTTATACTGTATTCTTGGCAGAGTTTGAGTGCCAACACATATCAGGGAAGTTTAAGTCCCCCATGACTACTATATCTCTCCTTTTTGAATGTTTGGTAATCTGCTCTAATAATGAATCATCCAAATTTTCAGTCTGGCTTGCCAGTCTACAGCAGGCAGCCACAGTAAGGTCACTGTTATTTCTCTTACCTACAATTTTTACTCTATAAACTCTCAATCTGCTTTCCATGCTCCAGGGCATGGATTTCTTCACAAGTGTACATATCCTTTACAAATGATGCTCCCTGCCTCAGTCCTGAGTCTCATACCATCAGGATTCAGTAATACATGCCAGGTCAAATTTGCCATCCTTTACTAAAAGCTCCAATTTGTCTTGCTTGTTTCCTATACTCTGTGCATTTGTGTAGACACAATTCAAACCATGAGTCATTCTGAGCAGCTGCTTCTTTCCTATAGTTTCTTGCCCTTTAACAGGTTTCTGGAGCACCACCTGTTTCCTGTGTATCAATGAAGCTATTATCCCCAGTGTCAGGTATTCTTCTGTCATTTGTAATGTTGTCTCCCTCCCCCTGAAGATCTAGTTTAAAGCTCTCCTGATCAGGTTCTTGAGGCTCTTAGCAAACACATTCTTGCTAACCGCTGTGAGGTGCAGCCTATCTCTTGCCAGAACTCCTTCCTTAAAGTGGAGAACATGATCCAAGAAGCCAAATCCTTCCTGATGACACCACCTGCACAGCCAGTGGTTTACCTCCAGTATTTTCCTCTCTCTTCCTGGGCCATGGTCTTCAAGAGAAAGGGGTGATGAAAATACTACCTGTGCCTCAAGTCTCTTTAGCTCACTGCCCAGGGTCTCATCGTCTTTTGCTATGCATTGCAGGCTGTGTGTGACAGTATTATTTGTATCCACATGAATCAGAAGGAAGCTGTAGTGGGCTTTATAAGACTTGGCAACTTCTCTATCACATCATCAATCCTTGCACCCAGAAGACAGCACATCTCCTGTGACATCCTGTTTCCTCGTCACACTACAGCCTCTGTTTCCCTCAGTAAGGAGTCACCTATCACCTCCACATCTCTTCCTCCTCTGGGGAGTGGCAGAATCATTCTATGGGCTGTGCCTTACAAAGCCTGCTTGGAGTGTTCTGGGATCTGCATCCATTGTTCTTGAGTCTTCCCCTCTTGTTAATTGCTTATTTTGATATTGTTGGGATAAGCTACAAAGACAGGAACCTTATGGTTTGAGTACTTCCTACTCCTTTCTCTCAGCTTGACATCTCCAGGCTGCAATTCCCTTTCCCTAGTATCTTCTCCATGGAAGGTAGTACATTATTACCACACTCATCCACAATTAGGAGCCTTTGATCTGAAGGGGTTAGATCAAAAATGGAAAAAGAGTCCTTCAAGTCCATCTCCACCTGTCTTCTTTCTCCTCTGGGGGATGGCAGAAATCATTCCGTACACTGTATGTTCCACAGCCACCTTGGTGTCTTCTGAAGTTGGCAACTGCTGCCCTAGCTCCTCTGGCCAAGAACTGGTGCCCAAGGTAAGAGCATGAAAGCAATTTTGCAACTCTGACAAAATGTGGCTTGCAACTATTCTACTTCTGTGTGTCACATTCCTCCGGGGGGTAGGAGGAGGAGGAGTCTGGATTTGATATCCTGCTTTATCACTGCCCGAAGGAGTCTCAAAGTGGCTAACAATCTCTTTTCCCTTCCTTCACCACAACAAACTCTGTGAGGTGAGTGGGGCTGAGAGACTTCAGAGAAGTGCGACTGGCCCAAGGTCACCCAGCAGCTGCATGTGGAGGAGCGGGGACGCGAACCCGGTTCACCAGATTACGAGTCTACCACTCTCAACCACTACAGCACACTGGCTCAGAATCTGTGATGAGCTAAGTTTGACTGTTGCTGTCTGCTAACTCCTCCCTCGGCTCACTTCCTCATTCAGCCTGGCTTCCTCTCAGCTGTAACTCCTCCCCCTCAGATCCTGTGCTTCAGCAGCACAATCAGATACACCCTCTGGCCTGCAATGAAAGAGATGTAATCAAGAAAAGTAATAAATTCTCTAGCAAAGCACTCTGTCACTCCCTGAGGCCTGCTATCAATCTGTCAAACTTTTAAACAGCTCAAGCAAGCAAGCAAGCAGCCTTACTCCAAAAGAGCTCATCTCTTCAGTCTCCTGCAGCAATCCTCACCCGTTTGCGAGCTCTGTTTGCAAGTTCCCATAATCTGACAATAACTTGCCATCCTGCTTGTTCAGCATCTTCATCCTCCATGCTATCCTCCACCAATTGAGCAGCAGGTTGATCTCCATTTCAGTGGAGACCGCAGGTTGTTTCAAGACCTTTTTAGCCTCTGTGTGGGAGGTAGCTATCATGGTTTTTTCATCATGGGAAGTTTGAAGTAGAACCCTCACTTATGTAATAATATTCCTGCATTTTGTAAGAGCATTGTGTATGTTTAAAATCCAGTCTTCACTGCAGCATGTCCAGTCTCTCAAATCTTGAAAGAATAGGACTTTTCCCACATAGGTAGAGTGGTAGAGCTGCATAAGTTTATTTTTTTGACAGAAAAGCATATGAACCATACTATGATGTCTTGGGGGTTCTCTTTCTTGCTTTGGTTTCAGGCGTAAGGCTCAGCATGCCTGTTCAGTCTTTCATTTGTAAGTTTGCTGTTGGGAACAGCGGTGGAACATGCTTTAATGGTGCCTGGGGGGCATGCACATGCTGGGGGGGGGGCTCAAGAGGGCAAAAGGAGCCCACAATGCACCAGCCCAGCCCTCATTGCCAATGTCAATAGAGAGACACCAGCCCTGAGCTACTTTGTGAGGATTTTTAGAATGATCCCAGCCTCACAAAGTAGCACAGGGCCCTGCAATGTTTTGTGAGGCTGGAATCTATTCAGTTCCCAATCTCACAAACCGGCTTGGGCAGGGCAGCATGAGAAGGGCACAAAGTGAGTAGCACTCCCCACCCCCCAGAAAATGCAGCTGGGGTGACTGCCCATCAGCTGCCCCCCATACTACACCCCTAGTTGGGAAGGTGCTATTCATCCATTCCGCAAATGCTGTTGTTAGGCTCCTTTCTCCAAATTCCTCTGAAATTTCGTAGGTCCTCAGATTTACATGTCTCTCTCTGTCTTGAATGCTCGCTACTTGCAGGTTGAATTCTGCTTGCATTCATTTCATTTGTTTACTTGCAGTGTTATTTTTAATACTTTGAATGTCCTATTAGCAGTTTGGATTAAGTCTGCCAGTGTTGCTAAAGCTTCTGCTGCTTCATCTTTTAGAGGCTGTACTGTTTTATTTCATTCTTGGAACATGTCAATTCTATGTAGAAGTACTAAGCTAGCAAAAGTCCCATATTCTTCTTCTGATTTTTCTTGTCCTCCTTGCTGAGGTATGGGGGCTATATTGTCCATTTGTATTAGCAGAAGTATCTGAATCTACAGATCAGAGAAAAGAGTCTAACCCCAATGTGTCTCCAGTTGTTTTGTCAGTTTCAGGCTGGCATGGGAATCTACCTGACCAGGGGCGTAGCAAGGGGGGTGCGGTAGGTTTGGTCTGCCCCAGGTGTCCCCACTGAGGGGGGGGGTGACAAAATGCCGGGTGGCACTCACCACATGGCCTGCAGTGTGCCCGAGCCACGCATCTCTCCTGGGAGTGACATGGTGGCTTGAGCGCCCACAGGCTATGCGCTGCCCCAAACAGTCCATCCGTTGCCTCCCCCTCAGCTGTAGGGCGGTTGAGTGGGAGGAGGCAGGTAGACTCCTCGGAGGCCTTGCACTGCTCCCATGGGTAGCTGGCTCAGCCCCTGGGCACAGGGCACACGCGCCACCCCGGGTGCCCGATGGGCTTGCTCCACCGCTGTACCTGATCACAGTCTTTCATTCCAATTGGTGTGCATGGTAGGGCTGCAGGTTCGGTAGTGGCCCTGCCACTCAATTAAACCCTGCTAGATATTGACCAGGGTTTGGAATGTACCCTTAATCTGTGGAGATGCTTATATCTAATCAAATTTCTGCTTTATTTACATCACTTCTGGACACTAGCAATAGTTTTAAATTGGGGTGTGTGTGTGTTGGTGCAGATCTGTGAATTTTAACGTTAGCCCTCCTGAACACCTTGGCATCTGGAGGAGGCAAACGTAATATATCTCTTCAGGAACCATCTGTTTCTGAGTCTTCTTTTGAAGATCCTGTCTACATTTCATGCCCTAGCATGGATAACTAGTTATTTCTGTTCTGCTGTAGGCTGCTCTCCTTTAGATAGCTGATAGATCCTTCATGTCCAAGAATTCCAGAGAAATCCAAGCATGAATTAAAAAGAAATTGCTCCTCTACCAATAGCCGGGCACTTCCTCCTTCAGAGGGCAGGAGGTTGGTGTTTGTATGCATCTATCATGGAATCAGTGCTGATGGATTTTCCAAGCTGCTACAAATGCAGAGAAAATGACTGAGCAAGCAGTGACTGGGAAGACCTCCTGCCACTTTCATATTAAAGCCTGCTTTGCAAGCACACACCACCAACTGGCATAGCACAGCTGAACATAAGCCATCACAGTAACCCTGCCCCCCCACCTTGTATTCTCCTATCCTAGATAAGCAAAAGGCTGATCAACAATTCAACCCACTACCCAGTTTTTCCTACCACCAAATATAAACAAGCAAATGTTATGCAATAGTAAAGGAAAACAATAAGCCAGAGCAGAAAGGAATTTTGTGAGAGAGAGGAGAGATATGATCCTCCAGCAAATGATTATAGCCTGAATTTGCTTGCAAGTATTTAAACATTTTAATTTATTTATGCCATTTATATTCCACCTTTCCTCCAACGAGCTCAAGGGGTTGTAACTGATTCTCCCTTTGTTATCTCCACAACAACCCTATGAGGTAGGTTTAGGCTTGGAGAAATAACTGGTCCAAGATCAGTTGGAATGTGTCTGCAAGGGTGACCAAATATATAAAAGGTAAAGGTAAAGGTACCCCTGCCCGTACGGGCCAGTCTTGACAGACTCTGGGGTTGTGCGCCCATCTCACTTAAGAGGCCAGGGGCCAGCGCTGTCCGGAGACACTTCCGGGTCACGTGGCCAGCGTGACATCGCTGCTCTGGCGAGCCAGAGCTGCACACGGAAACGCCGTTTACCTTCCCGCTATAAAGCGGTCCCTATTTATCTACTTGCACCCGGGGGTGCTTTCGAACTGCTAGGTTGGCAGGCGCTGGGACCGAGCAACGGGAGCGCACCCCGCCGCGGGGATTCGAACCGCCGACCTTTCGATCGGCAAGCCCTAGGCACCGAGGCTTTTACCCACAGCGCCACCCTCGTCCCGACCAAATATATATATATATTTTTAAAAACGGGTCTGGAAACCAAACCTTATGAGGAATGGTTGAGGGAGCTGAGTATATTTGCCTGGAGAAGAGAAGACTGAGAAGTGATAGCCATTTTCAAATATCTAAAGGGCTGTCCCAAGGAATATGGAGCAAGCTTGTTTTCTGCTGCTCCAGAGGATAGGACCCAAACCAATTGGTTCAAATTGCATAAAAGAAGATTCCAGCTAACTTTCTTTTGGTAAGAGCTGTTCGACAGTGGAATGGGCTCCCTCAGAAGGTGGTGGACTCTTCTTCATTAGTGGTTTTTAAACAAAAGTTGTATGGTCATCAGCAAGGGATAATTTAGCTGTGCATTGGAGGAGGGGCTGAACTAGTTGACACTTGATGTCCCTTCCAACTCTACAATTCTATCATTCTATCAGAAGAAAAAACCTTCATCTCTCTCTCAACAAGCCTCTTAATTTGTGTTTCCCCCAGACTGCATCTGCACTGGAAGTGTTTTTAGATGATTTCAAAAGGTTTGTTTTATTTTATTTTACTTTACTTTACATTTTTGTTTTGCTTTGTTTATTTTGCTTATGTGTTTGCTGCCGTGGGCTCCTTTGCTTCAGAACAGCAGTTGCTGGAAACCAAAGGAGGAGAGAGCGTTGTTGCTCTCAGATCCTTCTTACATGCTTGCCATATGTGTTTAAGCCACTTCCGAGCTGGAGAGGAGGTGGGGTTGTGAGCTTCATGCTCCCTCCACATGCGCGGGGGCTGGTTGTCAGCCCCCACGCTATTGAGGGAATTCCCGGGCGCGTCACCCCCCGGCTAGCCAGTCACTTTTACCACTTGGCAAAAACCAGTGGTTTGGGTAGGGAAAGCTATGTATGGTTGCCTGGGTTACTGTGGCCCGGCACCGCCATCTTAAAAGAGACCACATGGCAGAGTGGCCATCTTAGGTGAGGCACTCTTCAGCCTCACAAGCTGTGACTTTGTGTCAGAGTTTGGGTAGTTACATTGTTCTTTTTACTGGGGCAATTTTTTCTGTTCGCGGTCTTAACGGAGGGTGGTTTGATTCTTTTACTGAGATTAAAGTGACCAGTGCATTGCCATAAACATAGTGCCTTGTGCGGTGCCATAAAGTGCCTAGTGGCTTGTTTACAAAGTGTGTATGTGCGGGGATAGAATGTCATTTTTACTGTTTGAACGGAACATCGTTAGGGGTGTAATTTAAAGTGCATAACTGGTAAATAGGAATTTGACTTTTAAATGCATGGTAGCTGGATTTAAAGTGTCTTTGTGCCTTGAATCTAAAGGGTTTGTGGCATAATTCATTGTAATAAAAAGTAGAGCACAGGTACAAAGAAGGCGTGCTCTCCAGGGCAGCCTGTAATTTGGTGCTATTACATTGGCTTGGGGTGGGGATAAATAAATAAATAAATAACTTAGATATATTTGGCAGTGGTGATTTGGATCTAGGGTGGCATTTTATGAGGGGATCTCTATTTGGTGGATAGATAAATAAACCGTAAATTAGATATGACAACTGCAAGCAGGCAGCTATTTGGGGTACTACCAACTTGTGTGTAATCAGGATTCCGCCTGTGGACTAGATTGAGCTGTTTTGGGTTGCTGAACTGGCGTAGCTGTAACTGTAAGGTCCCTTAGTCAGTGCAAACAATACTGAGCTAGACCGACGGGATCCCTTGTGCTTAGTTAAGTCTGTGTTAGCAATACTGAACTAGGGATCCATTCTAAGTATACTGCACCAATTAGGCCTGCGCCTGAATTGCATGCATTGTCAAGGGTTCTTGGCACAAGCGGGTTCTGCGTGCACAGGGGCAACCAACAGTCCCCCTGTCCTAATGAATGTGGGTCTGGCACACAGGGGGGGGGGTCTCAAATGCCTGGTATGCCTTGCAACCCTCAGGCCTTTGCCCAGTTGTTTTCTGCCTTTGAGACATTTTATCTCCAGTGTAGGCCAATGGGCGCTGGGGCCCCCACACCAGTAGCAAGTACCCAGGATTGGATCCCAGACACCCTCCCCAGCAACCAGGAGCGCCCCGGTACCTCAGGTTTCGGTGCTGCACATCCTGGCAGTAGTTCAGCCAACTGCCCCCTCACATGTTCTCAGTCCTTGCATTCAAAAAAGTCAGCACCCGCTTCCGTGAGTGGCAGGATGCACCATGTCAGGCCTAACCATTCTTCGCAGCAGGACGTAGATGTTCCTAGTATTCCAGGAGCCACCATTTCAGCCCACACCCACAGAAGGTGGATCTGGTACTTCGGAGGAGAAGGAGGTACAAGGACAACAAGAAACATCCACGGCCGCTTACCTGGTTCCAGTCAACAGTGAGGAGCAAGGGGGGGGGGAGAGAAAGGCAAAGAAGAAGCATGTGGTGAAGAAGAGTAAAAGGAGTAAGCATTCCAACACCGAGGATGAATCAGGTACTCCTTCGTCAGATTTGGATAGTGATGCCCCATTGGATGGGTACCGAGGCCTGGGCGAGGAAAGTTGTGGGCTCCCTTTATGGGTACATGAGAGGAGGGCTAATTCGCATCATAAAACATATAATGGGTTTCTGAAATGGAAAGCAGGTGCCTTAGTGGAAGACGTGAAAACTTCCACTAATGTATCCACTGATCAAAACAAAAAAAATTCCTTCCAGTAGCACCTTAAAGCTCACGAAAGCTCATACCAAGAACTGACTTAGTTGGTCTTTAAGGTGCTACTGGAAGGAATTTTTTTTTTGTTTTGACTATGGCAGACCAACATGGCTACCTATCTGTATCCACTGATGTCATTCTGGGAAATCATCTCTCTTAGAGGAAAAAGGCTACGATCCTTAATGGTGACTATGTGGACATTTTTACTTTGTTGTCACCGACAAAGGTCTCTGGAAAAGGGGAAAAGAAGCGTTCCTGCGGTAAAGGGAGGTATAAGACACCTTGGGCGGAATGAACTTTTGAGAACTGGCTGGCTGGGTTCCAGGTCTGGAACCCATGGGTGTGGTTTGCGCACCTTACCCCAAGTGTGCCATGCGTTTCATTGCTTATATGTCTCCTGTGAGAAGGGCTTTTGCACTAGCTGGGAAATCAGCTGCACTAATGTATGATGAAGATTTCCAAAGGGACCCGGCGGGCGCCAGGAGCAACCCCCGAAACGTGGAAGGAACCCCGTAAGGGGCTCCGGAACGGGGAGAGGGTAGCGGCGCTGTGGGTCGTCTCGCAACCATCGGAGCGAAGCCGCGCTGCTGCTGCCGGTGAGCGCTGACCTTTCTTCCTGGGAAAATTTTGGATTCGGAAAGTAACAACCCGTGAGTAATAAATAGACTCTATATAATTTCGGGACTTTAAAGCATTGAAATTGGCTGAAAGCGGAGCGACGAAAAACAGGAAGTCCGTCTTCCGCTCTCATTGAACATCAAAGCAAAGAGCTGGAGAAGTGGAGGCAAAGAGAGAACTTTTAACCTAACTGATCTGAGCACCCATTGAATCTTATAGTAAGCGGAATAAGGACTTTAAGTGCTGGACTTTATGCTTTTTAGCTGCATGGTGATACCTTTCTTCTATTGGAACTACAACTTAAGTAAGAAACCCAGGTGCTGGAGCTGCCTGAGTAACTGAGCTGTCAGTTTGCAGACTTGGATACTTTGAATTTGAACTTTGAAACAATCTGAGGGAGTTTGAACTTGTTATTTTGAAGCATTTGGATTACCAGTATGCACTATCTGAAACATTGTGGCTGTTAAATACTAAATACTAACTCTGCTAAAACTTTTTACTGAAGGTTCCTGGACTCTGAATTTGACTTTATTAATTTTATTGGAATTGATCTCTTCCCTAAAAATATTTTAAACTCCCCCTAGAGGATTTGGGACTTACAGCAGTGACTTTTATTTTACTTTCCTTTTCCCGGCCTCCTGTCTGACTGTTACCATCTGGGCCGTTGCTTTCTCATGGGAACAACTCAGCTTGACCTTGACTTTGAGATAACTTTGGAATGAGTGGCGCAAGAAAGAGGGGAAGAGCTAGACAAACAACTTTAACAACTTTAACCGCAGCCTCACAGACACGTAGATCATCTGTGCCTACCCTGCCTTCCGAGGAAGAAGCTGCTTCTCTGCCACGGGCAGGGGAGGGAGAAACTGAGGAATTACAACTGGAAGATATGGCCTCAGGAGCAAGTACTTCTATTTTAGAGAAAATCTTTGAAAAATTGGAATCTTTGGACAAGAGAGTGGAATCTTTGGATAAAAAGGCTGATGAGCAAACATATAAAATTGACCAAAATACAGAATGTTTAAATAGACTAACTGGACAAGTAGCACAGAATGTACAAGCAATTGGAGAATTGAAGGGGGCTACAGGTGAAAATCTGAAATTGGCTGAGGATACCAGCCAAAAACTTGGAAAATTAGAACAAGAGGTAAGGCCACTCTGCAAACAAGTAGGGGAACACCAGACCTATCTCTCTATGTTAGAATTGCGGAATAGGGAGAATAACTTAAGGATAAGGTCAGTACCAGAAGTGGAAGAAGGCAACTTGGCTGAGTTTTTGACTAAGGAATTTTCCAAGTATTGGAAACTAGAGGAAAAGGACTTTAAAATTGTATCAGCTTTTAGGCTTGGAAGACTTATAAAGAAAGAGAAGCCCAGAGACTGCTTGATAATATTGAGGTCAAAGGAGGAAAGGGACAAGATTCTGGGCCTACACTACGGAAAATCACTGGACATTTCGGACAAAAGAATTGAAATTTACAAGGATATTCCTAAACAACTGTTGGACCTTAGATCTGACTATTTGGAGCTGGCAAGACTGTTAAGGAGCAACTCAATCATCTTCAGGTGGGAATTTCCCCAAGGATTATCTTTTACTTTTAGAGGGAAGAAGGTTAAAATCAGAACATTGGAAGATAGAGATAAATTTTTGATTGCATACGGAGAGGACCTTCAAAAAGGAATTGGACTACCTTCAGGGCCTGAAACACCAGAGGTACCTGCACCCTTGGATCCTGAAGATCCAACGAATAAGGTACCACCCCCAGATAAATAACCAGATTTCTTCAGGATGTCTCTGCAACTTTTGAGTTGGAACATAAATGGCTGTAACATCCCGGAAAAAAGGAGGAAAATTTTTCATATATTAAAAAAAGAACAATTGGACATTATTTGCTTACAAGAAACACATGTGACTAGGCTCCACAGAAAAGTGTTAATAAATAAAAGACTTGGTCAAGAATTTATATCTTCGGACAGAGTAAAGAAGAGAGGGGTGGTGATATATGCAAAAGAGAGCCTGTCACCTAAATTTTTATTTAAAGATGAACATGGAAGAATTTTAGCAATTGAGATACAACATCAAGGAGAGAAGATTTTGATATTAGGAATTTATGCACCAAACGACGGGAAATCGGAATTTTACAAGAAGTTGCATGAGATTATGCTGGATTATCTGGACTATAACAACATCATCATGATGGGAGATATGAATGGGGTCGTATCAACTAACATGGATAAGTCACAAAGCCAAAATGCTACAAAAGACGGCAGACTACCAAAGACTTTTTTTGAAATGACAGACAATATGGATTGGATTGACATTTGGAGAACCAAGAACCCCCTGGGAAGAGAAGGAACATTCTTCTCTGAAGCCCAGCTGACTTGGACAAGAATCGACCAAATATGGATATCTAGAGGTCTGGCACCCAAGGTCAGAAAGGTGGAAATCTGCCCAAAGACCTGCTCCGACCATAACGCACTGAAGATGGACATGACACTACTACCAACCGGTTCCTTTAGATGGAAGATGAATGACAATTTGTTTAGAGATCAGGAGATTATTAAGAAGGCCCAAAAAGCTTTGAAGGATTATTTTGAGATAAACATGAACACTACGGTGGAAAAAAGAACTATCTGGGATGCAAGCAAAGCTGTGATGAGGGGGTTCTTGATACAACAGAATGCTGTAAAGAAAAGTACACAAAATGAGAGGAAAGATAAGATCTTTGAGAAAATTAAAGAACTAGAGAAGAAATTAAGATCAAATCCAAAGTCACAGCCGATTCTGAGAGAAATCAAACTTCACCAAGCACAATATTCTAAATTGATAAATCAGGAAATAGAGTGGAAGATTAAATTAATGAAACAAAAAACTTTTGAATCAGCAAACAAATGTGGGAAACTGCTAGCTTGGCAGTTGAAGAGGAGACAAAAATTAAACACAGTTACAAATTTAGAAATTGAAGGAAGAAATATTCAGAACCCCACGGAGATCAGAAAGTGCTTCCAGAGATATTTAAAAAAACTATATACCCAAGGGCCGCAAGATGAGGTTGAGATTAAACAATTTTTAGAAAAAAATGGACTAACAAAATTGTCACAAGAAAACAGATCAATCCTGAATAACAAAATAACACGACAAGAGATTGAACAAGCCATACAGAACATGCAACTGGGCAAATCTCCAGGGCCAGACGGCCTGACCGCCAAGTATTATAAGACATTAAAAGACTATTTGATTCAACCAATGATGGAGGTCAGCAACGAAATCATGGAGGGGAAGAGGGCGCCGGAATCGTGGAAGGAAGCTTTCATCACATTGATACGAAAATCGGAAGCTGAAAAGACACAACTCAAGAACTATCGTCCCATCTCCCTTTTAAATGTGGATTACAAAATATTTGCAGATGTTTTGGCAAGCAGACTTAAAAGAGTTTTAAATGAAGTAATCCATAAAGACCAGGCAGGCTTTCTCCCAGGTAGACACATGTTTGCTAACACAAGGAACATTATTGACATCTTGGAACTTTTGCAAACAGACATAAATACAAAAGCAGTGTTAATTTTTATAGATGCGGAGAAGGCCTTTGATAATATCTCTTGGAAATTTATGAAGGGAAATTTAAAAGAAATGGGAGTGGGACGGGGTTTTGAGAATGGGATTGATGCAATATATTCAGAACAAAAGGCTAAATTGATAGTTAACAATGTGGTTACAGAAGAGTTTAAAATTGAAAAAGGAACACGACAAGGCTGCCCGATTTCCCCTCTGCTATTTATATCGGTTCTGGAGGTGCTCCTGAATATGATCAGAGGGGACCGATTGGTGGAAGGGATCCAGGTCGGAGTGAAACAATATAAACTTAAAGCTTTTGCAGATGACCTAGTTTTGACTTTGCAGGAGCCAGAATCTAGTACAAAAAGAGTATTGCAACTGATACAAGACTTTGGTCGGGTAGCGGGATTTAAATTAAATAAACAGAAAACCAAGGTGTTGGGGGAAAATTTGACAGATACATAGTCAGAACGGTTTCAGAGAGAAACAGAACTAACTGTGGTTAAAAAAGTAAAGTACCTAGGGGTAAACATAACAGCAAAAAATCTGAGTCTATTTAAGGATAACTATGAAAAATGTTGGTCTGAAATTAAGAGAGATTTGGACAGTTGGACAAAATTGAAGCTTTCTTTGCTAGGCCGAATTGCTACTATTAAGATGAATGTATTGCCAAAAATGTTGTTTTTGTTTCAAACACTACAGATTGTGGACAAGACGGAGTGCTTCCGGAAGTGGCAGAGAGATATCTCTAAATTTGTCTGGCAGGGCAAAAAGCCCAGAATTAAGTTTAAGATATTAACTGGTGCAAAAGAAAGAGGGGGCTTTGCCCTGCCAGACTTAAAGTTGTACTATGAAGCCGCAGCTTTCTGCTGGCTAAAAGACTGGCTACTTCTCGAAGACACTGATGTACTGGACCTGGAAGGTTTTAACAATGCTTTTGGTTGGCATGCATACTTATGGTATGATAAGGTTAAGAGCAATAAGGCCTTTAAGAACCATATTGTCAGGAAAGCAGTGTTTAATGTCTGGACAAAATACAAAGACTTATTGGAAAACAAAACTCCAAGGTGGCTTTCACCTCTGGAAGCTAAGGCCCGAAAAAGACCCAATATGGAGGCCAAATGGCCAAAATATTGGGAAATATTAGAAAAAGATGGAGACAATTGGAAATTGCAGAGTTTGGAGAAAATGAAGGATAAAGTGCGAGACTGGTTACAATATGCTCAGATTAAAGAAGTCTTTAAAAACGACAAAAAGCTAGGGTTCCAGGTGGAGAAATCGAAGTTGGAAACAGAATTGTTAGAACCAAAGACTAAGGTACTCTCAAGAATGTATAACTTGCTGTTAAAATGGAACACACAAGATGAAATGGTTAAATCAGCTATGATAAAGTGGGCACAGGACATTGGGTATAATATCATGTTCGAGGATTGGGAAAGGTTGTGGACCACTGGGTTGAACTTCACTGCATGTAACGCTTTGAAGGAAAATGTAATGAAAATGATATATAGATGGTACATGACTCCAGTTAAACTTGCCAAGATATACCATTTGTCTGATAATAAATGTTGGAAATGTAAAGAAAATGAAGGAACATTCTTTCACCTCTGGTGGACCTGCCCTAGGGTGAAGGCCTTCTGGGAAATGATATATAATGAGCTGAAAAAGGTATTTAAGTATACCTTCACTAAGAAACCAGAGGCCTTCCTTTTGGGCATTGTCGGTCAGAAGGTGTTAAAGAAGGACCGAACATTTTTCATGTACGCAACAACGGCAGCAAGGATACTCATCGTTAAGAATTGGAAGATCTACCCACGCTGGAAGAGTGGCAGATGCAACTGATGGACTATATGGAACTAGCTGAGATGACTGGCAGAATCCGAGACCTGGGAGAGGAGAGGGTCAAAGAAGATTGGAAGAAATTCAAGACTTATTTAAAAAAACATTGTAATTTGGTTGAATGTTAAGAAAGGATGCTAGATCATAAATAATTGTGCACCACTAAACTAGATGGAATTAAGATGATAAGTAAGTTTGAGGAAAAATTATAAACCTATTGGAGAACTAACAGATTATATTTAAATGAACCTGACACAAGAGTGTAAACAAGATGATAAATTGCGGGCAAGAATTGACAACGATGCAAATGAGAGCGGGAGGTGTGAGGGAGTCCAAAGATGTTAAGAAAGTATGTTATGATATATGTTATTCTGTTTCTTTATCTTTGCATTTTTATTCAAAAATCTTAATAAAATATTCATTAAAAAAAAAAGATTTCCAAAGGAATGCTTCCTTGCTGCCTACCACCTGCTGGGACCTGAGGTACCAGAATTATTGGATGGAACATATGGGCCTTATGTGGAAAAGAAACCTCAGGATCCATCCAAATGGAAAGGTTGATTCAAAATGTTGAAGGCAGTGCTGAGAGTATAATGGGAGGGGGGGGGGGGTAATGAGGCCAAACTGTAAGTACTTACATGAATATGAAAAGTGCCTAGGCAGCCACCCGGCTTCAGCATGTTTCAAAGGAAAACAGCCCTTTCGGGGTGGCAGGGGGCACTTCAACCAGGTTGCAGGGGGTGCCCCTGGACCCATGCAGGGTCCAGCTGGAAATCGCTATTAATTTGACCCTTGATTTGGCCTTCTCACCAATTAAGCTCCAGCCTCTAAAAACCCTTCTTGACCTGTACCCAAACAAACGATCTGCAAAATATCTGTGGGAAAGGTTTCCCCTCGGTTTCAGAATTCCCATGTCATTCCCATCTAATTCAGGGGACCCCCCCGAATCAAGAATTGGTAAAGGAAATGCCAGCTATTGCAAAAAAAGAAAATACAAAAAGAAATTTTGGCAGGGAGGGTAGCCGGTCCCTTTAAGGAACCACCCTTTGAGGGTTTACACATTTCACCATTTGGCATTGTTTTCATGGCGATAGTCTGGCACCTTTCAGATCATCCATTTCTCTTCCTAGCATCAATTACAAATTTATGAAAAGACAGAATCTTAGATTCATATTCTTCTGGTATTTTTTGTGTCATTCTAGTTTTGGTGCGCATAGCAAGCCTACAGCGCTTGATAAATCTGTAACACCATGATGGTGAGCCAATAAAATCATGAATGCCTTTCTCTAAAGCAATGCATTTGGCTTCATATGTTATCATTTTTGTAGAGACTGCGAAGCCATTATTCATTTTTTCATGATCCATTCTTTCATGGCAATGCCCATCTGTGGCCACTTTGTAGCATTTCCACGAAAAGTGTGCTTACTTTTATCTGCTTTTTTAAGCTGATCCTCCTGTTTTCTCCAATGTCTTATCATTTTTTCAGTTGGAGGTGGTCCAAAATGTCTTTCTGCTGCTCTGTTTCCATGCTCCTTAGCATATTTTACTACCTCTGGTTTAAAAGGAATCTTATATGCTAGTCTTTTCTGCTTTATCATCCTTATCAGAATGGGGGAGGTTTTCTGCAAAAAATTACAGTGATTAAGGAACTGTCAGTAATGTACAGTACAGTATCTCCAATGTTTACCATTGATTGCTTAACTGCCCCCCCAATATTTTATTCAAGTTGGAAGAGGGAGGAAGGGAAGGAAGGGAGAGGGAGAGCTCAACCTGTGGGTCTCCAGATGTTGTTGGACTACAACTCCTATCATCCCTCAACTCCCATCTTCCCTGAGCTCTGGCCTTGCTGCCTAGGGGTGATGGGAATTGTAGTTCAACATCTGGGGACCCACAGGTTGAGAAAGGCTGAACTGTGGTATGTGAGGTGGGGCTTAACTGTCCCCCCCCATATTTTATTTAACGTGGAAGAGGGAGGGAGGGAAGGAAGAGAGAGGGAGATCTCACCTTTCTGGGTGTCTATGGAGGGGAGCTGCCTTGCCTCGTGGAACCAGAGCAAAAGGAGGAAATGCTGGGAATTACCAGCACAGTAAGCTGGGGGAGGGGCGGAAGGGGCTGTCCCCATCCCTCTGGCTCATTGTAAAGCTAGCAGAGTAAGAGCTGCTTACATGGGTGCAAGCGGCTCTCCCTTTGCTTGAATTACAGTCAGCTGGGGGAGGGGCGGAAACAGCTGGCCTTGGGGCTGAATGGGGAAGCCATGCAGCCTCTCCGTGTTATTCTAAAGCACCAAAGCTGCAGCAAGCAAAGGCTATAGCAGCTCAGTCTGCTGTTTGTGACTGTTGCCATGGGAACAAAGGGGCAGTCCATTCTGTACTGAGCACCGGATGTTAGCTCAGTGGGTGTGTCATATGACCTGTACAGGATGTACATGGGTGGAGTTTGGAGTTTCTCTGTATGTTGAAGAGAGCAGACATCTTTTACTGTATGGCTGCTAAAGACAGGAATAAAAGCATGTAGTTACATTTCTGTCTGTGTCTGATTCCCCTCCCTGGGGATATGCAGGGAGCAGGGAGGAGGAGAAGCAGTTGGTGTGTTTTTCTCACAGCCTGAGGAAAATCGCCGGAACGGACCTCGAATGTTTTTCCTGCCGGGAGTTGCCGGAGGGAGGTCTAAGGAATTCAGCCGGTGCCTGAACAGATAGGCACATACCTCTGAACGGGCTAGAATTCCAACAGTGGTAGCAGAGGATGGTTACGATCCATCGACCTCTGTATCAAGAAGTGGCCTCCATGGAAGCCTGAGGTGAGAGGCTAATCCCTCTGCAGCCAGAAGCTGACCAGACGGGAAGACGAAGCTAAGCCAAGCAACGGAGCCCAGGTATGAGATTTTCGGGCTTGGAAGTGTGAATGCAGGTTGATTCATTCTCTGCTTCAAGGGAGCAAGGTTTGGGAAAAACAGCTCCGAGAGAGAAGAGCTCTGCATTCCAAACATTCCTGTGGTTAATCCTGTCCAAGGGAAGGAATGCTGTTGCTTAGCAATGAAGGCCAGTTTCACGAGAGGGCTGGAAGTCAGGCTTTGCCTCGGAGAGGCAAAAACAAGGTTTTGTTTTGACTTAGGCCCAAAGGAACTGTTGGAAAGGGACTTTCCAAAGCGGCCAGTGTTATAGCTGCCAGGTGCACAGAGTGTAAACAAGCCAGCTATTGGATTTTAGAGGCTTGTGTTTGAGAGTCAATGCAAGGACTCAAAATGGATGCAAAGAAGGGAAATTTGCCTTCTCCGCCCCTTCTGACCAGTGACAATTATGCATCTTGGTCTATTAAAATGAAGGCCCTGCTGCAGAATCAGAGACTGTTTGGGGTGATTGAAAACCCCATTCCAGCAGCACCAACGCGTGCTTGGGAGTCACAGGATGTGAAGGCCAGAACAGCTATAATTCTGTGCGTGTCAGACTCTCAGCTAATCCATATACAAGATTTACAGCACGCGAAAGATGTTTGGGACACGCTGAGAAGGACACATCAGAGAGATGCAGGTTCTTCAGCGTTGCTGTATTTTGAGAAGCTGACCAACCTGAGGCTTGCGCCTGATGGAGATGTTCAAGCGCACCTGACGGAAATGAAATTTCTGCATCAACAGATGGTGGAACGCAATTTCCGTCTGGATGAGGAAGTGTTTTGCTTCATGGTGATCAACAGCCTGAATCGGACTTACAAAACGGTTGCCAGTCAGCTGGGGTCTCTCCCAGGAGCGGATCTCACGTCGGAGAGGGTCTTTGCCGTGGTTCTTAATGAACATGACAGACTTGCCGCCCTGGAAGTCAAGGACAGGGGGAGGGAAGAACGGAGTTCTAACACCCCCACTGCTGAAGCTACTGGAGGAGATACTGTAGCTTTGAACGTTGTCCGATGCTACAATTGTGGACAAACTGGGCATCTACAGCGGTACTGTAAGAAGCCACGTAAGAACAGAGGAGCCAAGGGAAGCTCCACAAAGTCTGAGGCGTCAGACAAAGGTCACACGAAGCCAAAGGCAAAGACTGCAAAGGCTTTGATGTCGTTAAAAGCCACACCAGAAGCGGGGAATTTCTTCGTCCTAGATACTGGATGTACGCAGCATATGTGTCGACACAGAGGACTATTTTCTACGTTTAAGAAGCAAAGCTTCGCTGTGCAACTAGCCAACGGTCAAGAGCTGGAAGCCACCGGAATTGGGACTGTGTATCTTAAAAGTCTGAACTTGACTATAAACAATGTTTATTTGGTTCCAGAGTTGAAGTACAATCTGCTCAGTGTTTCGCAGATTGCCAAGAAGGGACTAAAACTGTCCTATGATGATGAGAACTGCGAGATCTACAAAGATGGAGAGTTGTATCTTTCTGCCAAAGAGAAAGATGGACTGTATTTGTTGACTTTTGATCAAAGTGATTACATGAAATGTAATTCTTGTGATTCTAACATGATTTCTTTTGCAGGTGTAGCCAAGGAGAACACCAAGAAGGTGACCTCGAGGGTCAACAGGGCATTTCAGCGGGTGTATGCTGATGTGATTGGTCCTTTAGCACCATCTAGAGGCAATGCAAAGTATTACCTAATATGTGTTGATTCTTTTACAGGTTTTGTCTGGATTTATCTTTTGGAGAGACCGCAAGAAGCCTTAGAAAGGTTTAAAGAGTTTTGTGACAAGGTTAAAAATATGCATGATGCTGACATAAATTGTCTTTGCACAGATGAGAAGCCAATTTTTCTTTCACAGGATTTCCAGAGGTTCCTGAAGAAGAAAGGGATAAGACACAAAATTGCTAGTTCCGAAGAAGCTTGGAACAGATGTGTCTGTGTTAGGGTGAACAAAGAATTGCAAAAGGGAATGGAAGCGCAATTGCTTAGTTCACATCTGCCACATGAGTACTGGGCTGAGTCGCTAATGTCATTTTGTTATACGTGGTTGAGAAAGTTTTCAAAGGAGTTGGGAAGTTCTCCTTTTGAGAAACTGTTCCACAGAAAACCTTCTGTTGCCCATTTCAAGGTGTTTGGGTCTCATGTGAGGACAGAAGCTCCGGGTGGAGTAAAGAATGCCAGAGGCATTTTTGTGGGTTATGAAAAGGGTCTCTACAGAGTAATTTTGTCTGAATCTGGTAAGGTGATTCTCACAAAATTTCTAGAGAGTGCTCCTGAACAGGAGAGAGTGATTGTTCACACATTTCCCACAGGAAGTGATGATGATTCTGATGATGATGATGATGTTGATTTTATTGAGTTCAGTAGTACTGATGATGACAGCGATAGCTCAGACAGCTCAGTTGTCACAGTCATTGAGAGGAAATCTAACATAATGACTAGACCCTCAGAAGAGGAGGATGAACCACTGTTTACAATTGGTACTGGTTCTCCAGAGAGTTCAGAGGCTGAACCAGAAAGCAAAGAAGAGCAGCACCTCTTACGTAGGTCTGAGAGAGCAACGAAGGGTGTACCACCCAAGAGGTATTCACAAGAGTTTGCTAACTTAGCTGTTGCTGTTGTAAACGACCAAGGTCAAATTGAAGCTGTGTCTGAGTCAGAGACAAAGGCACAACAGAGAGTTGCTAACCAAGGTAATGCAGAAGCACTCATTCCTTGGAAGTCACACAACCAGAGAGGTACATTGGTAAAACCAGTGGCGGGTAGTTCCAAGGGTGGAACTGAAACAACAGGGGAATGTTATAAGTATAACAACTGTTTGTTTTCTTCTCTGGATGACGCTTTGCTCGCAGCACGCATTGATACTTTAGGGGGAGTATGTTATTCTAAAGCACCAAAGCTGCAGCAAGCAAAGGCTATAGCAGCTCAGTCTGCTGTTTGTGACTGTTGCCATGGGAACAAAGGGGCAGTCCATTCTGTACTGAGCACCGGATGTTAGCTCAGTGGGTGTGTCATATGACCTGTACAGGATGTACATGGGTGGAGTTTGGAGTTTCTCTCTGTATGTTGAAGAGAGCAGACATCTTTTACTGTATGGCTGCTAAAGACAGGAATAAAAGCATGTAGTTACATTTCTGTCTGTGTCTGATTCCCCTCCCTGGGGATATGCAGGGAGCAGAGAGGAGGAGAAGCAGTTGGTGTGTTTTTCTCACAGCCTGAGGAAAATCGCCGGAACGGACCTCGAATGTTTTTCCTGCCGGGAGTCGCCGGAGGGAGGTCTAAGGAATTCAGCCGGTGCCTGAACAGATAGGCACATACCTCTGAACGGGCTAGAATTCCAACACTCCGCTGTGCCCTGAGCTCGTCGGGCTGAATGGGGAAGCCCAGGGTTTCCCCAGCTGGCCCCCTAGAGCGGCTCACGGGACAGCGGGCAGGCTGCATGCAGCCTCTCCGCTGCACCCTGAGCTTGGAGAAGCTGGGGGGGGGGGGAGCCGCAGGACCACACATTCACTCCATAGGATGCACAGACTTTCCCCCTTTGTTTTTAAGAGGAAAAATGTGCGTCCTATGGAGTGAAAAATAAAGTACTCCTTCTCAAGAAGGTCACCCTTAGACAAATACAATCGCTGTTAGGCCACCTCAACTTCGCATGCAGGGTGGTGTCTCCTGGTCGCTTCAAGCAGACTTCAGGTGCTGTATGATGCGTCCAGTTCCTTGGAGTTTGGCATCTATTCTAAAGGGCAATGGTGTGCTCAGCGTTGGCCCCCTGCCTGGCAGGGAAAGCCTATCACACATGACCTCACCTTCCTAGAATTTCCCCCGATTGTAGTTGCAATACATTTGTGGGCGGACAAGCTTAGCAATCACTGGGTGTGTTTTTGGACAGACAATCGAGTGATCGTTTCTGTCCTGGCAGAACAATCATCATGCTCCCCCAGGGTAGCAAACCTACTGCACTCCTTTGTCCTGTCGTGCCTTGAACTAAACATCTATTTTTCCATCAAGTTCGTACCTGGAGTTAACAATGACATCGTGGATGCTCAATCTCATTTTCAGATGGACCACTTCCGCTCGTTAGCACCAGAGGCTCAGCAATTGCCACTGCCATTCCCGGAGCACCTTTGGAGCCTTGGGAATGAGATGTCATGAAGGGAGTATTGGCTTCGGTTGCCCCATCCATGCTTAAGTCATAAAAAGCCTGGTTGGATTTTTTAGAATTTCAGAATAAATTAAGGAATGCTAGGCTAGACACCCCCTCCCCCCCCCATACACAAAGGCAGAAGTGCTCCAGTACCTGTCACATTTGAGGAGTTTGCGCCACGCAGCAAAGACTCTTTACATACAGTCTGCTGCAATCTCCTTCTGTAAGGCCCTCTACTCCACTGACCCTTGTGCGGACTTCCTAGTACGTAAGGCATTGGAGGGTTGGCGCAGGCTACAGCCGCCCAGCAGTGACAGTAGGAGACCCATAACTTACGCTATTCTATGCCAAATTCATAAAAAAATTAAGAGATATATGTTGGTCAAAGTATGAGGCCCGTTTATTTTTGGCTGCTTACTCCATTGCCTTCTTTGGCGCCCTGAGCATTGGCGAGGTGGTTTGTGATGGCCTGCCAGATTACAATGCGCAAGGAATCCTTTTGAATACCTGACTTTATCCTGCTCGGATTTAATCCTGCATGTCCGGAGCTCTAAAACAGATCAGCGGGGGAAAGGGGCCCTTATCCGGCTTATAGCAACACAAAAAAGGGGGGCATGCCCAGTAAAGGACACAAGGTGTTTCCTGTATTTAAGACCAAATGTCACTGGCCCATTCTTAATTCAAGCTGATGGCTCTCGGCTGGCTAGACATCAGTTCACACGTGTTATGCGTAAGGCAATTGCGGCTTGTGGTCTCCCCCCAGCAGAGTTCACAGCTCACTCTTTTCGTATAGGGGCAGCCACTACGGCGGTGCACTTAGGTCTCTCAGCAGAAAGAATAAAGGACATCGGTCGATGGAAGTCGGATGCTTATAAAGGGTATGTTAGGAAGAATTTATGACTGGATACACCTTGCCTGACCAGAGCCTGTTGCATTATTTTCCTTCCAGGAGGGGTGGGTGTGCGCATTTGGATTATAGGCCACAGAATCGTTCACTGGGCTAGGAACTGTGCCATCAGCCGAGGCCTGGGGTGCAGGCTGGATTTACCCCCAGACATTGAAGTTTCCTGGATTGCACGGAGGGGGATGCGCTGGGTGGAGCTTATGCCAGCAGTGAAGGCAAGAGCTGCTTTGGAAGGCCTGCCGAATGCCCTGGTCATTCAGCTGGGTGAAAACAATTTGGCCTATCGGAAGGGCGTGGACTTGATGTGGAGCCTTTACAGTGACTTTGATGAGTTGGTTGCCTTATTCCCTAACATTGTCATACTTTGGTCATCGCTACTTGAGAAGCGGGTCTGGAGGGACTGTCGGTGCCCAAACGCAATAAACAAGGCCAGAAAGATTCTGGAACGCTCTGTAGTGCATAGAGTGGCAGCACTGGGAGGGCTGGTCATTGACCACCCCAATATCCAGTTCATCAAGGAGGCCCTCTACCGAGAAGATGGTCTTTTCAATGCGGGAAATGATGTTTGGTTGGCTGACATATATCATCTGGGATTAGGAATTGGTTGCAGATCTGAGGGTATTGGCGGCGAGCTTTTGCTCGAGTGGTGGTTAGGCATTGGTAAAGGTTTTGTTATGTAGATGAGAAGGGGGGAAGTGCCATCACCTCCCCAGATATTGAAGGGTAGTCTGATAAAGGATTCCGGGGGGGGGGGGTTGGCCCTGTCCGAAGCCTATCGAGGTGAGGGACCAAGGCACGCTCCCGTGCGGTGACCCCGGGGGAGCTCCTAGTTGATGTGCATCAGTAGGACTCCTTCTATTGGTGGTTAACCCTTCCCGGACTTCAAGCAAGCTGGCTGAAGCCGGATATTCGCTTAGGACCAATGCTCATTACCTGTAACCAATAAAGTTGTGGCCATTTTTAGCCCATTAACCTAAATAATGGTGTCATGTGTCTTCATTTCCACTGGGGGGAGGCGGGAACTCACCACACAATTTGGCCTCTATATGAATAGAATGCTGGACTAGATGGGTTACTGACTTGATGGGGGAGGGAATCCCACAGTGTTCATTAAAATGAGTATATCTCTAAACCTGGCAAAACAACATGCCCAGCATCATTAAGATGCAAATACCTGAGAATAATAGCAATAATAAATAAGTAAATATTTTGATTTGCCATCTAAAACCTTGAAGGAAAAAGACTAGCAGCTGCTTTGAAGGATGGGCTCTACAGCAGGGGTGGGCAGCACCAAGTGGGCAGCACTGTTCGGGGGTGGCTCAGGAGCCGGTTAAACACCCCCGTGGGCCACTTGTGGCCCATGGGCCTTAGGTTGCCGACCCCTGCTCTACACCATGGTTCGTGAATTGGTTCAAATGTGCAGCTGTGTCATCAGCATGTCTCTCGGGCGTGCAGAGGCAGGGTTATACCACCAGTGTCCAAGGTGGTATAACCACTTGCAAGGATGAGCCAGACCAGAAAGGGGTGGGGTTTTTTTGTCACCTGTTAAAATCAACAGGAAGACAGGAGTGCCTGGCGAGCTCTGGTCCATGGGGTCACGAAGAGTCGGACATGACTAAACGACAAAACAACAACAAACAAAATCAACAATGTGATTTTGAGTAATTTCCTTCATGTCTGTACAGTGGCGTAGCGTGGGGGGTGCAGGGGGGGCCGGCCACACCGGGCGCAACATCTGGGGGTTAGGGAAATCCACGGGTTAGGGGGCGCAAATCCACGGGTTAGGGGGCGCAAATCCATGGGTTAGGGGGCGCAAATTACTTGCCTTGCCCCGGGTGCTGATAACCCACGCTACGCCACTGTGTCTGTAAACAAGTAGGAAGTGTTTACCTATTCAGAATAAGAGCAGAAAGCATTGCTCTTGCTTTGGATTGGCATTATGACATCTTGATATAGCCATATCTGATTGGCCCTGTGGCATTGTCACAAAGGCAATTGAGAGGAAGGGCAGGAAGCATTGGAATTGTGGTTCCGTGGCATCATACAATCACATATTGGATGAAAGCACATAGTCAAAAATATGCTTTAAAAACATGTAAGATTAAACCATCAAACTGTAGCCCAGAAATGCAGTGAAGAGTTGAGAAAATATA
This sequence comes from Podarcis gaigeae, assembly GCF_964106915.1. NCBI lineage: Eukaryota > Metazoa > Chordata > Lepidosauria > Squamata > Lacertidae > Podarcis > Podarcis gaigeae. The sequence continues at coordinate 6,380,072 of NC_139691.1, forward strand.
GAGAGAGGGGGTGAAATTCCCCTTTGTACTAAGAAATGTATGAAGAAAACGCTCCTTCATATGTAAAGGTGGTATATTTTTAAATACTCCTCTTACATTACACACTCATGTTCCTTCTCCAATATATGATACATGATCATACTTCAAGATATCAGAAACATGTTCATCCTACAACACATTATACGAAACTGAATCTGCATGCAGCACTCCTCCACATACTTCAATGCTAACAGCTTCTTCTTATGTCACCTGCCCACCCTACAAGAATAGTCAGTTACCCCCACTTGCCTTGTCTCCCCATCTATCATCATTTAAAGCCATTGGCCCCTGCTCTTTTCTGCACAAGACTGACTAGGCCTGTCATCTCCACCTGCTGTTTGTGTAAAAACAATAATCATAAATAGGAGGTTAGGAACAGTTCATCAGTGCTGGTTGCTGATAATAGCTAGGGAGTTGGTGCTGTAGGATTGGTGAAGGCGCATAGCTGGGTGGAATTGCTGGTTCTGGTGTCAGGTATTCATCTGCCGGCAGGGGTCCACATCTGGTATTTTCAAAGAAAGCAAAAATATATCAACAAACAGCTCAAGCCATCATGCAGGGTGGGACTGCTTCCTTTGCCTGTGATAGTACTGTGGTACCTTGGGTTACAAACACCTGGGGTTACAAACACCTCAGGTTACAAACTCCGCTAACCTGGAAGCAGTACCTCAGATTACAAACTTTGCCTCAGGATGAGAACGTGCGGCAGTGGCACGGCGGCAGCAGGAGGCCTCATTAGCGAAAGCACATCTCAGGTTAAGAACGGTTTCGGGTTAAGAACGAACCTCCGGAACGGATTAAGTTCATAACCCGAGGTACCACTGTATTTCAAGATGAAGGCACAAGGCAAAGTACACAGCACAGTTGGGGGCAGGTGTAGCTGGAAAGCTGCTGAGGCATACACCACTTCAGGAAGCTCACTGTCATGAGGACATAAGAAAAGTCATCAGGCCAAAGGCCCATGTAGTCCAGCATCCCTTTCTCACAGTAGGCAACCAGACACCTATGGGAAGCCCACAAAGAGGACATGAGTACAACAACACTCTCTCTGTTCATGATTCCTAGAAACTGGTATAGAGAGGCACACTGCCAGTGATAGTGTAGGTAGAACATCGGCATCATGGCTAATAGGCATTGATGACCTGTGTGCTATTCTTAGATTAATAACTTGCAGAATCCAGGATGTCCATGGACATAAGGTAAACTTTATTAACTAATTGTAAAATGAGGAATCTATGTTAAAGAAAGTCGTAGCTTCTCTACTGCTGAATAAGTCTCCTACCTTTCTGTCTCATCTGTTTCACTTAAGCACAATCCACTTAAAGAGTGATTGTGTCCTCACAGCTTTATCTTCCGTAAAATGTGTCTTATTGTCTTTTAAAGCTTGTAGGTTGGTAGCCATTGTTACATCTTATGGGAACATATTCCATCGCTTAACTATGTGTTGTGTGGAGACAATCTTCCATTTGTCTCTCCTGAAATTCCCACCATTCAGGCTCATTGTTCTAGTATTATGAGAAAGTGAGAAACATTGGTTTCTATCCACTTTCTCCATACCATGTATAAGGTTATACATCTCTGTCATGTCCACCCCCAGTTACCCTTTCCCCCCTATAAATTAAGAAGTCCCAAATATTCCAACCTTTCCTCATAGGGGAATTGTTCAACCCCCTTTATTATTTTGGTTGCCCTTTTCTGAACCTTGTCCAACTCTACAATATCCTTTTTTGAGGTGCATCTAAGTGTTGTTGCCTCCAGAGCCTTCTGATCCCAATTCTTCTCTTCTCCTCACTTACACTGCCTGTCTGCTTGACCTCTCTGAATATGCAAGCTGTTAACAAAGTGGAGAGAGAGCGAGCACTTTCCTCCATTTGCCTTATGATCTCTCTGGACTATTGTGTGGACTGGGCTCAGAGGGAGAGGGCAAGCAAATAGATGAAGGCAGACGCAGGGATGAGCAGCAGGTGCTCCACTAAAAGCATCTTGTCCAGGAGCTTCCCAATATTGGGAGACAGCAATAGAAAGGGTGGAACTCAACTTGATTCACTGCCTGTCTCATTAATGTCATGCCATAGCCGACCTACCCTGTGGAGAAGGCACCTAAACAAACAAAATCTCTCTCTCTCACAAACCCTGCAAATTATCTCTAATAACTTTTTGTAATTTTCTTTCAAGATCAAACCAATATTATTTTGATCTGTTGATCATGCACTGAATGATCATGTTTTCAGAGGAGGATGAGGTTGCAGTTCTGCCCTTTGGTGTGGAAACATCAATACTTTCTATGGGATCCCCAACTTCCATTGAGTTGTAGGAGGATTCTCCCACAGTTCCACACTACCAATGTGTCCCTAAACCCTGAAAGATCTGCAAAATGTGGTTAGGGCACTTGAATAACCAGCCAGCTCTTCTGGGGAAGTGGGGCTTAGTGCACTACTGATCCAGTCAACAAAAAGATATGGCTTCAGTTATATCTAGATGCTTTGGTGGGGGTAATAGGTTGTTTTGAGACTTAGGTGCTCATTCCTGCCATTAGCTATAGTAGCTCAGGATAATGGGAGTTGGAGGGCCATAGGTTGTCAACTCTGTGTTAGCTGGAACCAACTATCCACCTCCAGCAAACTCTTCTCTCAGTGCTGGGCAAGAATACCTTGCAAACTGTCTCCAGCCCACCTGATGTCAATTAGCACATTTAAGGAGGCTTACAGAATATCAAGCAAGGACTAGAATAAGTATTTCTTTTCATCCAAAGGACATGAACTGTCCTGATGGAAAAGGCTATTTGTTCAGCATTAAGGAAAGCTTTGCCATCAACTCCCCGTCATTCAGTTCTGGAGTCTTTTCTACAAATGCTTCTACCACAGCCAGCATGAAGATCACCCAGCCAATTATGGCTGGATTGAAACCTCACACTTGTATTCAAAAACTAAGCTGTTTGTCTGCAAAAGTGCATGCAGCTGCAAGCTGAGAAGCAGGGATATGCTCCAGGGACTTGTTGGTTGGCATTTGTCTGTCTTGGGAGACAATGGAGGAGTGCACCTTTGGGGGTGAAGTCAGTTCACTTGTCAAGTGAAACTCTGACCCATTGAAGCAGGCAGACAGTGGCAGGTAAGCACTTTATTTACCAGGGGATGCTTGGCTTAAGGCAGGCCACAGCTGACCAGTGATATATGATTAACTCTCCCATCAGTGAAGGCAACCCATAACTGCTGCCTCCCATGTTGTTTTTGCTGTGTTTGCAACACCAAACTGACCGGGTAATTATTCATTGAAGTGTAATGCAGGGATGAGCAACACATTGCCATTTACTCCCAGCTCCTGCATGGCAGTTGAGTAGACATCCAGTGAAAGGTGCTTCGCTTCCTGGCCCACACATTGCCATTTACTCCAGCTCCTGTGTATTCACACTGCTAGCGTTTGAAGCCGAGTGGACATGATGTTAGCTACAAGCTATACCTAGCCTGTAACTTCTTAAGAAATACTTCTGATTGGTGTGCTATTTCTGAAGCCAAGTTCTGTCCAATTAGAAAATGTAAACTGCAATTCAGTTAGGCGTGTACATTTCCACCAGCTGTTGCACATGTGTAGATGTGAACATCATTGAACAGGAGTTCAGCATGGTGAAACTAATCAGGTAATGAAGTCCAAGTTTAAGTCATCCTCTCCCCTTCTCTGGTGTGAACAGTAACATAAGAAAGTGATTTCAAACACAACTAGGGAAAGAGATGGTGTTTCGAGCATCTAATGGGTACATAGCCCAAACTGCTGCCTGGTCTGCTTCTCTGTTATGGGACAGAAGCCAGAAACTTGCATGGCTATGGCCATCTTTATTTGTTTTACTAGGTGGTGGTGACACATTTCCAGCTACATCTTTGACCAAATAACATAGGTGGTCAGATATTTCCTCATACTCCAGAACACAAACATAAACACACACACACACATACACACACGGGAATGCTTTTCACTAACTCCAAGTTAGTGCTTTTCTTAAAAAAAGGACAAAGCTCGAATTTAAAACAGCATTTTAATTTTCCTAGGATGACACACACACACACACACACACACACACACACACACACACACCTGCTCTCTGTAGTATTACCCTGCTGCAAACACTCCCAGGTCATGCTATTTCATGCCGCTCCCTTCCAGAATATGTTCTTAGAGTGAGAACAATGTCTAGAAATCCACAGAGAACCTGGGGTGACCACAAATGGGGCAATTGTTCCACTGGCAATAATTCTAACCTTTGACCTGGAAGGGCTTTCTCCCCAACCAACCTCTGCCCACCTGGAGGATCCACCTGATTTCAACCTGCTGTAATAATATTTCTTCATGCTTTTAATCTTTGGCTAATTTTGTGTACTAAAAATTAAAAATTGAAATAAAAGAAGGATAAAAGCCCTTCCTGCCTATCAAACCAGCTGGTAGTAAGGGGCAGATTAGTCACGCCCAGCCTGCTCTACCAGCCTATTGTGGCCAAATTTAAGTGCCAATGAACCAAATAACACCAATAAGATATACACAAAATAACTAAACGAGTATTAGAAGCTACCTCAGAACCAGCCCTGCTTAATATTTCCAAAGACAGTAGCACACACTCACACTACAAAAAGCTTAGAACCTACCTCCTCTCAGTAGCCAGGAACACCATAGCCAGACACTGTAGGGACATGTCAGGAGTGAAGATGGACCACTGGAATGAACTGTACAGTGGTACCTCAGGTTACAGACGCTTCAGGTTACAGACTCCGCTAACCCAGAGATAGTACCTTGGGTTAAGACCTTTGCTTCAGCATGAGAACAGAAATCGTGCTCCGGAGGTGCGGTGGCAGTGGGAGGCCTCATTAGCTAAAGTGGTGCTTCAGGTTAAGAACAGTTTCAGGGAAACAGCCTTACTAGAAAAGCTAACCAACAAACTGAAGCTGACACAGGGGCAAATAAAAGAGGACACCTTCACTCTGGTGTGGCTCCCCTTTATTACACACACAGCCCAACAAGGCAACAACAAGTACCCACTAACAGCATATGAATTGATATAGCCAATTTGACCCAACAGTGCTACACACCTACCTCACTGCAGTCAACTGAAAGCAACTAACCATGCCCAGCCCCCACCAACCTCTCTCAATGCCAATGAAAACTAATAAATGAATAGTAAGAGAACCTATCCACATGATGTTGACACAAAAATCTCACACATGCACTATGCAAAAGAATGAAAGTTTAAACCCCCCCCTCCCCTTCTATCTCACCTTGGCTCTCTCTCCCCACCTCTTTTCTCCCTTAACCTCACATCAAAAATGACTCATCTGTAGAAAGGATTTTATGTTACAAAAATGGAGATGATATATGTATTTTAGTAACCCAGGAAAATCTTAATAAAATAAAAAAGAACCACAGCTGCTGTCCCACAACAGGGAGGCAACCCAGGCAAAAGCTTTGGCTGCTAGACATAGGCTATGTACACATTAGCAACTTGAAACTCAGTGAGATCATCCATCCCATCCCATCTCACCCCCCTGCTATGTTTCAAGTCAGTTTTTATGTTGCAGTTCACACCAGAGAAGGGAAGGGAGTATTTTCATCCTTGCCCTTGATTACCTGATTTGTTTCACCATGCTGAACTCATGTTTAATGAAATGGTCATGTACACATGTGCAACAGCTCCTGGAAATGTACACACCTCAGCTGAACTGCAACATACATTTTCTAATTGGATGGAAGCTGGTTTGAGGAGAAACACACCAAACAGGAGTATTTCTTGAGAAATTACAGGCTACCTATAGAATGTGGCTAACATGTGTACTCAGCTTCAAACACTAGCAGTGGGAGCATGCCGGAGCTGGAGTAAATGGCAATGTGTGGACTGGGAAGTACCTGTCACTGGATGTCTACTCAACTGCCATTCATTTTTCTTTCCTAAGTTCACACTGTGATTACCAATACTTATGGGAATTCTGAGCTCAGGAGGTAACTGTCACTATCTGTCTACTCAATTATCATTCCTTTTATTTCCTATGTCACATTGTGAGTTCTGTTCCTTAAGATATGGATTGTACCTCACAGCAGTTGGTGAGAATGTGTTTGCTAAGAGTTGCCTGAACCTGATCAGGAGAAGAGATCCATGGCCTGGAGCTTTGAAGGCAGATTCCTCAATTGCCTCACTAAGAATTTCATTTCCCATAAGGTAGAAGGAGCAACAGGGGGTATGTATCAAGTACCTGGCTCTCACTGACAGGGATGAACTGATTGATGAGGTGGAAGTACTGGGAACCTTGAGAGGAACTGATCATGCCCTTCTGGGATTCAGATACAGAAGCAAAGGAAAGCTGAGCATAGTCAGACTTGCACTTTGGACTTTACTTTAAAAAGGCTGATTTCAAAAAGCTTAATGAACTACTGGGTGAGATCCCATGGTCAGAAATACTCAAAGAGAAGGGAGTCCAAGATACATGGGAGTTTCTTAAAGGTGAAATATCAAATGCATAATTGCAAACAAATCAAACAAGAAAAAAATTGTGGGAGGCATCTAAAGAAACCAGTGCAGCTGAATAAGAAGCTTACAGATGAGCTGAGATTTAAGATGGCATGTTTAAGAAATGGAAGAAAGGGCAAATCATGAAGGAAGAGTATACACAAATAACCACCACGTGTAGGGAGAAGGTCAGGTGCATTAGATCTCAGAATGAGCTCAAGCCTGCAAGAGAAAGTTTAAAAGGTTTTTCAGCCATGTCCAAAGTAAGATGAGGAACATGCAGTAAGTAGGTCCTCTGGCTTGGCATGCCAGAGGGAACCATGCCTGACAAGGTATCTTGGTCTCTGCTGAGAAAGCATCAAGGCAAGTTTAGCAGATTTAGCACTGCTCGCAAACATGGAGGTGGTCTGAAACTTGAAGAAACACCAAGCTTTTCAGAAGTTTTTTTATTTTCATTTTGAAAAAACCTTTAGAAAAGACCCCAAGGATAGGAACCCCATAAACGGATCTGGGTTCTGACAGGCTGATTGCAGGGTAAGGGCTTCGTGAGAGGGAGAATAGAGTTGCTAGGATCCTGAACAGTAACAGCTCATCTGAAAGTTGGCAAAACGGACTTTTGTGTCCAGCACTGAGTTAAGGCGTTATGTCTGTACGTATGGAACTTCGTAACGTCAGTGCCCACTGAACAAAGTTATGTGTGCATGCATTGGTTGAGAAGAAATCCATGCATGTGGATGTGTTGTCTTATATGAAGACATAAACCATGTATGCATTAATGTCATGAAATGGGCTATAAACGGACACAATATTCAAAAACTGATCAAATCATTCAAGGGTGGGAAGTTGCCCAAGCAGGCACAAGCTGTAGCCTTGCAACAGCGGTTAAATAACTGAGACAATACACTGGGGTTTGGTGAATGTTCACCCAAATAACCCTGATTTGCTTCATAATTTGTACTACACACCACATGGGAGGGAGCTTGACAGGTGCCTGACCATGCTGATACTCAATATTGGATGCAAATTAACAATGGGACAACGAAAATGGATTCTAATAGTAGCCAAGAGACTGATACTGATGACTTGGAAGAATAAATATACAATTCCTTTTAATCAATGGACTGACAATACAACACTTGCAACTTATGAATGGACTGCTTACAAATGTAGACTTTGGATAAATATGACAGCATTTTGAATGAGTTTATACAGAATGTACTAGGCTATTAACATCTATACATGTGTTAAGATAAGAACACTATATCAATTTATATAAGAATGTATGGAAATATATTACATTGCATATATATATATATATATCTTCCCCCCTCACTTTCCCCCGTTTCCCTTTGAATAACTTTATTTCTTTATAATTGAAATTTCAATAAAAATAGTAAAGTTTAATATTGGTTGGTGCTACAAGGACTGTAGCTCACTGGTGGAGCATCTGCATTGCATGTGAAAGCTTTATTCCCCGGCATCTTCTAGTATCATGAGTCCAATGGAGGTGGCATGGTCTGATCCCAAAAAGGGATGGGAGGAGTGCAGAGAATTGGAGCATCATGACACTGGGGAAGGTCCTAGTGGGGTGGGGGAAAGTCAGGGAAATCCTAAATATTGTCCATGGAAGGGGCTGAGAGCATGAAGAAGGATGGACTGGATCCTGGGGAAGGGACTCAGCAGACTATCAGAAAGAGTGTTCTGCTCTGATGATATCTGTAGACATATTCCTCCAGTCATAGAACTACCTCCAGAACCTCCCGCTATCTGGGACACACCTCCTTTGGAGAAGGAAGCTGCTGAAAAGAAAACAGATGCCGGCGTTGACTCTGCTTCCATTGCCTAGAGTGCACTGAAGCAAACAGACTTTGTAACCTCAAGCCACCCAGAGAAGGGGCTGATTGCTTGCGCAATCTGACTTGCTCTGACTGTTTGTCATAGTAATTGCTGTGCTCACTCTATTATTCAAAAGGAAGTTGCAGGGAACATGTTCCTTGTTGGATCCAGGTCTTGGTTTGCACCCAGCCATGCATCTCATCATCTTGCTGTATCTTGTAACAGTGCCATGCTTATGAACCACTCTGATCTAAGCATTGAAGTCTTTAGCAGAAACAAGGCCAAAGGCTTTGGCAGTGAAGGCCAGGGCACCTGGTAGGGCTGGGGGAAACTCCTGCCCGAAACCCTGGAGAGCCACTGCCAGTCACTGTAGACCAGGCATGGCCAAACGTGGCCCTCCAGCTGTTTTGGGACTACAGTTCCCGTCATCCCTGACCACTGGTCCTGTTAGCTAGGGATGGTGGGAGTTGTAGTCCCAAAACAGCTGGAGGGCCAAGTTTGGCCATGCCTGCTGTAGACAATGCTAAGTAAGTTAGGTGGAGCAATGATCTCACTTGGTATAAGTAGTTTCCTGACATTTCACATTTCCTAATGCCTTGGGGTGGATTGGTTAGGAAGGGGTGCAACTGGCCCCAATTTCAAACCACTGGAAATGTCCCTTGGGAACATTTTGATGAGAAAACCTACAGATGTTGTCAGGCCAACACGGAGGATATAAATATCATCTTGCTCCTTATCTAATGGAGTTTAGCGCTTCACTCAGGTTTTTGCTAAGTGCCACAGAAGCATTAATTAAATGTCACACTTCACCAGCCTAGCACCAGTTCTCTGTTGTGCCAGCATAGCAGCAGTGACCTGTTAATAAACCCTTCCCTGCAGTGAGGCCTCACTTGTGTTTTAATTCATTCATACCTGCAATGTCTCCTCACTTCTCACAAGTTTGAGAAAAGAAGCACTTAATTCAGGAAATGATTTTCATGCCCTCTGCTGCTTGTCAGCTTTCTCAGTGGAAAATCTGTGCTATATCTCCAGTAAGGTGATCAGAGTGACCCTGAGGACTTTTGCTTGTCATGTGACTACAGCAGCCTCCTTACTGTGGAATAGGGAAGGGAGGGAAGGTTTGCATTTAATGTGAACCTAACTTAATATGCACTTCCCAAAGCAATTCGTTGATAAGAAGGCAGCTTAACATTCAACATTGCAAGTTTATTAATCTGGTAATACAATACTCCTTCATGGATCACTGCCTTGTCATGGCGAAGGGGCTTGAATAACTCAGAGAAGCTATGAGCTATGCCGTGCAGGGCCACCCAAGATGGACAGGTCATAGTGGAGAGTTTTGACTAAACGTGATCTGCCTGGAGCAGGAACTGGCAAGCCACTCCAGTAAGTATCTTCTGGGGCAGAAGACAGCAATTCAGAGAGACCAAAGCACGGCAAGTCTAAACAAGCACCAAAGGCCCTTAAGAGACAATATACCAGTGTTTATATACCAATGTTAGAAGCCTCCAAGCCAAGACAGGTGAACTGGAGTCTTGGAGAGAGGACAGCATTGATACAGTGAGCATAACATAAACCTGGTAGAATGAAGAGAAGCTGTGGGACATGCTTATCTCTGGATATAAACTCGGTTGGAAGGACAGAGAAAGATGTATCACTCTTCATCAAAGATAGCACTGATTCCACCAAACTAGAAATCTCAAAAGGGGCAGACTTTTCCACAGAATCATTATGGGTGATGATGCTAGGCCCCAAGAGTAATTTTGTACTGGGATCATGCTATCATCCCCCTGAACAAAATGCCCAAGGAAACCTTGGGATGGTGAATTAAATCAAGGAAGCTTCTAAAAGGAGAGAGATTGTAGGAATGGGGGGGGGGCGTTATTAGGTTGTTGCTTTTATTTTGATTATATATTTTGTGGTTTTATATTTTGATTTTATTCTTTGAATATACCCTGAGACCTCTGGGTATAAGGTAGTATATAAATTCAATTAACACCAACACCAACAACAGCAAGTCTCCATGCTGCTGCAGTTCAGCTACAGTAAAACCTACTTTGTCTGTCTTGCTATTTGTTATGGCCAAAACCAATGAAATTAACTGTGTAATGCAGAGAATTATGTAATTATTTATGTAACATTTGGGCACAAAAGGAAGAAGACAGTAAATACTGCTTATATTTGTTTGCATGATTTCCATTCCTGACTTTGAATAAACACATGAATTGTAGCAATTTCTGCTTCCATTTCCATTTTTGGCATAATTACCCAACATCCCTCGGGAGGAGTTGGATCTTCGTATCATCAAAATTAGCAACTTTATTAGGAGCTGATGTGAATGTCATGTAATATTCAATGAGCGCTCTGGGAATTTAGCTGCTGCATGCTATGGCATACTCCATCTGAACACCATCACATTGTCCCTTCTGTCCTTGAGCTCTTTGTGTTGACAGTTTTACTACTGAGGTTTGGTTATTTGTGAGCATTCCATGCCACCACTGCTGCTTAAGCAATAGTAAAAGAGTGCTTTCAGACTTGTTAGATAAATATATGCCTGGTCCTTTCCCTGGATGGACTCCAATGTCCTCCTAGAGGAAGGGAAACAGACACTCAAGACAAGGCTCAAATCAGAATTTATTTAGCTAAATAAAACCCAACCTTTTGGCTCACATCAGGAAGCTGCTTTCATCATTTTCCAAACTGCTTTTAAACAGCTCAGCAAAGCAAATCCCATGTACAAATCCAAATGTAACATCTTTATCTAGTTTCGTGTACTCAAACTGCAAAAGTGGCCTTAGCTGGCTTTCTTCTGCAGGCTGCTTGGTTTTGTGCTGATTCATTAAAAAGGTGAGGGCCTACTGCTCCTCTTTCCTCAGTGGGAATCCATCCCAACACCCTGAAACAAAACTAGCTGCAGCTTTAATTTAACAGACTGGTCGCAGCAGCAGTGTCTGCTGTGCCAGCATTACTGTCAAGCATCCTCAGGCAGTTATCTGAGCCCACCACTTACACCTGTCTTTAAGGATCTCTCTCTCTCTTTTACTGCTCTTACTGGCTTTTAGTGACCCATACCTTTGTTTTTGACAATGCTTCAGAAGGAGACACAAACTCTGAGATGTGTGTGTGCATGTGCACCTTCAGGGCATTGTTTTATGTGTTGGTGTATGGGGAGGATGTCTGCATCCTGGAACCACTGGCACTACCAAGCGAAGAACCCACCAAATAGCACTTGTTCAACCCTGGAGCTACCTCAAGTCAATGTATGTTCTTGCTTCTATGAGGGTTTTGTTTTTAATGCAAAACACCTGCTTCTCAGCAAACGTGCATCTCCTGTGCTAATTTATCACCTTGTTCATGTCTCAGTAACCATGCCGAGAGCCTTAAACTGGCACATTCACAGTAGTTAGGGGGGCTGGAAGTAGATTTAGAATATAAATGGGGTTTCGGTCTAATGCTCTGAAGACGTATCCTGTCAGGTCCAAAAGGGATCCCAGCTGAACATAGCTTGCAATGCAAATACTCCCATTCACAAACTGCCTCACAAACACCTGAGTCCTATCAAACCTTTGCTGCTGCAGAGGTTTCTGCAAACACCCACTTACTTCATATGGTGCCCAGAAGGTTGACTGAAGGCAGGGAGAGAAAATTCATTGCATATTAAAATCAATATTAATTGCCTCACCTTAGATGGTGTTATGTAACATTTTATGAAATGAATAGCACTTGTCAAGTTAGCAAATGACTTGAGCACATTTGTTTTTATTTGTGAACACTTCGTTTCAGTTTCATTCCATTTATTTTTGTATTTTGGCTCCAAAGGCCATTACATTCAGTAAATTCCACTGATGTCACTGGAATTTACTTCCAGGTAAATGTCTTTAGGATCTGTGCCAGCCAATGGGCTTGTGAATATATTATGATTGTGCAATATTTATTATCTCAAGATTAGTTTACCTTATCCTAGGGCAAAAGCAAAATGATCCCAGGAGGTAGTTTGCACTATTTTGTTCTCTTGGAATGCTTCCATACAATTCAACTTCTGTGATAAATACTGTATTACTTGGGTTATGCTATAACTACTTGCAAAGCAATTGCCTTCCATTTACATTGCTTTCTCCTTCCATCACTCAGAACTAGAGATGAAAGAATCTCTTCCCTCCTACAGTCTGTGTCTCACTGTTCTTCTAGCTTTTTCTGGAAATACAGGCCCTGACCTAGCCACTGTGATCCACATGACGGTCACCTCCAGGCTTGATTATTGTAACTCACTCTACGTGGGGCTGCCCTTGAGACTGACCCAGAAACTCCAGAGGGTGCAGAATGCCGCGGCAAGACTCCTTACGGGGTCCTCACCGTGGGATCACATTCACCCAGTGCTATACCAGCTGCACTGGCTCCCAGTGGAGTACAGGATCAGGTTTAAGGTGCTGATTTTAATCTTTAAAGCCCTATATGGCCTAGGACCCTCGTACCTACACCTCTCCTGGTATGTCCCACAGAGGACCTTATGGTCTTCAAATAAAAGCATCTTGGAGATCCTGGGCCACCGGGAGCTTAGGCTGACCTCAACCAGAGCCAGGGCTTTTTCAGCCATGGCCCCGATCTGGTGGAACACTCTGTTACAAGAGACTAGGGCCCTGCGGGACTTGACATCTTTCCACAGGGCCTGCAAGACAGAGCTGTTCTGCCAGGCCTTTGGCCAAGGCACAGTCTGACCCCCCTCTCTCCTTCTGTAATCCTCACAGAACTCTAACTCAATGGTTGCCATTAATTTGATTATGAATTGATTTTAGAATGTATTTTAATTAATTGACTGTGTGTTTTTATGTACACTGTGCTATTTTTACTTGTTGTTAGCCGCTCTGAGTCTGGCTTTGGCCAGGGAGGGCGGGATACAAATAAAAATTATTATTATTATTATTATTATTATTATTATTATTATTATTATTATGAGTCAGATCCATTGCTCCATCTCACTCATTACTGTTTACATTTGCTGACAGCAGTATTCCAGAATTTCAGGCAGGGGTATCCCCAATCCCTGCCTGAAGATATCAGAGAATGAAACTGGGATTTTCTGCTTGCAAAGCAAATGCTCTGTCATGGAGCTGTAGTCCTTCTGCCCTGCAAAACAAACAAACAAACAAACAAACAAACAAACAAACAAACAAACAAACAAACCTGATTTAACTGGGACTATTACTAGGAACATTGGAAGCTGCCTTATACCAGCTCAGTCCCATTTCTCCATCGCATTCAGTATTGTCAGTGCCAACCTTCCACAATCTGGTGCCCTCCAGATGTTTTTGGACTCCATCAGCTCCAATTGTCAATTGTCAGAGATGAGGGGAACCATAGTGAAAGGTGACATTTTGGGGAAAGCTTGGCCAACACAGACTGGCAGGGTTTCAATTATGGGACCCTTTGCATACAGAGCATGTGCTATGCCACTGATCTATGGTTATCCCCACCCATCCCCAAATAAAATACTATTAAATGAAGTGGCACTCCTAGTGGGCCCACATTAGGTGTCTCTGTTTTACCTGTTCAGGAAAATGTCCCAACAATTAGTTTTCAGGGAACTGGGATATTAATTCTCTTTTGTCAAGTATTACCACAGGAAAAGCCATGCTGCTAAACACCCCTATAGGTGCAGTACAGTAGATCTGGGATGTTTCCATACAAAACTGAAACGTGTAAAAATTTCAGTACCGTGTCTATTCACAAAAGCAGTTGATGGCAATAAAATATTGCCAGTGCTTGTGTTGTTGGAGGGTTGGCAGAGGTCACCCAGATCTCCCATTTTTTTGTGATGCCCCCTTTAGCTACTTACTGTTTTTAAAAAGAGCACTGGAGACTAAATGTGGGGAGAATTACTGGGTATGATTGTGGATTTCATTGTGCCCCTCCCCAATAATTTGTACATTTAAACTTCCTATCTTTATTGTGCTAATATAAAACCTGTAGCAGGAGAGAGAACTTTGATTTTGTCCAAGTCCTAACTGGATAAAATCAAATTTCTAGTTTAGACATTCCTATCTAGCAGTGGCTCAGAACAAAACAGCACTCATTTCAATATTCTTTATTGAGGTATGAGGAGAAAGATGGAGGGGTTGGTGAAGAAGAAGAGATGTCCCTATAGCTGTCAGACTCTGGCATCATTTGTTTTGTGCAGAGTGCAAGTGGGGGGGGAGCAGAGCCAACAGTTTTTTGGAAAAGTACCAGCACAGCAAGAAAGGCAGGTAAGCAGGCGGATTGTTTGTACAGGCTCATTTTAGCAGCAATGTTTATAAAAGCTGAAGTTACCCCTCCCCTCCCCCCCCACACCAATGTTGAGTTTTCTTAAATGGGTGAGCTTTTATGTTGTGGGAATTAACATAATTAACAGGCTGGTAGAGCCAACAAGGCTGGGAGGAGGGACACATTCTCTATCCAAATCCTTTCAGCATGGCAGATTAGAGGTCTGGATTGTTTCGTTAATCATTTAGCTCTGTTTAAGGAGCTATAAGACTCTGTTGTTTTTGCTGCAACAGACTAAGACAGCTACTCCTCTGCAGTCTGGACAGGAAAGAAGTTCCAGTGACAATTATTTGATGACTGGCTTCCCTGTTTTCAACATATTATTTATTTTGGTTATTGTTAAGAGGGCTTGTCATTGACCAAGGAAGAGGAAGCTGTGGTCCCCCAGATGCTGCTGGACTCTCAGCTCCAGCCAGCATGGTCAATGTTCTGGAAAGATGAGAGATATAGCCAAGCATCATCTTCAAGGTGGGATCTAGGTTCCTAATCCCTCTTTGACAATGATGAAGGGCAACAACTGCTGTTGTAAATTCACCATGTTTAACTTTGTTCTGCTTGGAATGTTCAAGTGTATTATGGATCACCCATCATTTCTCATCAAAATAACTTCTCCATTTTAGGAATGAGATTCAGTGCATATACAGCCAGCACTAATCATCCCATGCACCCCTAGCCAGGTGATCTGTAGGTACTTGAAGACATGTTCCTTTTAATGTTTTACCAAGCAGCCTTTCCCTTGGGCTGCAATCCTGTTTACTTAGGAGTAAACCTCACTGAGCATCCTGGGACTTCACTACTAGCCACAATGGCTATGTTCTACTTTCACTGTGGGTAGTAGTTTATATCTGAATCCCTGTTTCTGGGAATCACAAATGGAGAGAGTGGTGTAGCACCCAGGTTCTTCTTTTTTGTTTCCTATAGATATATGTTTGGCAAATATGAAAACAGTATGCTGGACCAGATGGGCCATTCACCTGATCCATGGTGCTTCTCTTGTGTCATACCAAGAAAACATGTGTAGAGTTGTACTTTAATAAATCTTCTCTATTTGCGATTCATTTTCTGGATTTGCAAGTGTTTGTTTGCTATCCCCTTAACTACAACACTGTTGTTTCTAGGTGTGCTTCCTAGAGCTGAGACAGAAAACTGTTTAAAGATTGCATTCCTTAATTCACAGTCTTTATGGGGCTGTGTGCCATTGCTGGATGTGACTACATACAAAAGTGGCTGCAGACAAACAACAAATATTATCACAGTTCAAGAGCAATTTCCAGCCAGGCAAAGGCAGTCAAGGAGGACGTTAAGCAGGGCTGGTGAGAGAGGTGTCACCTGGAGAGAGTCCCAAAGGTCAGGTAGAGAGGCCTTGGGGACTCATTTGATTCCCTGGCCTGTGGATTCCCACCTCTGCTGTACTTTGGCACACACTGTATAACACATGGCACACACTGTATAACACATGACAAAGTATTTCAATAGGGACAAGGAAAGTGTTATCACAAGTTTTTTTGGCTCTAAAAATACACTAAAAGCTGATGGAAATCTCAGACTGCTTCACATTGCTTCCAAGTTTGCTTCCAAAAATTTTACATGGTGGCTGAGTGAGCAAATATATAAATATCTTCTGCCTCAACGTGCTTCATTCCATCCCAGGTGCTTCAGTTCTCTGTAGTTTTCACTTCCCCATCTCAAGGCACAAGACTATGATTCAGCAAGCAAATGAGCTTCTGGCAGCCAATAGAAAAATTGCAAGTTGCAATATGCATAATTGCATAAGTCCAGAGCAGAAAATTACTTTTCTCAGCTGTCCATCGGAGACTACTCATTCAGCAGAATTTTGCAAAAGCAAAACCCATGCTATCTACCAAATGACCCAAGTTCCGGAATTTCAGGGCCTAGGTCAGCACCACGGACAATTCCTTCAATCCAGGGTCCCTGTAAACTTCCATTTCACTTATTTGTGCCCCGCTGGCCTAACTCATTTATAGTCTAGTAAAGGCATTTTCTGAAAGCTGTGCCCAGTCAAATCTAGGGATGGGGGAATAAATTTGTCTGGTGACCATTTTAATATTATTCTGGCTAAATCAAAGCACAAGCCAAAGGACAACTATCCTTTGAAAATTGAACTTCTTTGGCTTTTGCAATGTAGTTGTCTAACACCCCCCCCCAAAAAAAAAATGCATGCAGAAACAAATTTGCTGAGGAAAGTCCACATAAAAATGTGTATATTCATGAAAAAAATGTACAATGTACAAATTCATTATATTCAAGGGAATTGCTTGGAGAAAATGCATGTATGGGGGGCGGGGAGTAGAAAAATGTGTACAAAAATGGATACAGGTATTTGTGCTTTTTTGTTTCTAATCACAAATTGAACCTGAAATGGAGCAAACTGAATTTAAGATTAAGAAAGAGAAACAGAGCTACACCCAATGTTAATTATACTTTTAGTAGGCCCATAGAAAATAATGGGCATTCATTCATTAATTTCTATAGGTCTACTCTGTGTATAATAATGGCAACCTAGAGAGAAGTCAGATGTGACATATTCATCCCTCTCTTTTCAAATCACCATTTTCCAGAAAATCATTGAAAAAGTTGATTGTATGCTGCTGTAATTTTGCCCCATTTCAAATCAGGCATACTTTAAAAATGTAGTACCCAAATGTGTAAGGAACAGGTGGATGCTGTATCAAAATATTGTCCACACTATGTTACTTCTTGGTTCATGTTCCCCCCCAAATGCCAACCATTTAATACTGTGTGACTCCATCTGAAGTCTCATAAGCAGGTCCATACAAACCCAGGAGGAAAAATGAAGGTACAATGACACTCAGCTGTACCACAATGGAAATGATCTATAAATCACCAAGAGACTTAACCTGGGGATTCTTGTCACATGGTTCAGGCACTTTATTTTCTGCATGACAGGAGCAAATCTGATTCAGAGAAGGACAACCCAAGTGATCAATGGGTTGCCACAACTTCCCTATGAGGAAAGTTACCACACCATATCAGTCTCTTCAGAAAGGCAAGTAAGAGGTATATGGTATAGGTTTCTAAATGGTGTGGCTGTGGAGAAGGTTTTCTCCCTCATAATATTAGAAATTGGGGCTATCCAATGAAGCTGAAGGTTGAGAGACTTGGGGCAGACAAAAGAAATGACTTACCCACACAGCCCATGGTTAAACTATGGAATCAGCTCCCACATGTTGTAGTGATGATCTCCAACTTCAAAGGGTGTAAAGGAGAATCAGACAAATTAATTGAGGATAAGGCTATGGCCAGTTAGAGGCAGTATGTCTCTGAGTATTAGTTGCTGGGAATTCACAAGTGAGGAGACTGCTGCTTTACTCAGGTACTGATTGTGGGTTTTGTTGAGGATCTCAGGTGAGATACACACACAGTGGAAGTTGCTCCCAGCACCATTCACTACACAGAAGCAGCTTAAGGTCCAAATAGTTTACTGTTGCATAAGCTTTGGGTCAGATTGTGAAGATCCAGGTATTATTAATCCAAAGAAGAAACCAGAGAGCCAATACTCCTTTATCAAGCTCCAATATAAAATATATCCATCTAGTCTAGGACTGATAGAGTGCACATTCCAAGTTCAAAGTAAAAGTCAGTGCTGTTAATAAATTAAAAAAAAAGATTCTCACCAGGGTAGTGTCCAATATTATTTCTTTTAGCCACTTACAAACATTTCCCTTGCAGTTGCCAGAAAATGGCTGGTTGCCAGAAAATGGAAGTTGCCTTCCTTTTTAGTTCCCATTTTCTCTGATTATTTTTTTAAAAAATAAAATATATTTTAAACTGCTTGCTGTTCATTCAGCTACAAATGTTGGGAAAATCTCCTCCTTTCGGTGGCAGCCTGTGACTTCAGCTGGCAGAGCCGTGGTTTAGCCAGGAGCACTCTCAACCACTCTTCTCCCCCTGAATTTTCAGGAAGAAGGCAGGAGAACGGCACTTCTGCCAGACCTCTTGACACCTCACAGACCTTTGTGAGGCTTTTTCTGGGGGTGGGGGGGGGTGCCTAGCCCTGGCACTGTCCCTTCTTTCTCTTGCCAGCTTTGGATCGATTGCTTTAATCAGAGTGGTCCGATTCATGCCGCGGAAATGGCATTTATAAATGATCCATGTTTCACAAGCCATACAGTAAGGTTGGTAGTACAATAGCTTTGTAAACAAACATTTTGGCTTCCTGCGAATGTCCTGGGCCTCAAACACTGCACTTCAATCAGGAGAAAGCTGCACTCACAGAGCTCAGGTGATGCTGGATTTTGGTATCAAGGTCTGCCCTTGTGGAAAGATAACTGACCAGGTAGGAGAAGTGATCGACATTTTCCAACGTTACACCATTGAGTTGGATTTGTGGTACTGCAGAAGGGTTATTTTGTACTTGTTGGTGCAGCACTTTGGTTTTTTTGGATGTTGAGTGATAGGCCAAGCTTTTCGTAAGCTTCTGCGAATATATTTAGGATGGTTTGGAGGTCATCCTCTGAGCGTGCGCACACTACATTGTCATCAGCATACTGAAGCTCTATGACGGAAGTTATGGTAACCTTACTCTTTGCTTTCAGCCTGCTCAGATTGAAGAGCTTTCCATCTGTTTGATATATGATTTCTATTCCAGTGGGGAATTTCCCTTCAACAAAGTGTATGATCATGGCAGTGATAGGATGGTATTCAGCTGAGAGTAAACTTTTTCTTTAATGTCTTCATTGGCATCCAGTGTTGGTGCATAAGTACTTATAACAGAAGCCTGTTGGTTTTTGGTGAGCTTTATTCGACTGGTTGAGAGTCGCCAGTAGGGACTTCTGACAGGAGCTTCACAAAATCATTTTTTATAACAAAGCCTACCCCATGTATTCAATGTTCTTGTTCAGATACAGTGGTACCTCAGGATGCGAATGGGATCCATTCTGGAGCATCCTGAACAGAACGTAAGACATGATGGTGCATGTGCATGTGCGCGGGTTGCGTTTTGCCGCTTCCGCGCATGCATGTGATGCCATTTTGAGTGTCTGCGCACGCGCAAATCGCAAAACCTGGAAGTAACGTGCTCTGTTACTTACGGGTTGCCACGGAGCGCAACCCGAAAGCGCTCAATCTGAAGCACATTCAACCTGAGGTATGACCATAGACCTTTCCAGAAGAATGTGTAGCCTCCTTTTTCTTCCTTCAGTTATCCCTCACCTGCTCTTCAAGTCTCTTGAAGCGCTGCAATATTGATGTTAAAACATTGCAGCTCTCTTGCAATGATGGCAGTTCTGCGTTCATGACACTCATTATCTGTGTTATCCGACAAAGTCTGTGTATTCCATGTTCTAAAGTTCAATGGTCTTTTATGACTGCTAGGTGGTGACCCCACTGGGCATTGTAATCCAGTCAGGAAAAAAGGAAGGCAGACTATGTTTAGGGCACCTTTTCTAGCCCTTCCCCTTTTCGGGGTGAGCAGAGTGACGGGTCTGGTACGTTTCCACAACAACAGAATTCCTGGACTTATAGCAGAGCAGGCACAGCGAGTGATCGACGTGTGAGTGAAGAAAGAGTCCACGCGGTGTAGTTCTTCTAAACTAGACAGCTTTATTTACATCAGACAGATAAAACAACAAACACCCCATCAGAAACAGCAGACATGATGTCTCTCTGCCTCTCTCTGCAGAAAAGTGAAAGTAACTTCACAGACAAGAACTCAGCTTCCAGGATGTAGAAAGCTCCTCCCCAGATGCAGGACACACAGAGATGTTAACCCTGTAAACTCCAAACCTCACACTGAGTGGATCCTAAAAAGGGCTGCTCAGTCATGGCTACATCTGCCGAGCTGCTCAACTGCCTCGTTCCTTGAGTCAGAACGACAGAATCTGTATCCACCGCTCATGTGCTGGTTCATGACTAGGGGCTTCTGGAGTTCATGATCCTTCCCCTGTGACCATTTGCCAATCGCCATGGGACTTTGGGGGTTTGGAATGGGTTTTTGGAAGACGCCTGTGTGTGAATTTGTTTTATGTGTTTTAAGGCTCTGTTCCGATGGCATGAGTAGTCACGACGACCAGTAGATTCTTATTTGCTGCAGCATTCATCCGCCTTCCAGGCGCTGTAACATACCGCTTGTTATCATCCGCCTGTTCTGCTGCTGGGGACTTCTTGGATCATTCTTTGTCTAGCTCCTCCCCTTTGGCCTTACCACCTTGGATGACCCTGCTGGGAGTATGAGATTCCTGATGGCTTCGCTCACAAGGATCATAGGAATGTGCAAGCCCACTCACCACAACAAGGAGACGATCCAGCAAGTGAGTATGTTTTTGTAGATAGGCCCTTTCTATACAAATGTAACAGAGTCCAATAAATTCTAAATATTATTTTTGTTGCATAAGATGAAGGAGTGAGGACCAAGGGTCCACCTGGGTCCACTTTGGAGAGCCAGACTGAAGCCATTTTATAAGAAGCAAGCTAAAAGCTAAAAGCTATTTCTCTCCTCTGCCTGCACACAGCATTTTTGTAAAGGCAGCAAATGTGGTCAGAGCACTTCACACCTGCTCTAGCTATTGACCCAATTCCCGTAAACAGACCGAGAATAGAGCGAACAACAGGAAAGATGTAGCCCACCACAAAATAAGGTGAGAATACGGATGGCCATTGTGGTTTTACAAGGAATTGGAAATAGGTCAAGAGGATTATAAGCTTACAGTGCCACCTAGTGGATAATGCAGCTTGGAACCGAAGGGCCACCATCAATTCTTTAATTGGTTGAGCTTCAATGAATATGCATAAAGGGGAATGTTTGGGGGGTGAGTTTAGAGGCTGAACTTTGCTTTGCCTAAGGGGATAAAAACTGTCTGCCCCTGGTGTTCGGGGGCATTCTCTCATTTTTGCTGAATGTACCCACTTTGCTTTGCTTGTCTGACAAATAAACCAAAGTCAATAAAACTTCTTTTAAAAAATATTGCTGCCTGGATTTTTCCATTCTGGTCTGGATTCTGAAGTCTCCAACAAAGATGCTGTTTAAAATCCATTTACAACTTTGCTACAGAAGCTGAAATTCTCTCCCATTGTCTATGTAATATAGGAACCTCTGATTATTTATTCCATTCATTTCTCAAAGTCTGCATATCAAATTGATTTATTGATAACGAATATCTATAAAAAATAGTCACTGACATTTTTGACTCAAAGGATTTAACCAATTGTTCTACCATATCTGCTGTCTTAGATGCTTTAAAACCTGCTGGTCCAAAGATGGTTATTAACAAATGTTGCCACTGCAAATATTGCCAGTGGGTCACCTCTGATAAATGATATTTCTCTCAGCTGGTCCAGAGTCAATATACCTGCATACAGCCAATCCATTTGTCCCCAGTTGTTAGAGAGTAAGACCCATTTGCAGCACTGAAGGGCTGTTGTGTTGAACTTGGGCACCAGGAAGGGGAAGGGAGAGGCTTCCTTCCATACACTCCTTTGCCACAGAAGTAACCTCTTCTAAGTGAACAGGACAGCCTCAATTCCTCAGGTTGTAGGGGAGGCGGTCTGACATGTGGCACAGCCACTAACTGCCTGTGCCATGTATTCTTGGTCCACTATACACCCCCCACGAAACCTCCCCCTACTGCAGTTGTGACCCCTGCTCTCCCAAGCGCCTCTCCTCCATGACCCATATTCCCTCCTTCCCAGATAAGAACCTCACACAAATTTAAAACAATTATGGCAGGGCCAACCCCATAGCAGATGATGTTAAGGATGTGGTCCGTGCCCTCCATCTCTCCCTTGAATTTGCCCCCTCCAAAGGGGTGAGCACCTTTAGTGTCATCACGTTTGGTGGCACCCTGACTGGTGGTGTGCCCACCCTGGCAGCAGCCCAGATTTTATTCCACCAGCCCAGCTAGATGTTCCATTTCAGGGTGGTGGGCTGGCAATAGTTGTTGTCAATTGTTCCAAGCAATAGCACCCCCAGCAAAGATTGCCTACTTGCACACCAGCTTGAACAACATGGATTGAAATGCACTCACCACATGTCTCAAGCAACTTATGGATGCAGTGATTTACGAAAAATCGCTGCAGTCGTGGCACTTCTGATTTCTCACCTGCTTTAGCCAGCATTTATACTCACCACGTCTTCCCAAAGCCTAAATTAGTTTTCCGAAAGAGCATTTAGAAGTCTTTTGCATTCCCCCACTGTGTTCAAAACAACCTTTCTATGCGATAAACCTTGTTTGTGTTTTGGACCTCCAATAGGAATTCTACCTTTGTTTTCATCCCCACTGCCCCCTCCTGCTAAAGAGGCTGTTCGCTCTGCCTGCTTAATGCTGTTTCTGCCCCCACCCCCTTCCATAGGCTAATGCATCCTCTGCGGAGATGTTCAATGGAGTGAAAGACACACTTCTACTTTTGTATGTTAATTGATACACTTTTTAATTTTACTTTTGCATATTATTTGAATTTGTATCATTGTAAATCAGTTTCTAAAGAGCCTCGATAAACAGTTAGCACTTGCCAGCTGATCTCACCAATGAGAAGCAAAAACATCATTTGCAAGAAATGCTGACAGAATCCGATTTCGGTTTCAGGAACACTGAGGCAATGAAGCAATCCTGCCTATAAAAACAGAAGGGGGCTGGTGACCTTGGTAAGAATGCCTAATTCCAGCAGACATTAGCAGGAGTTTGGAGAGTAATAACGCCCCCTGAAGGATTGCAATTTTAAAATGGAAAATCTTTCTCTCTCTCCCCCCCCCAACACACACACCCTCTGTTGATAGCTTCCCATTCAAATGCATTTGCAAGAGGCTGTTTCTTAATACCCAAAATGAGCTCCCGGGAAGTGATACAAAGAGTAACACATTCACAATTCCCTCTCGATCCCCAGCAAGACATAAGAATAAAGCAGAAAGGAATAGAGCATTTCAGATTTCACTTTGCAAAGGCACTTGAGGGCCCCAGCATTGACTTTCATCTATAGTTTTTCAGGGTACAATGTGTGTGTGTGTGTGTGGTCACATGCACACGCACACATACATACATACACTGTAAATCAGATTAAATGGAGGACTTTAAAGACCAACTGGTGTAATATAGATAATGTTATAACTAGTGTTATCAATCAGAATAAATGAAAGGGTTTGAAGCATGGGTCGACAAACTAATGCCCGGGGGCCAAATCCGGCCCAATTGCCTTCTGGACCTGGCCCATGGAAGGTCCAGGAATCGCTGCATGGATTGGTATGGGGATTCTGATCGTTTGGGCTGCACCATTTCCCCCCCCCCTCACACACACCGCGGCGGCGACTCCTCCCTCCCTCCTCCTGGATTCTCCCTGCCCTGCCTAGTGGAAAAAGGGGACTGGGCTTTGTTCAGTCATGGTTGGCTGAGCACCATTTTAAGCAGCCCCTCTCTGGAACCAGCCCTTTTGCACTGCTCATTGTCTCTCCGCGGCTGGCGCTGCCAGCCCCTGCCACTCGCAAGGCACAGGTAAGCAGCCACCAGGGCTCGTCCGGTGCTGTGGAGAAGGGAGGGGAGAGTCAGTGGGGGAGATTCCCCCCCCCCCAAAAAAAGAATAGTCCACCCACCCACAAGGTCTGAGGGACAATGGACTGGCCCCCTGCAAAAAAAGTTTGCTGACACCTGGTTTAAAGGATCTCCGATCTGGAAAGGGAGGGGCTAACCTGGCAGTGTGGACATAATTCTCTCACTTTCTCCTAGGCTCTTGCTGAGATAGCGGCCCCCTTTCCCTGTAGACTACTGGTCTTCAACTGCTGGATCAGGACCCACTTATCTGGCCTGCCCCATCTCCCACACTATACCCCCACTGCAATTTTCTCCCCCCCTCTCCCACTCCTCTCCTCCCGGATACATATTTTATTTCTCTTACACAGCAACAAAAATAAAAACCCCACCAATTAAAATCAGTTTTAAACAAATTGAAATAATTAGGACAAGGCTGACATCATAACAGATGATGTTAAGGAGCTGGTCCTGGTCCTTGCTCTCCCTCCAAGGTGTGAACCCCTTTGGTGGCATCCTAACTGGTGATGCAGCTGGCCCAAAGTAGCCCAGCTTTTATTCTACCAGCCCAACTAGATGATCCAGTTCAGCTGGGGGAGGGGAGGGAGTGGCAGACATTGCTGTGAACTGCTAAGTCATTAGACCCTAAGCAATAGATCTCCCAGCAGGCAATGTCAATTTGCACACTAACTTGACCAAAATGGATTGAAATGCACTCACATAAGTCTCAAGTAAGAAGTGCTGCAGATGCCACCCACAGACTCCACAACTTCTCACCACAGTCTAAGCAGCACTGTATCAGGACAGCATGAGGATGGAAGACTATGTGGGAACCCATTTATCCAAGTTTGAATTCCATCATTATTTTATTTGTATGCTGCCTTTCCATAGTTAAATCCATGCTCAAGGCAGCTTATAGCATGAAAAGATTTTACATACAGTGGTACCTCGGGTTACAGACGCTTCGGGTTACAGACACTTCGGGTTACAAACTCCGTTAACCAGGAAGTGGTTGCTCCAGGTTAAGAACTTTGCCCCAGAATAAGAACAGAAATTGTGCTCCTGCGGCAACAGAAGGCCCCATTAGTAAAAGCACGCTTCAGGTTAAGAACCATTTCAGGTTAAGAACGGACCTCTGGAACGAATTCTGTTCTTAACCCGAGGTACCACTGTAATTGCAAACATAACAAAAGTAGCTGTAAACAATAAAACACATCAAAAAATACACAGCAGAACCAAACAATTAATACATAAATCATAAGATATATAGATAGGATGTGAGGGCAATCTGGCTGCGACATCTGTCACCCCACTGATCGCCAGGGTTGATTCGGCTGATCTGGCTGGCTAGGCGGGTGTCCCCTTCCTCCCTCACCGCTCCATGTGCGTCCCTCCTGAAGCTGCGCCCTCGGTGGAAGAGGACGACCATCCCAGATAGAAGGAGTGTACCGTTCTTTGGTCAAGGGTATACGATAGCTGCACTCCCCTGCTAGAACCTCCAAACAAGCTCAAAATTAATATCAATAACAGCAACACCCCCCCCCGCAACATCCCTCCACATACAGTATCCCAGCCCACAAGTCTTTTCAGAAGTCTCAGCTTTTGTAGGTGGAGTCAGTCAGGGCCCCACCCTCCCAGGCCAGGTGAAAAAAGGCAGCGAGCAGGTCTTCCATGACTCACAGCCAAGATGAAGTCGCTGATATAAGAAAACTGAGACATCATTATCATTTAGTATCACTTGTATTGTAATACAGGCAGATACCGTTTTGCAAGTGTCCAATTGATGAGTGACCACTGACATGCAGGTCCCTTTGGAGCTGGAAGAGGGCAGCGAAGGTGGATTGGGGGCATGGTGGAACAAGGGCATGGCAAAGTGGAGTTGAGTGGGCTTAAGCGCACTCTGCCAACACATGAAAGGGCCAGGAATGGAATTCCCATGCTTCTAAGTAGCTTACAAAACATAAAAGCGCTTTGTTCTCTCTCTCTATATATACATAATTAAAATACATACTAAAAGAATCCTATTAAAACAGCACAGCAATTAAAAAGGATACTCAAGCTGAGAGGTTAAGGGTATGTTGGTGTAAATGAGAGCATATTAAAGGTTGGCAGAATGCCAATACAATTGAGGCCTCTTGCAGGGAAAGTACAAAATCAATAAAAAGAATAGCAAAATGCTCTGGTAACAGACATCTCAAGGAGAGAACATCCCCACCTTTGTATCTTAGTTTTCATACAAGGATTGGCATGAGACCCAGGAAAGACTAAAATAAACTTTTATTCACACCTTGCAAGGTTGCAATTCTATACATATTGATTGGGGGGGGGGCAGGGTAAGTCCCATTGCAAACATGCATAGAATTTCACTTTTATTTATGGAACTTGTTGCCACAATATGTGATGGTGGCCATCAGCTTAGATGGCTTTAAAAAGGGAATAGGAAATAATTGATTGAGAATGTATTTATCAATTTCTCTTAGTCATGATGGTTGTGTACAGCCTTCAGAAACAAGGGCAGGATGGTATTAAATACCAGGTGCTGGGAAAAATAGGAGAGTGCTCTTTCCCTCATGTGAGAGTTGGGGGATTGGGAGTTTCTCATGGATATCTGTTTGTCTACTGTTTGGTCATTTGGGGAAAGTGGCCATAGCTCAGTAGTAGGGCATCTGTTTTAAATGCAGAAGGTCTCCAATACAACCAAACCCCCACAACCAAACATCTCCAGGTATAGGCAGAAAAGAATTATCTGTGAAATCCTGGACTACCATTGAACAGTCAGAGTATAGAATTCAGAGCTAGATGGACCAATGGTCTGGGTATAAGTCAACTAGATCAACCATTGGTCTAATCCAGCAGATTTGGATTTGATAGCCCACTTTATCACTACCCTAAGGAGTCTCAAAGCAGCTAACAATCTCCTTTTCCCTTGCTCCCCCACAACAAACACGCTGTGAGGTAAGTGAGGCTGAGAGACTTCAGAGAAGTGTGACTAGCCCAAGGTCACCCAGCAGCTGCATGTGGAGGAGCAGGAAAGCAAACCCAGTTCACCAGATTACAAGACTACTGCTCTGAACCACTACACCACACTTGCTCTTAATGTGCTTAAATTACTAAATCATGGAAACTTATATGTATTTAGGAACATGGAGACCCTTCCAGAAGAAGCATTTTACAATGAGAACATTTATGGGAGGTGCCATCTTCTGATGACTCTGCTATTTCAGAAAGATTTGGATGAATCAGTCCCAGCAGTTCTGATAAAAGCTCTCTGGACCGTCTTTTCCTCCTTGCTAGATTGGAAAGATGCAGAACATGTAAACCAGCTAAGTGCTGTTTGCCTTCCACAAACAGGGTCTTGGCTTCCCTTAATGGAATTATCCGTCATTGCCTTGCCTTAAGTGGTTGGAAGAGCAGACATGCTCTTGGCATTCACTGGGTGAGCTGCCCTCTAAATGACCCTACCACACACTGCACTAATTCTCTTTGACATGGTCTATGATAAACAACAACAACATCTTTGGATTTCACAGCCATTTTCTTTCTCTTTTTTGCTGTCATTTCCTCTTGCTTTGGTGTTTTCAAGTTCTCTGCAAAAGGTTATTGTTTTAGAAATTGTGTCTAGAGCATTCTTCATTGATTTCCCTTGGCAAGTGTTTTGTTCTTTGTTTAAAAGTGTTTTCAGGAACTTGAAAATGAGTGGAGAAGCCAGGAGAAGCCATTTTGTATTAGGACTGTAAAAAGGAGCCTCTTGGGTGTAAGTGTCATTCCTTGTTCAGTCTGGAACAGCCTGGCCTCAGAACAGGGAGTGGGAGGGAACAGAGACAACAGACAGGTCTGCCTGAAGGCAAAGATCTGGAAGAGCTCCAAAAGTAGTCAATAGAATGGACAGTTGCAGAGAATACTTCCATATCCTGGATAGCAGAGAGACTTTCCCACTCTTTGGAGCTTTTTCCAGCCTTGATGACGGTGGGACTCCCTGACTGGAGAGTCATGAGTATAAGTAAGAATTGTTATCCAACTAAATTGTAGAGGAGACCTGTTAAAATAAATAGATTCTGAATATGACTTATTTGGGTTCAAACTCAGGTGTTTATCTACCTTTGGCAATGCAAAAGAAGAGAATGGGTGCAAGTTGGGTATAGATTTAAGGTATCTGCAAATCAATGTGAATGAAGAAAACTTGTGAGACCAAGCTTCATCTTGTGTCCATGCTTGCACCATGACAGCACACCCACCCACCCCAAAACACATACGATGTCCCACATGGCTCCAATCAGAGGTGGACATCAGGTTGACTTACTCTGAGTTGACCTGAGGACACCCTCTGCCCCAGATCCAGTCCTGAAAAAAGTCAGGTGCAGGGCTAATATGCAATTAGAGGTTCAGAACTCTAATTGAGCATATAGTTGAAAAGTGATGGGAGAAGATCTTGCATCTCTTTCCTCTGCAACTGAGACTGGGGGTTGCTTCCCTCTAGAACACTCTCTCTGCTCAACAACTGTTGATTGGAGGGATTTGTGTGTGTGTGTGGCTTTCCTTCAGGAGCAGAGCCACAACCACACCCTACAGGATTGCTCCCTGCTTTCAATAGCTGTTGAGTGGTGAGCGCAATCTGGGTGGGAGAGGTATCAGGCAGGAGCAAAGGAAGGAAGGAAGTTAGGCCAAGCTTCTTCTGGAAGATGCAGTTGATGAACAGAAGTAGGTCTTGGCTTTTTCATGGGGTTTCATCCAACATGCCTGATGTCCCATCCACTGGAAGACACAGACTGCTCTGTGCCACCCCTATAACAATGAGTGGCTGTCTGAACCCAACTCATTCAATGCCAAAGTCCCTCTAAATAATCAAATTTTGTGCACAGTAATAATGTGCAGCCTGATCAACAGCCTAGTTTCCCCACTCTTACTATCATAAGTGTAAGTCAGGAATGCAAACAAGCTCTGATAAGAATTAATGTCGTTGGCAGCTTTTCTGTTTCCATACAGCTTTATATTTTTAGGAAAAATCTAAAAGCGGTTTACAGCATATTAAATCAATAAAACATAAATAAAACAATCTGAAGAAAGTCAAATATAGAGTATACAGTCAAAGCAACATAACAGAAAAATAAAATATGATCTTTGAGATTTCAAAATAAAACATTACAAAGGAGGTCAACTACAGAATACATATTTAACATAGTAGGGCTGGTGAGTGTGGGCCCAGCCTCCTAGGCCAGGTGGAAAGGGCCTTGCGGGGAGCGGCCTTCATACTCACAGCCGGGCGATATTCCTCCAGTCTCATGAGGAGCCTCTTCTTCTTTTCTTCTTCTTTACCATTATTAACAATCTCTTATATCATATGACACATTACATATAGCATATCTCATATAACATATGCATATACATATACATAGCTGCACCATGGCTAACTTGTAGGGTGTCTGCCTGGCCTTTTAAACAGCCCCTGAATGAGGAGCTCACAATGCCTCCCTTAGCTACTCACTGAGGTCACAGAGCCTGTTCTGCTGACCAGCATCCACCTCTCTGCCTGGACACCAGAGCACAGCTAGGTCAGGGAGGGAGCCAGTCAGCCTTTATAGACAGGTGAGAAAGGAGGGGAAGGCAGCCCAGTGTGTAGCCTCTCTTGCAGACCTTGTGATTTCTTCTTAGGATATGATACATTCTGCATTCTTGTACAATAGACATGGAGAGGGGTGCAGGTAATGTGAAGATGGGTAGCTGTTTGGAAGCTATTTTCCCCCCTCCAATTTAGTTTTACTCATATGAAGGCTAATGCTGTGTAGTATAATGCTGTAGGTGCCAAACTGTGTATTTTGCTCACCAAGATTATTACCGTTTTCTATAATGTTATTTTCTAATTTATGTGATTCAACTGCACTACATACTCCAGGGAAGCTAAGCTGTGTGCCTTCAGATGTCCCTAGACTCCAGCTCCCATCAGTCCTAGCTACCATGGGATTATGGAAGTTGTAATCCAACAACATATAGAAAGCCACAGATTAGCCACCCTTGGACAGTCAGAGATGCTGTAGCTGCAAACCTCTTGCTCTGAGTTTGACTAGATGACCTCCAAGGTTACCTTTGAACACTATTGTACTCAATATTGTTCAATAGTATGAGAAGAGGGTGTCACTCAGTGCATGCAGAAGGAAATCCTTAGCATACTAGCACCTTTACAAAAGTCTCTCCTGAAGCATATTTGTAAAAAAAATGTAGTTTTACTTTTTAAAACAGGTAGAGGATAAGGACTCAAGAGGAAATTGTGCAGAACTGAGAAGAGCTAGGTACTGGTGTCCTGGAAGTGGATAACTTGCTGTAGATCTGCTAGGTAGTGCTACCTCTTTGGGAAGTAAAGCTAGCTTTACTAGAGCCTTTGAAGCTTATCCATATCCTGCTATTTTGTTTTTCCTTTTGCCTACCTTGCTATTATCAGAAGGGTTTGCCATGTGGCTCAGACCTACATCAAATCTCCTAAGAAGCTCATCAAACCTCTCAGTTGGCACCTGACAGTGTGCCTGAGCTGCTTTAGGTTTGAAGAGTCTCATAGTCATGGGGTTGTCTAGCCTCTCTTGCAGACCTTTGTATGCCAAGTGTAGCTGTTTAAATTACTTTTGAGCAGGCAAACATTTTAGTGATTATTTTGCACTTGCTTATATTCTGATCACCATGTAGATATTTTAGGAGTTGGTGGTATATGAATATACCTCTATCTTTCGATCTATCTATCATCGATCTATCATCTTAGAAAACTTCATTAGATCCCTTAGACCTATCCAATTACCGCCCAGTTTCAAATCTCCCATACCTGGGTAAGGTAATTGAGAGAGCGGTTGCTGAGCAGCTTGGTAGGTTTCTGGAGGAAACATCGGCATTAGATCCATTTCAGTCCGGTTTCCGTCCTGGTTTTGGGACGGAGACAGCTCTGGTTGCCTTAACAGACGATCTCCGTAGACAACTGGATCGAGGTGGGTCAGGACTGCTGATCCTTTTAGATTTGTCAGCAGCCTTTGACATGGTCGATCATGATCTTCTGGACCACCGCCTCGCAGACGTGGGGATACAGGGCATAGCCCGTAACTGGTTGTGCTCTTTAATCTCTGGTCGGGGACAGAGGGTGGCACTAGGGAGGGAAATGTCGTCGCGCCACTCCTTGGTGTGTGGAGTGCCGCAGGGCGCAATTCTCTCCCCGATGCTTTTTAACATCTTTATGCGCCCCCTTGCCCAGATTATCCGGAGCTTTGGGCTGGGCTGTCACCAATATGCTGATGACACTCAGCTCTATCTGCTGATGGATGGCCACACCGACTCGGCCCCAAACACATTGACCAGATGCTTGGAAGCTGTGGCTGGATGGTTTCGTGGGAGCCGATTGAAACTAAATCCTTCGAAGACAGAGGTCCTATGGCTAGGTCAGGATGGCATGGGGATGAGGGACCAACTCCCTTCTCTTGCGGGGGCCCAATTAGTGTCATTGCCTTCCGTTAAGAGTTTGGGTGTAATCCTTGACGCCTCCCTTTCCATGGAGGCACAGGTTACAGCAACAGCCAAGGCGACATTTTTCCACCTTCGCCGCATCAAGCAGTTGGTCCCTTACCTTTCCCGCCCTGACTTGGCCACAGTGATCCATGCGACGGTCATCTCCAGGCTTGACTACTGTAATTCGCTCTACGCGAGGCTGCCCTTGAAGCTGTCCCAGAAACTCCAGTGGGTACAGAATGCTGCAGCGAGGCTCCTCACGGGGTCTCTGCCATGGGAGCATATTCACCCAGTGCTTTTCAAGCTGCACTGGCTCCCGGTGGAGTACAGGGTCAGATTTAAGGTGCTGCTTTTGACCTTTAAAGCCCTTCACGGCCTAGGACCCTCGTACCTCCGGGACCGCCTCTCCTGGTATGCCCCACGGAGAGCCTCAAGGTCCATAAATAACAACACCCTAGTGGTCCCGGGCCCTAAGGAAGTTAGATTGGCTTCGACCAGAGCCAGGGCCTTTTCAACTCTGGCTCCGGCCTGGTGGAACGCTCTGCCTCATGAGACCAGGGCCCTGCAGTATCTGATTTCTTTCCGCAGGGCCTGTAAGACAGAGTTGTTCCGCCTGGCCTTTGGCTTGGAGCCAGTTTGATTCCCTCCCTCCCCCCCTCTCTTTTTCCCCCTTCTTTTCCTTCTCCTCCTGCGATGAGGCTACATTTTAATATTTTAATGTTCCATTATTTTAATTGTTGTGTTTTATTTTGTTTTTAAGTTTGTAATCATTCATCTTGTTTTTATTATTGCTTGTAAGCCGCTCTGAGCCCGGCCTTGGCTAGGGAGGGCGGGGTATAAATAAAAAAATATTATTATTATTATTATTATTATTATTATTATTATTATTATTATTATTATCTATCATCTATATTGATCTATCAATCTATTGATCTATCTCTATCTATCTATCTATCTATCTATCTATCTATCTCACCAAAAATTGCAGAGCATCATGGGAAACTGGGACCTCTTTCTCCCCACCCAGCATGCTACTCAAGTGATAAAACCACAGATTTCAGGAATTAAGAAGCATTTACCACTTTTGGCCTTAGAAGCAAAGAATACTCGTTATGGCTAGCAGCTTTTGCCAGCCTTCTCCTCCATGAATTTGTCTGATCTTTTAAACCCATTGGCCTGATCCAGCAGACTCTTCTGATGTTCTTATAGTAGGTTTGCCCAGAGGACGGGCAACAGAGGTGACCAAGAGTCATTGTGACTCAGAATGTGACAAATACCTGAAAGACTGCCTCCTTCCTTCTAAACTTAAAGGCCCCAACCTTTCCTCATAAGGGACCTCAACCAACCCCTTAATAATTTTGGTTTTTCTTTTCTCCACCTTTTCCAGATCTCAAAGACCTGTTTTGACGTAGAGATGCCAGGACTGTGCACTGTACAGTATTCCAAATGTGGAATACTCCTTCCCGCAGAGGACGAGAGTTGAAATGCTCAAATGGTTCTGTGACCAAAACAGCTCATGTGATTTTAGGAGGGCCACGGAGTCATAAGTTACTTCTAACTTCTTTATATTCTTTTGGCATCCAGGATAACAACATTTCTTATCTCACTGGGGATGATAATTTTATAATCCTAGCAGTACTCAGGGGATAAACACCTTGGTTGGTTAGTTGAGGAGCTAATATTTGTTCAGGTGGCTTTTGTCATGCCATACTGCCTCAAAGTTGTGTTCCTTGTCCTCCTGGATGCCTTTATAGCATCCAGAGTGGGGTTCGGGACACACAGCGGATGCCTCACAACAGAGTCCCTCTCTCTTCCTGGACTATGACCTTCAACATGGAGTGATGAAAAGACCACCTGTGCCCCAAGGCTCTTCAGCTCCATGCCCAGAGTCTCATAGCCCCTTGCTATATGTTAAAGGCTCTGTGTGGCAGTATCATTTGTACCCACATGAATCTGAAGGAAAGGGTAGTGGTCAGTGGGCTTGATAACACTTGGCAACTTCTCTGGCATATCGTCAATCTTTGCACCTGGAAGACAGCACATCTCCCAGGACATCCTGTTTCCTCCACTGCTGCCTCTGTTCCCCTCAGTAGGTGTCACCTATCACCACCACTCGTCTCCTCCTCCTCTGGGGAGGGCAGGAATCATTTGATGTGCTGTGTCTTCCAAAGCTTGCTTGGAGTGTTCTATGGTCTGCACCTGCTGCTCTTGAGTCTTCCCCTCTTGTCTATTGGACCTTATTTTGATATCGTGGGGATAAGTTACAAAGGCAGGAATCGTATGGTTTGAGTACTTCCTACAACTTCCTCTCGGCTGGCCATCTCCAGAGTGCAATTCTCTTTCTCCAACATCGTCTCCATGGAAGATAGTAACAAACTCCAAAGGAAAATTCAAATGACTATGTTTAAAAATGTGTAGGGAGCATTTGTGTAGATAATGAACTGATCACCCTTTTCTCACCTCTGGGCTGCTCTTCCACCTTCCATGATGACATCATCTGATTCTGATATTCTCCTCGCCCCTTCCTCACATTCTGCAGGGTTACCGTAGAGACAGCAAGAAAGAACTTTGCACCATCGCTATTCCGTTGCTCACTTCTTACCGGATGTTGTTCAGTAAGCAGTGTGAGGAGTGCTATCATATTAGATAATTGTGGTTTTTGTGTCAGCATTCCTATCAACATGGCAGGTAGGAAATTGTGCCATCTAGATGTTCACCTGTTCTGCTTCATTGTCCCATGAAGCAGACAGAGAAGCCAGCTGGGAAGTTAAGGATTTATAGCTGGGGATGGATGAAATCTTTGGACAACTTAGAGATGGTAACATATATGCAAGTGGATGCTGTGATAGACGGCCAGAGAAAAGGGAGAAAGGCAGATTCCTTTAAAAAGCCACCCCAGTTAGTCAAGGTCCCAGTACCTCCCATGGGGCTTAGTTAAGCCATGACTAAGGCCCATTTAATGGTCTTCAGTGGGACTTAGTCTTGAATATATCTTTCACTAGATGTGCCAATAAAGTCTGAGGCTTCTTCAAAATTACATATTTATTTGCAGTACTACTGTCCATCTACATTGCATTTTGTACAACAATGTAGATTGCACTTGTCCAAAGCAGCTTACGAACCAAGAGTTTCTAGGGAGCAACAACACAAAATATCAGTTTGGGAGGAAAAGCAGTAGATAAATAAGTAAATATCCATAAATGATCTACATTGATTCAGAACCAAAAGCAGTTTGGTTAGATTCTGCTCTCATGTGAGCCTGGAATAGCAATTGCTCTTTAGATGAATGACGATCTTGGTCGTCAAATTATAGAAATAGGTGAGCTTAGCAGGTGTAAGATTTAGCTGGTGCCTAAATCTTTAGCCAGGGTGGGCCTCTACCATTGTGGAACCTTAGCCCCCATTCCACTGGAACAGAGGAACCCCACTGTCCAGATTGGGAGCCCTGTCCCTATGCCATCAGACACAAATAAAGAAATGCTTCTGGTCCTCCAGCAGGTAGAACCCCAAACCACCTTGGGACCTCCTCGTACAGGAGTGGTTGCAAACAGAAATGAACAAAATTCAGGCCTCTTTGCAGAGGATATAATTTTATGCACCTCTGACCCTATCACAGCAGGCAAAATAATATGTACAGAGTTGGAACAGTTCTCTAGGGTCTCAGGATTGCAAGAAACTTTTAAGAAAGCAGAGGTAATGCTTTTTCATACACCACCCCATTCATATACAACAGGCTTTTACAGCAATGTTGAAGATTCCAATATCTAGGAAAAGTTTTAGATGCAAATTACCCAAAATTATCTGGGGATGCAAATTACCCAAAATTTGAACAAAGAAGTTGTATCGGTTTAATTATAGTACAGGTTGGAAAGCTCTAAATATGGATATAATACATTGGAATAAATGAAGACTCTCCATTATGGACAAACTAGTTGCATTGAAAATAATGATTGTACCTCCATTTCTTTTCTTCCAGACTTGGGTGAATGCCTGAGACGGAGAAGAACCCTGAAACCTATCCCTGAGGGTTTCCAAAAAAGCCCGCCCACCCGTGGGAAGAAAGATAGTGGAGACCTGGCCATAAAGGGGATAGGCATACCTAACCCCCCAAAATGAGAACCCCCTAAGGAAAAAAATACCAAAGCCCCAAAAGTGGAGAAAAGGGGCATCCGAGGGAACAAAATAACCCTTGAGGAAAGGCCTAAAAAACACTCCAAAAGCTTCTTTCGGATGGTGCCCCCTCCCCAGCCCCCCTCCCTGCCAAAGCCAGCAGCCCAGTTTGGGCAGAGGCTGGCACACCTCTCCCTGCTCATCCATGTGGATTACCGAGCTGTTAGCAAGACCATCTGGCTCTCATCTACATGGGTGGGCACCCCCTCTCACCTTTCCCTCCCCACTCACTGGAGACCCGTGCCCAGCATTGCACATAGAGAGCCACCAGTACAGGGAAGGGAAGGGAAGAAGAAGAGCTGCGGTTTCTTGTTGGGGACGAACTGTAGTTTGGTGGCTAAAACACACTTTCTGCATCCAGAAGGGTCCCAAATTCAATCTCTAAGCCCAGCTTTGGAGATCCATTGCCAGTTTGTGAAACCCTGGAGACAATGGTGGCAGGGACACATTGGTGTCCTGGTTTTGGAAGAACTTTATCTCTCCCTGCCCTGTGGGTGGGTGAATGGTCCCACCCATCTCTCAAAGTTGGCCCCCAGGGGCTTGAGAAGAGAATAAGCAAACAGGACAGGCCTCCCTGCACATCAGATGATGAGTGGCAGCACTGGGCGTGTTCATAGAATCATAGAATCATAGAGTTGGAAGAGACCACAAGGGCTTTCGAGTCCAACCCCCTGCCAAGCAGGAAACACAATCAGAGCACTCCTGACATATGGCTGTCAAGCCTCTGCTTAAAGACCTCCAAAGAAGGAGACTCCACCACACTCCTTGGCAGCAAATTCCACTGTTGAACAGCTCTTCAGTCCTGCTTCCTGCAGGGTTTGGCCAAGTCCCCCAGGGAACTCTCTCATGGATGCCAAGCAGGAAGGACTGAACTCATCACCCACCAGCTGAGCTTCAGGCAGCTCAGTCCCGCTCTTCACAGGGCACAGCGGATGTCAGGTGTGGGCCCGGTTTGGGCAAAACAACCTGGCTGGCCCAACTTGGTCCACACATGGAGGTTCCCTGGTGGTGTAGGCATTGCTGAGCCAGGCAATATAAAGTGTGCAGAGTTGGAACAGTTTTCCAGGGTCTCAGGATTGCAAGATATGTTTAAGAAATTAGAGGTCATGCTTTTTCATACACCACCCCATTCATTTACAACAGACTTTTACAGCAAGGTTGAAGATTCCAATAGCTAGGAAAAGTTTTAGATATCTGGGGGTGCAAATTACCCAAAATTTGAACAAACAAGTTATATCAGTTTGATTATAGTACATAACAGAAGACTAAAATGTTATCTTAAAAGATTTCAAAATAGAACATTACAAAGGAGGTCAACTACAGAATACATATTTAACATAATAGGGCTGGTGAGACTGGGCCCAGCCCTCTAGGCCAACTAGAAAGGGCCTTGCAGGGAGCAACCTCCATGCCCCACAGCTGGGCGATGTTCCTCCAGTCTCATGAGGAGCCTCTTCAGTGGGGCTGGTGAGTCTGGGCTTCACCCCCTAGGCTAGTTGAAAAGGGCCTTGCAGGGAATGGCCTCCATGCCTCACAGCCAGGTGATGTTCCTCATTTATGCACATTTATTTATAATTTACATCCAGCGGTTCCAGGCCTGCCGCCATTAGCTATGATTTGGTCAGTCTGAGTCCCCACCCCTGTCACAACACAATGGGCCCCAAAGTCCTTCCTCTTTTACACTTCCATTGTATTTTAACCCTTTCACCTCTTCTGATTCGGGGAGAAGGTGAGTGGAAATCCCCCCCGGTCTCAAATGAAGAGCCCTCTGAACACCGAAGAAGTGTGCATGCACACAAAAGCTCATACCAATAACAAACCTAGTTGGTCTCTAAGATGCTACTGGAAGGAATTTTTTTATTTTCTCTGAACACTGTTTCTCTACTGGTTGCATAGCAACCACCTCAATGTCGTCTATCTCTTCTCCTCCCCCTTCCTGTGAACTGTCTTGAGTGCTGCTCTTTCTGAGCTAACCCCCTCCTGCTGTATCTGCACTCTTTCGTCTCCAGGGTCAGACTCTGGTTCTCTCTGTACTGGCAGTCCTTCATCTCCAGAGCTTGACACTTCCCAGGCGTTCATTTCAGCCATGTCCCTGACACTAAGTCACGGTAATCTCAGTCTAAGAGTCATGACGTCAACTTCATGGTCATTTTTGTTTTCTCCAGTTATGGCCTCTTTCCCTTTCCTGCTTTAGTTGCACAGGTGATTCCAACAAATCAGGGACCACAACATACTTTAAACTGCCATAGCATTTCTCATAGTTATCTGTTTCTTCAGGTAAGGATTTCTGACATCTTTGGTTTTTTCTCCCCACTCCTTTACTGGCTTTGTTTGGGCAATAAATTATACTTTCAGCTTCTACTGTATTCTGCCTGACCTTCCTCTGTGTATCTGGCCTAAGCACTTCACTATTCCTTTTCTGCTTCCCTTCTGAAACAGGGCTGTCAGTTGCTAAATACTTTTTGTACTCAGTTTACAGTTTACAGTTTACTTGCTTTTAACTGATTCCATCCATCAAGTTAATATTGCAAGATTTCAATCCACCTGATTATTCTGAGGATATTTAGAGTTTCTCTCAGTTTTGTGCTATGGAAATTCCTCCCAGTGGGTTCACAGCCTATTCATATATATTTGTCCAATAACTGTCTTGTTTTTGTTTTGTTTTTGGTTTTTTGTTTACTAAAAATTGATTACCTAACAAATCTGCCAGAAGCTTGTCAAAATATTGGGTCAGATCCTGGAGAAATAAAGTGTCCCCACAAGGGTTGGATGGCACAAGCTTACTACTCTATCTCACTCTGGTCAGCGCCTGCATGGAATTATTCCAGGCTCCCATTATAAGGCATGCTGAATTTTCTTAAAGTAGAATGGAATGTACATGTAATAACAGAGTGCAAATATTCTCTGAAAATTAAGCTATGCAAATATCCTTATTTCCCAATCCTGTTCAGTGCCATTATTTCTCTTAACTACTACCCTACCTCCCCATAGCAATTACTGAATCATCCTGTCTGAATTGATCACATGAGATAGATGATCTTACCCAACCAGGGATTCTTATGTATTAATTCAAATATCTATGCTTTCCACTTTATTTCTAAAGCATCCATACCCTATACACATTTCCTCAACCTGGTGCTCTCCAGGTGTTTTGGATAACAACTCCTGTCATCCGTGATAGACTATACCATGTGCTTGATAGGAGTGATAGTGTCACCAAACCGTGGTAACTTGGCTGTTTTGAAATCCGGAGAGACAAGTGATATCCCATATGCTATAGGACTTTCAATAAGACACGTCGGAAACCAGATCTGGGTTCACACACCTTTCATGTAACATTTATTTCATATAGTCAAGTATACATTAACGCATTGGTACCAAGAGGTTCAAACACTCACACATTCACACAAATACTCACACAAGGCCCTTCACGTGGGTTGATCAAGCCTCACCTAAGAGCTGTGGGTGTCTGGTTGTAGCGCTGGTCCCGGTGACACTAAGGGTAAGCAGACTGCCCTTTTTATAGTCTTCCCCCTTGGTATCTATGGGCTGGCTTTTAGAATGACTGAGTTTCCACGTCTCTCCTCCTGTTCTCCTTCTGGACCACCACATCACCTTTGCTGTTGTACCTCAGAAATACATACGTGTTTCAGGCCTTTATCATCTGTCTGTGGCCCACTGCCAGTTCCTCCTTGTCTTTGTTCTTTTCAGAGGATATTTATTACTGTTGTTCATCGCCAGTTCCATCCTGTTTTTATCAGGGGATTTTTGCATCAGTGATTTTTTGCTTTCATTAAGCAAAACCAATGTTCTTTGGGACACAGTTATACATTTTTCCTTGATATAACCAGTTTCTTGCTTCGCCTGCCAGCGTATCATGCTTTGCGAATTCGCCATCTTCCTTGGACCCAACATTCATACATGACAATAGTTCAAAACATCTGGAAGCCAATGGTAAAGAAGGCTATGCCATGCTGTGTAACCAATCAGGTTTTATAATGCAATGATGTAAGCAAAGCCAAACAAATGATGATGAGATGTTTTTTTCTTTTTTGTGTGTGTCTTGTGTGATTTTTATGTTTTATAAAATTTGTGAAAATGACAATAAATATCTTTTTAAAAAAAACAAAAACAAATGATGATGAGATGTCAATGTTATATATGTGGGATTTACAGCCACAATCACAAATGCACATTTTGCTAGACAAGCACAGAGCTAGTTCTTGAACTTCCTAGAGGGGACCCTTTGTGTATGATCACCTCCTTTGCCTCCTCTGCTCACCCTTGCACTCAAGGCTCACCCTCCCCACCTGCTGCAGCGCTTTCCCACCTACCATGCAAAATCGGGGCACCCTGGGATAAAGGCAGAGCCCAGGTTATCTTAAAAAAGTGAGGCTGTCCCTCTTAAAACAGGGTGCTTGGCAGGTGTGTGTTAAATCCAAAGCTGGTAAATTGATGCTGGATTATTGTAATGTGTGCTATATGGGACTGTGCTTAGGTTTTGTTCAAAAGTTTCAGCTTGTGCAGAATGTAGCAGCCAGACTGAAGATGGAAGCACATGACTAACAACATGTGGCCCCAAATAATAATAATAATAATAATAATAATAATAATAATAATAATAATTTATTTATACCCCAGCCTCTCTGGGCGGCTTTCAACAAAATATTAAAATACAATAGTCTATTAAACATTAAAAGCTTCCCTAAACAGGGCTGCCTTCAGATATCTTCTAAAAGTCTAGCAGTTGTTTTTCTCTTTGACATCTGGTGGGAGGGCGTTCCACATGGTGGGTGCCACTACCAAGAAGGCCCTCCGTCTGGTTCTCTGTAACTTGGCTTCTCGCAGTGAGGGAACTGCCAGAAGGCCCTCGGCACTGGATCTCAGTGTCCGGGCAGAACGATGGGGGTGGAGACACTCCTTAAAACACATGCACTGGCTGCCT
Source organism: Podarcis gaigeae (assembly GCF_964106915.1). Classification (NCBI taxonomy): domain Eukaryota; kingdom Metazoa; phylum Chordata; class Lepidosauria; order Squamata; family Lacertidae; genus Podarcis; species Podarcis gaigeae. The sequence continues at coordinate 6,420,813 of NC_139691.1, forward strand.
GTCTACTACTGAGCCAGGTTTAGTGTCCTTTCATTAATTTCCAAAGCCCTAATCAACTTAGGTCCAGGGTACCTTAGGGACTGCCTTATAACCCGGCTTGATCATTGAGGTCATGTGAAGGACTGTTGCTGGTTGCCTCCGAGTTAGCAAGGCTCATTTGACAATAACAAGCCTTTACTGTCATCAGCTCAATCCTGTGGAATGCTCTGTCACTAGAGATTCAGCAAGTGTCTTCTGTTTTAGCCTTTAAGCACCTGCTGAAAACTTTCATGGACCACCAAGTTTAGGCAAGCAATTGAGAATATAAATTTCTATGAGTTAGATAATAGTCTCTGGTTTTAATTTTTAAATGCATTTTTAATATAGATATTGTAAAACACTTTGGTATTCATTATGATATAGCCATATTTACACATTTTTATAGATAAATAAGTAGTCTTTGGTCCCAAACGAAAGGTGCTTCCCCCGCTGGAATGTATTATTAAGAAGAGAAGCTCTAATATAGGTGTTAGGGCCAGAGTCAGACACGGATCAGCACTAAAGTAATAAGTCACTGATGCCAGTGAAATTAAGGTTTCTAGTGGTTGTGGCTTTACAGGGGCATTTGGCTGATCACAATTGGAAAATAAGATCCTGGACCAGATGGACCTTTGGTTTGATCCAGAGGTGGTTTTTCTTACAATGTTCATTCTCTCTCTCTCTCTCTCTCTCTCTCTCTCTGTGTGTGTGTGTGGTGTGTGTAGATGAACACATACATGCACACAGGGCAAAGTTCCTCAGTCCTCCCAATCTTTTCCTCCCGTATCCTTGTGATGCACCCATTCACTCACAATGCTCTGGCACCAGGCTACTTTTTCACAGTTATAAACACAAGCCTTTCTATTAATTTCAGATGATGCATTTTCTATGCCTAGCTATGAATAAACCAGATCAATGCCAGTAACATGCTTTATTGGTCCTCCCATGAAATGAATTTGTAGAGAGACAGGCCATGAGATGGAGTCGACATGCAGATGAGATTGGTAAGTGAGAGTGTATTGATTATTTTCACCCCAGGCCAGGCAGTAATTCCAACTGGTGCCAGTATTTCCTCTTGCTTTGGTTCATTATTTATGCGATAAAAACACTATCCCAATGATAACAACACGTTTCATTTCCAACCCCAAGCATAAAACATCAACACTTAAGATTGTGAGAGGTGAGCAGGAGGGTGGGGGAAAGGGGGATGGCAGAGATTTTTTTTTAAAAAAAAAACCACAAGAAAACAAGTGCTAAAGAAGCTGAAAACTGCTGAGCCTGGTCTTGTGGCTTTTTATGCCCTCCAAAAGGAAGATTGAGAGCAGGTGTTAGATTACCAGGCTCTTTATTAATAACTCAAGGCTTCTAAAAGAGGTGGATTGATGGCACACTCAGCGCTTAGCCAGTGAATAAAACCTTAGGTTCAGCATGCAACTCAAATCCAACTCAAACATTTTGCTCCATCAACTGCCTGCCTCTCCTCAACAAAAAGAAGCCCTCTTGAGGAAGAAAAGGGATCCAGCAAATAAAATTGGATTCTTCTTCCACATGAGCATTCATAATAAATAAATAAATAAATGTCAAGGCTTTGCTTAAAAACCAGAGAGATTTCATTTGTTAGACTGCAGGAACACTTGGGAAACAAGTGTCTTCTGGTGTCACCCACCATCAGCTTGCTTTGCAAGAAAGCCCAAGCTTTCTGGCTCCTTTGATGAAATAACTGAAGGTTGTTTTAGAACAGAGATAGCCAACATTGTGCCTTCCAGATGTTGTTGAACTCCATCAGCACCAGACAGCATAGCCCAAGGTCAGGGAAGATGGGGGTTGGAGTTCAATAAAATCTGGAGGTCACAATGTTGAAATGCCTAGTGCTTGGTTTAGACCAGGGATAGCCAACATGAAGCCCTTCAGATAGTGTTGAACTGTAACTCCCATCATTATTGCTGACTGTTGGCCATGCTGGCCTAGGCTGATGGAGTTTGGAGGGCACCATGTTTCTATCCCTGGTTTAAGACAAGCTTCAGGCATTTCATCAAAGGAGGCATCTTGTGAAAAGACTTTCTCTTTTCCATAACCCAAGTGCAATGGGGGAACTTGAGGGGGGCAGCATTAAAGCAAAAACTTGTAACAAAATACATATTTCACATCACCTTTATGAGAAAAAAATGAGATACATATCCTTCTTAAATCTCTTAACCAGCTGCCAACACCACTTCTCTTTCTGATTCCTTTTTTCCTAGCTGTGGTGGACTTTGAACTCTCAAATTTGAGTGGCACCCTGTGCAATGCTAAAATTCAGCGACCCTCACCCCCACCTCTTGCATTCTGTTGTACATCGTTGCTGCAGCGTCTCCTGTGGTGCTGGTGCAAGACCAAACCAGTTGCTCTACCCTGAAACTACCTTTGTCTGAAGGTAGGGTAGTCCTCCTCGCATTCCTTTGGTCTGTTCAGGTCAGAGCCCAATCTGTAGCTTCCTCTGAACTCCTCTTATAAGCTCAAAGCAAGCTAGGTAAGTAGGTGAGACAGACTCTGAGATAGCATAATACTTAGTTAGATAAAGACTTCTAAAGTTGAGCCTTTTATTAAAGGGATTGTAATAAAGCAAGTAAGAGATATAGGCGGTAACAGTAAAAACAAAACAAAAAGAAGTGGTTATAAAGTAGTCCTTACACTTGATTTGGTCCTAAGCTTAGCTTCAGTAAGTTTTATACAACAATGTGCCAATAGCATGGGTTCCATCATGGAAGGGAACAAGGAAGTTTCTCTAAGATTGTTTAAACTGTCCATGTTTATGTTGTTTTCCAAGCTGCGGGTGATGAGTCACCCTCAGTCAGATGAAGCTCTGGGATTCTTAGGTTCCACATGTGCACATGGATGACAATATTTAGCACACATGTTTGTTTGTTTGTTTGTTTGTTTATTACATTTGTATATCATCATATACCTGTAGATCTCAGGGCTGTTCATATCATCATCATCATCATTTATTTATATGCCACTCATCTGACTTGTTTACCCCAGCCACTTGGGGCGGCTACCAACAAATTAAAGCACAGTAAGACATCAAACATTAAAAACTTCCCTATACAGGGCTGCCTTCAGATGTCTTCAAAAAGTCAGATAGTTGTTTATTTCCTTGACATCTGATGGGAGGAAGTTCCACAGGGCCGGTATGACTACCGAGAAGGCCCTCTGCTTGGTTTCCTGTAATTTTTCAGTGAGGGAACCACCAGAAGGCCCTGGGAAGTAGATCTCAGTGTCCAGGCTAAATGATAGGGGTGGAGATACTCCTTCAGGTATGCAGAGCCAAAGCCATTAGGTAGGGTTTACCATATGTCCATTTTCCCCAAAATACATCCTCTTTGAGGGGAATAAAATTTGTGTCTGAGTGGATTTTTAAAATCTGGCAAATATCCAGGCTTTCTATTCTTGCAGAGCACATGGATCTCAAGCAAGCTTTTGCCATATGTGCAATCACAGAGATTTCCCGACCTGGCTGCGTATAGTTACTTTTGCAACATTGCCAGTTGCCGGTGCATGCATCTGGAGCTGGTTCAGGCTCCCTGCCTCCTCCACTGACCAACCCAGAAAAGGGAAAGCAGTAAGCGTTGTGAGATTTGGGCTGTCTCACTTGGGGACAGATGTGTGTGTGTGTGTGAAATTTAAATTAGAAACCTAGCAGAGTTTCCTGTTGCTTCCACAGCAGCCAGAACTGGGAATGTTTGCAAGAAGACACAGGTGAGCGGCAGTTAAAAGAGAATAGAGGAGTTTATTTTTTTTCTCTCTCTCTCTCTTTCCATTTGCCTTCCCTGTTTCTGTGTTTGCTGAGAAAAATGCTTGGTGTGGGGGTTATAGCAAGTGAAGGGACTGTGTGTGAAGAGGAAGGATTTGCTTGGGTGAGTGCAAATGTTCATTAATTCCTAGAAATTGATAGAAGATTCAAGAAGCAGTGAAGTGCTGGTTGTTTTGTCTGTCCAAGGACATTTTCTATGGAAACCATTTTCTGGACATGCACAGTTTCTGCAGAACACAGTGGTCTGTTTCTCAGTCTGTTTTATCTCTCCAAGCTGACAACATGGAGAGAAAGAGATTTTGCACCTTGGAACTTTAAGTGTACCTTCACCAGTGGCTGCGGTGCCTGTGTATATAGCTGAAACCATTTACGTGTTTATGACCAGCAAGTAAAGCAATTACTTGTTGAACTTTATTGTCTCTATTGTTTGTTTTACTCCATGGGCTAGAGCTCCTATGCACTTCAGAATAACGTGTGTCAGTCTGCTGATTTATGGTCCCTAGCACTTGCAGTGAAAGTGTGCCAGACCCCTTTTTATGGTTCGAAGATCATAAATCCTTAACAGGAATCTCCCACCACCCCCACTTGTTCTTGCTCTGACTTTATCTAGTAAACTTTTTTGCTGTGCCCTTTTTTTGTAATTGCCCCACTCTTGAGTAGTGCTACTGAGGAGACAAGCTCTTTTCAGCAAGCATGGTTAGCTCTAGCTTTCTTCTCATCCTTGGAGCTGGTGAGGGTGATAGGGCTTGTGATTTGGAGGTTTCTAGAGCACATTTGCAGAGATGAGCCCTGCCTATCTCAGTGTTGGACACACAGTGCCAAAACAAACCTTCCTGACCTCCATCTTGAAGCTGGAGACAAGAAGGAACCATCTCTGCAATTACATTGGGCATCCATATTTTCCCCCCATCATAACTGAAAATGACTCCCAGCCTTCTCTCAACCTCCAAGCTGAAAAGAGGGCTGTAGCTATGCATAATGTAATTAAATTATTTTTAATTTTATTTTTAATGCTGTAACTCCCACCCAAAGAAACAGAGCATGGAATGCTACTTGAGAACATTTGTTTCAGAGGCTAAGTGCATGAATAGGAATAAGGTCTTGGATGAGGGTCAGGCTCCTGACAACCACTGATACCTGGTTGGCTAGGAAAGCTGCCCAGAATTTGAGGACCACTAAGTGTTATGTCTTAGCTCTTGAATTTGTGTTTGCTAGCAGATTCTAAGGTGGTTCTTTGTACTGTCTTAAGTGAAATATGCAATATATCACAGCTTCTATAGCCTACATATGGTAAAGGTATTTAAAATAAGAGTTGTCTTAGTGATCTGTAGTTAAAAGTAGAGGTTGGTAAATGTGTCCTTTTTTGCTCATCAGAATTGGCAATCCTATGTTTAGGGCTTTAAAGGCCAGTACCAACACTTTGAATTGTTCTCAGAAATGTACTGGGAGACAATGTAGATCATTTAGGACTGGTGTTATATGGTCCTGATGGCTGCTGCCAGTCACCAGTTTGACAGTCACGTTGTGGATTATTTGTAGTTCCTGAGTCACCTTCAAAGGTAGCCCCATGTAGAGTGCATTGCAGTAGTCCAAGAAGGAGATATCCAGAGCATGTACCAGTCTGGTGAGACAGGGTAGGTGGGGTCTCAGCCATTGTACCAGATGGAACTGGTAGACAGCTGTCCTGGACACAGAATTGACTTGTGCCTCCATGGACAGCTGTGACTCCAAAATGACTCCTAGGTTGCACACCTGGTCCTTTAGGAACACAGCTACCAAATTCAGGACCAGGGAATCTCTAACACCTGCCCTCCCCCTGTCCCTCAGAAACAATATTTCTGTCTTGTTGGGATCCAGTCTCAATCTCTTAATGGCCATCCACCCCCAGCTGCCTCAAGATACCTACACAGGACATTCATCACTGGTTCCAGTTTAAACAAGAGATAGACCTGGGTATAATCTGCATATTGGTGAACACCTAGCCCAACCTCCCTATTGATCTGCTGCAGTGGTTTCATATAGAAGTTAAAAAGCACCCCACAAGTGAGCTTCCAAGTGATCACTCATCACTCATCCCTCACATGGTCCAGGAGGAAGGAATGGAACCACTGCATAACAGTGCCTGCATCTCCCAGCCCTCCAAGATGGTCAAGGAGAATACCCTGGTTGACAGTATCAGAAGCCACTGAGAGATCCAACAGGAGCAGGAAACAGCTTTCACTTCTGTCCCTGGTCATCAACTAGCATGACCAGGGTGGCTTTAGTCCCATGATGAGACTTCCGATTGGAATGAATCCAAATAGTCTGCATCCTCCACTCATGTCTGAAGTTGTTCTGTGACTGCCCACTCAATCACTTTGCCCAGGAACAGAATATTGAAATTAGGCAATAATTGGTCATAGTGTCTGGGTCTAAGGAAGTTTGATGATAGCTTCTTTAAGGGAGTCCGAGAAAACTCCATCACAGAGAGAAGCATTAACCACCTCACGGAGCCCATTGCCCAGCCCTGCCTGGCTTGCTTTATGAGCCAGGATGGGCAAGGATCAAGGAAACAGGTGGCCGGTTTAACTCATCCAAGCAGCCTGTCCACATCCTTAGAGGTAACAGGTTGAAATTGATCCTATACAACTGACATGCCCAATGTGTCGATCACGATCGTCTCATCAATTGCGTGATGGATTCTGGTCACTCACAACCCAGGCCTCAGGGCGCCTCCACCCGCTGGGCCACTGCTGGAGCAATTCTGCAGGTGGCATGGCCAGTGGAGACTCTGCTTAGCCAGGCTTGCTCACAGCTCTGGCTGGTGCTGGTGCCGCCTCCACCTCATAGCTGCCTCAAGTGCCCTGCTCCAGCCGCCGGCTTTGCCGGATGCCAAGCCAGTTGGCTGGCTCCAGAAAGGTGCAAGGCACCTGCCTCCATCCCCTGCAAACACAGCCCCAAGGCAGGGAGGTGTGCAGGCTCCGAACAGGCTGCAGCGCTGCGAAGGGAGCTCTGGGAAGAGAGGCACATGAGAGAGTCAATGACATCCCTCCTCCCTCTCCTGCCAGTTCCTGTGGAAAGAAAGCACCTTCTCCCTCCTAGTTCTGCATGGATGCTGAACTTTCCCCACCTTTTCAGCTCCAGCCTAGCTGGGTTTTCTTGAAAGTAAGCCACTGTCCCCCTCCTCACAGAGCTCTTCGTCTGGTAAAGGGGGAATTGGACATTTCAGGGCGCACTGGTTTCCCATGCTCCAAGGGCCCTGGGAAGGGGCTGGTGGGGGTGTAATAATTTGTTATTATTTTTATCATCATAATAATAATTTATTATTTATACTCCGTCCATCTGGCTGAGTATCCCCAGCCAAATATAAAATGTTTAATTTTAAGAATTACAGTGGGAGATCCCTGCTGGTTTTTGATATTGGATACTAGCTCACAGCCTACTGGAAGTTGGATATGCCTGCTATACAACTTGACTAGACATAGCTCTGGCACTCGCCCACACCAACCCTGCTATCATGATGCAGTCTGAGCAATTTTATCTGCAAAAAAACTTCACAAAATCATTGCAGGAGATCTTGGGGTCCTTATCAGACCCCAATGGCTAAGGTGGTTCTGTTAGACTGTGAAGCACCTGAAAGTGTCTCCATTCTGACAGGAAGAGCTGTTTGGCAGTGGAACAGATTCCCATGAGAGGTGGTGGACTCTGCTTCCTTGGAGGTTTTTAAGCAGTGGTTATATGGCTATCTGACATGGATGCTTTAGCTGAGATTCCTGCATTGCAGAGGACTGGACTAGACGACCCTTGGGTCTTTTCCAACTCTAAGATTCTATGATTCTATGGCACTTTCCACAGATGCAATAGAGGCAGCAAAGAAGGTCCTCTTTGCCATCACTATTGACACTTGGTAGGCTCGACATTGAGCTCTAACCCATATTCAGTCTGATTCACAGTAAGTTTTTCACCACCAGTGCTCTAGCCATGTCAGCAATTGTTTCATCACCCTCAGCACTGGGGAAAACCACAGGGCCGTCTGGGCTCCATGCAATCAGAGAGGGTACTTTGGAGCCAGACAGTCAATAGCCCTGGTTAGCTGCATATTCCAGTGAGCCACCAGGAAATCAGATGAGAGGCTATCAGCATGGTTTAAGACACCCCCACCACTTTCCTAAAGCCATTTGGATCCATTAAGTGCTGGGGGTGGACCATTCAAATTGGTCCCACTTCCCTGTGGAAGGGAAGGGTCGCAGAGAAGTCTAGTTGTACCAGAAAGTGGTACCTCTTTTGTTCCACTGGAACTTAGTGTCAGATCACCCACATCCACATCCACAAACATCCACAAACACCAGATCTAAGGCTATGAGTAGGGTCAGACATAAAAAAAAACATGACATTTGAATCCACACAAAACGTTCAATTTTATTTATACAAAATGCCTTGAGTGAAAAGAAGAGAAGAAAACAACTGCTAGTCAGTTACCAAGTGAGTCCCTCCCTTTTGCCATCTGGAGTCAAGGTGATTACTTGGCATTCTTAGTACTGTTGGCCTGCATTTTCTTCACCCCTTGTTGTTTTGTTTCCTTGCAAAACACATGCTCTGAAGGAACTTGGAATCAACCCCCTTCAAAGATTAATAAATAACTGATCTGGGTGTTGTTGTTGTTTAGTCATTCAGTCGTGTCCGACTCTTCGTGACCCCATGGACCAGAGCACGCCAGGCACTTCTGTCTTCCACTGCCTCCTGCAGTTTGGTCAGACTCATGTTTGTAGCTTCGGGAACACTGTCCAACCATCTCGTCCTCTGTCATCCCCTGATGTGTCCCCTGATACTGATCTGGGTATCTTAATGCTATTTCTGTGCCACTTGTGAGACTGGTTGTTTGTGGTGTGGTTCTTGGACTTGGCCATGGCTTAAACCTCAAACTCTGCCACAGTTCAAACCCAAACCAGAAATGTTCAGCACGTGGAAGTAAATTTATGAAGTGATTTCAGTAGATGCATCCTTTCCTTGCATGCTAGATAGCTTGATGGGCAGGGGGCAGGCTTACTTGTGGATTTATTAGAAGCTCAGGCTACATACAAACTACTTTCTATTATGAAAGGATGCAGCCCCTGGCATATATTGTGATTAAGGGAAAGGAGAGTTGAAGCTTTGAATTCCCTAGCAAGGCTCTCTCTCTTAGCCCCTATTAATTATAGCAAATCTCCCATAGTGACCAGAGATTGGAAGACAGATATTTCCTGTTATGGTAGAAGGTAAAGGCTCTGATGAACTGTTGCATTATCCATGCAACTATTCTAAAGGGCAGCCAGGTACATAGAGCTGCACCCCCCACTTCCCCCTGATTCAAGGCATGAAGCCAGAGGGCTAAAACTTCTCCATCTAATGATGTTTAGAAACACCATTCAAATCAATTCACTTCTTTCATTCTGCATATTGACTTGTAACCATAATGTGTGCCCAAGCTTCCTCATTGAAGGATTGTCTGGTGTTGAGAGGTTGAAAGTGAAGGGGGAATGTTTTGTGCCATTAATTCTCACAGTCCCTCATTAATAGCCCAGAAATGAACCTGATCATTAATGTTTAAAGGATACTCAGTTCTTTAAAATGCTATTAAGAACACACAAAGGGGAAGGGGGTTGACTTGGATCTCTCTTGCGAGAAAGCCTAGCAGCATTCGTTCAGTAGGAATTGACTTATTTGTGTGCTAGCCCATAACTGCAATTATAAACAGAAAAGGAAGCAAGCATCATCATATCCAATACTTATACGCAATGACACATTATAACACTTGAAAGTGAGTTCTCTTCTATGTGTGTGGTGTGTTTTATAGTTAGCAGCAGTGGCGTAGCGTGGATTGTCAGCACCCGGGGCAAGGCAAGTAATTTGCACCCCCTAACCCGTGGATTTGCGCCCCCTGACCTGTGGATTTGTGCCCCCTAACCCTAACCCCCAGATGTTGCGCCCGGTGCGGCTGCCCCCCCTGCCCCCCCCACGCTACGCCACTGGTTAGCAGCCAGCAGCAGTCAGATATAGCTCATTTCAGCTTTTGGGAGCTTGCAACCAAAAGCTCATGAACAGAATTTGCAAATAGGGGCATTTGCAAGGGTATTTAGTAGGGGAGTTTGAAGGGGGAGGCCCACAGTACAGTTTCATGGTGTGCTAAGGAACAAAAGATATGGAGGGCGAGGGAGCTGTTACACCTCTGCCATGTTTTTCTTTCTGCCAGAGAATGTACAAAAGTACACATGTAGCAAGTGCAAACTGGTTGCCTTGCTGGAAGAGAAGGTGCAGCAGCCTGAGGCATGCCTAGCCACACTTCAAGCTACAGGACAAGATGCAGAGTTTCTCAATACAGCTGAGTTGACTGTGATGGAACAGCAACACCAGTGGTTTGCCCCTGGGGAGGAGGAAGAATGTCTATTGCAAGAGACTAGCCCCTGGAGGAATTTGACACAAAGAAATAGGACAGCCACAAGTCACACTGTCACTGGAGCTGCAAAAACGAGGACAGCATTTGCATACCGCAGGGCACACTAAGGTGGCTGTGAAAGATACAGTGCACAGAACAATTCCTGCCACCACCAACCCCCGGAGGAGGAAGAGACAGGAGGAGATGGGCTTGGAGGAGTCTTTATAAACTCGACCTAACTTCTTCAGATCCAAGGCTCCTGATCTTGGATGAGTATCCTTATAACCCACTTGCTACCTTCCATTGAGACAATCTCAGAGAAAGGGAATCGCATTGCTCCAGACAAGGCAAGCTGAGAGTAGGCTGTACTCAATCCATAGGGTTCCTGCTTCTATATCCAGATAATGTCCAGTAAACAAGTGGAGAAGACTCAAGAGCAGCTACAGACCTTAGAACACTCCAAGGAGACTTTGAAAGACAGAGCGTATAAGAATGGTTCCTGCCAGCTCTACCTCCCTTTTAAATCACACACAATTCAAAGTGTGGGTGATGACCTTTAAAGCCCTAAATGTCCTTGGCCCAGTATACCTGAAGGAGCATCTCCACCCCCATCATTCTGCTTGGACACTGAGGTCCTCCTGTGAGGGTCTTCTGCTGGTTCCCTAACTGCAAGAAGTGAAGTTACAGGGAACCACTGAGAAATGCTATTGGGTGACAGAGAAAAGGTGAAACTATTCAACACCTACTTTGCCTCTGTCTTCACTCAAAAGGAAAGTGATGCCCAGCCTGGTGATAACAGAATAAATGATGTAAGGAGGGAGCCGCAGCCCAAGACAGAAAAAGAGGTAGTAAGGGAACACCTAGATACTTAAAATGAATTCACATTTCCAGGGCTTGATGAGCTGAATCCAAGGGTACTAAAGGAGCTTGCAGGTATAATTTCAGAGCCTTTGTCTATTATCTTTGAGAATTATTGGAGAACAGGTGAAGTCCCTACAGACTGGAGGTGGGCAAATGTCCCCATCTTCAAAAGTGGGGGAAAGGAAGACCCAGGTAACTACCAACCGGTGAGCTTGACATCAATACCAGGGAAGCTCCTAGAACAGATAATTCAACAATCGGTCTGTGAGCATTTAGAAAAGGATGCTGTGATTACTAAGACCCAGCATGGGTTTCTCAAAAATAAGTCATGCCAGACCAATCCGATTTCTTTCTCTTTTTTATGGTATTACAAACTTGGTGGATCAGGGAAATGCTGTGGATGTAGTGTATCTCAATTTCAGTAAGGCTTTTGACAAAGCCCCCCATGATATTCTCGTGAGGAAGCTGGTAAAATGTGGGTCAGATGAGGCAACTGTTAGTTGGAATTGTTGACTGACCAAATCCAAAGAGTACTCATTAATGGCTCCTCAACATCCTGGGAAAAAGTGACAAGTGGGGTGCCATAACTTTCTGACAGCAAGAGCTGTTCAGCAGTGGAATGGTCTCCCTCAGGAGGTTTTAGGCTCCCACTGGAGGATTTAACCAAAGGTTTCATGGTCATCTGCCATGGATGCTTTAGCTGAGATTCCTGCTTTGCAGGGGGTTGAACTAGATGACCCTTGGGGTCCCTTCCAACTCTACAGTTCTATGAATCTACGGTATGAAGTGGCACACATATCCAAATAGTTAATACAGAAAGGATGCACTTTTAAAAAGTGAATCTTTCTACTTTCCATTCCTGCTTCAGGTCAGTGTGGTATATCACAGAGTACGGCATCGGCTCAGCTGCCAGTCCACGTGACGCCATTAATCCACCTCTTGGCATTTTTCAACATTAAACCTATGTGCATATTATTACAGTATGTCAGCTGGAAAGCTGCCACCTCCCTCCCCCCCTCCACAAAAGGCCACTCACAGCTAACAGTATGAATTATTGGGAAAATTGCAACAGAGAGGGAGCCCTCTCTGCAGCCCCCTTTGCTCTCAATGGGTTTATGCAAATCAGCCAAATTAAGCCAGCAGAGTTGACCTTAGTCATAAAATAAATCCACTTGATGTATAAGTAAGGGATGGATGAAGTGGGCAGGGTTGGAGGGAAGCGGGGAGCTGAAGCAGTGACATAGAATTTATGCAGAAGGAAAGCAATGCACTACTTTTCTATGTTTCTGTCCTGCCCATTCCACAGTTTTCTGAGTCATTAACCAAGCCATTTTGCAATGCATTTAAACTTTCTTGAACTTAGCTATACAATCAGCAGTGAGGGAGAAAAGACGACTTAGTGGAAAGGTGTGGAGTCAGCAGAAAAAAGGGGTGGATGGGAAAGATGAGAGGCAGCAAAGTAGCCTGGTGTGTTTATACAGCTTTTTTCCAACCAATGCTCCCCCCACCCCACCCCACTGAGTAGGTCAGGATAAGTTTTCTTTAACCTTTTGCACATGTTCCAGCCACATATTCAATGAGAGACTTGCTTAATGCGAAGTGTGTTGTGAGAGGCAGTCAACAGTGACACCAATTTCCACAGTAGCGAGTCACCCATCTGGAATGAAGGATATCTCAGGCCCTCTATTTCTGATGTTTAGAGTATGAGCACCATCACTGATGTAGCCAAAATGGCATATCCCTTGCATATGGGGGAGGTATCAGCAGGCTTGAAAAAATGCAAGCAATTGGGGGTGGGGACTAAGGGGAGGGATCAAACCCTCCCCTAAAAAAAAAGGGAGACACTAAAGCCTGTGCATGATCAGTGGCCATGGTGGGTGATTTGTTGCAGGGAGAAAATGGAAGACATGGGGAATAGATGGAATTATTTATTTGTTTACTTTCTTTCCTACATTGATCTTTTCCCCTTTCTTCCATCATGGAGCCCAAGGTACTATACATGTTGAAATTGTTCAGAGGAGCACTGTGAGTTTTCTCCCATGGATGTAGGAGGCCGACTGGCTTCAATTAGAAGTCCAAGGATTAGAAGCACTTCACACACACTCTCTCTCTCTCAGCCCTGCATTCCCTGCTGGGTAACCCTCCTCTAGCTGCTTAAGTCTTCCCTCCTCTGTGATTCCTATGATGATTGGCCCCATGCTGCTATTAAGCTTTTTCCTAAGCTCAAGAGCAGCACCAGGGACAAGTTCCATCAGAATCATGAAGGGGGGGGCAGAGGGAGGTTTAAAACTTTTCTCTCCATGCAATCTCCCCTGTGTTGCTCAGGTGGCTGAGGAACAGCTGAGAGTGGTGAAAAGAGGTTGAGGTGCATACAAAAGTTGATATTCATCTGGAAACCCCCTCCCCGCTCTTTCTTCCACTTGGCTAATCAGTGGGAGAGTATGTTGAGAGCTATGTAAGATTATGCAGTGGGCCAGAAATAGCCAGGGAGGGGGGATATTGCAAACTTCTGAACAAGAAAATAAAAATAGAGAGAATCATATTTCTTGGAAACTGTGCACACTGACCAGAGAATTTTCATTGCACCTGAAGAATATAAACCTCTTAATGGAAGGTTCACCATGAGACCTAGTGAATGTACACAATAGATAGTTATTATGCACATTAATCACTCAATTTACATTCCCCTGATTGTACCCCCACAAACATGCAGTGTGTCTCAAAAATACATGGCATCACACACCATCAGTCCAATGACCATTCAAGGCTCCATTATGAATGCACACAGCAACAGCCAGGATGTCTAGCCTATTGAATGGCCATCACAAAATGACAGGATGAGAGCAATCAAAAGGCAGTCTTTGGATCATCTCATTATTGTAAATTTCTAAAGGAATCAATTCCATGATTTAGAGACTTGTGAAATCCAAAGCAGAACTAGATTTCAATATACACATTCATGGTTTACAGCTATATATTACCACTAGAATCAGAGGCAGCATAAACATTCAAATAGCGGTCACTGGGGAAGAGCAGCTGGATGGGGCTATTGTGTTCATGTCTTAATTGTGTACATCTGTTTGGTCACTATGAGAAACAGGAGGCTCAACTATATGGCCCTTTGGGCTGATCCAGAAGGGCTAATCTTATGTTATTTAGTCTAGGAAGTTCAGAAATGGAGTATGAAATTCCTCAGGTATCCCCAGTAATAGCGGTGAGTATGGAGAAGAGAAGTGTGGTGGTAGCAGTAGCAAGAGCATCGTGTTTTGTTCTTGCTTATGTATCAGATATATAACCTCTCTAATTCAACATGTCTAAGACATAGGAAGCTGCCTTACACCAAGTCAGAACAATGGTCCATCTAGCTCAGCATTGTCTACCCTGTCTACACTGACTGGCAACAGCTCTCCAGGATTTAACAGAGGGATCTCTCCTAGCTGTACCTGGAGAAGTCAGGGATTGAACAGAGACCTTCTGCATTCAAAAGGTGCTCCACAACTGGTGTATAGCCCTTTCTCCAACTGAAGGCAATTCAGTGACATAATAAGACACAAAGGAAAAGTAACCAACTCATCAGCGTGTCACAAACAAAAGTGCCTTTGTTCTGAGTTGAGTTCTTAAGTATCCTTGCCCAGGTACTTCTGGGATTCCAGAGAAGAAAGCAATGAAAGCCATACCCATTGAATGGCAGAGGTCAAATACCTTACCTTATTTTTGACACTGCCAGGGGGAAGTTACTTCACTTCTCAGTTGCTCATGCCTTCCTTAAAGAATTTCATAATTCACCAAATTGCAACTAGTTATATAGATGGCATCCCATTCTCTCCCTCACAATAGTCCTCAAAGACATCTTCATGCCACCAAATCATGAAATGTCACAGGATATTAGAGCGCTACAGAAAGGAAAATGTTCACACAAGGAAGTTTGAGTGTCACTGTTCCGGTGGCTACTTCTACCTCAACAAGAAACATCTGTTTTGGTCCCAAAACTGAAAATGCAAAATATTCAATGCAACCTATATTTAGGTTGTAAACAGCTAGACAGCATCTTCAAAAGCAGAAACATCACCTTGCCAACAAAGGTCCAGATAGTTAAAGCTATGGTTTTCCCAGTAGTGATGTATGGAAGTGAGAGCTGGATCATAAAGAAGGCTGATTGCTGAAGCATTGATGCTTTTGAATTATGGTGCTGGAGGAGACTCTTGAGAGTCCCATGGACTGCAAGAAGATCAAACCTATCCATTCTTAAGGAAATCAGCCCTGAGTGCTCACTGGAAGGACAGATCCTGAAGCAGAGGCTCCAATACTTTGACCACCTCATGAGCAGAGAAGACTCCCTGGAAAAGAGCATGTTTTGGGAAAGATGGAGGGCACAAGGAGAAGGGAGGATGAGATGGTTGGATAGTGAGTCGTGTCCGACTCTTCGTGACCCCATGGACCAGAGCACGCCAGGCACTCCTGTCTTCCACTGCCTCCCGCAGTTTGGTCAGACTCATGTTTGTAGCTTCGAGAACACTGTCCAACCATCTCAATTTCTGTCGTTAAAAAGCATTAAAAGCATTGTTAAAATGCTTTTTAAAAAATCACTTTGAAAAATGAATTGAACTTGCTATGGCTCACTGTCACCATCTGGTGTAACAATTGTATATTGCACTTTATATCACAGTCAAAATGTTTTATTTGCAGCTGTATAGCTGAGTCCCTAGTGTTACAATTATGTGAAGTAACTCATTTCTGTCTGAGCTAACATTTGCCTGATCATTGGGGTTTGCACAGTGCACAGAAATCCCTTTGATACAGACACATCTTTACCTGCCCTACACCTGACAGGTGTAGGACAGGTGGACATGGCTTGCCTACATTGGCATTGTGGGTCAAATGGTGGAGGCCTGGCAGGAAAAAATAAGGTCAGAGGTTCCATGCTTCTAATGTAGAAGAAGAAGTCAACCCATTTAGTTATACTGGTTCTATGTGTGATCATAGAGTTAGAACACAGATGAGAATTGCTTTTACACTCCATTCCTCTTAATAAAGAGTGGTGTCTAATAGGCACCACAGCCAATAAATCCATGGGTTATAGCCAGCTAAGTTCAACTCACAGTAGACCCCTTGACAGTATTCCTAAGTTAGTCATGTCCATTAATTCCAATGAGCCTTCTCTAACATTAGGTACAGCCCACATCTCTTGTGTCAGCAGCCCTACATACTGTATGTTACTTTAAATATTGATAATGAAAGTCATATATCACAGGTTTAGGAGAATGACAGGTTCCATGCCTGATAGCAAGAGCGTTCTACAATAATCAGATATTCAATAATTCATGAAAATATATTCCCTTCCCAAATCAAATTGGAAGCTATTTTGTGTAATATATTATTTAAAATTCAATATTATAATGCTCATAACTTGGTCTTCCTGCATCAGAGGACCATTCTGAAATGTGATTATGTGCAGACTCTATTTAAATGTGACAATTTTGGCTTTTCATTTGTTTAGCGGCTTAAATGTGGGAGCCAGAGTGGAACTAAGTCGCCTGACAACAAAATCCAAAAGGCTGCTGCAGAGAACATTGCAGGGTCATTCTATAACTTGAAAGACATTTATATGTAAAAAAAAATCAGGGACATAATCAGTGCTTGTGGCTCGCTGGTGATGGATATTGGGTCTGCCAGCAGCTTTCAAAGAGGTGGGTTTCACTCTTGCTGGTAGAATTTGGTTACACATTACTCTACCTTTATGAAAAAGATACCCCTGTAAGTCAAGTTTTGAGTTTTGAGAAATCTGAAGTATCCTCCAGAGACCAACAGAGAAATCTGGAGGAAATCATAAGGTAAGCAAACCTCTCAGTTATGTTTTCTTTCCATTTCTCATTTTCCCAGTTGTAAGTTCAGTTCCCGACATTTTCACATCAATTATAACCTCATCAAAATCCATCAGTACATTATTGTGTATTTTATTTTGAATCTCACTCAATTCAAAGTGCTTGTGTTGGCCTATAAAGTTTACATGGCTCAGTGCTTATTATGATTTTGGTAACAAAGCATCTCAACTACTAGCAAATGCTGTCAAAAAACGTAGAAGTAGAAATCTAATTACTGGGATTTTCAATCCTGAAGGGACAGTATGCAATGACACAACAGAGATCAGCAACTTACTCAGAGGATATTAAGCTTCTCTCTACTCATCTGACTACCCACCTCAAAAATTAATAGACGATTACCTTTCAAAGGTAGATTTTCAGCCAATGTCAGATGAGCACAGATAGTAACTAAAACAACCCATCTCTCAGGAGAAAGGCAATTAAGAATTTAAAATCTGGAAAGTCACTAGGATTGGATGACTTTATAGGAGAGTTTTTTTAAAGTTTTCCTCAATGAGCTTGCCCCATGACTGACTGAACTATACAATTCAATCCTAGAAGGGGGATGTGTACCACAAATATGATGTTATGCAAAACTGATGCTACTTTTGAAACCAGGGAAAGACCCTGCTGGAGTTGAGTCATATAGGCCAATAGCTCTCATTAATGTAGATATGAAATTGTTTATAGCAACAAGGATCAGGTGGCTAAACATGTTTATATCTCAGTACATAATTCCAGACCAAGCAGTGTTCGTGACAGCAAGAAGCACCTCATGCCCCATGAAGGATACTAAACATATACATGAGTTGAATAGAAAGAAAAAAGCTGGCAAACTAATCTCTCTTGATGCCTATAAGGCTTTTGATAGAGTTGATTCACTGTTTTTGACAAACTACTAATCAAATCAACATTTGGATCGAAGTTCTTGCACCTCAGAAAGGAACAATACTCCAACTCACAGGCAATCATTTCAATCAGTGGCTATAATGCTCAGGCTGTAGCTCTCTTACACTGCAAGCCACAGGGCTATCCTCCGTCACCATTGTTGTTTGCATTGGTCATAGAGATATTAGCCATCCAACTATGCAAAGACACTTGTATAGAGGGTCACCATGTGGGATAAGGTACACAAAGCAAATATGTTTGCAGATGACACCCTCTTATTTTTACAAAATCCAGTAACAGTCCTTGAAGCACTTAAGTGACAAAAATGTATCACAAGGTAGCAGGATTGCAAATCAACTTCTCTATTTTTTAAAAAATAATATTTTTATTAATTTTTCACTAATAACAATCCAATATAAACCACATTAATACAATACCAAATCATAATACAATTAAAAGAGTCAGTTATCCGATTCCAAATTAAACATTTTGGATGACTTCCTATGTTCTGTTTTTTGGAAGATGCTATTATTCCTTGTGCCTGCTCCAATCCTCTTATTTAATCCAAATTATACATTCACTGCTGTGATGACTTTCATTTGTATTTAACTATTGCACATCCTTTATTGTGTAAGAGGAGTTTAAGTCTTTCTCTGTGGAAGACTTTTTTTAACATTCGTCCTTCCTTTTTTGTTGTACGCAATCATTTTCGACATCCCCCCCACTCCAAGGACTCAATTTTGCTGCCTCTCGCCATCTTGCTTTTCTGAAAACCGAAAGAGGTCAGGTTCCTGGCCATTACTTCGGGCAGACTTCCAGCACTTTCTTTGATTTCCTTCCTGTCCAATAATAAGCTGATATCTCGCCAACACCGTAATAAATCAAAGTTATAGTCCTCATTAGAGGGTATTGCCACATCCCAATGTTTCCACACAGTTCCATTCTTTCAATTAATCCATAAGCATTATAAAGTTATTTTTTTATTTCCCCTTGCATTCCATTAATATTTGCAATCCATTATTAATTACATTACATTAGTAGCTAATTTTTCTTCAGTAAACAGTTGCCAATTCATAAAACGACATAGTGAATATATAAAGAGAGAACAAAGGCTCCTCTCCACCAACATACAAATCCAATTATGATGAAAATTTTCTCCAGATTGAGACCTTGGCACTCAATGGCTGCCTCATTTAGCAGAAAAACCTCTGCTCATGGTGGAGAGTTTCCAATACTTGCAGTGCTATGCACTCAGCGTCCCTGCCCCCTGCATTCCGTAGGAGCGGGAGGCAGGTACCGGACGATATGCGAGTGAAAGCTCACCCCTCCGACTGGGGGGGGGGGTGCTTGCAAGGATAATTACTCTCAAATTATCCTTAATTGGCTGCATGCCCGGTGTCCACTATTGTGGGAGCTGCTGTTCACCATGGTAAGCACCGGAAGTCAGCAAATCAACAACTCCAAATCTGTGCTCCTTCCTATAAATTTAGACAACACTACAAGACTGATTACCAGTTAACTCTCCATTTGCACATGGAGGATTAAAGTACTTAGATATTAACCTCACTACAGACATAAGACAACTGGGATGTAGAAACTATGGGGGACAAAGGCATTCAACAAGTAGTTAGGAAATGGATACATTTCAGCCTTAGCTGGCTTGGGTGAACAGCCGTGGTCAAAATATCAGTGTTACCTAAGTTCTTCTATATATTTTTCAAGTTTTGCCTATTCCCATCCCTCTTCTTCAGCTAAAGAGATGGCAAAACAAACTGAACACATTTGTGTCAGGAGGCAAAAAATCTAGGATAAGCAACAAAACTTTCTATGGACATAGAACAAAAGGAGGGATGGGAATGCTCAGATAATGTTATACTGTACAAGAATCAAGTTCTTGCTCAAGGGAAGAATAGAGGACCCTTGGGTCCAACTCAAGATGTTCTCTTCCACACCTTCAATGGAAGGCCACCCTTTCTTACCTTTGTCCTTGAAGGAGGTAAGGAAAATAGACAATCCATTTACTAGATCAATACTAATCATATGGAGAACATGGAGCAAAGCACTGGCCCCTGACCCTTCACCACTGGTCCTGTTCCCGGATCATCCAGCCTTCAGACACACAGATAAATATCAACAGTTCAAGGGTTGGGAGGATGTAGGCATTTATACAATCCATGACCTGCTTCTCAGAGGATAAACTGCAAGGTAAATTAAAAGGTACTCATATTGGTTTCAAGTAGCTCAGGCTCATGCTTTTGCACTTTGTTTGGAGTGTAGGGAAGAGGGTCTATGCACACTTACTTTATTTGAGTCCTTATGCAGCAAGCCAGCATATGACCTGAAGGGTGCTGCTTCCCTAATATACAGCAATCTTTATTTTATTTTTTAAAATGGTATTTATTAAATTTTCCATTTTAACAATCCAATAAAAACCACATTAAAACATTCCAAATTATCATACAATCAAAAAAGCTGAATAATCACATCAAATTATATATCTTTGGGTGACTTCCCATGCTCTGAAGTTCAGGGAGTGATGATCTAGTATTGTACTACATTCCTTAATTAGTCCAAAAAGTCCCAATAAACATTTCCGATGTTGATCCTTCATTTATTTTTAACAGCCTCTGAGTTCATTTAACAAGCAGGTTAGTCCTTTGTAGTTTTGTGAGAAATATTTTAATTTTCTTCTTCTTTATTTCCCTGTCATAATCCAGCGTTCTCCTTGACACCACTTTCACTTTCTACACACAAAGGCAATTCTTAGTGCATCACATGCAAGAGAGAGCTTGCATTCCACCATTAGCTATCCAGAATTCCCTTCTGTGATCTTGTTCCAGCTGCTAACAAGCTGATGCATCAGTAAAAACACCATAGCTCCCATCACAAATTCTTTTTGTCATTCCATTAAGAGTCATTGCCAGAATCATAGTGAAAATTTCACACAGTCAATTTTGTAGTTGAACCATAACAATAACAATAGCAATATGCTCTTTCAGTTCCACTTGCATAATTCAAACAGACAGTCCTTCGGGGGAGATTTGCCGAATGAAACTTCAAATGCAAAATATATCAAGAGAAAATAATAATCCCCCAACATACCAATCCAGTTACGACGAAAGTCCTTCTCCAGGTTGAATCCTTGGCACCCAGTGGCTGAATCAATTAGCAGAGTACTTAATCTCCCCTAGTTCAGAGCATGCCTGTTAGTTAAGTCTAAATTTTATCTTAAAAAGCAGGTGTCCACTGCCCATGGGGAAAGCTTTGGAGAGTTGCTGAAATGCGCAGTGCATTGCACCCAGCACCCCCTGCCCCCCACATTCCTTCAGAACGGGTGGTGGGTATCCGACGATCTGTGGGTGGAGTAGCCCCACCACCTGGCCCCAGAGTTTTCTTGGGAGAATAATTACTCCCAAATTATCCTCAATTAGCCGCACGGAAAGGCTCCGCTGGTATGGGGACAGCATTTCACCATGACAGCCAGACATGAAGTCCCCTAATATACAGCAATCTTTAGATCATGAAGTCGGGGGGGGGGTGCGCGTGCACACGCATGCGCTACAGGCCTTCAAATTATATGGGAATCAGATTTAGGCCACCTAGTTGAAGATCACAAATGGGATGGTATCTGGACCATTCCCCTGCTCAAAACCATCTCTCTTTGCTTACAGGAGGCCTTCCTTCCTTCCTTCCTAATTACAGGTCTCAGGGCAGTTTACAAGATAAAATAACAATATAAAAACACAAAATACATAATCAAAATAAAAGCAAAAGCAACCCAATACCTCCACACACATTTTAAAAAGGCATTAGATGTCAATTAGTCAAAGGCCTAGTTAAAAACCAATGTTTTTGCCTAGTGCCTGAATGATGGCCTTGCTCAAGGTCATCCTCCAACAGCACTGGACGTCAGTCAGGTTAGCCAAAATTAATCCCTTCCTTTCCCTTTTATGTTGGAAGAACTATTCAATGCTTGGTTCATTTATTCATATTTGGTAGGAATGCCTCCATGTTAAAATCATCTGGAATAGAGTATTCTCCATTATTACTGCAATTACAGGCCAATCCCTTTCTCCAAATCCTGCCTTAAGCCTATGTCTTTGGACAATTTGTCCATTTGGCCTGATCTTGGAAAATGCTGACCAAAAGTAATAACCCAGAATTCTCTTGGTGTCTTACTTAACTTTGGGGGATTCTAAGCGGGCAATCTGTGGCCCTTCATATGTTTAGCAATATCTGAAGGGCCACAGGTTCCCTACTTCTGCCTTACAAACAGCCCTGCAAGGAAGGTGGAGAATAAAAGAGGTGTGATATAGGAGGAAGGCTATCCACTTAGAATCCCCCAAAGTTTAAAGTACCAAGAGTATTCTGGGTTATTACTTTCAGCCACCATTTTTCAAGATCAGACCAGTCTACCTTTATGTGGGTGTTTAAATGTAGAGTCATCATTGTATTTGGTCTACAATTTGCATTTTGGGTAGGTATACCTTGGGGTTTTGCTGTAGCTAAGAAGTTAAAATAGTTTTGCTGAGAGGAGTGAAATTTCTCAAGAGGATCTTGCACATTCTTAGTTTGAAAAAACAAAACAAAAACCCCAACAACCTCTGTTGGTTTTTAAACTCAAATTTGCAGCTTGCCTAACAGAAGGAATCCTTGTGGGGGATAACAGCAGAGAACCAACACAAATGCAAGCAAACAATTCGATTTTCTTTCCATCATCATCACCAGCTTCCATTCCATTGTGAAGTCTTGCTGTGTTCATTCGCATAAACATTACGGGAGCCAAACTACCCCAAACATATCTAATATTTATGCATATCTAATATTTGATAGGCTAAGAGTACATCTAATATCTGAAGGCCTTATTGTGGCTTTCTGGTCTGCTGAAAGCATTGTAATGGGATGGGTCTTGTTTTTTAAAAAAATTAAGTGAAAAGAAGCTGGATGGGAGCCCTTTTTAAAAAAGGGGGAAAATAGAGATTGTTTTTGTTATACACATTACAGAGCTCACTTTGGTTTAGGCAGTTCTGTAAGCAACACATAAACCAGCGGTCAGCAAACTTTTTCACCAGGGGGACTTAGTTTGCCTACCCACGACATATACAAATGTGTAAAGCATAGAGTTGAACTGAGACTTATATAGCAATCCAAACACCCCCCCCCCAACATTCCTAGGTTTGGGGTGGATGGGTGTGAACTGAGTGTCCCTCCTCTCAGTTCTGAAGGCTAAGCTGGCCTCACAAATGCAAAGTGCTGCCCTGACTTGATGCTGCCTGTACCGCCAGTCCTAACACCTCTGGCACTTGCACTCATTTTGGGAGAGATTGTTCTGATATCATGTGTGATCTCACATGTTCTGCAAGCTCTCATGCAGTTTTGGTGAGACCTTGCTGGGAATTGGCACAATCACACATGAAATCAGCACTGATGTCAGCACCATTTTTCCACCAGAGGCAGCAGGACATGCAGGGCACCAATGGGGCATCACCCTGGAGGCTTCTACCACCTGACATGATGGCCTCACCCCATCTAATGGCTGTGCCAGCCCTGCATCACTCCATTGGTGCCAATCTCACCCAGGTGCATGGGTGAGCAGGAGACCAACCAGCAAGATCAGAAAGCCTTGAAATGGGATGAGAAGAGGAGCTGAGCTAGATTCTGATCTGGTCTGGTTGCCATCACACAGTGGTATCAGGCCCTATCCAGTCTCAATCTTGCCATTTAACAAAGCCACACTGATGTGGGGTGGGGATTGAATTTCACCCTTAGGCAAGCTTACAGTGGAGTACGGTAATTTAAAACAGTGGAACTTAAATTAGCAACCTCATTGAATTCAATGGAACTGCTTTTAAGTATGATGCAACTTGGATCTAGCTCATAGTGTGTTCAAACAGTGATTTATAGGGATTGTAGGGAAAGATCTGCCAAAAAAGCTGGAAAATGTCTTCATGTATGCAACAATGGCAGTGAGAGTTCTAATAGCACAAGGATGGAAGATTGAAGAAACCCCAGCTAAAGAATCATGGCAAGAAAAATTGATGGACTATGCAGAACTGGCAAAATTGACATATAAGGTAAGCTATGGGAAAAGGATAACTGTGATTTTAAAGATGAATGGGAACCCTTTACAAAGTATCTGAAGATGCAACAAAGCAAACTGGACTCCTTGGATGGCTTTGAATAAACATCCACAAACTTTTTTTATTGATGATAATCAGCTAAATAATTTGAGGATCTATACAACTGTAAATAAATAAAGACTGTAACTGAGGGAAGCCGGGGGTGGGGGGTGGGGTTGTGTGGGGGGGGGGAGAGGGAGGAAAAATGGGGAAACAAATAAGGATGATATGTTTCTGAATAATATGTGTTGTTTTAATTTTGAATAAAATAGTTTTAAAAACCCAGTGATTTATACACATGCATGGTCATGACACAATGATCTGCATGCAATATTATATACACATTCCCTATTAAAGCTATTAGGTGCCATATCCAGGTAAAAAAGGTAAAGGTAAAGGACCCCTGGATGGTAAAGTCCTGTCGAAGGCGGCTATGGAGTGCTGGGCTCATCTTGCTTCAGGCTGCAGGAGCCGGCGTTTGTCCACAGACAGCTTTCTGGGTCATGTGGTCAGTATGAATTAAACCACTTCTGGTGCAACAGAAGACCAGGGCAGAAACCAGGGCACACGGAAACGCTGTTTACCTTCCCACCGCAACTGCTAGGTTGGCAGGAACTGGGACAGAGCAACAGGAGCTCACCTCGTCACACAGGTTCAAACCACCGACTTTCTGATCAGCAAGACCAAGAGGCTCAGTGGTTTAGACCACAGCACCACATGCTCCCATGCCATATACAGGGTCAGACCCTTGGGTCTTATCAACTCAGTATTTTCTACACTGGCTGACAAAGACTCTCCAGGGCTCAGGAAGGGGCGCGTCTCAATCCTACCTTGAGACTTCATGAGTTTAATTTCATTTAATTAACTCCTTTTCCACTCATTATACCCAGTCTTGGAAACCATTTACAGACAATAACAGTACTGTTTTTTAAAAAAACTAAATCTGGATCTTACTCTTCACTAGTTAAAATCTTGATAAACATTCTATATATCACATCAACTGGACATTACATATATGGAAATGCTATGGGAATATGGCATGGGATTAATTAGTTGCTGTGATGAACTGCCTGTTGTGAAGCCAATGCAACATATGGATAAGTGTAATCAGGACTGGGGCCTTTCAAGTTTTTATTCCCCCCTTGATTCCCTCATCTGCTAAAAGCTTTATATTGAAAGGTGATTTTCTCATAGCTTCAAGCAAGCTGAAGAAGCGACACAATTCAGCTCAATTATATTAGCAGTACTCTGCAATTATATCGCACTGCAGTTGATCAGTGCACTTTGCAAGCATTAACTAATTAAGGGAATTTACTGGAAATAGTTATGCTTTGTTTCTGAAAAAATAAATATATTGAGTGCATTGATGGGAGACCAGGATGAGTCATTCAAAGCAAGCAGAAAAGTCACAGAGGTGGATTCGATTTGCAGAGATTCAGTAAGAATGAAGGATTCCAATTTTGCAAAATTAGACTTGAATGTTCACTTATCCTTAAGAATGGTTTACATCCACCTTACCTCTGAGGATGTTCCTTGACTCCAAATTATTTATTTTAATTCATTTAAAAAATGAAACAAAAACATCCCTAAATTTGTTTTCATTTGATATGCCTTCCTTCCTCTGGAATTTAATTTACCTTATATTTGTTTGCTCTCATGAAATGAGTGAATAAAAATTGCTCATCTTGTTTCCTTGTAACTGCTCAGTTCATTGAATTCTCTAAATGTAACTGAGAAATGGTACCCCCCCCCAATCCTATGCATATTGAATTGCATATAGAAATAAGGCATATTGAATTGAGCAGGCCGTAATGTACATCGGCATAACAGACTTCAATTGTTGGGGGACTCCAACTCCCATCAGCCCCAGCCAGCACAGCCAATGATCAGAGATGGTGGGAGTTAGAGTTCAATAACATCTGGAAGGCTACAACTCCCCCATCATTATTTGATACCAAATTGCGTTTCCAGATGCATTTCAAAGGCAGCTCAGTGACTGACAATCTGCCATTTGTGGTCTTTATATTCTCATCTAGCAATAGGGAAATACTTTTATCTAGAACTGACAGAAATGTTGCAAACATTTTGAGTTTTGAAAGCTTGCTTACCATCAGATACTATTCTGTCTGATCCTAGGAAATCTTTTGTTTATTGCTTATGGATCATTCCCCCTTAACATCGGGATGGGCAACTTGTGGCCCTCCAGATATTGCTGGACTACAATTTCCAAACTGCATTAAAAAACTGTTATTCTAAAGCAGCAATGCTGCAGCAAGCAAAGGCTCTAGCAGCTCAGTCTGCTGCTTGTGGCTGGAAAGCCAAACAGGAAGTATGTGACTGTTGCCATGAAAACGAAGGGGCAGTCCATTCTCCTTATTGAGCACAGGATGTGAGCTCAGGATGTGTCATATGACCTACGTGGGTGGAGTTTGGGGTTTCTCTCTGTTTGTTGAAGAGAGCAGACATCTTTTACTGTATGACTGCTAAAGACAGGAATAAAAGCATGTAGTTACATTTCTGTCTGTGTCTGATTCCCCTCCCTGGGGATATGCAGGGAGCAGGGAGGAGGAGAAGCAGTTGGTGTGTTTTTCTCACAGCCTGAGGAAAATCGCCGGAACGGACCTCGTATGTTTTTCCTGCCGGGAGTCGCCGGAGGGAGGTCAAAGGAATTCAGCCAGTGCCTGAACAGATAGGCACATACCTCTGACCGGGCTAGAATTCCAACAGTGGTATCAGAGCTGATGGTTTCTATGATCCATGGAAGTCTGCAGAAAGAGTGGCAGAGCTGCTGTATTCATTGCTCCATGGAGGCCTGAGGTGAGAAAGCTGATTCTCTGCAGCCAGAAGCTGACCAGAAGAAGCTGAAAGCCAAGCTACGGAGCCCAGGTATGAGATTTTCGGGCTTAGAAGTGTGCATGCAGATTGATTCATTCTCTGCTTCAAGGAGCAAGGTTTGGGAAAAACAGCTCCGAGAGAGAAGAGCTCTGCATTCCAAACATTCCTGTGGTTAATCCTGTCCAAGGAAAGGAATGCTGTTGCTTAGCAACGAAGGCCAGTTTCACGAGAGGGCTGGAAGTCAGGCTTTGCCTCGGAGAGGCAAAAACAAGGTTATGTTTTGACTTAGGCCCAAAGGAACTGTTGGAAAGGGACTTTCCAAAGCGGCCAGTGTTATAGCTGCCAGGTGCACAGAGTGTAAACAAGCCAGCTTTTGGATTTTAGAGGCTTGTGTTTGAGAGTCAATGCAAGGACTCAAAATGGATGCCAAGAAGGGGGGAGGCCTGCCTTCTCCACCCCTTTTGACCAGTGACAATTATGCATCTTGGTCTATTAAGATGAAGGCCTTGCTGCAGAATCAGAGACTGTTTGGGGTGATTGAGAACCCCATCCCTGCAGCACCAACGCGTGCTTGGGAGTCACAGGATGTGAAGGCCAGAACAGCTATAATTCTGTGCGTGTCAGACTCTCAGCTTATCCATATACAAGATTTACAGCATGCGAAAGATGTTTGGGACACGCTGAGAAGGACACATCAGAGAGATGCAGGTTCTTCAGCGTTGCTGTATTTTGAGAAGCTGACCAACCTGAGGCTTGCGCCTGATGGAGATGTTCAAGCGCACCTGACGGAAATGAAATTTCTGCATCAGCAGATGGTGGAACGCAATTTCCGTCTGCAGGAGGAAGTGTTTTGCTTCATGGTGATAAACAGCTTGAATCGGACTTACAAAACAGTTGCCAGTCAGCTGGGGTCTCTCCCAGCAGCTGATCTAACGTCGGACAGGGTCTTTGCCGTCGTTCTGAATGAACATGACAGACTTGCCGCCCTGGAAGTGAAGGACAGGGGGAGACAAGAACGGAGTTCTGACACCCCCACTGCTGTAGCTACTGAAGGAGACGCTGTAGCTTTGAACGTTGTCCGATGCTACAATTGTGACCAAACTGGGCATCTTCAGCGGTACTGCAAGAAGCCACGTCAGAACAAAGGAGCCAAGGGAAACTCCACAAAGTCTGAGGCGTCAGACAAAGGTCACACCAAGCCAAAGGCAAAGACTGCAAAGGCTTTGATGTCCCTAAAAGCCACACCAGAAGTGGGGAATTCTTTCGTTTTGGACACGGGAGCGACAGTTCACATGACAGGACACAGAGGACTATTTTTTACGTTTAAGAAGCAAAGCTTCGCGGTACAACAGGCCAACGGTCAAGAGCTGGAAGCCACCGGAATTGGGACTGTGTATCTTGAAAGTCTGAACTTGACTATAAACAATGTATATTTGGTTCCAGAGTTGAAGTACTATCTGCTCAGCATTTCGCAGATTGCCAAGAAGGGACTAAAACTGTCCTATGATGATCAACACTGCGAGATCTACAAAGATGGAGAGTTGTATCTTTCTGCCAAAGAGAAAGATGGACTGTATTTGTTGACATTTGATCAAAGTGATTACATGGAATGTAATTCTTGTGATTCTAACATGATTTCTTTTGCAGGTGTAGCCAAGAAGAACGCCAAGCAGGTCACCTCGAGGGTCGACAAGGCATTTCAGCAGGTGTATGCTGATGTGATTGGTCCTTTAGCACCTTCTAGAGGCAATGCAAAGTTTTACCTAATATGTGTTGATTCTTTTACAGGTTTTGTCTGGATTTATCTTTTGGAGAGACCGCAAGAAGCCTTAGAAAGGTTTAAAGAGTTTTGTGACAAGGTTAAAAATATGCATGATGCTGACATAAATTGTCTTTGCACAGATGAGAAGCCAATTTTTCTTTCACAGGATTTCCAGAGGTTCCTGAAGAAGAAAGGGATAAGTCACAAAATTGCTAGTTCCGAAGAAGCTTGGAACAGATGTGTCTGTGTTAGGGTGAACAAAGAATTGCAAAAGGGAATGGAAGCGCAATTGCTTAGTTCACATCTGTCACATGAGTACTGGGCTGAGTCGCTGATGTCATTTTGTTATACGTGGTTGAGAAAGTTTTCAAAAGAGTTGGGAAGTTCTCCTTTTGAGAAACTGTTCCACAGAAAACCTTCTGTTGCCCATTTCAAGGTGTTTGGGTCTCATGTGAGGACAGAAGCTCCGGGTGGAGTAAAGAATGCCAGAGGCATTTTTGTGGGTTATGAAAAGGGTCTCTACAGAGTAATTTTGTCTGAATCTGGAAAGGTGATTCTCACAAAATTTCTAGAGAGTGCTCCTGAACAGGAGAGAGTGATTGTTCACACATTTCCCACAGGTGATGATGATGATTCTGATGATTCTGATGATGATGTTGATTTTATTGAGTTCAGTAGTACTGATGATGACAGCGATAGCTCAGACAGCTCAGTTGTCACAGTCATTGAGAGGAAATCTCACATAATGACTAGACCCTCAGAAGAGGAGGATGAACCACTGTTTACAATTGGTACTGGTTCTCCAAAGAGTCCAAAGGTTGAACCAGAAAGCAAAGAAGAGCAGCACCTCTTACGTAGGTCTGAGAGAGCAACGAAGGGTGTACCACCCAAGAGGTATTCACAAGAGTTTGCTAACCTAGCTGTTGCTGTTGTAAACGACCAAGGTCAAATTGAAGCTGTGTCTGAGTCAGAGACAAAGGCACAACAGAGAGTTGTTAACCAAGGTAATGCAGAAGCACTCATTCCTTGGAAGTCACAAAACCAGAGAGGTACATTGGTAAAACCAGTGGCGGGTAGTTCCAAGGGTGGAACTGAAACAACAGGGGAATGTTATAAGTATAACAACTGTTTGTTTTCTTCTCTGGATGACGCTTTGCTCGCAGCACGCATTGATACTTTAGGGGGAGTATGTTATTCTAAAGCAGCAATGCTGCAGCAAGCAAAGGCTCTAGCAGCTCAGTCTGTTGCTTGTGGCTGGAAAGCCAAACAGGAAGTATGTGACTGTTGCCATGAAAACGAAGGGGCAGTCCATTCTCCTTATTGAGCACAGGATGTGAGCTCAGGATGTGTCATATGACCTATACAGGATGTACGTGGGTGGAGTTTGGGGTTTCTCTCTGTTTGTTGAAGAGAGCAGACATCTTTTACTGTATGACTGCTAAAGACAGGAATAAAAGCATGTAGTTACATTTCTGTCTGTGTCTGATTCCCCTCCCTGGGGATATGCAGGGAGCAGGGAGGAGGAGAAGCAGTTGGTGTGTTTTTCTCACAGCCTGAGGAAAATCGCCGGAACGGACCTCGTATGTTTTTCCTGCCGGGAGTCGCCGGAGGGAGGTCAAAGGAATTCAGCCGGTGCCTGAACAGATAGGCACATACCTCTGACCGGGCTAGAATTCCAACAAAAACAACATGGTAAAGCCTTTTGCTTGTTTGATTCCTTGTTTATTTGCAAGTGCAGGGTGCGTTACTTCACAACTTCTCCTTGCTCCACAACAAGTTCCCCAGCCTTATAACTTGCTTTGAACCTTCTTCACAAGCGGAGGTGCTTGAATTGTATGAACATGAAGGCACAGAAGGAGCCCGGCTGCTTCAGGACAAGGGCCCATCTAGCCTAGCATCTGGTTTTCACGGTGGCCAACTAGATGCCCATGAGAAAGCCATAAAAGTACCTGAACACAACAGTGCTCTTTTGACATGATTCCCACTTACAGGTATTTAGAAACATACTATCTCCAGCAGTGGAGATAGAACATTGCCATTGTGGATGGTAGCCACTGAGAACCTCCATGAATTTCACTAATCTTCAGAATCCCAGAATGGCAAGGAAACAAGTGAACACTTTCCCCAGTGATACTACTTAAATATCTCTCCCTTCCCTGGAGGTCCCAGTTTATGTGTTCGTTAGCATGAGGATGAGGAGGGATTTGTATGACTTGAGTATCAAGGCCCTCAATGGAAGTGTTTCCCTAGGAAAGAGTTGAATTCAGATCATCTTGGCACAAGTTGTAAATTGCTGGGGGGGGGGAGGGAGAGGAAATGAGAAAGCTTATATGAACTGACTTTTTAACTGCTTGCAAAACTGTTCTTCTGAGCATGAAGAACTATTTCAGTTTTGCAAAGGCATTGACACCAGTCCCCTTTTAAAATAGACTGACTCACAAAAAGAGCATAGCAAGTGGAAAAAAGTGATCCCATTCCAACACACTGGCTATTTTTGTACCCTCCCAGTGAAAATGTTTCTCCTTCTAAGCCTGGCAGTCCTTCCTGACCATCACAGGGGTGGCTGGGTGGCTGAATGAGTGATGAGTCATTGTTTCCTTTGCAGAGCACTACTTTCACCTTTAAAAAAAAAATCAATTGCACTTTTGTTGAGTAATTACATGGGTTGCTCTACTGCACCAAATGGATCTAGAGCTGACAGACCAACTAACAAGGGCAAGCAATGTATGCAACCTCTCCAGCTTTCATGGAATTGTGGAGAGTGTTCACTGACACAAGGAAGCAATCTGAGGTCCTAGCTGGCTGAGGATGATTATGAATTTCATTCTGTCTGCTCATTGATGTAGACCAAACAGATTGATACCATCTAGAACACTGCATGGAGTAAAGCCAGAGACTGGCCAGGTACCACGTCTTTGAAATTTGCAGCTGGTCGTCTATGAAAAAAAAATACAGAAATTCGCAAAAAAAGTGCATGGAATATTAATTCATTACATTTCATTTATGCATAGATTCCCATAATATATATGCGTAATATATATGCAAAATATAACCCAAGGTGCATACAATATGGACCAAAAATATGATTAAAAATACAAGCATAACATGGTCATGCACTATTTTTAAAAACAACAACATGCTGTCTGATGCAGAAATTGTATACATGGGATAGATGGGAACTATGACTGGGAAACAGACCAAAATAGAAATATACTGACCCATATATCCTTACAGATAGCCGGAGCAGAAAAGAGTAGTCTTTAGAAATGTGTTTTGCTTCCATCTGTAAACAACACATCCAGTGGCGTGCGGTCAGTGGACTAGGGGGACTAGGCTAGTCCCAAAAATGTTCCCCTGATGCCTCCTTCCCAAAGCCTGAGAAGCTTCTGCCTGGCTTAGGCAGGAAGGTGTGATGCTCACATGCATGATGTCAAAACAACAACAACACCCCCCCATCGCCCTCGCAACCTGGCGACTCTGTCCTGAACAGTTCCCCTATGAAAAATTTCACTGCACACCACTGAAGACATCTGTGCATCTGATAAAGCTGGACTTGAATGCTGCTGCTGCTTCTTCTCCTCCTCCTCCTCCTCCTCCTCCTCCTTCTGTTCATACACTGCTTTTCAGCAACAATGCTCACAAGGTGGTTTATACAGCTATCTGTCCAAAATAATACAGTGGAACCCAACTTCCATCCAGCATTGCCATCATTCCAGGCAGCATGGTCTATGGTGAGGAATGATGAGAGTAGTAGTCCAACAACGTCTGGAGGAACACAGGTTCCCCATCCCTAAATTATGGGAGCTGTATTTCAGGATATAAAAAATAAGATTCTGTGTAGGTGCAGCCAACATTCAGACTGAACTGGTAGCTCCTTACTCCCTATAATTCCTCATTGATCATCATGAAACTACATGAATGACAAAGCTTTACAAGTGCATGTACAAAAGTTTAGTTTAATATTTCTCCTTTATTCTTGATAAAACTTTAATAGATGGCTGTAAAATTACACGACCGGGCCACACAACTGAGCAGGTTTTTTTTAAAATATAGAACAGATCCAAAATTTGTCATAATACTTTTCCTCTTGAGAAAATGTCTGCAATTTTATTTTACTTTCCGGACGCTAAATGTGCAGAATTGTCCTTTGAATATTCTCCACAATTTTATTATTCCTCACCATGATGTTCCTGGATGGTGATAGGTGCAAGGCACTGTTGAGGGGGTGCATACTGGGGGGTCAGGCAGGCTGCACAATCGATGCTGCTGCTAGCACTTGCAGGAACCGGAAGAAATCGGGGGGGGGGGGGTGTGAAGAATCTGAGCTATTGCCATAGCTAATGGTGAGCCTGGCCCATGAGCAACTGTTGGAGAATCATAGAATTGTAGAGTTGGAAGGGACCCCAAGGGTCATCTAGTCCAACTCCCTGCAATGCAGGAATCCTGAGTGCCTTGGTTAACAGAAAAACACACTGACCCATTGTGCTACTGGGGCATTTTCCACTGGAGGAATTTGGTGAAATGCCCCCTCCCCAATTTCTGCCTACAAATAGGGAGCAAAATTTCAAAAGGTCATTTGCACACTGTTCTAGACCAGCTTTCCCAAACCTGGTATCCTATAAGATATACATTGTTTGTTTAGGACTAAAAATCCCATCATCCCTTAGCTTGGCTGGAGCTAAACCATAAAGTAATGTGGGAGAAACTCCCACTCTTGTTGTACAACATCCCTAGTTATTAGGGTCATCAGCAGCCTGGAAGTATACACCATTTTCTGATATGCACCCATACCCACACTCCATTAGGACTGTGCATGGTGCAAATTCATCATTTGCCCTATTGTCAGAGCAGCTTTGATCCTAGCTGGGAGCCTTGATGCAGGAGCCAAGTGATGATATAATTATATTATCTATCTGGAACAATCTTTCTCTGCCTTGCGTTGAGATCTAGCCTAAGTTCGCAACAGTATCACGTAGCAAGTAATTGAATTCTTCACTCCTGTAAACATCTTTGGCTCACAGGGACCTCTTTGAAAGGTCAGAGAGATTTTCTGAAAACCCTCTTCCCTCCTGCCAGCTTCTTCCCAAAATGAAATACCAGAAGTGGTCCCAAGGTAGAAGAAGATGTTCTGACTGTGTGTCCTGGCAAAAACACACAATACGTTGCAATACAGATTGCTTTATTTACTTTAGGGAAATGGAGACAGAAGTGACAGTTTCTTCAGTTTCCCCCAAAGAAAGCTTTGTTGACTACCATCATCTCACATGATGCCAGCTTAATTGCAACCCTTCATTACTTAGCTTGTGGGTGGGAAACCTCAGTTCTATGGGCCAAATATGGCTCCCTATGCATTCCTATCAAGCCCCCAAGACTATCACCAGGTCATGCCCATCATCAGGCTACACTCCCTCACCCCAGGGCCACACCTCTTGCAAGTTTTGCTTTACAGCCTTCTCAAGCTCTTTAGCCTGGCTGGAATGTGTTTTTGCACTCTGATAATGCATCTTGCTTGCAAGAATTGAGTAGCACAATAGGTGTTCTTGTGTATGGAATCCTGTATTGAATTCAAAAGTGTGTTGTTGACAAGTAAAGGGACCCCTGAACCAGAGCAATGCATGGAAACACCGTTTACCTTCCTGCCGGAGTGGTACTTATTTACCTACTTGCACTTTGATGTGCTTTCAAACTGCTAGGTTGGCAGGAGCAGGGTCCCAGCAACGGGAGCTCACCCCGTCGCGGGGATTTGAACCGCTGACCTTCTGATTGGCAAGTCCTAGCCTCTGTGGTTTAATCCACAGTGCCACTCATGTCCCTTGTTGTTGATAAGTAGCCTACTGTAAAAACACAAGAACCACATCTATTGCTTCAGCCACTTTTCCCTCTGACCCCTCCCACCATTGGAATGTTGTCCAAAGAAAATTGTCAATGAGTGAACGTGGTCCTTTTAGTCCCATTTCACTTCTGGTTTCCTGTTAAGGCAGGATGGGATGCAGGCCTCCATTGCCATGATGACCTATTCGTCTTGTTGATGTAGATATTAATATTGTGCAGTTTGAAGAGACTGGTTGCATGAAAACTGAGTCCTTTTCAGAAATAAAACATTGTCAAGGCCCCTAAGTCACTGGCGGAGGAAGAGGACTGTGGGGGGAGCACACCACCCCCAACAGTGCGATCCTGGTGGGGTTCCCCTACCTGCGCTGGGTGCCATGCCCCACACGTGGTGCGCCATGCCCCCAGGACACACGCCACGCCCCTGGGACATGCACCAGCCCCACCCCGCCTGCTCTCTGCCCCCCTGTGCCAGAGCATGAAGCTCCACCACTGCCGTAAGTGTCATTAAAACTTTACTTGCAGCACTTTCTTCAAAACAAAACAGAAACATCAAATGATACATCCAAACAGTTCCTTAAGACATATACCCGTCCAAGGCATAGGCTCAGCATCTTACAAAATATGAAATATGCAAGACCTGGAAGCAGAGGGCTGTCTCTCCCCACTGCCTGCATTCCAGCCTGCATCATGCCTGAGGCTATTTACCTGGAGACCTTCATTTATATTCTTACTCCCATAGAGTCTGAGAACAAAGACCAAAGGCAACTTCCTTCATAATGATTTACAATTCATTACCTTAATCACCTGATCTAAGGTTAAACACTCACAATTTAGCTAGCAGAAAACAACATTGATTAATTATTAACTTGGTAAAAGTTCAGGGTCCTTTTTTTGCTTTTAATTTAGCTTCAGTGGAGTCTTCCAATCAAACCCTTTCACCAATACACATAGCCATTCCCACTGCAGTGTGAATTAAACCAATTATACTGAACACTTGTTCCCCTCTGCCATCTCTGTCCTCACCCATCATTATCATAATGGTGCCAATAATATGAAGTGGCTCTTCCAACAGCTGTTGTGTGTCCTTGCTGAAGAGCTACTAATTTAGATGTTGCAAGTTGGGCCTCAATTCTCCAAGAGAGTCTATGTGCAATATTTCTGATGAACATTTGCCAAGATATAGGGAAGGTTGAGTAATGACAAATTAGCTTGCATGAAATATTGTTTGCTTGCTACAATGTTCAGCTACAGGAAGGTGCTGGGTGTGTGCCATTAGCCAACTGGTGTTGGAACACCATAATCCTTCCTCAATGTTTTCTCATTCAAGCATTAAGAAAGTGCCACAAAACTGTCCCCCAGTGGCATAGTGTGGGTTGCCAGAGCTGGGGCAATGCGGAAGTGGTGGGTGGGAGGAAGGGAGGAAAACAGACGGTGTATGCATGGACATTCAACTGCCCACATCACCCAGGAGAATGCTGTTGCAGACATAAGAAAGGAAAAGTTGTTCTGTTGTCTGGAGAGGTCACTTCCTGGTTCTCATGGAGAAGCTGTTTTCGATGGAGTCCAGTGACAAAAGTGCACAGCTGTATTGAGGCAGCACCGTGTGTTGATATTTTTCACCGCCAACAATTTTGTGCCCAGGGCAACTGCCTTTCTGGCCCTGCCACATACTATGCCATTGTTGTCCCCAGCTAAGAGCTAGAGAAGTGACACAAAGCCTACTGGCATTTATCTCCCCTTCCTCAGTCAGCATTTAAATTCCACCTTGCTCGCTGCATTACCCCTCTTGACATTGTTTAAGTGCCTTACTTCCTGTGCCTCACCCAGGAACTGTGCAAATCATCCCTGCAATAGCTTACTAACACAGACTCTCTTGTTTTGCAGGCCTACAAATAGTGAAGTTGAAATAACCCTCAAAGCCGCTGAATGGCATTCTTCATCTTTTGAAGGCCTTGTCCACAGTGAATCAGTTCACTGTGCACCCAGTGATAATTAGAGCAACTTATTTAAAACTTACGACCTAATTAGTGATTTTAATGGTCATTAATTACACAAAGAGCAACAAAGCCGTAACAGCTTCCAAGTGACCGCCTTCCAATGTAAGGTTCAGGTATTTATCTGGGCCTGTAAAGAAGAGAAGCGAGCTAGCTTAACATCTAATTAAACCAAATTGTCCCCAGTAATTATAAGCAATGTGATTTTATTTATCTGGTTTAATTGCCAGGGCCTTTAAACAGTCTTTGACCTGGCATAGTGGCAGAGAGGACAGAGGGGAGATTAAAAAGCTATCCATCAATGTGGAGAGAGATGGAGAATTATAGACTCTAGTGCCAAGAGGTGACAGAAATCAAGGAGGTGAACGGAAAGGGAAGATTTTCCCAAGAGATGGAATTGATAAAGGAAAGGCATATTTGCCTAAATAGAACCTGCCCTACTACATATGGACTAGAATGAGTTGGGATTGGAGTGGCAGAATACTAGGGAGATAAAATGGACTGTGGCATTTCAGACTGCAAGTGAGTGGTGATATATTTTACCAAATCAATAACTCCTCCTTTAAAGCAGTAAATTATCACTCTAGATAGGGCAGGGGCCACCAAACTTTTTATGCTCAAGGACACCGTAGGACATAGACCGAGGACATTCCCAGCTCAACCTGGTAATACTGGGAGTTGAATCTGGAACCTTCTGCAAGCAAATGAGATTACCACTGTGCGGTGACCCTTCCCCACCGAATTGCTGTTTGGTGGCAAGGGGGGAAAAGAAGATATAAAAACAGAATTCCCTGAATGCCAAGATCCAGGTTTGGGACAAGTACTCTTTAGTGAGAAAACCCCAGCAGAGATTTAAAAATCACAAAATATACAGCAAGGTAAAACATGGAAATATAGGCTGTTGGACCTTTAAAATATGTCATTGTCAATTCCAAAACTTCCCTCTTCCCCCAGCATAGAAAAAGACCACACATCTAGTAAGTTAAGAAATGATTAACTTACAAACTCTCCAAAGGTCAGATTCATGTGCTTTTCAGTCAGAAAACAAAGGCAGTAAAACGTGGATTAGTTATAGTCATGGAAGTTCCTAAATTATTGGTATAAGAACACAATAAGGGCTTATAAGAGCCATGCAGTCTAAGCTTGAAGTAACCAGCTCAGACCTCTTTACACACTGAGCTTCTCAGGTAGAGAAGGAGAACAAAATGTTTGATTACTAGGTGAGGGGGAGTGATCCAGCTAAGCCTTGCAGGAGAGCTTACTCTATGGCATTAACCCCTTGATGCATCAATTTGACTTTATAATGTAGGTTATATGAGGTTAATTATACCATATTTTCTGTATGCAAAGCATGTGCTCTGCCATTGAACCATGAAATCTCTCCATCATAGGAGCCAGCTCTGGGGGACTGAGGTCCCTTTGCCCCCACCAATATAATATCTGGGTTATCCCAAAGTTACTTTTTTACCACTTTAAAGTTCAATTTATTTTCAGTACTATCATCATATATGAACAACCAAACATCCATTCTATTTCAAGAATAAAAAAACCCCAACCAATAAAAATAATTCACCAACTTTTAAATCCTGCCTGAAGACTTAGATTTCAGGCATTAATTAAGTAAACTTCAGCTTCTGTTACCAATCCTTTTTGCAAGAGCAGAAATAAGGCATTGGTAAGCCGAAATGTTTTTGCTCTTAATTGGGGTAGTAAGTCCAGTGCATTATTAAGGGCTGTATATTGTGCTGGCGTGGGGTGGGGCCTGCTGGGGTATCCTCATTGGGCCTCCTTAACCTACAAAAGAAGGAGGCGTGGAGAATGGGAATTGTCTTCTAAAGTCTCTTCCTAAAGTGTCCTATGCAGTGCATTGTTTGGCTACTTAAGGGACCCAGCAAATGCTCAGTCCTACCATTCTCTGAAGTTTCTGCAAGGTTCCTGCATTTTGTGCCTTCTGAGCATCATCTGCTGAAAATCGTATGAAGACAGAACTACCAGTAATATATTGCAGAACCCTGTTGCAGTCCTGTTTCAGCATGGTCAATACTCCTCTGCATATGAGGAAGGAATAATTTCAGTTACTATACAGTCAACGGCACCCAGTGAGTGACCCTTTAACTCACAAATATTGGGCAGGACAACACAGGCTGATACTACAGTACCACAATATCATCAACAACTGGAAGTGTCCATGTGAGACAACACCATCATCCATTAACGCAATCAAATCCTGCATCTCTTAAAATTGCAGCTGAATAGCTCATGGGCATTGCCATTCAAGTAGCATATGTGCTTCACATTCTGTGATCGATTATGCAGGATGGGGCTTACCTGCCCCCCCCCCCATATTTTATTCAGATTGGCACCCCTGCTTTCAGTGAAACAATGTGTGGGAAGTTTTGGTGTGATCAGATGCTGAGTGGTGTGCTTTCAGGTATGCATCAACCCTATCAATAACCAATTGTTATTACTATCTCTCACATTGGTCTGATTGTTTATCTACCACTACGTGCATAGGATTCTGCTTTATAGTAAAGCATATTATTGGTCCCTCTTGCTCACTGGTGTCTACAACATGGGTGGGAAACCTGTGGACCACTAGATGTTGATGGACTTCAACTTCCATTGGGCGTGTTGGATGAGGCTGGTGGGGATTGTTGTACTGTGACATTTAAAGGGCCGGAAGTTCCCATTCCTAGTGTATGCTGGCGATATATCTCCAGGATTCCAGGCAGGGGTCTCTCCCAATCCTAGTTATAGATGCCAGGCCAGGGATTTAGCCTGGGGTGTTCTGCATGCAAAGCAGATGTTTTACAACTGAGCAACAGACCTCCCTCGAACTGCCTTCAAAACGTTTGAATCTCTTTGTTGAATAGCAGGTAACTTTGGCAAACTCCCTAAGGGGCTATGAATCAGTGCGTTGCCACTAAGTACACTCTCCT
The DNA here is from genome assembly GCF_964106915.1 of Podarcis gaigeae. Taxonomy (NCBI): domain Eukaryota; kingdom Metazoa; phylum Chordata; class Lepidosauria; order Squamata; family Lacertidae; genus Podarcis; species Podarcis gaigeae. The sequence goes on from NC_139691.1 coordinate 6,460,106, forward strand.
TGTCACTTGTTCACTTCTTGCAAAAAGTCTGTATCACATTGATAAATGGTCCATATCATCAGCACATTTTCATGACTAACCAACTTAATCAACCCAAGACTTTTCAACTGTCTATGCAAGCAAGCTGGATTAGAATATTAAACTGTATTGTTTCCACCCTCATCCTCTGTGACTTCACAAACAACAAGTCTCATGGTCCATCTCCAGAAGAAATCATTGAGCCAGGCTCTGAAACTTAATCTACACATGCAACAACATGTCCACCAATATTGATTCTAGGCTGTAGCATTACCTTCTAGTGTGTTTGACTTTTACTTGCAGAAGGGTATTATAATACAGTGGGTAGGGGAATGGTGTTCCATGTTCCCATGCCTTCCGGGCCAACAATATGAAGTGATATGACCCACCCTTCCTGCTCAGGATTAGACCATTTCATTCTGCTGCATGTCTAGTTCAATCTTGTTGAAGACTGTAAAGTCTTCCTCATTGACAAACAGACAAGAAAGGTGTTGTTAGAGCCACCAGCTACTTCCCCCTCCTTCCCTATCCAAACAGAATCAGAATTCAAAATGACCTTAACAGATTGGAGAATTGGGCACAAGCTAATAAAATGACAAATGTAAGGTTCTGCACTTAGGCAGGAAGAATCAGATGCACAAATATAAGATGAGGGACACCTTGCTTACTAGCAGTACATGTGAAAAGGATCTAAGGATCATAGTAGACCACAAGCTTGAGTATTCTAGGGTGCTTCAACTGAAGAATAGCATCTAGATCAAGGGATGTAATAAATTTTTAAAAAGGTAAATGACCCCTGGAGAGTTAAGTCCAGTCAAAGGTGGTTTTGCGGTGCGACACTCATCTTGTTTCAGGCCGAGGGAGCCTGTGTTTATCCACAGACAGCTTTCTGGCTCATGTGGTCAGCATGACTAAATCACTTCTGGCACAAAGAAACACTGTGACGGAAGCCAGAACACACGGAAACACCATTTACTTTCCTGCCACAGCAGTACCTATTTATCTACTTGCACTGGTGTGCTTTTAAACTGCTAGGTTAGCAGAAGCTCGGACACAGCAATGGGAGCTCACCCTGTCACGCGGATTTGAACTACCGACTTTTTGATTGCAAGCCCAAGAGGCTCAGTGGCCACAGCACCATCCGCGTCCCTTCAAGGAAGTAATAGTACCACTCTATTATGCCTTGGTTAGACCACACCTGGAATATTGTGTCCAATTCTGGGCACTGCAATTTAGGAAGTATGTTGACAATTTGGAACATGTGCAAAGGAGGACAACCAAGATAACCAAGGGTCTGGAAACCAAGCCTTAAGTGGAGTCATTGAAGAAGCTGGGTATGTTTAGTCTGACAAAGAGGAGACTGAGAGGAGATATGATAGCCATCTTCAAATATCTGAAGGGTGGTCACATGAAAGAAGGAACAAACTTATTTTCTCCTGCTCTGGGGGGTGGGACTCAAAACAATGGCTTCAAATTACAAGGAAGGAGACTAAACATACCAGGAAAAACTTTCTGACAGTAAGAGCTGTTCGACAATGAATGGTCTCCCTCGGGAGGTTGTGGACTCTCCTTTCTTGAAGGATTTTAAGCAAAGGTTGGATGGCTATCTGCCATGGATGCTTTAGCTGAGATTCCCTGCAGGAGGTTTGAATAGATGACCCTTTGGGTCCCTTCCAACTCTATGATTCTACCTGTTAAGTTACATCATCCCATCACTCCATAAGGCCTCTCAAAAGCCTAATCTGCCTTCTAACTATCTCATAAATGTAGTGAATGCTTCCTGTAGTCACCTCTTCTTTCTCATGGATCATGGGATGGACTGGTAGTCACCATCTGGAAAGTCTATTTCTTTGTTAACAGTGGCCTGGTGGCCATTGCTCCTCCTTTCTCTTGACACAGCAGCTGTGCTGGCAGTAAATTTGAACTGCCTTTGTTTTTCAAAGGGTCAGCTGACCCCACCGTCTGGAGAGTGATGGAGAGCCCTTCGTCTTGTTATGAGGAGCCACCATTCCCCTGTGTTATGGGGAGATTGCTCAGAACTGAGTCAATGCTGTTTTTATGGTTCAGTACCACAAAGCAATTAACGGAGAGTGAGCGAGCTTTCCCAACCTTTTCTAAAAACCGCGGCTGTTTATCAATGTGTCAGGCTGTTGGCAGATTCAAGAAATCTAAATTTAACAGGTGACTGGTTTTGTCATGCCTGAGTGCAGCCAATGGATCTTCCGGATATAGAGTCCCAACCAGACAATCAGAGCCAATAGAACAACAAGCTGTTGAGGAGAAGGAATGAATGGCGTTAGCTAGAGAGTTTGCTCTCTCTCTCTGTGTGTGTGTGTGTGTGTGTATATATGCTTAATGGCTTTTGCAATTGATTTCAGCAGCAGCCCTTTTTCGATTACTGATTCCTGGTCTGCCACTGCACAGGAAAAAATGGCTGCATCAAATAATAAGACTCAGGCCCACTATGTTTAACATTTGCACCAAACACCTAACTCATCATTTCTCAAACTTTTTTAAACTGACCCCCTACTACTAAATTTTCTCTATATCCCAAGCCCTCTAACCCACCACTTCTGCAGCATACAACATTCTTGTACACAGTGTGTGTATGCATCACATTTTCCCTTGTGTTTTAGGATCTGTGCACTGGAGTGCCCATTCAACGTGGGCTTTAGGATAGAAATTCATCATGGGATTTCTGTCCCAGTGTCATGGCATACAACCCAGAGAACATGAACTGTGTAACTGACTCAGAGGAGGATGAAGCTACAGTTCTATCCTTGGGGGAGGATCTGTCAGGACCATTTTCAGAACCCTCAGAACCACAATAGTGTTGCCTCTCTCCTCTGATTCAGAGGAGCCTTTTGCAGTGTCTTTTTCTCTTTAGTCCTGCAAATCCCAAGACAGCAGAATAAGGCAAAGGCGCTTTTAATAGCCAACAAGCTCCTCTGGGGAAGTGGGGCTTACTGCACTATAGTCCTGCCAAAATATATAAGACCTCAGTTGGAGCTAGGTACCTGCTTACATTATCATAGAAGAATCCTGGGAGACTTCCAAGGTCCTACAAGCACGCTGGGTCTTTAAACTCTTGAACCAACACTGCTGGATTTTCCCTGTGAGTCTCAAGTTTGACCTTGATCTTGGATGGAGCTCTCAAGTCAAGTGACCTTCCATGCATACAACCAAATGCATTTCTTCGTATTGTCAAAAGTGAACATTGTCAAAAGTGAACACTAAAACAACAACAAAAATCCCTCCGTGTAGACACTAGCATGTTAGGGAGAAGGGATCCAGTTAGCTTTCTCCATGTCATGCTGGAAGAGTGTATAGTTTTCATTGTATTTTTATGTGTGGTTGTGGAGAAGTATTCAGTCATTTAAGGCCCAGAAAGTTTAACATAGTGAGCACAATCCGAGTGATCTGGTCAGCATTATTGTATATAGCCAAAGGCCTTTACAATGGACAACACAGAATAAAAAGAAAATTTTCCTCTAAGATCATACAATGTAGCCCATAGTGTTTACAACATAAAAACAAATTTACAACATTAAATTTTAAAATTGAAGTGCATTCACACAGCTGGAATGGAGCTTCTTGGCTACAGCAACTGGATCGAGGCGGGTCAGGACTGCTGATCCTTTTAGATTTGTCAGCAGCCTTTGACATGGTCGATCATGATCTTCTGGACCACCGCCTCACAGACATGGGGATACAGGGCATAGCCCGTAACTGGTTGTGCTCTTTTATCTCTGGTCGGGGACAGAGGGTAGCACTAGGGAGGGAAATGTCATTGCGCCACTCCTTGGTGTGTGGAGTGCCGCAGGGCGCAATTCTCTCCCCGATGCTTTTTAACATCTTTATGCTCCCCCTTGCCCAGATTATCCGGAGCTTTGGGCTGGGCTGTCACCAATATGCTGATGACACTCAGCTCTATCTGCTGATGGATGGCCACACTGACTTGGCCCCGAACACACTGACCAGATGCTTGGAAGCTGTGGCTGGATGGTTTCGTGGGAGCCGATTGAAACTAAATCCTTCGAAGACAGAGGTCCTATGGCTAGGTTGGGATGGCATGGGGATAAGGGACCAACTCCCTTCTCTTGCGGGGGCCCAATTAGTGCCATTGCCTTCTGTTAAGAGTTTGGGTGTAATCCTTGATGCCTCCCTTTCCATGAAGGCGCAAGTTACAGCAACAGCCAAGGCGACATTTTTCCACCTTCACCGCATCAAGCAGTTGGTCCCTTACCTTTCCTGCCCCGACCTGGCCACAGTGATCTATGCAACAGTCATCTCCAGGCTTGACTACTGTAATTCACTCTACGCGGGGCTGCCCTTGAAGCTGTCCCAGAAACTCCAGCGGGTGCAGAATGCTGCAACGAGGCTCCTCACGGGGTCTCTGCCATGAGAGCATATTCACCCAGTGCTTTTCAAGCTGCACTGGCTCCCGGTGGAGTACAGGGTCAGATTTAAGGTGCTGCTTTTGACCTTTAAAGCCCTTCATGGCCTAGGACCCTCGTACCTACGGGACCACCTCTCCTGGTATGCCCCACGGAGAGCCTCAAGGTCCATAAATAATAACACCCTAGTGGTCCCAGGCCCTAAAGAAGTTAGATTGGCTTCAACCAGAGCCAGGGCCTTTTCAACTCTGGCTCCGGCCTGGTGGAACGCTCTGCCTCATGAGACCAGGGCCCTGCAGGATCTGATTTCTTTCCACAGGGCCTGTAAGACAGAGTTGTTCCGCCTGGCCTTTGGCTTGGAGCCAATTTGATTCCCTCCCTCTCTTTTTTTTCCCTTCCTTTTCCTTCTCCTCCTGCGATGAGGCTACATTTTAATATTTTAATGTTCCATTATTTTAATGTTGTATTTTATTTTTGTTTTTAAGTTGTAATCATTCATATTGTTTTTATTATTGCTTGTAAGCCGCTCTGAGCCCAGCCTTGGCTGGGGAGGGCGGGGTATAAATAAATAAAAAAATATTATTATCATAAACAATCTGAGTAAGATTGAGGGTTTAGAGCAGGCAAAGGCAAACTCAGCCCTCCATATGTTTTGGGACTACATCATCCCTGACCACTGGTCCTGTTAGCTAGGGATGATGGGAGTTGTTGTCCCAAAACATCTGGAGGGCCGAGTTTGGGGATGCTTAGTTTAGAGGAGGGCCCTTTCCTTAAAATCATCCAGTCAGGAAAGGAAGGATGGATGTTAAAGGAAAATATTATGAAGATGATGTATAGATGGTACTTAACCCCTGTAAAACTAGCAAAGATTTATCGCAACAGTGTTAACCTTTGTTGGAAATGTAAAGAAAAAGAAGGTACCTTTTTTCCATATGTGGTGGACTTGTCCCAAGGTGAAAGACTTCTGGGAGAAGATTTATAATGAACTGAAAAAAATGTTGAAATATACATTTATTAAGAAACCACAGCCTTTCTTCTTGGAATAATAGGTCTGGAATTGCCCAAGAAAGATGTTAAATTATTTTTGTATGCCACAACTGCTGCTCAAATTTTAATAGCCAAGAAATGGCTAACACAAGAATTACCAACTGTGGAAGAATGGCAGATGAAGATAACGGACTTCAAGGAGCTAGCTGACTGCGTTGGAAGAATCCTGACCAGAAAGAAGAGGAATATCAAGAAGATTGGAAGAAATTTAAAGAGTATTTGAATAGATATTGTAACATTAAAAATTAGAAGTTACCTGAAAGTATCAATTAGGCCTCGGATTAAATTAGGATTTAATTAAATAAATGAGATTTAGAAAAGTTAAGAAACTTAACTATAATTGGAATATTGTTTTTGAATAATGATATTGGAAAACTGCTACATTTAGTTACAAGGAAATTCAGATGGGAGGGATTAGAGGAAGTCAAGTAATATGTTTATGAGGTTGGAAGTTTAATCAATTATTAATTTGTATTGTATTTATGTATTTGGTGTTATATCTTTTGTAGTTATTTGCTTTATTTGTTTCATTTCTCTTTTCATTTTATTTTTTATTTGTTTTTCAGTATGTGTTATATTTGCAAGAAACTTAATAAACATTATTGGAAAAAGGAAAGGAAGGAAGGAAGGAAGGAAGGAAGGAAGGAAGGGCATAGGATGCTGCCTTGTACTGTCCATCTCACTTAGTATTACCTGCACTGGCTGACAGGGGCTTTCCAAGGTTTCAGGTCATCTACATCCACAGATATACCTGGATATATCAGGAATAGAACATGGGACCTACTGCATGCACAAGACATGCTTTACCACTAAGCTATAGCTCTTCTCCAAAGTAGGAGGGAGCTGGTATTGCTAAAAGATCCTGCGTGTTCTTCACCTCCCTTCAGATTTAGCAAACGTATTTGGATGGCCACAGTGCTATGCCTGTAATGCTTGGAGGAAAATAATTTGCTTTGCTGTAGGATTTTTGGAAGACCACAGCTCACCCTTCAAGTCCCCAAGTGGCCTGAGCTGACTTTAAAGGATGTCATCCTACCCTGTTTCCCCGAAAATACGACAGTGTCTTATATTAATTTTTGCTCCCAAAGATGCCCTAGGGGATGTATTATTTTTCCATGAAGAAGAATACGGTACACATTTATTGTCTAATTGTGAGACCGCCAGACTCCGTCAGGGCAGAGCGAACAGCAGGCAGGAGCTTGCTCTGGCGGCGGCGCTGGCTCCCTGATTTAAAGAGACCTTGCACTGCCTGAACAGCTCCGGCTGCGCTGCGGCCAAACAGTGAGCTGCGTGGTGGCGCCCACCGCTACAGTCTAAAGGAGTTAGTCGCTTTACGGTAGCTTCGTCGGCTTTATATTCCAGGGGGGCCTTATATTACATCAAGAGGCAAAACTGGAAGTAGGTCTTATTTTCGGGGGATGTCTTGCTTTTGGGGAAAGATGGTACCATCCATGGAGGATAAGTTTATCAGTGACTACTGTATTAGCCATTATGGCAATGTTCTAGCTCCACTACCAGAAACAGTATGCCTCGGAATAGCAGTTACTGAGACTGACAAGCAGGGAGATTGCTGTTGCACTCTGGTACTGCTTTTGGGTTTTCCATGGACTTGCCACTGTGAGAACAGGATGGCATTGGCCTGATCTAGCAGACGCTTTCTTGTTTTTCTAAGTCCTTATCGTCAGGCAACACCTAAAGCTCAGCATGCTTGAAGGGCCCATTGCCACTACTTTGACTGTTCTTCCAGTTTTCACTGCAATTCTTCACTGTCTTCCACACTACCACCCAGTTTTATGTGTTGCGTGTTGAGTCCCACAATGCCACCCCACCAAAAAATTCACACTTCACACTTCAATTTTTAAGGTTTTTGGCATAATTTTGGCCACAACTTTATTCAAATACAAAATATGTGAGTGGTTGCTTAGGCATTGGTTATGACTATCTGTCCATGCCCAGGGACAGAGCTGACTTCCGGATTCCAGCGGAAGCCAGCGTGGGAAACAAGTATTGGGTGAGAAGATGAAGCTGGGTATCAGTCCCTCACTTCTCACCCTCATGTTCCTCTGGGGCTTGCACGGCCCAGGTCCGACTCCGGGGACAAGGACGAAAAGAATGGCAAGCCCCTGGATTCCTTTAACGGAATTCCCTTTCCGCACCACCATTGGAGGGGTAGGCACTTACCCCTCCACCACCAATTTTAACCAAAGCCTAACTGCCAACCTTACAAGTTGTGACTATTTGCTACGCAGTAGGCAAAAGCCAAATGGCACCAGCCAATCCGCCAGATGGTAAATTCCTACCAGGTCCCCGCACCAAGGTGGGCGACCCCATGACAGGCATAGCAAGGTCAAGCGAACCAGAAAAAAACCCCTTAATTAAAGGGAGGGTGGGCGAGTGATCCGGTGCAGAAGCCGAGAGGGCGCCCCAGCGATAGGCGCCCTGTATTTATAGCCTCTGACCCCTCCTACCAAAATTGCAACGTCCAAAACTCCCCAGTAACCAGATTAACCCCTTAAGGGCTTGGTTACCAAATCTGCCCAACCGCAAAAGGGTGGCCTTTAGTTCCCCCAACCGCAACACGTGCTCTCATTTCCAGGGAGAACACGATTTGCGTGTTGAGTCCCACAATGCCACCCCACCAAAAAATTCACACTTCACACTTCAATTTTTGTTTAAGGTTTTTGGCATAATTTTGGCCACAACTTTATTCAAATACAAAATATGTGAGTGGTTGCTTAGGCATTGGTTATGACTATCTGTCCATGCCCAGGGACAGAGCTGACTTCCGGATTCCAGCGGAAGCCAGCGTGGGAAACAAGTATTGGGTGAGAAGATGAAGCTGGGTATCAGTCCCTCACTTCTCACCCTCATGTTCCTGTGGGGCTTGCACGGCCCAGGTCCAATTCCGGGGACAAGGACGAAAAGAATGGCAAGCCCCTGGATTCCTTTAACGGAATTCCCTTTCCGCACCACCATTGGAGGGTTAGGCACTTACCCCTCCACCACCAATTTTAACCAATGCCTAACCGCCATGGAGCCCCAAGCTCACCGCCAAACCACTCACAGACCCAGCCAAGTCTTAAGCTTAGCCACCACTGCACCCAGCCATGCTTTATTCCCTAAGACGGAAAGGTGCACCCCATCATCCCTGAAGAGAGATGCAGCCTGAAAGCGAATTTCCGGATGTGAAATCACATCACCCCCCAGCTCAAAAACCTTTTTTGAGACAGCAGCATTAATACGCTTTCTGGCCCTATTGGTGGCATCTGGGCAACGACTGCCCCTCCAAACACGTCGTTGCAAAAGACTTGACCAAAATATTTTAGCTGCCGGCACCATTGCTTGCAGCACCTCCAGGTCACTCAAAAATGCAGCACATAAGGAAAAACAGTCCATGGAAACCAGGTCGTTCTCACCCAGTTGCACCACAATGGCCGTGGGCGGCCCTTCCACGCCCAACTGCCTCCGCATTAGCGGCAGAAATTCTGACCAGGACATTCCCCTTCTGGACAGCCATGACACGTGCACGTGTGGAGGAAGGCCGAGACCTGGACCCAATCCGGACTGCCGGGCCCCGACGCCGGCCCAGTGCACGATGCTGTGCCCCACCATCCAGATGCGGACAGCCACTAAACCTGAGGTGAATAAACAAAATATGTAAGAATATCAAATGTTAACGAACATATCCTCTAAACGCATTCGATTTCCAGCGACCCAACTCTTTTATTCTGCTGGCTGACAGCCCCCAGTGCGCTGCCGTCGTGACAGCCCCAATCCTAAAAGAATGTGGGGCAAAACCATGAGCAGAATCACCACAAGCCTTGATGGCCTTCCGCATCACCAACGCAAACTGCCGTCTAGACAGGGGCAACCCATTCTCATGCCTCAACAAAGGACCATCCCCTGGAGCACGGATGGCCAGGTACCTCCTAACATCCTTGACCGGGCAAGGTCCCGCCTCCCCCATAGCAGGAAGACGAATAAGGGCACCCCTACCCCTCTGGTCCGTTTTTGAATTCCTAATAGTGAGTCTCAGCTCGGTCGGGAGCAACTGCACGTCCTGGAGCAATAATCCCCTTGAAAGGCTGTCCCTGTGAGCCTCCAACACGAGCTCACCAACCCGTAGAGCTCCGAAAAAGGCAATAGAAAAGGCTGCGGAAAAAAGGCAAGCCTCATACCCGGACCAGCAGAGCTTCCTCAATTCCTTGCGCATCTTACACAGCAGGTCGAAGGAGACCGGGCGTCGTGCTACTGGTTGGGAAGGACAAAGCCTGCCCCACCCTTCAAGGGCCTTACGCATGACAAACTTTGCGCAAGGATCCTTGTCAAAATAAGATTTACAATAAAAGGCAATGGCGGCTGCCTGAATCCTTATAGTCTTAACTGCACGTCCTAACTGGAACAGGTGTGCCAAATATCTCAGCACCTGAGAAGTGGAAGGAGAAGCCCTCCTCTCCACCCTGGCTGACTGATATGTAAACTCCAAAAAATCAGTCCACGCTTTGGTGTACGACCTGAGGGGTAGAAGAGGAAACAGAAGCTGCTACTCCCTGAAAAGCTACTGCCTGCCAAGGCTCCAGAGATGATCCGGGAAATATTCCGGACGTTTTTGAGCCTCTGGAACCAGAAGTCTGAACCGCACCATCTGAAAACGGGACAGAGCATCAGCAATTTCATTAGACACTCCAGGAATAAAACGTGCAGGAAACACTATATTATTGTGTAAGCAATGTAAAACAAAAGCTCTCAAAAGAGCCGACACCCTAGGAGAGCGGGACGACAGCTTGGCCAGCACGTCCACCACCGCCTGGTTATCGGTCCAGAAGCAAACACGTCGGTCCCTGAACTCATCGACCCACAAATGTACTGCCACTGCAATGGGAAAGAACTCAAGAAAAGTTAGATCCCGCGTAATGGCGTTCCCTTGCCAATCAGGTGGCCAACGCATGGCACACCATCTGCCCTTCCAATATAGGCCAAAGCCTTGGGAACCTGCAGCATCTGATTGGACCTGAAAATCGTTATGTAAGTTCAACGTATCCTGCCATAACGACACCCCATTGAATTCCTCCAAGAATTCAAGCCAGATACTAAGATCAGCCCTCACCTCACTAGAGAGGCGAACCCGATGATGCGGGGCCTTCAAACCTACCGTAAGGCGAGCCAAGCGGGAACAAAAGGGGCGTCCAGGGGCCACCACCCTGCACGCGAAATTCAGGTGACCTAATAACGATTGGATTTGCCGAAGGGACACTTTCTTCAAAGGGAGCAATTCCTCTATGAGTGCCTTCAAAGCTACCAGCTTATCCTTTGGCAAGCTGGAAGTTTGAGACACGGTGTCCAACAGGATACCAAGGTAAGTAAGCTGGGTCGAAGGACCTTCAGTCTTATCCGCTGCCAGCGGAACCCCCAATTCCTGCGTAAGGTCAGCAAAAGCACGCAGCAACACTGAACAATTGCCAGAATTACAATCTGAGGCCAATAAAAAATCATCCAAATAATGTGTGACTCCGCCCAGCCCAGTTGTTTGCTTGAGGGCCCACTCCAAAAAGGTGCTAAAGGATTCAAAAGCAGCACATGCTATTGAACAACCCATAGGCATGGCTTTGTCAAAATAATAATTTCCCTCAAAACGGAAACCTAGCAACCAGAAATCATCCGGATGAATGGGCAGTAAACGAAATGCCGATTCAATATCGCATTTTGCCAATAAAGCAGCCTGTCCAAACCTCCGAATCATCTTGACTGCATGATCAAGAGAGGCATACTTTACTGAGCAAAGCTCCGGAGGAATCACATCATTGACCGAGGTACCCCTAGGATGCGATAAATTATGAATCAAACGAAACTCTCCAGGAGCTTTCTTTGGCATGATACCCAATGGGGATACATGCAAATTATAAAAAGGAGGGGTAGGAAAGGGGCCCGCCATCCGATGCATAGCCACCTCCTTTGTAATCTTTTTCCGGGCAATTTCGGGTAATTCACGAACTGACTTTTGATTAAGAGGATTCCGTGCCATGGGAGGCATGGCTACCGGAATCCGAAAACCTTCAGAAAAACCATCGCTTAGGTAACGAGCAGCAGCCCTATTGGGGTAAGACTGCAGCCAAAATTGAAGGGCCGGCAGTCGCACCGGAGTATGAGCCAAAGAGGTCAATGTACTATTTTCCTGCTCCTGAGGTTGAAGGGAGAGGGGGGGCTGATTTGGGGGTTTGCTGAGAACCCCCTCTACCTCCACGAAAGGGCCACCAAAGCAGGAGGAAGCAGGATGCGATCCATTGCATTTTTCACAATTATGCGCAAATCTACAGGTTGAACGCTGACATGAGCCCTTATTAAAATCCCAGCATAGCAGGCGACGGCCAGATCTGAAAGCAGAAAACCTCAACTTCTGCTGTTCCAGCACTTTTTTATCAATAAGTGGAGCTACGTGGGTGGTCCACACATCAAGATCCTTACGATCCCAGCGGGCTGACGGAATCTTGGCAGCCCGGCGCCTGAAATTCTCATCATATTTTATCGCAGCCTTCTCCCCAGCCTTGGAGAATGCGGAGCGCACGATGGATAGATAAACTAACAAATGAAGAGACCTACGTGGATAAGCTGCGACCACACACCTGCAAAGACCTGAAAACAGTCGAGCCAAAGCTCGAAAGTCCTGTCTGCTGCAGGGGTCCCCGAGCGTTTTTTGGATGTTGCACTCCCCTTCTCCTGTTCCTCCGAAGGTGGGACCAATTTGAACATATCTACGTAGCGGCCATTCAGAATTCTGGACCGCATTTTTGATGACAAATGTGAACCTGGAATGATATCCCTGGCAGAATTGGTTGAGACTTTAACGTCAGGAACCAACACGCCGTCCTTACATTCCTGGACAGCTCCATATCTAGCCCGATGAGAGTTGGACCTTCGTTCCCAAGCCCACCGTGGAAGCCCAGAAGCCGATTCGCCAAAACCCCAGTAAAGTTCCATATGGCTACCCTCATCATCAGAACTAGAGGAAGACGTACCAGAATGAGAGGAAGAAGAGTCATCCTTCTTCCTTTTTGCACGCTTCCGAGATGACTTCTTGTGGCGACGCTTCCCGCCCAGTGACTTCCTGGCAGGGACTGGGAGGCTGTCTTCGATAGAGGACTCAGATCCAGGATCCAGCTGAGATGGAACTGAAACAGACTGCATAGAAACAGCACGTGAGAGGCCGGAACCCGAAGCCGCTGCAGCCGGGGGCCGAGAGGACGTACGCCAGCTAGTGGAAGCTGCCACAGGGCCACTTTTTACTGAGGCCCTCCGAGTGGAGCGGCCTGACCTCCGAGGCTGACCCCGGACTGCAGGTAAGTCAGGGGACTGGGATAACTGGGGGTTCACGATCAAACCGCCCAATGATGACCCATCTCCCTCATCTTCACTAGATGACGGTGAAGCCAGAGACAACACCACCGCTGAAGGAGGCTGCCTTCCAGATGTGGACGGTTGAGAGGAGCAATGCTGCAAGAAACCATCCATTTCAGCTGCGAAACGAGATAAAGCTGCAGGGTCACCAGCCATACTTGCCACCAAGGACTGCACCCGCCCCACCGGTTGGCTTGAAGAGGGTGAGCGGAGCCTCTGTGATGGGCCTCTAATCGGCCGCTTTGAAGCAGTGGCTGGGCTGGAGCGAGTAGCGACTTTTTTCGGAGCCATACCTGCCAGCCGGAAATAAAATCAAAACCAGTTAAACTTCAAAATCAGCACGACCAATAAAAAAAAAGGCTAACAAGCTTCCACCAAGTTATCTGCAGTCAGCCCCTTACCTCTGATGCCAATCAGTACCTTTTAAAAGGAAAATTAAATTATACACCAAACAATAGACTAAGTAATCAGCAATAAATTAAAATAATTCCTTAAAGCAAGGCCAATAATAAAGTTGCAGAAGCGCGTAACCAATTGTCTGTCTGTCTATCTATCTATCTATCTATCTATCTATTTATCTGTCTGTCTGACTTTGTTAATTCAATTATAAGCGAAATATCAAGCACCCTGCAACACCTGGCAAGGCTGTGAACCAGCAAATGAATCAGTTAACATTAACCAACCAATTTAAATTAATAATGGAGGGTGCAGTAGCCAAAACGGCCAACAGGGGGGCCGCAGGGCCAATCTAAAAGAGAGAGGAGGTGCTGCACCAGGCTGAGCCACTGGGGGGAGCTCCGGTCACTAAGGCGCAATAGCAGAGAATGCCCACTAGAGGGCCAGCAGTAGCAATAATAAACCAGCCGGCACCCTCCCAATCAATGCACACAATCAAAATGGCGGCCCCCTGCAATTACGCAGCAAAATTCTTTGTCCTTCCCAGGAAGGCCCAGGCCGCACCGGAAAAAACCCTTGTGGCCGTGCCGGCCTCCACGCGCTGCCGCGAATCAAGCAGGCCGCGCCGACACCCAAAATAAAAGAGAAAAGGCTTCGCGAAGCCTAAAATGGCGGGCGCCCCACCGCAGCCCCGCAAAGACGCGGATCAGGCCCCAGTCACCAGGAAAGAGAGAAAAACCCACTGCCATGGCCCTCGAGCTGTGAACAGGGCCTAAGAAAACTGCCTACCACCCCGGGGAGTCCAGGTAAGCGGCGCCACGGTACGGCGGGAAGAAGAGGGCCCTGCAGGCCCTTCGCGGCTATCAGAGCCACCAAACTAATAATTGAGGGGAGAAGGGCCGCCACGGCCCAGTTAGGGAGGCGCGACCTCTCTCCCCCACAGGCCGCTGCCGGGGCTTCCGGCCCGATCGGAATCGGGCCCACAAATTAGTCCGGGGAGGCGAAGCCTCCCCCAAGCTGGGGGGGGGTCCCCACCCTCAGGCAAGCTTAAATAAGAGCCCCGCAGGAGCCTCGTGGCTCCGGAGCCGGCACGCTATTAAAGCGTGAAGTGGGGGGGCTGCCACAGCCTGGATGGGGAGGCGCTACTTCACCCTTCACCGGCCGTGGCCGGGCCTCCGGTCCGATCAGAATCGGGCCCACAAATTAGTCCGGGGAGGCGAAGCCTCCCCCGAGCTGGGGGGGGGGAATAAGAAAGGAAAAAAGGAGGGGAAAGTGAGGGAGGGAGAAGGGACCGAGCAGGAAAGGAACGGAAGGCAAAGAAGGAAGGCTTAAAGAAAGCGGGAAGAAATGAAGCTTAATTATAGGTAAAGGTAAAGGTAAAGGTACCCCTGCCCGTACGGGCCAGTCTTGACAGACTCTGGGGTTGTGCGCCCATCTCACTCAAGAGGCCGGGGGCCAGCGCTGTCCGGAGACACTTCCGGGTCACGTGGCCAGCGTGACATCGCTGCTCTGGCGAGCCAGAGCTGCACACGGAAACGCCGTTTACCTTCCCGCTAGTAAGCGGTCCCTATTTATCTACTTGCACCCGGGGGTGCTTTCGAACTGCTAGGTTGGCAGGCGCTGGGACCGAACGACGGGAGCGCACCCCGCCACAGGGATTCGAACCGCCGACCTTTCGATCGGCAAGTCCTAGGCGCTGAGGCTTTAACCCACAGCGCCACCTGCGTCCTTAATTATAGGTAGCAATGAAAATTAGCTGGAATACAACCGACTCCCGACTCGTAATGCTCCTTGATCTGGTGCAGAAGCCGAGAGGGCGCCCCAGCGATAGGCGCCCTGTATTTATAGCCTCTGACCCCTCCTACCAAAATTGCAACGTCCAAAACTCCCCAGTAACCAGATTAACCCGTTAAGGGCTTGGTTACCAAATCTGCCCAACCGCAACAGGGTGGCCTTTAGTTCCCCCAACCGCAACACGTGCTCTCATTTCCAGGGAGAACACGATTTGTGTGTTTTTGCAGTGCCATTTTGAGACATTGGATGACACTAGCTATTTAATGAGTATTCATTCCAATTTGTTTTGAGGAGAGGTTAAATACATACATATATGAATACATACACACACATAATTTTATTTGTATGCCACCTTTCCATAGTTAAAACCATGCTCATGGCAGCTTGTAACATGAACAAATTACATAATTACAAGCATAACAAAAGTAGTCATAAACAATAAATAAAACACATCAAAAAGTACACAACCAAACTGAACAATTTCCACATAAATCTTAATATCTAAAATAAATATACAAAAATTAATATCAATAAATGTAAGAATGCTTCCCTCCCACCCACCAAACAGTACCTCAGCCCAATAGTCTGCTCAACTTTTGCATCAGCTTTTGTAGCTAGAATCAGTCAGGGACCCACCTTCCCAGGCAAGAAGGAAAAGAGCCTGCAAGACATGGAACATGTCTTCCAGGACTTACAGCCAATATGGTCTCAGGACTCACAGTCAAAATGATATTGCATCAAGCAAATTTTATCTCACACTTTCCAGTGTACCACATTTGACAGAAAATGTGATTTGAAGGTGAGAGAAGATTTGTTGGCAAGAACACCAGATCAACTTCAATTGTGCAACCTGAATTTGCTGGTACATGATTGAATGCTACCTGCAAGAAGAACCGGCTAGAAGCCCCCAGAAACTCTAAGGTAAATAACCTTCATTAAGACCATACAGAAATCAAATGAGGCCTGTGTAACCTTAAACATCCCAATGAAATGAAGTGTATGAATGGGAAGCACCAACATGACACCCCCCACCCTGCTCCTCACAGCCCCGCACCCTGGCTCAGTAACTCATTTTTTTCTAATCTTAAATTCACATTTACATGTCAGTTTGTGAATTATTTTTATTAAAGGATTTTCATGTAAATTCCTCCCAGCATGTCTACTTTTCTTTTGCAAAGCAATTTCCCCATAAATAATTCATTTTCATATGTTGTTTTCATGTATATATGTATTTTTGTGTACACTTTACCCTTGTGCACATTGCCTTGCTGGAGAACTGCATTGAAAAAATTAAAGAAGTGCAAATTTTGAAGGAATGGTTGTGCTTTGGAAAGTGTGAATTAGACAATTTTTGCCTTGAATTGAATTTCTCCTTCATGAAGTGCTACTGGAAGCAAGTATTGGCAACACATCTGAAAAGCACTGCTCTTATCCACAGGTTTCTCTGGGACCTAACCAACCGGGGTGTGTGTGTGTGTGTGTGTGTGTGTGTGTGTGAGAGAGAGAGAGAGAGAGAGAGAGAGAGAGAGAGAGAGAGACTGTGCAAGTTTCTTGTCAGGCGGTGCACAGCCAAGAGTTAAATTTATGCTTTCCTTGTTTTCAAGCTCCAGTTCATTTTTGCCCATTGACCTGTTCCATAGTTTAGAACCAGCTGCAAAAAACAGCTGTCATTCTCTGTTACTTTGCCAGCCTTATTCTTAAGGCAGTCATCAAAGTCTGGCAGTGACTGAAAGCAATTCAATTAGGTATGACGGTCAAACCAGAAAGAAGCAGGGGGAGGGGTCAACTTAAATCTCTCCAGTTCTCTCTCAGTTTTAAGTCTTAATGCACGGAGAAGAGAGGCAGAGCGCCCCAATTTAAACATGGCAGGATTTTGCTATGCGGTGGGAGGATGAACTTTATTTCAAGGGCACATCAAGGGGGGGCCAACATCTGGAAGAAGCAGGAAACTTCTGCCTGCTTTGCTGACCACAATGTTGCCTCTTCAAGGCCTACAGAGAATTCTGACACGGTGCCTCCTCCCTCTGCTACTGCAATATGTTCTCACTAAAAGTAATAATAGTAATTAATGCTCTTTCCCATTTAGTGTACAGCCTGTTCTGATGTTGCCAAGTTGTCAGCCTGGTGGGATTTTTTCCATACTCAACAGTAGGAGGATTCAGAAAGAGGAAAAGGAAAAGGGACCATGGTGAGCAGAAAACAGGCGTGGGTGCATTTGAAGCTATTTCCTTCTCTCTCTATCTCTCTTGCCAGCACCTTGTGAGTGTGCAAACAGTTATAAAAATAAAGGTCAGCAAGATAATCTTGATAAATATTTAATAGTCACTGGTGGGTTTTTTAAAAAATGTCTCCCTCATTGTTACAGATTGAATGTCTAACGGTGGTGACATCTGGCACACGACGAGCTGAAAGCAATTACTTCAAAACTTGGATTGAAAGGGAGAGGAGGAGGAGGGAGGGGAGGAGGCATCTGAGAGTGAGGGAGAGCCTGTGAAGCTTTTTCAACTTGAAGAAGATACTAAGGCCTTGGCTCTGTCCCATGCAGGGCTGTAGCTCATTGGTAGTATGGCAGTACAGCTGATTTGCGTGCAAAAGGTTCCAAGTTCAGTCCATAAAATGTGCAGGTTGTTGTTGCTGTTTAGTCGTTTAGTCGTGTCCGACTCTTCATGACCCCATGGACCAGAGCACACCAGGCACTCCTGTCTTCAAAAATGTGCAGGTAGGTCTTGGAAAGACTCCTGTCTGAAACCCCAAGGCAGGACCATAGAAACCTTTTCAGGCCAATGTCTCTGTTCCCTGCAGACAACCTTTCAGGGGCTGCATTCCAGAGGTGGCCAGGGTCTGATATAAAAGCAAACAGAGTAGCAAATGTGATTCTGAGTCAGTAGTGTGATGCAGTAGTGCTACTGTAGACTGCTTTAACGGAAGTAGTGTCCAAATCAAAGGAAGGGATAGTAGTGCTCTATTCTGCTGTTCCTGAGAATAGGACTTAAACCAGTGGATTCAAATGACAAGAAAGGAGATTCTGACTAAACATTAGAAAGATCTTTCTGACAGTAAGAGCTGTTTGACTACCTTGGAAAGTTGTGGACTCTCCTTCGTTGGAGGTTTTTAAACAAAGGTTGGCTGACCACCTGTCAGGGATTCTTTAGGTGTGATTCCTGCATTGCAGGGGATCTACTTCCAACTCTACAATTCTATGATTGTGTGATTCTATTACAGTGGTACCTTGGGTTAAGTACTTAATTCGTTTTGGAGGTCCATTCTTAACCTGAAACTGTTCTTAACCTGAAGCACCACTTTAGCTAATGGGGCCTCCCACTGCTGCCATGCTGCCACCGCACGATTTCTGTTCTCATCCTGAAGCAAAGTTCTTAACCCAAGGTACTATTTCTGGGTTAGTGGAGTTTGCAACCTGAAGCGTATGTAACCTGAAGTGTATGTAACCTGAGGTACCACTGTATTTAAACAGGATATAGTCAAAGCATAAGATGGTGCTTCTTTTGTCTTTGTTTTTGGCCACAATATATAGTGTAAGTCAGAATACTCTGTTCCTATCCCTATTTTACATCTTTAGGAACTGTTCTGGACTTCTGCAAAACTAGGCTCAATATCTGCATATCACAGAGGGTTTGGCAATCACTTCTGCCAATCCAGCAAATTAGGTTTTTAATGCATTTAGTTGTGTGTCTGGGTGTTCAGATTCATACCCAGACCAACCAGGACAAGTTCCAGTTCTTTATTGGTGAAGTGCTCAGTTACATCACTTCCCAATGTGCAGGTGATATACAACATCACTCCCCACTAACTAGCTATCTAGGCAACCTCTCACCTGACCTGTGTCCTATCTTGGACGGTTGGAGCAACAGCCTAGCTCCACCCACTCCAGACTTCCTTGGCTGACATGATATGCTCAAACACCAGGCAACAATTGAGGGGGTGACCTACGGGATTCCACAGACATGACTCTCTCTTGGAGTTCTGCATGCTCTCGTGGCCCTGGAAGGTCCTACAGTTCTTCTCTTGTTTCCTTCCCCCTGTCTCTGGCCACCCGGTCTCCTGCTTCTAACCCCATTTAGCCACTACTGGCAGCTGCTGCACAGGTGGCACAGAACTCCACAAATTACTGGCCCCATTTCCAAAACACCCTCCTCCCATCCTGTCTCCTCTGCCCACTCCTCAGGCTCCTGCCCATTCCTGACATTGGGGCAACTTACGGGGGGGGGGGGTAAGATACAGAAAAAAATTAGTAACAAAATCCTCTTCCACTGGAGGATTCCACCTAGATGTTGATTCTGTGCTTCTGAAATTGTTTCCTGCTCATATCATGGTGGCGTAGAATGAGAAACAGTACTTTGGAATATTTTACAAAAAAAAAAAAAATGAAACAAGTTTGTTTTATTTTTATTTTTATTCATTTGCAAAACAGCACACTAGTTCAGTGGTGTGATTCCACTGCCAATGCTGCTAATAACAGAAAAATAAAAAGCTTTCACCTTAAATAAATAATTTTAAAAAAAATATTTAAATGGCTTGTGTAGAATTCTACTATTTGACTGCTATCCAACTATATTGAATTAAAGTGCACGATCTAATCCATGTAATTATATAATATTTTAATTTGGAGATTCCCTTAGTATTACGATGTTGGTAATTTTTACAACTTGTCTTAAAGACACATGATCCAGGTTATTCCCTAAACCTAGAAGTTGTTTCACAATTTTTCCTGAGAGGTTCTCAAAAATAAAGTTGTTTCAAACAATTCTTTATTTCTGTTGTCCAGCCTTTGATAGCCTGGTGCCCTTCACATGTTTCATTTTGCTTTTTCAATACTTTTTTACTAACAGTTTTCAACTTAAAATACAATAAAAGTCACACTAATCTAGAAAATAAAGATGAAAAGAAGGAATAGGGAAATGAAATGAAATGAAGAAGAAAATAAGAGAAGAATAAAAGGAAATTATAAAGCTCTCTATCAGATTTATTAAAACGAAATCTTAATCCTTATTCCACACACAGAAGAGTGAACCTTCCCAGCTCTGACTTGGGAGCTTCCTCCTCTTCCCCCTAGCCTCCCACTCTGGGAGATCCTCTCCGCCCTGCCCCTCACCCAGGGGCTTTCATCTTCAATCTAGCACAGGGGTCAGCAAACTTTTTCAGCAGGGGGCTGGTCCACTGTCCCTCACACCTTGTGGGGGGGCCGGACTATTTTTGGGGGGGGAAATGAACAAATTCCTATGCCCCACAAATAACCCAGAGATGCATTTTAAATAAAAGGGCACATTCTACTCATGTAAAACACACTGATTCCCAGACCTCCCGCAGGCCGGAATTTGAAGGTGATTGGGCCGGATCCAGGCTCCAGGCCTTAGTTTACCTACCTGTGATCTAGCACTTTCCTATGTGTATCTTCCTTAATCCAAGATAGAGAACTTCAAATTACAAAACAAAATGTAAATATAAATAATGAAAAAGGAAAGTCAGAGAAAAGCAAGATATAAAAGAACTAAAGAAAAAGAAATAAGAAGGGCTTCCAGTTCTCTGTCTGCCAATTACGTATGCAACAGTTATTCAAAATATTCAGACTATGCACTCCAGGATAACATCTAGCTGTACTACTGTCCAGCTATTTCTCCATCTGCTAGATGATATTTTTTCAATCTTCATTACCAGTCCTCTCACATTCACCCTTCCCCCCCCAAAAAAAGTCCAATCAAAGCTCTTCAGTTTTTATTATCATTAAATCATAGTCATTTTCCAATCCAGTATGATGAGTTTCTCTCCAAGGGTTCAAACAAATCCCAAAAGGATGATAGTCCATAATTATTTGTTATCTCTTCATTGATTCGTACCCAATTCCATATATTCCAGTCTGATTTGCTGTTGGCCATGATTCTGTATTCTGGTTTAAAGAGAAAAGAAAAAGTCACTTTCCTCCCATTTTTTTCAATTATTTTCCCAAGTCGATCACCAAAATTTTGGGAGCTTCTTCTGTGTTTACTTTAGCTTGTACACAAGGGCATTTCTCTCTCAGCTTTGCCATCTACAGTTGTTTATTAATGTTTCTGGTTATAATTCCATTCATTTCTTCCAGAGGCACAACAGCATCATTTATATGTTGTGCCATCTCTGGTTGTTTCTCTTCCAGCACAATGGCATCCTTTGTCTGATCAAATTCTCCAGACAGATAAGTTGATGTCCACTTCATTCCAGCATCTGCTGCTGTGCATTTTGACTTTACTTTTTCAGGTTCAAGCAGTCCTGGATCACCATCCTTTTGCACAGGTCCTGTAGATTCTTCAGTCTGATATTTCTCTGATCCAATCTCCTTTAACATGCCACACATCCCAGCTCTTAATTCTATCAGCTGCTTGTCTAGTAATTTTTACATAATACCGACAATCAAAGAGACATTCAGCAGTGTTTCTGCCATCTTGGGTTTTATTATTCTCCCTCTTGACAGTCTCTGCTTCCAGAAAAATACACCTGTTTCTTTAAATCAGCATTCCATTCCGACACCAATAACATACAGTTTTGTTTTCCGCATTCAACACAGCACAAAAATGATGGAGGCGGTGGACTCCTAAACCCCATTTGAATATACTGCTCAATTACAAATCCCAAATGTGAGTAGGATGAGCAAGTAAAATCTAGCTGGGGCTGGTAGAAGTCATCATCCAAAACATCTAGAGGGGGTTCTTGGGAGGGAAATGGCAGACTAATCACCAGCTGCTGACACTCCTGTCAGCAGAACAGAAAGATTGCTCCTCTGTCTAAACAGCTTGTACTATCAGAAAGATCATCCTACTGTTTTGATGAACATCCTTTTCTTGTAATTTGAGCTTTTTTGTTTGGGACCTTCCCTACAGAGTAAGCGAAAACAAATTTTCTCTCTCTTATGTGATAGCCATTTGCAAAGGGCTATCAAAGAACCTCTTATAGTCCTTTCCAGACTAAACTACCCAAATTCCTTTATTTTGGAGAAATGTGACAATGCATAATGGATAGTGTGTGGAAATTAGACTGTAGTTCCCATCTGCGGAGTATGCAGAAGGCAGCCCTGGGTTGTTTGACCCTTTAGTTCTCTTTTCCCTCCTATATAAACTACGCAAGACACTCTCATGTAAAGTTTAAAGAGCATATAACTTTTACTTAATATACTTGCACTTTCAGATTAAATACATATACAATGCAGGTGGATGTTTCCTTTAGTTGCTAAAGTATTTTACATAGATTAAACTGTTACAGACCAACTAACATTTACAAATTGAAAGAGTGCCCTTCAGCTCTCTATATTGAACAAACAGGCCAAGCCCTATGCCAAAGGATAAATGGACATAAATCTGATATCAGGAATCACAAGACAGAGGAACCAGTAGGAGAAAACTTCAATCTCCGAGGACATTCTGCACATTCTGTCTTATTACAAAAGAATTTCAGAAATAGACTGGAAAGAGAAGTTGCTGAATTGTGACTTATTACCAAACTTAAAACCATGGAGAGACCTAGTCTGAATAGAGACATTGGATTCTTATCTCATTATACATGATAAAGCTATTTTTAGCCATCTCACCCCTTGCTTTTTCCTGTAAGACCAATTGCAGTCGTTAACAGTCCTCAACAGGTTTACCACACCTATCAGCCAATCACGCAGTCCCACCTCCCTTCTGAGTAATATCCCTCCCCACCCTCTCACTATATATGTCTAGGTGACTTTTCTTTCAGTGTATCTGAAGAAGTGTGCATGCACATGAAAGCTCATACCAATAACTAACTTAGTTGGTCTCTAAGGTGCTACTGGAAGGAATTTTTTTCTTTTATTTCGACTACGGCAGACCAACACGGCTACCTACCTGTAACTATTTACAAATTGACATGCTCTGACTTTGAGGCAGACAGCAGCACAACACAACATTCCTGCCACTTTGACTGCTAAGACGCATAAAACTGTTGATAACTGAACCAACTGAAATAACTTTCACAAAGTGTATGACATCACAGGGTTCTACAACTCTTTACATTTGCATTTTGGATGCTAACATCCAACATAATGAACCTTACATTCTAAAACTAGGAATACGTAACCTGTGGCTCTCCAGAAGTTGTTGGACCCCAATTCTTATCAATCAGCCTTGCTAAGGCCTATTGATCAGGTCTGATGGAGAGTCACCACAGGTTCCTCATCGCACACACAGCCATGGATTCCCCATCCTTATTCTAAAATCATAAAAATGATGTAAGCTGAATAGCATTTCTACTAGCTGAAATTTGCATTCTCTTTGTTGCACTCAGCTCCTGCTTGCATAATTCCCATAAGCATCTGTTTGGTCACTGTGAGAACAGGATTCTGGACTAAATGGGCCTGTGACCTGATTCAGCAGGATGGTTCTTATGTTCTTATGCCAAAACATTTACCCTAAAACAACCCACATCCAAACCCTAGAAATGCATCCTTTTCCAAATACTTGGTTGTTCATGGGTTTACCAAGAGGAAAGGTGTAATGCGAAGGAAGTGCTGCTTCTTCCCCCTCCTCCTTGCTGGAGAAAGTCATTGGAGGTAGGGGAGAAAGGCCGTGATTGAATCGGCATCTGTGGCTCCCCAGAGCTTGCTGCCTCTTCACTTATTGAATTAGGATAAATTGGAACTTTCATAAATTGTGATATAAATCATTATCTCAAGTTAGCAGATGCAGTCTCACCAGGGTAGAACTCTGTTAATAACTCTGCCGGATTAGGAGTGATTGGTACAATTTAAACCTTGTTTCTCTCAGCTTGATCAGCCTCGTTGCAACGGTGGCAATTATCCCATTTCACTTTGAATAGCTCAGCATAGAGGAGCTGCCACCTCCCATCCATCCATCTTAATGAAGCCACCTCTGAGTCTATTCCCACCTTTTGCCAAATACATCTCTCCACCCCATTTCCCCAGTCCAATCAAAACCCATCGCTTCCTAAACTAAAAAAAAACACCACAGAAACAAAACCAGCCCTTGACTTAAGTTACCGCTAAGTGGCTGTGTTGTCAAGAATCTTCAGCCATTTGGCTACAGCCCCACTGACACCTTGGTCTCCTTTATTTAATAGCATCATTTACCATTTTTGGCAGACTTCCGGTTGAGGAAATTAGATGAGAAAACAGAAATAAGCCACCAGAGTTCATTGAGCAGAATCTGATGAATGCATTACTCGGGTTGCTTTGAGTAATATACTCAAGGAATAATTATTATTATTATTATTATTATTATTATTATTATTATTATTATCATCATCATCATCATCATCATCATCATGTTTTTTTGCAGGAGCTGCTCATGACTATTCTGATTAATTCAGCAAAGGTCTTCTGCATACAGAGCTTTACCTCAAGCAAGTTGCTGTCTTTCTGTCTCTCTAGTTGTTATATTGGAGCTTCTGCGCAGTTACTCACTGGCAGTTAGTGAAGTACCTCTAAAACACTGCTTAGATTGTGTTTTCCAGTAGGAAGGGCTATAGCTCAGTGGTAAAGCACCAGCTTTGCATGTCCTGAATTCAGTCCCTTGTCACTTCAGTTACAAAGCATCTCAGGTAGCAGGTGGTGAAGAGCTCCTGTCCTAAACAGTGGACTTGAGATGGATAACCTGTGGTCTACTGGATCCTACTGGACTGCCACCATCCCTTACCATTGTCCATACTGGCTGGTGCTGATGGGGACTGGATGCAAACAACATTTGGAGAGCCACTGCTAGATCTGTATAAAGCTGTCCCATGTGGTGAATCGATGAACTGCTGTTTCTTCCAAATTGACCCCAGTACACTAGCTGGCCATTGTGTCCTTGTCAGGAAGGTTTCCTATTCTAGCTGGGCATTCCTTCAGTGACACTGTCTAACTGATCCCTAGGAGTGTGTGTCTCATGTGTCAGAGAATGTTCTGGGAAGAAGCCCTCTATGGGATTCTATTCCACTGTAGCAGTATGCCTATTATTGCACATTCCCCACCAAACACTGATGATGGAGGAGTCTGCTTAGGTCTGGAAGTCAACCTCATTGCATTCTTGTATTGTGGGGTTCTGTGGCTGTGTTCAACCTGAGAAGCCCCCCTCTTGCATTTTGATCCCCCAGCCAGTTCCTCCTGTTTCCCAACTAGTTAGGGACCTTCACACTCACTCTGTGGGGGCCATGCTGCTCACAAAAGCCACACCACAAGCAATATGTTTCCATTCAAAATAATAGCACTAATTAACACACTTCATTTTACTATTACCATCTGTTCCATGGTGCCAACAAGCACGGGAATGCTTGGCTTTCATCCGCCCTGGGGGCTTGTTCCCAGCATATGCTGAACCTTAAAGTAGGAGGTGGCCAGGGGTTGGGAGGATGAGAGGTGGGAAAGGTACATGGGTGGCTTATCAGCTCTAGTCGTTTTATCCCTCTTTTATTTTCTTTGTTCCTTCATATATTTCAAGGTTTGGAGCAAGTCAGTCAGTATTTGAAATGAGAGATATCTCTGAGGTAGGAGCAGGGGAGAAATTCATTTAACTCACATTTTTAATGTGAACATCAACCTATTTAATGTGAACATCAACCCATAATACAGCTATGCTTTGAAATCTGAACTTCTCCAAATTTTGTGGCACAGTTCTCCAACCCAACAATATGCACAAAACTGTGCTTATAAAGTTTGCATAAAATAGATATATTTGTGCAAATAACATGCAAAAGTGCATTATACTAGGAGAAATTGCTTGCAAAGGTATGCATATTATGCAAGGTTGCAAGCAAGAATTCTTTTAAATTTATCACATTTATATTCCAACTTTCCTCCAATAAGCTCAGCAGCATACATGGTTCTCTTCCCACCCATTTTATCCTCACAACCCTTTGGGGCAGGTTAGGCTGAGAAATTGTGAGAGGCCCAAGTTCACCACCCAGTGAATTTCAGGGCTGAGCAAAAATTTGAACCCTGGTCTAAACACTGCATCAAACTGGTTCTGTATATAAATGTGAAAATACTGCAAATTTTGGTTTCACTTCAAAAATGGGGGGAATTTATGGGAAGTTTATGGGGGAGATGCATATAAAATATGTATTTCAGGGAGAAAGCACACATAAATGCATATTTGGGGGTAAAATGTGTACAAAATATGTATTTTAAGCAACAGGGCATACAACAATGCATACAATTTAAACACATGTTTTGGTATTTTACACACACACACACTGAAATAGATGAGATACAGCTGAGCACATCCAAAACTGACAGAAAATGGAGATTGGCTGACATGTCCACCCCTAATGCAAAGCATGAGCTCTACGTCTAAGCTTCTGGATCTTCCCCAATGATGGCCCTCCCCAGAAAGAGCTGGTGGGGAGAATAGCAATTACGTGTGTCACCTTGCCCCTATGATAGAGAAGTCTCAGAGCTGTGTGATGTCAGTGCACTGTGTGTGCACGCCTTACAACATGTGCACAACCCTGGGGCATACTGACATTGCATGCACATTCTACAAGACATGCTGACATCACTTATGCATGCCATGGGGTGTGCTGATGTCACATGTGAATGCCTGTCAGTGTGCTAACATCACTTGCACATGCTCAGCAGCATGCCACAGAATTTTGGGGGAAAGCCCTCTGTTTTAGAATTTTGTGGGAGCCTTGGCCCCCATGGCCCTCCACACTTGGCGCTCCTGCTAGCAACTGTCCTCTCTGCAGCCCTGCTGGTTTTGTTGTCACCCCTCCCATCACCAGCCTTGCCTTCTGCCTAGGTCTTGAGATCCTGCAAGCAGGTTCAAGAAAACACAGCCAGGCAGACAGGGCATTGTGTTGAACAAGCACCGCCACAAAAGGCATCTGTCACAACACATCACCTGCTGTGTTCCCTGAGTCTCTAGCCAAAGCTACTAATCACATGTGTCCCCACTGGAGAATGAAAGGGCGGCTTGTTTTGGCAGCAATGGGAAGAGCATGCCTTGAAATGCATGCATGTGCACTGGAAGAAGAACAGAAATCATAATGTTCCAAGCAAGTTTGGATGGTGGTGATTGAGCAGGCAGGTGAGCCACTTAAGAAAGGGGAGAAGCAAACCTGTGACTTTCTTTTCCTTTTGGAAAATTCCTGCCATTGATCTTTCTCTCCACCCCACCCCCCACCCCCATGTGATCTACACAGAGATGTGCCTGTGCAAACTGTTTGCATATCATGCAAGAAAGAAGCTGTCACAACAGCCTGCTTGCTGAATGGCACTTCAGAAGGGAGACTGCTGTTCCCAGCCATGGCTTCCATTTTTTCCACTCAGAAATACAGGCTTTGATTATGGCAAAGGGAAGACAGATGGGGGTTTTATTTGTCTTTGGAGGAAGCAAGGAGGAGAAAAGTGAGAATCTATGGCCCCTCGGAATCCAGAAGCAGATGCTTCCAAATGAACGCATCAATGCAGCACTTTGCTGACTAGAAGGCAAACTGAGCCAGGTGAAATGAGGCAAGGCTGAACCATCTTCTTGTTGCAGATATTAATATTCTGCACTTTGAAGCAACTGGAAGCATAAGAATTGACTCCTTTTGGAATAAATCATTGTCCAAAGTTTTACTGACAGAACTCTTAAAAATAAAATAGAATACATCAAATGATACATCCAAAATATCAGTACAATCTCTTGTGCTGCCCAGCACAGACTTAGCATCTTAATAAAATATGGAATGATCCAAATAGACCTAAAAGCAAAGGTCT
Organism: Podarcis gaigeae; assembly: GCF_964106915.1. Taxonomy (NCBI): domain Eukaryota; kingdom Metazoa; phylum Chordata; class Lepidosauria; order Squamata; family Lacertidae; genus Podarcis; species Podarcis gaigeae. Next base: position 6,487,856 of record NC_139691.1, read on the forward strand.
CTCTTTCTCTCCAGCCTGCTCCAAGCCTCCAGGCTGTTGGCTCTCCCTTCAGGAGAGCTCCTTTTTACATCTTCACTCCATTGAATTTGGGGGAGAAAGGCTCAAAGGCAACTCCCTTCAAAATGGAGATTTTGCAACCCAATACCTTTCACATGATCTAAGGTTACAGCTCTCACATGTTAGCTACCAGAGAACAACAATCAGTTAGTTAGTCATGAACTTAGCAAGAGCTCAAACTGCTCTCCTTGCTTTCAATATAGGCTTATGGAAAAAAACCCATGTTAAACCTAAAATATACATTATACCATTTTTAACTTCTGTGTCAATTAAACCATTATACTAGATACTTCTGATGTCTCCAAACATCCCCAACATCTTTCTTCTTGATATGGCCTTGAATTCTCCCATTTCCTTGTCAAGGAAGATGTCTTCTTCTGTTTAGCCCTCACACCAAAGGGTGTATGAATGAATGTTGAAACTAGTTTGCTGAAGAAAGGTAAAATTTATATTTGCTATCCTGTTTCTGGCACCAGCTACTATTGGTATGGGGCCCTCACGAGGTCTCCCCAAAGGGAATGTCACCCTTTGGCTGAAAAAGGTTTCCCATCTCTGTTCTTTGTGAATAATAGTAATAATAATAATAATAATAATAATAATAATAATAATAATAATAATATTTATGCCCAGCCCACCTGGCTTGGTTTCCCCAGCCACTCTGGGCAGCTGACAACAGAATATTAAAAACACGATAAAACATCAAATGTTGAAAACTTCCCTAAACAGGGCTGCCTTTAGATGTTTTCTAAAAGTCAGATAATTGTTTATTTCCTTGACATTTGATGGGAGGGCGTTCCACAGGGCAGGTGTCACTACTGAGAAGCCCCTCTGCCTGGTTCCCTGTAACCTCACTTCTCACAGTGAGGGAACCGCCAGAAGGCCCTCAAAGCTGGACCTCAGTGTCCAGGCAGAACGATGGGGATAGATGCTCCTTCAGGTATACTTAGTGAAGTGCAATATGCATGTTCACTTCACATTGGAAAATATTCAAACTGGAAGTAGTAAGTATTATCCCCACTCCAGCCTTCTAAAACTAGCTATTGTTTTTGAAGACTAGGAAGCAAAAGGGTAAGGGGACATATCCCTCCTTTAATTTGACTACACCTGGTCCAGGTCAATACTCATCTGCAGTATTTCAGAATCACAGATTTGAGACAAAATTTAGATTTAATTGCCATACTCGCGTTCCCAAGTGACTCTGTATTCACTGGTGAAGACCTCACTGTTACATTTTGGTCATTTCAGAGTTTATGAATGGTGTCACCTCAGGACCCCATGATCTCTTAGACCATTCTTCTGATTGAAGAAAGCAGCTCAGAGTAAAGTATGAACCAAGAACTATCAGAGTGACTCAGATTTTAGAAACCCAGAAATAGCATATGAACATCAGCTCCAGTTAGTGTAGCCAATGATTAGGGATCAGTTGTGGCTAGTGACCATTGGGAATGGGAGGGGGTAAGACAGGGAGCCCAATAGTAGTTGGAGCCAGAGCCAATGACAGACTGAGCCTACTAATTCAAGTTTTAGCCCCATCTTTTCCCCTGCTTAGTTCTACAAGAGACAATGCTAAGACTAAGGAGGAGGGAGCAGATAGGCAGTGCTACTAGTCTGAATTGGTTTTAAGTAACAGAGCTGGAAGGTAGGGGCTTGCTGTGAGCACCCCAAGTTTGGTGCAGCAGTGTCCCACTTGCCCAAATGGATCAGCCTCCATTATTAGGGATGATGAGAGTTGTTGTTGTTACTATGATTATTATTATTAGTGTGTATATGTGTGTATATGTAAAAGGTAAAGGACCCCTGGATTGTTAAGTCCAGTCAAAGGAGGCTATGAGGGTGTGGTACTCATCCTGCTTTCAGGTCAAGGGAGCCGGCGTTTGTCCACAGATAGCTTTCCGGGTCATGTGGTCAGCATGACTAAGCTGCTTCTGGTGCAACAGAACACCGTGATGGAAGCTAGAGCACACAGAAAGGCCGTTTACCTTCCCACCACAGTGGAACCTATTTATCTACTTGCAGTGGTGTGCTTACAAACTGCTAGGCTGGCAGAAGCTGGGACAGAGCAATGGGAGCTCACCACCATTGCAGGGATTTGAACCACTGACCTTCTGATTGGCAAGCACAAGAGGCTCAGTGGTTTGGACCACAGCACCACACACATCCCTTTTATCTTTTACACACACACACACACAGAGAGAGAGAGAGAGAGAGAGAGAGAGAGAGAGAGAGAGAGAGATAGATTGTGGAAGGAAGGAAGGAAGGAAGGAAGGAAGGAAGGAAGGAAGGAACATTGCCAGCTCACATTGGCAGTAAAAATATTCCATCAATTCAAATGTAAACTTATAAATTAATATAAGCAGCACGTGTCCTAATAGCCATCTAAATGAAATTAGCAATTATAAGCCATGCCATAAGACTGATTTATTATTACTGAATGCCTGTTTTTAATCTGTTTTCCCCTCCCCAGTAGTATTTTTTAGGTTGTAATCTCTGTTTTTATCATACTGTTTTATTATTTTTCACTTTGCATTTTTGTACACTCCTTGAATATTTTTTTTTAAAAAATTAGCAATGTAAAAATGCTTTTATATAAATAAATAAGTCTCTTCCTCTGAATTTTTGTACTCTGATGTGCTGCCCTTTCAAATGGGACAACACAGCCCTTTGGAAACTGGCTATACCATGGTGAGTATAAAAAGCACAAGGATACAAAACAGGAGTTGTTTCCAACCTGCTGCTGATTTTACTGCTAAAACCTGGAGTCATGCAACGAAACTGGATTCTAGATGTTTCAAAACAAACCAAGGGAATGACTTCTTCACAGTGTGTTTTGGTTAAACTATGGAATCCATTTCTACAACATATGGGAAGGCCACCAGCCAAGTGGCGTTATGTGAGCTCAAGACACACATGTACTAGGGAAGAGGGAAGGCGTTCTGGAGGTTGTGCACTTGGGGGTGCAGAGGGTGACGGAACCCCCCTTGGCATGCCAGTTCTCACTGCTAACACTGCCAGAATGACCCTGCCTCTCACCGGAGCCAAGAAGGGTTGCATTGCGCTGCCTGCCTATCCACACAGGGGGGAGCCCAGCCAGCCAACACTGGGAGAAGAGCACTGGGCTGCACTGCACTGGGGGCACTTGCATGCGGGTGCCTATTTCACACACACCCCCTCGGAAATCCACCCCTGGGGCCATGACCCCTCTGCCCCTTCCATGCTATGCCCCTGCACCTCCCTAGGGTGTAATCTAAACCTGCTTTGTGCCAGACTGGGGATTGGATTGGACAGAGATGTCCTTCTGCCCTGCCCAGCTGGTCTTTGCCTGCAGAGTGCTGCCAGAGGTCCTCATTCCAGCCACTAGAGCATCACAACTGGGGCATTCAGGGGATGGGGAGGAGCTGATCCAGCTCCACTGCCATTATATGACAGCATTGGGCCAATTTCAATCCACCTGCTGTGCCCTCTGAATGCCAGCATAGTGTCAGGCTGCCAGAATAGCCCTGCTGACCATTGTCTGATGCTGTAAATCAGAAGCGGGCAAGTGACTTGATGGCAATTAACTTTTATTGCCTAACACTCAGAGAGCCAGCACACACAAACACAGTTATGATAAGTGAGTTGTAGGAGCTAGGTTTCCAGCTCCATCTCCCCACAATTATGTTTCCCTCCCAGCATTCTTCTGCTGTGACTCAGCCCTCCTCAATTGCTTTGCTCTTTTTTCTGCCCTCTGTTCCTGAGCTGTGAAAGCGGGAGGGTAAGGGCCCAGAACAGGACTGTCTTGCAGAGCAGAAATGCAGCCCCTGCTCTTTCCCTGTCAGAATCCGCACCCATACTCTCTGGCGCCAATGCTTCCCTGCTGGTTCCCTCTGTCAATGGCTCCTTCCTGTCCCACCAGTCTGAATCAGGTTCAAAATCTTCTTTCCCAGTGTCACTCAGGCACCTCCTTGGCAAATCGGGTCCTCCTCACAGAGGGCACATGTTGTGGTGAGAGCATCAGGACTGACCTCATTGTTGTGTGGGTGAGTGGGAATGATTGGATAGCTACAACAACCCGATTAGTGCTCCGTCGGTTTCTGGGCAGATCTGGCCAATGGGATTAACTGAGGGTCCTTTATATATACCGCTGCATGTTGCGTAGAGCTTCCTCTTTTCACTTCATGCACCGGATTACCTGCCCACCCTCCCTATATTTAGGGTCTTGCTATGACCTATCTATGCCATTGTGGGTCATCTGCTGTTGGGGCAGGGGCCCAGTAGGAATTTTCCCATTTGGCTGATTGGCTGGTGCCACTTGGGTTTCGCCTGCTGCATAGCAAATCATCACAACTTTGTAAGGTTTGGTGGTTAGGCATTGGTTCAAGGTGGTCTGGAGGGGAGGTCAGAGAACCTGGCCCCTCCAGTGCGCAACAGGTATTCTGTTAAAGGAATCCAGGGACTCGCCATGCTTTTGCCAACCCCTTTCGGGGGGGGGGGGTAGGGCCACACAAGAGTCCCTGGGAGCATTTTGGGGTGAGCTTGAGTCACGTGACCGTACCAATGCTCCCCCACGGTGTTTACCTGTACTGACGATATGGTGGGGCCCAGTCGTCAGTGCTGTCCTGCTGAGGTCAGGTGCAGCTAGTCGGCAACCAATGCCTAAACAAACCACTCACTATCTGTAATCAATAAAGTTGTTACCAAAATTATGCCAATAACCTAAAACTAAATTCCATGTCGATTGTGTCTTTATTATTGGGAAGCTTCTGGGGATCTTAACACACAGCTGGCTGCCATCACTCCTCCTCATCCAGCCAGTCCCTAAGCCTGCCCCGTGAGCAGTAGAACTCTGGACATAGCAGTGGCTCTACCACTCCATAAAGCCACATCAGACAGAGCCCTTGCATGACTTTAACAGGAGACTGGACAAATTAATGGAGCAGATCAGTAGCTGCTATTCATGATGGCCAAATTACTTCCAGCATCAGAGGCAGAAGACCCTGAACACCAGTTGCTGGGGAAAGTCAGCAAGAAAGGCATACCCTCCAACATTTTTCTGATGAAATGTCCCTTTCCCTTTCCATAATGATATTTTTACTATTTACACCCCACACAACTTACTGGATTGCCCCAGCTACCCTGGGCAGCTTCCAACATATATAAAAACATAATTAAACAATAAAAAGCTTCTCTATAGGGGTAGGCCAAAGATTTGAAAATGGTATAGGTGCAATATATTCGGAACAAAAGGCCAAATTAATTGTAAACGATGTGGTTACGAATGAGCTTCTTATAGAAAAAGGGACACGACAGGGGTGCCCAATCTCCCAGTTACCTTTTATATTAGTCCTGGAGGTTCTGTTAAACATGATAAGGGGTGACCAGCTGGTAAAAGGAGTTCAGGTCGGAGCTAGAGAGTACAAACTGAATGCTTTTGCAGATGACTTAGTTTTGACCCTACAGGAGCCAGACACTAGTACAAAAAGAGTTTTAGAATTAATCCGAGCTTTTGGTCAGGTAGCAGGATTTAAACTGAACAAACAAAAAACCAAGGTTTTGGAAAAAAAATTAACAAGCGTGGAAAGAGAGAGGTTTCAAGAGGAAACTGGATTAATTATGGCAAAAAAAGTGAAATATCTGGGAATTAATATGACATCTAAAAATGTGAATCTATTTAAAGACAATTATGATAAATGTTGGACTGAGATTAAGAAAGATCTAGAAATATGGTCGAATCTGAATCTTACCTTGCTAGGAAGAATTGCAGTGATCAAAATGAATGTATTGCCTGGAATGTTATTTTTGTTTCAGACATTACAAATTGTGGATAAACTGAATTGTTTCAAGAAGTGGCAGAAAGATATATCTAAATTTGTCTGGCAGGGCAAAAAGCCCAGAATAAACTTCAAGATACTTACTGATTCAAAAGAAAGAGGGGGATTTGCCCTGCCAGACTTAAGACTGTATTATGAATCGGCAGCTTTCTGCTGGTTGAAAGACTGGCTACTACTTGAAAACGCAGACATTCTGGATTTGGAAGGGTTTAATAACATGTTTGGTTGGCATGCATATATTTGGTATGGCAAGGTTAAAGTGCATAAGGGTTTCAAAAACCATATTGTCAGGAAAGCATTATATAATGTTTGGACACGGTATAAGGATTTGTTGGAAAATAAAACTCCCAGGTGGTTATCACCTATGGAGGCTAAAGAGGTGAAGAAGCTAAACATGAGAACTAATTGGCCAAAATACTCTGAGATTTTAGAAACAGAAAGTGGCGAATTTAAACTACAGAGCTTTGAGAAGATAAAGTCCAAGGTACGAGATTGGCTCCATTATTATCAAATAATGGAGGCCTTTAAACAAGACAGGAAAATTGGGTTCCAGGTGGAAAAATCGAAATTAGAAATTGAATTGTTAGAATCCAACACTAAGAATCTATCAAAGATGTATAACTTGCTGTTGAAGTGGAATACAATTGATGAAACTGTCAAATCAGCAATGGTTAGATGGGCACAGGACCTAGGACATGACATTATGTTTGCTGACTGGGAACAGTTGTGGACCACAGGTATAAAATTTACGGCTTGTAATGCCTTAAGAGAAAACATTATGAAAATGATTTATAGGTGGTACATGACCCCAGTCAAGTTTGCTAAGATTTATCATTTGCCCAATAATAAATGCTGGAAATGTAATGAGACGGAAGGTACCTTCTTTCACCTTTGGTGGACCTGCCCGAAGATTAAGGCTTTCTGGGAAATGATTTATAATGAAATTAAGAAAGTACTTAAATGTAATTTTCATAAGAAACCAGAGGCATTTCTCTTGGGTATGGTGGGCCAATTGGTGCCAAGGAGGGACAAGATCTTTTTTATGTACGCCACAACGGCAGCAAGGATTCTACTAGCAAAGTATTGGAAGACACAAGAGCTACCCACGCTGGAAGAATGGCAGGCGAAAGTGATTGACTATATGGGACTGGCAGAAATGACTAGCAGAATCCGCGACCAGGAGAAAGAAACTGTGGAGGAAGAGTGGAAGAAGTTTAAAGTATATCTTAAAAATCGCTATAAAATTGAGGACTGTTAAAGTGTGAAGGGAAAGGAAGATGTATAATTACAGCTACATTTATTCTTTTTGATTTAATGTGATATGGAAAAGGAGAATAAGTTTAAATTTTAATTGGTTATAAGAGTTGCTGAAAAATTGTGAAATTAGGATGCAAGAAGGGGAAGGTATGGGGAAGTCCGAGAAAAGAGGCTTATGAAAAGGAGGTTAAGAAAGTAAGATTTATGTTTTTTGTGTGTTTGTTGTTGTTTGTATTGTTTAGTGTTGTGTTGATAAAATTGGAAAATTAATAAAAAATTATATATATATATATATATATATATATAAAGAGAATTGCCTTCAAACTCCGTACCCTCCAACATTTCTCTAATGAACATAGGGACATATTAAAGAAAAGTGGGACATTTCAGGATCAAATCAGAAACCTGGATGGCTTCTCTAAATCAGGGACACTTGGAGGGTCTAGAAAGGACTGTTGCCTTTGTGTCCTGTTTATGGGCTTTCCAGAGGCATCTGGTTGGGCACTATAGGAAACAGATTATTGGACTTGAGATAGGCTTTTGGTCTGATGGTGTTGCTGTAACCATTCTGCAGGAAGGGAAATGGAAACAGGAGGGGAAACATGATGCAATGCACTTCCTTCAGTTTGGCCTCTGTGGCTTCAGTTCAATATAATCCAGCAGAAATGGCTTGAGAGTATCTAAAGAGGGTTTCATCTGTGTTTGTTTTATTCAATTAAAAACCTTCAGCCAGAGCTTTACTCCCCGCAGCTCTGAGAAGGATATTTTTCTATAACACGGCAATGATTTACGATCTACGAGACAGTGTTTAACTGAACGTCATCCCAAAGCTTGAAGGCAGCTTATCAAGGGATTGGTCACTCGAGTTAATGAAAAATGGATCCCTCATGACAGTCTGTAGTGCGGCTATATTTGGATAACAAATGACATGCTGGGCCAGAGGCTTGGCAATTAATACTGTGGTAGGAGACGGTATGCAACAAGAGAGTGAAGCTGATATTTTAGATCAATACAACCTGTGTTGTTCTCATCCCAGAGCTTTGAGACATCTTGCCAGATGGGATCCAAGTGATGGAGTGGGCAAAACAGAAAGGGGATATCCATCTCACATCAACGTGGACTATATCCTTGGCATTTTCAGGTAGGATACAGAGAGAGCCCCATGTGATACCTTGGAGAGCAGCTGCCAGTTAGTTCCTGAGCTAGATGAACCAATGTAAGGCAGTTTCCTATGTTCTTTGGGGGAAGGGCTGTAGCTCAATAGTAGAGTGTCTGCTTAGCATGCAAAAGTTTTAAGTGTATCTCCAGATATGGCTGGGAGTGGGAAGGACTCTATCTAAATCGCTGGAGAGACAAAACCAGTCAAGGTAGACCAGAGATGAACCTGTGTTCCTCCTAATGTTGCTCATCTACTGGCCCTTCATCCCTAAATATGGTTTGGAGCTGGGACTGATGGGAATTGAAACCCAACAACATTTGGAGGGTCCCAAGTTCTCCATCTCTTGTGTAGATGTTGATGTTGTAGGCATCCATCAGTGTGCCTCTGGGGATGAATTCAAACCACTGTGTTAGCAGCACTGACGTGACCTCTCTGGGGCACAAGCCTGGGTAGTGTGTATGGAGGTCCTGGGCTGCCCTGGTGGCAAGACCCCCTGTCTCAGTCTTGTTGATGTGGTCCAAAGGAGAGCAGAGCAAGATGTTTAGAATTGGCTTGGCTGCAGAAGTTGCCAGAATGAGGTGTACTAGGCTCCATCCAGCCATCTTAGGGACTCAACTTTAGACTTGTGTAGCCTACTCCTTAGCCTTTTCTTCTTCTGAAGATATTCCACAAGGCAGTAGAGGTTTAGGATCAGTCTTCCTTCTTCTAGATGAGCTACCTTCCCAGGTTGAGGAGCCCCCTCTACAGCACATGAAGAAACCGCCTTCTTGCCCCACTATTGGTCTTCTCCACTCAATCCACTTGAGCCTGTCCTTGATGAGTCCCTAACTCATCAAGGGTTTGAGACCCATCAGCTACCTTCACTTGGTTTAGGTGGCAGGTCAAAGCCATTTCCTGGGGTGTGGTTACTGTCACATGCTGGCAGCTTTTCGGAGCCACAAGCAAGAGCTGAGTGCAGGGTGGAGACCAAAGGTGGACAAACTATTCCAGAAGGTGCATGATGTGTCTCCCACCTACCCCTCCACTAACACCCAGTACACCCCATTTAACTGAGTTAAATGAACCAATGGTCTGCCTTGGTATGCGGAAGCTTTCTATCTTCCTTTATTGTAAGCTATTGATTTCTATCTTTTAAAGTATTTTTTTTATTTAGTTAACCAATGTGAATAACACTGTACATAAAAAAATGAGAACCAAAACAAGGAACTTCCACATTTTAAAAATTGACACTACAGGGTGGAGATAGGTGAACTCTCCAAAGTTTTTATTTGGAATGCAATAGCAATAGTACTCGGAAGATATGCATCTGCCATGAGAACTTGGGCTTTAGACCTTGGCACATTGCTACCCAGCATATCAGGGGGACAGAGGTAGGGGAAGGAAAGTTTAATCCTCCATCCTATCAAATCCCCATGTGCCAACATTGTAACCTATGCTGCTTACAGCTGTTTGCAAGGTGAAGGACTGCCTGAGATAATTTTTTGGCTAGCAATGATGAATAAGACAAAAGGGAGAATTGCCTACAATGTATCTGAGACAGAAAATAATGCAGCCAGCCAGCCATTCATTTCATTTCATTTATATGTCACATTCATTCCAAGGATCTCAAACTGGTGTATCCTAATCCTCATTTTATTATCAAAACCACTCTGTGAGGAAGGTTAGGCTGAGAAATGTTGACTGGCCCAAGACCACCCAGTGAGTGTCATGACTGACTTAGGTTTAGAACTCTTCTCTCCCAGGTCCTAGTCCAACACTTTAAATGTTACATCACCCCTGGCTCTTAATTGCCAATTTTGATTGAACACACACACACACACACACACACACACACGGGATGGGATGATTTAATCCTTTGTTGTATGTTATGGTTCCAATCCAGATGAGCCCCATGTTGAGATTTGTGATATAACAACAGCACTTGGCCTGACACGGTCTTGGATGTGAGCTAGAGGCACCAAGTTGTGGTGTGTTCAGTCTTATCTCAATGAATGTGATATTAGTGGTTAGAGATCTGGAGTAGGAACTCTCCTGTCAGGAGGCGGAGTCAGGAAGAGTCAGCAGGAGGGTAGATTCCCTGGCTTCTTCAGCAGGTTGCCTCCACTCTGCCTCTTGACTCTCTGCCACAGACTCTCCCTTCTCACCAAGCCCTGTTACCTCTTCATCTTTCAACTCCTCCTCCCTAAGCCCACAAAACAGGCAACTGGGATAGACCAATTCAAAAGGCATCCCTTGACCATTGCTTAAAAATTTGCATTCAGTGCTGGGTAAGGCCTCCACCTCTCACAAAAGCTGCCTTCTAGAGAACGTGCTTGCCATAGTGGAATTTCTGGTTTTCATTTGCTGGTGAAAGCAATGTCTCAAAGGGGATCCCCAGAGAACTGTGATGGCAGACAGTCCATGGGCTTGATGGTGGGCCAGCAGGCCAGCAACTGGCTTTGCCCTGGCTCCATCCTCCATATGGCTCTCTGTAGCCTTGCGATTTCCAAATGGAATCACAATGCCACTTCACTCCCTCTTTACCCAGACACACAAATCCACACAAACAAAACTAGGGTTTCCTAGTTTTAGCAGGCTAGAACACCAGCCTTTAATCTATCGGTGATTAATGTTCACATGTAATTCCCACCTCTCACATGTAATTCCCGCCTTGCATTTATGTTAACCAATCAGCATTAAGTTTCTTTGTGTTTGTATCAACCAATCAGCCACAAGCACACCTGTGGCAATGTTTGTAATAATCAATAAAAGAGAGTCCCCGGGGCTTCCCCGGGCAGACGCCTCTCGTGACACCTACTACTCGTCTCCCGTGATTTTCATTCCTACACTTACCCACAACAAACACTCTGTGAGGTAGGTGAGGCTGAGAGACTTTAGAGAAGTGTGACTAGCCCAAGGTCACCCAACAGCTGCATGTGGAGGAGTGGGGAATCGAACCCGGTTCACCAGATTATGAGTCTACTGCTCTTAACCACTACACCACACTGTATGCAGAAGGCCCCAGTTTCAATCCCACGCATATCCAGGTAGATGTGGAAGAGACCCCAGCCTGAAATCCACCAGAGCCACTGCCAATCACTGTATATAATACTGAGCTAGATTAACCAAATGGCCAAAGTATAAAATGGCTTCCTACATTGCTTCTGCCACTTACACAGACTTTATGGCCCATTTCAAATGTCACATGTGCCAGCTGCCTCACTGGAATCCCTAGACTTGATCCTCTGTTTGCCATCCTCTATTAATGCGCCATCAATTCCCCTGTCCTTGCCCTGTATTGCTTTGGAGAAAAGGAAAATGTATGCTCAGGTAGCAACAGAAAGAGAAATTCCCTACCATCTGCTGCTATAGTGTTGTGCAAACTCTACCCTTGCAAAGATAAAATTGAATTTCTGTAATACGAAAGGGACAAGAAGTTAATCAACTTCTGGTTGGAGGGAAGATAAAATCCATTTCCTAGAGAGGTTTCACTGACCAGATTCTCTCTCTTTTTCTACTTCAGTAACACAATTCTATCTATATAAATAAGAAGGAGCAGTTGGACCTCTGCCAATCTGTATATGGCAGACAAAACAAAAGATTACCACATATTAGAGAAAGATATATCTCCAGGGTAAGTCCACAATCCTATACATCAGAGCTGTTGCACTCCATAGGAACAATAGGACTCATTCTGAGTCAGAACTTTGGTCCACCTAGCTCAGTATTATCTACAGTGATGGACAGCAGGTCTCCAAGTGTTTCAGGCTGGAGATATTCCCAAGTCTAGGAACTTCTGCATGCAAAGCAGATGCTCTATCACTGAACGCTGGGCCTTCCCTTAAATGCATAGCAATGCAGAAAAAAGGGGCTAAGGAATATAGGAACCTGCTTTATATTGAGTCAGGTGGTGGACTTCATTGGAGGTTTTTAAACAGAGGTTGGGTGACCAAGTGTCAGAGATTCTTTAGTTTTGGCTCCTGCATTGCAAGGGGTTGGACTAGATTGTCTTTGGGTACAATTCTTTGATTGGTGCTCATCAGACCAAAAACACTCAGTGGTGATTGGGGATGGTGGAGAAAAGCAATTGACTCCACATTTTAATTACCATTCTTGAAACAGCACAAAACCAAAACATGGCTATTCTTTGAAAGTCACACTTTTCTGAATTTTGCAATGCACTTCTCCAACCAGATATTTCTCTTAGGGGAAGTGTGCTTGAAAAGGCATATGTTCATGACCATATGATACAGAAATGCATGAGCAATATTGGGGAAATTGCTTGCAGAAATGTATTTACTAGGGGAAACCTGAACTAAAATGCTGGTGGTGTTTTCTGAATACATAAAAAAGTACAAACTGGTGTGGAAATGTGAGGAACTATTTTTTTTATTTTTTTAAAAATGAGAAATTGAGATAAACTGAAATTATCAGATCAGACCATCTTTAGGTGGTAGATTTTTCTGATGGAGGGGGCCAGGAAAGCCCGTGGAATGTGCTTTTTACAGTGGAGTGGACTCCCTCAGAAAGTGGTGGACTCGCCTTCCTTTTGCTGTGATTCTGCAAGTGGTTGGACTAGATGATGCTCAGGTTCCCAACTCTACAATTCTATTCTATGAAGGACCCTGCAAAACCTGGAAATTACTAGTTTTTGTTTGTTTGTTTTGTTTTTAGTACAAACACTTAAAATGACGGTGAGTGTTACCAGCTTGCACATGTACCCACACAGAGACACACATAGAAAGCACATGGGTGAAGAGCTGAAGTATGAGCTGCTGGTAAATAAGATGCTGGTGGGGATGCAGATTAACTATGTTTTAAAACCAGGCTACATAGTGTCTGCCTGGAGTGGCCTGAGGGAGACCATGGAAGTGAAGGATTGGGTTGTGGTGGAGGCAACACTTTCCATTGATCTTTTGAGGGACCTGAGTTAGAGTCCTGGAAGCTCTAGTCTTCTGGGGATGGCAAAAGGAACAGCATCCGGAATATAGTACCTTTGCTGAAATTATACTGAATATGTAATTTTAGTATTTCATATTGTTTTGTTATATACTGTAAGGCACTTCACTTGTTAGTTTAATAGCAAAGCAAGGTATAAGTATTCAGTCTAATCTAACCTATTAGAGGCTTTATCCTTTGCCATCTACCTCTTTCATAAATTCACATAGGTTTCTGATCGCATTTACTTTCTTTTCAATTCAGCTCTTGTATGCCTTCAGTTCTGTCCTGGGAGAGACGTGTTCTTGCAGAAAGGAAAATCTTCTAGGACTACAATAGGATGAAGCCTTGGAAGGAGGGTCTTTGGATCAGCTGTTGAACTCAGAAGTGGCCTGTTCCTGTTACAGGGCTAATAAATGCCTTCTAATACTTGCAATGTGTGAATTTAAAAAAGCAAAACAAAAAACAACAACAGGCAGAACAGAGGAGAAATTGTTTACCAGTTTCATGAGGTAGTAACAAAAGAACTGGGTTTAATACAGGGCTGGCCCACCCATGAGGCAAGGTGAGGTAACTGCCTCAGGTGGCAGAATCCACTGGGGCAGCACATCCTGAAGTAAATCTTTATCCCTCCCCTTGTTCCTTTTGTAGATCTTCACTCACCAATTCTTCCCTGGTAGAAAGGAGGACACCATTTTGTGGTTTACCTCAGTTGCCAAAATGTATTGGGCCAAGCCTGGTTTAATATAGCAAATGCAGACTCATTTACTTCCTTAAATTAATAGAGGTGAGCCAACTCCTAGGAGCCAAGGGGGTTTTGCTCCCCCAATAAAATATTTGAGGGGGCAGCCCCCCCAAAGAATTGATGGGCTTTCCAATCCAAATAGTGTGTGTTTACCACATCGTGTAATCAATTATGTGGGGTGGGACTTAACTGTCCCCCCCCCCCCCAATATTTTATTCAAGTTGGCACACCTGGAAGTAGATCTCCAAGACAACATGGATCCTTTGGATGATGGTTTGGGAGAGGGGGCAGAATGCAACTAGCTGGAATAACATGCAAAACAGAGAGATTTCCGCCTCTTTTGGTAAAATTGGTCTTAATTCATGCAATCATCTTGCCTAGCAATTGAGCTGAGTATCTCGGAATACATGGAAATTGCTCTCAGCAGGGAACTGCCTCTCTTTCCATTCATCCTATTTCTTAATTCTCCCTAGCAAAAAAATGCCTGTAAAACTTGTGTGTATGTGTGTGTTCCTTCCCTCTTCCTCAATGACACATTGCTTCTTTTTAAAAGAGATATGCAACTTTTTTAAAAAAGAGAGAGAGGAGGAGGAGGATTGATTCTGATGTGACATTGTGTTTCATGGGAGAAAAGCTGTTGAAGTGATAGCCTTTAGGGGCTCAAACATTGTCAAGAAATGGAGCTGTAGGATTCAGCCTCAGTTCTTATATATACATTGGTACCTCTGGTTGTGAACGGGATCCGTTCCAGAGCACAGTTCGCAACATGAGCAGAACACAACCCACATCTGCACGTCTGCGCGTGCACGAGTTGTGATTTGATGCTTCTGCGCATGCACGTGATGCCATTTTGAGTATCTGTGCATGTGCAAGCAGTGAAACCCGGAAGTAACCCTTTCCAGTACTTCCAGGTCACTGCGGAGTGCAACCTGAGAAGATTTAACCTGAAGCAAACATAACAAGAGGTATGACTGTATAGGCATATAATCTTCCACTAAGATATGAACCTAAGGACATTCTGTATGAAACGCAAGTGCTCTGCCATTGAGGTATGGCATTTCCCAAACAGCTAAAAGTCTTCCTGTTGATTCTCTAGGATTGCTTTACAGTACATGCACCATCACAACAGGCACACACAGAGCAGGCACACACTCAGGGGTAAGGAGTATTTTTCAACCCAAGGATTGCACTCCCTCATGATTAACCTTCCAAAAGGCACATGCCAGTGGTGGACAGGGCCAGAAGCAAAAGAGGGTAGAGCAATGGATATGAGCCTTATCTTTGTAAAATAGGCTACATTGCCAAATGTTTACCACTCTCCTCCCTACCTCATCCTGGTAACCACAGAACATTGTCACAGTTCAATAACACATTCCAGCTACGCACATAGGAGCCAATTCCTAAGGACTGTGGGGACATCCACCCTCATGATAAAATATTTAATAAAATATTAATTGTGCGCCCATCAGAAGCTGGTATTAGTCCTAGTGAGGGAAAATACAGATACTTTTACTCTTTTCGCAAGTGTGGCCAACTGTGGTTTTGATGCAATCAGTGTAGTGTAGAAGTTAGAATGTTGGACTAGGATCTGGCAGACCAGGGGTTCAAATCCTCACTTGGTCATGAAATTCATCTCACAGCCTGACCTACCTCACAAAGTTGTGGTGGTAATGCATAAACAAACAAACAAACAAACAACACATAATAGAGTGATCAAGATGGATTAGCCATGTTCCAAGTAAAATTAGAAGCTGATTTAAAGTTGCTCATTAATTTTTTAAAAGAAGTCCAGTCATGAGATGCTCCTAAAATGCTCCTAAAATTGTGAAGCGATAGACATTGGTTCCCCTACTTCTAGAACACCATTTCAGCACTATGGACAGAACTGTTCATTTGGATTTCCCATTCAATGTTATCTTGAAAGAGAGCAGTTTTTCATTGGCACACTGAGTGTTTCCGTTTTCCTTCCCAAGTGGAACACTATGTAATTGGCAAAGTGTCACAGCCAACAGAATTCCTGACCCTATCCTGTCTCATTGGATCAATTCAATAGACCATGAATGATAGAAGGTTACAGGCTTTGTCAGTACTTATGTTTTCTTGGCCAAGATATGAGCTTAGCCAAGATGTTATAAGGCTCTTTATGCAGTTGTTATTGGGCAATTGTCTATAGTTCCAAACAAACATTGGACAATAGATCTCAGCTGACATTGGCATTAAAGTAAAATCACTAGACATAAATGAGGCACCAATCATTTGTATTTCTCATTCACAAAATCCAACCAATGCTTCATGGGAAAAGCCACATATGTGGAAGAACAGTGTAACACAGTGGTAGGGAAACTTTTTTAGCCTAAGGGATGCATTCCCTTAAGAGAGTTATATTCCAATGGTGGGCCAGTCCTGAGGCAAAGGCGGGTGGAGCAACTACAGTCATACCTCGGGTTGAAGTAGCTTTGGGTTAAGCATTTTCGGGTTGTGCTCCGCGGCGACCCGGAAGTAATGGAGTGTGTTACTTCCGGGTTTCACCACTCACACATGCACAGACGCTCAAAATGATGTCACGCGCATACACGGAAGCGGCAAATTGCAACTCGCGCATGCGCAGACGTGCGGACACGGGTTGCATTCGCTTCAGAATGCGAATGGGGCTCTGGAACGGATCCCGTTCGCATCCAGAGGTACCACAGTAATACAAAATATATCTTTGTACAGTATACTACTTCCAGCATGCACTCCCATGCCCTTCTCTATTCTTCATTGTCAGGGCTGATTCAGATGCAGGTCGGCACTCAAAACACAGAGACAAGCAGAAAAGTTAACTCTTTATTCAAGGAAACAGCATACAAGGCAACAATGCCTCTGCACAGAACTGGCCCATATGAAACTGTTGCTAGGACTGATTATTCCTGTCTCCTACTTCCCCCTAAGTCTCCTCTTCCTCAGCCAAATGTTTCCTAAGTAGCCTTAAACTATGTCAGGGGAGGGAAGAACCTGTGCTACTTGTTCTGCTACAAACATAGCTCTTCATGTCCTTGGAGGCAAGCTCAGTGGTTGCTTCTGCAACCTCTGACCCCTTCTCCTCTGCTTCATCTTCTGAGTCTGAACTGCTTTCTGCATCTGACTCCATTTGCTCACAAAAGCCTGTTGCCTCTTCAGCATCCAACCATTCCTCCCCACCTTCACCCTCTGTCCCACCACCAGACCCTGGGCTCTGAGACTTCTTCTGGGACTTCCCGGGGGGGGGGGATTTCCCAGCTGGTGCCTCCCACTACTCCTCGTCATCCAGCCAGTCCCTGACATCCATCCAGACATGCAAGTCGTTATCAGAATTCAAGCACATATTCCAGTCAGGAAAAAGCTCTCAAGGATGATGTGAAGCAAGAGTTCATCCTGGGGAGGGCTAGAGAGACCTGGAGGATTGCATTTGGCCCCTGAGGTTCCCCACCACAGGCACAGCAGTCAACTCCTAGGGGCCGAGAGGTTTCCAGCCCCCCCAATGAAATATTTGAGGGGGCTGGGCATTGCCATTCAAATAGTGTGCATGCACCGCATCATGTGATCAGTTATGCGGGGCAGGGCTTACCTGGGCACACCAAATATTTTATTCAAGTTGGCACCCCTGGTCAGAGGTATAAGAAATTCATGTTTAAAGATGCATAGTTTCTTAGTTTTTTTTCTTATATGCCCCCCAGCATTATCTTAGGGGAAGTGCAATATTCTTAGGAAAATATTCTGCATGCACAGAAAGTAATAATAATAATAATAATAATAATAATAATAATAATAATAATAATTTTTTATTTATACCCCGCCCTCCCCAACCAAGGCCGGGCTCAGAGCGGCTTACAAGCAATAATAAAAACAAGATGAATGATTACAAACTTAAAAACAAAAATAAAACACAACAATTAAAATAATGGAACATTAAAATATTAAAATGTAGCCTCATCGCAGGAGGAGAAGGAAAAGAAGGGGGAAAAAGAGAGAGAGGGGGGGGGGAGGGAATCAAACTGGCTCCAAGCCAAAGGCCAGGCGGAACAACTCTGTCTTACAGGCCCTGCGGAAAGAAATCAGATCCTGCAGGGCCCTGGTCTCATGAGGCAGAGCGTTCCACCAGGCCGGAGCCAGAGTTGAAAAGGCCCTGGCTCTGGTCAAAGCCAATCTAACTTCCTTAGGGCCCGGGACCACTAGGGTGTTGTTATTTATGGACCTTGAGGCTCTCCGTGGGGCATACCAGGAGAGGCGGTCCCGGAGGTACGAGGGTCCTAGGCCATGAAGGGCTTTAAAGGTCAAAAGCAGCACCTTAAATCTGACCCTGTACTCCACCGGGAGCCAGTGCAGCTTGAAAAGCACTGGGTGAATATGCTCCCATGGCAGAGACCCCGTGAGGAGCCTCGCTGCAGCATTCTGTACCCGCTGGAGTTTCTGGGACAGCTTCAAGGGCAGCCCCGCGTAGAGTGAATTACAGTAGTCAAGCCTGGAGATGACCGTCGCATGGATCACTGTGGCCAAGTCAGGGTGGGAAAGGTAAGGGACCAACTGCTTGATGCGGCGAAGGTGGAAAAATGTCGCCTTGGCTGTTGCTGTAACCTGTGCCTCCATGGAAAGGGAGGCGTCAAGGATTACACCCAAACTCTTAACGGAAGGCAATGGCACTAATTGGGCCCCCGCAAGAGAAGGGAGTTGGTCCCTCATCCCCATGCCATCCCGACCTAGCCATAGGACCTCTGTCTTCGAAGGATTTAGTTTCAATCGGCTCCACCGAAACCATCCTGCCACAGCTTCCAAGCATCTGGTCAATGTGTTTGGGGCCGAGTCGGTGTGGCCATCCATCAGCAGATAGAGCTGAGTGTCATCAGCATGTTGGTGACAGCCCAGCCCAAAGCTCCGGATAATCTGGGCAAGGGGGCACATAAAGATGTTTAAAAGCATTGGGGAGAGAATTGCGCCCTGCGGCACTCCACACACCAAGGAGTGGCGCGACGACATTTCCCTCCCTAGTGCCACCCTCTGTCCCCGACCAGAGATAAAAGAGCACAACCAGTTACGGGCTATGCCCTGTATCCCCACGTCTGCGAGGCGGTGGTCCAGAAGATCATGATCGACCATGTCAAAGGCTGCTGACAAATCTAAAAGGATCAGCAGTCCTGACCCGCCTCGATCCAGTTGTCTACGGAGATCGTCTGTTAAGGCAACCAGAGCCGTCTCCGTCCCAAAACCAGGACGGAAACCGGACTGAAATGGATCTAATGCCGATGTTTCCTCCAGAAACCTACCAAGCTGCTCAGCAACCGCTCTCTCAATTACCTTACCCAGGTGTGGGAGATTTGAAACTGGGCGGTAATTGGATAGGTCTAAGGGATCTAATGAAGTTTTTTTTAAGAGTGGACACACCACTGCCTCCTTCAGTTCCCCTGGGAATGTCCCCATGTCAAGGGACAAATTGATAATTTCAACCAGAGGGAACCACGCAACATCTGGACACTCCCTAATCAGCCAAGATGGGCACGGATCAAGGAGGCTGGTGGTGGGCCTACTAACTTGGAGGAATCTATCCACATCAGTAGGGAGTATCCGATCGAAATGGTCCAACACTGGACCTGAAGTCATTCGAGGGGCCTCCAGTTCAGTCACTGTATCTAAATTGGCAGGGAGGTCACGGCGGAGCAATAGGACTTTATCCGCAAAAAAACTCGCGAATGCCTCACAGCTGTGGGTCGAATTTGTGCTTAAATTTGATTGTCCTCTTAAGGACGTTATTGACCTAATTATTCTAAAAAGTTGTGCCGGGCGAGAGCTAGCGGATGCAATGGAAGCTGCAAAGTAAGATTTCTTAGCAGCTTTCATAGCCATCTCATAGGCTTTCATAAGTGTCCTATAAGATGTTCTTGAGGCTCCGTCACGAGTCCGTCGCCATGCTCGCTCTAGCCGTCTGAGATCCCGCTTCATTTTCCGGAGCTCCTCAGTAAACCAAGGGGCCCGGTTTCGACGGGGTCGCAGAGGGCGCTTAGGTGCGATCTCATCAATGGCTGCCAACAGCCGGTTATTCCAGTCCTCAACAAGGTCATCTAATGAGTCGCCAGGAACAGCAGGGTTCCGCAAGGCTTGTCGGAATCTATCAGGATCCATCAGTTTTCGCGGACGAGCCCAAATAGGTTCACCACCCGAGCCAGGGAGGAGCGGGAAGTCAATCTTGGCTTTCAGAGCGTAGTGATCAGACCATGGCACTTCCACAGCAGGGAGCA
This sequence comes from Podarcis gaigeae, assembly GCF_964106915.1. Lineage (NCBI taxonomy): Eukaryota > Metazoa > Chordata > Lepidosauria > Squamata > Lacertidae > Podarcis > Podarcis gaigeae. The sequence goes on from NC_139691.1 coordinate 6,508,046, forward strand.
TGATCACATCTATGCCAGCCCCAAAGATCAGATCCAGCGTGTGGCCTGCTTGATGGGTAGGGCCCAAAACAACCTGGGAGAGCCCTAGTGTTGCCATGGAAGTCACTAGGTCCAGAGCCTGTGAGGAGGGAGCGGCATCGGCATGGACATTGAAGTCTCCCAAAATCAGTAGGTTTGGGAACTCCAAGGCCCAGCCTGCCACCACCTCCAGCAGGTCTGACAGGGTGGCTGCAGGTGTGCTGGGTGGTCGGTACACCAGCCAGACAGCCAAGCTCTCCTTGGTGCCCCACACGAGACCAACACATTCAATGCCGGAGATCGCCGGTGATGGCAGAGCTCTGAAAGAGCAATCCTCCCGGAATAACAACGCTACTCCTCCCCCCCGACTCACAGTCCGCGATTGATGGAGGATAGAGAAACCTGGGGGTGTTATCTCATGTAGGGAGACTACTTCGCCTTCCCGTACCCAGGTCTCCGTCACGCAAGCCAGGTCAATCCCCTGTGAGACAAAAAAGTCATGCATGGTGGCGGTTTTGTTGCCTATGGACCTGGCATTGCACAGCACCAATGTTGGAGGTGTGTAATCCTTGCTCTTCCTACCCTCATGCCTTGGGAGTAGCGCAGAGCACCTCTCTATGTCCTCGTCTCCTTAATTCAGTTTGATTTCCTTGGGAAGGGTGATGCCCACAAGGAGACTCAGCTCTGGCTGACATGCAGAGAAAGGGTAGATTAGCAGCCATCCCCAGATTGACAGGGGAAGGCAATGGAGGGCACAAAAGCAACCTTGGTCCAACAGACCAGGAGCACTTCCTCCAGGCCGCCTGCCTATCAGAGTGACATAACAGATGACACAGGCAGAACTGAAAATTACTGCTGACACATCCCTGCCAATGCTCTGCCTTCTCTTTCTTCTCTTAGAGAGAGGATACAAGGAAATTGGGCTTTGAAAGCAGTCGTCATGCATGGCTTGCTGTGTTGGATTGAAATTCTTAAAATGTTGCTGCAGCAAACTCCAAGGAGCACAGAGGCAACATGGGAATCACTTTGTGAGTCAATTAAGTTCCAAGGAGTTGCAAATAAAGGATGATGCAGGTCATGTCTCTTCACCTCTGTCCTTCCATTTCCTTCATTCCTTTTGCACAGGGAGCCTGTGGCCCTTCAGATGTTGTTGAGCTCTTAATACCCTTCATCCCTGATGCTGGCCAGGGCTGGTGGGAGTTGGAGTCCAACAACATATGGAGGGTTGCATCCTCCCTACTACTATTTTACAGTACACACTTGCACAGCTTCACCCTGTAGTGCCCACATACACCACAAGTCACAGAACCTGGCATTCCCTCAAACACATCCTGTTTGCCATGCTTTGTACAGGATTTGCACAGTTCCTCACTGCCAAGGCATGCTGTCTGTCAGACTAGGTGGGAACAATGATCATAACGTGGGCAGCATATGGAGCAAGGCATGATGGGAGCAGTCACTAAGTTATCCTGGTGGTGACTTTATATCCATTTTAGGCAACCTTGAAGGAGCCAGTTATTCAAATTGTGTGTTACTCCTTTCTGATATTCAACTATCACAGACCAGCCCCTTCTTTATTGCTCAGGTCACACAACTGGAAACCAACATCTACTCCCTGAAGCAGCTCCTTCTCTCTCCCTAATGGCAGATTTCAGAGCATTTTAGAGGACAAGTTGGTACCCTTCATTCAATGTAGAGAAAATGTCTAGACAGGCAGGTGAATCTTACTTCAACACTAGCAATTGGGACAATGTCCTCTAGTGAACCTAAGGGCAGTGAGTTAGCCCAGAGGGTGTATGGTAGACCTGTGGCACATGTAGCTCTGATCTCACTGAGGGTAATGGTTGGAGGGATCAGAAGGAATTGCTGTGATAAGCTGCCACTACTTCCCATCACTCACAACTCAAACACTTGCCACTTAAGGAGACTGCCACTCTACCTAGTAGTAAGGCCAGCACTGACTTCAACTCCCAGCATGGCCAATGGTGAGGGATGATGGGAGTTGTAGTCCAACAACACCTAGAGGACCATAAGCTCCCCACCACTACTTTTGCATTTTCCAGATCCATGTAAAGCTAGCTGGCTGGCTGCCAGAGCCTTGTATCAGAACACCACAAACATTCCTGGACTTGGTAAGTTCTACTCCCTTCTTTCTTTGAATCCACTTATGGCTTTTAGTCTCTCTCTCTCTCTCTCTCTCTCTCTCTCTCCCACCATGCTTCTTTTCCCCCAACACACCATATGCATACTTCATATTTTCCCCTGGGAAAGTTTCCTAGCACAGAAACCTTTCATCATCTAGATGTTGTCTATATCCCATCAGCTGCAACCAGCATAGCCAAAGATCAAGGATGATGGGAGTTGCAGTAATAATAATAGTAGTAATACCACCATGAAGAACAACAAAAATAATACCTCTGGGAGGAAGGGCAGGGTAGAAATCAATCAATCTAAATGGATGGATGGATGGATGGATGGATGGATGAATAAATAAATAAATACTACAATTACACCTGAGGCATAGAAGTCATTCCAGTGTGCCAAGCATTTGATGAGCATTGCCATCAATATCACCCTCACCCTTCAGGGAATGATTTGTTCCGAAATATGCCAAACCCAAAATAAATTTCATCTCAAACACAAGAATCCACCTCTCCCCCCCCCCCCCGCCATGCCAGTAGCAATTTCTCCATTTTGTGGTTGTTTTTCAGATAAAAGCATAGCAAATTCACAGCACTGTAAAATAGCAGAACAGAAGAAATCTGCTCACCCTTAATCAAACTGGGCCCTGTCGCATTCAGACTCCTTTTCAACTAATCCAAAGACTGCAGGTTGGTTACTGACAGATTCCCCAGCTCCAATTATAGCTCGTTCTCATTTTTCCTCCCCTTTGCAACCTTCCCTTGCCCATGTAATCTGCTCTCATCATGAATACAGTTCAAGAAATATTTTGATGAAGCCCAGTCTTCTCACTGAGCCCATTATTCCACACCCCGAACAAAACCGGCAATGAAAAAGCATCACCTTCCCCCAGATCCATCATCCTCCTAATTAGTGTTATTACCTCACTCTGAACACATTTGGTTTGTTCTGTCAGACCTTTTGAGGGCAATGCGCATAAGAAGGCACAGACTGCATGCAGAAGCCAGACCATTGATTTCTATAAATGTCACCATTTAATAATTCCTTTCTTCTTCCTTAGGCTCTACTTACCTAAAGTTGGGTGCTTTTTTCCTGTCCTTTGACAAGCAGTACTTGTTGGGAAAATGTATCCACTTATATAAAAATATTCCTCCATCCCTCCCTCTCCTTTCCTGTGATTCCTGCATTTGCAGGAGGTTGGACTAGATGACCCTTTGGGACCCTTCCAACTCTACAATTCTATGACTCTATTATCCTCTCCCTCCCTTTCCCCACCGCCCCTTTGGGGAAAAGTTACATATAATTTAGAACCTTCCATTTTAGATCCACACAAAGGGTATTATTCTGTACTTTTTATAAGCCTGGCTCACTTCCATCACTGGTTCCCCCCAACATGCCCACCACTCCTTTAAGTTAACTTCAAAAGTTGTTGAACAAAGGTTGGCATTCCACCAATGGCTGCCCATTGGCCATTCCACTGAACAAATGATTCTCAGCTATCTATTCACTATTTTTCCATGCTGAGAACTGGACATTTAGTATTGCTTCGTCACCCCTGCCATATAATTATATATATATATATATATATATGCTTTCGTAGATTTTCACGGGTACAGGAATGCAGGTTTTGGTGTCCTCGGGTGTCTTCCCGTGTAAAAGTTGGGGTGTCTAGGCGACGTTTCGACGAGATGACGAGTGAGACCTCGTCGAAACGTCGCCTAGACACCCCAACTTTTACACGGGAAGACACCCGAGGACACCAAAACCTGCATATATATATATATATATATATATATATATAGGACTTCACCTCTTGCAGCTTAGCAATCAGCAAGGCTTTCCTTAACAGGTTCTTAGGAGGTACTTTATCAAAAGCTTATTGAAAGGAAATCTAAATAAATCACATCCACTGGTCCACCTTTATCCATTTGTTGTAATGATTTCAAACAAAGCCTGCTCCAAAAGCCTAGCAATTTACTGTGGGAGACCTCCTGCTGGTTGACCTGAGTGTCTGAGGGCAACACAACTCAATGGATTCAACAATTTCCCTATTATCTTTCAGGCCATTGAAGTTCAGCTTTGGCAGCTGATCTAATTCCTTGATCGTTTGCCATAGCTTTTAAAGAAACATGGAGACAGCATTGACCACCCTCCAGCCTACAGAAATCAAAGCAGGTTATAATGAATATAGTTTCTTTTGTTAGTTGTTATACTTTGTCCTACCATCCTGTTGAACTGTTTCAGACCCAGAAATTGATTGCCTTGTCCTAAAGTGTTTAAATGTGGAAGCAAGTCTGGTCTCCTCATTAGCTTCAAAGGGCAATGTTTATGGAATAATGCTCCATCCTTCTATGCTCCCTCACCTTTATTATCTGAAATGTGATTATACACTTCCACATTGCCCCATCTGTGAAGACCATCAGCCTCCTGAGATGTATAGAACCCATGGAATATTTTATCAATTCATTAATTGTATTTATATCTCCATACTTTGTTTTGTGGGAGGATTAAATATTATCTTAGACTGAAATAAAGTTGGAAATAAAAGCAACAGAAAAGATGGCCACCTTACAACAAAAATACTAGAACAATTCTTTTATCTTTTAAATATTTTTTTAAGGGGTGGGGGAGAAAATAAACTAATTAATTACCACCTTTGCTATATCATAGATGAGCTTGTTGGACAGAGTGAAATAGCACACTAACCCTGCAATTCTATTGTCCCTGGGATAGGCTCCTAAGAACCATAGAATGTTTTGGCTCTTCCTTTCCAAAGCCAGAGTGAGAGTTCTGCCCTCAGAGAAGGAGACACAACTTTGTAAAGTTCCTCCTCACCACCTTGGGAACTTCACACTAGCTCCACTGACATCAAAGCTCCAATATTCATATAGTCTGTAGTGGTATATGATGAGGATGTATCAGATGAGAACATGGGAAAGCACAGATCTAAGGTGAAGATTTGTCAACTTCATGAAGGATAAAGCTACCATTGCCTGCTAGCCACAATTGTTATAATTCTATGTCCACAGTCAGAAGTGGTATCCCTGTGGGTACCAGCAGCTGAGAATCACAAATGAGGAGAGCTCTGTTGCACACAGGTCCTGTTTTGGGGGCTTCCTGGAAGCATCTGGTTGGCCAATGTGAGAACAGGATGCTGGACTAGATGGGTCTTTGGCTTGACCTCATCGGTCTCTTCTTATGCTCTTAGTGAAAGAGTTAGTGACTTGATGTTGGTTGTGCTGTGACCTTATAGGTCTGATGATCATCAGCCCAGACATGCCAGGTAATCTATGGAACTAGTAGGCACCTTATTGGCTGGATATAACTGTTGGTCCACAGGCTGGTTTCTTCAGTCTGTGCAACTTGCTACTCAAGATGCCCAAAATATCCCTTGCCTCATCTCCCTTTCTGTTTGATCTGAAACCACTCTCCCGGGAAAGATCCTGTCTGCAGGCTTCCCACAGGCACCTGCAACATCCCAACTATATTATATTTCCCAGTTAACCCAATACATGAGTTTTTAGTGCACCTCACCATCCCAGAATAATCAAGGAAAGGGCTGTGGCACAGTGATGGAGCTTTTGCTTTGCATGTGGAAGATCCCAGGTTCACTCCTTTGCAATTCCAAGTAGGGCTGGGGAAAAACCCCAATCTGAAACTCTGGAGAGCCACTGCCAGGCAGTATAGATAATACTAAGGTAGATGGACCAATTGTCTGACTTGGTGTGATGCAGCTTCCTATTTTCCTATGTTATTGTGCGGAAGGGCCGTAGTTTGGTGATAGAGCTGGTGTTCTTTTGCATACAAAAGGTCCCCTGTTTCATCCCTGGCAGTTCCAGGTAGAGCAGAGAAAGACTCCTGTCTGAAACCTTGGAAAGCTACTGCCACTTGAAATAGACCAGCCCTCCCCAAACTGATGCCCTCTAAGTGCTTTGGATTACAGCTCCCATCAGGTTCAGCCAGCATGACCAATGGTCCAGCATGATGGGAACTGGAAGCCCACAATGGGTAAACAGTCAGATTCACTATAAGGCATATTCCTATGTTATAAAGGGAAGGGCTACACCTGTGTGGTGAAGGACATATTTTATATACAGAAGGAGCAAGGTTCAATCCCTGGCAACTCCTGGTAGGGGCTGAGAATATCCCCTGCCTGAAATCTTGGAGATTCACTGCCAATTAATGTAGACATTTTTCAGCTAGGTTAGGTTTAAGAAACACATGGTCCTCTGGGTGATGCTAAATTACAATTTCAATGATCCATGCCCCTTGGTCATGCCTGCTGGGACAGATGGGAGTCCAACAGCATCTAGAGGGCCATAGTTTCCCCATCCTTGAGCTACTTGGACCAGCAGTCTGATCCTGCATAAGTCAACATCCTATATTTATGTACCTATGAGGCAAGGTCTTCCCTCATCGTTGTGACATTAACTCCTTGGATTCCACTCTAATCTGCCACTTCTCCAGTGAACTCTTTGCAAGAAAGACTGCCTCTTAACTGGGTTCTGTTTTATTGACTCTAATATAGTCTCATTTATCCCCACACCTTTTTTCTTCTTTGCATTAAACACTCCCTGTGATATACAGCACAGCCATTACTGGGGCACATTCCTGGCACATTTCGTGGAGCTGGCATAGTAACACTACCTCTTTGAAACCCCAGAAGAAGCAAAATTCTTGCTACTTTATGTCCCTGTTTTTTAATTCACAACATAAATTTAATGCTAATGCTTGTCCTCAACCACATCAATATCTTCTCTCAACGGGCACGATAAAAGCAAAACACAAAAGTTGCCACCACAACAAGAAAAAATGGGAAACAAATGTGGGCTGGAGGAGGTAACTGTTGGGTGGATTTGTGGCTGGTTGAACTAGATCACCCTCAATGTTCCTTCCAATTCTACGATTCTATGATCCTATGAAAAGGCAGGATATTCATCCCACTTTTCATCAAATGAGCTCAGGGTAGTGCACAAGGTTCATACACCCATTTTCCTGACAAAAACCATGTGTGGTAGGTTAGACTGAGAGAGGGTGGCTGGCCTAAGGTCACCTATGTAGCAACATTGCAGAGTGTCCATCATTGCAGACCATGTTATCCTTGGTCCAACACTCAAACAGCTAGATCACACTGAAATCTGCTCATCTGTATGTATATTAATGTAGACAGCATCTGCCAGAGCCACCAATACTGCATGGTTAGTTCCTGGATGGTCTTCTGGCCTCTGGGGTAATTGAGTGGGTAACTATGCTTAACAACATAGCCAAAGGCTGTAGATTGGCACCTCCTGAACATGATTGCAGGTGCATCATGGAAAATTTTCAGTGATGCGCTACAGGATAGATGTATACTGGGTAGTGCACGATTTTCTATTGCAAGCTGATTAATAAATGCAATTCATGGTTGGGTTCAAGGACTGATTCCCCCCCCCCTTCAAGAGGAACTTGAAATAGTGGTGACATTTTCTCTTTCATCCTCTATGCCCCACCACCCTGTCCCAAATCCTCAGAGAGCAACAATTTATCAATTCAGCAGAAATCAATTGTGAGGACAGCACAATAGGTACTTTTCTGGAGGCAAAAATGGGTTTGGTATGGTATACATATGTTATTTCCTTGTGGGGGAGGGCAAAGTGGCAGGGGACAGAAAGAGATTCTCTGATGCCATCTAGTGGAGATAGAGAGAAACACTTAGGTTCTCCTAAAGCAGTTGGGTTGGGGGAAGAGATTCTGCTTCCCTTATCTTATAAAGCAGTGGGCTGGGGGGTTGGGAAACACATTCCTTGAGGTGTGCAGTTTCAAAGGGCCTTAAAAGATCAGAAGAACTGTATTATTACACCCAAATAAAACAGATGATCTTTACATAGCATTACTTGAAAAGGGAGATATTTTTCTTGCTTCTAGCATTGTTACTCCATGCTGCCAAAGAGCTGATGATTGCCGAAGGAACAGCAACAACAGCTCTGTGCATAGAAAAATCCATCTGGCACCGTAAGAAGTACTTTCCTTTCTGTGCCCTGACTCTAAGGAGAACAGATGAAGAACCCTGCTGGATCAGACCAAAGGTCCATCTAGTCCGGCATCCTGTTGGTCAGCCAGATGGCCTCCAGGAAGCCCACAAGCAGAGCATCATTGTCACATTTGCTTGGCACTTGTATCTCAAACAAATAGTCAAACCTACTTCCATGTTAAGAACATAAGAAGGTCCCTGTTGGATTAGGTGAAAGGGCCATATTGCCCAGTGCACTCTTCTCACATTGGCCAACCAGATGCCTTTGGGTAGCCTGCAAGCAGAACCTGAATGAAACAATGCTCCTCACTTGTGATTCCCAGCAACTGATATTTAGAGGCATACTGCCTCTGATAATTAAATTAGAACATAGCAATGTTTGGGGAGTAAGCCCTTCAGAAAGAGCACGTTATTGGGGCATCTCCTCTCTGCAGAACTAGATTCTATTCCTGCTGGTCCAGTAGAGCTGCCTTAGAATCTGACACTTTTGCCAACTCAGCAGGAGCACATTTTTAGTAAGTTAGGAACTTTGTTCTAGAGAGTGGAGGGTCCCCATAAGGTTCATGGGAAAAGGAAATGGGGCCAAACTTATATAAGGAGTTTATTCAAAGAGAATAAGAAACCAAGTCTCCCTGGTTATGGTGCATGGGTTACTGAAGGTTATCCCAAATCAGAAAGAGAGGGAGAGCAACTGTGAGTCAAGGGTAGATACATAGCTGTGGCTAGAAGGAGACAGATCAAAACTAAAATTAAGAGGCCTGGGTCAATAAGAACTTCTATTCAGTGGCTAGAATTCATTAGGTGCAAGGCCAGGCTACAAAAGCCATGCACCCCTTCTAATTCAGTTTAGTCTCTGTGTTCATTCCATCGTGATATGGGGGCTATGAACAGAAAACTACCCTCCCAATCCAAAAGAAAATTGAAGAGGAAGAATGGAGTGAGTGAGACACACCACTGTGCACTGTGTATAAATACACACATATATATTGGTCCTCTTTTGCTGTCACGCAGATGCTAAATAAAACTGGTTTATTTTGGGTGATGGATTATGGGAGTGTGGCTCATACATCCCAAACATAGCATTTTAAAAATCACATCTTATTTTTATTTGTATGGACTGAAAGGATTTTCATATCTTTGCTCCCCTCGTGATTCATCACTCCCAGAAACTGAGTCACTTATCCACACAAGGTTGATCTACAGCGCCTACAGCTGATAGCAGATTGTCACAGTTTATTAAAAGTCAGGTGTTGCTCATTCTCTGGACCCAACAGGATAGCAAATAGTGACTCAGATCCTGATGTAATTGAGGGACAGCAGGCAAAATGAAGAGTAACAGATGGTTTTATTTATCCCTAGGAAGGCTTCTGAAACCCTTTCAATATCCCATACCATGATAGGCATGAAGTGTGTTTATTTATTTGCTTAAAGCATTTCTTCGGCCAAAAGAAGAGGGGGCTTCCAGAATGCTTACAATGATCAATAATAGGAAAGTCCTCACAATTTAAATGATAAAATACAAAAAGATAAAATAACTGAGATAGAGAAGGAAAAAAGTAAACCCAGGCACTACTTCATTACAGTGTTCTTATAAGTGTTTATTATCATACAGGATGGGGGGGGGGGGAGATGATGATGATGATGATGATGATGATGATTTGGATGTATATACCGCCCTATACTCAGGGCATTTCACAGGAAGATCACTGCAGTTGTTCCTTTTCTGGGCAACAGATGGTGCCAGATTGTGTCGTGCCATTTAAATTGTAAACTTGAGGACATGGACTTTCCTATTATTGATTATTGCAAGCACTCCCAGAATCCAAGAGGGGATTAGCTAGCTGTCAAATGGAAATCAGTCAATCATATTATAGGCCAGATCCCAACAACTTTGGTTCACTGTGGTAGAAGTATTGATTCTACCAGTAGTGTCTTCTTTGTCCTGGGTTGGGAGCCTTTTCAGTCTAAGGGCCACAGTCTCTTGTGGGCAATCTCTTTGGGGCCATGTGCCAGGGCAAAATTGGGTGGGGCAAAACTGGGTGTGGCCAGACACACTTCACTCTTCATCCAGGCAAGTGAAGGTGTGTTAGAACAGTTCAAGTACACATTCCAGCTAGGTAAAAAAAAATGGATTAGGGTTCAGAGCAAGCCCATAGAGGGGTGTGACCTTGGGGAAGAGGCATGTCCTGGGCAGAATGCCAAGAGCCAGTTGGAGATGCCTAGAGGAACCTGGCCTTTGTGTGTCCTTTAGGAGGTTCTCCAGGGGTAGAGCACCTGTCTTGCATGTAGAAGTTCCCAAGTTCAGTTCCCAGCATCTCCAGGTAGGACTGGGAAAGAACCACACTGAGCTTGAGGGATGGATGGTCTGTCACAGTATAAGACAGATTCCAATGTTCCTAGGTTTGGGCTGCAAGCAAAAAATGTTTCCTGTTCTGGCATTACTTTCCCCAAAGACCCAGCCATTAGCTTGAGAACAGGAAAGAGCTAATGCAGTGACAGTTGCATGGTTCTCTCTTGGTGTGCTGTCTCTCACCTCACTGCCTTGTTTCACCTGCCACAGGCAATGGGGCAGCACAGCTGGTTCTGGCAGGAGCAATGAACAAGGAATCACAATGCCACCTAAGATGTCAGTAGTTTTTGTGTGTGGTAAAGAGCTTGGAGAAGCAGCCCAGAGGAGGGGTTGTCTCTGTATGCTCCTGTTGTCAGCAGCTAAATCTCCCCTCCAGGCTACAAAGAAAGAATGAGACATTTCTAACACCCAGAGCAGGGATTGTGGCTGGTTAATAAAAGGAATCTTTTGCTCACTTCATCATAAATGTCTGCATATGAAGAAATGCACTTGTCCGGTTCAGTTTTGTTCAGAAGTCTCCAAGATGTTTGTATAAGTGGAAGAGTGGCAGTTGGTTTCTCCCATAGCACTCAGTTGCTTTTCCCCTAACTTTTGCTCTGTCGCTGCAATGTTGGAGAGACTATTAAGAGATGCTGCCAATGTTCATAATCACCTTGTTCAGAGTTTATTCAGATTGTAATGCTCAGTGTATTGCTAATCAAACATCATAGGAAGCTGCCTTATACTGAGTCAGGCCATTGGATTAGCTGGCAGTGCATTGCCTGATTCCCCAGGACTTCAGTCAAGGTTCTCTCCCAGCCCAACCTAGAAATACCAGGGATTGAATCTGGAGCCTCCAGCAAGCAAAGCAAATACTCTATCACTGAGCTACAACCATTCCCAAAAATCTTCAAACAAATCTTAGTGGTTGTGCTGCAGCAACATAAGAAGCAGCCTTAAATTGAGTCATACCACTGGCCCAATTTTGGTTCGGTAGTCTTTACACTGACCACCAGCAGCTCTCCAGCTGTTTCAGAGAATGTTATCTCCCAAACCCTACCTAGAGATTAAACCAGGAGTCTTATGTATGCAAAGCAGAAACTCTACCATTAAGCCATGGCCCACTCCCAAACATGGCCCTGCTGGAACTTGAACCCACAAACTTTGAATGATCTAGCATTAATCCAGAAGTCTAATGCCACAGAGCCTTCTAGCTCATTTCCCCTAGAGGTTGTTTTCCAGTTCAGGATGTGAACTGGGATTTTGTACATGTACAGTCTGTTCTTGGGTTGACTAGACTGCTTTGTGGGTGCATGCAAGAAAATAACAGTCCTGTGTTGCTCATCCCTTGTTCTCAATAAAAATCACTTGGATTGCTCCATACCCTCCCTTCAAAGACTAACCCCAGGCAGGGTTCATTGCACAAATGAATCTTCAAGCAGCTCTGTACCATGGCTGGTATACAAAGATGATTTCCAGTGGCACCAGCAGCACACATGTATCAATTTCATATTTATTTATTACATTAATATACCAACTTTTCCTCCAAGACCCCAAGGTGGTATACATGGTTCTCCCTCTCCTCATTTAATTCCAACAACAACCTGGGGTGGTGGTGATGGCTAAACTCAGAGATAGTGACTGGTCCAAGGTCATCCAGGAAGCTTCACAGCTGAGTAGGGATTCGAATCTGGCTTCCCAGGTCCTAATTTAAAACTCTAACCACTACACCACACTGGTTCTCATGATGGTACAGAACACCTAGAAAACAGACCATAGAATCATAGACCTCAAGGGTCATCTAGTCCAACCCCCTGCCACACAGGAATCTCAACCAAAATATCTGTGAAGGATGGCCAACCAACCTTTGCTTAAAAACTTCCAATGAAGAAGAGCCCTCCACCTTCGCAGTGTCCTTCACCCAAACCCCAGGGAACCAGCCAATTTCATCTGCAACACAAATCCACGTATAAGAGGCCCACTCTCCTCTCCCCATGGCAGTCTGGAATCTTCAAACATTTGGCACAGCACACATAGTTCTTTAATTCATGGTGAGTTCAGGCCATTTGCCAAATGAATGGATCAAAATTGGAAAAACATTAAACAAATCACAACAGGGAGCTTGGCTTTCTTTTCAATCTGTCTTCAGATTTTTATTATTATTATTATTTTCTTTCACGTTTGGTTCTCATAAACATTCATTTGATAAGCCCTTTTATCTACTTGCTCCTCCAATATCAGATAGTGCCAGGCTATGAATACAAGGAGTTGGGGAGATTTGGCACTTTTCTTTTTCTTTTTCTTTTTTGCATAAAACCTGAAGCATGTTTCAACATTTATTAGCTAAATGCTTACAAGAAAGGGTTTTTAAATACATAAATAAATCTGTACCTCTGCTGTAGCAAGTGTTTCACAGTCAGAGCTGTGGGTGAAGCCAGGAAGTGGATGTACCTCACACTTCCTGTTTCTGTGCCTCACAATAAGATCTATGTGGTATGTGTGCATGTGAGCACATGTTTGGATGTGTGTATGCATATTCACACACAATGAAAAGCAAAAGATCCCATTGAGAAGGCAACTTGAGGGTTGTATCCAATTAAGTTGTAATCAGAGTAGACCCAATGAAAGTAATGTACCTAAGTTGGTCATGTCCCTCTATCTGATTGGTTCTATTCTGACAGGACTAACATTGAATACAGCCCTCTTTGGAAAGCAGGGATTGGAAAGTTCCATTTTGGACAAGTGGGAAGTGTAACAACATTCACAGTGTAGAGTGCTTTTGTTCAGGATGCTCCATTCCGACCCTGGACCACCACATTATCCATCAGCAGTGAAGACTGGTAAATTGGGGCTGATGAGGCACTGCCCCACCAATCTCAATCACACACACCATTAGGTACCCCCCCAAAAGATTTTCTGTCTCCTACAAACTGGGGTGAATGGTGTTTTGGTGATATAGAGATTGGTACAGTGGGACCTTGGGTTACGAACTTAATTCGTTCCGGAGGTCCGTTCTTAACCTGAAACTGTTCTTAACCTGAGGTATAACTTTAGCTAATGGGGCCTCCCGCTGCCACCACTGCTTGATTTTTGTTCTCATCCTAGGGCAAAGTTCTTAACTCGAGGTACTACTTCCGGGTTAGTGGAGTTTGTAACCTGAAGTGTTTGTAACCCGAGGTACCACTGTACTCAGGGAATTGACACTCCTGCTTATTGAGTATATGTATGGTATAACATAGATGTCCAGAAAACAAGAGAGAGCAGGCACTGGAGACTTTCCAGTTTCTTTCCCACTCCCCCACTTTAATCTCCACATATCAATCACCCATTCACTTTAGTGATGGACTTGATTCAGAACTGGCTTGGCATTAAAAACTGTTCTTGGTAAATATTAAGTTATTATGTTTTAATTGAATCAGTTCAGGGCCCTGATATGTTTCGGGCAGGGGCGGAGGAAGAGGTGTGTGGTGTGTGCAGGCTGCCCTGGGTGTCACCACTGAGAGGGGTGACAAAATGCCAGGCGGCACTTACGGGCCTGCAGCGCGCCCAAGCCACGCATCTCTCCTTCTGCCTCCCCCCCCCCCAGCTGTAGGGCGGCTGAGTGGGAGGAGGCAGGCAGACTCTGGAGGCCCCGTGGTGCACACCGCCCCTATGGGTGGTGCACACCGCCCCTGGTCGCACTGCCCCAGGCTCCCAAGTGGCTTCCTCTGCCGCTGGTGTCAGGTCAGCCCCAGGTAATTCTGGATTGGATCGCAGCTGCTCCAAAGTGTCAGACCAGGCCTTGAAACCTGTGTGTGTGTGTGTGTGTGTGTGTGTGTGTGTGTGTTTTGCAGTGTTTGATCTATCATTATTGCAAATACGTATCAGCATTGCAAATGAAGTGGGGGTGTGTGGAAAGGTGTAGCAGACTGGGCATGCGCAGTGGCTGCCGCAACATTCAGAAAATGAAAAAGGGAGCCATGGATGGTTCCACTTGGTGGTGCCATTCTCCATGTTCTGTATCTTCTAGCACCACCAGAAGAACAGACCAGTATGCTGGGGCTGTGTGGTAGCAGCTGTATGCCTGTCACACTCTTATCCACACTGTGGCCATACAAAGAGTGGGTGCAGACAGTGGCAGACAGAAAGCAGCAGTTTCAAGCCAGAAACTGCACTGGAGGAAGGACAGGATTAGGAACAGGGGCTTTGGCGATAAAGAGCACTACCACACTGGAGACCAAGGGCAGTAAGAGGAACTCCATTTTGGACTGAAACTAGGAGGATCCAGGTGGCCGATTCAGTGGTGAGCTAGTGTCAGCTCAGTCAGGTGAAACTAGAAGGAACAACTGGAGCAAAGAAGGGGAGTCATAGACACATAAGAAGCTGCCTTAAGCTGAGTCAGACCACTGGTCCATCTGACATTGTCTATGTGAACTGGGAGTGGCTCTCCAGGACCTTAGGCATAGAACATTCCCAGCTCTTCCTAGAGATGCCTGGGATTGAACCTGAGAACATCTGTATGCAAAAGCAGATGGTCTATGGCTGAGCCATGTCATTTCCCCCAAGGATATCTGAGAATCCAGTATAGGGAAGTTTAACATGATCTGTAGCCAATATCAGTCCTACTCAGAACAGACCCATTGATAGGTCTATCAATTTCAGTGGGTCTACTTTAACTAGGACTTAGTTGGACAATCCCAATGTATATTAGCTGCTTGAATAATCCCTGGGATGAAATGGATCCTGGACTCTCAGGTAGGAGGTTAGAAACCTCTTTGTTGTTGTTTAGTCGTTTAGTCGTGTCCGACTCTTCGTGACGCCATGGACCAGAGCACAACAGGCACTCCTGTCTTTCATGGCCTCCCGTAGCTTGGTCAAACTCGAGAACAAGAAACCTCTAGCTCTAGATTAAACTAAAAGGGGTGAACTGAAGCTTATCATTCCATGAAGCTCCCTTCTTCTCTTTTTAGTAGGTACCAGGCAGTAGGTAATTAAAACCTGCAAATTCAGCAGGAAATGTCAAGGGGGAGAAACTCTGAAGCAGTGTGAGAGACTGTTTCCACCTTGCCCCCCAAATCCTGGGGTAATATCTCCCATCTGAAAATTGCACCAGCTTTTCAAAGTGAAACTGAACATTGCACATTGTATGTGGATGATACCCGGTGCACAATCAGCTCCCTCTCACTCTGATTCTCTGCAACAATCCTAATTAGGTCATTTATTCTTAAATTAGAAACTATGGAGCTGAAGCCCTTCATAATGCAATCACTCCTACTGTGCAAAGGAGGGGGGGAATCAGGTTTTGGTGGATAAATGTGATGCTTGCTTGCTCATTAGCTGCCTGTGTGTTAAACATATCAGTCCAACACCGCTGCTTCCTTTGCCCACTAAATGGAAGGACTCGCACATGCCACTCACTGGGACCATTATTCTCTAACAGCCACCTGCATTATACGAATTCCCTCTATTCTTTCCTTCCCTCTTTCCAACTCATGTACAACAATTAACTTAAGTGAACCTCCCAAACCTAAAAAAAATATAAAAGAGAGAGAAGCAGTTCTCTCTCTCTCATATGCCAGGGATATGGGGGTTGAGAGTGGGTTCAGTGAACATTTTGATGTGTGCCTACCTAATTTGCGTTTCTCAAAGAGATATGTGAAATGAGCCTTAGTTATTCTTCCAAATTTGCAGTCCATCAGGTGAGATAAAGCACATCTAAAAAGGAATATACATCAGAGAACAGTGCATATACACACCAAGCATGCATTTTAAAAATGCATTAGGATATGAGAATTGTTTGCAAAAATGTATAAACAAATGCAGAGGGGGTTGGTTGGTTAGGGTGAATGGGGCACTGACCTACCAACCTCATTCTGCCCATGGCTAGCCCCTCCACCAGCTTGCCCTTTTACTTAAAACTTGCACAGGGGGTGCCACTGAGCGTTGGCTCCCTTCTTCTTATGCTCTGAGTTGCCTTTGTAGAACTTAGCTGAGAGGAGGATGGGTACATAACTGGAATTAATTGTCTCTACCTATTATTAGCTCCCTGTCTCTACCTACTGCTGGTCTCCCTACCTCCTGCCCGACCAGTCCCAATGGACACCAGTGCTAAGGGACATATGAAACTGTATGTAAAAAATGTACTTTGGGTGGAATGTGCACAATAACACACACCAACTTAATTCATGGTTTTGGTTAATTAAAAAAAAAAAAAGATGGAGCAATAACCCTCCATCCTCCATGTCTCAAGAGAGGCTTGCCTGCCAGGGCAAAGCGGCACCAATGGCTTCCTGGCGACAGGTCAGTGATGCTTATCAGGAGGATGAGGGGGCAAGGCAGTGGTGAGGGCAGGGCATAAGAGAAGAAGTTCTAGGATTGACTCTGCCAGTGCATCTGTGCTCTCCTCACCCTGCTGCCCCCTTGCCCCTTCCAATAAGTGGTAGTGACTGCTGGAAGACTATTACCCCACCGAGTGAGAACCTTCTAGTATTTTTGCATGCATGGGGTGGTGGCCACATTGCACTTTTGGTCACACCCACGCCTGGCATGCAATCTCTGAAGGTCCCCCCTCCCAGCTAATAAAGGTTCCTAAATCCAGTAGTCCATGTGCAGCAAATGTAAAGCTTAGGGGCCCACTTGTGGCTCTCTATGTCTTTCTTTTGGGTCCTTGAAATTCTTCCCAGGCCACATCCTCTTTCCCCAACCACACACAATAACAGACCTTCATTGCACCCTCATTGAGTGCTTTTGCCTGGCTGGAATGTGCCTTAAACTTTGATAATGCCTCTTGCTTGCCTGAACGGATGATAGAGATAGGTTTGTGACTAATGTACAGTACAAAGGTAATATTTGTATCCATGTCTCCACCTACCTTTGCCTCTGGTCACAGCCATGATTGGCATCTGGCCCTTTGCAGGTTGTCCTGTGCCTCCCTCTCTCCCTTCTTCCCTCCCTCCCTCCCTCCCTCCCTTCCTTCCTTGAAAGAAACAAAGAGGGTTTTAAGGACTTGTTGTGGGAAATCAACATTAGATACGATGAAGCTTAGGGCTGTTTCCATGGCGATCAAGGCTTTTGGGCAGTGTGATCAGAGTCGCAAAATGTTAACACTTTTGTCTTTTTCTCCATGCCTCCGTATTTCCAAGTCTCAGAACTGCAGAAAAATAATAAGAGTGCCTCTTATATGCAACACACAGATACACCACACAATAATATATCTAAGAAACCTTGCAATGCACAAATGAAAATAATGTGGAACAGTACCAGCATGAAGAGAGTTCATATTATTCTCTTGGCAACTGGAACCAAAGTGTAAAATAAATATCCCCATCTATGCTTTTTGCCCACATTTAAAAGGCTATTGTGCTTCAGTCATGACATTTGGCTGGAGGCTTTCTGAACTGGTTTTAGGGACCAAAATCAAAAGCAAACTTTCTGAAAGCATTTGCAGATGACCTGGTATTAACATTACAGGAACCAGTCTCTAGCACTAAAAGAGTGTTAGAATTAATTTCTGACTTTGGTCGGGTGGCGGGGTTTAAGTTAAATAAGCAAAAAACTAAAGTTTTAGCAAAAAATTTGACAGTCACAGAAACAGATGAGTTCTCTAAAGAAACGGAACTAAATGTGGTTAAAAAAGTAAAATACCTAGGGGTGTATCTGACCTCCAAAAATCTGAATTTGTTTAAAGATAACTACGAGAAATGTTGGTTAGAAATCAAAAGAGATTTGGAAACACGGTCAAGATTGAAACTTTCCTTGTTAGGCCGAATAGCCGCTGTAAAGATGAATGTATTGCCGAAAATGTTATTTTTGTTTCAGGCCCTACAGATCGTGGACAAGGTGGAATGTTTTGGAAAGTGGCAGAAGGATATATCTAAGTTTGTTTGGCAGGGCAAAAAGCCCCGAATAAAGTTTAAAATATTAACTGATGTGAAAGAAAGAGGGGGATTTGCCCTGCCAGACTTGAGGTTATATTATGAATCTGCAGCCTTCTGCTGGTTGAAAGATTGGATTTTATTGGAGAACACTGATGTCCTAGATCTGGAAGGGTTTGATAATGCGTTTGGGTGGCATGCATATTTGTGGTATGACAAGGTTAAAGTGCACAAATTGTTTAAAAACCATATTGTCAGAAGAGCAATTTTGATGGTCTGGACAAAATATAAAGACTTATTGGAGAGTAAGACTCCGAGGTGGCTCTCACCGGTGGAGGCCAAGGCACGTAAGAGACTTAACATGGAGGCCCATTGGCCTAAATATTGGGAAATAATCGAAAAAATTGGAGACAATTGGAGGTTGCTGAGCTTGGAAAAACTGAAAACCAAGGTGCGAGATTGGTTGCACTATGCGCAAATTCAGGAGGTCTTTAAAATAGATAAAAAGGTTGGATTCCAGGTGGAAAAATCGAAACTAGAGACTGAATTGTTAGAGCCAAAAAATAAACTACTTTCGAGAATGTATAACTTGCTGCTTAAGTGGAATACACAGGATGAGACAGTCAAATCCGCCATGATAAAATGGGCACAGGATGTGGGGCACAACATTATGTTTGTAGACTGGGAAAGGTTATGGAACATCGGTTTGAAATTCACGGCATGTACTGCCTTGAAGGAAAATATTATGAAAATGGTGTACCGGTGGTACATGACCCCAGTCAAGCTAGCTAAGATATACCATCTGTCTGACAATAAATGTTGGAAATGTAGAGAGGCAGAAGGGACATTCTTCCATCTCTGGTGGACTTGCCCGAAAGTGAAGGCCTTTTGGGAGATGATTCATAATGAACTAAAAAAGGTACTTAGATTTACCTTACCTAAGAAACCAGAGGCCTTCCTTCTGGGCATGGTGGACCAGAGAGTGCTTAAGAAGGACAGAACCTTTTTCATGTATGCTACTACAGCAGCAAGGATCCTGATTGCAAAACATTGGAAGACACAAGATTTACCCACGCTGGAGGAATGGCAATCGCAGTTGATGGACTATATGGAATTGGCCGAAATGACTGGCAGAATCCGAGACTTGGGAGAAGAAACAATCGAGGAGGACTGGAAAAAGTTTAAGGACTATTTGAAAAAACACTATAAGCTGTATGAATGTTAAAAAAAAAATGCACCTTTTAGGAAACTCTAGCTTCAGCAAATGTAAGTTAATGAAATGAAAATTAAGACACAAGAATTTAGAGGTAAAATAATGAAACAACTTTATTGTGTTTAATATAAAACGTACAAGAATTGGGTTACAGTATGTTTGAAATCAGGGAACATGATAAAATGGAAGATACAATAAGCTTTGAAGTAAGTTAACAAATTGCTGATGTTTTATATGACAGAGAATGCAGGGTTTGGAGGATGCGGGGAAGTCCTTTAGATTTGATGAAAAAAGAACATGGAAATTTGTTATTCTTCTATTCTATTTTCTTACATCTATCCTTTATTCTTTTTTCTGTATTTCTTAAACTCAATAAAAAATATTATAAAAAAAAAAACAAAATCAAAAGCAAACTTTCCTTCCTCCACATCAAATATGGTGTGAAAAACTTATCGCCACTATGTTCATATATACAGTGGCGTAGCGTGGGGGGTGCAGGGGGGGCCAGCCGCAGTGGGCGCAACATCTGGGGGTTAGGGTTAGGGGGCGCAAATGCACGGGTTAGGGGGCACAAATTACTTGCCTTGCCCCGGGTGCTGACAACCCACACTACGCCACTGCATATATAGCAAGGGGAAGGGAACCTGTGGTCTCTGAATGTTAGGGCTATTCCCTGCCTGGTCTTTCTGTGGGCCCTGATCAGCACTAAGCCAGGGGACACCTCATCTGGATCTAGCTTTGAATAACTGTTAGGGAAGGGGTTAACAAGGCTAATGCTTAACTGGGGTTTTCAAAACCCTAAATAAACATACAGTGGGGAGAAGGAAGGAGACACTGCATCTCCTCCCCCTCTTTGGACTCCACTGCAGAGAGCAGTAGGGTTAATTATTCTGGGTGCTGTTTGCCAGTGTGCTCCCTGAAGCCAATACGATTCAAGGCCCCACTCACTAGCTAGATTTGAACAGTTCTGCTCAGTTTGATGCTGTGCATGTGTTCCCTGCTGGGAACAGATGTGTGCATCCAAAGCTCCTTCTTCCCACCTAAACCCCTGCTCCTGGACAGCCCCAGATTGCTCCAGAATCCCTGACCCTGTTTTCATCCAACTTGTCCGAAACATCTTTTCACCCAAATCAGTCAGATTTGGTTCAGGCACTGACCAATTCCAGTACACAGCCCTACTGCGTATTGCTGGACTACAACTGACATAGTCCCCAATCTCTGGCCATAGTGACTGGGTGTGATGGGAGCAGGGATCCCACAGCATCTCTCAAGTGTTTCACTGATGACACTAGGGATATCACTATACAGTGGTACCTCAGGTTACATACACTTCAGGTTACAGACTCCGCTAACCCAGAAGTAGTACCTCGGGTTAAGAACCTTGCCTCAGGATGGGAACAGAAATCGTGCAGTGGCGGTGCGGTAGCAGCAGGAGGCCCCATTAGCTAAAGTGGTGCTTCAGGTTAAGAACAGTTTCAGGTTAAGAACGGACCTCCGGAACAAATTAAGTACTTAACCCAAGGTACCACTGTAATATCCTTATTCTTGTGTTGCAGATCACTGTCCATGTCCTATCCTCACCAGCACCATTTATTTATTTATTTACCTCATTTATAAACCATTCAATAGTGAAGATTTGCTGAGCTGCTTACAAATAAAAAGTGAAGCCATATGGTCCATGTCAGGCCACCACTGAGCTTGGCCTGGAAGCTGCAGCAAGTACAAAGCTCAGCAGTTCAACCGCTCACCAGGGCGAAATATCACCATCATGTTACTTTGCTGCTGAAATAATTGAACTGGCTGACAATTAACTATTGGGCACATGTTATGGTGCTGGTTTAATATACAGTGCAATTACCCCCATGTTTCAGAGGCCAGCCCTATTTGCAGGTTTCTATTCTTGGGAAATTAACCCCCTCCTCCCTCTCGCATAACAATAGAACTTGGGGACAGTCAATGAAGCTGAATGTTGGGAGATTCTGAACAGGCAAAGTAAAGTACTTCTTGACACCACAGTGGTTAAAACTGTGAAATTTGCTCCCACAAGATGTAGTACCAGCCATGGCTTTTTCAAAGGATTTGGAAAATTCATAGAGAATAAAGCTAATGGCTACTAATGCTGATGGCTACTTCCTCCGTAACAGTGTGGTGTAGTGGTTAAGAGTGGTGGACTCGTAATCTGGTGAACTGGGTTCGCGTCTCCGCTCTTCCACCTGCAGCTGCTGGGTGACCTTGGGCTAGTCACACTTCTCTGAAGTCTCTCAGCCACAATCACCTCAAAGAGTGTTTGTTGTGGGGGAGGAAGTGAAAGGAGATTGTTAGCCACTTTGAGACTCCTTTGGGTAGTGATAAAGCGGGATATCAAATCCAAACTCTTCTTCTTCTTCTTCTTTGGAGACAGCATGCCCCTGGACATAGGGGCCAACTCCTAGGGGCTTAGGTCTCTATGCCTCTCCGCCTTAAATATATGAGGAGTTTCCCCCCAAAAAAGGTTGCTGGGCATTGCCATTCAAACTGTGTTCATGTGCCACACCTTGTGACTGATTATGTGGGGTGGGCCTTACGCCCCCCAATATTTTATTCAAGTTGGCACCCCTTTTATGGATGTATGAAGTTAAAATTCACATTTGCCCATTTGCCCACTTTTGCCTCTAGCTAGTGCCCCTCGCCCTGCCCCAGAAGGTTGCCCTTAGGGTGAACAAGTTTCCTCTCTCCATCTTAGCCTGGCCTACATTGCTAGGTGATTGTGATCAAATGCAGAGGAGCAACATGTACACTTCCCAAGATCCATTTTATATGGGTCAAGGTAAGAGGTGTGGCCAGGTGCGCAGACAATGTCAGATTACCAAATAGGCAGTGTAGGCACTGGTCTATGGGTCCCATGGCTTTTAGATCAAACAACAGATCAAAATAATATTGATTTGATTTTGAAAGAAAGTTACAATCAAGCTTTCTTAGTTCAATGTTATCCCACTAGAGCTCATGCACGGTGTGTGAGAGAGATTTTGATTGCCTAGGGGCCTTTGCATGGTTTAATCAGACACTAGAACCAGAGAAGAACTATGCCTTGGTGTACTTTTAACTAGCAGATATATAGATCATTCAGTCCATCTTATGCTTCCTTTCCAAGTTGTCCTACACTGGATCCATATTTCATTGCATTATATACTCATCTGAATGCCTGTTTCTGGATCCATCTGGCCACTAAGTACGCCCATTTATTAATTATGACACATTTGAAATGTATTAGTTTTCCGACTTATTTTACACCACCTGCCACATAGACACCTACGCCGCTGCTGCCGTCCCAGTCATTGTCATCACAAGCACTTGCAAATCCTTCCCTTTCACTGCCCCCATCCTCTCTCTAGGGCAACCCCCACAAATCAGATATTCACACACCAGTCCAGATGTTTCCCAATGGATGCTATCTATCCACTAACCTTGGGGGACCATCTTCCGGTTGCCACAAAACAAGATGGCCTCACCTTGATCTCATCAATCAAGCAGCTGCATGAGACTGGACAGCATGGAAAGTCCATTCATCTTTCTTGGTGGACAGTACTGCGGCCAGGCATCTGTGTCCCTGCAAGGATCTGGCTTTGGGGCGGGAAGTTGATGCCCCCCCTCATGTTGACCCCAGGTGTGTCATGCCCAGTGTGGCTCGGCTGGCCAATCAGCACCAAAAGAGGGCATGGCCATGGGAAATTTAAACCACAGCAGCCAGGTGGCTCTCCTCTTTCGCCCCTGTACCAGATCTCTTCAGTCACTGATTCCTTCCCTAGCTGTATGGTTTTGTCTAGCAGGATCATCAAGCGCTCTCCCTTTGCAGCCACTGAAGAGTCGGTTCAACATGGGGCAGCTGAGAAGGGGCTCCTTCATCAGCTGTGCAGTGGACACCTATGCAGTGCCTGCAACCTCAAAGACAAGGGAGTGTGTGGGCGTGGTTGGCTGGGGTGAAACCACTTTATCAGTGATTTGGTTCCTATTTATTTTTTGGGATTGCCTGGTGGGTGGGTGTTGTTTTTTTCAGATGCTTTTGGCAGCAGCTGGGTTGTGAACTGTGATTGGAACACTGATCAGCTGTGCTACGGCCACCCACTAGGCTTCCCCTGATCATCTTAGTTTCTTAAAAACATTGTAAAGCAGTGTGTGCTAGCTTTCGGTTGTGAATTTTTTATTACAGCTTGGGGAGTCAGTGGCTTTCCCCCTGGTATCGACTTTCCTCCTTGGTGGTTGGCTGGCTCTCAGGTGTGTGTGTTTGTGCATGATTTTTAAATGTGTGTCTGTGTTTGATTTGGCTGCTTTGCTTGTGTAACACAGGACAGGCTTCACTGTTTTCTGTTCATTTTATTGTGTGATTTGGCTGTTAGGCTTATCCATTAGTCATTTAGCTGGGCAAAAACAGCTTGGTTCTAAGGAAGGGCATTGACCTAACCTGGAACATTAAAGAGGGCTTTGATAATCTTGCTGCCCTGTACCCAGATTTAACCATAATCTGGTCCCAGCTATTGGAGAGGTGTTGCTGGCGTGATTGCCCTGACCCAGTTGCCATTAAGAGAGCTATAAAGATAGCTAATTGTGCAGTTGTGCAAAAGGTGCAACATTTCAAAGGTCATCACCCAGCCATCACCTTTGACCAGGAGGCCTTGTTTGACAGGGTACATATTTCCAATGTTGGCAACAATATCGGGTTAAATGGCATTGCAGAAGGCATCAGAGATTGTTTGCAAATGTGATGGTGTTGGCGACAAGCTGTTTGGACTTGAGGGGCAGTTAGGCATTGGGTAAGCCTTTTTGTGATGAACGGAAGGTTGCAGCCTCCACCTCCATCCCCATTAAGGGTATCCTGTTAAAGAGACCATGCCACAACCCCAACAGGGACCTTTTGGATGCCCCATTTGATGTAAGTCATAGGGTTCCCCCTACTGGTGGTTTACCCTTCCATGGACTCCCTGTAGATGGGCAGGAGTTGAGATATAGCCTGGTTTCACCCAATGCCTAAGCCAAACCACTCACATCTGTAACCAATAGAGTTGTGTCCTGTTTTAGTTCATAATCCAAAACACTTGTGTCCATGTTTATTAATCACTAGGGAACTGCAAGTCATGGGGCCTTGGCACACAACTACAGGTGTATGCCAGTGTCATTGATGTAAACAAACACAATTGGTTGCCAGATCCTAAGTAACTATTTTTTAGCGCTATGTAGGTAAATGTGCTTATAAAACAGAAGAGGCCAATCCATCAGCCTCAAAGAGCCTAATCAATATATTCCAATTTTATCTCAGAGTCGTTTTGCCTCTGGGAAGTTTAATTTATTTCAACTCATGCCCACGAAAGAAAAGAAGAGAAAGGAACAGCTGAAGTGGACAAGAAAGTTAGTCAGGGAGAAGGGGAGCAGAAAATGTGTCCATGCTCCTGCTCTATTTCAATTTCCTGTTTTACCCTGAACAAATCACCCTCATGACTTCAGTGACCATGAAACAAACTGATTAAGAGCTCACAAGGGACTGTGAGGCAAGGAGAAAGCAGAAGGGAATAAAATATGGATGGGCAGCTGGGGTGAGAGGCCTGGGAACAAACAACTTCCACAGCTTAAAATCAGGAGATAAATTGGCTTCTATTAGGGTTTGCATCTGTCTCTATGAGCCACCAGAATTATTTTGGAACAACTCTGTCATTATTATTATTGTTAACATATATCTCACCTTTCCTCCAAGAGTGGAATACATAGTTCTTCTCTCCCCTTGCCTCCCAGTTTTATCCCCTCAACAAACCTAAGAGCCCTGTTAAGCTGAGATATGAATTGAGGCATTGTCAACAGAATCAGCTACATGTTGAAGACAATCCTAAGAAGTGAGCGGGTTCATTTCCTAAACCATTTGAGGCAGGAAGGGATCCTATGATCCTCCAGGTGTTGTTGGGTACTGATTCCCATCAGCTCTCAGCCAATATGGCCAATGGACAGGGGTAGTGGGAGTTGGAGTCCAACAATATATGGTGGGCTCCAGATTCTCTGTCCTTGAGACTATAACCAGGATGACCTGAGTTTAAATCTCCAGTCAGCAGGTTTGCTAATCCCTATCTCTTGCTTTATCCTACCCAACAAGGTTGTTATTGTTATGCAAATGCCAAGTACTACAGAACATTTAAAACTTACGGGGGGGGGGGGTTAGTTTAGAATAATTTTTGGAAACAACTCCAGCTGATATCTCTTTTTCCGTGGTATAATTTTTATGTGATGATGTTTGCCAAATTCTTTCACAGGAGATACTGTGCATCCCTCTTGTTGGATCAGGGCAGATGGAATCCAAAACACACTTCAAAATTTATTTAACTAAATTGCCTTGTAAGATTAACGAAGCATGCTTCTAACTAACCCACCAAGGAATCTCACCAACTGCTCTCTTTCCCACTCCTTTTCTGCCAGTGGTATTTAAAGCAAACAATTACCTTTCTCAGTACTATTTTTCTAGAAGAAAGGATGCTGGAACTCACCATGAATACCTCCCATGTTCTCTTAGAATGGCAATGGCATCCACCTGAAAGATGCTGGAACCCAGCTGAGAGTTCCACCCAGTTCTGGATTTTAAAAAAGCTCTGACTTTTCTCAGCTGATATCTAGATCAAAGCAGAAGAAAGAAACTAGAGTTGCCATATGTCTGGATTTTCCCAGACCTGCTCTTCCAAAGCAACTACTCTATTCCGAACTTTAAAATGGAAAGTGTAATGCTGGTGGTCAACAAAAGAGGTTTAAAGACTCTTTCAAGGCAAATTTTTAATAATGTAGTATAAACACCAACAATTTGGAAACACTTGGCTGCGAGCTCTCCAATTGGAGAACAGCTTTTACCAAAAGTGTCATAGGCTTTGAAGACACTCGAACTCATTATGCAAGGGAGAAAAGTGCTAAGAGGAAGGCATGCTTGGCAAATCCACACTGTGATCAACTCGCACCCGGAAACCAACGTCCCCACTGTGGAAGGAAGTGTGGATCCAGAATTGGCCTCCACAATCACTCATTTATAAAACAGTTTACTTGGCTATGAGTGATCACCAAAGAAGAAGAAGAAGCTTGGTCATGTCCACAGCATGGAAGGTGGCAGGATCCCCAAGGACCTGCTCTACAGAGAGCTGACAACTGTGTGTTTCAAAGATGTCTGCAAACATGACATGAAGACTGGCAACATCAACCTCACCTTATAGGAATCCTTGAAGATGACTACAGTGTCAAGAGACAGTAATGTCATGCATCCAAACCAGTGACCAGAGGAGGAATGACCTCTGGAAGGAGCACAGAGAGAAAAAATGCCATGGTACATCTGCAGCATCACAACTGGACGCCTTCCTATGCCCCAGCTGCAACAAAGTATTCTCTCCCATATCAGTCTGTAAGGCCACAGCAGGTACTGTAACTTCCCAATGGCATCATCAACATTGTATCTTCTGTACTGCACACCTATCAGAGCAAGCATGGGTGAATTAGATACTGCAGCTTGGGTGAATTCAATTGGAATAATCACTTACAGTTTCTGGAGTTCAAAGGCTTTATTCGTGCAAGAACAGGGCTGTCTTAGTAGGAACTATTTACAGGATGGATAGTAATGAGAGAGAGAAACAGCAGTCACCTTGTCAGAAGTTGGGAGAGAGCAACAAAATGGCTCAGCTTTTAAGGGGTGGAGTTAACTTAGGGAGACTATGAGAAAGGGGTAGCTAGATCACTAGACAAACAGCACCTTCATGTAGTTTAATGTAATGAATGCCTTAAGTAGAAACTCAAAATAAGGAAATATATTTGCTTTTCTCCAAAAATGGGGATCCTCAGGTCCTCTTTAACTGGATATCACCCTGGGCTATATCCTTCCTTTTGGCAACTGAATGCTTTTCCCTGGCTGGTATGTGCCCTTGAACTCTAGTAATGCATCTTGCTTTTCTGGATGGATGATAGGCGGTGTGTACATTTGTATAAACTAGCCTATTGTAGAAAGGTAAAATTTACATTAGTAAAAAGTAGTGACCTACGTTTATCCTCTGGCCCTACCCCACACAGGCATGTGGCCCCTGGAAGGTTGCCGAGAAGGGAAGGTGGCCCTCAGTTTGCAGAAATATATATATCAGCCCTTTTTGTGTTAAGTGGAATATAAAGTTGAAATAAATAAGTAAATAAATAAATAATTTTATTATTTATATCCCACCCATCTGGCTGGGTTTCCCCAGCCACTTTGGGCTGTCTCCATCAGAAAAAATAAAGTGGGCTGTTGCAGGTCAGTGTCTGTTACGGATGGGGAATTTCAGTGTGAACACCCCAAGTTTGCACTTCCTGAACCAATTTTGTTGTTGTTTAGTTGTTTAGTCGTGTCCGATTCTTCATGACCCCATGGACCAGAGCACACCAGGCACTTCTGTCTTCCATTGCCTCCCACAGTTTGTTGAAACTCATGCTGGTAGCTTTGAGAACACTGTCCAACCATCTCATCCTCTGTTGTCCCCTTCTTCTTGTGCCCTCCATCTTTCCCAACATCAGGGTCTTTTCTAGGGAGTCTTCTCTTCTCATGAGGTGGCCAAGTATTGGAGCCTCAGCTTCAGGATCTGTCCTTCCAGTGAGCACTCAGGGCTGATTTCCTTAAGAATGGAGAGGTTTGATCTTCTTGCAGTCCACGGGAGTCTCCTCCAGTCAAGAGTCTCCTCCAGCACCATAATTCAAAAGCATCAATTTTTTGGCGATCAGCCTTCTTTATGGTCCAGCTCTCATTTCCATACATCACTACTGGGAAAACCATAGTTTTAACTATACAGACCTTTGTTGGCAAGGTGATATCTCTGCTCCTGAACCAATACAGAGAGCAAAATACCTCTCACCTTGGAAATGTGTACATCTCTGAATGTCACAGATATTCTTCAACCAAAGAATGTGTGCAGAAATGTGTGTATTAGTGAAAATAAGTGAAAGAGGAGAGTATAAAATATGGTCTGAGGCTCAACATAAAAAAACCTAAGATCATGGCCACTGGTCCTATCACCTCCTGGCAAATAGAAGGGGAAGAAGCTACCCAAGCTGGTGGTTATCACTATATCTTCATACCCTCCAACATTCCCCAGCTGTACAGTGGCCAGGGGTGCTCACAGTCAGTATGGGCACCGTTCACATGGCGACCATATGGGCTGCTGCCCTTGCATGCCATCTGTATGGGCTGCCTCTAGCACGGTGACCGTACGGGCTGCCACACATGCACACTCCATACGGGATACATACGGGATACAGAGTGCGCATGTACGGCATCCCATATGGAGTGCCGAAAAGCATCCCACCCCAGGTGCCAGAGAGGGTTCCTCCACCACTGAGCCCAAGGTCACCCAGCAGACGCATGTGGAGGAATGGGAAAGCAAACCCGGTTCACCAGATTACAAGTTCACTGCTCTTAACTACCACACCACACTGGCTCTCTCATAGTTTGACTATGAGCTGAGTGAATAACATTTTCTTTCTCTTTCAACAGTGCATTTTCTTCTCACCTCTTGCTACGGTTTTGGCTGCAGCTCATGTATTGATGGGAGAAAAGGGGTTGTATGTTACATAGAACTAAATTAAGGTAATTTAACAGTATGCCTGTTCCTTTCGCAAAATGTTTTGCACCAACAGAATATTGTTGAGCAAGAGAATCCATCAGCGGATTGTATGTAACTGTATTGCACAATAGATTACACAATGTGTTGTGCAACAAATTTCTAGTGGCGCAGATGTTGCATTGGATTCCTTTTTTTAAAAAAAGTGGAACTCATTGCAAATAAAGGTTTGATGGGAGCCATTTCTGTTCATTTAGATGTCTTCTGCAAATAGCATTAGGCCTTTCAAACCTGAGATTCTTGGCTTCCGGTTACAGTTTGCCTTAATGGAGTCAGCTCCCACGAAAGCAGGAGATAGTTGGCAAAGGAGAAACAAGGATGATTTGTTGTAATCATCCTTGTAAATTCCTCTCAGAGACAAGGAGAAATGGACTTCACTTGCAGTTCATCTCGGTACCTGGCTCTGACTCCGGCATGGAATACGGAAGGCAGGGAGGTGCTGAGTGCAAAAGCACTTTGCCTGCCAAAAACTCTCCTACGCCGCCATTAAGAAGGAGAGGTTCTCCTGTTAATTAGAGCTTAATTTCTTAAAATGCAGATGTGTACTAGAAGAGATGAGATTACAAACTGTGGAACAGAACCAGCTGCAAGGTCATTAAGGTTTGAACTTGAGAGAAGACTTCATTCAGTGCAAAAGACAGTGCAGGGGGAGGGGAGCCTAGTGTTTCTTTATATAAAGTTTTCTTCTCTACATTTATGATTTGGCAACCCTCCTTTGAATGTTAGTTCAAATGATATATGTAGAAGTGAGAAGGGAAGTATAATTCCTCATATATCTTCAGTTGGACAGAAGGATGAAAGGAGCCTGTGAACTTGCTAAGGAACTGATAAGGTTCATTACTGAGTCATCTGAAGTTCGACTCTTCTTTCCAGGCTGAGAGGAAAAATGGTGAAAACAGGTTATTTATTGGGACAGAGTGATTTTTGCAGCTGTTGTTAAAGTTACAAAACAATGAAGCACAGGACAGAGTGAGGGAGAAATTTCTAGAACAACAATGGAATATCAGCTCTGCCCAAGGCATGATGGATAACAGCAACAACGAGGGGAAAGAAAGACATAACATCTTACAAGGACAGGAAGAAATACTATTGACAGAATAATTACCACACATAGGAAGAACAAGGATATAGTTTGAGTGCCTCACTTGTAGTTCTATAAATCATTTAATGTGTCAACACAAATAGAAGTTATTAATATTGCAGTTGTTTTATAAGATTATTATTACAACAACAACAATCTTTATTATGGTCCAGAGACCCAACGAATAAGATAATTATTATGATCAGAATGTAATTGAATTTAATAAGATTTTGGAATGCAGAAACAAAGAAAATCATCAAGCCATCAATTCTAGCACATGGTGGGCCACCTAAATTATATAATTCCATATTTGAACAATTGGTATTAGTAATTGTATGATAAATTAGTATTGTTATAATGAGGCTATTATTGGATTGTAATTGAAAACTAATAAAAAATATTATCAGAAACCTGAGATTCTTTGCCAACAAGCTTTTATTCATGTGTTTGATGTTTTTATTGTAATACAGTGGTACCTCGGGTTACATACGCTTCAGGTTACAGACTCCGCTAAGCCAGAAATAGTACAACGGGTTAAGAACTTTGCT
The DNA here is from genome assembly GCF_964106915.1 of Podarcis gaigeae. NCBI lineage: Eukaryota > Metazoa > Chordata > Lepidosauria > Squamata > Lacertidae > Podarcis > Podarcis gaigeae. The sequence continues at coordinate 6,538,866 of NC_139691.1, forward strand.
TCAGGATGAGAACAGAAATCGTGCTCCGGCGGCGCGGTGGCAGTGGGAGGCCCCATTAGCTAAAGTGGTGCTTCAGGTTAAGAACAGTTTCAGGTTAAGAACAGACCTCCAGAACGAATTAAGTTCTTAACCTGAGGTACCACTGTACTGTCTTTTTAGTCAGTGCACTGCCTTGTGGTATTTTGAATGAAACTGCAGTTTATCAATGTTTAAATGAATGCAAATATGAATTAATAAAAACTTGCCCTTGTGCTAGGGCAAGAGGCCTTGTGCTGGTGGACAGAGAATGTTGGATACAGCTAGAAAGCTTGACTCATAATTCAGCTCCAGTGGTGGAGCATTTTCCGCTTGTGTAAAGGGTGGGTATGCACCAGGGTAGACGCAGGGTTCACCGTGGGGACGTGGATGTGGGTGGGGTGCACTGCAGGAGCAACCCCTGCCCACTGCTGCAAAGCAGGATGTGCTCATGGTGTTCTGTGAGCCCAGAGTCGCTTTGCAAGACCTGAAAAAATGACAATGGGTTTGGGGGGGTGCCATGAGCAGGGGGGTGCCCTGGCCCCTGCAAATTAAGCGCTACTTTTGTGGGCAACATTGGGCTTGTAGGAAGGGCGCTCTGAGCTGTTGTATCCTTCTAAGGTCACCCTCTAATTGGAGCAGCGCTGGGCTCGCAGGGCCATGGTACATACTTGTTGTGTCCTCAGCTGCCCTTAAGCTAAGGGAACTGAGAAGGATGCAACTGTTCATGATGGGGCAGGGTGCTGTGATGTGCATACACACCCATGTGGCACCTGGGGTGATGGCCCCCTCAGCCCCCCCCATGCTACTCCACTGTGCTGCCCCAATCCTCAGGCAGTGTTAAGATAAGTCACGCTTTCCTACAATGTTCCTATCACTTTTGGAAGGACTGTTGGAAAAGGAGCTGAATTTCATGCTAATTTGTGGAAGTAACAAATCCAACCTCCAAACACATGCAAATTGCTTGTTTACACCAATGCCAGGAAAGAGTTTAACAAATCAGAAACAAAATGTGTTGATTTTCTTCTTACCACCACATTTCATCTTAATGCTTTTTGCTTTGATGCGTCCTCCCCACCCCCTCCCCAGGCATATTTGATATGGCAATTGGGCCAATCTCTCTTTCTCTCCCCACCCTCCCTGAAAAGCCTGTGCCACTTGTCAAAAAAGTTAGAGGGAACACGTTTTTTAAGTATTCGCCGTGCATTCTGCTGAAAAGAGAACCACTCTTTCTAATGAGCATTCGAGAGTGTAGCATGAAGCAGAAACTGTTTTCTAAGATCTGTCACAAATGATTTAGTCTTATTAGTTTTAATAGCCTTTAGCTACAGGCGAGCAATATAAGTGAAAATTAAGATATTTTTCACAGGACAAAAATGCGGGTTCGATCAGAGAGAGAGAGAGAGAGAGAGAGAGAGAGAGAGAGAGAGAGAGAGATAGGTTTTTTAATCCCCCTCTCACAGTTCCTTCTTTCTTGGTTTTGTTCTTGATGACAGAAACCTTGTATGAGAAAATTGCCATGTGATGCTGCATAGAGGAGACACCCCTGTTTTTTTGCAAAGCATGAGGAAGGCTGATATCAGGAGCCCTTTTTGCTTATGCACATAATATCATTTTGATTACATTGTTAGCATGATCCCTCTCGAATGGGCCCCATGTATGGTTTATAGGATTTTTTTCTGAGAGACAGAAAATGCTAACATAGATTCCTATCAGAACATGTCTCTCCTCTGGGGAAGGACAGGCTCTAAACTAATGCATATTAGTTCCTGTTCATGAGCTTGTTGTCTGGGCATAATTCCTTGCTGCTCGGTTATCTCTCTGTGTGTGTGCAGTATCAGGGTCAGATTAACCTGTGTAGATGACCACAGCTTAAAAGACACTTCCAGGTTTAAGATGGATTAATCAGGTCTAAGTGCTTTTAGTCTACCAGCGTTCTCTCTCCTATTTGCAGGTGGTAAGGGTGTGAGGCATGGATAATGATGATGATGATGATGATGATAATTTATAACCCACACATCTGGCACATCTGGCTGGGTTTCCACAGCTACTCTAGGTGGCTTACAACATATATAAAAACACAACAAAACATCAAACATTTAAAAACATAATATAAGCTATATAAGCAACAAACAACAGAAACCAATAACAATAGTAACAACAATAATAAATAGTTTACAATTATACCCAAATTAAAATAACTGCCAACCAGTGGCAAAGCTGCATGCTCTGGCACAGGGGCGGAGAGCAGGGGTGTGTGGTTGGCATGCATCCTGGGGGGTGTGCACATCCTGGGGGCATTGCATGGTGCTCGCAGAGGCATGGCATGCGTCCCAGGGGCGTGGCATGCGTCCCAGGGGCGTGGCATGCCACCCGGGGGTGGAGCATGCTCTCAGGGGCATGGCACACCGCCCACAGGGGTGTGGCATGCGCCTGGGGGCGTGGTGCGCCACCTGTGGGGGCTTGGTGCCTGGCACGGTGGTGGGGATGTGCGGCGTGTGTCTGGGGGGGGGGCCGGCCAGGATGGTACCCCCTCCCAGATGGTGCCGGGGCGATGCACTCCCCCGCCACCCCACATTCCTCCGCCAGTGCTACCAACCCCAACTAAACATTTAACCAACACCAATCCAACAAAAACAAAACAAAGGAACCAAAATTAGAACCATTTAGAACATTTTAAAATATTTTAGCCAGCTGCCCCAACCCAAGAGTTGTTCCAGCAACGTACCTCCAGCCTTCTAGCAGCCTCTTTTAGCTGTTCAAGGTGAGTCTGGGCCCCATCCCTGTCCTACCTGGTAGAGACTAGCGATAGGAATAATGCCCTACCTTCTGCCAACAAGCCTGAGAAAAAGTCATGCCAAACTCAGTTTTTTCATACAACCCAACCATTTTCCAAGTCTCGATCCTTCTCTTCCATTCAGAACAGCAGGATAGGGGTGCTACTCACCCCTTCTCCTTCAGACCAGGAGAGTCCCCCAAAAGTGGGAAGGAAAATTCTTCCATCTAACTTGGCCCCTAGTCCATTTGCTTCCCCAGTGGGTGCAAGGCTGCCAGCCTTTGTTCACTGATGGAAGGCTGTTACCATGGACTGGAGATAGTACTGAAGGATTATGCTCTTCTGGTCCATGAGATATCTTCATCCTCTCTCCTCACTTAAGGCATCAAGAGAAAAACCAGATATTCCTACTGGCAATAGGTCATTTGTTGAGAATAAGAGCAATCACACCAGTGGGTCACTTACAGAGCAAGTCAAGGGTTTACTCAGTCTTTTTCCTGGTGTCCCCCCCCCCACAAGGAACAGCAAGTCCAGAGCCATTCTGGACCTCAAGGAGTTAAACAAATGACTCCTGAAAAAAACACTTCAAATGGAAACACCATTGTCTCTCCTCTCAAGAGGAGAGATTGGATGACCTCTCTCAACCTCTCCGAGGTTTATTTTCATAATCAGGAAGGCTCACCACCACTTCCTGCAAGTTTTTACCAAGGTACTGGGGGTTCATGTCATATTCTTAAGAGCGAACAGAATCTGCATCCACCCTCATCTGGATGTTATCCTGGTGAGGGCTCCCTCTCAGGATTGCTGTCATCAGTCTATGACTCTTACTCACTTCTGGCTGGATTGGCTCGGGTTTGTTGTGAACATGGAGAAAAGCTGTTGATTCTCTCCTGTCCATCACTCACCTCAGGCTTCTGCTCTGAGTGCTGGGAGGAAGACCTGCTCCTTGCTGCAAGGCCCATTTCCACCTGGCCTATGGGGTGGGGCCCACACTCATCCTGAAGAGCTGGAGCAACTCTTGGGTTGAGGCGATTGGCTAAAATGTTTTAAATGGTTTTTAATTTGTAGGGCTTTGAATTTTGGTTTCTCTGTTTTGTTGGGTTGGGGTTGGTTGCTGCTACCATGAGTGATGGAAGGAAGACCTGCTCCTTGCTGCAAGGCCCATTTCCACCTGGCCCAGGGGGTGGGGTGGTGTCAAAATCCCACTTCTGTAACCAGATAGTCCTGCAGGCCACTGTAGAAGTAGCTAAGAACCATGCATTAATTGTAGAGCATCCATAGAAGAATCTTCAGCCAATGCTGAAGGTATCCTTAATAAACTTGGGAGTGTCTGCATGTGATTCCATCTCTACAGCTCACATAAACACTGCTCGAGGGAATCTCTGAGGAACTATTTTGAACTAAGGAAGGCCTCAGAACCAAAGGGGAGTTCCCCATACTCACCCTTGCCTGTTCTGGCAGAGAACCTGGAGAAGCACCAAAGGCCATTTGCCTGGGGTCTCCAAATGTATAGGCCTCCTCCGTTGTGCGCACATCGTGCGGAGAGAGGCTGCCCTGCTGACGCAAAGTCATCCTATGCACAGATGCAGTGCAAAGGCAGGAAAGGAGTGTGACTGAGCATACTGAAGTCGCTGCTCAAGCTCCCAGTTAGTGCTGGAACCCAAAGGTGCAGCGATAATGCAGCCAATCATGGCAGGGAGAGAACATAGAGAGTGTGAAAGCCACTAGACCAAGATGTGCAGTGATCACATCTCTAGGAGCTGTTGGGGCCTACTGAGTTCCTAAAACAAAATGGCATTCCCACCTTTTTAAGAAAATGGTGGGAAATGCAAGCTCCCAGCTCTGTGGACTCTTGCTGTGCCAGTCCAGCAATCGGGTCAGAATCCAGCTTCCCCCTAGACTCTTCCCTTCCTCATACTATGGGGGTAGGGGACACGCATGAAGAAAATGAAGGAGAAATGAAGAAGCTGGGGGTGGAGGCAGCCAACAGGAAAACACAGTGGGGGAAAACTCACTCAGAACAATGATCTAGCAAACAGGATTAAGGAGATGACTAGACAAAGGGAAAATCCACACAAAACGAGCACTCAAGTAAGCGTTTCTCTCCGCACAGAGACACACAAACAAAGACCTAACAATCCCTTGTAGAAGGCAGGGTCTGTCTGTAGATGCGGGATGACTCCTGCCCTCCAGAGAGCATGTTGCAAGTTGAAGATGCTGCCTGTCTCCAGTGGAGGGAGTCATCCCTATCAGGAATGGCATCCCACTGAGTTCTTGCTGGAAAAATGCCATGCCTGGGAAAGAACCGAAAGAACATTTCTCAGAAACATCTTTTCTGCTAAATGTCCACCAAGCTCTCTAGAACAAATTCCTTAACTGCCCATGGACATACATGCAAGACCCTTGTGACCATAGGTGGTAGAGGTTAGATGGCCACCTGTTATGGATGCTTTGGAGAAGATTCCTGCATTTCAGGGGTTGGACTAGATGATCTTTGGGTACCTTCTAGCTCTAAGATTCTTTGACTTTTTGAGCCCCCAAAATACCGTACCCACACTAGTGGATAGTGAGGCAACAGATGTGTCTCCATCAGGTTACTGTCCAGCTATACAGAAATCAGAGGCTTCTACACATACCTCCCTCCCTCCATCTAGGGAGGAAATAAGCACTATTACCTGGCACATTCCAGCCAGGTAAAACCAAAACCCAGAGAAGCGTAGGCAGCAGGGCCACTGAAGGCTATGACTTGCTGAGAGGGACTGTGGCATAGGGATAAGGCCTTATCCTGATGAAAGACCTGGGGGCCATACAGAGAAGCTGGTGGGGGCACATTTACATAATTCCCTTCTAAAATAATCCACGTTGGTGGCCATCACCATACCTTGCGGTAGAGAATTCCATAGTTGGGTTACAAGCTGGGTGAATAAATTTTTCTCTGGTTTTCAGTGATGCATACCATGTCTGCTCACCTTCCTCTCACCTCCCGCTAAGGATTTCACTGCAGCTGATGTGTTGAAGGAAGACAAAGGATTGCATGAGCAAGACAAGAGGATGCATAAGCAGGTTGCTGGTAACTTTATCTGTTGTGCAACAAATCTGTAAGAGGCAGTTTTAGGGTAGTGTGACTGGTTCAGTTGTACTGGGCACTGTGCTGCAGGGGGTGCAACAACAATGCTGTAGAAAGGCGTGTGAGAGGTGGACAGCACCAGATTTTAGTGTTGCACATTGAATATCACTTTTTTGAGGGGGAGATAATCAATAGTGAAAGGACGACTTTCACATTTTGTTTGCGAGTGCTGAGCAGCGTGTGGTTGGCTATTTTTGGCATAGTACACTGGACTTAAATGGACCTTAAAATGATCCAGGAAAACAATTATTCTGTGCTGTTCCTTACACCCACTACAAATTTCCAATTTTGCTTCTTTTATTTATTGCGAACAACATTTTGTGCCACCTTTATCTGGAATCTTCTAATCGAATCAGGCTCTCTCTTATATATCATCCCTGGCAATAAAGATTCAGCAATTAGAAGCTAATTGATGGTTTTATTGATGACGCAGAAGGCAAGCTGCCTCCCACCACCACCCACCTCCTCAACTTTATTAGTGCCTCTTGAGATAAAAGTGTTTACCATCTCTTTCACTAACCAGCAGAAATTGCAATGAGGGGGGGAGAGAGAGGGAGAGGGAGAGAGAGGGGGAGAGAGGGAGAGAAATTATTGTTTTGATTTCATCTTAGTGAAATTAAATCAACTATAACCCTATCAACCTAAAGAGCAATATTTTGGATTTACAATCACATTATGCACCTGCTAGCTCATAGAGGAAAACAATTGTGGAGTCCTCCTGTTTGATGTCCCTTTTCCATGATATTCCATTCCATACCACTGCCCAACAGTCAGAAATCATTCTGTGCCCACTGGACACATTTAGACCTCATTGGGTTATCCTACTGTTCTCCTTTTCATGTGTTTCTTCTTCTTCTTAAAATCTTCCCCACAATGATGCTGAAACCTCTCACCGGATGGGTGCAATTTTGGCTATTGTAAGGGCTGCTCTGGCACTCACACAAATGAGTTCATTATGGGTCCTGCAGCAAAGTGTCACAATGTGATGCCTTGCTGGTTCCAGCTAGTTCCAGCTAACCATGCCTTCTCCCAAGACACCCCATTCTATGTCTGCTCTCCCCAACAGTGAGCATTCTGAACCCACTAAACATGCTTTGTCCTGATGACTTTTTATGGGGGGCAGGTTCTCATCTTAGGGGTTCCCCCCCTTCCCAAAGTGCTTTTGTGCTTCTGCAAAGCTTGGTTCCCCTGGATCTACTGACACACCAGTGAAGGCTGGCCCACTAGGACCAACCTCAATTTACCTTCCCCCAGCAGCCACCTGCCTGCCTTCCTACTTTCAACCAGTCTAGATGGTGGTCCCGGCTGACAGCTGCTGCTGCTGCTGCTTCTTCTTCTTCTTCTTCTTCTTCTTCTTCTTCTTCTTCTTCTTCTTCTTCTTCTTCTTCTTCCTCCCCCTCCTCCTCCTCCTCTTCCTTAGTCTCAGTGTAGCCCTAGGAGAACTCAGCAGGGAGGGATGAGGACAAAATTATAGTTAGTTAGCTCTGCCTGCTGTTGACTCTGGCACCACCTACTGTTGGTCTCCCTGCCTTCCACCCTACCAATTTCAATGGGCCCCAGCCATCACTTCTCCCTTCTTTTGCATAGATGGTGCTTTTTTGACTACCTAAGGATCCACACTTGGAGGACAAGTCCACTTTTATTCTACAATGATGAGAGGAACCCTGTTATGTACTGGCAAGGCCCATTTTATCTCTCTGGGGATCACTGCCTCCAGCCCACTGCGTCCCTTGGCATTGTCGCAAATTACAGAAGGCAATTCTCTGCCTGCTGTGTGCTGGATTCATTTACTCTGCAATAACCTGTTCTGCATGCACTTGCTTCTAAAGGCAGATGGGTTAGTAAACAGAGCATAACCATGTTCATTCTCTTTTCTTTAAAAATATAGGACTGTTTAATAGAGTGTTTAATATCACAATGGATTGGGTGGTACTTCTTATAGAATGATGGTATATCAAACATATTCCATGGCTGGACATGCAGTTATGGGGGGGGGGAGGAAGTCAGTGCATGTAGCACATTCTGCATCCAAGCATGAACATGGATTTCAAAATTCAACTCAAAGAATCATAGAATGTGATCTCCAAAATCGTCTGATTTTACCCCATACTCCAGCAATGTGGGACTGGATCCAGCTGGAAGGCTCCTTCCTTCCTTCCTTCCTTCCTTCCTTCCTTCCTTCCTTCCCTCCCCCCACCCCACCCACTGATTGGTGGACAGTCCACAGTGACACTGGGTGACCCATTTGCCTGAATTGACTGAAATCCAGCCATGGCATGATATTATGCAAGTCATGATATTATGCAAGCCCCAACAGTCAACTGGCTGGTGGCACTTGCCAAAGCCCTGCACCTTTTCAAGTGGAGGAATCTTGCAACTGCACCACTGAACCGCTGCTTAAAAACCTAGCAAAGGAAAACCTGCCACTTTCCAAGAGCTAAATCTTGATTGCTCAGAGCCATAGGCTGCCACAATCCAATACACACAAAAGTACAAAATATATGTCATGATACAAATCAAGCTATCATATTTCATTAAAAAAACAATTTTAAAAAGTTAAAGTAGCAGACAGTGAGACAAACAACATAGCATTTGGCAGAAATGAAACTGCAGTAGAATGGAAACACAGCACTGATTGTGAGGAGTACAAGTCAGAATGGAAACCCCTGCTTCCTTCTTCTTCTTCTTCTTCTTCTTCTTCTTCTGATGGTTGTTGTCTTCAACGTTTCATTGTAGGCAGTTAGATGAAGGCACCTCTCCATGAGTCACTGAATGGTGAAAACCATGCTCAATTGTCTTAACAAAGTCAATAAAAGGATACTATATTGTATAGAAGGTGTGAATCCTTTTTCCCCATATTGGTGTTCCTTTCGTGAGATGGTTTCATGAAATGGTATCTTTATTAATTATATTCTTAATCTGAGGAGTAAAATAAAATAATAGGACTAGTTTTGGGGGTGGTCGTAGCGACTTTATTTTCTGAAGCGAGTTAAGTATCTGATGAATTTCAAGATATTGAAATGCTGTTTTTTAGTACATTTTTGTCAAGTTTCAAGATATTTCATTTCAGGCTAGTGTTTATATTTTGCTTCTCATTTTTGCTTTTGCTCCATTCACTGATGAGAGTGCAATGGGTCACAGCTTTAAACATGTCCCAAACCACAGAAGTTGTCTATTCTCCTATATCATCAAACTTTAAAAAACCCCACCAGGAATCTATTTGCAGTTTTGTGTTTTGTTTTGTTTTGTTTTGTAATCCAAGAGTCTAATTTCCAATAAAAAGATTTAGGCTTATGCACTCTCCAATGTGTTTTAGTAACAACAGGGGCATGATCTGAAATATTACGGAGACTAATTTCTGACTTATGAACCTGGGGGATGAGACTTCTATTAGACAATTAAGTTAGCATAATTTTTGTACCTTGCTGACTAATAATAATAATAATAATAATAATAATTTATTTGTATCCCGCCCTGGCCAAAGCCATATGTGTATAGCTTCTAAATTCTGAATTAGCTATACACCAAGCAACAAGGTTGTTGTGTTTATGTAAAATATTGTTGTTGGCACCTGGAAGACTGTGCCTTTAGGAGTGAAATCAAACTATTGGAGGGTTGCAGTGTCTTTTATGAATATTATTTATTTAATTTGTATACCGCTCTATACCCACAGGTCTCAGAGATGTTCACAACATAAAATCACAATATAAAAAACAAAATACACAATAAAAATAAAAACAAGAACAACCCAATAATCCCCCTTCCCACAACACATATTAAAGGGCATTAGATGTCAATCAACCAAAGGCCTGGTAAAATAGGAACATTTTTACCTGGCACCTAAAGGTTCGAATCCCGGCGATGGGGTGAGCTCCCATTGCTCGGTCCCTGCTTCTGCCAACCTAGCAGTTTGAAAGCACGTCAAAGTGCAAGTAGATAAATAGGTACCGCTCCAGCGAGAAGGTAAGCACCATTTCCATGCGCTGCTCTGTTTCGCCAGAAGCGGCTTAGTCATGTTGGCCACGTGACCTGGAAGCTGTATGCCTGCTCCCACGGCCAATAAAGCGAGATGAGCACCGCAACCCCAGAGTCGGTCACAACTGGACCTAATGGTCAGGGGTCCCTTTACCTTTAAAGGTATATAATGAAGGCGCCAGCTGAACTTCCCTCAGGAGAGCATTCTGCAAATAGGGAACCACTGCAGGAAAGGGCCATTCTTGTGTTGCCACCCTCTGGACCACTCAAAGAGGAGGCACATGAAGAAGGGCCTCAGAAGATGATCTCAGGGTCTGGGTAGGTTTGCATGGAAAGAGGCGATCCTTGAGGTTTTGCAGTCCTGCGCCGTCTAAGGGTTTATAGGTCAAAATCAGCACTTTGAATTGGGCCCAGAAACTAATCAGTGTAGTCGGGCCAGGATTGGTGTAATATGCCCAAACCGTCTTGCTCCGGTAAGCAACCTGGCTGCTGAATTCTGCACCAGCTGAAGTTTCTGAACTATCTTCAGAGGCATCCCTATGTACAATGTATTGAAGTAATCTAAATTCGAGGTTACCAGAACATAGACAACAGTAGTTAGGCTATTTTTGTCCAGATAGGGGTGTAGCTGGGCCACCAGCTGAAGCTGATGGAAGGCACTCCGGGCCACTGAGGGGACCTGAGCCTTGAGCAACAGCAAAGGATCCAGGAGTACCCCCAAGCTACGAACCTGCTCCTTTAGAGGAGAACCATCCAATAACAGTCTTATCTGGATTGAGTTTCAGTTTATTGGCTCTCATCCAGTCCATTATTGACGCAAGACCCCGTCCAGCACTTCCACTGCCTCACCTGCAGATGTAAAGGAGAAGCAGAGCTGGGACTCATCAGCATATTGTTGACAATGTACTCAAAACCTCAGGATTACCCCACTCAGCTGTTTCATGCAGATGTTGAAAAGCATAGGGAATAGGACTGAACCTTGTGGAACCTGACACTGAAGGCCTCTCAGGGCTCAAGAGCATTCCCCAAGCAACACCCTCTGGGAACAACCATCCAAGCAGGACTGGAACCACCACAAAGCAGAGTCACCCATCACCTTCTGTAGCTGTAATGACCAATACAAGGAACACATGTTTTGCTGCAGCTGGGGCTTTAAAAGAGGGCAGTTTGCATGGATTGTGAGGGCTTACTCACTTTGCTTTTATCAAAATAATCATTAAGTACAAGATTTATGTCACTACCTACCACCACTTTGCCATGTTTAAATGAGTGCAGTAGCATAAAAGTCTCATCCAGAAAGTGTTCGTGATGGGTGTTAGGTACATAAATAGAACCTAGTGTCAGTCAGGAATTATCTAGCAGAAATTTGAGGAAGATAATTCTTCCATTAGGGTCGCTTAGTGTGTCTTTTAATTGCAAATCAAGTTTTGGAGAAATCCAGATGGCTGACCCTCTAGCTTGAGGTGTACCAATAGCCATCTCCACTTTGAAGTAAATATTGTTTATCAGTGTTATGCTTCACCTTTTTTGACGTGTCTCTTGTAAAAAAGAAAGAAAGAAAGAAAAAAGATCTGGTTATCTCGTTTTAAAGCAAAGCATATACTTCTTTTAACGGGCATACCTAAGCCATTTACGTTCCAAGAAATTGCAGTTAGATGTGGCATAAAATTATTTTAAGGTTGTGTAGCATATGCCAGGCAATAAATCCAATGTACAGCTTAATTTCAGTGTTGGTGTCAAATTCCATCAGCACAGAGTAAAGAAGCTCTGAATTCCAAAAGGGATTAACTTTAACATTCACACTCCCCACTCTCCAATCTATCCGGGTTTTGTAACAGAATGATCCCTACACCTATGACTGAGTGGAGCAGTCCTTCTATTTCTTCATGTCCATACTCTGAAGTGGAACTAGGGAATGTAAACATTAACCCCCTCCCACCAGAAGCAGTACAGGCAACTCCCGACTTACATGGGGGTTTGTTCCAGGCCTGCACACATAAGCGAAATGCATGTAAGTAGGGAGCTTGCTATGGCTTCCCGCCCACTGCAGCTGCTTAAAGGTTTAGCTAGTTGGTGGCAGGGCTGCTGGGTCTAGAGTCCCAGTGCCCAAGTCTCATGCAGGGGTGGAGAGATGGGAGTGGAGAGAAAGGGGAAGAGATATTCTTGGCTCTTCCTAGCCTTTGTATGGGAGTCAGAGCCGGTGTGTGGCTGGGCTCCCTCTCTGCTCAGTGATCTTTCTTCCTCTTTTTCCTCGCAGAGGATGGGATGTTTTCGTCCCTTTCTTTTTCTGCCTCATGGTTGGCATTTTTTGGGGGTGGTTCCATTTCTGGGGGTCCCAGGATTTGTTGGGTGGTACAGAAGAATCTCAGGGTGAGCTCTCTTTAGTTTGCCATCTTCCCAGACGTTCCCGCTACCTAACAACCATTGAGTGGGGTAATAGGGTAGCAGTGAGAGCTCCCACATGACATTTTGGAGCCCTTGGAGTCTTTTCTGGACTTTTAGCTCACTGACATCCTCTTCAGGCTCTGGGGAGGGTCTCTCTCCTACTATTTCAGGTTGGAATTTATTTATTTCCCAGAACCACATACATATATATGGTCACAAGCAAGTTGATTGTATGCAAATGGGGGTGTCTATATTGCAAGAAGAAGAAGGAGAAGGAGAAGAAGAAGAAGCCCAGTTCTTCCCCATTCTGGTTATTGTCCATACAGTTCTTAACCAAACTTGTGGATGGTGGTTTCTGTGGCACTTTGCTGCTGCTTTTTTTTTTTTTTTTGCATGTGTCCCTGTCTTCTTTTTCTTCCCTTTCTTCCATATTTACTTCCAGTTTCCTTCGAGTTCTGTGTCTTCCACTCCCTGCCTTGTTGTTTGTCTTCATTTAGTTGTAGTCCCAGTTGGTTCAGCAATTTTTTGACTTCTAGTTTTGGGGAGGCTGCCTTAGTTACTCCTTCAGATGTTATTAGGAGTTTGAATGGGTATCACTCATTTGTATCTCATGTAAGCTTCATGGAGCACTGCAGCATAAATTTCAAAACCACATCTGCGTTGAAGCATCCCTGCACAGAGATCCTGGTAGATATTTATAACTGAATCTTTATTTTTTTTAAAAAAATAATAATATTTTTTATTGCTTTTTAGAAATACAGAAATACAGAAAAAAGAATAAAGAGTGGTTATAAGAAAGTAGAGTAGAAGAATAACAAATTTCCATATTCTTTTTCCATCTAATCTATAGGACTTCCCCACATCCTCCGAACCCTGCGTTCTCTGTCTTATAAAGCATCAGCAATTTGTTAACTTATTTCAAAACTTATTGTAACTTCCATTTTATCATGTTCCCTATTTTCAATTTTACTGTAACTCAATTCTTATATACTTTGTATTAAACACAATAAAGTTGTTTCATTATTTTACCTCTAAATTCTTGTGTCTTAATTTTCATTTCATTAACTTACATTTGCTGAAGCTAGAATTTCCTGAAAGGTGCATTTTTTAACATTCATACAGCTTATAGTGTTTTTTCAAATAGTCCTTAAACTTTTCCCAGTCCTCCTCAATTGTTTCTTCTCCCACGTCTCGGATTCTGCCAGTCATTTCAGCCAATTCCATATAGTCCATCAACTGCGATTGCCATTCCTCCAGCGTGGGTAAATCTTGTGTCTTCCAATATTTTGCAATCAGGATCCTTGCTGCTGTGGTAGCATACATGAAAAAGGTTCTGTCCTTCTTAAGCACTCTCTGGTCCACCATGCCCAGAAGGAAGGCCTCTGGTTTCTTAGGTAAGGTAAATCTCAGTACCTTTTTTAGTTCATTATGGATCATTTCCCAGAAGGCCTTCACTTTCAGGCAGGTCCACCAGAGATGAAAGAATGTCCCTTCCGCCTCTCTACATTTCCAACATTTGTTGTCAGACAGATGGTATATCTTAGCTAGCTTGACTGGGGTCATGTACCACTGGTATACCATTTTCATAATATTTTCCTTCAGGGCAGTGCATGCCGTAAATTTCAAACCGGTGTTCCATAACCTTTCCCAGTCTACAAACATAATGTTGTGCCCCACATCCTGCGCCCATTTTATCATGGCGGATTTGACTGTCTCATCCTGTGTATTCCACTTAAGCAGCAAATTATACATTCTCGAAAGTAGTTTACTTTTTGGCTCTAACAATTCAGTCTCTAGTTTCGATTTTTCCACCTGGAATCCAACTTTTTTATCTATTTTAAATACCTCTTGAATTTGCGCATAGTGCAGCCAGTCTCGTACCTTAGTTTTCAATTTCTCCAAACTTAACAACCTCCAATTGTCTCCAATTTTTTCAATTATTTCCCAATATTTAGGCCAATGGGCCTCCATGTTAAGTCTCTTACGTGCCTTGGCCTCCACCGGTGAGAGCCACCTCGGAGTCTTACTCTCCAATAAGTCTTTGTATTTTATCCAGACCCTCCAAATTGCTCTTCTGACAATATGGTTTTTAAACAATTTGTGCACTTTAACCTTGTCATACCACAAATATGCATGCCACCCAAACGCATTGTCAAACCCTTCCAGATCTAGGACGTCAGTGTTCTCCAATAAAATCCAATCTTTCAACCAGCAGAAGGCTGCAGATTCATAATATAGCCTCAAGTCTGGCAGGGCAAATCCCCCTCTTTCTTTCGCATCAGTTAATATTTTAAACTTTATTCGGGGCTTTTTGCCCTGCCAAACAAACTTAGAAATATCCTTCTGCCACTTTCCAAAACATTCCACCTTGTCCACGATCTGTAGGGCCTGAAACAAAAATAACATTTTCGGCAATACATTCATCTTTACAGCTGCTATTCGGCCTAACAAGGAAAGTTTCAATCTTGACCATATTTCCAAGTCTCTTTTGATTTCTGACCAGCATTTCTCATAGTTATCTTTAAACAAATTCAAATTTTTGGAGGTCAAGTACACCCCTAGGTATTTTACTTTTTTAACCACATTCAACTCCGTTTCTTTGGAGAACTCATCTGTTTCTGTAACTGTCAAATTTTTTGCTAAAACCTTGGTTTTTTGCTTATTTAACTTAAACCCCGCCACCCGACCAAAATCAGAAATTAATTCTAACACTCTTTTAGTGCTGGAGACTGGTTCCTGAAGTGTTAATACCAAGTCATCTGCAAATGCTTTCAATTTGTATTGTTTCACTCCGACCTCGATTCCCTGAACCAACCGGTCCTTTCTAATCATGTTTAGCAACACCTCCAGAACTGAGATGAACAATAGGGGGGATAGAGGGCACCCCTGACGTGTCCCTTTTTCAATTTTAAACTCCTCTGTCACCACATTGTTTACTATCAATTTAGCTTTTTGTTCTGTATAGATTGCTTCTATACCATTTTCGAACCCCCGCCCCACTCCCATCCCTTCCAAATTTTTCTTCATAAACATCCAAGAAATATTATCAAAGGCCTTCTCTGCATCAACAAAAATCAAAACCGCTCTGGTGTTCAGATTTGTTTGTAGAAGTTCCAAAATGTCAATAATATTTCTTGTGTTATCAAACAAATGCCTACCAGGGAGAAAGCCGGCCTGGTCCTTATGAATCACTTCATTTAGTACTTTTTTAAGTCTATTTGCCAAAATATCAGCAAAAATTTTATAATCCACATTTAGGAGTGAAATGGGGCGGTAATTCTTAAGTTGGGTCTTTTCAGTCTCTAATTTAGGTATCAATGTGATGAAAGCTTCTTTCCACGTTTCCGGTGCCTTCCTTCCCTCCATTATCTGGTTACAAACCTCCATCAAAGGTTGTATCAAATAGTCCTTTAAAACTTTGTAATATTTGGAGGTTAAGCCGTCCGGGCCTGGGGACTTGCCAAGTTGAAGATTTTGAATGGCACTTTCAATTTCTTGCTGTGTAATGTTACAGTTCAGGTTTGTTCTCATTTCCAGGGGTATTTTTTGTAATCCATTAGTTTTAAGAAATTGATCCACCTCTGAAGCTTTTTGCGGCCCTTGTGAATAGAGTTCTTTGAAGTACCTCTGGAAGCACTTTCTGATTTCCTCGGGTTTCTGAACCATTCTCCCTTCAATCTCTAGATTTGTGACCGTATTAAGCTTTTGTCTCTTTTTCAACTGCCAGGCTAGCAGTTTCCCACACTTATTCGCCGATTCGAAGGATCTTTGTTTCATTTGTTTAATTTTCCATTCCACCTCTTGATTTATCAATTTTGAATATTGCGCCTGGAAAAATTTCACTTCTCTTAACACATCCTTCGACTTAGGCCTAGATCTTAATTTTTTCTCTCCTTCTCTTATTTTCTCCAATATCTTCTCCTTCTTTTCATTCCAGAGCCTTTTCTTAATCGTGTTTTGTTGTATTAGAAACCCTCTCATGACTGCCTTACTTGCGTCCCAGATTGTTCTTTTCTCCACGGTAGTATTCAAATTTATCTCAAAATAGTCCTTTAAAGTTTTTTGGGCCTTCTTCACAATCTCCTGATCTCTTAATAAAGTGTCATTCATTTTCCATCTAAAGGAACCGGTTGTATTAAGTCTCAATTCCACTTTCAAAGCACTATGGTCGGAGCAGGTTTTTGGGCAGATTTCCACTTTTCTAGTCTTAGGTGCCAGTCCTCTAGTTGTCCAGATTTGGTCGATTCGTGTCCATGTCAGATGAGCTTCAGAAAAGAAAGTCCCTTCTTTCCCTAGAGGGTTCTTAACCCTCCAAATGTCAACTAAGTCCATATTGTCTGTCATTTCAAAAAAAGTTTTAGGTAGTCTGCCGTCTTTCGATATGTTGGCACTTTGTGACTTATCCATATTTACAGACACAACCCCATTCATATCACCCAGCATAATGATGTTACTATAGTCCAAGTAATCCAGCATAGTCTCATGCAGCTTCCTGAAAAATTCCGACTTTCCCTCATTTGGAGCATATATTCCTAATATCAAAAATTTTTCTCCTTGTGTCTGTATTTCAATCGCCAAAATTCGGCCATATTCATCTTTGAATAAAAGTTTCGGTGACAGGCTCTCCTTTGCGTAAATCACCACTCCTCTCTTCTTAACTTTGTCCGACGAAATAAATTCTTGGCCTAGTCTTTTGTTAATTAACACTTTTCTATGGAGCCTTGTCACATGTGTTTCCTGTAGGCAGATAACGTCCAGTTGTTCCTTTTTCAAGATGTGAAAGACTTTTCTTCTTTTTTCCGGGGAGTTTCCGCCATTTATGTTCCAACTAAGAAGCTGCAGAGACATCCTGAATCAATTGACGGGTTCTACAATGGGGTATCTAAGCTTCCCCCCGATCCCGGGGGAGGTAGTGTTGGTCCTGATCCAGGTGGTATAACTCTTGGAGGTGGTCCCGGTGGTGGTGGAGGCCAAGAAGCTGCAGCTCCTTTTTGCAGGTCCTCCTCATGGTCGTGTAGGAACTTCTGCTGGTCTTCAGGTGATTTAATCTTTATTTTCCTTCCTTTGTAAGTAAATGAAAGTCCTTGTGGAAACTCCCACCTATAAGGAATTCCGTTGTGTCTCAACAATTTGGTCAGATCTATATAGGTAGTCCTAAGTTCCAAGAGATATTTGGGTATATCTCTGTAAATTTCGGCCCTTTTGCCTTCTATCTCCAAAGATTTCTTAAAATGTAGGCCTAATATCTTATCCCTTTCTTCTCTTGATCTCAGAGCAACTAAACAGTCTCTGGGTTTGTCTTTCTTTACTGATTTTCCCAGTCTAAAGGCTGTCACAATTTTAAAGTCCTTTTCTTCCTCAATTCCCCAGAATTTGGAGAACAAAAGTGTCAAAAATCCCTCTAAATTATTTTGCTCCAGTTCCGGGATAGCCCTTATCCTGAGATTACTTTCTTTACTTTTCAATTCGACCAATGACAGGTAGGCTTGTTGTTCCCCTACCTGCCTTCTCAGAGGTCTTACCTCTCCTTTAATTTCATCAACCTTTAAATTCGCCTGTTCTGCTTTTTGGTTGGCTTCCACAGCTAATTTGTAGTTTTCTGCCGTAGCTCCTTGCAATTTCTCAATTGCCTGAGTGTGCTGCGAAACCTGTTCAGTTAATTTGCCAATAGAGGATGTAGCTTGGTCAATCTTTGATGTTTGATTGTCCACTTTTTGGTTTAAAACTGCCAATTGTTCCAAAATTTGTTTTAAAACTGTTTCAGATCCTCCAGTTGCCATATCTTCTGCAGCAGGCTGCACTAGTTCCACCTCCTGTGCTGTCAGCACAGTTGGGACAGATGATCTGCGGTGATGAGTTAAAGTTGTTTGCAAAAGTTGCCCAGATTTTTTCTCTTTTTCTTTATCTTTGGCTTTAGCTGCTCTTGTTCTCCCTGTGCCGCTCATTCCACACCTGCCTCTGTTCAAGGTCAGATGGTCTTTTGTCCCATGGGAAAAACAAGTCCCAAATATAAACAAATAAAACCACAAAAAGTTTCAATAAAGCTCAATTCCCATGCCACTATACTTCCACAGTCCTATAGGGGGAGTATTTCAAAGTTTCAAAAAAGAAAGGAACTATTTTCCACCATTGAAGTTCCTCAATTCCCCATGTTGAGTTTTGTAATTCCCAAACACAAAAGGAAGGTTTCCAGAACTTCTGATCTCTTAAAATCCAGCCACAAGGTATCAATATAGGTCCATGCGACAATGTTTAATGTTAATATCTCAGTCTATGCAACAATTTCAATCTCTGCAACAATGTCGTCAGTTTGACAGCAGTTTGACAGTTCTTTTTCTATGCACTGGCAGCCCGATGACGGGGTTATCTCTTTCAACCCCGTTTAGCCCAGAAATAGGAGGATAGTTCCAAAGAATAAAAGTCTATAAATCACACAGTTCTTTCCTTTTTATCTTCAAAATGCAGAGTCTATCAATGCACTCTTTCTTCCACTTTTACAATCCCTTTTTAAATACTTCAGCTCGTTTCCGAGCCCCTGCTTTGATCTAATTAGCAGAGTCGGGAGGCGGACTTCCTGTTACTCGCCTCCCGTTTTCAGCCGAATTTCTTCAATTTAAGTTAAAAAATTTAGGTCCCTTACTCACGGGTATGTTGCTCCAATTCCGATAATTTCAAGAAGAAAGGTCAGCGCTCATCAGCAGCAGCAGCGCGGCTTTGCTTCCACGAAAAGAGCGATGAACTCACAGCGCCGCTCCCCCTTTCACGTTCCGGAGCCTCTTACGAGGCTCCTTCCCCGCTTCTGGGGGGGCTCCAGGTGCCCGCCGAGTCCCACGGCCGCAGGCTCGCTCTGCCTGCGGTTTTTCTTAATGGGTCTCCGCTTTGCCGCAGCGGACGACCCTTTTTCGCGGAGCCCCTCTTCACAGCGCGAAGAGGACCGCCATTGCTGTTTCGCGCCGCCTCCGGAAGTCATTTATAACTGAATCTTTAATACTGATTTTTTTTCCAAATTTTCTATTATTATTTTTATATAAGTCATTTTTGATTGGGAAGGAACTAAAGCAAACAATATTGTCTCCTGGAGGCTCACCGATTTTTGTTTTGGACGGAGTGCTCTGTGTATTCTCTCAATATGTAAAATGGCATTGGGAAACATTTTTTACCCAGGACACAAAGGCCTCCTGTAGGTTGGTGTCCTCAAAGTCCTCCGGACTGGCAATGGTCCAAAATGCCATCTTGCCTTGCTGACATCAAACCCCCCTCCCAAATCCTTGCCTTTTTACATCCTTACACAGAGGTAATAGCCACTGAATGCAAAGGAGCTTAATCCTAGGGACATGACTATATGTTTGCAGATTTAGTTGTTGATAGTTGTATATTGTAAATTTCGGAAACAACTTGGAGCATTTGTTTTATTTTGTTTTAGGAGGAAAAGCAGCAGGGAGAAGGAGGAGGGAGAGAGAGAGGTTGATTCACTAGAGTACAGCTGAGTACAGATGGCTAAACACACAATCAGGTCTATACACAGAAAAGGTTAGTTAATTGCTGCTGTTGTATTACGTTTGCTACAAGTTTGTGTATTCCGTAGTTTACCAGACTAAAAAAAAATAGCATGGGGCTGACCCTCCATCTGGTGCTCATACAAATCTTTCCAAATCCTACCTCAATCCAAACAGAGGGTTTCCAACACACAAACCAGCTTCTGAAAAACAGTAAAAAAGCTAGCCTCTTTCTTACTTAATCCAGACTTGAAACAGTTTATCCCTTGATATTTATTCCTAAAGTACAGAAGTCAAGTTCTACCTGGTATATCTTTATGTTATAGATATGAAGGCTTTATGTTAAGATATGAAAACTTCATCCTGAAGAGAGCAGGGGTAAAATGTCTAACTGCTTTCTGTTCCTGAAAACAGACGGTCATCATTAACATTAAAGATGGTAATTAAGCAAATGCTTGGCAAACAATGAAATATGAGGTGCCAGATAGCTAATGTTGGCTTTCAAATGAGGCAAAAGAGAACCTCTCATTTCATTCCTGAAGGTCAACTTAATGCAATGATATTTTCTCCTGCAGCCATTGCCGACTCCTGTCTTTCTGAACACTGCTTCAAGACTAACAAGATTGTATCACCCCTTATAAACCCATTGATAACCATGATCCACAAGACAGGATTTTCTGCAGTTACCACCTCATCAGGAGGATCTATTCCTTTAAATGTAGGAACTGGGCCTTCTGTGTGTTGGCACCTACCCTTTGTAATACTCTCCCATTACATAGCAGACAGGTGCAATCTCTGTTGTCTTCTTATCACCTTCTAGAGACTTTCCTCAGTCAACAACAAACCTTTTAAGTAGAGATCTTTATCCCAGGATGCAACTGTATTGGAACTATATTTAACAGTTTCCCTGAATTGTTTTACAATTGTTTTTATATGTGGGACTGTTTTAAATTATTTTTACACTTTTTTATTTATGGGTGTAACTGCTCATGTATGGGTTATATTCAACTGAGATATAATGAAAGTTAAACCCACTGAAACTAATGAACGTAAGTTATGGCAATTATTTTCAATGGGTCTAATCTAAGTAGAACACTCAATCAGTCACTTATTTGTATGTCACCTTTATAAAGTTAAAACCATTCTCAAGGCAGCTTACAACATATAAAAAAATTACATAAGAAATGAAACATCAAAAAGTACACAACTAAAATGAACCAAATTCACATAAATAATAAAATCCAAAATAAAGACACAAAAAATTAACAGCAACAACAATGTCCTCAACAACCCCACCTAAACAATAGCCCAGCCCAGCTCAAGTTTCTGTTCTGTCGTACCAACAAAAGATGAGTGGCACCGTAGAATGTTGGAATATGAGGAATTAGCAGATATTTGGTTGGGGATTATTTTTAGTATAATTGTTCTGTTTTCGTTTTTTGTTGTTTTATTGGTTCTGTATAGTTTGTGTTTTGTTTTTAAGGGGCGGGATCAGGGCTGCCTGGGAGTGGGGCCCCAGCCAACACGATGGCTGGGACAAGTTTCACAGGGGGGAAAGCACTGGGACATCCAATCTCGGTGATCATGGGCAGGAGGAGGAGTTACGCTAAGACCAGACCATGTCATTACCGAGGAGGCAGGTTTAGTCTTTGTTTGAGGACTACCCCTGCCTCCAGGTCTGGCCTTGATCGGATGGATACTGGAATCAACAGGGGAAACCCACATGACCTGAAGGTGTTGCTGTGTAATGCCAGGTCAATTATGAATAAAACCACTGCCATCCACGACCTGATTGTGGATGGAGGATTTGACCTGGCATGTGTGACAGAGACCTGGTTGGAGGAAGCAGATGGACCTGTTCTTGCTGCTGCTTGCCCACCAGGTTTCTCTTACGCACAGCAACCCAGGTCATGTGGGCGGGGAGGGGGGGTTGCAGTGATTTTTAGGAAGTCATTAGCTTGCATCAGGCGTCCTACTGGGAAGACACAGTTTTCTGAGTGCATGTTCTGGAAGTTGGGCAATAGGGGCAGTACAGGATTCCTTTTGGTGTACCGACCTCCCCGCTGCACCAAGGATTCCATGTCCGAGCTGCTTCAGGTCATGGCGGATGTTCTCCTGGAGACACCTAGTTTGGTTGTCCTAGGGGATTTTAACATCCATGCCGTCACGACCTTAACAAGGGGCCGCTCGGGACTTCGTGGAAAGCATGGCCTCCATGGGGCTGTCCCTGAATAAGTTGGACATGCCTTAGACCTGGTGTTCACCTCTAGTGACGTGGGTGATCTGACACTAAGTAAAAGTGAAACAAAAGAAGTGCCATGGTCAGATCACTTCCTGGTGCAACTGGACTTCTCCGCGACTCTTCCCCTCTGCAGGGAGGTGGGACCAATTCAGATGGTCCACCCTCGCCACTTAATGGATCCAAATGGTTTCCAGAGAGTGGTAGGGGATGCTTTATCCCATGTTGATGGCCTTTCAGCTGATTCCCTGGTGGCCTGCTGGAATGCAGAGTTAACCAGGGCTACTGATTGTCTGGCTCCAAAGCACGCTCTCCGATTGCATGGAGTCTGGACAGCCCCATGGTTTTCTTCGGAGCTGAGGGTGATGAAACAATCGCTGAGACGGCTAGAGTGTCGGTGGCAGAAAACTCACTCCGAATCTGACCGGACACAGGTTAGAGCTCAACGTCGAGCCTACCAAGTGGCGATAGTGATGGCGAAGAAGACTTTCTTCACCGCCTCTATTGCATCTGCAGAAAATAGTAGGAGGAGACTCTTTCAGGTGGTCCACAATTTAATGGAACCACCTTTACCACCGGGGCCTTGTAAAGACCCCAAGATCTCCTGCAATGATATTGCAAAGTTTTTGCAAAGTCACTCATATTCGGAAGGAGCTAGACACCACCATGGATCAGGGCTGGGGCGGGAGAGTGCTAGAGCCCTGACTGGTCAAGTTGCATGGAATCAATTTCAATCCGTTACCCCCGAGGATGTGGGCAGGCTGCTTGGACGCGTGAAACCAACCACATGTCTCCTTCATCCTTGCCCATCCTGGCTAATAAAAGCAAGCCGGGAAGGGCTGGGCGATGGGCTCTGCAGGGTGGTGAATGCTTCCCTCTGTGAGGGAACATTCCCAGATCCGCTGAAAGAGGTGGTCATTAAACCGCTTCTTAAAAAACCATCTTTAGACCCGGCGAGTATGGCCAACTATTGCCCAGTCTCAAATCTTCCATTCTTGGGCAAGGTGATTGAGCGCGTGGTTGCTGAACAACTCCAGGCACGACTGGAGGATGCGGACCATTTGGTTCCCTTCCAGTCGGGATTCAGGCCTCATCATGGGAGTGAAACTGCCTTGGTCGCACTGGTTGATGATCTCCGGTGAGCTAGGGACAAAGGTGAGAGTTGTTTCCTAGTTCCGCTGGATCTCTCAGTGGTCTTTGATACAATCGACCATAACATCCTTCTGGACCATCTAGAGGGGTTGGGAGCTGGGGGCACTGTTATACAGTGGTTTCGCTCCTTCCTCCTGGGCCGTGTTCAGAAACTGGTGGTGGGGGATAAGTGTTCAGACCCCTAG
Organism: Podarcis gaigeae; assembly: GCF_964106915.1. Taxonomy (NCBI): domain Eukaryota; kingdom Metazoa; phylum Chordata; class Lepidosauria; order Squamata; family Lacertidae; genus Podarcis; species Podarcis gaigeae. The sequence goes on from NC_139691.1 coordinate 6,562,216, forward strand.
GCCCTCACTTGTGGGGTGCCTCAGGGTTCTGTCCTCTCCCCCATGCTTTTTAACATCTATATGAAGCCGCTGGGAGAGATCATCAGGGGGTTTGAACTGGGTGTCCATCAATATGCAGATGATACCCAGCTCTACCTCTCTTTCAAATCAGAACCAGTGAAGGCGGTGAAGGTCCTGTGTGAGTGCCTCGAGGCGGTTGGAGGATGGATGGCGGCTAATGGATTGAAGTTGAATCCTGACAAGACAGAAGTACTGTTTTTGGGGGACAAAACCCACATGACCTGAAGTACTGTTTTTGGTGTGGAGGACTCCCTGGCCCTGAATGGGGTAACTGTGTCCCTGAAGGACCAGGTGCGCAGCCTGGGAGTCATTTTGGACTCACAGCTGTCCATGGAGGTGCAGGTCAATTCTGTATCCAGAGCAGCTGTCTACCAACTCCACCTGGTACGCAGGCTGAGACCCTACCTGCCCGCGGACTGTCTCACCACAGTGGTGCATGCTCTAGTTATCTCCCACTTGGACTACTGCAATGTGCTCTATGTGGGGCTACCTTTGAAGGTGACTTGGAAACTACAACTAATTCAGAATGCAACAGCTAGACTGGTGACTGGGGGCGGCCGCCGAGACCACATAACACCAGTCTTGAAAGACCTACATTGGCTCCCAGTATGTTTCCAAGCACAATTCAAAGTGCTGGTGTTGACCTTTAAAGCCCTAAACGGCTTCGGCCCAGTATACCTGAAGGAGCGCCTCCACCCCCATCATACTGCCCGGACACTGAGGTCCAGCGCCAAGGGCCTTCTGGCTGTTCCCTCATTGCGAGAAGCAAAGCTACAGGGAACCAGGCAGAGGGCCTTCTCGGTAGTGGCGCCCGCCCTGTGGAACACCCTCCCATCAGATATCAAAGCAATAAACAACTGCCTGACATTCAGAAGACATCTTAAGGCAGCCCTGTTCAGGGAAGTTTTTAATGTGTGATATTTTAGTGTATTTTTGGTTTCTATGGAAGCCGCCCAGAGTGGCTGGGGAAACCCAGACAGATGGGCGGGGCACAAATAATAAATTATTATTATTATTATTATTATTATTATTATTATTATTATTAACAGACAATTAACTTAGCAGGTTATTAGCAGCTTCAGCAGTGAAAGTAAGAACAAGAGATGAGAGTAAAAGAGAAAGTACTGGAATGACTGCTCACCTGCTTTATTTGGGGGGCGGCATTTGCGACCTGCCGTGGGCTTCCTGGGCCCCTGGAGACACACCTTGATTGGCTGGTCATTGCCCTGCCCCCTGGGATGGCTGCCAAGGCTGCAGGGTTCCCACCTGGCCCTGGTTTGAATTAGGCAATTGGCAGCGGCTGGGGGCCAGTTAAGGAGGCTCCCACTGACGCAACCCTCAGGCATCTTGGGAGAGCTTTCGGGGGGGGGCGGATTACCCCACATCATCATATTAGGGTGTTGCACAACTGACTGACCAAACCCACAGAACACTCATTAAATGTTCCTCATCATCCTGGGAAAAAGTGACAAATGGAATGCCGCAGGGTTCTGTCTTGGGCCCCTTGTTAAACAACATCTTTATAAATGACGTGAACAAAGGAACTGAGGGTGGTGTTCATCAAATTTGCAGATGACACCAAACAGGCAGGGGTAGCTGCAGAAGACTGAATCAGAATTCAAAATGACCTTAACAAAATGGGCCGAAGCTAACAAGATTAATTTCACTAGGGACACATGTAAGGTTCTGCACCTAGGCAGAAAGAACCAGATGCACAAATATAAGATGGGGGATACCTGGCTTACCATCAGGATATGTAAAAAGAAGCTTTGGGTCTTGGTGGACCACAAGCTTAACATGAGTCAACAGTGTAATGCAGCAGGGGGGAAAACTAATACTATTCTAAGCTGCATCAACAGAAATATAGTATCCAGATCCAGGGAAGTAATAGTATCACTCAGTTCTGCCTTGGTCAGACCACACTTGGAAAAGTGTGCCCAATTCTGAGCAGGAAAGATATTTACAAGCTGGAATGTGTGCAGAGGAAGGCAACAAGATAATCAAGGGCCTGGAAACTAAGCCTTATGAGGAGCACTTGAAGGAGCTGGGTATATTTAACCTGGTAAAGAGGGGACTGAGAGGAGATATGAATATCTTAAGGGCTGTCACATGGAAGAGGGAGGGAGCTTGCTCTGCAGGAAAGGACTCAAGGCAATGGCTTCAAGATACAAAAAAGGAGATTCCGACTAAACATCAGAAAAAAACATTCTGACAGTAAGAGCTGTTTGACAGTGGAACAGACTCCTTTGGGAGGTTGTGGACTCTCCTTCCTTGGGGGTTTTAAAGCAGTGGTTGGATGGCCATCTGTCATGGATGCTTTAGTTGATATTCCTGCATTGCAGGGGTTGGACTAGATGACCCTTGAGATCCCTTCCAACTCAACAATTCTATGATTCCATGATTTGCCCCATGTCTGGGGGAGAGAGAGACTTTTATTCCTCAACTGATAGTAAACCTATGCATTAGGAAGCAAATTGGATTTCTCCTGGATTTCTCGTGCCTGCACCTTTCTCTTTGTCAAGTTTTTATTGTTGTTTCATTTCAATAAAATCCCAAAGAGACAAATTAGAAGAAACTGTCTTTGCCAGCAAGCTTTTGTTAGATCGGCACTAATAACTTCTTTCAGGCAGTGTCATGTGTCGTGTCTGACATCACAGCTCAAGCTTGTCTGAGTGCTAATTATTCTTCCTGATCTAAAACAAAGGTTTGGCATCAAGGTCCCATAATGTGACACTGCATTTATGTCAGATGCATTTATTTGCAAAATAAATCAGCTGTGTCAGGGCAAGGATTTGCAGGAGAAATGACAGTAAATGACAGCTTGACTCAACAAGGCCTGCATGTGATTCAGACCTGCGCTGGGCAGTACATTTGCAAGGGAGAACACAGGAAGCTGTGTTATTGGTCTATGCCGCTTAGTGCTGTCTATGCTGATTGACAGTGGCTCTTGGGACTGTGTACAAGAGTCCTTCCCAGGCCTACCTCATTTTCTTTGAATGCCACATTTCCATAGTTCAAACCATGCTCAATACAGCCTACAACAGAGCTTTCCAAACTGTGTGTTGCAACATGTTATTATGTCGGCTGAAGTGTGTAGGTCTCCACACTCCCCACGCTACTCCCGGGGCTGGAAAGGGGTTAGTTTCACTTCTGGTTTGCTAGTAAAACTGAATTACTGTGTCACGAAATGATGCAAACCTAAATTACTGTGCTGCAAAATGATGCATGTCTAAAAAGTGTGTCACCAAGCTGAAAAGTTTGGAAAGCTCTGGCTTAACACATTTTTTAAAAACTTGCATGGTTGCAAACATAGCAAAAATAGACATAAGCAATAAATGAAACACATCAAAAAGTACACAAGCAAACTGAACGATTTCCACATGAATCAAATTAGACCCAAAACAAAGATAAAAGAAAACGTCTACAACGTCAACCACCCCCACCTTGACAAACTCTTTAGGCAATACCACAGCCCAAGTGTCTGTTCAGCAGCAGCAGCTTTTGCAGTTGGAATCAGTCAAGGCCCTGTCCTTCCAGGCCAGGTGGGAAAAGGCATGCAAGGCCATGAGCAGGCATTCCAGGACTCACCCTCAAGTTGGTCTCTGGTCTAATCAGAGAATGCTTCTTCACCTTGTTGTTGTTTTTCTGCTTCTCTTCCTTGCCACCAGTGCTTTTTCTTCTTCTTCTTCCAGGGGGTACTCAAGGGCACACAGCATCAGCACCTCTTTGTGTTCCCAGGCACAGCCCCCCCCCCCCCGCACTGGGAGCCAGACTTCATGATCAAGGAATAGACATGACAACATATTTGGGATTAAAATGGCCACAACTTTGTTAAATTTCAGATGTAGGAAACCTTGGCTTAGGCTTGTATACCTCTCAGCCCCATGCTGGGTGTCTGAGGCAAGACAGGGTCAATTGGGAATATGGGGGCACTGCAAAACATGTGTTTACATAGCTGGCCCCCTCCTGTATTGCTGAGGGGAGTTCTATGGCCCACTTGTTGTGTGCTTGTAGTCAAAGACTCCCCCCAAGACCCCTCTAATGAGGTATCCTGATATTGTTGCCACAATACACACACACACACATACATGTGTACTATATTCACATGCATACAGCACACATATTGTATACTATACATAGACACATGCATGCATATGCATGCACACACACACACATACAGCGCACATAGTGATTATACTATCTGTGTCCTTCAATAGAACTATAGAATTAGAGTTGGAAGGAGCCCCCTTGTCATCTAGCCCAATCCCCTCCTGAATGGGGATTAAAACCTGCAAACTCGGCATTATCAGCAGCACACCCTAATTACTGACCTATTTCTGCCTATAGCGCAGGAAATGAGTCATTATACTACATAGGTATCAGTAATACCCTGCATATTGACATAATTAGTACTGTGCTCTAACCGCTGAGATATCCAGCCTGTAATTCCGGAATGTGTAGTTGTACCATATGAGGAATGACCCACCTGCATCTTGGAAAATAATAGATTTGAAGCGTTGGAAGGAACTTGAAGATCATCTAAAACCAACCGCCCATAATGGGACAGAGGCTGCAACCTTGGCATTATCAACCACTCTTTTGCACCAACTGGGCTATCCAGACTAGGACAATAATAACACCACACTCTAATTGTGGTGGGGCTACTCATCCCATGCTATCACCATACAGGGATCCGCCACTGCTCCAAGCCCCATGCAGGGAATAAATCAGCACACCTGGCTTTGACCATTGAGCTATGCTGGCTAAATGGAGTGCTTTCTAAACCAGCCCATAAACTCATACAAATCATATTTGTGCTTAAATGCAGAGGAGGGTTAAATGACTCCAGTGACTCCGCTGCACCTGGGAGCATCAGCTGACTCCGGAGCGCGGCTGACTCTGGCGCTCTGCTCAGGTGAGCTGCACCTTTCCGTTGGTGCTCTGCTGAAGGAGTGAAGACCAGAAGTCCCCACCTTGGAATACTGGGAGAACCAGGCTAAGAGCCATCTTATAGAGAGCAAGGCTGAAGCCATTTCTGTGCCATTTTTGTGAAGCAAGCTAAAAGCTAAGTTTGCAAAAGGTCTCTCCTGTTTGCAAAAGCAAGAGTGTGGTTAGGGGATTTTGCAGTGAGCAACAAGGTGTCAAGATTGTGGTTAGGGCAGTTTGCATCAAACAGGTGATTTCTGAGAAACAAGCCCCTGACGCTGCCCCAGATTCCGATAAACACAGATAAGAAAGCGAACAAGAGGATGTGTGCCCACCGCAAGAGTCTAAATGCAGGACTTAGTTAGAAGCTGTCAAACCACAAACTAAGTTTCTGAGAAACAGGTGGCCAGGGTGCTTACTGGAATCCATAGGTGTCAAATCTCTTTAATAAGCCAGCAGCACCATCTAGTGGATAAGGCAGTTTGGAACCGAAAGGCCGCCACCAATTTTTCCATTGGTAGAGCTTTTAATGGATATGCATCAAAGACCATAGGAAATTGTCAATCATTGGCTAAAGGGATTGCTAAGGGGGTTGAACCATTGCTTTGCCTGAGGGGATAAAAACTGTATGCCCCTGGTGCTCGGGGGCATTCTCTCATTTCTTCCTGAATGCACCCCTTTTTGATTTTGACTGACAAAATTCAAACTGAATAAAAGACTTTTTTTTACGAAATATTGCTGCCTGGGGTTTTCCATTTCTGGTCTGTATTCTGAAGTCTCTAACATTTCTGGTGCCTGCGTGACTCGGATAAGGGACCTTAAGTCTCCAAAAGACCAGAAGGCAGCTCCCTTGTCCTTTCTGGGCAGGGTGTAGCGGAGGGCCAACCGGCCGCTTGCTCCAAGCACGCACCGAGGTTTTTCTTCGGAAGAGGGCGAAGCCAATTTGACCCTCTGCTGGACCCTGGGAGAGAAGACAACGGATTGAAGAACCGAGCTTGGGAGGACAGGACAGAAGTCAGTTGGCTGAGGGTGAGTACATGGCAATAAGGCCTGATGGGAGCCTCCTTCTGAGTGAGGAGAAGGGAGATCCTGGTCACATCTCCAGCGTTAATGGTGGCAGTAAGGGGAAGGGTTGACCCCTGACAACCACCCACGTTTAAGTATTAGGAAGAAGGAAACGGGGCAGAGGCAATTGGTATGTGTTTTGTCTGTTGTGTGTCAGATACTCCAGTGAATGAATTGTTGAATGAGGTCGGGGCTTAGTGTCCCCTTGGCCAAGTGATTGTAGGGTTGTGCATTTGGCAGGGCGACCTCGTCCAGATCACAATCTGTAGCATGTGGAGAGTGGAAGGAATTTGAAACCCGGTTAGGAGCGGAGTATCTGAAAAATGGGGTCTGGAGCAAGCCAATGTAGTCCTCTTGAATGCTTTTGATGAGGGCTTTATGGGCCACACCCTTGAGTGGATGTTAGAATTGGACCAAACTACTTACAATCAGAGAGAGGAGGCCTCAAAGGAATAACCACCCCCAAGCTTTTCTGATGCCTGTTCCTCAGTCATCAGGCATCAAATCTTTCAGAACCATAGCGGCCCTAGCTGGGGCAGGGCAACAAGGAGTATCTTTTGAGGCTGAGTACCTACTTAGGGAAGAGTTTCAGACTCAGATGCAGCTCTGGGAGCGATGGAGGGGATCGCTCCAGAGATCCCTTAGGTTATCCAAGTTGGTATACTGAACTAGAATGCATACAAAGCTTTCAGATCTCTGGACCTCAATGAAGGCAAGAGTTCAGCCAGGCAAAGCTGGAGGGCTCTCTACTGAGCTGTGGCTTTGGTATTAAGGCAAGCCTCCTAGTTTCTCCATAGCCCAGCACTGAACTGGGAAGCACATGAGCCTCGCAGACCTCCAACAGTTTTGATCCCTATAGTAACTGCAGCTTGACCAGGGAGGGCAACCTAAATCCCAGAACTTAGCTAGGGAAGAACTGGGTAGCTCTGTGACCAGCGGCAGCTTGGAACACATCAGGGAAAACACCAACAGCCCCCTAGTTTCTCTGATGACCAACGAGCGGTGGTCTATGGCTAGGAACTACAAAATGCTTTCAGACCTATAGTAGTTACAGTTGAGACAGGGAGGACAACCTACCTGGTGCCCTTAACCAGGCACCAGCTGGATGGCTCAGTGCTCAGGTGTGTCTCAGAGAACACTGCAGCAGACCCCTAGTTTGAGGCTCAGGCAGAGGAGCCTCAAGAGAAGACCTGCATCTCTGTGGCCACCACAGTTGACAAGCTACTTGCCACAGAAAAGGATGAAGGAAGAGATGAAAAAAACAAGCCGGACACCTGAAGCTGACACAGGGTGTGAGCAGCCACTGGCAGGTGTCTGCTGGGAGAACTACTAGAAGTTTAAAAAAAAAAAACTGCACAAAACCAAAAGAGGAAGAAGAGCTTTCTCCATTTAACTTGGATGAGTTTGTGACCATGGATGAAGTTCTAGAGGTTCACGTGATAATAGAGAACACACACACACCCCCCCGGCTGAAGAAATGTAAGACTGATCAATGCAAAATTATGGCCCTTAGGACTGAAATTAAAGGAGGACAGGCAGGAAAATGTCTGTTCCCAGTGCCGTGGTGGCCCCCATGGGAGGCCAGAGGACAGGGACAGCCCCATATCCCCAAAGCTCCACCACTGCCTCAGTATGTGGCCCCAGGAGCTGAAGCAATAAGAGGAGGGCTACTAGCCAACCCAGGAGGAGACAAGGCAGAGCCCAGTGACCAGATCCTGGACAAAATATACCCCGACCTTAAAGAATTGAGGGAAAAGATGAGCAAATATAGGACCACGACCACCAAGTATCGAGAAGTTGAAAAAGCTTATCGCAATGCTCGAGCCAAAGCATTGGGGGAGCACCTAAAGCAGTCCAGGTCCACCGCAGAGGCAAGAGCAGAAGTCCTGACCCCCCCCCTCGTGTAGTTTGGGACAACCCGCTCCCTGCGCCTCCGTTCACCCTCCAGTACGTCCCCTTCACCACCACTGATTTAATGAATTGGAAGACCCACACCCCTGCATTCGCTGAAAAACCCCAGGCAATGGTGGACTTGCTGTCTTCAATATTTGCAGCAACTGGGGGAAGCCTCCAGGACCAAGGGGGAGGAACTGCAGTATCAGATGGTAGAGCTTTCCTCTGTGGCTGCCGAAAGAGACCCAGGGGAGCTGGGGAGGCTTAAGGAGAAGGTCCGAGCGCTGAGCGGGGAGCAGGAGCAGGCCCACCTGAGGCTGCAGGCGAAGCAGCAGAAGGTGGCAGAACTGGAGGCTCAGGTGAAGCACCTGAACACCAAGCACCAAGGAGCACTGGCTGAGGTCCAGGTGGACTTGGCTTGTGCCACGTCGTAGGTCAAGGAGAAGGAGGGCATAGAGGACCAGGTCTGGGCAGAGATTGCTTCTCTGCAGGAGAAGGTGGCTGTGGCTCAGAGGGAGGCTGCCCAGAGCCTGGCCAAAGGGAAGAAGGAGGGGCACGAAGCAGCCCAGGCGTTGGAAGTTGTCACCAGGGAGCTGGCTGAGGAGAAGCGAGGTAGCCGAGCTGGAGGCTCAAGTGAGGCTGGCAGGGGATCAGAGCCCTAAGGACCTGAGTGCAGCTGAGTCCAGCCTCTCTAGCACCAGGGCAGCCCTGAAGGAGAGGGCACTGCGACCCGAAAGAAAAGAAGCTATCTGCTGCATGAAGGAACCCACCACCAGAATTCCTAGGAGGATTCCTAGGAGCAGCAGGTTTTTGCAGAATTTGGATCCCAGGTTTCAGTGTTTTAGCAAAACACTGAGTCCACCCACATGGGGCCAGATGCCACAACCAAGCAGCTGGAGAAGTATGTCTATATAGCCAACCTTTATCAACTGGCAGCCCAGATTTCCAGGAAATGCCTGCTTTGCCAAAAGAATAATCCCAGAATACATTTACGGGTTGCCAACACCCTCAACCCAGCTACTCTACTGCCTTTGCCAGACACAGACAGCATGGAACACCATGATTGTCTCCAAGTGATGGATGAGGTCTATTCCAGCAGACCGGATTTGAAGGACGAGCCGCTGAAGAATCCAGACGTTGTATATTATACAGATGGCAGCAGTTTCATTGTGGACGGCCTTCGTAAAGCAGGATATGCTGTAGTGACCAATGAGGAGGTTGTGGAAGCAGAACCCCTGTCCCCCGGCGCTTCTGCCCAAAAGGCTGAATTAATTGGACTGACTAGGGCCCTGCAATTGGCAGCTGGATGCAAGGCTAACATCTATACAGATTCCAAATATGCCTTCTTGACCCTGCATGCGCATGGAGCCCTATGGAAGGAGCGGGCTGGAAGCTGTATGGGCCCCCGAAGAGATTGCTGTGATGCACTGCAAAGGCCATGGGAGAGGCTGGGACATGGTCACTAAAGGCAACCGGAAGGCAGCTCGTGAAGCAGCTCTGAAATCTCCACCAGGGCTCGTCGCAGCCCTCATCCCAGAACTCACTCCAGACAACGTAGAACCGTGTTACACCCTTGATGAACAGCAGTGGGCACTTCAAGAAGGAGCAACGCTCCAGGAGGGATGGTTTTGTCTACCTGACAACCGTGTTTTTGTGTCCCAGCATCTGGCCAGTGTCATTGTGAAGAATTACCACGAATCCACCCATTTGGGAGGCCCAGCTGCTAAAGGAGACCTTGGGAGAATATTCTACATCCCCAACCTATCTCAACTAACTGCTGCTATAACTAACTGCTGCTATATCCCAAAGGTGTGTTGTGTGTGTTTGCTTCCTTTCCAGGGATTTCCTCCCGTTCACCAGTTCCAACCGGGTGACAGCGTCTGGCGACCCCCTCATCCCCAACTGCGGTGAAAGTAGCCGACGTGATCCCTTGGGTGCATCACACGTGTCTGAAGAAGTCGGAGGGTGTCTGGACTTGTAAGAGAAATCCTACTGACCCTCTGAAGCTGACTTACTCTAAAAAAAACCTTGTGTCTGACGCTACCGGGAACGCGTTGGGCCACGGGCACCGAGATCCTGCGGCTGATCATCACCTTGTGTCTGACGCTACCGGGAACGCGTTGGGCCTGTTGGGATTCGCAGGATACTGGATAAGTCTGCAGGCTTCAACAGGATGATGCAATACTCTGCTGGGTCAGAGTGACTCAGCAGGAGTGTGATTAATGTGATTGGCTATCACCTGTTTTAAAAAGGAAAGCCTGTTTAACAGTGGGTGTGGTTGGTGTGGTGGTTGTGCTGTAGTGTGGTGGTTGTGCTGTAGTGGAGAGTCTTCGTTTGTAAGTACTCTGTATGGACTATTTCTTTTATAAATGCCTGTATATAACTCACATTAAAAAAAGTCTGCACTGGAAAAACCTGGAACTCTTAGCGTCTCTGCTGAAAGCGCTGCGTGGAATACGCGACAGGGTTATGGGCCCAGCACGCTTCCGCTGTGCAAGAGTATAGGTGGCAGTTATCTAGCCGTGAGTGCTGGAGGTGAGCTGCAGGGATGGAGCAGTCCAGAAGTGGTGTGTTGCTGGAGCAGCTGACGGCCACGAACTACAGCATCTGGTCGGTCCGCATGCAACACTTCCTCAAGCGTGAGGGCCTGTGGAAGGTGGTGGAAACTCCACCGCAGCCCCCTGAGTGGGATGAGGACGATGAAAAGCTGGCACTAGCAGAGGCCCAGCTTGAAAAGGATGAGAAAGCTTTGGCTACAATCATCCTTGGAGTGGACGACAGCCAGCTAGTCTACGTAGCTGATAAGGTGACGGCAAGTGAGGCGTGGAATGCGCTCAAGGCTGTCCATGTGCGAGAGACAGCTGGCTCACTGATAACACTGACCAGGAGACTGTACCGGTGTCGGAAGAAACCGGGGGACTCCCTGGTAAACCACCTAAAATTCCTAACAGGCTGTTTCCAGGAGCTAGCCTTAAGAGGGAGGCCTGTGGGGGAAGAGGACAAAGTCTTTATAGTCCTGAGTTCCCTTGATGACAGCTATGATATGCTGGTCAACTCCCTCGAGTCGGTAGAGACTGATAAGCTGACTCTGGAATACGTTACTGGACGGTTGTATGCAGAGGAGGACAGGCGTGCAGAACGAAAGATGACCTCAGCCCAGCTGTTGGAGCATCCCAGAGGGAACAACAGCCGGGAAGAGCAGAGGTGTCGGGAGCCGGAGAAACAGCCAGGAGGAGCTGCTGCAGACCAGCTGGTGGTCAACAAAGTAAAAAGGTGTTTTTGCTGCAAGTCCAGTGGACATCTGCTTCGGGACTGCCCGAGAAAACAACAAAAACAGCAGAAGCACAGGAGGCAGCAGAGAGAATCTACCGCTTGGGTGTCTGCAGATGGTCAAGAAAATGAAGAGCTGTGGGTTCTGGACAGTGGAGCTTCTCAAACCTTTTGTAAAAGAAAAGCATTGCTAACTGATGCTAGGGCTTCAAACAAAAAACATGTAAGTCTTGCTACGGGCCAGAAAGCTAATGTGGTTTGTGAGGGGGAGGTTGTGTTCCCACAGCTGGGACACACATTCAGGAATGTGTTGTGTGTGCCTAGTTTGCAAAACAATCTCCTGAGCATTCCTGACTTGGCAAAAGCAGGCTTTGAAGTAAACTTTGTGGGAGATCAGTGCCAGATAAAGAAAAATGGGGCAGTGTTGGCAAATGCTAACCTTAGAACTAATATGTATGTACTGCAGTGTGAGTCTAAGGTTGCTAATGTGCAAAATGTCCCAACCCATGATATGTGTATTCATCTCCTGCACAGGTGTCTGGCTCATGCTAGCTATAAGGTGCTGAACAAAACATTGGAGTTGTGTGGGGGAATGAAAAACATTAAAAGTTGTGATAATTACTTAGACTGCAATATCTGCAAGGAGGTTAAAAGCAGGGCTTGCCCAGTAGCAAGAGCAAGCCAAAGAGAAACCAAAAAACCACTGGAGTTGATTCATGCTGATGTAACTGGTCCTTTTCCACCAAGTGTCTCCCATAACAAGTACTGTTTGATTCTAGTGGATGACTATTCTAGATTTGGCTGGGTCTATCCATTAAAGCAAAAATCTGACGTTGCCCAAACTTTGAAGTTCTGGGTAAGAAGGGTAGAAAGGCAACTTGGCGAAAAGGTGTGCTCTATTCAGTCAGACAGGGGAGGAGAGTTTATGGCAAGCTCCCTAAGAAACTGGTTGCGTTCCCAAGGTATTAAACATAGGCTTACCAACGTGGCAACGCCTCAGGAGAACGGGGTAGCAGAGCGTAGGGGAGGTGTCTTGCAGACACAAATGAAAGCATTGTTAGCAGATGCAAATCTCCCAATTAAGTACTGGGCTGAGAGCATTAAGACCGCAAATTATATTGGGAATCGCTTGTGGTCAAGGGTACTAGATGACATACCCTATAAAATTCTCTATAACAAAAGTCCCAGTTTGCAACATTTGAGAATCTTTGGGACAAAGGCGTGGGTTGACATACCTGTAAAGAACCGAAGAAAAGGTGGGAAAAGGGCACAGCAGTTGCTATTTCTTGGGTATGAAAGTGGTACGAAAGCCTACAGGTTTGAAGATGATAAAAATCTTTTGAGTTATAGTCGATCAGCCAGCTTTAATGAGCAAATAAATTGGCCCAAGATACATGCAAACCTGCTGCCAGAAAAAGTTTTACTGCCGAGTGTACCTGATAAGGCAGTTGAAACAAAGCTAAGAATTGGCAGCTCTCCCAGAGAAGCTGAAAGGGAGGAGGTAAAGGTTGAGCATTTTTCTCCAGCTGCTAGCATGGAGCAGGGGAGAGAAGAAAGTGCAACAGGGACAGGAGGAGGTAGATCTCCAGAGTCAATCCACCCCAAAAGCAGTCCTGAAGGTAGCCCAGGGGGTGAGATTAATGAACCAAGGAGGTCTGCAAGAAGTAATAAAGGTCAGCCTCCAGACCGTTATGGGTTCCCAGCCACCATAAACCAGGTTTGTGTAACTGAGCCAGAAAACTTTGAAGAAGTGCAAGAGTTACCTACTCTAGAGAGAGAGGCGTGGTTAAAGGCAATGCAGGCAGAGTATAACTCTCTGCTAAACAACAATGTGTTTGTCCCTACAGAATTGCCTGAAGGTAAAAAGCCCATAAGCTGTAAGTGGGTTTTTAAAGTGAAAAAGCTGGCTGATGGTAGCTATCAGAGGAAAGCCAGATTGGTTGCAAGGGGCTTTACACAAAGAAAAATGATACATTATGATGAAGTGTTTGCCCCAACAGCAAGGCTGAAACAGTAAAATCAGTTTTAGCAATGGCAAGTCTGAGAGGGTTAAAAGTTAATCATTTTGATGTTGCCTCAGCATATTTAAATGATCCTATTGACGCCGAGGTGTATTTACAGCAAATACCAGGTTATGAGCTGGAAAAAGACAGCATGGTGTTAAAGCTACAAAGGGCACTATACGGTTTACACCAAAGTGCACGTCTATGGCATGAATGCATAGACACAACTTTGAAAAAGATGGGATTCAAACAAAGCCTGGCTGATTCCTGTTTATATTCAGCAATGGTGCAAGGAAGTGTTTGTTATTTACTTTTGTATGTTGACGATATCTGTCTGATAACAACTGCACAAAAGCAAGTGTCTTGGTTTATAAACAGCCTAGGTAACAAATACAAACTGAAGTATTTGGGAGAGATTCAGAATTACTTAGGAGTAGAGGTTCAGAGAAATGAAGAGGGAGTCTACTCTCTGAGTCAAAAGGAAAAAATTGAAAAGTTACTGAAGACATATAGAATGGAGAGGCAAATGAGGCTGACACTCCCATAACTACCCAGTACAAAAATGAACCAGAAGGGCAAAAATGTGAGAATGCAACAGCATTTCATTCTCTGTTGGGTTCTCTGTTATATTTAAGTTGTTGGACAAGACCCGACATAACATTGGCAGTGCACATGTTAAGCCAAAGAAGTGCAGACCCGGCTCAGAGAGATTGGGTAGCACTTAAAAGAATCCTAAGGTATCTGAAAGGCACAAAAGATTACAAATTGGTGCTGGATACAGCATATGATCAGCAAGTGTATGCATACGCTGATGCCAGTTGGGGGGACAGAGAAAATGGAAAGTCTACCACTGGATATGCCATATATATTGGAAATGCCCTGGTTCAGTGGAAATCCCAGAAACAAACATTTGTTGCCACAAGTACTTGTGAAGCAGAGTACTCAGCCATAAGCGAATGTGTATCACAAATAGAATGGTTTGCTTGTCTAACAAAAGAACTTGGAATACCTTCTGAAATGCCAATCACTGTGCTAAGTGACAACATGGCTGCACAACAGCTTGCTAACCATCAGAACTTTAAAAGCAAGAGTAAACATATAGCTATAAGATACGGAAATGTTAAAAATGCTTTGGAAAGAAATTTGTTAAAGGTACAGCACTGTAACACAAAATGTAATGTGGCAGATTTGTATACAAAATGTTTGGATGCTCCTAAATTTCGAGACTTAAGAGAATTATTAGGTCTCAAGCCTTTGACTTAAGGAGGAGCGTTGGGATTCGCAGGATACTGGATAAGTCTGCAGGCTTCAACAGGATGATGCAATACTCTGCTGGGTCAGAGTGACTCAGCAGGAGTGTGATTAATGTGATTGGCTATCACCTGTTTTAAAAAGGAAAGCCTGTTTAACAGTGGGTGTGGTTGGTGTGGTGGTTGTGCTGTAGTGTGGTGGCTGTACTGTAGTGGAGAGTCTTCGTTTGTAAGTACTCTGTATGGACTGTTTCTTTTATAAATGCCTGTATATAACTCACATTAAAAAAAGTCTGCACTGGAAAAACCTGGAACTCTTAGCGTCTCTGCTGAAAGCGCCGCGTGGAATACCGCGTGGGAACCGAGATCCTGCAGCTGATCATCACAAGGACTTTCATAAGGACTTTCTCTTTTCTCTATTATGTTCTGTATTGATTTGCTCTATGTCCTATTGCCCTGACCCCACCGAGCCATACCAAACCTACTGGCCTGCTGACCTCTGCTACGACTGGTTCTTCTTGCTGGTGGTAAGAGACGGCGTGCTCATTGGCTATTGGACACAGGGGTTTGATGAGGTTGCTGTATTGTGGGGGGGGGTAACCAACTGTCAATCGGGGGGTAGAGCACTGTACCAACCCCATCTGGTAGACCAGGTCCTAATCTTAATCCAGGGGTTGCATAGGACGGAGCCTATCTTAATGCAAGTGTTGTACGGGAGGGAGCCTGAACCAGGTGTGCATTGAAATTGCTGTACAAGTGCCAGTAAATTCTGCAGCCCCACCTGTGGTTGTCATGGTGGCTCGAGCCTCCCAAAATCCCAGAATACTACCTGAACTACCGGGCCTGGTAACTCCACACCTAATACCCTTGAATGTGGCAGGGTATTCTTGTGGCTGCATAAGAGTTGCCACCCAGTAGACAGACAGGACACCTAGTTCCGGAAGAATTGGATGGGAGGGGTGCCCGTGGGCAGCGTCCCCAACGTAGAAACTTGCTCTCCAGCAAATTTAGAGGCACCACTAGGACTTTTGGTATTGGGACCAGAACCCCTTGATATAGTCACCCCGTGTGTCAGGCCGTTGCAGGGGTGGATATATTCTTGTGGGTGCATGGTGATATATGAAGAGGGAGAAGCCCCTTTTGGGTATAATCTCTTGAAGAGACAACACGAGGGCCCAGTCCACCCACAAGGGATTATAGGGAAATTGCTCCGTATAGTGGGTGCCTCAGCAAAAAGGTGGAGAGTCACCCCTGAGGCCCAGCGAATAATTGAATACAAATATCAGTGGGCCCTTCAGCGGTAAAAGAACCTTAGGAATGGCCCCCGAGTATTGGTGGGAGGAACTATGGAAATATTGGGGTTGGTGGGTAGGAGTGGTATGTACTGCCCTACTTCTTTGGATGCTCCTGTATTTTTGCTGGCATGAACAATATCGTATCTGGTTGGAGAACTGGAGAACCTACCTGTGTATTGGCCAAAGCGGGAAAGAGTCCCCTGGCCTCCCATGCCAACTTTTCCCGTCTAATGACTGAGTGGGGCGTCCATAACCCCTACACTAGGTGGTTTACAAATGGCTGAAATGGTAGCCCATTCTGCCAATAAGTCAAAATGTCTGGTATGCACCTTGGCCCCAACAGATGCCACGAGTAGACTACCACTCCTCCCACTGCCACTTAACCGTTCCACCATTCACAAACGAGCACTGGTCAATGTCTCAGCACGTACCCATATCCTGGCTCTCTATGATGTGGTACCTATAGATCCATCAATCGAAAATGGAAAACCGTAACCGGTCAGCATTTTCATGATGGAAAGGGGGGGGAATGAAGGAGTGAAGACCAGAAGTCTCCACCTTGGAATACTGGGAGAACCAGGCTAAGAGCCATCTTATAGAGAGCAAGGCTGAAGCCATTTCTGTGCCATTTTTGTGAAGCAAGCTAAAAGCTAAGTTTGCAAAAGGTCTCTCCTGTTTGCAAAAGCAAGAGTGTGGTTAGGGGATTTTGCAGTGAGCAACAAGGTGTCAAGATTGTGGTTAGGGCAGTTTGCATCAAAGAGGTGATTTCTGAGAAACAAGCCCCTGACGCTGCCCCAGATTCCGATAAACACAGATAAGAAAGCGAACAAGAGGATGTGTGCCCACCGCAAGAGTCTAAATGCAGGACTTAGTTAGAAGCTGTCAAACCACAAACTTAGTTTCTGAGAAACAGGTGGCCAGGGTGCTTACTGGAATCCATAGGTGTCAAATCTCTTTAATAAGCCAGCAGCACCATCTAGTGGATAAGGCAGTTTGGAACTGAAAGGCCACCACCAATTTTTCCATTGGTAGAGCTTTTAATGAATATGCATCAAAGACCATAGGAAATTGTCAATCATTGGCTAAAGGGATTGCTAAGGGGGTTGAACCATTGCTTTGCCTGAGGGGATAAAAACTGTATGCCCCTGGTGCTCGGGGGCATTCTCTCATTTCTTCCTGAATGCACCCCTTTTTGATTTTGTCTGACAAAATTCAAACTGAATAAAAGACTTTTCTTTAAGAAATATTGCTGCCTGGAGTTTTCCATTTCTGGTCTGTATTCTGAAGTCTCTAACACTGCTGCACTCGGGAGGCTCAGCTGACTCCGACACTTGTGCCCAATTGTCCCACAGTGCTCCTCTCTCTGAGTCTTCTTCCGATGTTGTCCCTTGACTCTCTGGGGCTGACTCTGCTGTTGGCATCAGCTCCAGCCCCCCTTGTCTACTTTTGGAGCAGACCAAGTGAAGCCTGCTGAAACGCATTCCGCTCCTCTTGCCCACCCTCACCCCCCCCCAAGCCACTGTGGATAGGTCAAGTTTGAATTTTGGGTTGGGGGAAGGAACCCAACAAGCACCCGTGGCTTTGAGAGGACAGCGGGGCTGCATGCTGGGCTGCAAACCTCACCCACTGCTGGACCCAGTGAGCGGTCATTTTTTCTTGTTAAAAAGTGTGGCACTTACTGTAACAACTTCATGGTGAGTACTAGCACCTCTTTTTCTAGAAAAAGTCACTGCTTAATACCCTAAAGCAACACAGTCTGAAGTCTTCTTGGGAAAGTCCACTGTCAGGAGGAGACACAGGCTGGGGCTGAAAAGGCTGGGAAGTAGAAATTTGGTAGTTTGCCTTCAGAGGAGACCTGAATCAATTTTCTCCCTCCATCCCTCTCTGCAGGGGCCTCCTTCAGATACCATCTTATCAGGAGGCCCATTCCACACAATATAGAAATGGGCCTTTAGTGTGGTGGCATCTGCCCTTTGGAATGCCCTCCCCTTGAATAACAGGCTTCTGTCTTCTTGGTGCCTACTGAAGACCATCCTTTTCCTACAAGACTTTTAAGCAGATATCTTTCCCAGTATGTATGTGTATTGGAATTGTTTTTTGGATGTTCTGTTTTATCATTTGTGTTTGCCGCCCTGGCCTTCTTTGAGAGAAGAGGTAGGAAATAAATAATTAATATTCAAATACTTTTTTGTCCTCACCTGCAATGGGCCCCAAACCATAATCATCAGAAGGGGTGATCCTATTCACATTCTGGAAACAGGACAATTGGTTTTTTTTGGGGGGGGGGTCATGTTGACTCCTCACCCAACAACACTCTCTGTTCCCAACAAGCTGCACTGAGATTAGAACCTGTCCTTTTCATTTATTTCTTTTTTAAATACTCAACCCACTTTGCGCATTATTTCCCTGAGCTTTGAAAGAAACTGTAAGTAAGACTGCTCTGAGGTTGGCAACAGGTAATTAAAACCCACTCTGTTCCTGGGTAAGAATTTACCTTTCATGCCTTCATCTCATTTCTCTTCATGATCACCGTCTTGTTGTTGCTTTTAATTCCTTGAGCTTTTGACCTCTCTTTTTCTTCTCCTTAATTTGTTTTTGCCATCCCCTGCTTTTATCTCCATACATCTGAGTCTATATCCATCCTTTAATTTCTGCTCAGTGCCTCTTTGAACTTGGTCAGTTCAATCCTCTCTTCCCTATTAATATTGTCTGTACTCTACATTCTTCTCACTTTCTCTCACACCTTTTCCTTTCAATCCCAAGGTTTGTTTCCTTGGTTTTTATCTCGGTGTTTTCTCTTTCTGTGGCTAAGAAATTATCCAATTCGTGATGCTTGGTCCCCATCCCCCCCCTTTTTGTTATTCTGTTCTCATTCACTTTATTGAGTTATTTTCTTTGCCACAATCAGTCTCTAAATACCACCTGGTAAAAAGATAAGGCAGCAATTTTTGACAAGCTGACCATCCTCGGTTTCCTTAGACATCTTTAATTAGGTCCTACATGCAGTCGTGACTTGAACTATACAGAGTCCCCCCGCCCTGCTTTCTTCATGCCCTTCCACCAGTGCAAAATAAAATAAAAACTGCATATAAAATAAAACCCAATCAAACAGAAGAAACAATAGTGTCAAAAGAAGGTCAGTTTTGGCAGCCTGGCTGGCAGCTCAGAAAGTGACACTTGGAGATTGGGCCAAGGAGTGCTTAGTTAATTGTGGTATTATAGAGACAGCTTTACTTTACTGCCAAAGCACTGAACACTAATGAACAAGCTTCCAGGAGGGTGTTTAGATTTCATCCCTACCTGATCCCAAAGAGTCAGGGCATATTATGCTAGAGCCATTATCTCATTTTCTTCTCACACTGTTTGAGAGAGGTTAGGCTCTCCCCTTTTACAGCTAAGCAGCGATTGGAAGCTTTGACTGGTGCAAAACATGGTCAGGGGATCATTTTATGGGCCGCAATACTTTAGTTTTGTTGCATCTACATTGGTTACTTACTGGTATGTTTCCAGGCACAATCAGAAAGTCCTTTCCTATAAAGTCTTAATTGGTTTGGGATGCTTGAAGGACCACCTTCTGCTACACCAACTGGAGCATACACTGGATTAGTCACTTGAAGGCAAGGTCACATTTCAATTCACATTACCACTAGAAGCCCAGTTGGCTAAGAACCCAGATTCCAGGTCTGGATAAGATTGAATCCCGATACAATGAAACAATGGAGAATAAGATTATGAATGACAACTAGCTACAATGGCTATGGTGGAAGCAGTATTCTTCTAAACACCAGTTGCTGGGAATCATATATTGCTACCCTCATTGCATCCTCATTCTGCTGTCCAGTAGAGCTTTTCTGCATAGGGTGTTTTACAATCTGACCCAATAGAGGTGACAGAACTGATGGTAGCTTGTTATGAATTGTTTGTGAAGCATTTTGAGGATAAAATCAATCCACTGGGATCTTGACTCTGCTGTTACAGCATATGAAACTCAAGAGGTATCCAGAGCACTGTCTAGTCCTTTTATGTTGGATGAGTTTCAGTTAATAAGGCACAAGGATGAAAACAAAGTGCTTGGATTGGTCAGTGTGACCACTTGTGGTCTGGATCCTTACCCCTCTTGGCTGATAAAAACTAGCAGGGAGGGGATAGATGCCTGGGCCAGAGAGGTAATGAATGCCTCCTTGCAAGAGTGGATGGTCCCTACCAGCTTGAAGGAGGCAATGGTAAGAAGTCCTTATTGGTTTTGAAAAATCTAAACAAGTACCAGCCAGTTGCCAATCTTCCCTTCCTGGGCAATGTTCTTGAGTGGGTGGTCACCACATCCGGGGACTTTTGAAGGAAACTGATTTCCTACATCCAGTTTGATTGGAGTTTAGGCCTGGTTTTGGCACAGAAACTGCTTTAGTTGCCCTGCATGGTGACCTCTGTTGGGAGCAGGGGTGGAGAAAGGTGTGTGTGGTAGGGGCAATTTGCCTTGGGTGCTCTCACTGAGGGGGGTGACATTTGGCGCACCGCCGGCCTGTGGCTCCCAAGCCTACCCCGAGCCATCGGGGTAAGGGGGAGCTGTGCCGCTTTGCCGGCAGCATTCCCCCCTTCCCCCTTCGTTTTGACAGCTGGGGGGGGGGCTTGTTGGGAGGCTTAGGAGTCATGGGCAGATGGCGCACCAAATGTCCACCATGCATGGCTCACTCCATCCTTGTGGGCAGCTCGCTCCGCCTCCGGCTGCAGGGCGCGTGCACTGCTCTGTATACCCGAGTGGCTATCCTGTGCCTGGGAGGGCACCCTCCATGTCCCACCCCCCTTGGGAGTGCACCTGCCCTGGGCAGTGCAGACATATGCTCCATCGCTGGTCAGGTGAGAGACAGTGGAAATGTGTCCCTGTTAATTCTCCCAGACCTCTCAGCATCTTTTGATAAGATCAATCATGGTATCCTTCTGGGGTGACTGTCCAAGTTGGTTGTGGGGGGCTTTGCTTTGCAGTGGTTCCAGTCCTACTTGGAGAGTCATTTCCAGAGGGAGATGCTTGAGAACTGTTCTTCAGCACCAAGGAGCCTTCAATGAGGAGGGTTCAATTTTATCCCCTATTTATTTAACATCTAAATGAAATGAGAAGTTAGTCAGGTCATCCAGAGCTTTGGAGTACATTGTCAGTAATATGGTGATGACACACAGCTCTAATTCTCCTTTACATCTTCAGGGATGTGCTGGACCATTGTAATGGACTAGAAGACAGCCAACAACCTGAAGCTCAATCCACTTAAGACTGAAGCACCTCTGAATCCTTTGCTGCCACTAGAGGCTCAGGTGGCCTCAGTGAAGTGCAGTGCCTTCCATCAACTTCAGCTGGTGGCCCAGCTGCATCCCTATCTGTTGTCTATTCTCTGATAACCTTTAGGTTAGATTACTTCAATGTTTTATTTTTGGGGCTGCCTCTGAAGAGGGTTCAGAAAATTCAGCTGGTGCAGAATTCAGCAGCCAAGTTGTTCACTGGGGCAAGATGATTTGAGCATGTAACACCAATGCTGGCCTGACTACACTGGCTGCCAATTAGTTAAGTTTCTGGGCCAAAGTCAAAGTGCTGGACAGCCCTAAACAGCTCAGGACTGCAATACTTCAAAGGCCACATCTCCCCATGTGGATCAACCTGGACCCCATGCCTCCTCCATGAGAGGGTCAGAGAGTGGCAACATAAGAATGGACCTTTTCTGTGTTGGCTCCAGATTTATCAAATGCTCTCCTCAGGGAGGCTCACCTGGTGTCTTCATTTCATATCTTTACTCATTAAACAAAAATGTTCCTTTTCTCTCAGGCCTTTGGCTAATTAAACAATATATTGCCTTTTAAATGTGTTTGTGAGAGAGGGGTTATTGGTTTGCGTTTGGATTTTTTGTTATGTATTTTGTGTTCTCATTTGGGGTTTTTATGTTATGAACCACCCTGTGATCTTCTGATGGGTGGTAGACAAATTAAAAAATAATGACAAATAATTATATTATAAATAAAATTCACAAGTGGATAGACTGCTGCTGCACTCAGGTCATGCTTGTGGGCTTTGCACAAGTGTCTGGTTGGTTACTGTAAGACCAGTATGCTTGATTAGATGGGCCTTTGGCCTGATCCACCAGGACTCTTCATATGCATAACCACCACCAGCCCAACCATTGCAACAAAACTGGGTGCCCTGTATTAGGTTGTAACATATGCTATGCATCTCAGGCCCTCAAGATTCCCTCCAACTCCACCAAGTTTCTTGTTGCTTACAGGAATACAATATACCCATTTACACCCGGGTGACTATATTACTCATGTTCAGTTATGGGTATTATTTAAGCAGAAGGGACATGACAAAGAACCCAGTACACTTGATTAATGCATGCCCCTAGGGAAAAGGCAGGCATGAGGTGACGTTAAATACCTTCATCATGCATTAATCAACACCACGACGCCAGCCAAAATTGTCTCATTGTGGGTAAAAAATGGATTCCCTTTTTCTAAGTAGCATTTTTAATGTTTCACATTAATTTTTCTCATGGAATGTCATACCATGAGGTGTTCCCCCCCCCTCTATCCAGTAGAAAGCTATATTGCTCATTTTAAACACTCTTCTCCCCATCTCTTGAAGAGGCTTACTGAACTTTTGACAGGGTGACAAATTCTTCCAAAGGCATCACTCCACACACACACACACACCCCGTCACAGAAAGATTTAACTTTCCTGCTCTCGTGCTTTTGGTATATTCTCAAAAACAGAATGCCCCAGAATAGTTTTCTTCAACTTTGGGTACCCAAATATTTCTGGGCTACCACAACTTGAATCATCCACTGGCCAGCTTAGCCAACTGTTAGGAAGGTGGCAATTCCAGCCCAACAAAATATGGAGACCCAAGGTAAAAACAACCAAAAAAAAATCCCACTTGTCTAGAAGGTATATATTCTCATTGGTCTTTGAATAGAGATCACTTAAAAATGAAAGCCCTTCTCATCCTGGATCATTATGTCCTATTTATGCCTTTTTTAAAAAAAATGAAATGTTTTCATTTCATAAACATTTCTTACTTCTTTTATATGACCTTCATTTATTGCCAATCAGTTTAATGGGGTGCCCGTGTTTTTTAGCGAGAGTGGTAGGACCACATACCAGCTTTAAACTGGGAGAGGTGACAGCTGCCAGAAGTCAGGGGCAAGCTAGTTTTCCTGTGCAGTAGCTGGATAACATCAGCTCCTCTGATTGCCCATGAAAATTGAATCTGATTTGGCCTATCATCGCCAAGTAAAGGGTGGTCTTTTCCAGGGCACAAAACCCAGCTGCACTTCTCCCCAGCAGCACATTGCAACATATGTCTGTGTCCAGACTGACACTATTTTGTGGGAAGGATTCAATCACATTCTGGGAATTTCAGTATCTACAATTAAAGTTTCTGAAAGCACACCGTCACCCTAGCACAATTAATCCAACAACATCATTTACTTTTGCAGTTAGGAAAATGCATTGAAAAGTCGTCTTCTTCTTCTTCTTCTTCTTCTTCTTCTTCTTCTTCTTCTTCTTCTTCCTGCAGCAGAGTATTAATCAGCCTTATAAAACAAAACAAAAAAACTACAAATACAACTAAAACACTTAATTTAGAACCACTCCCCCAATAAACAACACTCCCCCCAAGTTAAAACACCATCCCCATCAAACCTTCATTCCACCCCCAAAGTGCTGTCCCCAGAGGGAAAACCTCCTTAGTGTCATCTCCACTGGGGGCAGCCCTGCCCCCAATGCAGAGCTGTCCCAGCAACTGGTGCACACTTAGCTGGAGCAGCAGGTGTTTCCAATGCTTTCTGCTTGCCCAGGATTCTGGTTCCTGCCCTACTTGCACTGCTGCAGGCAGGTCCTGGTCTGGAGATCCAGTAGAGGCCGCAGATCCAGCAGGTGGGGGCAGGCAGCAGCTGCAGGCAGGTCTAGAATGAATGAATGAATGAATGAATGACGGAAGGATGCATCACACAAGCAAATCAGGGTGAATGTTCATTGCTGTATAACCTCCCTGCAAAGAAATCAGAATGAATGCTGAATGAAAACCAAGCATAGTCTAACCTCCAAATAAGCTTTGTGCAAGCAAATCAGGATGAATACTCAGTCTGGAAGAATTCAATGAATCCGCCTTGCAAGGATCCGCATTGTAAGGAGCCATTGAAGAAGTAGACGTGGCCTCTGTTGTTCAGCTCAATAGCTCATGGTACTGTTTCTCTAGTGCTAAAATTTGGCTTACATAAAATACACACAGCAGTCAATTGTTTAGTTGGACCACATTCAATATCTGCATAATGAAAATGTTTAAAAAGCCTAGAGAAGCTTTGTTAGACAAATGGTACCCAAGTAGCAGACCATCTTTCTTCTCCTTCTAAATTTATTTTTATAAAGATTTATGGTGACGAAAAAGATCAAAGATTTAATACATGGAAATAAAACAACCTCCCTGGTGGTTGTGTTCTCAGCACATGCCAGATATGACTATCGCCCCATTCATCCTCTCCGCACAAAGATCCATACATCGATAACAACAGCAGAGCCATTCATAATGGGTTGGCCCTCCAAAGACCAAAGCAGATAAATATAGGGAACAATTTTTTTAAAAGGAAATGTCTCCTTTTGAGATTTATCCCCTGAAAACTCTAGTGGATGATGAAACAGTAACATTTTCCCCAGGAAGAAAATGAATTTGAATTACAGATGTGTGTGACAAAAAAGAGGCTTTATAAGTGTGAAAGCTGGTTCCTTCATGAAAGCTGAGTCCCAAGAGACACTTGATGCGGAGCATGACCAACAGGGAACTTGACACACAGTGAAAGGTGGCTTGATGGAACACCACTAACAATTGAATCAACTAGAAGATGAAGAATGACTCCAGGACTGAAAGTGGACAGCCTAAACAAATAGCAGGTGATGGCTTTGATGCAGTAATGCCCTATTGATATCTTGTGTTCTTCAAGAATTATCAGATAATTGACATGATAAGACCTTAGTGAAATAACCTATAGATGAGCCACTCAGATTAGCTGTCCACAAAGATGTGGGCAGTAGCTGTAGATGAGTTGCCAATATGCAGCTGACACCCAACTCTATCCGTCTGTTCCATCTGAATCAGGAGAGGTAGTTGAGGCGTTAAACCAGTGCTTAGAGGCATTGATGGGTTGTAGGCCAATAAACTGAAGCTGAATCCTCAAAAGGTGCTATGTGTCCCAGGTTCTCTATAGTAGAGGAAGGGAAGCAGCCTGCCCTGAATGGATTTGCACTTCCCTGGATGAGCAGGTTCACAGATCTGGGGTGCTCCTGGATTCAACACCTTCACTGGAGACCCAGGTTGCTTGGTGGCTAGGAGTGTTTTTTTCACCTTTGACTGGTGCACCAGCTACAATCCCTTTTGGACAGCAGTGGTTTGGCCATTGTACTCCATGCTCTGCAAACTTCCAGACTGGATTGTGTGGGGGTGCCCTTGAAAACAATGCAGAAACTTAATATACTTTCCAATATATATATATTTAATCACTGACGTTCAAATCATATGAGAAGATATCTCAATTTCTCTCATGCAAACCAGTCAAGTTACACCATGAAGAAAGTGTAACTGTTGACAAACATAAAAACTTCCTTCATGTGGTGATTGCCAACTAAGGACTAGGGAAACTGTGGGGTAAATATGTTGTAGAACACCCAGGCTGTCAGGGCAGCAATTTGAAGTGAGGCAGGAGTTGGGACAAAGAACTTAGAAAGCTGTCTTCTGCTGAATCAGACCATTGCTCCATCTAGCTCAGTATTGCCTACACAAGTGCCTCTCCAGAATTGTGGATAGAAGTTTTCATTAACCCTATCTGGAGACTGAACCTGGGACCTTCTGCATGCAAAGAAAATGCTCTGCCACTGAGTTATGTGGAATTATACACTAGTTGGGATTAAAGATCAAGAAAGAACTGGAGAATAAACCAAGAGGCTGAGATATGGATAAAGTCAGAAGTCAGGACCAAAGGGCAAGTTAGCACTGGAGGAGAAACCAAAAATACAGAAACACACCAGAGCTCAGGAAGACCATATTGCTCAAGCAAGGCATAACTGGAAAAGGAAACCCTCTTAATCCTCTGTCCTCTTAATTGAGTGGGTGGAGTTCTAGATCTGAATATGCTTGCTGAGAAAGTGGTGCCATACCACAAAACCACCCCATATCAAATCTGCCCTCTCACCAGTGGTTGATACAGAAGCAGAAATGGGGCACTGCTCTCAGTCTGGAACATGCTTACAACCTGCCAACAACAAACTATTATGTGTCATAGCCCAGGGCTCAAACTTGCCCTTCTTAAGGAAAGAGGACCTGGACACTGATCAGCTCTCAAACTAGGAAGAGGATTTGCCTTTGGAAATGGATTCTGATGCCGCTACATTCTCAGAGTGCCATTATCAGAAAAGACCACAAGGCCAGCCCCTCTTCAGCCCATGTTAGCAGATCCTTACACTTCAAGATTTCCAGTTATGAAGCGACAGTGATGCGGCGGTTGCCTTTGTGTCACTGTAATAAAAAACACATGAAACAAGCTGGGCTACTTTAAAAGTGAGGGCCTCATTCACTGCATGGGGAGGAGCCAACGGCCTAAAGGAAAACAAATCCCCAATTAGATTATTGGAACAAATTAATTTATTCAGGCTGCAAGCCCAGCTTGGGGGATAAGCTATGAGCCATAATGGCCGTGTTCTACTTCCACTGTTGGGGACTGTATGTCTCTGAAAACCAGTTGCTAGAAATCAGAGGAGAGCAGAGTTGCTGCTGCACCCACGTTCAGCTTACAAACCTCCCACAACCTTCAGGGTGACCACTATGAGAACTGGATGCTGAATTAGATGGGCCTTTGTTCTGATGGGCCTTTGTTCTGATCAAAGGGACGCAGGTGGCGCTGTGGGTTAAAGCCTCAGCGCCTAGGACTTGCCGATCGAAAGGTCGGCGGTTCGAATCCCTGCGGCGGGGTGCGCTCCCGCTGCTCGGTCCCAGCGCCTGCCAACCTAGCAGTTCGAAAGCACCTCCGGGTGCAAGTAGATAAATAGGGACCGCTTACCAGCGGGAAGGTAAACGGCGTTTCCGTGTGCGGCTCTGGCTCGCCAGAGCAGCGATGTCACGCTGGCCACGTGACCCGGAAGTGTCTCCGGACAGCGCTGGCCCCTGGCCTCTTAAGTGAGATGGGCGCACAACCCCAGAGTCTGTCAAGACTGGCCCGTACGGGCAGGGGTACCTTTACCTTTTACCTTGTTCTGATCTAGCAGGGCTCTTATTATGTGTTTAGGAGTAACAGTAACAGTGGACTGTTGCCATCATGCCCTGCCTGTGTGCTTTCTGGAGCCATCTGACTTGCCATTGTGACAACAGAGTGCTGGTCTATATGGACCTTTGGTCTTATCCAAAAGGAGTTCTCCAAAGTGTTACCTGCTTCCTTGGTTCCCCTTTTCCAATGATTGATTGACACTTTGCCTGACAATGTTTTTGGAAGCTCCTCCTTCCTGGCCATAATAGAACCCAACACTTTGTTGCATCTGATCATGCATATTTAAATCTACCTCCTGAAATCCATCACTGATTTATCTTGACCCCATTCATAGACCATGGATGTGCACTTAATTGCAAGTTTGCTTCTCTGGAATCAGAACCCAGCAGAAACTATCTCTTCACAATTTGGTGTTAAGCCCAAACATCATGTCCAAACATGATCATTTTGTAAGTAGAGTGAACTAAGGACACACACAAGTTTTTCAAATAAAATACCCCCACTTTTTGGTTGACCAGCCATCATAAGCACTCTTGTTGAGCACCTCATTAATTCTGGATGGGAGTGAAAAGAAATATTCTGTTTGGCTGGGAAGAGGCTCAGCAGCCTTGTAGCACTATTATATCATGATCAAACGAACACTCACAGGCAGGTTTTCAAGGTCTGCCGGCACCGGGGCAACATATCTGAAAATGATTAAGTTACTCCAGTAATTATTAAATTGGATAGCACTCAGATCTGTTCTGCTCTTTATTACACACAATGATTCACTGTTTATAGGGTCATAAATCCATTTGGAAGAGGAGTAGTGACTCCCTGCAGGGGACAGGCTGTGACCGTTTGGAAACAGAGCCAAATCTCAGATGTCTCATGCTTCTTGTTGAGGTGGGGGAAGGATGAAAAAATGATGGCTCTTGACCTCTTGATGGTGGCTGATGATTTGTAATGCAACAAGACAAGTTGGAAGGGGGGGGCACCACAGCTGGCAAATGTGCCTTGAGGAAGGGAGATGTTAAGCAAAGGGAAAGTAAAAGGCTTCCGTCTGAGGCTGGATCAGCCACTTAGTAGGCACTGCAATGCTACAACTGTATACAGTGTGGAGTGTACCTTATAGCAGCATAGCTACAACTACTTGCTATAAAGCTCAGACATGATGCCGCCTCCCGTTTCTCCACTGTTTGTAAGCTGAAAAGTAAGAAGATAAAAATAGCAATAAGTAGCAGGACCTGTTTCCCCAGCTGCCAGAGGGTCCCCCTTCTGTATCCCTATGATTCTAGAGCAGGGGTGGGAATTTCATCTCACATGCCCAATTAACCTCCCAATTTGTCTCAAGGACATTTTAGCCAAGCTGCAACCTCCTGCTCTGTACCTGATGTCATATGTGGCTGATTAACATCCTTTATCATTTTAAATTTGTTTGTGGGAGTGGGGAATAATTGGTTTTTGTTTTTATTATTTTATGTTTTTATCTTGTATTTTTATGCTGTGAACCACACTGAGATCTTCAGATGAAGGGCAGTATATAAATTTAATAAATATACTGTATATATCAAATGTGGGGCAGGTAAAGACCTGTCTCAGCTTAAGTAAAGCCAAGTACAGATGTGGCTCAGATTAGCTAATCAACTGATTGTTGGGTCTTGTGGAACACTTTGAAAGTCACTTTGCAGATTGCATATTTGCCCACATTGACATCTAGTTCCCCAACCTTTCTTTACAGTAAGAGCAGGAAGTATTCCAGTGTATGGACAGGAAGCATGACGGACTGCTCTACTATGAAACCAAATCAGAAGAAGAAGAAGAAGAGTTTGGATTTGATAACCCGCTTTATCACTACCCGAAGGAGTCTCAAAGAGGCTAACAATCTCCTTTCCTTCCTCCCCCACAACAGACACTCTGTGAGGTGAGTGGGACTGAGAGACTTCAAAGAAGTGTGACTAGCCCAAGGTCACCCAGCAGCTACATGTGGAGGAGCAGGGAATCGAACCCGGTTCACCAGATTGCAAGTCCACCGCTCTTAACCACTACACCTATTGCATCCTAAGGAAGAAGTTCCCACAGGAGGTAAATAATGCAGTAAGCACTCCTAGGAAAGTGGATTGAATAGGAACTGGCAAGGCAGGCAGAGCCCATCTACATTCCAGGTTCCAGAGAAGAGATGCAGAAGCCACAAAATGCAATTCTACAAGCAAGCACAGACAGATACAGTGTTTTCAGGACCCTGGACAACCTCCCTCACCACTGGTTACCCCACTCCTTTGCAAAAGGGAGGGAGTGTCATAGTC
Organism: Podarcis gaigeae; assembly: GCF_964106915.1. Lineage (NCBI taxonomy): Eukaryota > Metazoa > Chordata > Lepidosauria > Squamata > Lacertidae > Podarcis > Podarcis gaigeae. Next base: position 6,591,552 of record NC_139691.1, read on the forward strand.
CTGGGCTGCCAGCCACTGCAGAGTTCAGTGGAGGGAGAAGACAGCCATCCAGCCAAGCCCCAGGGGAGTACTTGCCTGGAGGCAGAGTCCATACACAAGGTCCAATTCAATCCTAAAGTCAGGAATATCTCAGTTAATGTAGTCAGATGATCCAGAGGTCAAGAAAGCCAAGCGTCCAAGGTCTCAAGAAGCAGCAGGGTCTGGTGACAAACAACGAATGTAGTTTTCAGCAACTGACTGAGGCTGGAAACCCTGCTTAAGAAAGCTGGAGCCAGCTGGTTCTCCTCAGGAGCAAGAAGGCTGATCAGCAGCAGGTGGAGTCACTTCGTATTCTATTCCTTCAGGCTGCTGCTCAGCGGGTGAAGCTGACTCCTGGCCCATGACAGGGAGCAGTGATTGCATAGGGCAGAGGAACCAAATTGCAAAGCCTGCTTAATTAATACATTTCTTTTTACAAAAGTAAGGGGTCTTCTTTGCAGAGGACTCCTTGCAAATCTAGTCCAGGGAGCCATGGTTTAGCTACTCCTCCTTTCCTTTGCAATAGGAAGTGGGGACTGTTTTCAAGTTAGTATTATACAGTATTAGACAGGAAAGCTTGCAAAACCTATATGGTCTTTTCAGGCAAGCTGGGCCGCAAGTGTGTGTTTGCATATCATGAATGCAAAGCAATTACTTGTACCTTTTCCACTGGTGCCAACGCCAGGTAGCCCTGGGGGCCCAAGCACCCACAATTTTTTTTCTTGTGAGTGCCTGGCCTCTGCCCCCCCCCCACTGCTGCCACCACCACCTGACCTCCATCCCCCCAAGCATGCACCACCAACGTGCACTGCTGCTGCCGCCCAACCTTCGTCTTACCTCTGATGCTCAGCCGCCCCGGTGCTGACTGGACTGGGGCTTGTGCCTCTGCCATGAGGCCTTTATTGGCTCAGCAGCCATGAACAGAGACTGTGCAGTGGACAGAGATCCCATGGCAGAGGTGCAGGCCCCAGTCCATGCGCCACTGCAGCATGCATGCATGCGCCATACTATGCTGGCATCATATCACAGTGATGTGATGTCATGCAATCATGTGGCTGCGATGTCATCGTGTTGCAGCGTGGTATGCGCATGCTTAGCACCCACAGTGGGGGACCCAGGTCAGTATCGCTGACCTTGTCGGTGGCGTAATGCAATGCTTAGAATCTCTTCTCAGCCCTCAGATGCTTGTTTTCCCCTGGGTTTCTCCAGAGATCTTCAGAGTGATTGGGACTGGTCAGGGCATGAACTCCACATCAGGAATAAAGTTTGCCTCCAGAAAAGACAGACTTTCTTTCTTTCTTTCTTTCTTTCTTTCTTTCTTTCTTTCTTTCTTTCTTTCTTCATTGTTTTCCATGTTCCAAATGTTGCACATTTAAAGCATTGTTGCCACCCATGTAGAAGCCCACGCCAAAACCACTACACATTTCTTATTTAAAAAAGAAAGTCACTAGAATGAAAGCAATTTGCCTTTCACCACAAGAATATGCATTAGTAGCTGGTTATTATGTCCGTATTTTAAATAGCTCATTTTCTGCAAATGGGTTGGGCCCACAGAAGCACTGGGGTTCAAGTTCTCCTGAGTCATTCTTTTAAGCCCCGTCCCCCCTCCTTTGCCACCTATTTTCGTTCCCCCTGCCCACAAGCTCCATCCTCCCACTAATTGAACAAAGTGGACTTAATTTGAATTAAACTGTCAAGAAATCTTCCACTTAAATTGATTTATCTGCTTCTTCAGCTGGAATGGATTCATTTCAGCACAATGTATAAGAAGCCTGTGTTGATGGATTACATCTCGTGGAATGGAAACATTTTTTAATGCAACTCCATTAAATTCTACTCAGGTATGAAAAGGAACAAGAAGAAAGGGAGGATATGAACATGTAGGGAACAGAACATTGGGGGGGGTGTCAGGGGGGGGAAAAGCCTGACAGTATATGAAGAACATTCAGACGTAGATTCTCACTGTCAAAAAATCATTATTTTTTGATTAGCAAACCCAAGACTTCCAGAGCTTCCTTAAATTATTCTCCTCATTTCTAGCATGACTCATATGCCTCTAATAAAAGTGATGTCTTCATTATGACCCTCCTAAGTACTTTACCTTATAATGGTGCTGCACTATTTTGCCTTGATCAGACCTCTGGGCACCATGGTTTAAGAAGGATATTGACAAACTGGAATGTGTCCAGAAATGGGTGACAAAGAGGTGTCTGGAGGGTAAGCTAAAAGACGGAAAATGTTGGTTATGTTTAACCTGGAGATGAAACCCATGGGAGGTAATACATCAGCCATATCCAAATATTGAAAGGCTGTACCACAGCTGATGAAGAAAATATGCCGCCTGTGGCACCAAGATATAGGGCCCAAAACAATGGCTTCAAGGTGGGGGGGGGGATTTTGATGAAAAGATAAGATGAACTCCCTCACAGTATGAGGTAGTGTGTGATCAATCAACTCCTGCCTGGGAACCAATGTCCCCACTGTGGAAGGACGTGTGGGTCCAGAATTGGCCTCCACAGTCACTTACAGACTCATTGTTAAAACCTTGTTTATGGAAGACACTCTTACTCGGCTATGAGTGATCAACAAAGAAGAAGAAATGAGGTAGTCTTCACTGGTACATACTATACTTTGAGAAGCTCTGAAGAGGCTGGATAGTCACCCATCAGTGGCAGATTTCTTGAATCAAAGGGAAGCTGAAATTTGCCATTATGGCTGGGGCTGATAGGAGATGAGTCCAACAATATCTGCTTGGGCAGAAAAAACAAAGCAAAAAAGCTTAACTATCAGTCAAAGACAAAACCTATAAACTAGGGCTCCTCGCAGATGACCAGATGGTCACAACACCAGACTCCATAAAGACAGCAATCACTCTAACTCAGAGGTTTTCAAACTTTCTGAGTCCATGGCTCCCTTAACCAAGTACATTCTTTCTGTAGCACCCCTGTGGGGCTCAGGAGACCAGTTATGTCCCCCTTGCTTGCAGAACTGGCAGCCTCTCATTCTTTTTGAACACCCTCCCTTGTGGATTGTTGCCTCAGTCTCCTCTCCTCTCTCCTCTCCCCTCCTCTTGGGAGTCCTCCAGGCAGCTGCTGCTGCTGCCCCTGGTCTCTGAGCTGCACCACCCCAAAGAGAGGTGCCTCCCAGAGGCACCATTCACCTGCAAAGCTTATGGCCAGGGCTGTTGCAATAAACAGCTGCACAAGCCTTTAGGAGGCAGAGACATGAGAGGGAATCAGAGAAGGGAGGGAAAGAAAAAAGGACAGGGGCCAGTGTTGCCTGTGGTACCCCTGATCATCATTTGAGGCACCCCAGGGTGCCACAGGAAACTGGTTGAAAACCACTGCCCTAACCAAATAACTCAATACATTCGCAATGGTGTCGGACCTAGAGGTGAATCTTTGTGAAATCTGAGACTATGTGTTTCAACAACACGCCCCCCCCCCATATTCAAAAAGTATTTCCCAACATCACGAAGATAAAACTTTGCTGCACCAAATTCAGATACTTAGGGGCACAAATAACCAGAAACCTCAACAAACTATACTTCCACAACTACAACCTCCTTTGGCAAGAAATTAACAAAGACTTGAAGAAATGGAACAAATTCATTTCACCCTCCATAAAAGGCAGAAAAAACCTAAATTTGATTGATTGATTGAATTTTTGATTTATATACCACCCTATACCCACAGGTCTCAGAGCGGTTCACAGAATAAAATGAAAATATAAAACCACAAAATACATAATTCAAATAAAAGTAACAGCAACACACACACACACCACACCCCAACAAAAAACCCCACATTTTAAAAGGGCATAGGATGTCAATCAAATCAACCAAAGGCCTGGTTAAAAAGGAATATCCCTGCCACAACATACCCATTCCATCAAAACAAACTAAGGAAAATCCCCACAACACTAAACAGCTTCACACAGCCCATGCTTAAAGCATAGAAGGAAAAAGTAGGAAAACTGTCCCCAACTGCATCCCCATTAACCCCCCCCCCGGCCCACCATCCACTATTCCATCACATAGCCCAAAACTTCCAAATAAAAAGTTGGCAAGCCAAAGGCTTACACCACCTAGCAGATTTCTACAAATATAACAAAACCATACTGACACAAGAAATACAAGGCAAACTAGGGGACACCCAAACACCCTGTCTAACACACCACCAATTACACACCTTCTTAAACACCCCAGCAGTAAAAGAGTAAAAGCAGCAGCCAGTAGGCCCTTGACCACCTTCGAAAACCTTTTCCTGACAGCAATGGGACATGGCAAGGGGATAGTATCCCAATATACAAAATTCTATTTCAGATCCCACAAATCCCACAAACCCCTTCATTTCAATCAAAAAGACAATGGGAGCTCGGGATAGGTTACAAAATAAACCAATGGACTAAACTGTGGTCAAAATCACCCTTTAAACCCATCTCACCTTGAAACCTATCTCTAATGTTACCTAACACCATGGTAACTGGCAATGATACATCCAGGAACCTTGCCAAAATGCAGGAGAGGTTGCACCTCTACAGGCACATACTTCCACATGTGATGGGACTGTTCCAAAATGCAATCCTTTGGGACATCATTCCTACAAGAAATATGCAAAGTAACTAAACAGGTCTTAGAAGCCACCCATGACCTGGCCTTATTGAATATTTTCCAAGACTAAAAACACACACTCACACTACAAAGAGGTCATAAGCCACCTACTCTCAGCAGCCAGGAACATCATAGCTAGACACTGTGCCAGGAGTGAACATGGACCACTGGTGCCAAACTGGGAAATAGCCCTACTAGGAAAACTAACCAACAAACAAACTGAACTAGCACGCGAACCAAAAAAAGAGGATGCCTTTACCCTGGTATGGCTCAACAAGGCAACAATACGAACACACCGACAGCATATGAATCAATAAGGCTAACTTGACCCGACAACCCCTCCCCATCACTCACACAAACAAAACTCACTGCAGTCAACTGAAAGTAACCAATCAGACCCTGGACCCCACAACCTCTTTCACTGCCAAGGAAAACTAATAAATGAATAGAAAGAGGACCTACCCATTTGATGCTGACTCAAAAACCTTGCACATACACTGTGTAAGAGAATGAAAATTTACTACCTCCCTCTCTCCCCTTGCTTTTTCTCCCCACCTCTCTTCTCCCTCAATCTTATGCTGTATTCAACAGTAATGCCTCACATCAAATATAACTGATCTGTACAAAGGCCTTTATGATATGAAAACAGAGACAATTTTTGTAACCCAAACATCTTTAATAAAAACAATTTGCCTGTTGGAATAATTGTAAATATGCTGTTTGTGGTACATTTCAACTGCTACCTAGAGTGGGAATTACAAGAAGACAACAAATGGCAACTAATCTTTAACCATTATATTCCACGATCAGGTAACAGAGTAAACTGCATCACAATCCAGGCTATCGGAAATTTATGCTACCACTCTGAAGCCTCCATTGCAAAATGGAGGAGGTTTGAACAAATGTGGTAAGCAATTTCGTTTACGGAAACAAGAGGATCAAAATTTAGAAGAAACCAACTTATTACTATAGACAATCTCTTTTTATAGATTATTTGCTTTGTTTGTCTACATAATGAAGCCATCTGTGCCAAGTGAGGGAGAAACAGAGGAATATCTATATCTATAGCCTTTACAATATATGAAAACATAACAGGAATATCAGAGCTGACTTTGAAGATTTTACAACCATGAGCAAAATTACTATAAAAACCAGTGCATTCACACTTGGAATTCCAACTGGTAAAAATATGATAAGTACCATAATTGCTTAGAAACCGTTGCTCAAATCCTATCACATAAGCTTAAAAAGCAATGTTTTGGTTTCCTGATTCCAGTAAAATTATTTAAAGGATGCTGCATATGACTCCAAGGACTAAGAGCACGTTCTCTCTCCCACCCTACACCCAGCTATTCTCCATCAATAATGTGAAAAGAATTTGCATTTGAAAACTATTGAAGGAGAGAGAGGAAAAGGTGAAATTCTCTAGGGTGGGATGTTGGTTGTTATTATTGTGCTTACATTGCCTTGGAGGTGGTCGGTGGTTTTTGTGAATGCTGTTGCTCTCATTCAACACATTGTCACTCCATTTCCTTTAGCTCCTCAGGTGCCTGCACTTTGTGAAAAACCTAGGTCATCCTTGGCTGGATTTTCCTATAAGTGTGGGAAGGGGTGGAGGCTGCCTACCATGCCCCTAGCAACTGATCATTTTAAAAAATGATGTCTTTTTGCTTTTAAAGAAATAAATAAAATAATAAAATAATCCAAACTACTACCCCACTCAGTGGAACTTTGTAGAATGGTAAGGCTACTGTTGGATCTGATGCCCTTCTGCTCATAAATACCATGATTGGGGGCTCAGGGGACAGGACAATCAGACCCATAGCTGGGCCAATGACTACGTCATATAACAGCAATGAGACGACTCAGGATCCAGTGGATCCACAAATGATATGTAATTATGTTTTTCCTCCTTATTTGCATATTGTTTCCCTTGCATTGAAATGAATGGGGTAGAATTATGTCATAACAATGGTAATTTAAGTAATTAATTACAAAACTTACAAAAGTGTGCCTCTGTGGACAGTGAGAGAAATGGCATTGTTTTGTGGAAGGCAAACTTCATTGGAATGGGACCAGTGCTGTGTGTGACAAATACAGCGTGGGACAGAAAAAGATGCCTTCTTAAATCCCTTACACCCCAGGGGAGATACTCCTGGCTGAAACTCTGCAGAGCTGCTTCCAGTCAGAGTAGACAAATACTGAGCTAGATGTACCAATGGTCTTTCTCAGTATAATACAGCTTACTATGCTGAAATCAGTTGGGACTTATGTCCAAACCCAATGGCACTAATTCCAAGGGGTGCTGGGGGCCTGGTCACCCACATAATTTTCACTGTGGGGGCCTGACCTCTGCCCACCACCTGCTTTACCTCTTTATCTGTGGTGGTGGCTGGGCCAGGGCCTCCGTATTCACTATGGGGCCCCTGTTGAGGCCCACCTCGGACGTGCATCTGGGGGTGTCTGTAGCCACAGCAGGCCTTGATGGAGGCCTCACAGCGGAGGCCTTGGCCTGGTCACCGTGGTGGCAGCAGGAGTGGGGCAACAGAGCACCATTTCCATGAGGCTGTGGGCACCCACACTCTGCTGCCCTACCCCTGCCGCCACTACAGAGGCATGTCTGTGGTAACAGAGGACCAGCAGCGGAGGTGGAGGCCCCGGTGCCGGAGAGCGGTGGTGGTCAGCTGTGACATGACCTGACATTGTGATGTCACATCGCGCATGCGAGCTGCTGGGCATCCACAGTCTGGGGCCCAAGTTGGTTCCTATGTCCAAACCTGAGTAGTCACATATAGGATTGTGTGGTTTTTAACATTAAGTCCTGACCCTGAGCTCCTCTTTAATTTGCTCTCTGCTTTTCCATGTTGTGCTTCTATATAAATGCCTGCTATGCCTCCGCTGGTGGTTGTTCTCCTCACAAACAAATGTTGAACACAGACTGTGCCAATGTTTTCAAGCTGCCTCTGATCTGTCATTCAGTGCAGAAGCTTCTCCGTAGCTGCCTATGCAAATATTTCCTCAAAATTACAAATATTCAAAACGTCAGAATCGTAGGAGAACCTTTGTTAAAGCACCTTGTTTTATGGGATTAACAACAGCCTAGGATGTGTGGTGATGCTGACATGCTATTTGTACAAGGCTAAGGGGAAACAATGGACCAGCCTGGGGGGGGGGGGGGAGAACGATTGCAATAGTAATGCAACAAAGCTTCAGTGCAAGCCATAAATACAGTATAAGGCCTAAATATATAGACATGGATATTTAAGTGCAGCACTGAAAACAGGGAGAAAAGTAACTATTTTTCAAGAGGGTAGTGCCTGCCTCTATCTGTTTCCTTTGCAGGTGGGTGGGAAGAGATGGAATTAATTCTGAGGCGCAGACACCGGATTGGCACATTTGGAAACAAAATGTACCTCAGTATCTAAAAATCAAAGCACCATGAATATTTAACAGGGGAAAGAAAAGAATGATTTTTGTCATCTGGTAAAAGCATCTCTGAGAGGCTTACGCCCTGCTTGCCTCCTGTAAAATGGCTTTCTTTGTACACAGTGTGCCAGAGATGAGATTGAAGCCCTTAATTTTGAGCTAGGGAATGACAGTATCAGGACCCCAGAAGATGCTGCTTCAGAAATAGACACAAGGCTCTGGATTCCTCATTATACCTCTGGCAAATATATATGATGACAGAATCATAGAGCTGGAAAGGGGCTTAGAGGCCATCCAGTCCAACTCTCTGCTCAAGGTAGAATCTGCAATGTAGCCTGCAGTGACAGCATCCCTGACATCTGGCTTCACAGCAAGGGTGGGGAGCCCCCAAGTGACTTTGCCTGGACCCTGGGACTCTGCCAAGGCGACACACCACAGGCCTCATCTCTCTCTGGCCCTGCTTGTTGTGGGAGATTTATGAGGTCAAACTCTGATTAGTAATTGTAGATTCAGTTAGGTAGCTGTGTTGGTCTGGCACAGCTGAAATAAATTTTAAAAATTAAAAAATTGTCCAGTAGCACCTTAGAGACCAACTAAGTTTGTTCTGAGTAAAAGCTTTTGTGTGCATGCACACTTCTTCTGCATGCAAGGGAGGTCGTTAATTCACAACAGCTCCCCTCACCTTGTTTAGTTGACCAGTTGAAGCTGTTTTCTGGTGTGTGACCGCTGTTGCATGCTGGCAGCTTCTAGAAGCCACAGGCAAGAGCTGAGTGCAGGGTGGGGACCAAAAGTGGACAAAGTAGGTTTTTGGCTATGTCACGAACTCAATGGCAGTAGCTCCTCGCTGCCCTCTGCAGGCAGTGAGGAGGTTCAGGCTGGGGAAGGCCAGGATTTAAGAGGCAAAAATCCTTGCAATGTTCCCCAATGGGGTCTGGGGAGCTCACTGCATCCTGCTGAGCCGCTCAAGCCCATGTCTGCCGACTTGAAAGGCAGAGCAGGTGTGAGACTGTCCCTGGGAGTGTGTCCCTGCCATGGGCAAGCCTCTGTCTCCAGCATGATTTGTGGTTGGTTCCTCCATAATTTGGACAATTGGCATTAATAAAGAGGCACTCCTGGACTGACACATGCTAATGAGCTGCAAACAGTCAGCTACCGAAAGGACTGGGCTTGGCGCTTTGAAGGTATCAGAATGTTTTCTTTAAAGCTTGAGAACCCCTACAAAAGCCAGGAAAGGATGGGGGTGGACTAGGTGCTTTGTGCTTCCATATGATTTTCAAATGGTCTCCTTTCTTCTTGTCCTCCCCTGCAAAATGAAAGAGACATGTGTAGCCTCTGTTATGTTATTCTGTCTAGTGGACTCCGAATAAGAAATAATGCAGCTATGTGAGGAAATGATGGTGATTGTATGTTTGGAACAGGAGCAGGAAACCTGGTTTTGAGAAATTTGATTTGTAATAATTTGGAAAATTAATAAAAAGAATTTGAAAAAAGTGGACAAACTACCCCAGAAGGAGCATGATGTGTACCCCCACCAGAGGTGGTACCACTCCCCTAACATCCCATACACTCAAAATACTCCCACTGAAATTAATAGTAATGTCCAATCATTTCTGTGGATCTACTCTATGACTACCATTGGATGCAAGCCATTGGTTGTACCCAGCATTAGTTCCATTCATAGTATACCTATTGAAAATAATGGACACGACTGATCTTCGCCCATTAAGTATAAATTAATTTGATACAACCCTATGCATCTGAGCTAATTTTCATGTGCATTTTTTTAATACCTAAAAGTTTGTCCTTACCCATTGTATAACCATCTGATCACTGCAGGAGAGGGCTGCTGCAAATGCCATCCCATCAGGAGGGGTGTTTCTTATGATATAGGTATGAGACCTCCAAGGTGGTGGCACCTACTCTTTGAAACTCCCATTTCTAGTGTCTGTCTCCTGCTGGACTCTCCTTTCCCAATAAGCCTTTTAAGTAGCAGTTCTTCTCTCTGTCTGTATTTGTATTGAATCTGAAATTGATTTTAATATTAGTTTTAATTGTTAATCATTTCCTGAAGTTTCATGGGAAGCAATTTGTCAAAATTGTGCTCCTTAGGGTTCCCAGGACCCTGGTTATCTCTTTCTATCTGGTGGGTCCTTTTTCTTCTGGGCTTAGGTATTCTTTTCATTTCAGGATACATTTCAGGACAGCCTTACTTGCTTCCTTGTGGGACAGCTTCAGGAGAAGAAAAGGCTAAGGTGTGAACCCTACACAAATCCGGAGCACAGTGGTTGCATGGCATCTTATATGCCTCCTTCTGACAACTCCTGCAGCAAAGCTGGTGCCAAATTTATTGCTTTCCTTTGCACTGGACCACATCAGCGATGCTGGGCGGGGGAGGGCTTGTTGTCTGGGCAGCCCAGGACCTCCATACACACTGTCCAGGCTTGTGCCACAGAGATGTCACTTGGTGCTGCAAATGCAGCAAAAACAACATGGGAGGTAGCCATTGTGAGTTACAGGTGCTGTGATTCTCTACCAGTTTGACTTCACCCTTGGAGGTGCAATCTACTGTCTCTTGAGACAGATGAATGCAAACAAAACTAGCCTATTTTCAATAGACCCACACTCGCTACCTACAGCCCCATAGATTTTATTTATTTATTTATTTTGTAGCTTAGTGGTTCCCTTCTTCCATTATGTTGAATGGCTCACTGCTGGGTGTACTAACCTAGATATGCTTCCTTACCTTCACTGTACAAAAATCCAGCCATCTAATTGAGCTCCTTTCTCTCCTAGTTACTCTGGCTCAGTTTACTTGCTCTGAAACCCATAGCGTGGTCTGTAAACCCTTCAGATTCTCTTTCTCTTTCTTTCTATACCCCTGAGGGTTCTCTCTGCTGCTGCCAAGTCCAGCCTTATATTCTGATGCTGGGAGCACCTGGAGAGTTTACAAGCATTTCTGCCATCCTGTCTCATCACTTCTGGCCCACCCTCACCTTTATCTGGTCAGCCCAGAATGTAAGCAACTTGGAAAGAAGAAACAACAACCACTCCATCCTCCCAATATGATTCATAAATGAAAAGAAATGAATAAACAGCAGTTGCAGATTAATGTCAAAAGGGCTGTTACAGATTTACAAGCAAGCATGTGTGTAAGTGACAGGAAACAATTATACAGAGTCATCTATCTCTATTGTGTTGAAGGAAAGGCAGTTTAGTTGCCATTTGACAGTCTTCTTCTTGGATACTGCTTCATGTTTTTCTAGTTCAAAGAGGTTCCAGGGCTCAGCTTCAGAGACATTGGCCCAAATTATGCCCTGCATGCCATTGCTGGGAATATTTTTCTCTTCATGAACCTGGTGGCTAGAGATAAGAGTGCCTCTGAGCACATGGAGAGTTGACCTTCTTCCTTCCTTCTAGGGGTGAGCAGGTTTCTCCCTGCTTACATTATTTGTTGCCCCTGAATTCCTATTTTAGGAGAATTTGGACAAAAAAACCCTTCTGCCTAAGGGTTTTATATCTATATGAAATCCATTATGCTGAGTTAGCTTTGTGAAAGAGGAGCCTATTGCTCCTGTACACTGCTAATATATTCTGGGAAGACCCTGTCCTTCCCCTTTGCAAAGAGAGCTGCATTAGACTAAACAAACAGTTGACAGTTCTTCTCCATTGACAAGTTCCCTTCCGCTTTGAAGAGGTTGAGACCTCAAAGACTTTTGGGCTGAAACCCAGAGAAGTGTGTGTGAAACCTGCCGAGGGAATGTCATTTTGACAGCTATTTTCCTGGCTGTGATCCGGATTTCCAGGGAAAATGGGCCAGCCTGTCATTGGCTTCAGATGCCTTATTTAAACATTAACATATGCTATTCTCACATATGTGTCCTGAACAAGTTTGTGCATGCATTCCTTCATCGTAGTCACACTGCATCTTGGGGCTATTTAAGCAGTACCCCTTCACAATTCACTTATGGTGAACTGAAGCACTGCCAAGCAGAAACTGACCTAAGAGCCATGACTTTACATAAATATTATAAAAAGATAAAGAAATGACAAAGAGATAATTTGATTACATAACTGTAAACATATACAACTACAGTGGTACCTCGGGTTAAGAACTTAATTTGTTCCGGAGGTCCGTTCTTAACCTGAAACTGTTCTTAACCTGAGGCACCACTTTAGCTAATGGGGCCTCCTGCTGCCGTCGTGCCACCGCTGCACGATTTCTGTTCTCATCCTGAAGCAAAGTTCTTAACCCGAGGTACTATTTCTGGGTTAGCGGAGTCTGTAACCTGAAGCATATGTAACCCGAGGTACCACTGTATCTGTATCTAGATGTGTGGCTACATGTCATGTACAACAGCCAGTGAAGACATCATTCCTCAAAACAGAGTTGATGCCCGGGATGAAATAATTTTAGAGTTACTCCCAGTATGTGTGAGTGGCAGTTCCACAGGTTAATGAACAGAGATGGGAAGTGAATGATCTTTTTAAAAAAGAATAAACTATGTTTGTGTGTGTTTCCCAGCTGCATTTTATCATAACATATAAATAAACCAGAGTAGCTCTGAAGTAGCTCTTGCTAGTTATTAGAGAAGATTGATGAATAATAGTAATAGGGCCAAGCTAAGAGAGGCCAACTGATTGCTGTGGGGTGGGGAGGGGTAAATGCATGCAACTTAAGAACAAAAAAGCCTGTCATTGTCAAGAAGCAGTCATTCTTAAGCAGAAAAGGGCAGCAGGGCAACTCATATTTGCTCTCTCCAAAAGCCATCACCATCAGACTTTCCCTTAAGTGTCATGAAACAGCAGCCCTTCCAGCAGGCTGCCACAGAGGGAGAGGAAAGAAGGTAGGTTGTTGGCATCCATCTGCCTCAGGAGACAATGGAGGGACCTTTGAGGATGAAGTTAAACTGTTGGAAAGTTGCAGTGTCTGCTGTGGTTGTAGAGGCTGATGCGGGAGAGACATGTTTTGTTGAAGCTGGAGCAGATGAAGGTGTCCAGTTGTGCTGCTGCAGATGCACGATGGCGCTTCTTCTCTCTGTTCCCCTCCCAATGATTACCTTTTCTGGTAACTGCTGTGGATATATGTCCTGACTTTCTCCAGGCACTGCAGTCTTCTGCAAGGTATTCCCACACGGTGGGGTTAATGTTGCTAGCCTTCATGGCATGTTTGCAGACATCTCTGTAACACAGAGTTGATCTGCCAATGGGCCTGGTGCCTGAAGCCAGCTCCCCGTAGAGCACATCCTCAGGGATCCTGCCATCTTCCATTCTGTGGACATGACCAAGTCAGCATAAACACCACTGAGAGAAGAGGGTGAACATGCTGGGAAGGTGAGCTTTGCTTGAAGCTCTGTCCTGCCATGTGATACCCCAAATCCTCCTGTTACAGCACATGTGGAAGACATCGGACATCATACCTAATGGTTGTTAGTTTTCCACAACACTTCCATAAAAAGTAAAGGTAAGGGACCCCTAGGTGGTTAAGTCCAGTCAAAGGCAACTATGGGGTGCAGCTCTCATCTCGCTTTCAGGCCAGACAGCTTTCCAGGTCATGTGGCCAGCAGAACTAAACCACTTTTGGAGCAACAGGACACCGTGACAAGTGCCAGAGCACTTAGAAACACCGTTTACCTTCCCACCGCAGTGGTACCTATTTATGTACTTGCACTAGTATGCTTTCAAACTGCTAGATTGGCAGAAGCTGGGACAGAGCAACGGAGCTCACCCCATCATGCAGATTTGAACTGCTGACCTTCTGATCAACAAGCCCAAGAGGCTCAGTGGTTTAGACCACAGAGCCACCTGTTCCATAAAGCAGAGTGGTCAACACACAAGCCTGGTAGACCTTCATCTTGGTTGTAGACATTAGCATCACATTCTGCTCTGCTGAAGTCTTCACCATCACACTTTCCCTCTCCCTCAACTATTATTCAGCAATTGTCACCCTATCAAATTTCACTAGAGGGAAAGAAGGAGGGCAGCACTACTCCATCGACACTGCTGAAGGATTAACAAACTCTAGCTGCTCCCCTCCAACTTTTTCTGTTTAGTTGGTCATTCTAAGGACTTTGTAACTATGAAGTAGTGCCTGTGGGAAAAGTTATAGTTCAGTGGTAGAACATCTGTTATGCGTGCTTAAGATCCCAGGTTCAATCCCCAACATTTCCAGATAGTGCTCAGAGAGACCCCTGCCTGAAACCCTGGAGAGCTTCTGCCAATGTACATAACACTGAGCTAGATTGACCAGTGGTCTGACTCAGTGTAAAGCAAGTTCCTACATACCTTTCCCAGTTCTGCCTACACAAACTATACAAATTCTGCCTTGGGGAAGAAGGTTACAAGGCTACCATGTTCCATACTTCGCTATGCATTATTGACATTGACACTCACTATGTGCAGAATAGCATGGAAAAATTCCTCTTCTTATTCATAAAACATCAGGTGTGTTTTGAGACCGTTATTTTCCACATGACACTTTGCCAGAAATGAAGGCAGGCAAAGCACCAGTGAAATGACTCAAGAGCAGCACAGAGGAGGGAGAAAGGAGATAGTTGTCAAGTAAGATGGGAACTCCGGGGTGTGCTAAACCAAGTAAAAGGTGTGTCAGCCTTCCAAGCATCTGCATATGGGAAGGGGTGTTATGCATGAGTACATGGCAGCTTCTTTTCCCTCCCTCTCAGTTAATTAACCTCCTTCACCTTTATGCTGTTAGAGTTAGACACTGTCCTTAGTCCTGTATCAAGGTCATGATTAGCACAGGCCAAGCAAGTCTTGCAAGCTGAGTAATTTCAGGATGAACAAAGGCTATAGCAATGAGGACCCCACAGTTTTAGGGAGACTTAGGCCAGGGGTGGGAACCATTTTTCAACCAAAGGGCCACATTCAATTCTGGGCGACCTTTCAAGGGTCGTAAATCAGCACTGGGTGAGGCCAGAGGCAAAACTGGACAAAGCAACAAATGACCATATAACATTTGTACAGTACTCTAGTTTTTATACAACACAGCCATCTTTATCTTCCATCCAGGTAAGCAAGAGGCATTTATCAGAGTTGAAGAATGCATTCCAACCAGGTAAAAGCACTAGGAACAGTATAGGGTGTGGTTTATGGAAAGGGTTCACATAGGGAGAATTTTGAGGGCCAGATAGAAATGAGACATTCAGCCTCTGAACCTGAGGTTTCTGACCTCTAGTTTAGACAACGAGTTAGCAACAAGATCAAATGAGGTGGGCTGTGCCTCAACTCCTTCACCAGCACTTTGTATGCAGCAAGTAGGTGTTACTCAGAGTAGACCAATCAAAATCAATGGACCCAAGTTAGTCATGTCCATTATCCTTAGTGAATCTACTCTGAATAGGATTAGCAATGAACATAATCCAATGGATGAAATCCACTCAAATGCTGAAATCTGAATGGGTCAGTCCAGTGTCCCCAAGCAGCTGGTGACTCATTGTGTGTTTGTATTGCACTGAGACATATCACCAATGTCATATCTGCTGTCAGCCCCAAAGCCTTACTTTTCAGCTCTTGCTAAACATTTGCAAGCCATCACATCCCCTCTCCATCTCTACACATACCGGTATCTGTTTCTGACTAGCCTTTTCATAACTCTTCCACTCCTAAATCCTTTCCAGTTTTGTTAGCATTCTCCCTAGACCACAATAAACAGGACTAAGCTCAGTAATCTAGATGTGGCTGCGCCAGTGGAATTTATCCCTTTGCTGCCGATTCAACAACTGGGCGTCAATTTTATGATAATGTTTGTTTAGGATTTTGTTTTTAATTGCATATGCTTTTACATCATGTTTAAGCAATCTCATGGCTCTCAAGGGTAGAAATATGGATGCAAATGGCTTCCATAAATAAATGACATCTAGTACTGCCTGCAAGTCATAACACCAGTCAGCGTCTGCCTCCAACCACTCCCCTCATTATATATATTTCATTGTTTTAAATGCTATAGTTTCTGAGAAAAAGCTGCGGACACTCTAGCTGCAAGCAGTAAATCATCCAGTCCTTTTCTCCTGGATGTGTGCTGAGGAAGGGAAGCTGATGATGAATGGGGCTGTCCATATTTACATTGAGAGCGAAACAGCTGTGAGAATCTCCCCGCACCACGAGTATCCCTTGCAGACACCCCCCTTTCTTTCCCTCTCTGCTACTGCTTGCTGACAGTGATGGATTGTCTACTTCTGTGCAGATATACCCAGTTGCATAAACTCCCTACCAATGCTTGATATGATTGGGAACAAATTCCATTCCTTCTGGGTGCCATGGAATTCTTTTAGAAGATACTGGTATATGCCATGGCTTGGGCAACAAAGGCTGGAACATAGGAAGCTGCTTTATACTAAGTCAGACAACTGGTCCACCTAGCTTTGTATTGCCTGCACTGACTGGCAGGGTTACAGGCAGGGGACACTGCCAGCCCTACTTTAAGATGCCAGGGATGGAACCTGAGACCTTCTTGCAAAACAAACACTCTACCACCAAGCCATCGCTGCTCCCCTAACTAAGATTCTGATCCTCATTGTTCTGAATAAAGGACTGATTGAAATAAAAACATAAAGAGGTGCCAAATACCGTCAGACCATTTTCATCTAGCCCAATATTTTCTGCATAATTGGCAGTGGCTCCCTATGATTTCAAACATGGGACATCCTTAGCTCTGCCTGGAGATTCTGTGAATTGAAGCTGGGACCTTCTGCACTCAAAGCAGGTGCTCCACCACTGAGCTATGGCCCTTCCCTAAGACAAATATGGCAACCCTAACATAGAGCAGTCAAGTCCAACATTCCTTGTTTTCCTAGAATGGATGCACAGAGGAATGTGGCTCCAAACTTCCTGTCATACCTGTTGGGAGCCACCTCTCCCTGAGTGTGACCAGGTAGCTGGGCATGACTCAAGTAAAGCCCTAATAAAAGGGTTGTGCACACAGTCATCTTCCTCGCTTGCTCTCTTGCTCCTTTTGGATATATTAATCCTGCTGTTCATATGCAGCCTCATCCATAACAAAGGATGTAGGCAGGGGCATAGGAACAATAACAAAAAATAACAATACACAAAACACAAAAACGAGCATGCAAAAAACCCAAACACAAATCCAATTCTTACAAGTTAATAATATAAACACTAAAAAGAAAAATGAACATTGACTTCCACCAATCCCACAGCACCTCCTTTACCTCTCATTGTATCTTCCTGTTTTCCTTATCATCTCTATCCTAGCATCTAGATATAAATCCCTCTTTCTTATCCTTTCACTTCACAAGGTTCTTCCAGACTCAGCCAGATTTAAAAAGATTGCCTTATCTTATTATTATTTTCAGCAGGAAATAAAAGGGAAATTACCAGGAAGAACCCATAATTACCAGGAAGAATCCCGGATTGCTTAATTAGAAGGTTGACACCAGTCATCAAGAGTTTCCTGCTACTATTTGCTGCAAGGAATGCGCTGTGCTCTATGTGCTTACTAACATGAATGAGGAAGGGTTATATATAATTAATATATCTCTAATCTTCCTCAACATTCCTACAAGATCCCCTTTAATCAGCTTGATTCAATTTGGAAATCAAGCTTTAATTGAATCTGGGTCACAGCCCTAATATTCATGGTTATTGCCCTCCCTGTTCATCACACTATGCACTCTTCCATATATCCCAAAGGAAGGTGGTATATAAATGGATTGGTGGATGGATTGAAAGAATGGCTCCTAAGTGTATAACAGTACCCCAACTCTATCAGATGTAGGGCTTAATCTCTTCTACCGTATGTATTTTAAAGCCCACCCTCCCTCTAAATGGGGTTTTGAGCACTAATTACATCAAAGGCAAGAAGGGGATTTAACAAGGTGCACCTTAGCCAACCAGTATGGGGGGAGAGAGCACAGATAGCACTGGTTCTGATCAGAGTCATGGGAAGTTAGGAGAAGGCCCTAGCAAGTTTTGATAACCCAAACAGGTTAGGATAGAATCTGCAACCCCCTCAAAGAGGATCAAATATCCCATCAGTTAGGACATTTTATATCCTTCTGAGGAGAGAATTGGGTGAGATGCTTAAAGTCAATCAACCCTACCAACCTCAATTTCATGACTGTCTTTGGGGGTGCTTGAACATTCTTGACATCTCTAAGTCTTCTCCTCTGCCTTCAGAATTCAACCTTCCTTGCTTCTGTTGTCACTGTTTCTTTGAAAATACAATCTCCTGCGCTCCTCCATCATTCCTCTCTCTTCATTGTTTCCCTTCTTGTCTCCATTCTTTCTCCATTTCATGAAACCGTTGACATCTTGTTTACCTCTGATGTCGAAATAAAGAAATTTCATTTCTGAAGCACATTTTCTTCTGCTGTCAATGTAGCTGGGGAGGTGGGGGAAGCAAGATATGATGCTTCAAAGGCACCAATCAACTTAAAAACAGCAACAAAAACTAGACAAAAGGAAGTTCAAAGTAGATGCCTCCTCCCTTCTTCTAGCAAATATGAGACTGCTATGCCAGTTTCATGATTGCCAGGCTGTTTAGCTTAGTAAAAGCATCTCTTAGAGATCGTATTCCATACACAAAGAAAAAATGCATTTACATTATGTCCCAAATAGCTGACAGACTATTTCATATAGACCTAGCCAGAAGTTAATATTATAGAGGGGATTCTTTTTGTAGTTCAGCGCCCTCCAAAGTTTTTTGGGGAAGTGGAAGCCTGGGAGAGGCCATTTTCTGTGTAAGCCCCTAAGCTTTGGGATGCTCACCTCACAGATGCGTGTCTGCCACCTTCATTATACAACTTTCATCATATGCTGAAGACTGCCTTTGCACCCTTGCCATGGAAGAGAGATATCCCTCCCTAGCCTTCTGATTTAAAACTGTTCTAACTAATTTTAGTTTTGCATTTTTATATTGCTGAACCTTCCCTGTGTCCTTACGGTGAAGGGCAGGTAAGAAATGCACAGCCCTTATATATGCCACATTGACCTCCTGAGGAAAGGTGGGGTATAAATGAATGCATTCATGTATAAATGAACAAATAAATGCAAAAATTACTACTGGGAGTGTAAAAGGAGTCCTGCTAGATCAGACCTAAGGCCAATCTCTTTCAATGGGCCTAAGGCTTGTGGATTACAAACAAAACTATACTCTCTTACATCATATTCCATTGCATTCCTCTCTCTCCTACTGTTCCATTCCAGCCCCTCGTGTTTTCCTCCTGAGTGTCTCCTCCTCTTCCTCCTTCATGTGTGTACATCATCAAACCTTGGGGTGCTCCTGACCTGGCGACAGCTCGCTTTTATGGGTAGATGGTGTTTCGTTGGCTGCATAAGGATTGGCACTCAGAGAATTGTGTTTCCTATTAGTGGTGATGGTGATGAGAGGATGAAGCTAAGTGGCCTTTTTAGGGTCAGACATGCTTCTCTTGAAGTGTAACACTGACATTCTTTTCCAACAGTACACCGACCCCAACCCTCATTTCTGAATGGAGACAGAAGGAATAAATGAAAACTCAAGGGATGGGATGGCGTCACCCTTTGAAGTTTCCTCTCTTTTCTCCTTTTGCCTTGCTAAGTGATCAAGGAGCCCCCTCCCTCTTTCTTTCCCCCTTTCCAGTCACACACAAACATTTCCTGGGTTAATTCTCTCCTTGCTGAGACTGGAAATTAGATAGATTGGAGATTTATAGCTAGTGAAAACAACAACAACAATCTACTCCTATCAAGGATTCAAATGATTAAATATCACACCCAGGAAATACTTTTAACTTCACTTACAGTACAATCTCAGTACAGTACAATCAGTTTAGTAGAATCTCACACACCAAGGCAAGCAACAGAAAATCAACCTGTGTAATAAGGATCTGGAGAGGGAAGGAGGGTGAGGGCAATCGGGGTGGGGAGAGACAGAGATGAGGAGAAAAGATGGAAGGGACAAAGAGACAAATGAAGAGATAACCCAGAAAGAGAAGTGACTTTTTTCCCCCAGCTGCAGCTTTAAAGACTATTAAGACCATCTCAATGCATTGGTGGGAATCAATTGTCTTTGGGCACACACATTTTGGGCTGCTGGTTCTCCAAGAAAGAAATCCTAGGCAGATGTGAACAGCCAATAAAGGGTCAGTGTGTGTAACAAACTTTACGTCAGGGATGGAGAAGCTGTGGTTCTCTGTTTCTGTTTGGATAAAAACTCTCATCAGTCCCAGCCAGCATGACCAATGTCAGGGATGATGGGTGCTGTTATCCAATGGTATCTGAGGAATCAATTCCCCCTCAGTGGACCAGTCTCCATTGTACAGACAACTAACTAAAATCCTGAGATTTATACTTGGACAATGCTGCTTGCTATTTTCTAGGTCCGTGAACACTCCTCTAACCAGAGGAACACTTGACCAGCATCCAGCACTGAATCAATTCAGGGATGAATTAGGAATTTTAAAAGCATGTACAGTTGTGAGAGGAGAAGAATCTGTGTCTTCTTCCCTGCTTCCAACTACACTGGAAGGTTGCCCAGATGGGAATGTGACTCTCAGGCTAAAAAATGTTCCCTAGTCCTGCAATATCATAATCACTCAAGAAAGTCAAGATTTCTCAGCATGCCAGCCTCTCCTCACCACACGAAGCCACGTCTTCTAATCTAAATTTCCTCTAAAGAAACTACTCTTGGTAATGGTGGTTACAGACGGTCTCAGTGGCTCTCATTATGAAGTTTGATGCTGCATAAAATCACCATTGTATAAGACAAGAGAAAAACAGGTGTATAAATAATTCATGGAAGCAAGGAGCAGGGCATAATAGAGGGCCCCATTCCTTCTCCTTCCCCATCTCTCCATCCCTCTCATTAACATGGGGCAGCATGTGCCACAATTAAGATCCAGAGTCGAAGCCCATACATCAGGCTTGCTAACTTTACCTCCACAAAGACACTTGACAGAAAAAAGCTGCTCACTTTTCACCTCCTGCACAGCACCTTGCCAAGGCAACTACCCAATCGTGGTCAAATTGGCACTGCATTATTAACAGTACATTTGCATGCTGTCTTATGCCTCCTGGAAGCAGCCCAATCCAGAGCAACTCCTGTGAGAAAAGTGTTGGAAAGCAAGACTGTACAGATGAGGGATGGGAACTTCTGGGGGTTGAATGCAACCTTCTAGGCCTCTTTATCTGGTCACCATAACTCTTCCAGGCCACACATCCTCCCCAGTCACATCCCATACTAGCTCTGAGTCATACTTTGAGTGCTTTTACCTGGGTGGAACAACTCATTCAGCCCTGATGTCTGAACGGAGGAGAAAGAAGGGTACATGTGTGTGTAGATACTAGTCAACTGTATAAAAGCTAAAAGTTATGCTAGTTGTTCTGCCCACCTTTGCTTCTGACTTCCTGGAGCATTATCCAGAAGAGAACGTGTCCCTCAGGCTGAAAAAAAGGGATCCATACAGCAGGTGCAGCTGCTGCAGAGATGCAAACACATGCATGACTTGGAAGCATAACCTTAAGCAAGCCTACCCTTCGTAACAGCTACCTAGTTTTACATGCCCAGGATGTTCTGTGCAGCCTACAAAGATAGCCCCGCAATCTTATTTCCCACCTAGGCTTGCTTGGTCTTCTGTCACATGAAGCTTCTTGCAGGTTCTTTCACATGTGATTTTGGCTATGCATGTGCACTGTTAACACAGCCTTTTATTCTTATAGGAGCTGCTCAAATAAGGTGTGGCTATTATTTGTAATTTTCTGATAGATTAAAAAAAAAATACCCTACTCTCTCCAAGTAAAAACCTATTGTAGAAGACAGTGGGAATAGGCTAGCACCTGCATCTGAGAAGCACTAGGGCAAGGGGTGCCAGTCCTTTTAGGCTTCTGGGTACATCTGGAATGTTGAGAAATTGTTGAAGGCACCATTGGAGTGTTGTATAACAAAAACGGTTGCCTCATGTAAAATAGTTTCTCATTAAAAAAACCAAAACCAAACAGCAGAGAACCTCAATATAGTGGAGGCGGGTTTTCCATCAGTCCCACATCAATGGGAAAAGGCACCTACTCAGCCACCACTGTATTCACTCACAGAGAGAGTCTCGTAGCAGCTCCTCTGTTCAGAATGAATGGGAGGGTGGAGTCTAGTCCTGACATCCAATGAAATGTGGGCATGATTAAGAGGACATGCTCAATATAGGAAAAGTGAGGTCAGTGCAAACAGGAACTGAGCAGGAATAGCAAGCATTGTGTTGTGCACAATACATTTAAAGTCCCTTCATACTATTATATCTTGAGAACCATAGTTTGTTAAAGATGGTGAGATTCATTAGGAGACCCCCCCTATTCCCCTCACAGAGCTACAATTCCCAGGGGTCTCATAACAGTTCTCAGCACGCTTAGGAAAATACAGCTCCCAGTGTCCTGACCCTCACTGCTGGATAAATAACTCAAGCTCAGGTTTCAGTTTCTGCCAAAATCTTTACTGTGTAGATATAGTGGTACATAGGCTAGGAGAGGGTTAAAGGTTCAGCAGGTGAACTACATGGCTGAGAGCAAACTGATACATTTATCCAACAAGTGGCATGCCCCTGCCACTTCCTTTGGGAGAGTAGTGTGGGCATGGGCATCTCAGGACTGGGCAAGCAAATGGGCACTCCCGTGAGTGAGTTTGAGGTTTCTTCGCACTGGTATCTTCATGTCATTGGAGACAGAGGTGGAGTATTTGCTGGCTCAGTATCCAACTTACTATCAGGCAGTTCCCCAGAAGGAAGAAGTTCCTTATTGACAGGAGGGGAAGGAAGCAGTGCCTGACTAGAAGCATCCAATAACAAAGAGCATCCGATAACAAATAGCATCTCTTTGTCAACCCACTTTGACCCTTCCTGGTATCCAGCTCCTGACTCTCTTGAATACTGCCCCCCTCTCCCAGCTCAGATGTTTCTTGGGACCCTAATTTTGACTCGTCCATCCCACTATAACCCTCCCTTGGGTTGTCTCACTCCAACTCCCTAACCCCCTGTCACTCGGCCTCAGGATGTGACCATCCACTCCATGGCATCTCCATGGGGCTTCTGACACCCATGACCCTTTGGGGGAAATCCAGGACTGTTTATAGTCACATGATACTGCTTTAGATGCATTGTGTAGCTGGGGCCTAACTGCTATCTTGAATTAGTGGGCCTGCTATCCATCCCTGCAAGGGCCCATCTCTTCCCAAGCTTCCAAGTATCTCCATCTCCCGACTATGACAAGAAGCATTGTACAGGAATTGACAATATCTTTTAGCCCCAAGATCACAGCTTGCTACTAATTACAGGAATAAATAACCAGTGACTCAAGCCATCTGTTCATTACTTGGCAGTGTGTCGGCTTCTCCATAAAATTTCTGCCACCTGCACAAGGCCCTCTGAGAGACGGTCACTCTGCCCTCTAAATTCACAGATGTGTCGTACAAGCACCGTCTGCAGGGGCAGCCCCAGGAGCAATTTCCCCGTTCATCCCTCTCATTTCTCCATCCCAGTGGGGAAATAATTAATGCAGTCAATTTACTTTCATTTGTAATTCAGGTTGAAGGGGGAAATGGCAGATAGGAAAATGGTTATTACAGAACATGACTTTATGCTCTCATATTACCAATTTGGATTGGTATACTGCATCCAAACAATGCATCTAAAGCCATCCAGCCCCCCCTCCTCTTCCATCTGCCCTTTAAGACCCTGACTCCTCTACCCTCCTCTGGGTGTGGGGAAGAGGGCATGGTCTGGGGAGGAGTCATGGACTGGGGAGAGTCCTGGGGAATGAATCGAAGTACTTAAAAGAGTTGCTTTTGGCTCCCGAATGTGAAATTTCCCACCTCTGCTTTAAATCTAAGTTTTGTTGGCCACCATCACACTTTCATCCAGCTCTGATCTTACTTCCCGTTAGGATGGCCCTGTCTGGTTCTACTTTTTTTTCTTTCCTCCTCTCTTTGAAGGTGTCTTCCAAGTCCACTTTGAAGATAAAGAATCATTGGACCTTGATGTTGTCCATGTGTAGTCATTATCTAGCATATAGCAGGATGAGCAGGCAAGCAGTTCACCTGATAACAGGCTTCCCAGCTATGGTGAGCTGCATTGCACTTTTATTTAAATTGCACTAATTAATTCTAAATTTGCTAATGGCAAGCAGAGCCAACTACTTCTAATTTTCTCCCCATCTCCCCCCCTGCTGAGTTCTATAAGGGCAACACTGAGAGGAGGAGGAGGAAACTGACAACCAGTGACACCCTGTGGGCTGGTTGTAAATAAGAAAGGCAGGTGGAGGCTGGCTGAGGACAGACTGAAGTTAGAGGGGGGGGGTGTCCCATTCACGCTAGTGGTTCATCTTCCACTGATTTATTGACTTGCAGTCTCACCTGGAAATATGGCTCACCTACCTAGAGACAAAGGCTGGCTCAAAATCTGGATGGAAATTTGACCCCAGTGCTGACCCACAAGGATCTATCACTGGGTGTCCTCCTCTAGCTCTTTCCCACCATCAGAAAAAACCAGGCTGTTTCAAGAGAGATTTGATGCCCTGGGTTGCCTCATCATTTCCCTATCTAGTTTTTAATGAAAAGAAATTGGATTTATGACCAGTTAAAGAACCAGGCATGGTGGGGAGATCTCTAATGAGGGGAGAGAGAGAGAGAGAGCCCTGCAGCAGAGATGGTTTGTTCAGTGGCACTAACTAAAATATTTACTAATGAGAAGAAGTAAAGTAATTTAAGGATTTAAAATAGTTGTGTTGCCATCCCCCCATGCCTTGTTGCCCCCCACTTCCCCTCTGTCTGCTGACTTCCCCTTTCATTATGCATTTCAATATTTGCCTATCTTTCTGGAGAGAGATTTATTTTGAGTGTCTACAATTTGTTTTAGCGTGTGGCTAAAGAAAATAGTCTCATTATTGCTCTAAAGACCTCCAAATATTTTGCAGCTTAAGCTAAAAGTCAAATGTATTGGAATCAAGGTTGTGGGAGTAATAATCTTGTTTAAATTCATCAGTATGCCTGCAAGCAAATGAGAAGGTTTATGCAAGGGAGAGGTGTGTTTTGTTGTTTTAAGAATACAAAGAATGCTCCCTCACTGCATGTAAAAACAAACAAATACTTCCTTGCCTATGAATAGCCAGAGTGACTGAGAAAGGAATTCTTCCAGGGGTCATTGTTAGAGAATGGCACAGTGGCCTGAACCTCAGATCTTTTACCCTTTTACCCTTTTCCTTGCTTAAAACACACAAACACACACTTCCTTTTTACTTTTCTTACAGGGCAGTTGGGTACACTGCAAAGTGAGGTAATGCAAGCACTGTCTTGATTTGAACATAGGCATCTCTAAAACAGGAATGAGAGAGAAATTTGATTCAGTTTGTATTGAAAGGTGAACAGGCCTCATTGGTGTTTTCCAAAATTCACACATGAAAGGTAGTGACTGCCCTATGTCTGCCATGAATCAAAAGCCCATCAATTTAATTGGGTGACCCCAACTGATGATGCAGCAGGGAGGGGGATGAGCGTGGGGAATGCTGGTGGACACTGTGAACTGAGCTGAGCTTTTGATGATCCCCTGGGAGAGTAGTTCCTTGGACAGTCCTAAATCAACAAGTGATGCCTAAGCCTGCACGACCCTCTCTCATAAAAAAAAATATGAGAATGCAAGAAGTGCCCTGCTGAATCAGACCAGAACAATGTGGCCTGGAGGACAGGGCTCGTGCACCTTAAACAGCTGTGTGGCAGAGGTAAATTCAGCAGGCACTCCTTGCATGAGAATCAGAGTAGCATAAGCCTAATCCTTCTATGGAAATATTAAAGCTGTATGATACCTATCCTCTCTTTTAACTTGGCACCCTAGACCACATATCTATTGGCTAGTCCAGCATCCTGGGCACCAACCAGAAAGGCATTTTCTCTAATCCAAGTGCAGGTGAGAGGAACTGTGAGACATAGAGCACATCTTTAAAACTGTATTTTCAGGTAAGGATCATTCCCCTCTTTTCAGAAAAGACTCACGAGAAAAGAGAAATATGGAATAATTTCCCCATGACAGAGTGGTAACCAGAGAATTCAATTTACAAACATCATCATCATCATCATCATCATCATCATTATTATTATAAAGCTCTCTGAGGCTGCCTTCTCTTACAAATAGTGAAGACACATTTCATTCTGGTGCAAGTAGATAAGGGAAATGCCAGAAGTTATTTGAAATTAAAAATACTGGGTTGAGTAGTGGGGTGGTTTTGTTAAGCTTCTCCCCCCCCCCCAGCTCTCCCTACTTTGATTGTACTGAAAGCAGAGTTCTGTGAGCTCAGGTAAGAAGGGGGGGGGGGACACCAAAGCTACAAAAACCTGCTACATAAAGGTAGAATATGCCATCCTGACCATCCCCACTCTCCTCCCAAAAAATGCTCAGCTTTTTGCGTTTCAAATATTGTTTCTAGTCCTTATGAGAATTTTAATGACAACATGGAAACAGCTCTGGCTCTGTACTGTGGGGGGAGGGGGGCATTGTGCAAACCGCTCTCTCAGGGAGCCCTCAGTGAATCTTCCTCTTCATTGTCATTCTCAAGAGCTGCTACCCTTTCCTTGATAACTAGCAGGTCAATGAACAAGCCGGCAGTGGCATCTACTGCTTTTCATTCTTACTAGCACCACTGGCTGGGCCTGAAGCTCCCCCTATCTCTTTCCCACCCCATCTCTGTCAGCCATAAGCCACAGGTTCCCCACCCTGAGCTAAAGGAGCTAACAGTTCTACTTCATCTAGTTGTAGAATTAATTTTGTTTTTTTTTTTTATAATATTTTTATTAATTTTAAGAAATACAGAAAAAAGAATAAAGGATAGTTATAAGAAAGTAGAGAAGAATAACAAATTTCCATATTCTTTTTCCATCAAATCTAAAGGACTTCCCCGCATCCTCCAAACCCTGCGTTCTCTGTCATATAAAACATCAGCAATTTGTTAACTTATTTCAAAACTTAATGTATCTTCCATTTTATCATGTTCCCTAATTTCAATTTTACTATAACCCAATTCTTGTATGCTTTGTATTAAACACAATAAAGTTATTTCATTACTTTACCTCTAAATCCTTGTGTCTTAATTTTCATTTCATTAACTTACATTTGCTGAAGCTAGAGTTTCCTAAAAGGTGCATTTTTTTTTAACATTCATACAGCTTATAGTGTTTTTTCAAATAGTCCTTAAACTTTTTCCAGTCCTCCTCAATTGTTTCTTCTCCCAAGTCTCGGATTCTGCCAGTCATTTCAGCCAATTCCATATAGTCCATCAACTGTGATTGCCATTCCTCCAGCGTGGGTAAATCTTGTGTCTTCCAATATTTTGCAATCAGGATCCTTGCTGCTGTGGTAGCGTACATGAAAAAGGTTCTGTCCTTCTTAAGCACTCTCTGGTCCACCATGCCCAGAAGGAAGGCCTCTGGTTTCTTAGGTAAGGTAAATCTCAGTACCTTTTTTAGTTCATTATGGATCATTTCCCAGAAGGCCTTCACTTTCGGGCAGGTCCACCAGAGATGAAAGAATGTCCCTTCCGCCTCTCTACATTTCCAACATTTATTGTCAGACAGATGGTATATCTTAGCTAGTTTGACTGGGGTCATGTACCACCGGTATACCATTTTCATAATATTTTCCTTCAAGGCAGTGCATGCCGTAAATTTCAAACCGGTGTTCCATAACCTTTCCCAGTCTACAAACATAATGTTATGCCCCACATCCTGCGCCCATTTTATCATGGCGGATTTGACTGTCTCGTCCTGTGTATTCCACTTAAGCAGCAAGTTATACATTCTCGAAAGTAGTTTATTTTTTGGCTCTAACAATTCAGTCTCTAGTTTCGATTTTTCCACCTGGAATCCAACCTTTTTATCTATTTTAAAGACCTCCTGAATAGTTGTAGAATTAATTTTGAGAAATCAGTTTAAATAAAAATTTGGGTCAACTGGGATATAGGGCATAGTAAGCTCATCGAGAAAGGCACCTGCTTTCCATGCAGCAGGTTACAGGTTCAAATTCTGGCATCTCTAGTTGTGGCTGGGAGGGAACATATCTAAAATCATAGAGAGCCACTGCTTTTCAGTGAATACAGTGAATATTGAGCCAAGTAGAGAAATTGGCTCAGTATAATGAAGCTTTTTGTGTCCCTATAGCAATAAAGGAACATCACTGGGGATAACTGTTTGTTGCTGTGTTTGTCCACTTTTCCCCCAGCAAGGGGTCTCCTTCAACATCAGCAGCAGAGGCCTTATTCTGGCACTATGTGACCTCCCCCCTTCTGCCATTCGTACATGAACTAGCCATTTGGAAGTCAATTCTAGGGAATTCCCATATTCTGCAAAGCAAGATCCTTCTCTCACTTCCCCAGACCCTTCTCACCCCAACATATTGGGGGCAGAAATTTTCTACTAGCTTCAACCAGGAAACTGTCAGTTCCATAGGTGCACTGAGGAAATAGCTTCATTCAGTGATATTTATTTATTGTTCCTCACACCCTGACCTTTTCAGAAATAATCCTTCTGTCAAAAGGAAGGGGGGGCAGAAATTCTTTCTCTGCTTCTCTGAGATATTCTGCTACTCCACTTTAAAGGTTTATTGGATACACGGATAATCATATCAAGTTGATATTCTGCACCATATCTGGAGTGAACTGTCTCCCTCACACTGCAATGAGTGCCTACTAATAGGGTTCAGACAGGAATTCAGTTCGTGGGTGCATGCTGATTAAGTAGCAGCAGCAGCCCAGGGAGAATTGGGCAAAACTCCAGAGAGAACATTTATGATATCAGTGTAGCAAGCCACTATTGTTGTCCCCAAGCTTTCAAACCTATCTCCAAATCCCTCATTAAAGCTCACATTTTCCTTAAATATCTTTGGTACAGCCCTGTAATCTATAGCCATCCAGATGTTGGTGGGTGCCAGCTCCCGTCAATTCTGACTTTTGGCCATCCTGTATGAGCAGTGGAGGTAAACAGTGCTAATGGGGCACTGCCCCATCATAGCTGTCAACGTTTCCCTTTTTTAAAGGGAAATTCCCTTATTCCAAATAGGATTCCTCGCAAGAAAAGGGAAAAGTTGACAGCTATGTGCCCCATCAACCTCAGTCTACCCTTAACCCGCTCCCAACTGCCTGTCTTCTCATTTGTGTCTAGTCCAGGGGAGAGCTGCACCTGTCAGCTGCCTTCTTAGTCTATCATTGGCTCAGGCTCCACTGTTTCCCTGCCTTTTGAATCACCAGTCCCAATGAACCACAGCTACCACTGGGGCTGGGGCTGTTGAGAGTTGTAATCCAACAATGTTTAGAAGGCCACTGGTTCCCCATCCCTTGTCTCAACCAGTGCTATTCAGCCTTGAATAGTTCCTCACCATTGGCCATGTGAGCTGGGGCTGATGGGAGTTGTACTACAACTGGACAGTGTTCTCGAAGCTACGAACATGAGTTTGACCAAACTGCGGGAGACAGTGGAAGTCAGGAGTGCCTGGCGTGCTCTGGTCCAGCGGGTCACGAAGAGTCAAACACAACTAAACGACTAAACAACAACAGCAACTACAACATCTGGAGGACTGCAGGTTCTCCATCCCTACCCAACAAATAGAACGCTAAAACTTCAGTAAGAAGGCTGGAATATGCTTCTCATTGATATGCTAGTTTTCTGTTTGCAGGGTAATTTTTGATCATTTGAATGTAGGAGGGTTTCATTGTGTGTATCTCCAATTAAAAACAAAAAGAGAAGGGGGGAGGAAGAAAGAAAAAAGAAATAAAGAAATAGAAATAGAAAAGAGATTAAAAGAGAGAAAAAAATAAATTCAGAAGGTAAGGGACTTCCAATTCTTCATCTGTTCGCTACATAAAACAATATGCACTTCATCCACTCCAATATAACACCCAACAAAGCCACTTTCTATAAACAAACATTATCTTCAGTCCTCAAATCCAGACGTCATTATTTCTGTTTCTTTTTCATGTGTCATGCAAAATCTATGAGTGGTTTCCAATCCTTAACAAATGTTAACAATGACTTTTCTTTGATTAAACTTGTCAATTTTGCCATCTCATCTCTTAGTTTTAACAGCATTCTTCCATTGTTGGTAATAATGGATCCTTCCATCATTGTGCATATAAATGTCTCCCAGCCACAATCATATAATGTAACAAAGTTCCTTACTCCTTTTCTAACTGTATATCCAGAGGTACAGCAGGAAGAGCTCTGGCTTAGGCTGAAAGTCAGTATTCAATATTCTCCGTATCAATGTATATATTGTATCCAATTTCCCCCCCCCCCTTTTTTAGATGTCCACCAATGTCCCTTGATGTTCATTACATTTCTAACACATATTTGGAACATTGTTATACATTCTAAATAGTTTCTCAGGAGTTAAGTACCAACGATACACCATTTTATTAAAAAATTACTTAAAGTCACAACTCAGTGTATATTTTAACCCTTTAATCCACATATGTTCCCACCATGCCATCTATATAATATTCTCTAAATTTCTTGCCCATTTATTCATGCATTCTTTAATTTTTTCATGCATTTCACAATTCAGCAGTAATTTATACATTTTTTTCAATAATATGTTCATTATCTATATATAACTTTACTTTAAAATGTGTCTTTTTTTATTCTATACCAAAGTCTTCATCCACAGTTAGTTGTAAATGAGCAAACACTGGGGACTGTAACCTTTTCTTGTTAGTTGTTCCCTTATTTTAATTTTACCGTCTCTTTGGCTCCACTCTAATAATTCCTGATAAGTTAACCATTTCTCATTACCTATCATATGTCTTCTATGAAACACTTCTTGTGTTGAAATCCGTAAAGGTATCTACATATATAACCTAGGTTTATATCTGTTCCAGACTCTCAGTCTTGTATGTCTAACAAAATGATTTTTAAATTCCACAGATTATCTGCAGCCTTAATATACCACAGATGTCCATGCCATCCAAGCCTTAAATCATGACCTTCTGATTCCAAAATCCTCCTATTTTTTAGGGTCACCCACTCCTGCTAAGGGTGCTAAGGGATGCGGGTGCTGCTGTGGTCTAAACCACAGAGCCTAGGGCTTGCTGATCAGAAGGTCAGAGGTTTGAATCCCTGCAACGGGGTGAGCTTCCGTTGCTCGGTCCCAGCTCCTGGCAACCTAGCAGTTCGAAAGCACAAAGTGCAAGTAGATAAATAGGTACCGCTCCGGCATGAAGGGCAGGAAGGTAAATGGCATTTCTGTGCGCTGCTCTGGTTCGCCAGAAGCGGCTTAGTCATGCTGGCCACATGACCCAGAAGCTGTACGCCGGCTCCCTCGGCCAGTAAAGAAAGATCAGCGCCACAACCCCAAAGTCGTCCACGACTGGACCTAACAGTCAGGGTTCCCTTTACTTACTCCTGCATCCAAACTAAGCAACAGACTGCAAAATATAATTTGAAATCAGGCAGTCCCAATCCTACCCTTTCCTTCAGATCTTGCAATACTTTCATTTTAACTAGTGGTTTTGTTTTTGTTTTTTTAACTTGCTAGGAAAACTTAGATAAATCTTTTTTGCCAGTATTTCAAAAAACAACTATTGCAAATAATGCCTTACTGTTTAAATACATTATTCACAATAGGTATTGTTTGAAATAAAAACATCATTCTCGGCAAAACATTCCTTTTTATCACTGAAATTCTACCAAGCAATGATAGTTTTAGCTTCTCCATCCTGACATATATTCTTTACTTCAGCCCATGTTTTAACAGTTATTTTCAAACAATGTATATATTTGTCATAGTGATACCCAAGTAACTTTTTTAAAAATTTGAAACCCGGTTTTCTCCATCAAATCCTTCTGACCATCTGTTGTCATGTTCTTTGTTAACTTTTTTGTTTCCTGATGATTATTCTTAAAACCTGCTAACATACCAAACTCATTTAGTTTGCTCATTAAGTACTCCTACTTCATGCAGTGGGTTTTCTAAAGTTATCATCAAATCTCCACTTTTTTGTTTTCAAATGCTCTTATTTAATACGCTTCTTTTTAAATATTTATTCCCATAATTCTCTGATTTTGTCTAATGTCTCCAAGCAACACTTAGAGACCAAGTGCTTAGATACTTAAAACAATGTGAAAAGTAATGGGGATAATGGGCATCCTTGTCTTGTTTTCTTTTGTATATCACAGGGTTTAGTCAAATCTGCATTTACCACTAGCCATGCTGTCTGTGATGTATAAATTCATTTTACCCATTTAGTAAAATTGTTTGCAAAGTTCATTTCTTGCAGTACTTTAAACAGAAATACCTAATTTAGGTTGTCAAAAGCCTTTTCTTCATCCAGGAAGCTCAGGACAGCTTGCTTTTCATTATGATGATGCAAATATTCCAAAATATCTAATGCATTACTAACATTGTCTCTTAACTGGTTTTTAGGCAAAAATCCACATTGATCATAGTAAACAACATCCTGTAGAATCGTCGATTTTGTTGTTGATGATGATGTTGTCTTTCTGCCAATATCAATGTAAATAGTTTATAGTCATTATTCAGCAATGAGATAGGTTATTAATCTTTTGCTAAAATCACATCTTGAGTCTCTTTTTGTATAAGTGCAATATATGGCCCCTCTCCGTCTGGTATTTTAGCACTGTAGAATATCATTTATTTTAAAACTGGCAATGAGAATCTAGCCTCTTTCCTTAACATCCAATAGTATTTTAAATTTGATCCTTGGTCTTTCCCCCTGATAGATGATTTTTGATAATTCTTTTTTCCATTGCTTGCTTGAAGCAGCCCATATTACCTTTTACCAGAATTGTCTGGAAGAAATGACATCTTAGGCAAAATATTCATTTCTCTCACTGAGATTTTTCCCAAAAGAGAAAAATTCATTCTACATCTCTCCATATCTTGTTTAATATTACTCCATACATTTAGATAATTATTTAGAAACAAATTTGCATTATTTTTTGTTATCTAGTTACTCAGATATTCCACCTTCTTCTCCACCTTAATACAAGTTATTTTTTGCAGTTATTTCTTGCAGTTTCACAATTCAGCAGTAATTTCTACATCTTCACAATAATATGTTCATCATTATATATAACTGGACTTCATTTTCTTTCTTTCCTTGTTCTATACCAAATGTCTTTTTATTCAACTTAAATGAGCAAACATTGGAGACTGTAACTATGCCCATCCATATTTTTTTGTTATCATTTTAGTTTTATTATTATTCATGTAAAATCCTGCTAAATCACCAAACTGCTTTATTACTTTCAGTACCTTAACCACATTTTCCATCGGGTTTTCCAGGAACTCTATCACATCACCTGCAAATGCCCTCAGTTTGTAACTTTGAAGGTTTACTTGTAGGCCTCGTATACCATTACAGTGGTACCTCGGGTTAAGTACTTAATTCGTTCCGGGGGTCCGTTCTTAACCTGAAACTGTTCTTAACCTGAAGCACCACTTTAGGTAATGGGCCTCCCGCTGCTGCCGCGCTGCCGGAGCACGATTTCTGTTCTCATCCTGAAGCAAAGTTCTTAACCCGAGGTACTATTTCTGGGTTAGAGGAGTCTGTAACCTGAAGTGTCTGTAACCTGAAGCATATGTAACCCAAGGTACAACTGTATTTTCTCTGAAATCCCTGCACAACACTTCTAAAACCAGAATAAACAATAGCAGTGAAAGTGGGCAATGTTGTCTTGTTCCCTTAGCAATAAAACATTTTTCTGATTGAACACTGCTTACTATTATATTTGCGAATTGTTCTATATATAATGCCTTTATTCCTCATTCAAATCTCTCCCCAAACCCCATTAAATTCGGTAGTTCCCCCCAAAAAAACCTTCCAAGAAACATTATCAAATGCTTTCTCTATGTCTAAAAAATATATATAGCTAATTTCTTATGACTCTTTGAAATGTATTCAAGAGTATTCAATGCAATTCTCACGTTTTAACTGTCTAGTTGGCAAAAATCCTGTCTGACTTTCATGTATTAAGTTTCTTAACACTTGTTTAAGTCTTCTTGCTAATATTGCTGCAAACTATTTGTAAGCACATTTAAACAGATAGATAGTGTCAGGGATCTGTTGGCTGAGAACGGGGGAGAGATCGGAATGTACAGGGAGCCGCCTCCTTTAATGAGCAGCTGCACTTCATAAGAGAGAGAAGAGGAGGAGGGGCTGTCAGGAAACATGGAAACAGAGAGAAAGGAACAGCCTACAAAGCTTCAGTTTTTACATAGGGAGAGGAGGAAAGTGGGGGGGGGGGGGCTCAGGAAGTTTCTATGCTGGAAAGGGAGGAGACAGGAGCCATTTCCGGCAACTGATAGCAACTGAGGAAGACATGCTTTTAAGAGCTCCAGACTGTACATAGTTTTTGGACTTAATAAATCTTGTTAAAGCTGGCTGGAGACCCAGGTTGTTATCTCAGCTAGCTCCCACATATCATCCCTGACAGATAGGTCTATAGTTCTTAACTTGGGTTGGGACTTGATCTTGTTTTGCTATCAATGTAAATACTTTCAAGTGTTCTGTATCAAAGCATTGTCCATTATCGTTTATAAGCATTGGATTAAACGGTCCTGAAATACTTTCTAATAATAAGCAGTTAGGCCATGGGGAGGCAAATTAAGGCCCGGGGACCGAATGCGGCCCAATCACCTTCTAAATCCAGCTGTGGACGGTCCAGGAATCTGCATGTTTTTACATGAGTAGAATGTGTCCTTTTATTTAAAATGCATCTCTGGGTTATTTGCGGGGCATAGGAATTTGTTCTCCCCCCTCAAAAAAATATAGTCCAGCCCCCACAAGGTCTGAGGGACAGTGGAGCGGCCCCCTGGTGAAAAAGTTTGCTGACCCTTGTCCAGCCCTGGCACTTTATTAATCTTTGCTTCACTTATTGCCTATTCTGCTTCCATTGTTGAAACAGGGGTCTCCAACATTGCAATTTATTCTCTTCTCTAGATTTGTAGCTTTTGTCCTTTTAAATATCTACAGTATATATTCCATAGTTGTTGGTTTTTTCTTTATACGTTATTTCTCCATCTGTATTATTTTATTTTTAACATTAGACTTCCTATCTTTTTTTTCAGTTGCCAAGTCATCAGTCTACCTGGCTTATTTGCAAATCCAAAATGTTTCTGCTTGAGAAATTTTAACTTTTGTTTCATATATTGACTGATCAACATAGAAAGTTGAACTTGTAGCATTTCAGATTATTGTCACCGGCTTATCAATTGGGGACTTTTCATACAGTGCTTTCTCCTATAATATCTCTTGCTTTTTTGCTCTTTAACATTTTTGAAAAGCACTTTGTTGTATTAAAAACCTCTTATGACAGCTTTCTCAATATCCCAAACTATATTGTAGAGGGAGAGGGAGAGTACAAAGCAGAACACATTCTAGACTCCAGGATGCGAAGAAAGAAGTTGCAATACCTGATTGCATGGAAGGGGTTTGGCCCTGAAGAAAAACCATGGGGATACGCAGAACATGTCCATGCATGAGACTTGCAAAGGACGTTCCATACACACCAT
Source organism: Podarcis gaigeae (assembly GCF_964106915.1). NCBI lineage: Eukaryota > Metazoa > Chordata > Lepidosauria > Squamata > Lacertidae > Podarcis > Podarcis gaigeae. The sequence continues at coordinate 6,627,111 of NC_139691.1, forward strand.
CCCAACCAACCGAAACCACCTGGCTGGGGGGAGGAGGAGGGCACTGAAGAGGGGGGTGATGTCAGGGACTGGGCAGAAAAGGAGGAAGAATGGTGGAGGCTGCCTCCCCATCCTGACCCTTCTAAGGAGGAAGAAGAGGAAGACAGTATAGATTTACAACAGGGGGTTGTGGGAGGTTACAGCTCAGAGGCAGATGAGGGAAAAGATGGAAAATAATGGGAAAACAGACAACAAAATGATCTGGACTCCTTGGCAGGTTTTGAATAAACATCCACAAATTTATTAGTTGAACACATGATAGATAAAGCAAGGATATGTACAATTTTATAATATGCAGAGAACAATATGTGCAAAGAAATCAGAGAGGCAAGCTGAGGGATATCTTTGGTGGGGGGGAGGGGTGGGGAAAAGGGGGGAAATAACGTGGTTGATTATGTGGATTGATATTTTGTTATGCTGAAATTGTTTAATAAAAATACTTTAAAAAGAAGAAAAAAGAGAAAATAATGGGAGAGCCAGAGCAACAGCCGACTGACACATTGTCATTTGAAAGTATTCCAGACCCACCATCTCCCAGAACCCAGCGAGCCTTAAAAGTAGGAGAGCAAAGAGCTCGAAGACAAAGGGCACTTAACAGCACCTGTAGAGGAGGTGATGATGATGACAAATGAAGAATTGAGAGAAATGGGGGTTGGAGATTCATTTGGGACAGCACCATTATCCAAGAGGCTAGGTTCTATAGCCTCTTTCTGTAAAATCTGAAATAAAAAAGGGCTATAAGAAACTTTTCTTTGTCTTTACATTTCCTGGGCAACCAGCCAGGAGCCGCTGACAGCATCCTGACATTAGCTTGGAAAAAAGGAGACTGAGAGGAGATATGAGAGCCATCTTTAAATATCTTAAGGGCTGTCACATGAAAGAGAGAGCATGCTTGTTTCTCTTGCTCTGGAGGGTAGGACTCGAGACAATGGCTTCAAGTTACAAGAAAGGAGATTCCAACTAAACATTTGGAAAATCTTTGTGACAGTATGAGCTGTTTGGCAGTAGAACAGACTCCCCTGAGAGGAGGTGGACTCTCCTTCCTTGGAGGTTTTAAAGCAGATGTTAGATGGCCATCTGTCATGGATGCTGTTATGTACTGAGCTGATTGGCCCGCAGGACCCACCTAATCCAGCTCCAGGTGAAAGTGAATCAGCCTCCTGCAGGAGCAGCCAATCAGGCTCCTGGATGAAGTGAATCCACAACCTGATTGGCCTACAGGAGCAGCCTGGAATTAGCCAATCACGTGGGGCCCATTGTGCAAATAATGTCTATATAGCTAGATGTTTTGGGAAAGTTTCATTCATTGCTACTATGAGCTGAATAAAGAGCATGAAATTCACACTTGACTCTGAGTATATTTCAAATGCTTTAGCTGGGACTCCAGCACTGCAGGGGGTTGGACTAGATGACCCCTGGGTCTCCTCCAACTCTAAGATTAAACAATTCTATAAAAAGAAACTGGAAGCTTTTCTCTTAGAGGTTATAGGGACAGAGGTTCCAAAAAAGATGTTTGAGTTGTTTATATATGTAACAACAGTGGCTAGGATTCTATACGCAAAAAAATGGAAGGAAGAAGAAGTTTCCACCAAAGAAGAATGGATAAGTAAGGTGATGGACTCAAAACTAGCAAAGATAACAGCTAAAATAAGATAATCTGATTGGAGAGAAAAAAATATAAGCCACCCCTCCAAGCTGCATTCCCAGTAAGGATTCCATCCACCTCAGACAGATGAGCTACATGCTTTACATTGTGCAACATGCTGTTGTTGTTTAGTCGTTTAGTCATGTCCATCTCTTCGTGACCCCATGGACCACAGCACCCCAGGCACTCCTGTCTTCCACTGCCTCTCACAGTTTGGTCAAACTCATGTTAGTAGCTTCAAGAACACTGTCCAACCATCTCATCCTCTGTCGTTCCCTTCTCCCTGTACTCTCAATCTTTCCCAACATCAGGGTCTTTTCCAGGGAGTCTTCTCTTCTCATGAGGTGGCCAAAGTATTGGAGCCTCATCTTCACGATCTGTCCTTCTAGTGAGCGCTCAAGGCTGATTTCCTTAAGAATGGATAGGTTTGATCTTCTTGCAGTCCATGGGACTCTCAGGAGTCTCCTCCGGCACCATAATTCAAAAGCATCAATTCTTCAGTGATCAGCCTTCTTTATGGTCCAGCTCTCACTTCCATACATCACTACTGGGAAAACCATGGCTTTAACTATATGGACTTTTGTTGGCAAGGTGATGTATCTGCTTTTTAAGATGCTGTCTAGGTTTGCCATCACTTTTCTCCCAAGAAGCAGGCGTCTTTTAATTTCATGACTGCTGTCACCATCTGCAGTGGTCATAGAGCCCAAGAAAGTAAAATCTCTCACTGCCTCCATTTCTTCCCCTTCTATTTGCCAGGAGGTGATGGGACCAGTGGCCATAATCTTCATTTTCTTGATGTTGAGCTTCAGACCATATTTAGCGCTCTCCTCTTTCACCCTCAATAAAAGGTTCTTTCATTCCTCCTCATTGTGCAACATGCACTTTGGATAATTGAAGATGTGGCAGAGACTGTCATGGCTTTAAAAAATATGGTTTATTCACCTATTTACACCTTCAATCTGCATGGAGGGAGTCCTTATCTTTCTGCATGGTCATTTCGAGAGGAGTTTGTATCCCACAGCAGCACAGCCCTGGAGCCAGCCTCCCCCATTGATGGATCTCAGTTCCTGTTTTTTCCTCCTAGCAACCCTTGCTCCCAGACTCACCTTTCCTGTCACCTAAAGCACACAGTTACTCTGGTAATCTTTCAAACCCCTGTCTCTGTTCACACCTCAGGGCAAGGGGGAAGGAGTTCTCTTGTATTGTTAATGGCCCTCTGTTGTTCTTTTGATAGCAGTAGCTCAGCCAGGTTGGTTTGCATAAGCAGCCCAGGAACTCCCTGTCTGGTACAGCTTAGCAGCTTGTACTGTACTTTAATCCACATCCCAATTTATCAAAATCCTAGCATTTATTACCGTATTTTTCGCCCTATAGGACACACTTTTTCCCCTCCAAAAATGAAAGGGAAATGTGTGTGCATCCTATGGGGCGAATGCAGGCTTTCGCTGAAGCCTGGAGAGCGAGAGGGGTTGGTGTGCACCGACCCCTCTCGCTCTCCAGGCTTCAGGAAGCTCTGTGCAACCCTCGGGAGACTGGCTCCGAGGGTTGCGCAGAGCTGCCTGCAGTCCCGGGCTCAGCGCAGCTCTGTGCGGCCATCAGGAGCGGGGCACGAAGTCCCACCCGGCTCCCGATGGCTGCGCAGAGCTGCCTCCAGTCCCGGGCTCAGCACACTTCTCCCCATCGCCAGCCCCACAAGCTCGGGGAACAGCGGGGAGGCGGAGCGTGCCTTCCCGCTGTTCCCCGACCTGGTTCTTCCAGCCCCGCACCTGGGGGGAAAAAATCTTTATTTTCTCCCCAAAAAACTAGGTGCGTCCTATGGGCCGGTGCGTCCTATGGGGCGCAAAATACAGTAATTTCTAGGGTTTAGGGAGGTCCCCCCTAAATCTGTAACATGGACCGTGAATGCTGATCTATTTAAAGACTAGAAATGCTGATTAATTTTATTAGGGCTTTTTTAAAAAATCAAACTTATATTGCAATATTAATAACTGAATTTAAGATTGGAAATATGAGAAGCTGAAATTGACATTATAGTCCATCCCTGGTACTAAGATTAGACAATACTGGGCTGGAAGGATTATCATTGTCTAACTCACTCTCTCTCTATATATATGTAATTTCACTTGTTCTTCCAATGAAATGAACAGAACTACAAAGTATATGCCTAAGGCATCATTGTATACACAATACTTAAGTGCAAACATTTAAAGTTGGATTTCTACTTCCAAATTTGATTTTGGCTGGGCTGGCCCGTTCACTGGTGAATCTGAGAAGGAACAGCCCCTTCAAAATTCATGTCACCTCTAAGGAGAGGGAGGAGATCTGCTTAACAAACTGCCAAGTCATTATTTTAGAAGGCTGGTTCATGGCTTTTCACATCTTGGATTCACAATACGAGGAACACTGTGTTGGAGGATGGGTTCATTCACCAGCTGTTGCTTGGCACTGTCCACTTCCGTGAGAGCACAATTCTAATTAAAGGCACCACACACATCCGCTGTGTGCAAATTAGCTGCGGTCCTGTGCTGTTCTCTGAAGCACTCCCCTGGGTGACCCTTGCTGTGTAACAAGCTGGCCCTCTGCTAGATCAAAACAAAACTTTGGCCTAGCAACATTGTAATAATAAAAACAGAGTATATTTCCTTTTCCCAGCCTATGTTTGTAAAAAAAGGGAAGCAATAACCGAACCATTGAAGTGCTCGGGGAACTGAAATTCACTCACAGCATCTGTGCCATTTTGCATGTGCATGTGGGTGTGTGTTTTAAAAATTAGCTTTCCCTTTAAATACATGTTCCAGCAAGCCACATAATTGGATTTTCTTTTCTTAAAAGAAGGGAACATAAATTACTCCTGTTGGGTGCAGATTAGGTTACTGGATTTCTTTTCTTCTGTCATCGTCGATGCCCCGGTGTCAGAGAGCTTTAATATTTAATGCATTCCTAATTAGTCTCTCTTGGTTTAAGGCACTTAGCAAAACCTGACACCAGCCGTAGAGTCAAGTTCATTTAGGGAAGCAAAATTAGCCAGACATCATTTCCACATCACAGCCAGCACACACCCACAAAGGTCTCTCTTGCCCCCTCCCTCTCTCAAAGACACATGTGCTTGACAACCATAAAGTAATGCTTGGCTGAGAGGCGAGTGGCTTGATTTACAGCGACAGTTGCCCCAAATTACCTCCTGTACCCAGGGCACTGGCATTTTTGAATTCCCTTTAATTGCTATGAAAGCACATCATTTTCAACCATGTTTTCCAAAGAAATTTGTCCCTGGTGTTGTTTGGCCAGGAGACCCATGTTTCATGCTCGGGAAACTGAAGGTTCTCACTCTCTCAGAAATGCAAGCTTTGCTGGGTCAATCTGCAACCCAAACCTGTGGCTGTGTTTACTCATAAGTAAACCCTCCCTAACTTTTCTGCTGCAAGAGAAAGCCTTTTAGATATTTGAAGATGGCTATAATATTTCCTCTCCATCACCTCTTCTCCAGGATAAACATGCCCAACTCCCTCAACCATTCCTCATAAGGCTTGGTTTCCTGATCCTTGGTCATCTTGGTCTTCCCTCTAAAAACCTTCCAGCTTATCAGTATCCTTCATGAATGCCCTCTCAACACCCCTGCTTACAAGTCATGGTCACAGGACTGCTGGATATCTTCCTGTAGTGATTTCAGCCTTCACTGATGGATAAAGGTGGTGTTACTGCATCTGCTCATGATAGAAGTTTATAAAATTAAACATGGCAGAAAGAAAGTGGGAGAAAAAAACTTTTCCTTCCTCTTCCTCTGTAGTGGTTAAGAGCGGTGGACTCGTAATCTGGGGAACCGGGTTCGCGTCTCCGCTCCTCCACATGCAGCTGCTGGGTGACCTTGGGCCAGTCACACTTCTCTGAAGTCTCTCAGCCCCACTCACCTCACAGAGTGCTTGTTGTGGGGGAGGAAGGGAAAGGAGAATGTTAGCCGCTTTGAGACTCCTTAAAAGGGAGTGAAAGGCGGGATATCAAATCCAAACTCTTCTTCTTCTTCTTCTTCTTTTAGGACCATAGAATTCATGGACATACAATGAAGCAGGCACATAGTTAAACTATGGAACTTGCTCTCAGAGTAGGCAGTGATGGCCACCAATGTAGATGTCTTTAAAAGAGGATTGGACACCCTGCCAGATTTGAAAATTTATTTTGAAGCAATTGCGCTGTGCTGGATTAAAGAGTGGATACAATTAGAAGATACCAATGTCTTAGACCTGGAGGGATTCGACAATGTGTTTGGATGGCACGCATATTTATAGCATGATAAAGTAAAGGTCCATAATACATTTAAAAATCATGTAATTAGGAAATCTTTGTACAACGTTTGGACAAAATATAAAGATCTTTTAGAAAGAAAGATGCCCAGGTGGCTTTCACCAATGGAGGTGAAGGCCCAGAAAAAGTTAAACATGAAAACCAAATGGTTGAGATATTCAGATTTATTATTGGAGGATAAAGAAGGATACAAACTAAAACCATTTGATCAAGTTAAAGATAAGTTAAATTGGTTACATTACCACCAGATTAATGAATTGTATAAACTAGATAAGAAAAATGGTTTTGCTTCTGAAAAATCTAAGTTGGAGATGGAGTTGTTGGATTCTAAAGTTAAAAATCTGTCTAAAATGTATAAGTTACTGTTGGAGTGGCATACAAAGGATGAACAAGTTAAATCAGTGATGATAGATTGGGCAAGAGATGTAGGACATAACATAATGTTTGAGGATTGAGAAAGCTTGTGGAAGAAAGGGGTTAAGTTCACTGCATGTACAATGTTAAAGGAAAATATAATGAAAATGATGTATAGATGGTATTTGACCCATGTCAAACTAGCAAAGATTTATCATAACTGTGATAATCTTTGTTGGAAATGTAAAGAAAAAGAAGGTACTTTCTATCACATATGGGAACCTGCCCCAAGGTGAAAGACTTCTGGGAAAAGATTTATAATGAATTGAAAAAAAAGTTGAAATATACATTTATAAATAAACCAGAGGCCTTTCTTCTTGGAATAACAGGTTTGGAATTGCCCAAGAAATATGTTAAATTATTTTTGTATGCCACAACTGCTGCTCAAATTTTACTAGCTAAGAAGTGGAAAATGCAAAAAGTACCAACCGTGGAAGAATGGCAGATGAAGATGATGGATTTTTTGGAGCTAGCTGACCTGACAGGAAGAGTCTGCGACCAGAAGGAGGAGGAGTATCAGGAAAAATGGACAAAATTTAATGATTATTTAGTTAAATATGCTAAGTTAAATTAACAGGAAAAAGCTTGCAATTACCAGATAGGCTTAGGATTTAAATATGTAATGTGGTGAAATAATGCTGAATTGGTAAGAAAGAAAGATGTTAAGTGATTAAGTTTATAAGAATTTTGATTTGGAAAACCTTTAAAACGATTTGCATTGAAATTCAACTCGGGGGGGGGGTATGAGGAAGTCACTTAACAATGTTAATAAGATTAGTTTTAATAAGGTTATGATTTATGTTTGTTTGTTTATTTGTTTGTGTGTTTATAATTTTGTGAAAATCAATAAAAAAATGGGGAGGGGGAGAGGATTGGACAAATTCATGGAGGAAAAGCCATAATTTCTGTGCTCTGCCTCCATTGTCAGAGGCAGTAATGCTTCTGAATACAAAGTGATGGAAGCCACAGAGGGGGAAGTGCTCTTGCGTTTGGTTCCTGGTTGCAGGTTTCCCATAGGCCAGTGTTTTTCAACCTTTTTTGGGCAAAGGCACACTTGTTTCATGAAAAAAATCACGAGGCACACCACCATTAGAAAATGTTTAAAAAATTAACTCTGCACCTATATTGACTATATATAAAGTAATTCTCTTGAACAGGAATCAAATAAAACACAAAGAAAGTATTTTATAATTACTTTATTATGAAATAGTAAGTAAACAGAAATATGAAAAATTATAAAATACTTTATTTTTAAATCTTTTGAATTTTTCAATTTTTCCCACGGCACACCAGGCAACATCTTGTGGCACACTAGTGTGCCGCGGAACAGTGGTTGAAAAACACTGCCATAGGCATCAGTTTGGCCACCAAGAGAACAGCATACTGGCCATTGGCCTTATCTAGGATGCTCTTGTTATGTTTGTATATTGCTTCCATCTGCCCTTCTCTGCCTTCAGAACCTACAGCTTGAACTCATTTCACACTAGAGCATGGAATTGCTATGACACATTTCAGATAGCCCTGACTTCACTGGCACAGTTAATGCAGAGTAAGTGACCAAAGTCAGCCCATATTGCAAACCATCTTTTTCCATTTCTGATATCATCCCCTCCAGTGTGACAGTCAACAGAGGGTTAATTCCAATTCTTACACCATGCCCCAGGGCAATGTTGAAGCTTAAACCGCCAACAGTTAATTAAAAATAAACTGACACTTTACATTAAGGATAGTTTTAATAACCATTTATAAATGTTACATTAAAAATTCATGCCCTGTTATCAACCCCTGCTAAGGATTTACAGCACAATGGAAGTGTTATGAATGTTTTATAGATGCTGCAGAACAAGAAAAAAAAATCTCTTCCTGAAGAGATATTTTCAGGGGCCTATTTGTCTTCACTGGGCCACATTTTAAGTGTCTGAGACAACAGCAGCAAATACATATGGTGTGTGAGATGCTTAGAGACTAAATTTAGACTCTGTGCTGGCAAGAAGGGACCACCCACTTCCAAGTTTCATATCTCCATCCAGGCCCCATGTCACTCTTAAACTCCAGAGAAATGCCAGAACTTAAGAAATGCTTTCAGATTCCATTTTGGATTTGGGATCCATTGCAAATCTAGAAACCAAGCCATACAAGGAACGGTTGAAGGAGCTGGGTATGTGTAGCCTGGAGAAGAGAAAACTGAGAGGTAATATGATAGCCACCTTCAAATATCACATGGAAGTCGAAGCAAACTTGTTTTCTGTTGCTCGAGAGGGCTGGACCTGAACCAATGAATTCAAATTACAAGAAATGAGATTCCAGCTTAACATTGGGAGGAACTTCCTAATGGTGAGAGTTATTAGAAAGTAGAATGGGCTACTGCGGAGGGTGGTAGACACTCCTTCATTGGATGTTTTTAAAGACAGGTAGGTTGGCCATCTGCCAGGAATTCTTTAGCTGTGATTCTTGCATTGCAAGGGGGTTGGACTAGATGACACATTGGTTCCCTTCCAACTTTATAATTCTCTAATTCTTAAGCAGAATTGCAGCTAGTGAGTGAAATCCAAGGAGGCTGAGCTAAATCACTTCAAAACTGGGAAATTGGTTTGCCCCATACCTGGAATGAAAACTCAACATCAGGCCTTGGTAGTACGATTGAAAAAAACCCTACTCCGAAGGCCAGCCAAGAAGTCCCCCCCCAAAAAAAAAGTTATATCCACAGGCCAATCAAGATGCAACCCCTGTCCCAATCCTGCTCAGTCAAGTATGCTGCTGAAGCTGCTGAAGGAAATGCTCAAGCTGTATTTTAAAGAATACCTGCTCCTCCAAGCCTATTGGCTACTCAAGCACCCTGCGGTGAGTCTGTCACCACCCAACCTCAGAAGCAAACTCATGTGGAACAAACTTGTTTTCTCCTGCTCCAGAGGGTAGGACCTGAACCAATGGATTCAAGTTACAAGAAAGAAGATTCCGACTAAACATGAGGAAGAACTTTCTGATGGTAAGATCAGTTTGACAATGCAACAGACTCCCATTCCACCAAGGCCTGTTTTTGACATTTTATAGTCATTGGAGTAGAGTAGCAACTGGCTTACAATTTTCCATGCCATTGGACTCCAGCAGAGCTTGGATTTTACCGCTTTGGCTGATCAGAAAGGAGCCTGATTCTTCTCTATTTGCATACCTAGTAATTTTTCATTGCTCCTCAATCTTTAATTTCAAAATGTGTTTTCAAACCTCCCTCAAACTTGTTTTTCTGTTTGTTTGAATCAAATACCAGCAGAAGATCATTAACATACACCACCAAACAATTCCATTGTCATCATTAACAGTATACAATGATCAGCTTTGCTTTACTCAAATCCAACATTTCTTAATATGGTAATTTCTTGTTCCAACATCTAGCTGCCTGTTTCAAACCATAAATGGACCTTTTTAGTTTGCATACTAAACTTGGATCTTCCACAAAACCCTGTGGTTGAACCATGTATATCTCTTCTTCTAGTGCACCATATAGAAATGCAGTTTTGATGTCAAAATGTGAAACCTTCACTTTCTTTTCTGCTGCTACTTTCAACAACAGTCTACCACTGGAATATTTTTTTGTAGGTGTGAAAACTGATTCATAGTCCACATTGTATTTTTGTGCATAACTCATTACAACTAATCGAGTTCTGAATCTCTCTACTTGACCTTGTTCATTTCACTTAATCTTAAACACCTATTTGGTTTTCTCCCTTTAGGTAAAGGCACAAGATCTCAAGTTCCATTTTATGCATTGCTTCCATCTCTTCTGACATAGCATCAAACCAGCATTTTGCTAATTCTGGCTCCATACTATTCATTTACAGCAAGTAGGACAGGAAGGTGTTAACAGAGAGTCCTGACACTTAATAAATCCAGTCCGTGGGGTGAAAAGAGAAGAAGAAGAAGAGAAAAAGAACATTTTTTATAGCTCTGAGCTGTTCTAGCTCCTAAGGTTTTCTATGGGACTTTCAAACCACTAAGTAGTCTTCTGAAGGCAAACACCAGGACTTAAACCGAAACTTGCCTGCTCAATACAGGCAAAACCACTCCTTTCATATGGAGAGGTCCTATAATGCTGTCTTTTGCATTTATTAGTTATCACTGATTTTTCCTCCTCTGATGGATAGATCTAAGCTGAGATAACAGACCAGCATAATACATTTCTTCTGAACAATTGGTTAGTTTTAATTTAAATTTTAGGTATAGCAATTAAGAGTGTGTGTGTGTGTGTGTGTGAGAGAGAGAGAGAGAGAGAGAATATGTTTTAACTGTTAACTGACACTTAAATCAAATGGGCTCCAGAAAGTTATCTCAAAACAATTCCAACCATGCCTCCCTCCATCCCCACCCCAATACTAAACAGCTGAAAATTGATGAGCTTTTAGACCCGATAGGTCAATACCAGATTATAGTAAACCTACAATTCCTATCTTTAATAGATTTGGTGTTTTAGAAATGGAAAGTCTAGAGCCCCAGCAATTATATGATGGGAGTACTAATACCACTAATAGTAAAATCAATCATACAAGTGTAAGTGGACAGGAAGATTTCTTTTTTAAAAAAACAACAACCCACAACCCACCTCTTCTCCAAGTTATAGGGTACTTATTGCCGAACAATGTAATTTGGTGGCTGCAACAGTCAAAAATATTTTTAAAGAACTCAAATAATGTAAACAGCCTGCTATCTGTGATAAAAAGGATAAGCTCTACATTCCCTCCCAATTACTGAGAAGTGGGATAGTACTGAAGCATCAAATATAAATGCAGTTGGTCAAACTTCCCAACTCCCATTAGTCAAGAATTTTTCATTGGATCCAAACCTACTTTTCCAGGCTAACAAAGTAGCCCCAACCATTTACCGTCACAGGAAATACACCTTCCAGAGCAATACGATGCCTTGAAACATCTTAGCACTTTATTACCAATGAGGGAGATGGAGCTATCATTCATCAAAGACCCTCCTTTAATACAAAAATGCATTATAACATTCTGATAGGATAGAATCCCATCTCTGCTTTTAAAGAAGAAATACAGGGTGAGTCTTTTAAAAGAGGCCCTGTGGGACATGTGTACTCTGTATCCACAGGGCCTTTTTTAAAGGACTCACCCGGGATCAGGTGTGCTACTCAACAGAGGGGTTTTTTTTGGTTTTGATACAGTGGTACCTCTGGTTACGAACTTAATTCATTCTGGAGGTCCGTTCTTAACCTGAAACTGTTCTTTTAACCTGAGGTACCACTTTAGTTAATAGGGCCTCCCACTGCTGCCATCGCCCGATTTCGGTTCTCACCCTGAAGCAAAGTTCTTGACCCGAGGTATTGTTTCTGGGTTAGCGGAGTCTGTAACCTGAAGTGTCTGTAAACTGAAGTATCTGCAACCCAAGGTACCACTATACAGTGAATAAACCTCTCCTGATCCTAAAGAACTCCCAGGTCCTGGAAGGATTCTACTCAGGGCCATCCCCCACAACTGAAAGTCAAATTTTAAAAGAAATGCCCTTGAAATCCTTCAGCAATGAACATCAGTGTTCCAAGTCACATCACAAACTTGTGAATACTCCCATGAAGGACTGCTTTCAAGACCTGTCTAGCTGAGGAGGGCTCTTCTTGTGCTCCTAAGTTCTTAGGAATCATTTTGTCATGCTCTTCCCCTCCAGTCTCCCCCCAAGGCTTTAGCTTCCCTTTCTGTCAAATAGGGAGGTGTGTGTGTGTGTTTACTGTTTCACAGGAGCAACATTCAGCTAAGTTCATTAATGCCTAAACAAAAAAATTCCTTCCATTAGCACCTTAAAGACCAACTAAGTTAGTTCTTGGTATGAGCTTTCGTGTGCATGCACACTTCTTCAGATACACTGAAACAGAAGTTACCAGACCCTTCTATATAGTGAGAAGGTGGGGAGGGGTATTACTCAGAAGGGTGGTGGGAATGGGTGATTGGCAGATAGCTGTGATGAGCCTGTTGACGACTCTTAACGACTGCAATAGGTCTTACAGGAAAAAGCAAGGGGTGAGAAAGTGAAAAATGGCTTTGTCATGTATAATGAGATAAGAATCCAATCTCTTTGTTCAGACCAGGTCTCTCCATGGTTTTAAGTTTGGTAATAAGTTGCAATTCAGCAGCTTCTCTTTCCAGTCTATTTCTGAAATTAATGCCTATCACCTAACAGCATGACAAAGCACAGATAAAAGTTTATAAAAAAATTAATGTGACAAATTTTATTAGACTCATTTCTAAACAAGATTTCATGCCTATGCTTGTAAATATTTGAATGGTCGGGTCCCTTCAGCAAGCATGGTCCCGGAAGGCAAAGATGAACAGATCTATATCAGGCAAGATATATTTCACGTTGTCAGGACTGCCGCTAGGTCCCAGCTCACAGAGGACCAACACCCAGTGGATGTTATATACAAAAGTCTTTATTAAAGTTTAGTTTCCATTTCCAAGCTCTGGGCGCGCAGACCCACGTCTTGACGCTAGACCGGCTAAGTCCCCTCTGACTCACTGCTCCACCCACACCAGTTTAAGATTCTAGCCCGGCTCCACCTCTTGCGCTGCTCTTTCCTGCGCTGGGTCCTTCTGCCCTCTGGGGTTCCCTCCTTCCTGGACTCCTCTGACGCTGAGCCTCCTGAGTCTTGCCCCTCCCTCCGGCGGGCTTTAGGACCCGGCTCCCTTCCCGGGCTCCCCGCTGTGCCGCGCTCCTGTACATTTGAACTTGGCGCGCGCGCCCAGCCGGTGACTTTCCTTCTGACCGTTTCCCCGCTTCCTGATGTGGGCGTTGCCAAACCTGACTCCTCTCCTCCCTCTGGTGGTGAGGACACTGGTCCCGACTCCTGGGACTCCCCCTCCCCACTGCGCTCTGGTGGAGACGCTGGTCCTGATTTCCAACTGCTGCTCAGGGACTCCCCGCTGGCCCCTTCCTCCTGGGGCTTCCCCCTGGAACCCCCCTAGCTCTGGCCACCAGCGCTCCCTTCTGTGAGTCCTCCGATTCGCTAGAGAGGCTTGTGGAATAACTCTGGCCACTGTCACTGCCTGCGCCCCCCTCGTACTCCTCCTCCTCACTCTCCATTTGCTCCCCCTCCTGTGTCTCTCCTTCTGAACCCCTGACACACATGGAATGAAAAACTGGGTTTAAACAGCTGGAAAGCAAGTTTGGGTGAGCAGTGAGAGCAAAACCTTTGGGAACAAGTCAGGTCATAAATAGAGATGCCACAGTTGTGATGGGCATCTGCCTAGTGCATTGAAGGGGGTGGGAATGGGGGCATATCCTAGCTCAGTCGTACAGCACATGTTCTGCATGCAGAAGGGTCCACATTCCAAATCTGGCATCTCCAATTGAAAGGAACAGGAGGCAGGTGATGGAAAAGATAAAAGATAATGACTGCCAGAACCGAACAAAATGGACTGATAACCTGACTGGGTATAAGGGAATTTCCTATGATCACAAGTTATACCTGCAGTGGATGTTTTCATTCTGGCAATAATAGGTCCAAACTACATGAAATGAGAGAGAGGCATGATTGCTTCTCCCACAACCATTGTTGTTGTTGTTGTTGTTGTTGCTTTAAAGTCATAGGCTGCAACAATGTACATACAACAAACTAGCATTTTTGACAGCCAGCCAGACAACTATATATGAAAGAAAACAGAAAAATAATGCTCCTCTCATGTAAACCACTGATGACAATAAGCTAGAAACGCATTAAAATACAATATATCAGAAGCACATTTCAATCCCACCCCAAATATTATTATTATTTTACTTATGGGCAGAGCCAGAGACAAAAGTGGTCAGAGCAATATATGTAGATGTTGCCTTCGTACAGTAGGCTAGTTTCTACACACACACACACACACACACACACACACACTCTTTATGCTCCTTCTAAGCAGACTGAGTTCAAGGGCACATTCCAGCTATGCTATCCCTTGGCCCAGTGTTCATACTATTAACAGGGTTCACTATCAATTATGCAACATTTATTAAAGAACATGGGGCCAATTTCAAATCATAAACTCCCCATCCTTTCTCTGCCTCTCATTTGCCTTCCTAAAGCTAATTTGGGGGTAAATGGCTTTTCCTTCCCCCACTTTCTGTTGAGGCTGGTTGTCAGCTTTCTTCAGAAGTGAGTTGCAAGGTGCGCTAAATGCAGCAAGGGGCTCTATCGGCAACGACTTCAAAAAGCTCATTTCACACGCTTTTGTTCCTTTCATCCTTTATTGTCCCTTGTTATGTTAGACTCCCACCGCTAACTGGCCTTATCTGCTCAAATTCCTGACAAGGATTTTGGAGCCAGCACAGACAAAAAAGAACACACACACACACACACACACACACACACACACACACACTTGTGATACCCACCATTGAGAACTGCTGCTTTCAAGCCTGCAGATTTCAGCATGTATAGTGAAAGGCACCTTGTCTGCATAGGCACACCTGAGGAAACAGCAGGTCGAGGATGACATGCTTTGCTTTCACATGCAGAACTAGTTCTGCATCTCAGATAGCACACTGCTGCAGGGAAGGGCCTTAATTCAATGGTAAGAGCAACTCTTTTTCATGCAGAAGGTCCCAGGTTTAATCCCTGCTATAGGTCTGGGGAAATGTTCCATCTGAAACACTGGAGAAATGCTGCCAGTTAGAGTGGTAGACAATATGAAGCTAGATGGAGGAATGGTCTGACTCAGTAAAAGGCAACTTTCTATGTATGGACCAGCTCTGCCTTTATGCAGAGATAGAAGGGCAGTAACCTCAGGCAGATGATTCTGGGTGTCATGGAAAAGCAGCAAATTGTTTATGTTTATTACATTTTTGCTATCATAGACAGAGAGGAGCACTTGTGGGATTTTCTGCCTCAGATCCAAAATCTAGCATTGGGTACTATAAACCTGAAGGGACACCATCTGCTGTCCTGCCACAGAGAGCAAGATGCTTTCATATTTAGGAACCCTTAGACTCTGTACCAAAAGATAGTTGCCAGCACACCAGGAAGAAGAGTCAAGACAACCAAACGTGGACAAATAGGTTATATTGATTAAATATAATGACTTGGAGATTGGCAAAACAAACTAATTAGTCATATTTAACCAATGTTACCCATTTGAATTAAGTCCAGGCAGGTGCTCATTAATTTCTAATCCAATCCCCTGGGCAAGTTAACAGCCATGCACTGTGTGCACATAGAAAGGTTTCCTAAGATTCTTCCTTCTCCACTGCATGGACTTTGGTGTAAGAGCCCAACAGGCACATTGTGCCCCCGTTGGCCAAAATTCACCCTGATGTGTCCATCAGGTACACCAGTTCACCAGCCAAACATAATCCAACAGTGTGGAGTAGGTGAAAAAGAGAAGACCAGAACCAATTAGGGCCTGCAAAAATTAATAATAATAATAATAATAATAATAATAATAATAATAATAACAACAACAACAACAACAACAACAACAACAACAACAATATCCTACTCAGGCTCTGGAAAATAGTCTGTAGGTCCACAGTGCAAAAGGGCAGGAGGGGGTGCCAAATAAAGAAGAGGGGAGACAGTGGGATGGAGCACGCTTAAATAGCCTGTCATCACCTCTCCCCATTGGGCAATACCACCCTCAGGCCATAATATTCTCCCCCAGGGAGGCACCACCCTTCCTCTTCTTGGGAAGGAGGGGTGGGACAAATTTGTGCCCCTCCCATAAATGGGGGAATGGCATAATCAGAATCAGAAATCCAAAGTAGTCCACATTCTGCACCAAGATGAGCTAGATTCTGCAAACTATATCTATTATGCATATTGAATATTTTTTTATGTATTCTATAGGCACACACCCATATCTTTCCCCTATTGGCTGGGAACAGTCTTTGAAACACCGCCCCACTTTTTTACTTTTGGGGATTTGTTATTAAATGGTTGGTATGAATAATTCAGTGTGCTGTTCTTCAGGGTTTAGCACCCTCTCTCAATCCCTTAGAGCAGTTTCCTCTAAGTCTGAGTCTCCATATATTGTTGAACTTCATTTCCCACCATCCCTTACTACTGATTGGCCAGGCTGGCTGGTGATGATGGCGAATGTAGTCCAACAATATTTGAGATCTAAGCTTAGGGAAGGCTACCAACTTGGATCATTTTAATAGAGGATTAGACAGATTCATTGAGGAGAAGGCTATCAGTTTGGTACTAGTCATGATAGCTATGTTCTAGCTCCAGGACTGAAGACAGCACATATCTGAACTCCAGTTACTGGGGATCATGAATGGGAGTGGGCTGTTGCCTTCATGTCGCGCTTGTGGGGTTGTCATAGGCCTATAACTGGTCACTGTGAGAATAGAATGCTGGACTAGATAGGACCTTGCTCAGATCTAGCAGGGCTCTGCTTATGTTGTTCTGAGGTGCTTCCCCTCTAGCATGTATATAGCTGAATTCACGCACATGGTTGCTAAGGCAGCGTGTGACACTGAGCTTGCCATTTCACACACTGCAGCGGCTGGTATATATATTTTGAGCAGTTGAGAATGATAATATTGTAAGGCAATTATGCTTTTCTAATGCAGCTTTAATCAAAATGAAATGAAACAAAACGAAACACTGCCTTAGCTTTTAAATTAGTATGGGGCAGGTGACGGCAGGGTAAATGGATACAGCAACTGGGGGAGAAGTGTTCAGCAATGTGAAACAGTTTACTTGTGGGGTGCATAGTGTGTCATACAATGCTCCTTTGTGCCAGAATAGGAGCGGTGAATGTAGGTAAGGATGAGCAAATCTGTTTTGGTTTCTATCAGTTTCTTGCTTTTACAATATTAATTTCTACAATCTTAAATTCAGTTCTCAATATTTCCACGTCAGTTTCCAAATTGCTTTTCAAAAAGCCTCCATCCATGTACATCAGCATCTTAGTGGGGATTTGTTTAATATATGCATTTTTGCATGCAATTTTCTCCAATACACACATTTCTGCAAGCACTTTTCACTCATGCATTGTATTTTGGTATGCAGTTTTTACTTTTAAAAAATCATTTGTTAATGCACACATCCTAATATATAATTTTTTTACACAAACAACATTGCAAAACTCAGAGAAGTGTGAATTTTGAAGGATGGCTGTGTTTCAGCTCATGTACAATTTTAGAAAGTTAAAATTAGATAGGTTCACATTTAAATGTGAATTGGATCCAATCCCACCCACCCATCCAGTCCCTAGGTGCATTTCCTGATTTCCACCTCTGAAAATTAAATTATGGTGACATTCCCTTTCCACAATTTAGCCTTCATCACTCCAGGCCCCTGAATCCCTATTCTTTGGTGACAATAATATGCTTTTCTGAGCTCTTACCTCACCCCAAATCAGGGGCAGATCTGATATGAAATTAATGAAGCCTAAGCTTCAGGGGGCGTACGGGGGCGTTGTGGGTTAAACCACAGAGCCTAGGACTTGCCGATCAGAAGGTAGGTGGTTTGAATCCCTGTGACAGGGTGAGCTCCCGTTGCTCGGTCCCTGCTCCTGCCAACCTAACAGTTTGAAAGCACGTCAAAGTGCAAGTAGATAAATAGGTACCACTCTGGTGGGAAGGTAAATAGTTTTTCCGTGTGCTGTGGTTCGCCAGAAACGGCTTAGTCATGCTGGCCACATGACCCGGAAGCTGTACGCCGGCTCCCTTGGCCAATAAAGCAAGATGAGCGCCGCAACCCCAGAGTCGGCCACGACTGGACCTAATGGTCAGGGGTCCCTTTACTTTTAAGTTTCAGGGACTCAATTCTCAGAGGAGCCCCAGAAGTGACTTTAATCCACATTGCTTAAATTTTATTTATTATGAATTTTGCAGCACAATACTCCAGCCAAGCAATGTGCACAAAAATGTGCACAGTAGGGTAAAGTGTAGATAAAAATGCACTTTCAGTGGTACCTTGGGTTAAGAACTTAATTCGTTCTGGAGGTTCGTTCTTAACCCGAAACTGTTCTTAACCTCCCACTGCCGCCATGCCGTCACCGCACGATTTCTGTTCTCATCCTGAAGCAAAGTTCTTAACCCGAGGTACTATTTCTGGGTTAGCGGAGTCTGTAACTTTAAGTGTCTGTAACCTGAAGCGTCTGTAACCTGAGGTACCACTGTACTATGTTCTGCAAAAGTGGGAATATTAGGAGAAATCTGAACAATAGTGCTGTTGAATGTTCATGAGGACCCTTTTTAAAAAAAGAATTCACAAAGCATTGGGGAAATGTGGAGACCTGAAGATTGAAAAAATGGGAAGCTGCACGAAATTGAAATGGATAGAATCAAACCATCCCTAATTAGTGTTCATCAAAATGCAGGGATTTGAACTACCACGGCCTGATGCTATCTTGGCTGTGCTCCATGCTCAGAACCAGCAGCTCAGAACCTCTTGCATAATGCACACCTCACTCAGAGTTAGCCACCCACACATCTTCTCCTCTAAGAGGCTGCTTTTAAAATCCTTTATTCAACTCCATCTGCTCACACATGGACACAGGGAAGTGCCGCACGCACAAGGAGCCATTTAACTATCCCTTTTTCTTTTGACTCACGCAATTCAGTTCCAAATTGTTTTGATTTGCACCGATCTACGCTGTGCTTCAGACTGATTCCCTCCCTCTCCCTCTCTGTAGGCACCATGAGGCATTTATGCAGCATTCAGATATAAGCCTTACATGGCAACAATATGGTGTGAAACCTGCAGCCTCTTTTCCAGATGGCATGTGCGTAGGCCCATATAGTGGTACCTCAGGTACAGACGCTTCAGGTTACAGACTCCACTAACTCAGAAATAGTACCTCGGGTTAATAACTTTGCTTCAGGATGAGAACAGAAATCATGCTCCAGCGGTGCGGCGGCAGTGGGAGGCCCCATTAGCTAAAGTGGTGCCTCAGGTTAAGAACAGTTTCAGGTTAAGAACGGACCTCCAGAATGAATTAAGTTCTTAACCCGAGGTACCACTCTACTCAGATTCTCCCAGCACACCTCATTAGCATATTGGTAACCTTTTCAAACAAATATATAAATATATAACTCATTGTTTCATTGATCAAATTCCCTGTACACTGTGAAAACAGGATGTACATAGCCCAAATGAATTGAATGAATACATGCACTAAAAGTTTAAATCTGAAATTTTCTTCAGGAAGATCTCGTAACAACATGGAGGGTAGAGGCTGGAATTTGTGGTGTGTGAATAACATACTTCAAAAATGGTTAGCACCAAGGTTGGGGTTTTTTGCAGCTGGAATGCTCCAAACCGGTGTTCCGGCACCTCTCAGGGGCCAAGGAAGTGTGTGTGTGGAGGGGTGTGTGGAGAGACCTGAACAGCCTCATCAAAACCCTGCTGTACCCCGGCTCATGAGGAGACTCTCTCTGGATCCTGGAGCCAATATCCTCCACAATTCTGGAGAGGGTCTCATTGAGGTGCAGTGGGGTTTGGCTGAGGTTCTCTGAAATATACTCAGAGTCCTGTGGTGATTTCATGCTCTTTATTGCAGCTTGTAAAACAGTGATTGAATTGCCCCCCAAACCTCAGGCTTTTATATACATTATTTAAAACAATGAGTCCCGTCTGAATAGCTGATTCTGCTTCCCTCCTAGAGCCTGATTGGTCTTTTCCTGCAGGCCAATCAGTTGTTGCATTCTATGATCCTACTAGCCTAATAGGCTGATTAACATCCTCCTGGAGCCTGATTGGTCTTTTCCTGCAAGCCCATTAGTTGTTGCATTCTACAATCCTACTTGCCTATTGTTCTATGATCCAAGCTTAGTACATAACACTCTCCCACCTAACAGCTGATGCGTGGGAAGAAACCTTCCTGCGTGTCAGTCTTGCAAACCGCCCTGTCTCTCCTGCTTGCTGTTGAAAGGGAGAGTGTTACACTACAGTGGTACCTCGGGTTAAGTACTTAATTCGTTCCGGAGGTCCGTTCTTAACCTGAAACTGTTCTTAACCTGAAGCACCACTTTAGCTAATGGGGCCTCCTGCTGCTGCCGCGTGATTTCTGTTCTCATCCATTTTGTTCTTAACCCGAGGTACTATTTCGGGGTTAGCAGAGTCTGTAACCTGAAGCATATGTAACCCGAGGTACCCGAGGTACCACTGTATAGCAAAACAAAACAAACAAATAAACAAAAACAACACCAAGGAAAGAGTCCCATTTCTAGTCATTAAAGGAAGGCACCCAATTTGTTTATTTATTTAAGGGTGCAATACTATACTCATTCATGAGCAATGTCCATTGAACAGTGGGAGTCAGACCATTGGTCCAACATTGCCTGAAAGCAGAGCTTTTGGGGGTTGGTACTGATTGGTGTACCTCCACCTCTTTTCCTCCTGCCACCATCTCACTGCCACTGCTTGCCCAGCCCCTCACTGCCCCCAGCACCTTTGCCGCTTTATCCTCCCCCATCCCTGCTGCTTCCTGCAGCTGCAGGCACAGCCTCCTGGAGGTGCTTTGCTGTGACCCTTACAATCGCCAAAGTGCCTTCAGGGAGTGCCTGACACTCATAAGCTCTGGTGCAACATTTTTACAATTGTCAGGCACTTCCCAGAAGATGCTTTGGCTATCATAATGGCCACAGCAGACAGTGAGGGGACAGTGAGCCTGCGTGGTGGGTAGGCAAGAGGCGGTGCGGGACAGTTGTTTATCTTAAAAAAAACAAAACAAAAACTACTGCCTGAAACTGGCAGTGGCTCTCCAGAGTCTCAGATAATGGACATTCCCAGCCCTACCTGGAGATGTCAGGTATTGAACTGGGACCTTCTGCATGTTTGACCATTGAGCTACAGCCCTTCCAGGTCAAGCCATGGCTGTCTCCATGGCTCCTGGCACATATGAGAATGAGTTGATACTCCAGTCCTAAATAGTAAACCTCTCTATTGATGTACTATCCATGCCTGTAGGTCACTCCTTTGACCAGATATTTGCACATATCAAGGCCAACTCAGCTCTCACTGTCTTTAAAATGGAGGAAACACACACACACACACACACACACACATCTACTTGCTTTCCTGTCCCAGTTTCATTCCGCCCTCTGCATAAGTGGATTGTTCCTTCACCCAAATCTCCCTGAAGTATTTTTAATCTAATCTTCTCTGTAGCGGAGAGGTCCAGGTCACTGATGAACATTTCTTTCCTAAAGCAAAACCCCAAAAGATAATAATGCAAAAAAAGGCAACACAAACACACTTATAAGAATAGAACATGCACCTGAGACTTACTGTAGAGGTGAAGAGAAAATGTCAATATTGAGAGCAAACAAAATTGAGCAAACAAACTCAGGGGCATGTCTCCCCCTGCTGGAGTCTTTCCAGGTGAGCTCTACAGCGATGTTTTCCTGCCAAAACTATATTGGAAAAAATTACTGGTCTACCCTCCCATGTCATTGAGCTTGTCCTCCAAAAATCAGCAAATGGGAACAGAATGGAATATTCTTTAAGAACCAATGAGGCAGCCTTATTGGTTTGTCTAGCTCAGGACTGGTGATTGACTCTCCATGTTTTTAGGGAGTCATCTGTCCCTCTCCTCTCAACCCTACCTTGGGAATCTGGGAACTGAGCCTAGGGCATTCTGCAAACAAAACATCAGCTCTACCACTAGGGATGAGGGAGCAATTTGATTTGGTTCACATTTAAAGGTGAGCCTGCCTAATCTGCACTTAGGTGGACATGCTTTGGAATTTGTGATTCTCTGAATTTTGCAATGCAATTCTCTAGTCAACCGATGTATTTTTTAAAAGGAAAGACTGGGTGAAGTTTGCATAAAAATGCAAAGGCTTGAATTCAGTGTTTCATTATTATAATAGTCCCAACAACACAAGGATTTTTGCTTGCCAGAAGGAAGAATCTCCCTGCACCTCCTCCCATGGTTCTCATTAACCTCCAGAGCAGACTGAGGAGGAGGCAAGTGTGGGGGAGGTGAAGGGAAAGTCCTGTTGTGCTAGCAGCACTCATTGCACTGGTTCCCACTTAGTGCAACAGTTTAGGTGAATGCAGCCCGCATATGCATGAAAAAACATATACATAAATACATTTAATTAGGGGAAAATGTTTTGCAAAAATGTGTAGATATAGGAAAAATTGCATGCCAATGTTTTTATAGTTCAGTCTGCAGAATGTGGAGGGCCAAAAGTTTCCCACTTGGCTTAATGTAAGTGGTATTGTTCTGAACTGCATGCCCAAAGCAGGGCTCATGGGAGTTGTTGGGTGCAGTGATACCAAAGAGGGATGTCCAAATGTCAGAGAGATCAGTTCTAGTGCTTCATTAAATAAGGTCTAGACTTACAGCAAAGCAGCCTGCCAGGTCTCCAAGCCTTTTCAGATGTGGGACGGACACCACAGCAAAGAGATGGCTTGTCTGTACCTAAGCAAATGTGCCTACATTCTTTATACACAAAGCAGCAGACGTAACTTTGGCCAGGCAATCTGAACAACTTTGAAGATATCACCACCCCATTTGATGGGACTTTACCAAATTTGAATTCCAACTGCATGAATTTGGATAGCTATCATTGTCCTATTTGGCAGGACAATTCTAATCAATACCAGTTTGGATGCCTCTGAATATATCATAACCCAACTTGGCACAAGGACTTCCCAAGATGGAGGAGATGGTCTTCATCTACGTTTGGATGCTAGATGCCAACTTGAATTGAGATGGTGGACCAAATTAATCCTAATTAAACATTAGATCTCTCACCCACAAATTGAGTCAGGTCAGGCTCAGGTGCACCCTGGGTCGAGTTGGAACCATGGGTTGGTTTGTGTAGTGCACACGCTCACACACAAAGCAGAGAAATATTTGAGATCAATTCGGAAGAGACAAATGGTTTCAGTACTTTTCTGTGGGTCTCAGACATGTGGTCTATACATTTATGTGTGTTTGCTTGGTACATCTACGAACATTTACTATATATATATATATATATATATATATATACCTTAAAATTCTTATAACAGTACATTTTGCTGAATGGATTTAAATGGTTGTGCTTTTTAAGCAGTTGGTGGGACTTTTACCCATCTTCTATGCAGATGACCTAACCATACTCATGCTCCTTTTGCAGTACCTCCTAGTGCTCCAGAGGGTAATAAACACCACAAGATATAGACAACAGCCTCCTAAATCAGGACTTGGATTCATCAGTTCTCCCAGAAGCAGCTCCTGCCTTACTTTTAATCTTGCCCAGCCTAGCTTGTGAAACACACAGTGAAATTGTCGCCTGAGGGGCTATGGCAGCTGCTGCAGGCTATTAGCCCACCATTGCCCTCCTTAACTTGCACCACTGGGCTTTCTTCCCCCCTTGTATCTTTTTTCTTTTTCTTTCATGATTCCTGACACACCATCAGGAAGCTTAAGTGTCAGGCTTAATTTTAACATTTCCTGGCACTTTGCTGCTTGCATGGCTCACAATTCGTGCCTTATTTTGGAGACAATTTGTGTATTTATAATTAATATGGATTAGATATTATTATCCAGGCAATATGGCAGGCAAGCAGTTAGAGGGGAGAACAGCTGTTCAATAATGCAAATGATGCACACATAAATTACATTTTAGCAATGGGATATTATTACCCAGACGGACAAAAGTTCAGAACCCTGGGGCGGCTGAATTAAAATAGCCCCTGTGTGGAAAGTCGCCATAGAGACAGAGAGGAGGGATTGCCAGCCTGGTGAGTGACAAGAGCAATGCTGCTCTTGGGGGTTAGCTGGGCTTGTCAGGCAAGGGATTCAGTGTTGACACTGGTGACCTGGGTTCAAAGAGCTAGAATCTAGTTGGTTGATCAATGATTACAGCAACCGCCTTTCAACTATGATGTCACTATGACAACAGGCAATTGACTGGTCAGTTGTTGGCTCACAGAGCTGGGTGTGGCAGATGATCTAGTATGCTGTCTGGATCTATACATAAGACAAAGAATCATTATTTGGTGATCTGATAAAGGTTTTCTTAGAACAACAGAGAGGGGGAAGATACAGGCTTGCCACTCTCCTGTGTGGTGATACAGACTCCAGAATGGAAGGTGATCATGTGAGGGAGAGGACACAGGTCACTGGAAGAGCACATGATGTGTATGAAGTGGGACCCAGGTTTGTTTGTTTGTTTGTTTATAAAAATATTTATATACTGCTAAACTGTAAAAAATATGCAACATTAAAAAGATTTAAAAACAAACAATAAAAGCATAAGAAGTTTTAAATGATTTTAAAACAGAGAAGTTAAAAACAAGCATCAATAAACCATTGTGGGAAGGATGGACTATTAATTACTTGCCTAGGCCTAGTGGAATAAAAATGTTTCAGCAGGCATTTAAAAGTTCAACAGTTGGCACAGAAATCATCTGCTGAATCTCCATTGGCAGAGTATTCCACAGAACCTCTAACTCTCAGGTATCAAACTAAAGGCTTGCTTTCTCATTATTATCCAACGAGTCTCACCAACTTGCAGGGATGAGACTGGGGGTGATGCAAAGTGCACAAGGGTCTTCAGTGGGAGAATCGGTGGAGGGAGTGACCGGAGGGGCTGAGCAAAGGAGCTCTGAGGGAGCTGGTGGGGGAGGAACAGCAACAGCGAACTGACTGGAAGGGGCCTACGTGGTAAGTGAACAGGCAGGAAGAGCACACATGCTTGTGTGTTTGTAATGTCACCGCCGCCCTCCCCCAACCTCACCTCACCTGCTATTGGTTGGGACAGATGGTGAGGTCAAACACAGTCCTGAGAGGGAACCTGGAGCAGTGAAGCTGCTTGCAACATCTGCAGTTCCCAACTGAGTCACAGCCCTGTGTGAGTTAACTGCTGCAAAAGAGAAGGTGGGGTGCCGTTGGCATTTTGAGAAAACCCTGGACATTTTGCCCAATTTAAAAAATACACCTGGGCAGAAATTTCACCATTAAAAAAGAGGACATTTCCAGGGAAAGGAGGATGTATGGCAACCCTTGCTATATGGACACTGTGTGCCTCTTACACAGCAGATCCAGGTATTGGGCGAAAGGTCTCTCTAGTCCAACTTTCTGCTTCCCATGTTGACCAGTCAGATTCCTAGTGCTCAGGTCAGAAGTCCAGAAGCAAGACATGTATGCAATAGCTGTCTCCCATAGTTGTCCCCCAGTGAGTGGTATTCAGAGTCACACTACCTCTGATCCTGAATGCAACCAGCCAATGTGGCTAGTAGCCATTCATAGGCTTCTCCTTCATGAATTTGTCTAATCCTCTTTTAAAGCCGTCCAAGGAATGCAGCTGTAACAAGGAAGTGACCCATGTAGTTTCACCAGGCTGCTTTTATTCAACAGATTCCCTTCCATTTGTTTCAGATCCACTCTAAAGACACCTTCCCTCTCCCCATGCTATATTTCTGCCAAGCTGACATTCTGAATGCTAGAGGAGAAGGCACAGCTTCTCACATGCACAGTAAATAAGGCTGAGATTACCGGTAGTGTGGAATGGGACTGACTATTGCAATATTTAATCTGCTGGGTGGGCATATCATTAAAATGGATATCCAGGGCTTTAATCATGATGCCAAGCTGCCATCTGCCTCCTCCATGCTCCCTCTTGGCTTAGGCCGGGGCTCAATATACGAGGGGACAGCTTGCAAGAGCACCGTCGTCATAATTCATCTTCTGAGCACGATGGCACAAGCTGTTTTGGCTTGATGAATCCCTGCCATATAAACATGCGTTCCCCATTAAAGCTGC
Source organism: Podarcis gaigeae (assembly GCF_964106915.1). Classification (NCBI taxonomy): domain Eukaryota; kingdom Metazoa; phylum Chordata; class Lepidosauria; order Squamata; family Lacertidae; genus Podarcis; species Podarcis gaigeae. The sequence continues at coordinate 6,653,208 of NC_139691.1, forward strand.
TCAAGCAGGCAATTAGACCTTGGATGAGGTTAGGGGCAGAGGACCAAGCTGCCACTTGTTCTTCGGTGCTGGACGAATGGGGTGCTGCATCCCCTAAGAAGCTTTCAGAAGCACCTTAGATAATTTAATCAAACATGGTGTTCACTAGTGAAATGATGTGAGAGGTGAATGTTTCCCCCCAGTGCTTGGCTTGCTTTTCTTTCACTGTACAAGGCACAAATATGGAATGCATGCAGGTTTCATGTTTCCATAGAATTCCACCAAACCCCAACAAAATATGGGTTCAACATAGGTTGCTCAAGAAACTGAACTGCAGGCAGCTATTGGAGATGAGCACTGGGATCAATGCCAGAGAACTGGGAATGCATTGAAATACATCAGAGTCAGAAAGATTTTTTTATTTTGCTTTGGGTACATCTCCACCCAAACAGAAAGCCTTTTATACCCATTCCTTTCCCAGATCAGAGGTGGGGAATCTCAGAACTGGGAAGTCTCCCTACTTGACCCTCAGAACTCTCCCCAGGTCACATCCCCTCCCGAGCCACGTCCTCCCCAAGCCACACCCCTCACCATCCTTGCTTGGCACCCTCATGCGTGTTTTTGCCAGGGTAAAATGTGTCCTTGGACTCTGGGAATGCCTCTTGCTTGGCTGGATGGAAGAGAGAGAAGGTGTGTGTGTGTGTGTGTGTGTGTGTGTGTGTGTGTGTTGGCCTGCTATACAAAGCCAGGATTTAGATTCAGAGTTGCCAAATGCAGTATCCTTCAACCACCCAAGGCCTTGAATAGTAACATTTTTTTTATTTCCCCTGTATACACTAATGATGAGGGGAACAGGGACAACTCAACAAAGAGGGCATCGCAGAACCAGGGGGCTGGTTCTGAGAAAACCCTGCTATGAGTCCCCACCAACCAGGAAGTTTAGGAGCATTATTCTCAGTTAAGGATGAGGGGTGATTGCCTTTCCCACAGCTGGTTATTTCCTACGCCCCTTCTCAAAGCTAAGTTTGGGCTTACCGTGTTTTCTGTTGTGCTTGAAATTGGGGTGTAGGGAGAGGGTGGGAACTTGGTGAGGGAGGGACTGGATTCCATTTTGTGCCAGACCTAAATGCAGAAGGAGGTAGGAAATGATGTATGAAGGCAGTAATTTCCAATCCAACCACTGCTCATTGTATGCAGCACTGTATCCATTCCCGATGCAGTTTGAGTTCTGACCAAAATTGCATTGTTTCACTGTTTGCTGTGGCAGAATTTTGCATAATTAATCACATTATCATTACGTTTCCCCACACCATTCATTTCATGCAAATGAGAGGGAAGGCGTCATCATTGACATGTTGTTTGTTGACCGAAAACAACAACAGCAAATACTAATCATACTTGCTGATCGATTTCTGCTTCAGACATGGAACGAATAAGCAATTATTGGCAATTTCTGTTCTCATTTTCATTTCTGTCAGAATTCTCAGCATCCTTAGTTTGTAGGCAAGGATGCAAGAAGGCAAGGATTTGACCTTTGTCACAACCAGTGCTTTTTCCATTCAACTGCAGTCCTGTTTCCACCAAATGCTATGTTGTTTGTCATGCTATCCACTATTTGATGTAATTTATGCAAGTTACATAACTTACGCTCATTTCTATGCAAAAGATATAGCAAAACAATATTCTGAAATGTCAGTAATTATATATCATTTGCAGGCTTGGAAAAGAACAATGATGTGACCAATTGTATTCAATAACCTGATTTATGTCTCTGATTGCAGGGGAATGCACAAACTGCAACAATTTCCACTTTCTTTGAATCACCTGCATTTCACACTTATTTCATAGAGACACACTTGAAGAAAAGTGAGTCAAATGTGACTGAGTTCAGGTTTAGAATAAAAAAGCCTGCCAAATTGGAGCCATCCGCTCTGATGTTCAAGAAGGGAGGCTGTGGTCATATGTTGCAGAAACCAGAGTGTATAAATATCACACAATAGGGCTCAAACACTCAAGTTCCAATGAGATGGGCTGAAAAGTGAGGAAGAAGAGAGGGGATGTCAGAGTGGCACTGACAAAAGGGGGGTCTTGCACACTGCTGTAGGCAGAATGAAAATAATCAGTTCCACAGGAGAGGAGATGGAAAAGGCAGCCATTCTGGAAAAAGTAGACATTTAAGAAATTAAAATAAAGGCCACTGCTCTGAATGGTATCATCTTTATGCAAGGAAAAGAAAGATACTGTACTATCTGAGACACAATCTGGACATTGAATGATATTTCCCCACCCTTCATTTCCTTCCCAGCCTTTCAATGCTGGTCAGATAATACCCTCCTTGAGTGATCATACCTCCTACTTTATAGATGATTATCCACTATTTCAGGGGTGCAGACCCTTTGGCTTGGGCACCAGATGTAGCTGTCCAAGCCTCTCTGTATGTCCCTCAAGGCTCCCCAGGCTACACGCATCACACCAGCCCCACTTCTTAACCTCTTTGAGTTATTTTAGCCTGTCTGGAAATCTAATATGGGGCAGATAGGTGTTCAAAGTCCACATCCTGTATTTTCAAACCTTCCATTTTGTCTGCCATTGTTGTTGTTACGCTTGTGAAGGCCCTGAGCTGATGTCAGGTGGGCACAAACAATACAGCATTCTGGCTTAACTTGCAACAAGTCTGAGCTTGCTGCTTCATCATGGCAGCCCTCGGATTCTTCCTGGGCCACACCCTCTTTCCCCAAGCCACACCTACCAGTGGCCTTATTTCACACCCTCCTCAAGCATCTTTGCCTGGCTGGAAGCTACCACTGAGTGCTGATGATGCATCTTGCTTGCCTGGATGGAGGTTAGATATACATGGAAACTGCCCTGCTGTGCTGAGGCAACCTTCATATTAATTGCCCCTTTCCCCCCTTTAACAACACCCACTACTGGCATGTGCTATCACTACCACCCAAAACTACATCTGAAGAGGAAGATGGGTGTGACTGGCAGTTAGTGGAGGCAGAAGCAATGCTGAGCAAGAACCCTAATGGGGGCAGCAGCAGAGGTGCCAATAGGCCTTCTGAGCACTAGGGCCAATTGCTAGTACCCAGTCCTGCAGACCCCCTGCCCTGCATGTAGCATAGGGAAAAGGTAAGAGAGTGTTCAGCTGTGGCAGTTTCCCAGTGCATAGGTTGAACGATTGTGTTTGATCATCACAGATGTGAAGATTAAGAAAACATTTGGCAACCCAGGAAAGGTTGTTGTCCCAGCAAGAAGTCTGCTTTTAAACAGCTGGGGTTTCCAGACTAATTTGTCCAAGACACTGAATGCTTTTGCAATTGTAAGTGAGTCTTATAAATGGAGGTCACAGCAGGGTCCTTGTGCTTTTACTCCTAACAGGAGTGAGGTTCCGAGTGTCTTGCATGCCACTCTGCATTCCAAACCAATCGTGACAGTTAGAGGGGCTTTAATTGAAGCTGATGGATTTCAGGTTGGCTGAGGGCTTTTGCCAAACCGGGAGGCCAGCTTCTCTCTGGTTTGAATGACAAAAAGGTTCATCGGGCTTCCGGCTGAAATGGCTCCACACAAGTGAGTAGGACATCATCATGAGCCCTGGGTTAGCAGTTAATCCAGCAAAGTTGCTAGGTGAATCTGCTCCAAATTAATGCCTCTTCTCATACACTCCAGTGATGGGAGAGATTTTCAATGGTGCATGTCACAGCCGAGAGTGCTGAACTCAATATGGCTTTTGCCTGCTTTGCAGTCTCCCTGAGTGTGCAGCATTAAAATGAAGTTTTCTTAAGCAGTACTGCTGAAGTTCTCAAGTGCTTGGATGCCACTTAATTCGGGACTGAGCCAGTGAAATAATAATAATAATAATAATAATAATAATAATAATAATAATAATAATAATAATATTTATATCCCGCCCTCCCCAGCCAAAGCCGGGCTCAGGGCGGCTAACAACACTAAAATAGTGCAACATTCTAAAAACATTATAAAAATTAATTAAACTCAAAATTGATGGCAACCATAAACTAAAGTTCTGTAAAGATTGCCAAAGGAGGGACCTCAAATAGGAATTCTCAAATGCCGAGTCATCCTATAACAGTAGTCCAATAAAGAAGATGGATCCACTGGCATTTCTTCCATTGAACTCTGAGGAGACACCTCTTTCTATGCCCAGACTTCAGTGACTAGCCCACAGACCAGTACTGAGGATCAGGAGAACCCAGAGGTGCTTATTTCTCCACTTAAAAAATTTAAAATAAATAATATCTCTGCAGCTTGAAACTCCACTCTCTAAAGAGCCTCCATAAACTGTAGGACTCCAACTCTCATCACCCCTGACTACTGGCTGTGATAGCTGGGACTGATGGGAGTCCAACTACAGATAGAAGGCCACAAGTCATCCCTACCCCTCAGTCTAGAAGAAGCCAACAGCTGGATGAAAAGGCACCAGTTTTTAAACTGTCCAGATGCAGTATGCAAGGGGTGAGGTTTTAATCTTGGGCACAGCTGAAACAACTTGCTTTTTCTGCCTCCATTCCATTACAGGGTTGCTAACTGTTGCCCTGAACTGGTACTGTAGTCCTTGTCCAGAGTGCTAACCTGGCCTGACATTAGCTTCTTGTCTATTCCAGTACTTATGGGTCTTTCTGTCATGCCAGATGAATCTTGAATCTTTTTTCTTTTTTTGTTAGAGTTACAAGCTTGGTGGATCAAAGGAATACTGTGGATGTAGTGTATCTTGATTTCAGTAAGGCGTTTGAAAAACTCCCCCATGATCTTCTTGCAGAGAAGCTGGTAAAATTCTGGTTGGATGAGATGACTGTTAGGTGGATTTGTAGCTGGTTGGCTGACCAAACCCAAAGAGTGCTCACTAATGGTTCCTCACCATCCTGGAAAAAATGACAAATGGGGTGCCATAGGGTTCTGTTCTGGGCCTGTTGTTGTTCAATGTCTTTATAAATAACTTGCTTGGAAGAATTTAGGGGATGCTCATCAAATTTTCAGATGACACCAAATTGGAAGGGGTAGCTAATGCAGCAGAACCCAGAATTGGAATTCAAGATGATCTTAATAGATTGGAAAACTGGGAACAAACTAACAAAATGAATTTCAATAGGGACAAATATAAGGTTTTATACTTAGGCAGGAAGAACCAGCTGCGGGTTGGGTAGATGTGGAAAACCTGGCTTGCCAGTAGTACATTTGAAAAGGATCTAGGGGTCTCAGTAGACCACAAGCTTAATATGAGTCATCAGTGTGATGCAGTAGCAGCAAAAACAAAAAATAAAACCGAAAACTAATGCTATTCCAGTCTGCATCAGCAGAGTACTGAGTCCACTTCTGCGTATCACAATTTAAGAAGGGTATTGACAAGCTGGAACATGTGCATATTGCATGCATTTAGACAAGTAGGAGAGGGTATTTTCTTTAGTGATTATCCTACCTCTTACCCACTTGTGTAAGAAGACATACATCTATTTCAGCAGAGTTAAACTCACAATCCATGTATATGGTGGACCTATAAGAAAGCAAGGTAATTTTGGGAAATGATATATGATGAGAAATGATATATGATGGGAAACCATCAGAATAGCAACAGATGGATTCCTAGAGCAGCCAGTACATTGCACCTTCGCTGGTCTTGGTGTATACTGAGGTTGAAGGAGGAGAGTTTTCAAGCCCTCTTTATTTCTTGCAAACATAAACATTCTCAGAGACTATGTGACTAGACTCCAGTACTCCTTTAAAGAGGTGGCTGCTCATGAAGCCCTGCCAGAGCTGCCCTTGGCAAAGCAGCAGTTAGGACATTAGCCACCTCATGAGCAGCTGTTGTAACACAATATAAGTACTAGTTACAGGTAGGTAGGCATGTTGGTCTGCTGTAAAGGTAAAGGTAAAGGGACCCCTGACCATTAGGTCCAGTCGTGACTGACTCTGGGGTTGCGGCACTCATCTCACTTTACTGGCGGAGGGAGCCAGTGTACAGCTACTGGGTCATGTGGCCAGCATGACTAAGCCGTTTCTGGCGAACCAGAGCAGTGCACGGAAACGCCGTTTACCTTCCCACCGGAGTGGTACCTATTTATCTACTTGCACTTTGACGTGCTTTCAAACTGCTAGGTGGGCAGGAGCAGGGACCGTGCAATGGGAGCTCACCCCATCATGGGGATTCGAACTGCCGACCTTCTGATTGGCAAATCCTAGGCTCTGTGGTTTAACCCACAGCGCCACCTGCGTCCCGTTGATCTGCTGTAGTCAAAACAAAATTAAAAAATTCCTTCCAGTAGCACCTTAGAGACCAACTAAGTTTGTTATTGGTATGAGCTTTCGTGTGCATCTGAAGGTATCTGAAGAAGTGTGCATGCACAGGGTGCCTGGAGATCTTCTGCTTTCAGTACTGCTACCAATCCTCACCTAAACTCCAGGAAACCTTAAAGTGGAGCATGGTGGTACTGGGAGACCCCAGAGGGCATTTTCCTCAGGGTGCCCTTGAACCTGGCATCCATCCTTGCTCTTCCATCAGAAGTCAAATGAGTAGATGATTTGCTGCTGCTGCTGCTGCCGCCGCCACCATGGGAATGGCCGCATAGCTGTCAACGTTTTCCCTTTTTTTAAGGGAAATTCGCTTATTTCGAATAGGATTCTTTGCAAAAAAAGGAAAAAGTTGACAGCTATGGGAATGGGATGTCCATGCTTGCCCATGATTGGCCAGGCTGCACTAAGCAGTGAATAATGATGTCCCAGCATTACTCTCAGGATCAATCCCTGTAAATGCTAGACTCCATCTCACACCATCCATGCAGATTGGCCATGTCAGCTGGGACTGATGGGAGTTCAATAAATAAATAAATAAATTTTTATTTATACCCCGCCCTTCCTGGCCAGGGCCAGGCTCAGGGCAGCTAACACCGAATATAAATTAAAATAGAACATAATAGGGAAAAGGGAAAAGGGAGAGAGAAAAACAGTTAATTAAAATACGGCTTAAAATGCAGCCTCATTTTAGTAGTAGTGCATAAATCAAGACCATAAAAGGAGGAAACATCAGATATTCACCCGAGCCAGCTATCCATGCTGGTCTTACAAAAAAGCCAAGGGAAAGTTTATATGCCAAATCCCATATAAGGAGTCAGAGTGAATCCAAGCCGAAGGCCAGGCAGAACAGCTGCATCTTGCAGGCCCTGCGGAAAGATGTCAAATCCCGCAGGGCCCTGGTCTCTTGTGACAGAGCGTTCCACCAAGTGCTGAAAAGGCCCTGGCCCTAGTTGAGACAATCTAACCTCCTTGAGGCTCGGGACCGCCAAAGTGTTGTTATTTATGGACCTTAAGGTCCTCCACGGGGCATACCAGGAGAGGCGGTTCTGTAGGTATGAGGGTCCTAGGCTGCATAGGGCTTTAAAGGTCAAAACCAGCACCTTAAACCTGACCCTGTACTCCAAGTCCAACACCACTTAAAGGGCTGTCCACCACCTCTGCTCTAAGGACTGTAGGCAGAATTGCTTATTTGTAAAAGGCTAGAGCAAGGGTGTTGCCGAGTGGATCACAAAACTATAGAACCAAATGGTTATCTAGTCCAAACCCCTGCAATGCAACAGTCACAGCTAAGCAGAGGCACAGATGTGGCATAGATGAGCATCAGCTGTACTCCAATCCTCACTGAAACTTTGCATTCTGTATGATGCGATTTATCTTCCTAAAGTTATGGGCTGTTGGGTTTGTGGTGGGGTAAGGGTAAAATGAAGTAGGGGAATTGGAGAAGAGGAAGCGTGAAGCACAGCTTAGCAGGGGGGAAGATGGACAATTAAGGAAGAATTTAATTGACAATTATTTAGATAAAGTCAAGATATGTTTCTATTCTCAGCCCAAGTGTGGATAAGTGGCACAGGGACTAAGCATACAAATTAAAATAATAACCGTTCAAAGCTTTAGAGGAGAAAATCTTCTTTTCTTTTCTTTTTTTGTTGTGCAGAGAATTGAGACTATAGGAAGTGGGGTGGAAATCAGCAGGGGGAAATTCTCAAGAGCTTACACTAGGGGCAGTCAGGAAATAATTAACTGGCTTCCTGAGGGGTGAATGTGTGTATTAAAAAAGAGGGATTTGGAGGTTTGAGGGGGGAAGGAAGAAAAGATAAGATTCTAATGCAAGGGAAGTCTGTGATGAGCTCACGGGCTTGTAATTCATTTCTCCATCATATAAAGGTTAAAATAATAATGGTTGCATACAAAAACAATTTCATTCAAAACAATCCACTCAGTTCCTAATTTATTAATTTGTAAGCTTTTTTGTAATCCACTCTTCAGCCCGGATCAATAAAAATATACCCTCAGGCATATGATCTCATAGAAAAGTGCCCAAGGCAAACTTTTGCTGGCCAAAATGCATTGGACATTAATAAAAAGGGCATCACCTTTCTTCAGCATCTTGAGTTTGGCTCTGGTTTTTTGTCTTTTACAATCTAAAAGACACAATACAAAAGGGGGAAACAATGGGAAGGGAAAAGGAAAACAATCAAACTCAGGGGCTAGTTAGTGTTGTGTATTGCTTTTTTGTGTTCCCTGCTTTACAGAGTGAACTGAGATTATTTAGGAACAGCTCTCACATTTTCAAATCAGATTACACCATTAACAAGGCAGATTATTAATATTATCACAATTAATCAATTAATTAACTTTGTGTAATATCATATACCTGCAAGTCTCACAACATAAAATCACAATATAAAAACACACACACAAAAACAAGAACAACCCAATAACCCACCCCCCAACACATTTTAAAAAGGCATTCGATGTCAATCAGCCAAAGGCCTGGTTCTGTTGGAGACTTCAGAATCCGGACCAGAATGGAAAAATCCAGGCAGCAATATTTTTAAAAGAAGTTTTATTGACTTTGGTTTATTTGTCAGACAAGCAAAGCAAAGTGGGTACATTCAGCAAAAATGAGAGAATGCCCCCGAACACCAGGGGCAGACAGTTTTTATCCCCTTAGGCAAAGCAAAGTTCAGCCCCTTCACCCACCCCCCTTAAACATTCCCCTTTATGCATATTCATTGAAGCTCAACCAATTAAAGAATTGATGGTGGCCCTTCGGTTCCAAGCTGCATTATCCACTAGGTGGCGCTGTAAGCTTATAATCCTCTTGACCTATTTGCAATTCCTTGTAAAACCACATTGGCCATCCGTGTTCCCACCTTATTTTTGTGGTGGGCTACACTTCCTGTTGTTGCTCTCTTCTCGGTCTGTTTACGGGAATTGGGTCAATAGCTAGAGCAGGTGTGAAGCGCTCTGACCACACTTGCAGCATTTACAAAAATGCTGTGTGCAGGCAGAGGAGAGAAATAGTTTTTAGCTTTTAGCTTGCTTCTTATAAAATGGCTTCAGTCTGGCTCTCCAAAGTGGACCCAGGTGGACCCTTGGTCCTCACTCCTTCAGTTCAATAAGAATGTTTTTGTCTGGTGCCTAAAGGTATAACGAAGGCGCCAGCTGAACTTCCCTGGGGAGAGCATTCCATAAACAGGGAGCCACTGCAGAAAAGGCCTGTTCTCATGTTGCCACCCTCCTGACCTCTCATGCAGGAAGCACACAAAGAAGCACCTCAAAAGATGATCTCAGGGTTCGGGTAGATTCATATAGAGAGAGGCAGTCCTCAGTGGCGTCATCTCCAGAAGGCACTGGGAGCCCAGGCTGCCCTGCCCTGCCTTGACCCCTTGCCCCCACCATGCTACCCCCCCCCACTGCTATTGCGCTACCGCCACTGATACTGCTGTGCCACCGCCATGTGCTGCTACTACCCCCGCGCCACCCTGCCACTGCTGCACGCTACCTTACCATGAACCATCATCCGCTGTGGGGCCTCAGAGGCCTCATGGTGGAAGCACAGACCCCAGGGAAGCTCAGCATGGAACCACAGGCCCACACAGCGGTGGCTGTTTCATGGTAAGGTGCTGCATGGCAGCGGGGGTGGCACGGTGGTAGCAGAAGTGTGCCACGCTAGTGGCAGCATGCAGTGGTGGAGGTGGAACAGCGGTAGCGGCATCAGCAGTAGCAGTGGTGGTATACAGCAGTGGGGGCATAGTGGTTCTGGGGGTAGTGGCAGCATGTAGTTACACGGGTGGCACAGCGGTAACTGTGGCAGGGGGTAGCAGCATTGGCATGCGATGGGGTGGCAGCGGGGTGTGTGTGTGGCATGCAGCAGTGCAGTAGGGGGGGCAGAAAAAATGTGCCATAAAAAAGGGCTTGTGGAGGCCTAGGCCCACTTTTTTTTATGATACCAGCATGCTCATATACGTGCACTGCCATGTCATGATGTCATGTCATAACATTGCAGTGCATGCACTTCACAACCACAGTCAGGTGTCCAATTTGGCACCCCTGGCAGTCCTTGTGGTATTGCATTCCTCAGGTATTGATGAGGAGCCAGTTCCTTGCAGCAGCCTACAGAGGAGTCATCTGCACTGCAAGGGAGTTTGAATTTGATGACGAGGCCAAACAAATCCTGAGCCCTCAGGAGAGATAGCATCTCAAATGCCAAACACAAAGTGCCTGACTACAGGCAAGGTCACATTGGGAGTTAGATCCCTCTCTTGAGGCAGTGGCATAACATGGGTTGCTGGTGCCCGGGGCGGAGCAACTGTTGATTACTCTAAGAAACTCATTTTCCCATGAGTGCTTGGTGGATTCCTGCTACAGTCTGAACAATTTATGTATTCAGTAAACATTTGCCATATGTTATAAAAGGAATATGGGTTGTGTTTGCCCTTTACCGCTCTCACATGCTATGCCTCTGTCTGGAGGAGACATCTGGACAAAGATAGCAGCTAGGAGTCAGCTGAGGTCAGGGTGTGGTTCCAGCACAAAAGTGGACTGGGTAGAAAACCAAATCATCATAGGAAACTTTCTGAGCATTGTCAGCTGTCCTATCTTCACACAGACACAATTAATCTATATGGTTTTGTTTTGAGTGTTGTCATCTTCGCTGGTGTTCCATAGGGATTTCTTTTCTTCTCCTTCCTCATCTTAATATTTTAGTTGCTACCAAGGCACTCCAAGAATGGGGCCATGGAGGGTTTGCTGCTGGGGAAAAAAATTAATTTAAGACGCATCAACCAATTTGTCACTTTTGTAATGAGAAAATGAACAAACTTGTGCCCTAATATAAATAATAATTTATAGCTGGGGCTTAAAAAGGAATACACAAGTCCTTTGCCACCTTCTTTATTTGACATGTGTGTACACACACACACACACACACACAAAGATGAAAACCTCAAAAGATAGCTTGGGGAATACTTTTAATATAGGAAGTGGTCTTAGAGAGAAGAGGATTCATGGCCAAGAATTTGCACTAATTGCCTCTGTGCTCTGATAGAACAAAAATAAGTTGGCTGGAGCATTCTCAGCATATGCCATGTCCTTGGGCCACTTTAGGCAAGATTGCTTTTCACTGCAATTAGGGGTGCCACCTGAATTCAAGCAGGGGTGCCCATGTGTGGCCGGTGCCTTTTGGGACTGGTAAGATGGAAGGCAAGGAGCTAAGCAGGGTCCAGTAAGGTTCCAAATTGGATGTGGGAGTGCGAGCTGAGATTCCTGCATTGCAAGGGGTTGGACTAGATGATCCTCGAGGTCCCTTCCAACTCTGCAGTTCTATCATTTGATAGTGCTGGACTGGTTGCAAGAAAGATATCAAGAAAATGGGGGGTGGATGAGGCAGGGCCAGCTCAAGACTTTGTGCTGCCTGAGGCGAATGACAAGATGGCACCTTCCCCAAGGCACATAAATAAGCCAATGGCACTGGCAGTTACTCCAATACTGGTAAAAGGGCAGTGTCTTCCACTGCCCTTGAGGGCAGCAGACTAGCATAGGGTGTATACAGGCAGGCCACTTGGCACTTGGCTCTCCCTACTTCAACATCTGCTGCCTGAGGCAGCTGCCTCACTCTGTCTCATAGTAGGGCTGGTGCTGGGCAGAGGACAGGTTGAGGTTGGAGGGACAGTGGCGCATTTATCCTATCACATTACCCTGCACAAGTGAGCCCCCTGCTCAGATCCTTGCAAGCATTATCAGTGTGACTGTAGCCTTAGTTCTGAATGAACCTCTCTTCCACTAATGCAGATGCCACAGCTTACACCATTATGTAGGGGATCTCACCACTCAGTCACCATTTGAGGGGAATCCCCCACCATTTGAGGGGAATCTTATGGGTTTTTGCCTGAGGTAAGGCTTTGATACTTGGAGACTCAGGCAGAAGTTGAACAAATAAGATTTATTTTACAGGAAAAAAGTTGGTAAAACAAATGAAGTGTCAGGAGATAAAGTTATTTAAGGAAACAACAAATTAATCATTATTCTAAATCTAGTGGATGTCACAGGCTTCTAAACAAGATAGGAATCACACAGCTTCTTTTAAACTTTTGTTGCTTAATTTCAGTTAGATGTTACAGGTATCTAGACTAGATGGTAAATGGTAAATGGTTAGCTTGTTTCAAGTTAATTCACTTCAGTTTATTAAGATAGGTGTTGCACAGGTGTTACAGCTTAATACTTTGGTTCTTAAACAAGGTGGCACTTTTTGTCAGTTTTCCAACTTTTTAACAATCACACCCCTGAGGTACTTCAAATAGTGTAACTGGTCCAGGGGATCACCACACCCCTCTTAATTGGTTTGGCAGTCTTCTCTTTCTAGACTTCTCTCCTCCTGGCAAGAATGAGACTTAAGTAAACTGCTTACAGCTCTACTTATCCTTGCTTAAACTCAGCTAGGGTTGCCATATTTCAAAAAGTGAAAAGTTGTTGAGCTATTCTTGAAAAATCACAAATAAATTGGATGTTTTTGAGCTATTTTTGAGGATAATTGGCAAAAATGACACTTCCATTTCCCTGGAAATTTAGCTGATTTCTGCCCGGACACTGCAGTATTCCGGATATGTCTGGGAAATTCTGGTTGTATGGCGACCCTAAACTCAGCTCTCCAGATAACTCCTGTCTGAATACTCTCCCAAGACACTAAACACTGTCTTTCTATCCCAGAGACTCCTTTCTCTGTTTTCTTCATAGTGGATGTTACACACAGATAAGAGCCAACTCTCTCTCACACACCCTCCTCAAACCATCTCAGACTATCTCTCAGAAAGATACAGTGGTACCTTTGTTTACAACCATAATCCGTTCTGGAGATCCATTTGTAAACCAAAACACGTTGTAACTCAAGGCGCACATTGGCCAATGGGGTCTCCCCCCCCCAAATTGTTCGTAATCCAAAAAAAAAAAAAGGTTGTAATCCAAAAAAAGTAGCAAATCGGGACACGCACTTCCGGGTTTGGCGTGTTTGTAATCCAAAACGTATGCAAACCAAGGTACCACTGTACTCTCAAAGTGCTGTCTCCACCCATCCACCCCGGCTAGCTGTCTTGGTAGCCAATCAGAGAGAGGCTCCAGCTCTCTGGTGGAATTCTGTTTTCGGTTTTCTTTAATTTTTATTTATGATTTTCAGTTATATACATTCCAATAGTTTTACAATATTTTAACATTTCAAAACTCAACTTCCTCCTCTTTCTGCAGTTCCTTAAGCCTATTTATTATAGTTCCTGCATATACCAGATTAACTTAATTTATTCATTTATTCATCTACTTTAGATGAATCTACTCTTATAAAACTGCAGGTTATTACAATAATCCTCCCAGTGTTAACAGCTTGTTTGTAAATATTCAATAAACCATTTCCATTCTTTTATAAAAAGTTTGTTATCTTGATTTCTTATTTTTCCGGTTAGTTTTGCCATTTCTGCATATTCCATAAGTTTTTGTATCCATTCTTCTTTCATCGGGACTTCTTCTTTCCGTTTGTAGGCAAATAACATTCTTGCCGCTGTAGTCACAAACATAAAAAAAAATTCTATACAGTTTGGGTAGTTTTGCCCCTATAATTTGTGGGATGTAAAGGTGCAGTCAAGTGCAACATTCCAACAGAGGACTAATGGCCTCCATGTTGTAACCAGTTGCTGTGACAACCAGTTTGTCGGTTGCTGGTAGTTTTGAAAGATTAACTGTTCAGTTGCAGTCACCTAATAATAATAATAATAAATTTTATTTATATCCCGCCCTCCCCAGCCGAAGCCGAGTTCAGGGCGGCTAACAACAATAAAACAGTACAAAAGTACAGCACAAACAACACTGTAAAATCATTCATTATAAAATTAATTAAATTCAAGCCACTAGCCACCATTGGGTCAGAGCTCTGCGAAGGCTGCCAAGGGAGGGAGTCAGGCTGTGCCCTGGCCAAAGGCCTGGCGGAACAGCTCTGTCTTGCAGGCCCTGCGGAAAGATGTCAAGTCCCGCAGGGCCCTAGTCTCTTGTGACAGAGTGTTCCACCAGGTTGGAGCCGCAGCCGAAAAAGCCCTGGCTCTAGTTGAGGCCAGCCTAACTTCTCTGTGGCCTGGGACCTTCAAGATGTTTTTATTTGAAGACCATAAGTTTCTCTGTGGGGCATACCAGGAGAGGCGGTCCCGTAGGTACGAGGGTCCTAGGCCGTATAGGGCTTTGAAGGTTAAAACCAGCACCTTAAACCTGATCCTGTACTCCACCGGGAGCCAGTGCAGCTGGTATAGCACCGGGTGAATGTGATCTCGCAGCGAAGACCCCGTAAGGAGTCTCGCTGCAGCATTCTGCACCCGCTGGAGTTTCTGGGTCAGTCTCAAGGGCAGCCCTACGTACAGCGAGTTACAATAATCCAGTCTGGAGGTGACCATCGTGTGGATCACAGTGGCTAGGTCAGGGCGAGAGAGATAAGGAGCCAACTGCTTAGCTTGGCGGAGATGGAAAAATGCCGCCTTTGTTATAGCTGCAATCTGCGCCTCCATGGAAAGGGAGGTGTCGAAGATTACACCCAAACTCTTAACGGACGGTGCTGGCACTAATTGCGCCCCCGCAAGAGATGGGAGTTGCCCCCCAATCCCATATCGTCCCGTCCCAGCCACAGGACCTCTGTCTCAGGACCAACTTCCCTCTAGTATAGTTTATTTGCTTGTTGTGTAACCTAAGCCTGCTTCCAGGTACAGTTCTGTAAACCTGAATGAATCTGAGAGTAAAAATAGTTTTATATTAACATGAACCAGATTCGTGTGTGTATTCTTTCAGAGGGATTCAAAGGGATTTTTAACCAGGAAGTCAACTTTATTAGTAGAACTCAGATGAGTCAGCAACAAGCTGATAGCTACATGAACTTATAAAGGGGATTGTTTAACTCTGCTAAAATAAACCTTCTCACATAATTCCCAAAAGGAAAGCTTCTGGTTTTTGTGTGTGTGTTTTTAAACAAATGTTATTTTGAACATCTTTTTCAATTCATTATATATAATTTTGCAGTAAGCTTTAACCTTGCTACAAGACCACCACATATGATGAACAGTACCTTCTTTCTCTTTGCATTTCCAACACTTATTTGATTTTGATTTATACCAATTTACTCGGTGTTACATAGATACCATCAACATTTTCATATAGTTTTCGCTTAAACCAAAGCATGCTGTGAAATTTATATCCATATTCCACAATCATTCCTATGCTTCCATATCTATATTACAACCAATATCTGTTGCCCAGTGTATCATTGAGGATGTTACTTGCTTATCCTTTCTCTCCCATTCCAATAATATCTTATACATTTTAGACAGTGCTTTAACATTACATTCCAACAGATCTCTCTCCAATTGTGATGTTTGTTCCCCAAACCCTCGTATCCTATCTTATTGTTAGCTGCCTTCTGCCACGTCAACCCACTGGTCCATGTAGTTCTATATTGTCAACATCAATATAGTGCTCCAAGGTTTCAGACTGGGGTGTTTCCCAGCCCTACACAGAGTGCTGGAGATTGAAGCTGTGGCCTTCTGAATGCAAAGCTCTTCCACTGTGTTCTGGCTCTTCTCCTTAAATGCAACCTTTGGATACCAGTGATGGGTAGAGGGTATATGTTACCTCCAGGGTCAGAGGCAAATGTCTCTAAATACCAGTTGCTGGGGAATATCAAATGCTAGGGATTGAAGCTGGGAGCTTCTACATGCAAGGCGTTTAAAATCTATACTGAGGAGCCATTAGCTGGAAAGCCCCAAATTATGGCTGCTATAAGCCCCCGCGAAGCCTGTGTCCGTCTCCACCACTGCAGAACGAGCAAGAAATGCACAAGTCAAGTCTCTTATTTGCTCCTGCCTGCTTGTCCATTTTCATCCATTGCAGCTCACAACGTAGGAGACAAAATGCAGCCTGGATACAAACACAGCTAGCAATAGGGTCAAAAGCATCACTTGGGGAAGTCAATACAAAAGGGAACTGCATTTGACATGTCAGAGAAGGGGGAAGAGAGATCAGGATAGTAATAAAGGCCTAGGAAGCTGCCCCCCCCCCCCCGTCTCTCTAACGCACACACTGCTTCAGCCCTTTTGAGTCCCCTGAAACTGGGCAAATTAATGAGGATTCAAAGACAAGAGATTACAGCTGAAGGTGATGTGTCACGAATAGGCAGGAGGCAGATCAACAAGGGAGGCTGCGTTTTAAAAAGCTTTAATCTGGCCGACATGTGTTGTCAGGGTGGCGTGCTGCAACCTGCTCTGTGATATGGTGGATTGTGTTAGACTTTGTGCCGGTTTAATTAGAGCTTTGCAGCTGCCCTTGGTCACAGCTAATTGTCTTAATTGAAATAGTGGGGCCATGGGCCTCTAAACCCCCGGACTCAGTGTTTCAAGGCATTGTCTGGCGTGCTCGGAATTTGGTCAATAACAGCAGATGCTTGCCGTGCTTTTGAGAAGCTGGTGTGGGAGAGGAGTGTGGGGAGGCTGTGGCCTGTTCGAAAAACAAACAGGTGGAGAGCTTGCTGGTTGAACTGAGTGATATTTATAAGGCAAAAGAAGGGTATAAGCAAAATGGCATTGGGTAAAAATGCTTCCATGCTACTTCTGAACTAGTGCACAAGTTCTCAGCATGGTGGTAATAATTAATAGGTAAAAGGTAAAGGGACCCCTGACCATTAGGTCCAGTTGTGACCGACTCTGGGGTTGCGGTGCTCATCTCACTTTATTGGCCGAGGGAGCCAGCGTACAGCTTCCGGGTCATGTGGCCAGCATGACTAAGCCGCTCCTGGTGAAACCAGAGCAGCACACAGAAATGTCATTTACCTTCCCGCTGGAGCGGTACCTATTTATCTACTTGCACTTTGACGTGCTTTCGAACTGCTAGGTTGGCAGGAGCAGGGACTGAGCAAAGGGAGCTCACCCCGTTGCGGGGATTCGAACCACCGGCCTTCTGATAGGCAAGTCCTAGGCTCTGCGGTTTAACCCACAGTGCCACCCGCGTCCCATGATTAATAATAATTAATAATTAATTATAAATAAATACATCTATTAATGAGTGGCTATTTAAATTTAACAATAACAGGATGTATCAGTTGAACCCCACTCAGAATAGACCCACTGAAATCAATGGACAAGACTAACCTGGGTTCATTAATGTCAATGGATCTACTCTGACTCCAACCCCTTGCAATATAGGAATCACAACTAAAGCATCCGTGATAGATGTCCATCCAACCTCTGCTTTAAAACCTTCAAGGAAAGAGTCCACCACCTTCCAAGAGAGTCCGCCCCATTCTCAAACAGCTCTTACCATCAGGAATAGCTCAGTCAGTAGAGCATGAGACTTATTCTCAGGGTTGTGGGTTTGAGTCACACGTTAGACAAAAAGATTGCTTCCTTGCAGGGGGTTTGACTAGATGACCCTCATGATCCGTTCCAATTCTACAATTCGTTGATTCTATGATATCACACCTCAATCTCCTTTTTACCAGGCTAAACATACACAACTCCCTCAACTGTTTCTCATAAGGCTTGGTTTCCAGACCCTTGATCATCTTGGTTGCCCTCCTCTGAACACCTTCCAGCATGTCAATATCCTTCTTAAATTGAGGTGCCCAGAACTGGACACAGTAATATAATAGATCAGTACTATTTCTTCCCTTGATAGTGACACTTTTCTTCTGCTGAACTCAGGTGCAATTCAATATTATTATTCCTATTAAATTCACATAACCGTCCATTAATATGAATCAATTTTATATAGGCAGCCATTAATAGATATTCCCCAGATGGCTCACCAAATAGTATGAAAATACAATTTATAATAATTTTAAAATTCAGCAGTAAATAAGCAATAAGAGTACTGCATTTGTTGCTGCTTTTTCTTGACATTTTCTGTAACCTGCCCCAGGGGTTGTATGACATAGGTTATGTTCTCAGTTTCTAAAAAACAAAATAAGTAAAAAGAAAGTTAGAGTTCCAGACTAGGACCTGGGAGTCCAGGGTTTAAATCGCTACTTGACCATGAAGTTCACTGGGTGAGCTTGGATCTGTTGCTGCCACTGAGAGCCAGTGTGGTGTAGTGGTTAAGAGCAGTGGACTCGTAATCTGGTGAACCGGGTTCACGTCTCCGCTCCTCCACATGCAGCTGCTGGGTGACCTTGGGCCAGTCACACTTCTCTGAAGTCTCTCAGCCCCACTCACCTCACAGAGTGTTTGTTGTGGGGGAGGAAGGGAAGGAGAATGTTAGCCACTTTGAGACTCCTTCGGGTAGTGATAAAGCGGGATATCAAATCCAAACTCTTCTTCCTCCTCCTCCTCCTCCTCCTCCTCCTCCTCCTCCTCTTCTTCTTCTTCTTCTTCTTCTTCTTCTTCTTCTTCTTCTTCTTCTTCTCAGCTCCTTCCACCAGCCTCAGCCAGCATGGCAGGTGATCAGGGATGATTAGAGTTTTAGTCCAACATCTGGAGGGCAACAGGTTCACTGCTCAGCTACAAGCATACAAGTTTCTGACAGTATGAGCTGTTAGACAGTGGAATTGACTCCAGCAGAGGTGGAGGGGGGGCTCTCATTCACTAGATGTTTTTAAGCAGAAGTTGGGTGGCCATCTGTCAGGGATGATCTAGTTGAGATTCCTGCATTATAGGAGGTTGGATTAGATGATCTTATGGATCCCTTCCAACTCTGCAGTTCTATGAATCTATGCACAAAGTAGCTGCTCTGCCACTGAACTCCAGCTGTTCCACTAGACAGGGAGGTAATTTATAGTGGTGTGGCAATAGGGAGGGGAATGGTTAACCACCCCTATATTCAGTTGTTTCTTCAGTTGCAATCAACCCCAGTTGCGATCAACCACAGGAAAAGTGGCTTTTCCTGCTCATCAAAGGCTGTTGGCTATAAAATGATGACATTAAATGGCTATTTTAGTTCTTAACAAAAAAGCACTCTATAAAATTATCACTATCATCTGTACTATTTTCCAGGAAAAAGAGTTGTTGGGACTCACCACGAACACTTCCCTCTTTCTCTTAGAATGGCAATGGCAGCCACCTGAGAGGTGCCAGAACTGAGGTCTTGTGAGTTCTCCCTGAGAAAAAGCCCTGACTACCATTATTTACAATAGCTGCCCCAGCTACTACTTCTTGCCTTTGCTGGATGCAGTTCTTAAATAATTCACAGTGTAAGCAAATTTATTTATATATTTTGTTTGTTTGTTTAAAGCATTTTTAACAGCAATATTCAGCCGAGAAAAGGTTCTCAGAGCTGCTTACAGATCCATAAGACAAGACAGTCCCCAGGTTCAGGATTACAATCTAAAAGACACAACACAAAAGGAAAAAGGAATGGAGAGGGAGGAAGAAAACAACAAACTTATGCAACAGTTCTTAAAGTGGTCAGGTTATTGTATAGTTATCATCTGGGATGAAACAGTCAAAGGGGGAGGGGGGACAGAAGGAGCTGTTCTCTCTAGAGAGTCGATGGTGTCATTTCTGGTCTGCACATGGCGCCATGAGCAGTGACTCCCCTCTCCTGTGAGTGCTAATTGTCTTTGGGATAACTTGATTAACAAACTGTGTGAGCAAAAAACATTACTAATTGGGTAAATACTCCCTCTGCTTTTCTACACTACTTTTAATCTTGCAGTGGTTTTATCATGAATAACATGAATAACACAAGGAAACAGGGGGAGCTCCTGCAAGCCCAACTACACTAGTAATGGCCGAGCCAAAAAAGACAATGGCGGCGACTGAAACAGTCTTGAGCCCTAGTGCCTTACAAGAGATTTTATCTGTTCTCTAACCAATACAGAAAGATCTGGCTGAGATTAAATCTGACACGGATGATGTTAAAAATGCACTTTCAGAGATGTATTAAAAATAGATGAATTTGAACAGTGTTTGAACATGCACAAGTGTGTCAGAACATTGCAGATAAACATATCACCCTCCTGGAATCTCAACTATTGAGCGTCTCTTCTTATATTCTGCATCACAACAAGTCTCTGCTATTATGATCAAGCTCAGCACAAATGAAGAAAGCAAAAAGAAAGTGAAAGAAGACTTCCGGCATGGCGAACTGCTGCTACAACAAAGGATTAAGATCGGAATTTTGGAACTTGGACTAATTAAGAGAACTGGCGCAGGATCAAGTAATAACATCAACTCCTGATAGTCGGAACATGGGAAGTGATCGAAAAATGTTTAATTCGGAACTGTTTAATTCTCTCTTTTTATTGTATTGCGATTTGGCATGATTTGGCATTGTATTAATGTGGCTTGCATTGGATTGGATTGCTATTAATGAAAAAATTAAAAAAAAATTTTAAAAAAAGAAAGTGAAAGTAAACACTTTGAGTTCTGCCATTAGTGTATGAGCTTATCAGTCCATCAGGGAAGACTGCTGGACTGAGCCTTGCGTACTAATTTTGAAGGTCAGCACCTATAAATTACTTGAACTATTTCTTGAACTATTTAAAAAAAAAATCATTTGCATTTTCCCCATACCTTCCCTTTTTATTGATATCCTTTGTTTTTACTTTTCTATTTTTTCTTTTACTTCCCAATACCCGAGGTGCATTGAATAAATATATTGCCATGTTTCTTATTTGTGAGTATTTTTCGGAAACCAGTTGACCAACACAGCTTCTGCTTGAGTTCAGGAAGTTCCTGCAACCAATTGGAAGCCATGCCTTGGTTTTCGAACAGACTCCCAGAACGGATTAAGTTCAAGAGCCAAGTTTCCACTTTATATGGACATGAATTCTCCTGATATGTTCCATGAAAGCTTTCCAAAGCTGAATCAATGTACTTATGACTATCTGATAATCAGTGGTGATTTAAATGAAATATTGGATCCTAAGTTAAATAGAAATATTCTGATAAGGAAGAAAACATCTTTAGTGAAGCAATTAAAAATATGTGCAAGAATTTAATAGACCCATGGCGATTAAGGTATCATACCAAAAGAGAGTACACATTTATATCAGTTCTTCATCAAATTTTTTTGGATTAGATTACTTCTTAACATAACCATTGCTGTATCATCAAATTCAGGATTGTAGAATTGGCATTAGCTATATTTCTGATCATAATGCAGTTATCTTGAATATCATAAGTAAGCAAAAATGGTATTTTAATGTTTCCCTACTTCATGATAAAGAATTTATACAACAAATGTAGACAGAGACTGCACAATATTTTGAACTCTGGTACATCATCTGCCCAACTATTTGAATGGGGAGCATATAAAGCATATATTCATGGTTGAATTATTACATACACATCATATAAAAATAAAAGAATAAAAAGGAAAAGCTGTTGAAAGAAGAACTTAAAGACCTTTGGGTGCACATGGTTAGGAATCCAACCACTATGGTATATTAGGAAATATGAAAAAGGAAATTTAAACTAAATAATATGTTGTCTCAGTAAATAGAATTTATGCTCACCTGTGTAAGTCAGAAATACTGGGATAATGGTGAAGAACCAGGAAAAGTTTGGCAAATAATTTGAAACAAAAGAATAAACATTTATCTCAGGTATTAAAGGTGATAAAGGTGAGGTCTATAAAAACTCAAAAGATATTAATGAGCATTAAAAAAAACTTTTTATTTGGAATTCTATATTAAACCAGAAAAGAAAATGTTTTCAGCACCAGTATAGGATGCAGAAATTAAACAAACTATTTTTAAAATGACAAGTGACAAAACACCAGGATTGGATGGACTCCTCATTGAAAGGTAGAAGACATATTTAAATCTATTAGTACCAAAACTTCATGAATTGTATGATGAGATAGTTAATAAAGATATTTTATTAACAAGATTTAATCAAGCTTATATTACAATTATTCCCAAACCAGTAAGAAACATACACAATGTGCAAATTATCACCCTATATCCTTGATTAATGTTGAAACAAAGATTTTAACAGTGATCCTAGCAAACAGAATTCAGCAAGGATAGGATCCAACTACTAGGGGCTGTGGGGGCTTCAGCCCCCACAATACAATATTTGAGGGAGCTGAGCCAGGCCCCCACAAAATTGATGGGTATGTCAGGAGGTCCTGCACATGCGTAGGAGTCCAGTAGAGACATATACCCAAATAGCATTTTCTCTCCCTCCTGGTGGTTTGTTCGGGAGATTCAACATCTTTGTCCAGTTTGAACATCACAGCGACTGATACCTAAGATGCATCAGCACACTTCAGGATCAGCAGAGTATAGGCAGTCAGCGTTCAGACTCAGGAGCACAGCAATTTGGCTAAACTATGTTTATTTACATATACACACTCGGAGCATCGTAACTCAGCTCCTTCCTCTTCAACATCAGACAGCAAAAAGAGAGAACAAAAGGATAAATGCCCTACATCATGGAAACACAGTAATATAAACATCCTGTCACCATCACTTCCCACAATGTGGAATGAAAACATACACCGTCATGTGATAAAACCAATCCCATGACTGCAACACGGGGAATGAATCCTAACAGGGTATTCCCATTCAAATGGTGTTTGTGCACTGCATCATGTGCTTTATTATGTAGGGTGGCGCTTCCCCCCCCCCCCAGTATTCAAGTTGGCACCCCTGTCAACAAGTA
The DNA here is from genome assembly GCF_964106915.1 of Podarcis gaigeae. Classification (NCBI taxonomy): domain Eukaryota; kingdom Metazoa; phylum Chordata; class Lepidosauria; order Squamata; family Lacertidae; genus Podarcis; species Podarcis gaigeae. Next base: position 6,676,118 of record NC_139691.1, read on the forward strand.
ATAGTGGTGATTATCAGGAGGTTTAAACCAGCTTTATAAAGACAAGACATGCTGCAGATAATATTAGATTAGTGGTGGATTTGGTAGATTTAAATAAAATAAAGAAATAAAGTTTGTAATCATATCACTAAAGTTGGTAATCATATCACTAGACACTGAAAAGGCAATTAACAAAATTTATAAACAGTATGTGGAGGTCAAAATCTGATTACACATTGATTCAAGGAATACCAATTCTAGATTTGTTCTGAATCTATTAGATATCTAGGTATGTTAATACCAAGACATAGAACATGGCTAGTAAAAGTCAATATTTTTATTTTTATTCTTATTTTTATATGCTACCCATCTAACTGGGTTGCCATAGCCACTCTGGGTGGCTCCCAACAAAATATTAAAAGCACAATACAACATCAACCATTTAAAACTTCCCTGAACAGAGCTGCCTTCAGATGTCTTCTTAAAGTCAAACAGTTGTTTATCTCTTTGACATCTGATGGGAGGGCATTCCACTGGGGGGGGGGCACTACCAAGAACGCCCTCTGCCTGGTTCCCTGTAGCTTCACATATGGTAGTGAGGAAACAGCCAAAAGGCCCTCAGAGCTGAACCTCAGTGAGCCGCTGATGGGTGAATGCTCTTGTGCCAGGCAGGTGTGGGGCACAGTGCATGATCTTCGCCCTCTATACATCCCACCCCTGCCCAGCACGCAGGACTCGCCTGACGGCAGTTGGGGATAGAGAGTGCAGAGGGTGATTTTCACCTTTTGTGCATTCTGTCCCTGTCTGTGCACCTCTCCTTGCCTGTCGGTGGAAGGGGCTAGGGAGCGCAGAGGCATCCACTTCACCTTGCCTCAAGCATGGGTCAGGTCTGTGGTGGAATAACCAGACTTGGCTTCTCTTCCTCTCTTGCAATCTTAATTTCCTGAAGTTTGTCTCTAATTTCAAGCATATATGAGTTGATCTTCAACTAAAATTTCACATTCACATCTTAGTGGGTTTTATTACACTAACAAGTCAATACATGTTGATGTGGGTTGCCAGTAGTGTGGATGCAAAGCAGTACCCCGGATGTTGCATGTGGCTCATTCCTTGGTCCAGTTTCAGCCAGGTAATTATTGGTCGTAAAAGTAGATTGGGCTTGCAGGCTTCCCTTCTCCTACTTGATGCTGTTGGCAACATATATTTATTTTGGGGAGGGGCTGCAAAAGATTTGGCAGTCTTCAGGAGATGCATGGCTTTGAGTTAATTTATAAGATCCCGGACAGCAAGGGAGTTCATTTAATTGAAAGATGTAATTATCAGGTGTTGGAGGCGAAGGGGCTCATTAATTTCACAGACATTCTGTAGACTGAACTGTCCTCGTTTCAATTTTTCACTCCACATCAAGGCTGAAGCTGTGCATCAAAGATAGACCAAAGGGAAACAAGAGATCTCTTTTGCCTCCCCTCTGAGCAGAGACCACACCAGTCTGTAACCCAACACAGGAGCCATATCTCAGGTCAGGTTCCCTGGAGAACTCAGCTCTTAATGGAAATTTCCAGAACTGTAAAAAACACCACTTCTGTAGAAAGGAGCAGGAGTAGAAAGGAACAAATGCTAGTGCTCACCCATAATGGGAGCATAAAGGAATTCCTACTGCAGGAACAGGATTTCTTTTTGAAGGAAGGGGGAACGTTTCTTTCTGAATCTGTTGGGGTCAGATGCTAACTGTAGGTAGACCCATGGCTATAGGTAAATTTGGATTGGGGCTCTTTCCTTGCTTCCCATCACCACCTTCTCTCCCCCTCTCTCTCTCTCTCTCTCTCTCTCTCTCTCTCTCCCCTCCCTCCCTCCCCCACTCTCTGCTATACTTCCTTCTTTCTACCATACCTCTCTCCCTCCACATCCTTCATTCTTTCTTTTGTCTTCATTCCCAGCCACTGGGTTGCTGGGGAATGGAAAATAGAGCTGCATCTCAGTGGCAAAGCATCTGCTTTACAAGCAGAAGTTCCCTGGTTCAATCTCTGGAACCAGCTGCGGAGCATATGCCCATGCTGCCCAGGGTGGGCATGCAGGGCGCCGCCCCCCCCCCCAAGGGAAGCGTGCCATAGTTCAGTGGAGAAGAGGGGCTACTACAGCCAGGCCAAAGAGAGTAGGAGGCGGCTTTGCTGCCCACTCTCCCCCTTCTCTCCACCACTGGGCCAGGCCTGACCTGGCGGTCAAGGCAGAGCTGATGTGGCCAAGCCCGTCTGTGGTAGGCAACTGACCAATTTCTTGAACATGGTAGCTACTCCCTCACAGTGCCTTTGTCTTGTCAGGATTCAACCTCAGCTTGTTTTTCCTTGTCCATTTCACCACTGCATCCAGGCAATGGCCCAGGGACTGCACAGCATCTCCTGATTCAACTGTTATGAAGAAACAGAGATGAGTGTCACCAGCATACTGAAGGTTCCTCAGCTTGAAACTGCTTATGGCCACACCCAATGGCTTCATGTAGATATTAAACAACACTGAAGATGTTATAAAAGTTCAGCAGCCCCAGGAATGCCTGCAACTCCGTCTTGTTCTTTGGGGTGGGGGCCTGCTGGATAGCGCAGATCTTGGATGTGGTCGGGTGAAGGCCGGAGGCATCGATAAGATAGCCCAGGAACTCTACCTGTGGAACAGCGATCTGGCACTTCTCCCTCTTTACCTTGAGCCCAGCCTCTTGGAACCTGGTCAGCACGGCACGGAGGCGCTCGAACAGCTGCTGGTGTGAGTCTGCAGACACCAAGACGTCATCAAAATATGGTACCACGCCCGGAAGCCCTTGCAGGAGACGCTCCATAAGGCTTTGGAAGATGCCAGGAGCCACACTCACCCCGAACTGCAACCGGCGGCAACGGAATGCCCCCCGGTGGGTGACGATCGTCTGGGCTTCAGCAGTGGCATCATCGACTGGCAGTTGTTGATAGGCTTGGGCAAGGTCCAGCTTAGCGAAGACCTTACCCTCACCCAGGGAATGCAGCAGGTGTTGGACAACAGGAACCGGATAAGCGTGCTGCTGAAGTGCCTTGTTGATCGTGCACTTGTAGTCAGCGCAGATTCTCACCGACCCATCTGGCTTGACAGGCGTGACGATGGGGGTTTCCCACTTGGCGTGGTCAACCGGCTCCAAAACTCCTTGGGCGATCAGTTTGTCCAGTTGTTCGTCCACCTTAGCCTTGAGAGCAAAGGGAACCCGGCGTGGCTTTAGCTTGATGGGGGCGACTTGTGGATCAAGGCTAAAGGAGATGGGCGTACCTGTATATTGCCCCAAGGTGCCGTCAAAAACCTCGGCAAAGTCTTTGACCAGACCCTCAGTCTCTGCGTTACAGATGCAGTTGATGCCGGTGACTTCCAGGCCGAGGGCATCAAACCAGTCTAGCCCTAGGAGGCTTGGCCGCTGACCTTCGACCACCACCAACCGGAGCAGGCCCGAAAAATCCTTGAAGGCAATCCGGAACCAGCCAACGCCTACCATGGGAATGTCGTTTCCCTGGTAGTCTCTCAGGTGTACGCGGTGAGAGTCGAGTTGCCTTTTGGACACTCTGGGTACCAGTCTTTTGATGGTGCTCCACGACACGATGGACAGGGCAGACCCGGTGTCGATCTCCATGTCACATGGAGCTCCTTCAATGAGCACCGTGACGTTCAGCTTGCGTCGCGTAGGCGAGTCGGTTTGGCCAATCGTGGTTCCAGACGGGCAGCGGCAGTTGGTGAGAGCGAAACAACTTTCCTTGGCAGACTGGAGTGAAGGCTTGGACTTGCGAGTCGATGAAGGGGGGGTGTCAGACGGAGCCGATCGGCAGACCTTAGCGATGTGGCCCCTTCTGGAACACTTCCTACAGATGGCGTCTCTGAATCGACACTTGGCACGGGAATGGTTGCCTCCGCAGCCGGCACATTCCGGTTGGCCCTTGGACTTCTGTTGGAACTTCCTGTGCTCCCGCTTTGTCTGGTGCACGTCATCGCCTTCACTGGAGGATGCCTCATCACTGCTGGCCTCTTCATGATGCACCGGAACTGGCTCCCTAGCAAGACGCTGGCTGCTGGACTTGCGGATCTCCTGGGCGGAGCGTTCAGCAGCTTCTGAGGCCACAGCCTCCTCAATGGCTTTCTGCAGCGTGAGGTCTGGCTTGGCGAGGAGACGCCGTTGCAGATGGATGTCCCGGACCCCGCAGACGATTCGATCCATCAGGGCATCGTCTAAGTCTCGGAACTCACAGTGCATTGCAGCCTGTCGCAGGGCGGTGGTGTAGTTGTTGATTGACTCCCCCTCTGCCTGGTTCCGGTGGTAGAACGCATGGCGGGCAGCAATCTTGGACGGCTTTGGTGCGTAGTGGTTGCGGAGCTTCTCTTGGATCGTGTCCCATGGTGTTGCCTGGACTGCTTCGGGCGCAACCAATGCTCGGGCCGTCTCAAACACCTCAGGCCCACAGAGGCTGAGGAATAGGCCCCGCTTACGATCCTTTGATACTCCTGTCAGCTCGTTGGCTTGGAGGTAGCAGTCGAACCGAGCGAGGTAGGAATCCCATGATTCAGAGGCTGGCGCAAACGGCGGTAGAGGCACAAGTGAAGCCATGATTCCGATGCCGGCGTGAAGGGCGATGGATGGAACACAGTGCTCTAGCCAGAACAGTCAGCTCTGAATTGGTTCTGTCCAGTGATTTCGCTCAGTGATTTCGCTCTGTGATTCAGCTCAGTGATTCAGCTCAGTTCAGAGGCTGGCCGCATCTGGCTGTGCTCTGATGTCCATCGATCCCATCCTCGTCGCCAGTGTTAAGTTGTGGGTTGACATAGCCGACGACCAGCGATTTCTCCAAATAGCTCTTTATTTCGTAAGCTGGAATAGAACTGACTGCAAACAGCTCAGCCGGCCTGCTTTTATAGGCAGCCGGCTGTCAACATTGTAACAACAACAGCCCAGAGTTCCCGCCTAAAATAACTGACGCGGACCTGAGGGAAAACTATCTACAGACCTGAGTGAAAACTATATACAGTACCCCCCTGCTGGCCCAGGGTGAAACTTCACTACATAACAGAAGATAACATAGTCCCTTGTGGCACATCACAGTGTTACTGCCAAGGAGTCAAAAGGTGCTGCTGAAGTTAGCATTGAAACAGCCACAAGACCATACCTCCAATTCTCATTTCCTAGAGCTGGTCCAGGAAGATACCATTGTCAATGGTATCAAATACTGACAAGAGATCAGGAAGCAGGAGCAAGGTGGCCTGCCCCTTGTCCCACTCTCTGCAAAAATCATCCATTGGGGAGACCAAGGGTCTCTTAGTTCTTTGGCCAGACATGGACCCAGATTGGAATGGATTTTAATAATCTGTGTTCTCCAAGGATGCCTGCAGCTGATCAATCAAGGCCATCTTCCAACATCTGATTTAGGGTTGTGTGGCTGGTTCCTACGCACAGGGTGCCAAGATGAGGAGGCAAAACAACAGCAACAGCAACAACAGCAACAATAATCCTATCTTTATACAGGTATCTAGTGAGAAGATCCATAAAAAAGCAACTATGCCAGAAAGAATTATTGTGAAAATAATAAATATTTCATTGGGGGAGGGGAAATATTGTCGTCACTCAGGGCACCATATTACCAAGAAATGGTCCTATGTTGCCCCTTACTGTGAGTCAGTAACCTCTGGATCGTCCAAGATCACTCCACCAGACAACTACTAGAGGATACAATATGAGCTGCAAAATGAACCTTTTTCACAGCCTACACTGCCACTTGATAAGCACAATTATGTGTTCATTCCAGTATTTGCTCAGCTTCAGAGCAGACTTGCACCTCTTGTGTTCAAGTCTTCATCTGACTTGTTTCATTGTCCAAAGTTCCTCAGAGTGCCAAGGAGCTACTTGAGCTCCAAAACACTGGAGAGGATGGTCAGGAGTGATCATGTCAACTACCCATTTCATCTTGCCATTCCATTGTGAGACCAGGGCTTTGACAGCATCACTAGCTTTCTCCATTCAAAAATTCCCCAGAGCAGTGATTTTCAACCAGTGTGCCATGACACCCTGGGGTGCCTTGAATGGTGGTCAAGGGTGCCGCGGGCAACACTGACCTCCATCCCTCTTTCCTTCCCTCCCTTTTCTGATGCCCTCTTGTGTGTCTGCCTCCCAAAGGCTTGCTTGGCTACAAGATTCCCAAGCGAATGGTGCCTCTGGGGCTGGCCAGGGGGTGCTGGTTGCCAGGAGCTGAGGCAGCCTCAGAGTAAGCAAGCAAGTGGATAAGGGAACCCAGCCAGCCAGTCTGTCTGTTGGGAATGGATGGACAAGTGGGAGACTGGCCAGGCAGGCAGGCACTGCACTGACCTTTCTTGTGCTTGTTGTGTGCAAAGCCTGCCTGGGAGCTGAGTGTCTGGTGCTGAAGGCAAGCTTTTTTACCATGCAGGCCCAGCAGCGTCCGCTGCTGCCACTGCTGCTACCTCCCAAGGTGACTACCATCTTCAGCCAGTCTCCATCAGACCACTAAGGCTGGGGGCATTCTCTTTCCAGGCCCCTGTAAGATGGCTTGAGGAGGCACCTCTCTTTGGAGGGGGGTGGGGAGGCTCAGAGAAACAGGGGCGGCTGCGCAAAGGACTCACAAGGAGAAGGGAGAAGAGAGAAGGCTGAGGGAACACTCCACATGGGAGGGTGTTTGAAAAAAGGTGAAGGGCTGCCAGCTGCATGCAAGGAGTGACATAAATTGGCTTCTGAGGTTCAGAGCGCACTTCCCCACAGGGGAGCCACAGAAAGAATGTAGTTGGTCAAGGGAGCCATGGACTCAAAAAAGTTGAAAATCTTTGCCTCAGAGCATTCGGGGGGGACATCTGGTTTCATCAGTCTCTGAGGGTGGGCCATCCAAATTGGCCCACCACCCTTACTCTATAAGGAGGAACTGCCACTTCCAGTCCAAACTTACCAGGTAATGTTCTGACCGTCCAAGGGAGTACACTGCACTCCCCCTATCTTTGTTCCATCCCTCGTATCACAAGGGGCCAGGATTACATCAAGAGTGTGCCCTTCCTGGTGTGTTGAACCAATGACCATCTGAAAGAGACCCATAATTGTCTTTTTTTAAAAATAATATTTATTAAATTTTCCAATAAGAACATACAAATACAAAACAACTACAGTACAATAAAAACAAACACAAACAAAAAACAAGTATAATTTCAAAACTTATTTTCTCAACCTTATTTCCTCGACTTCCTCATACCTCACCGTTTTGTATTCTAGTTTCATTATCCCATCAGCAACTCCATTCCCTTATTTCCCAAAAGTTTCTTACTAATTCCATTCCTTTTCTTACTCTAATGCCTCTGAAGACCAATATTTTTAAGTCCATGTCAATCTAGCATTCTTTAATCTTATAATATTTGTTAAGATAGTCCTTAAATTTCTTCCAATCTTCTTCCACTGTCTCTTTCTCCTGGTCTCGGATTCTGCCCGTCATCTCTGCAAGTCCCATGTAGTCTGTCATCTTCATCTGCCATTCTTCCAGAGTGGGTAGATCTGATGTCTTCCAATACTTTGCGATAAGGATCCTTGCTGCTGTTGTGGCATACAAAAACAAAGTTCTGTCCTTCTTTAACACCACATGCTGACCATACCCAGGAGAAAGGCCTCTGGTTTCTTCAGGAAAGTGTATTTAAACATCTTTTTCATTTCATTATATATCATTTCCCAGAAAGCCTTAATCCTTGGGCATGTCCACCAGAGGTGAAAGAATGAGCCTTCATTTTCTTTACACTTCCAACATTTGTTATCTGACAAGTGGTAAATTTTTGCAAGCTTGACTAGGGTCATGTACCACCTATATATCATTTTCATAATATTTTCTCTCAAGGCGTTACACGCCGTAAATTTCATGCTGGTGGTCCACAACCTTTCCCAGTCAGCAAACATAATGCTATGACCAATATCTTGCGCCCACTTAATCATAGCTGATTTAACTGTTTCATCCTGCGTATTCCATTTCAGCAGCAAGTTATACATTTTTGATAAATTTTTAGTATTGGATTCTAACAATTCTGTTTCCAATTTCGATTTCTACACCTGGAAGCCAATTTTCTTATCCATCTTATAAACCTCCATTATTTGGTAATAGTGGAGCCAATCTCTCACTTTATCCTTTAATTTCTCAAAACTCTGCAGTTTAAAGTTACTACCCTCCTGTTCTAAAATTTCCCAATATTTCGGCCATATACACTCCATATTGAGTTTCTTCACAGCTTTTGCCTCCATTGGTGAAAGCCGAGACCGATAATTGTCATGGAGGCCATGAAGTCTTGGGCTAGTCCCACAGCAGCCTCTGCATGGATAATTAAGTCACCCAGGAATATCATTTTAATTTTTAAATATGATTTTTATTAAATTTTGTGTTTTACAATTTCAGATAAACATTTTACATATTTAAGATGTCAATGACTTCCCTTCTTCTCTTTCCATAGTTCATTTTACATATCTTATATCCCTGCATATTTTACAAAAACTATACTAATCAGTTTTCCATTATTACATCCATCAAAACTTACTTACACTGTTGAATTTATCTTAATGCTGCCAGAGTTTCGAGCTGTACACCATTATTTTCCATATATTCAATAAACGTTTTCCAATCTTCTTCAAATATATGTTCTTCTTTTTCTCTTATTCTATATGTTAAGTCTGCAAGTTGCCAGGAATATCATTTTGGCATTCACCAACAATACCCCAGAGACTACATCAGCCAGCCTGGTCAGGAATACTGCCAGGCAACAGGGTGGTCAGTAGACCAGCAACATCCCTGATTTGTATCTCTGGCCCAGCAGCTGGTGAAGGTCTTCTAAGCCCATCCCAAGATCAATAGACTTCCTGGTCAATGAGATAGTATTCCTATAGAAAATAACAGTACCCCCACCTCAACCCCCTGGTCTAGCCTAGTATGGTACTGAAAAACCATCTCTGCAGAGCAGGGAAAGGTCAGGCCCATCCAGCTCACTCACCCATGTCTTGGGAATGCAAGCCAGATCAGCCCATTCACCCACAATCAAATCGTGAATGAGCATGATTTTATTATGGATTGATCTGTCATTCAACAACAACAGCACCAGACTAGAGGGCTCAGTAGATATGCTATACGAGTAATGTCTAGTGGAGTGAGAGGACAAGAACAAAGAACAGAAACAAAACACTTAGGCCTATCTCTCATGGGTGTTCCTCAAGCCCTACTCCCACTATGCTTTCCTCTGCCTACCACCACTGGAATTGGTGCACCATCTTGACCGCTCCCTGTTACTTGCCCACCCAGAAACATTAACACACCACCATTCAGTTTATAAGCAGCTGGGGAAAACAAAGGCCCAGTACTATATTAACCCATACCAGCAGAGGTTAAATCCCCTAGCTCCTCTCCTCCCCATGCCTTTCACTCAAGGGAAGTTCCACAAAACCAAACTTCCCTACAAGCAAGCTCTCACCCTGGCTAAGGTTCACAGGCCTGTCTCATGCAGTGTCTGGCCTATACTTCTATTTCATGACTGACAGTGTGTGTGGCAACCCTGCCTTTGCATCATCCTGAAGTGGCAACATGACCAACCCCATCACGGCTGCCCCCACCACCTGTGGTGGGGCCTGCTGTTATAGTAAGGCAGGTACCATATCCCAACCTCTGTTACATTCACTCAACCAGCAATCAAACCATAACCCACATTACAAGCAGCACAGGTACCTGGAGCCAGATAGTTCATAGGTCAAACAACTGCTGCAATGAAAAGCACACACACTTACTGGCTGGGAAAGCAAACCAGGCAAGAACCAGGATGGTGCAGAGCCCACCCCTCCCTGTTTCTCTGTGGGTCTGTTCTCAAGAGTGAAGAGTTTGATTAGAAGGGGAGATTGGCAGGGGGTGGGGAATAAAAGAAAAGAACCCATTCAGAGACTTTGGATCATAATGAAGCATGGACATCCAAACTGGATGAGTTTAGATTTTGAAGTTGAATTTCCAGAATCTGCCTTCCCCAGCCTCATGCACTACAGATGTCTTGGACCACAGCATCCTTCATCTCCAGCCAGCTAATAGCCAGGGGCAACAAGATTTGTAGTTCAGCATCTGTAGCACCACAGATTCTCCTTCTTCCTGCTAGAACCACAAGAGTAGGCATCAGAGTAGGCAATACTGGCTACATTCATATGTAATATGAGAGGAATGGTGGAAGTTGTAGCACATAGTTAAATAATGAAATTTGCTCAAGCAAAATAAAGTGATGGCCACCAACTTGAGTAGCTTTGAAAGGAGATTAGCTAAATTCCTGGAGTATAACACTATCAGTGGCTACCACCAAGGCTTTTCCTTGCCTTGTTTTGTTCTTATGTTAGTCCAACAACATCTGGAGGACCACATGTTCCCTGATCTTTGGTAGGCCTTTGGTATGATCCAAATGGATATGCTGAAGATTTGGAACTGATAAAAGGAACTGATAAAAGGAACGCCTAACTAACACTTGAAATATGCTGATACAGGATGTAAAGCTGAAACAGGCTTTCACGAGTTTATGGAGGAGCTTAGATTTATTGCCGATGGTTGGCTAGGATAGTGAAATGGAAGCTCCCTTTAAAGGAACTGTACACCTCTAAATTTAGGGACATGGGTGGCACTGTGGGTTAAACCACAGAGCCTAGGACTTGCCGATCAGAAGGTTGGTGGTTCGAATCCCCGCAACGGGGTGAGCTCCCGTTGCTCGGTCCCTGCTCCTGCCAACCTAACAGTTCGAAAGCACGTCAAAATGCAAGTAGATAAATAGGTACCGCTCCGGCAGGATGGAAAACGGCATTTCCGTGCGCTGCTCTGGTTCGCCAGAAGCAGCTTAGTCATGCTGGCCACATGACCCAGAAGCTGTACGCTGGCTCCCTCAGCCAATAAAGCAAGATGAGCATCGCAACCCCAGATTTGGTCATGACTGGACATAATGGTCAGGGGTCCCTTTACCTTTACACCTCTAAATAATATCATCTGGTGTATGAGAATGCTGAAGGGTTATTGCAGTGATGGGGGAACTGAGGCCCTCCAGGTGTTGCTTGACCATAACTCTCATCACCCCAGACAACGGACTATGCCTATGCTGTTTGAGGCTGATGGAAGGCAGAGTTCTTCAGCATCTGGAGAGCTAAAAGTTTCCTACCCCTGAACTATTGCCCTCCTGCCCTGTTTCTTTGTTTCGCGGGAGCAGGTGGTTCATTTCCCAAAATGCCTCTATTTAGTGTTTCTTGAGTATTTTTGGACATTAAAATGGCAACACCAAGCCCCCCAGTTCTGCTGCTGCCAACTGATTCCAGATAAGCCCAATGCTGCCTTCTGAAAGAGAACATATGCCATGAGAGACTCCTTTGCACAGGAGCTTAGCAGATCTAGAACTGATACCCTGGAGAACTCAATTCCTCCTCTACCAGCCTACTGCATTTCCATGCTCCATGTGGAAGATGTGATTGCCCTCTTTCTTTTCAGATTAGGGACAGAGAGTGCCCCCTCTTTCTTCTACCAGCCCACTCACTCCCCTGCATGGAATTCCTGGTTATGTAGTTTTACTAGGCTAGGACTTGCTTTAGTTTCTCTGTACATTAGGTGTGCTTATAGACCAGAGATTCCTCAGCCCCCTGAGGGCCTCTCTCTCTGGCCCTCTGAACTAACTTTAGGTTACACCCCTTCTCTCCAGACCACACCTCTCAACACACCTGGTGTTCAATATCCATGAATATTTCTAATTTGGTAGAATGTGTCATTGACCTCTGCAAATGCCTATTGTTTGCCTGGATGGAGGAAGGAGAGGGGTATGTGAGCATGTGCTGAAAGAAATCTCCTACACAATGGTAAAATAAACATTTGATGATGCACCCACTTTTGTTTCTGGCCTTGCCCGTCACATGCAGCCCCTGGTATGCTGCCCGGAAGAGCAAAAGATCCCCCACTCCTGTTATAGACACTGTTACTAATAGAATCCAAAGTCTCACATGCCATGGAGGCTTTAACTGTCCTGCTGAGTTCTATGTGCCTCTTTATATGGCCCCACTTTGGTGTTCTCTCTATCACTCCCTTGTTCCTGGCAGATGCTACTCCAAAGCCACTGTCTCCACATTGTTATGCTCTTTGGTGTGCCAGCCTGCATTTATGATTTATTTAGAACTGGATTGTATTGCCTCTCAAGGCCAGCGCTCCTTAATCTGTCACTGTTCCCACCACGGCCATACACAAACATTTGTTTTCGCTGCATCAGCATCTCTGTTTGCTGAAGAAAGATGCCCATTGTTAATCACTATAGCAACTGCAATTTGGTACTTGGTAGTTGGTGGAGGAAGGGGGGCGGGTTGTACGTGAGTTTCTGGCTATTTTTATTCTCCTTTTAATATTAACACACACCCTTGTTGACTGAAAAGTTCTTGCTTTCATCAAGCAAAAGTATTTATAATTTAGCAGAAATGGTAGCAGGCCCTACGCTTTGCACTTGAAATGCATCACAGCCAGTGTTGTTCTGCTGTGTGTATGCATGTGTGCCTGGAATAGCAACTAGAGCTTGTAAGTGATTCAGCTCAGGGGCTTTGTCTGGATGTCGACAACATGGAATGGCTCAAGTGCATTCTCTGAATGCACACAAAGAAGCACGTTTGTCGCTCCAAGCAACTCTGGGTCTGGCATGGGGCTGGATAGGAGGTCACTTAGGAACCTTAATATATATATCACCTCCATGATGGAAGAAAGGAGAATTCAGAATTTGAGAGTTGGGAGTGACTTTTGAGGTCATCTAGTCCAACCTGCTGCTCTATGCAAGAATCTTGTAACTTTGGCACCTCTAGCAGATGGTCACCCAACCTCTGTTTAAATACCACTAGCAAAGAAGAGCCCACCTCCTCCTCTGCCAGCCTGTTCCACTGCTGAACAGCTGTTAATGTCAGGAAGTTTACCCTAATCTGTTTCCTTGATGTTTCAATTCATTGGTTCTAGCCCTGCTCTCTGAAGCAACAGAAAACAAATTTGCTCCATCTTGTGCAGTGCTTTTTTTCTTTTTAAAAAAAATTGTTTAGGAGTACTCTCATTCTGTCAGAGACTTGGGAAACACCGTGACAGGAAATGAGGCCGCCATCAGGGATAGCAATGGAAATGACAATTCACCATGCTAGAGAAGAAACTAAAAAAATTAATATTTTAGTTTCTTCTCCCATTAGATTCACAAAATGTTTAGGGTTATGCGTTCCCCTGCATCCCCCCCAGAACCCCTCCCCCCCGCTGATCTTGTTCATGACCAACTCTCATGAGACCCATGGGGGAGAGTGTTGACAGGCCAGGAGAGGAGGCTGGACAGAAAGAGGAGGGGCCAGATGAGCTGCCCTCTGTCTCATCACTGAGAACTAGGTACCACCTCCACCATTGGGAACCGACCCATGTCACCATTTGGAGAAGCACACCAGTATGTAAGGCAAGAGAGTCTTGCAAGTGAACATGCCATGTCTTGAGAGTAAGGGCTGCAGTACAGAGCATCTTCCTAGCATGCAGAAGGTCCAGGTTCAAGCCCCAGTATTTCCAGGTCAAGCTGGAAAAGAATCCTGACTGAAATCCTGGAGAGCCTTCAATTAGTGTAGACAGTACTGAACTGGATGGACCAAAGGTCTGACTCAGTGTAAGGCAGCTCCCTGTGCTCCTGTCTCACTTTTAAAAACTGATGGAAGGGGTGTGCTTGTTGAGGCAGCTTCATAGCATAGCTTTTGTCCAGTTGTAGACTGTGTCATTATTGAGCTCTCTAGTCATAGCTGTGGCAATCTGTACCCATAGCTTTTCCCGAACCATTGCAAGTCTTGAAGAGTGTTTTCTTTCTTATTTTCACAAAGAACCCTGTCATTGCCTGTGGAACAGAAGCCTGGACACTGACAGTCCTTCAGCTGTTTGAAGACCACAATCATGTCTCCCATTCTTCCTCTTTTCTCCAAAGTAAACAGCATACGCTGGGATATAATCATAACAAACAAGCATAGCACTGAGACCCTGATGTTTTGTGAAGGATTGTTGACATCACTGAGGCCTTGATGAGCTAGGATATAATTGAGGGGGCAGTTCTCCATCTGGTATGAATGTCAGGTGTGAATATGTCTGCTCATGGATGCAGATACAACTGTGCTTCAGATCTGAAGGGCAGCACTAGGTCAGGATGTTGCAGAAGGTCAAATTCAATATTGAGTGAGTTACCACATGCATACAGTGGGGTTCATGCTTCTTATATTCTCCCAATGCATGGATAATGGGGAAGAGGCAGCATGGGTTCATGCTTCTTATATTCTCCCAATGCATGGATAATGGGGAAGAGGCAGCATGGATGAACACAACACCGCTCTCCCACCCAAAGGATTCTTAATTGTGTGGAGAACAATTGAATAGTTTTATGAAAGCCCTCTGCCATACCTTGTTGGCAAAACTGGGCTAGATCAGGTATGGGGAAGCTGTGAACATCCAGAGGTTGTTGAACTCCAAGTTCCATCATTCCTGAACAGTAGCCATGCTGGAGCCAACGGGAGTCTAGCCACATCTGAAGGACCACATTCCCTTCTAGGCAACCTTCTGAGGGCCATTTGGTGGTGGTAGGCATGGCCAGAACAATAAATACATTATTTTCTTTGTACAGTAGGCTTTCTACATTAGGCTGATTCCTACACACACTCCCATGCCCCTTTATATTTTCCATCCCAGCAAGCCAAAGGCATTCTCAGAGCTGAAGGAGACATTCTAACCAGGCAGAAACTCTCAAGGTGGGTGTGAAGCAGAGCTGGTTAGTGGGTAGGTCTGGTGAGAAGGGGAGTGGTTGCCATAGGACCCAACAGAGAGGCTTGGGGAGCAACAGATCCAGAATAAGGCAGAAGCCCCAGACTGTGGGTCCCCAGTGCTGTGATGTGACATCATCATGGCATGGCATGGCATGGCATGAGCACAGCCGTCACTCTCCAGCACCGCTTCTGTCCTTCTGAAGTGGCAGGAGGGGGGCAGCAGAGCATGGGTGCATGTTTGCAGCTGCAAAGGGCCCCAACAGAGGCCCTGCAGGTGAGGCAGAGGCCCTGGCCCAGTAGTTGCTGTGGTGCTAGAGAGCTGGAGGTAAGGCAGCAGAAAACAGCAGCAGTGGGCAGAGGCTGGGCACCCACAGTCACCATCTTTTGGGTGCCCAGGCACTCAGGTTCCGTTGGAGATGGCACCAGTGGTATAAGGCAGGATCAAAGATTCCCAAGAGGCATGGTGTATTGTGGAACTGCACCCTTGTAGAACATCTGCTGCCCACCTTTATATTATCATCCCCATTCCCAACCACTCCTGCCATGTCTTCAAACTGGGTTCTGTTTTTCCCACTTGCATTTTGCCTTGAGATTGTCCCCTCTCCATCTGCTCTTCCTCCTACCAAAGCCCACACAGCAAACTGTCCTCCTGCTCAGCTCTCCTCAACTAGGCAGGCGCTTCTCCTCACCTGGCCATGCCTGGACACATTCTCCCCCTCTGCTTCTGCCTCATTTGTTACACAACCACCCCTACATTCTTTCTACAGAGATGGGAGGAGAGACAGCATCTTCGCATGAGCCCCCACGCAAGATTCCTGCCTCACTAGAGCCGAACTGCTTAGCAACGGCATTCAGTGCTTTCATGAGACTCTATGGAAGCTCCAGCACAGCTCACTCACTGGGCATGACCTAGAAGATCACCCACCACTATTCAAGTTCAAAAAGCTGCACACAGCCCAAATGACTGCCTGCAAGAGGCTCCCATACAGCTTCAGAGCCTCTCTGGAGCACAGAATTCCAGTAATTGCACTGAATTACAACCATTATTATCTTTTGTGCAGACTACTATCCACTAGGGGATTAAATGAAGACTGGAGATTAGTCTAGGAGCTTGTTTAAAGAAAGTTCTCTATTCCTTTTCTTCTTCCACTCCTGTTCACTCTTGGAAAGAAGAGGGGAGTGAGAGCCTGTACCTTTTCTGTTGGCAAGATAAACCCTCTTTTCACATGCTCAGAAGAGTCAAATTAGTATTGAGACCAACCAACACGAGAGAGAGAGAGAGAGAGAGAGAGAGAGAGAGAGAGAGAGAGAGAGCATGATTGCATCTTAAAAGGGGTTCCATTCCAAGGGTTCCACATTTACTAAAAAATTGTATATACCCAAAGCCTTGGAGCTACCCCTGTAATAATGCCTATTGCACACCTGCATGGAGAGATGTGAGTGTAGAAACCCCTTACTTCTGTGCAGACTGAAGATGTAGCCTACTGCACAAGGGTCTCACAAACTGCTTCATTTACTTTCTTCTCTGATTCCTGCTTATCACTGACATGTGGCCCCTGAAAGGTTATCCACGAGGGAATGCAACCCTCATGCTAACCAGGGATCCCCACCCTGTGTTAGCAAGTTAGACTAGGACTAGGAGAACCTGAGTTCAAATTCCTACTTGGCTATGAAGATCACTCTGTGACTTTGAGCCAGCTGCTATAAACTTTGAGCATAACCCTACCTCACAGGATTGTTGTGGGGATGAATGGTGAGGTGGAGAATTGCATAGAGTACAGTAGACCCACAGCCTCCACACTTTTAACTTGTGCACATTCAACTTCATGCATTGGGCAATTAAAACAATACCAAAGGGGGCAGAAGGATGTTGACAAGCTGGAACATGTGCAGAGGAGGGCAACCAAGCCTTATGAGGAACGGTTGAAGGAGCTGGGTATGTTTAGTCTGGAAAAGAAGAGACTTAGATGAGATATGTTAGCCATCTTCAAATATTTCAAGGCTGTCCCATGGAAGATGGCACAAGCTTGCTTTCTCCTGTTCTGGAGGGTAGGACCTGAACCAATGACTTCAAGTTACAAGAAAGTAGATTCTGAGTAAACATCAGGAAAAACTTTCTGGTTGGCAGGAGGCAGTGGACTCTCCTTCCTTGGAGGTTTTTAAGCAGAGGTTGGATGGCTATCTGTCATGGATCCTTTAGCTGAGATTCATGCATTGCAGGAGGTTGGACTAGATGACCCTTGGGGTCCCTTCCAACTCTACATTTTTGTGATTCTATGAAAGGGAACAGACATCCAGGGAAAGACTTTCACACCCGCCCTGCCCCCAATGTGTTGTTGTTGTTTTTTTTGCTAAATGCGATTTGGGCTTCATGTGCTACTCCTGGAATATACCCTCACATAAGCTGTGAGTCTACTGTATACTATGCCTAGCTCCTTAGGATAAAGCATAATAAGTAAAACCAATAAACAAAATGCAGAACTAGATGGATCTTCAGAGTAATCCAGCAGGCTTGTATACCGTTACCTACTAAATAGGTCAGGACTGGGGAACATGGAGACTCCCAGTGTCATTGGACTTCAGTTCCCATCAGCATCAGCCAGAATGACCAGTGACCAGGAATGGTAGGAGTTGTAGCCCAGTAATATCCAGAAGGCGACAGGTTGCCCATCCATGATCTAAAAGAAGTACATGCATACTGCGGCAAATTGTCGCAGGACCCATGGAGTTGAGAATTGTAGTTCATTGTGCAATAGAATACTTAAAGAACACAGAGGGTTTTGTTGTTTTTGTTCTACAGCGCCCTGTTGAAGATCTTCACCAAACCCCCATAAATTACATTTCAGTAAAAGCACAGATGGAGAATGTGTGGCCCTCCAGCTGTTGCTGGAATGGAACTCCCATAATATCTGACCATTTGCCATGCTGACTAGTGATAGTGGGATTTGGAGTTCAGCAACATCTGGTAGGGCACAGGTTCCCCGCCCCTGAAATAGACTGGTAAGTTGGTTATAATTATCCAGGTTTCCAAAAGGTGTCTGTCTGTCTGTCTGTCTGTCTCTCACCTACACCCACCCACCCACACCCACACATCCCTGATAAGTCTTTGCCAAGTAACAGTACTGCCAGCTGTTCATATATTATAGAATATGGAGAGGAGAAGGGGAGAAAGGGGGCATTATTTTACAACCACATGTGGGCACCCCCCCAAGCCTTTGATTTGCTTTCTGGGAATGCTTTGTGGCTCAACAAACAATTGAAAACTACATAGTTGCAAGGTGGAATCAACAAAAACAACAACAAAAACCCCAGGGGCATTAATTATATATAGAGAGAGATTTCCTTTTTCTTCCCTCCCTCTTTTTATTTTTATTTTTTAAAAGACGCTATTGCTTAATTATTGTTTGCAAATCTCCGGTATTTAAATTGACTTATTTGCAAATCTCTGTTTAGAAATTGACTTTGTAATTATAAAGTCCGTGCAGGCATATCGCAGGCCCTGGAGGGGTCTCTAACGAGGAATGATAATGTACCAAGCAATGTGAGCCTCCTGCGTTGCATTCTAATAGCAGAGAGATGGTTACGAGCTGAGGCAGAGGGGTCTGCTGGCAAATCCCACAACCTAACAGAGGAAAGAGTGAGAGAGGGTGAGTGTGGAGTGGAGAAGAAATGGATATCCAGTGTGTGTGTGTGTGTGTGTGAGAGAGAGAGAGAGAGAGAGAGAGAGAGAGAGAGAGAGAGAGAGAATCGCTTTCCCTTCCAGCTCCAGCAATCGGATCGAGCTCAGTTTGAGCATAGAATGAGAATGAGGCTGCCTCTTGGCCTAAAACAGCTGCTCAGCACTCTGCTGCACAGAAATACCAGCATTCAGTGTGTAGCAGGTGATGCCTTAACAGGCAGCTTGTCTTGCAAGTGGACTTTGAAGCAGCTATGCACTGTTGTGATGCTAGTTATGATGCTTCTGGCTGCTGAGAATAGGTGGCTTTTGAGTTCTTTGTAGTGTGAGTGTGCATTATTATCATGGAAAATAATAGGGCCGGTTCCGGGATGGCATCTCATACCTTTTTTGTTATTTTGCATAATACTTGTTGTTTTTGTTGTTTTACTTATACTCCACCCATCGGGCTGGGTTTCCACAGCTACTCTGGGCAGCTAACAGCATATCTGAAAACATAATACGTAAAAGCATCAAGCATTAAAAACCTCCCAATACAGGGCTGCCTTCAGATGACTTCTAAAAGTTGTGTAATTCTTTATCTCCTCGACATCTGAAGAGAGGGAGTTCCACAGGGCACCACTACTGAGAAGGCCCTCTGCCTGGTTCCCTGTTACTTTGCTTCTCGCAGTGAGGGAACCAACAGAAGATCCTCAGAGGAGGACCTTAGTTTCTGGGCTAAGGTACAGAGATGCTCCTTCAGGTATACTGGGCTGAGACCGTTTAGGGCTTTAAAGGTCAGCATCAACATTCTGAAGTGCTCAGAAACATACTGGGAGCCAGTGTAGTTCTTTTAGTACCAGTATTATATGGTCTCGGCAGCCACTCCCAGTCATCAGTCTAGCTTCTGAATTCTGAATTCTGGATTAGTTGTAGTTTCTGAGTCACCTTCAAAGGTAGCCCCAAGTAGAGCGCATTGCAGTAGTCCAAGCAGGCGATAACTAGAGCATGCACCACTCTAGCGAGACAGTCTGCGGGCAGGTGGGTCTCAGCCTGCGTACCAGCTGGAGCTAGTAGACAGCTGCCCTGGACACAGAATTGACCTGTACCTCCATGGACAGCTGTGAGTCCAAAATGACTCCCAGGCTGCACACCTGGTCCTTCAGGGGCATGGTTACCCTATTCAGGAACAGGGAGTCCCCCACAACTGCCTGCCCCCTGCCCCCCCAAAACAGTACTTCTGTCTTATCAGGATTCAACCTTAATCTGTTAGCCGCCATCCATCCTCCAACTGCCTGCAGACACTCACACAAGACTTCACTGGTTCTGACTTATAAGAGAGGTATCATCTGCATACTGATGAACACCCAGCCCAAACTCCCTGATGATCTCTCCCAGCAGCTTCATATAAATGTTGAAAAGTATGAGAGAGAGGACAGAGCCCTGAGGCACCCCACAGGTGAGAGCCCAGGGGTCTGAACACTCACCCCCCCCACACTTTCTGGACATAACCCAGGAGGAAGGAGCAGAACCACTACATAACAGTGCCCCCAGCTCTCAGCTCGTCTAGACAGTCCAGAAGGATATCATGATCAATGTCATCAAAAGCAGCTGAGAGATCCAGCAGAACTAGGAGACAGCTTTCACCTCTGTCCCTAGCCTGCCAGAGATCATTTAGCAGCACGACCAAGGCAGTTTCAGTCCCATGATGAGGCCTGAATCCTGATTGGAATTGATCTAAATGGTCCAGATCGTTCAGGGGTGCCTGGAGTTGTTCAGCGACCAACCGTTCAGGGACCAACTGGGCAATAGTTGGCCTTATTGGCCGGGTCCAAATATGTTTTTTTTTTAAAAAAGCGGTTTAATAACTGCCTCTTTCAGTGGGTCTGGGAAGGCTCCTTCACAGAGGGTAGCATTCACCACCCCACATAGTCCATTGCCCAGCCCTTCCTGGCTCACTTTTATGAGCCAGGATGGGCAAGGATCAAGGAGAGAGGTTGTAGGACTGATGTCCAAAAGGTTGAATTTGGGGACAATCCCATCACATGTGGAGGTAAGTGCCTATAGAGGAGCAACCTCTCCAGCATTTTGATGAGGTTCCTGGATGCCAGCTTCCATGGTGTTAGGTACCGTTATAGATAAGTTTCAGGGTGAGTTCCCTTCTTTTGGCTGAGATTGATTTAAAGGGTGGTTTTGATCACAGTGTAGTCCACTGGGTAACATTTATTTCATAGCCTATGCCATGTGCCCATTGTTTTTGGATTGAAATGAGGGGGTTTGTGGGATTCTGGAGTAGTATTTTATATATTGTGGACAGAATCCCTTTGCCATGTCCCTCTGCTGTCAGGAGGTTTTCGAAGGTGGTCAAAGGCCTAGTGGCTGCTGTTTTTATTGCTGGGTTGTTTAAGATGTGCAGTTGGTAGTGTGCTTGCCAGGGTATTTGGGTGTCCCCTAGTTTTTCTTGTATTTCTTGTGTTGGTATGTTTTGATTATTTTTGTAGAAGTCTGTTAGGTGGTATAATAAGCCTTTGATTTGCCAAATTTTTATTTGGAAGTTTTGGGCAGCATGATGAAATAGTGGATGGTGGGCCAGGTAGGGACAGTTTTCATACTTTTTCCTTCTATGCTTTAAGCATGGACTATGTGAACCTGTTTGGTGTTATGGGGATTTTTCTTAGTTTGTTTTGGAGGAACAGGTATGCTGTGGTGGGTGTGTTTTTGATTGTGCCTATATCTATTTTTGCTTGTTTTGCTGTGTTCAATCAGAATCAGTAATTTCTTCGTGGAATCTGTTATGTTGAGACCAGGTACAAAGCCATCCTGGTCTGGTGCTATTGGTTTGTGTAAGAAAAGGTTTAGAACATTAGTTAAGATTTATGTGAATGTCTTGTAGTCTTGATTTATCAGTGAGATTGGGCAGTATGATTCTACTTTGAGACTATCTTTGAGTGGCTTTGGGATAGAGATTATTTTGGAGGAGGTCCAAGTATAAGGAATGAAGGCCCTTTTGATGTTGTTAAACAGGCAGGTCATATAGGGAAACTGGATTTCTTTGAATTTCTGAAGAATTCTGCTGTAAAGCCATCAGGCTCTGGAGCTTTGTGTGGTTTTGATTTTTGAAGACCCTCTCTATTTTCTCTGGCTCTATGAATTCTTGTTCCTCTGCGGTTAAGATTGGCATGGTCTGTCCTACTAGGAAATTTCTTATTTCCTTTTGGGATGGATTAAAATTCAGCAAATTCTGAGGTTATTTCTTTGGAGGAGAATGTAATATTGCCATCTTTTTGGTGATGCAATGTATTCATGTTTTGAGTGCTTTTTTTCCAGCACCTGTTTGCTAATAGTCTGGAGTTTCCCCCTCCATGCTCATAAAGCATTGTTTCAAGTCTAGTGATTGCCATATTGGTGGAGGGTCGAGTCCAAGGTCTTTCAGTAGTTGCAGGGCTTCAGATTTGTTGGTGGCCGTGTGTTGTGTTGTGTCAGTGGTTATACTGAGGCACCAGTATTTGTGCCCTGCTGTGTTGAAGCACATAGGCATAGATTTTTTTTATTTGGTTTATGGTCTGTTGTGATAGATCCTGTAGGAGTCATGATGGCGTTATATTGGAGATTAGTTGACTTTCTGAGGTTGTTCCATATTTCTTCTTTCTGTAGTGGGCAAAGTGCACAATTATGTATTGTGGAGGGGCACTGGCTTTCGGCATGGGTCTCAGAGCTCTGAGTGCCCTTTTCAGGTCATCTACTTTGAGTTCCAGATTTGGGAACAGGGCTAGGAAGGTATTCTCTGAAGACCAGAGTTCATAGGAGAGTGAGGAGGTGTCAGGGACTGGCTAGATGAGGAGTGGAAATTGCCTGACCAAGATCCCCCCAGGGAAAGCACAAAGAAAGAGGATTTGTATCCTGGATCCTGGTGGTGGAGAACTGGACATTTCCCCAGAGGAGGGGAAGAGCTGGGAAGTACTGAAGACTGGGATCTTGGAGGAGTAAAAGGAGGAAACAACCAGCTGCCCCAGTACAAGAGCAAAGACAGGAATCAAACTTACCAGCTTTTCTGCTGACAGCCTGCAAGCCCCCGCCCCAATCCCAAAACAAGGTGTTTGATGAATATTCAAGAGCAGAGAGCCAGGCAGAATCCCTTGGGGTTCACTGTAGACAGAGGGAGGGGCCTGACACAGAGGGAATGGAGTGGAAGGTACAAGCCAGCCTGAGCAACTGCTTGCCTAGGTGGAACATATCTCAGAGGTCTCCGTATGTTCCCCATTCTGCTTCCTTAATAAAGTTAGCTGGTGTTTCCCTAGCTTTTTCTGATCTGTGATTGAACTGTTCTCCTTGTCAGCTCC